>NC_047107.1:86202564-87482564 GCF_902500255.1 Thalassophryne amazonica
TCTTAAATATGATCAATCTATCTTTGTTAGTTGGCTATGTACCACAGGCTTTTAAGGTGGCAGTAATTAAACCATTACTTAAAAAGCCATCACTTGACCCAGCTATCTTAGCTAATTATAGGCCAATCTCCAACCTTCCTTTTCTCTCAAAAATTCTTGAAAGGGTAGTTGTAAAACAGCTAACTGATCATCTGCAGAGGAATGGTCTATTTGAAGAGTTTCAGTCAGGTTTTAGAATTCATCATAGTACAGAAACAGCATTAGTGAAGGTTACAAATGATCTTCTTATGGCCTCGGACAGTGGACTCATCTCTGTGCTTGTTCTGTTAGACCTCAGTGCTGCTTTTGATACTGTTGACCATAAAATTTTATTACAGAGATTAGAGCATGCCATAGGTATTAAAGGCACTGCGCTGCGGTGGTTTGAATCATATTTGTCTAATAGATTACAATTTGTTCATGTAAATGGGGAATCTTCTTCACAGACTAAAGTTAATTATGGAGTTCCACAAGGTTCTGTGCTAGGACCAATTTTATTCACTTTATATATGCTTCCCTTAGGCAGTATTATTAGACGGTATTGCTTAAATTTTCATTGTTACGCAGATGATACCCAGCTTTATCTATCCATGAAGCCAGAGGACACACACCAATTAGCTAAACTGCAGGATTGTCTTACAGACATAAAGACATGGATGACCTCTAATTTCCTGCTTTTAAACTCAGATAAAACTGAAGTTATTGTTCTTGGCCCCACAAACCTTAGAAACATGGTGTCTAACCAGATCCTTACTCTGGATGGCATTACCCTGACCTCTAGTAATACTGTGAGAAATCTTGGAGTCATTTTTGATCAGGATATGTCATTCAAAGCGCATATTAAACAAATATGTAGGACTGCTTTTTTGCATTTACGCAATATCTCTAAAATCAGAAAGGTCTTGTCTCAGAGTGATGCTGAAAAACTAATTCATGCATTTATTTCCTCTAGGCTGGACTATTGTAATTCATTATTATCAGGTTGTCCTAAAAGTTCCCTAAAAAGCCTTCAGTTAATTCAAAATGCTGCAGCTAGAGTGCTGACGGGGACTAGAAGGAGAGAGCATATCTCACCCATATTGGCTTCTCTTCATTGGCTTCCTGTTAATTCTAGAATAGAATTTAAAATTCTTCTTCTTACTTATAAGGTTTTGAATAATCAGGTCCCATCTTATCTTAGGGACCTCGTAGTACCATATCACCCCAATAGAGCGCTTCGCTCTCAGACTGCAGGCTTACTTGTAGTTCCTAGGGTTTGTAAGAGTAGAATGGGAGGCAGAGCCTTCAGCTTTCAGGCTCCTCTCCTGTGGAACCAGCTCCCAATTCAGATCAGGGAGACAGACACCCTCTCTACTTTTAAGATTAGGCTTAAAACTTTCCTTTTTGCTAAAGCTTATAGTTAGGGCTGGATCAGGTGACCCTGAACCATCCCTTAGTTATGCTGCTATAGACGTAGACTGCTGGGGGGTTCCCATGATGCACTGTTTCTTTCTCTTTTTGCTCTGTATGCACCACTCTGCATTTAATCATTAGTGATCGATCTCTGCTCCCCTCCACAGCATGTCTTTTTCCTGGTTCTCTCCCTCAGCCCCAACCAGTCCCAGCAGAAGACTGCCCCTCCCTGAGCCTGGTTCTGCTGGAGGTTTCTTCCTGTTAAAAGGGAGTTTTTCCTTCCCACTGTAGCCAAGTGCTTGCTCACAGGGGGTCGTTTTGACCGTTGGGGTTTTACATCATTATTGTATGGCCTTGCCTTACAATATAAAGCGCCTTGGGGCAACTGTTTGTTGTGATTTGGTGCTATACAAAAAAAAAAAAAAAAAAAAAAAATTGAATATATATACATACATACATATATATATATATATACGAGGGCTGTCAATAAAGTTACGGTCCTTTTTATTTTTTTCAAAAACTATATGGATTTCATTCATATGTTTTTACGTCAGACATGCTTGAACCCTCGTGCGCATGCGTGAGTTTTTCCACGCCTGTCGGTGACGTCATTGCCTGTGAGCACTCCTTGTGGGAGGAGTCGTCCAGCCCCTCGTCGGAATTCCTTTGTCTGAGAAGTTGCTGAGAGACTGGCGCGTTGTTTGATCAAAATTTTTTCTAAACCTGTGAGACACATCGAAGTGGACACGGTTCGAAAAATTAAGCTGGTTTTCAGTGAAAATTTTAACGGCTGATGAGAGATTTTGAGGTGATACTGTCGCTTTAAGGACTTCCCACGGTGCGAGACGTCGCGCAGCGCTCTCAGCCGCCGTCATCAGCCTGTTCAAGCTGAAAACCTCCACATTTCAGGCTCTATTGATCCAGGACGTCGTGAGAGAACAGAGAAGTTTCAGAAGAAGTCGGTTTCAGCATTTTATCCGGATATTCCACTGTTAAAGGAGATTTTTTTAATGAAAGACGTGTGGACGGATCCGCGCGTCGGGACGCAGCCGACGCGGTGCGGCAGCACAGGAAAAACACCTCCGTGTTGATAACCATTTGTAGAAATCCAGGCGGCTTTTGATGGCTTTCAGTGGAGTGAGTATATGAGAAATTGTTTAACAGGCAGGACATGTTCCAACTTGTCCTTAAGGCTTTCAACAGAGGTGTTTTTCCTGTGGCGGAGCGTCGCAGCGGCTGCGTCCCGACGCGCGGACCCGTCCGCACGTCTTTCATTAAAAAAATCTCCTTTAACAGTGGAATATCCGGATAAAATGCTGAAACCGACTTCTTCTGAAACTTCTCTGTTCTCTCACGATGTCCTGGATCAATAGAGCCTGAAATGTGGAGGTTTTCAGCTTGAACAGGCTGATGACGCTGCCTGAGAGCGCTGCACGACGTCTCGCACCGTGGGAAGTCCTTAAAGCGACAGTATCACCTCAAAATCTCTCATCAGCCGTTAAACTTTTCACTGAAAACCAGCTTAATTTTTCGAACCGTGTCCACTTCGATGTGTCTCACAGGTTTAGAAAAAATTTTGATCAAACAACGCGCCAGTCTCTCAGCAACTTCTCCTACAAAGGAATTCCGACGAGGGGCTGGACGACTCCTCCCACAAGGAGTGCTCACAGGCGAATGACGTCACCGACAGGCGTGGAAAAACTCACGCATGCGCACGAGGGTTCAAGCATGTCTGACGTAAAAACATATGAATGAAATCCATATAGTTTTTGAAAAAAATAAAAAGGACCGTAACTTTATTGACAGCCCTCGTATATATATATATATTATATATATATATATATATATATATATATGTGTGTGTGTGGTTTTGTAGTTCAATTGGTTTAGTCAGTTTAAGTGTCATGTTACTGTTACCATAACTGAGTTAATTGTCATGTTGCTGGTTCGTGTCTAAAAATAGAAGCACCTGCTGTCGGCAGAATGCAGAAAGGCTGATGAAGTCAACAGGACCACTTCATCTGCAATAAGCAGTGATGAGAGCCTGAGCCCACCAAACTAAAGGCTCTCCTCCCCCCACTACGCCTCGATATCTTGTCCATGAATATCAAACAGGATTTGTGACAAGGCACAGCCCTGGCAGAGGCCAACCCCCACTAGAAACAAGTCCGACTTACTGCAGATAACCCGAACAGAGCTCTCGCTTTGTGAGTAAAGAGATTGGATGGTCCTGAGAAGGCACCCCCTCACTCCATACTCCCACAGCACCTCCCACAATATCTCAGAGGGTACCTCATACGCCTTCTCCAAGTCCACAAAACACATGTAGAATGGATGGACATACTCCCAGGCCCCCTCCAGGATCCTTGTGAGAAAGAAGTGCTCGTCAGTTGTTCCAGGGCAGGACAAAGCATGCATTGTTCCTCTTCAAGCTGAGGTTCGACTATCGGCCAAACCCTCCTTTCCAGCACCCTGGAGTAGACTTTACCATGAAGGCTGAGTAGTGTGAGGCCCCTGTAATTGGCACACACTCTCTGGTCCCATTTTTTAAATATGGGGACCACCACCCCAGTTTGCCATGTCTTAGGCAACGTCCCAGACCTCAATGCAATGTTGAAGAGCCATCTCATCCAAGACAGTCCCTCCACACCCAGAGCCTTCAGCATTTCTCAACGGATCTCATCAACCCCCGGGGCTTTGCTACTACGGAGTTGTTTGGCTACCACATTGGCTTCCACCAGGGAAACTGATGATTATCCCCCACCAGCTTCCAGCTCTGACCCTACTATAAAGGGCACTCCAGTCTGATGCAGGAGTTCCTCAAAGTGTTCCTTTCAGCACTCAATTACCTCCTCAGTTGAGGTCAACAAAGTCCCATCTTTACTGTAGACAGCTTGGGTGGTTCCCAGTTTTCCTCTCCTGAGGTGCCTCACGGTTCGTCAAAAGCACCTTGGTGCCAACTGAAAGTCCTTCTCCATGGTTATGCCAAACTCCTCAAACACTTCTTCTGAACTCCTCCCACGCCCCCTGCTTTGCCTCCCTCAGACCAAAGGCTGCCACCCTTTTGGCCTGTCGGTACCTTGCAAGTGCCCCGGAGTCCCCAGAGATAACATATCCCGGAAGGACTCCTTCTTCAGTTGGACGGCTTCCCTGATGACCAGTGTCCACGATGGTGCTCGAAGGTTGCCGCCTATTGAGGCACCTAAGACCTTCAGGCCAAAGCTCAAACAACAGTCAGAATGATGCCTTTTCGGGCTGTGCCTGACCGGGCTCCGTGGCAAGCCCAGCTACCAGGCGCACGCTGGTGGGGGCCTCTGTCGGGGCTTAGCTCTCAACGGGGGCCCCAGGTTTCCTCTTCCTTGTTTTTCCATAGAGTCATTGTGAACCATTCTTAGTCTGGCCCCTCGCCAGAAGCATGAAGGCTCCAGACAACACAGCTCTCAGGTTTATCGAGGCACACATACCTCTCCCCACGATAAGGTGATGGTTCACAGAGAGGCCGATATAACAATAGTGTTCAAATCTAAATGATAAAGAGTCAAGTTCAATATGTGAAGACTGACATTTTTCTTATAACAGAGCTGCAGATTGCCCTCTGTAAAAGAAATTACCTGTGAATCCAGGTCCTCTCCCTTCATACATAGATTAGCGTCAATAACATTAAGGCCAACCAGAAGCCCAGCAATAACAGCTCCTTCTTCCTCCATCATCAAAGCATTTGGCTCATAGAATTCACTGCAGAAAAGACCAGCGTTAGCATTCTCTCCCTCACAATCCAGATAACTGCTTTTCAGATTAAGTATTCCTATGGGTTTCTATTTTAATATGTCCTCTCATTATTTGTATATATGTAACACTTTATTTTTTTTATTAATTTAGGAACACACCTTAGCAGGTCCTTTCTGTTGATGATGGTCTTCATGTAGTCAGAGAGCTTCTTCTGCATCAAGGCCAGTCGTAACCATGCACGGCCCCTTCCTAGAGGGGTTCTGCAAACAAACATATTTCCCTTTAAGGTAAACATCTGAAACACTGCTTATGTCTGCAAAAAAAGTGTGAAATGACAAGAGTTTGGCTTTCTATAAACTTTCACCTTTGCACTGAAACTACTTTATATAAACTTAATAAAACCCCAATTCTAATGAAGTTGGAATGTTGTGTAAAATGTAAATAAAAATAGAATACAATGATTTGCAAATCCTCTTCAACCTATAGTCAATTGAATACACCACAAAGACAAGATATTTTATGTTCAAACTGATACTTTATTGTTTTTGTGCAAATACTTGCTCATTTTGAAATGGATGCCTGCAACACGTTTCAAAAAAGCTGGAACAGTGGTATGTTTACCACTGTGTTACATCACCTTTCCTTCTAACAACACTCAATAAGCGTTTGGGAACTGAGGACACTAATTGTTGAAGCTTTGTAGTTGGAATTCTTTCCCATTCTTGCTTGATGTATGACTTCAGTTGTTCAACAGTCGTCGTATTTTGCGCTTCATAATGCGCCACACATTTTCAATGGGTGGCAGGTCTGGATTGCAGGCAGGCCAGTCTAGTACCCGCACTCTTTTTCTACGAAGCCACGCTGCTGTAACACGTGCAGAATGTGGCTTGGCATTGTCTTGCTGAAATAAGCAGGGACGTCTCTGAAAAAGACATTGCTTGGATGGCAGCATGTGTTGCTCCAAAACCTGGACGTACCTTTCAGAATTGTTGGTGCCATCACAGATGCGTAAGCTACCCATGCCATGGGCACTAACACACCCCCATACCATCACAGATGCTGGGTTTTGAATTTTGCGCTGGTAACAATCTTGATGATCTTTTTCCTCTTTTGTCCGGAGGACATGACGTCCAAAAACAATTTGAAATGTGGACTCATCAGACCACAGCACACTTTTCCACTTTGCGTCTGTCCATTTCAAATGAGCTCGAGCCCAGAGAAGGCGGCGGCGGCGTTTCTGGATGTTGTTGATGTATGGCTTTCGCTTTGCATGGTAGAGTTTTAACTTGCACTTGTAGATGTAGCGACAAACTGTGTTAACTAACAATGGTTTTCTGAAGTGTTCCTGAGCCCATGCGGTAAGATCCTTTACACAATGATGTCAGTTTTTAATGCAGTGCCGCCTGAGGGATCGAAGGTCACGGGCATTCAATGTTGGTTTTCGGCCTTGCCGCTTACATGTAGAAAGTTTTCCAGATTCTCTGAATCTTCTGATTATATTATGGATTGTAGATGATGGAATCCCTAAATTCCTTGCAACTGAATGTTGAGAAACATTACTCTTAAACTGTTGGACTATTTTTTCATGCAGTTGTTCACAAAGTGGTGATCCTCGCCCCATCTTTGCTTGTGAATGGCTGAGCCTTTTGGGGATGCTCCTTTAATACCCAATCATGGCACTCACCTGTTTCCAATTAGGTGTTCTTTGAGCATTCATCAACTTTCCCAGTCTTTTGTTGCCCCGTCCCAACTTTTTTGAAACATGTTGCAGGCATCCATTTCAAAATGAGCAAATATTTGCACAAAAACAACAAAGTTTTATCAGTTTGAACATTAAATATCTTGTCTTTGTGGTGTATTCAATTGAATATAGGTTGAAGAGGACTAGCAAATCATTGTATTCTATTATTATTTACATTTTACACAATGTCCCAAAAACACTGGAATTGGGGTTGTACAACATTCATTCATTCATTTCATTTTCAGGACAGCGGTCTGTTGTAGAACTACATAATATAAGAGACTTATCCATTCAAGTTTTTAGTCGAGATGTATGTAAATGTATGTCCACAATTCCACATTTTTTTATTAAGGTTACTACTCCAGAGACAAAAAGGTGACTCCAAGTAGGGATTAAATCACCAAGAAAGATGGCACAGAAGTTACATGTGTACGAGGTTTGTTTGTGTGCACAAAGTCTTTTTAACAAAACAAAACAAAACAAAAAAAAAAATTAAACCCCTGTTGATTAAATTTTAAGGCAGACCTTAGTTGGTATGTAGTTTCAGGATCCTCCCCCCTCCTTTTTTGGCCCAAGAAATATAAACTGTAAAGTCCAGGGTATGTCATAGTTCTAGGGTTAGGACAAAGTTAATTTAACATCAATCAGATCCTGATCCAGAGGTGGGTATGCCATAATTCTGGGGTGTAAATTTATTTACTTGCCCCGAATCCTGGCTGCAAGTGGCAAGAAATGTTGGCTTCCAAGGTTTTCACGAAATCCTCATGGGGATTGTCAAATCAAATCAATGTTATTTATAAAGCACTTTAAAAAAAAAACCGGCTGCAGCTGAAACAAAGTGCTGTACACAAGGGGACATATTAAAGGTAATAAACCATAAAGTGCAAATAAAAAACAAGCCGCCCCGCCCAAAACAAAATTAAACTAAAACAAGTAAAAACAGTTAAAACAGCCAAAACAGATCGAGAATCTCATTCTGGGTTAAAAGCCATTACATAAAAGTGGGTTTTAAGATTAGTTTTAAAAACAGAAAATGAAGAGGCCTGCCTGATGTGGAGCAGTAACTCGTTCCACATCTTTGGAGCCACAACAGAAAAAGCTTGGTCCCCTCTGAGCATATGCTTGCACCTCGGCACCTCCAGGAGGAGCTGATCAGCTGAACAGAGGTCGCGAGCAGGGGCGTAACAATGAAGCAGCTCAGAGAGGTAGGGCGGGGCAAGGCCATTTAAAGATTTAAAAACAAATAAAAGAATCTTAAAATGAATTCTAAAATGCACAGGCAGCCAGTGGAGGGAGGCCAGGATAGGTGTAATGTGCTCTCTTACGTGCACTACTTAGCACAGCAAATTTAGCAGATTTTCTGAAAAATGTAAAGGAACTACCTCTTTAAAACTTAAATAATTTGAATGCAACAGAAACAATGGCTTAATTTATATTGTGATATTGTATATATTGATAAACTGTTATCCATCCATCCATTTTATTCCGCTTTATCCGGAGTCGGGTCGCGGGGGCAGCAGCTCAAGCAAAGCTGCCCAGACCTCCCGATCCACACACACCTCCCCCAGCTCCTCCGGGGGAACCAAATAAAAATTAATTTCACATGCTAATTGTATTTATGCAACTCAACCATCAAAATGAGCAGTATGGTCCTCTAAGTATTTTACAATATCTGAAAGGCTCGTCTTTTGTCATCTTTTGCCTCTGAGCATTGATGAAATGTTAGACTACTGTAGTTAAGAGTGATAACCATATCATGGTGGAATATCATATTTATACCCATAACCTTTCTAGTTATGATTGGGAAACATAAAACTGGCTTCTTTGAAGAACTTTAAACTCACTTAAGGCCTGGCAGGTCTTTCACACTCGCTGTGATCTCGCCCGCCTCGGGTGTCAACTTCTCAACCAGTTCCAGCGCCCCCCAAAATGACTTGTTCTGCCCAAGGAAAGTCTTCTTAGCTAGTAATTAAAAGAAGTGGGGGAGACCATTTTTACTATAGTGGACACAAAACTGAGTAACAGAAACACATCAAAAAGCATCCTAAAATGTAGTACACACAGTTAACACTTTCAGACATCCCAACTTTTTGATTCATCTGTTGAATTTTTTCCCCTAAAACCTCTGCCATGGCACAGACACACAATACAGTACTCATGACACAGAGTAGAAGAAGAGCTACACACATGACATTAATTTTGGATCAGATCTAATTATTACTGGGTGCATTGCAGATTTATGCTTAATAGGGGTTAAATATCTTTTGACAGGGTTAAAGAAACCTTCTTTTTACACCACTCGTGACTTTACAGACTGCACTACAAACATGAAACACACTAATATAGAAACCCTACACGACAAAAAGTACATGTGATAATTCTCAGCCATTGCAGGTACCTAATTTCCTGTAAATGCAACCAGTTCTAGGAAATATAATGACAAGAACCTAAACTGTGCTGTACATACTTCTCAAGCCATGCTTTAGACAGTGCTCCATCACGACAAAAAACTGTTGGAGGGGTGCATAATCCGAGTCAAGAGTACGTCCAAGGTTAAGAGCTGACTCAATCAGGCCTTTGATGCTCAGTTTAGCCATGTTCATCAAGTTGAGCCTTTCAATGGCAATAGGATCCTTGGGATCTAGGGTGGGAAGAAAAAAACAAACAAACAAAAAAAAAAAAACAGAGGGGTTAAAAATAAAAGACTACATTTTTAGTGTGAAATCTCATGAAACCTAGCTTGTTGACTGCGATAATACATGAAATGTGAAGCTGGACTCTTGAGAGGAAAAGTGTGAAGTGGCTTCAATCATCATGTTTCAGCTTTATTATTTTGCCCCAGTGGTGCTCAATCTCCTTGATCAATGATCACATGCTTCTGATTATGCTTCCTCATAATGTGACATATACAGTATTTGGAGATGTAAAAAGCGCATATGAACTGTAAGTTTGTTGGTTCCCTCTGAATCTGTAAAGATAAGCTAACAAGCTAGTGTTAACATTAAAAACATGACTTCAAGTAGGCTGGGTTAGGTACACTCAACAAAAATATAAACGCAACACTTTTGGTTTTGCTCCCATTTTGTATGAGATGAACTCAAAGATCTAAAACTTTTTCCACATACACAATATCACCATTTCCCTCAAATATTGTTCACAAACCAGTCTAAATCTGTGATAGTGACCACTTCTCCTTTGCTGAGATAATCCATCCCACCTCACAGGTGTGCCATATCAAGATGCTGATTAGACACCATGATTAGTGCACAGGTGTGCCTTAGACTGCCCACAATAAAAGGCCACTCTGAAAGGTGCAGTTTTATCACACAGCACAATGCCACAGATGTCGCAAGATTTGAGGGAGCGTGCAATTGGCATGCTGACAGCAGGAATGTCAACCAGAGCTGTTGCTCGTGTATTGAATGTTCATTTCTCTACCATAAGCCGTCTCCAAAGGCGTTTCAGAGAATTTGGCAGTACATCCAACCAGCCTCACAACCGCAGACCACGTGTAACCACACCAGCCCAGGACCTCCACATCCAGCATGTTCACCTCCAAGATCGTCTGAGACCAGCCACTCGGACAGCTGCTGAAACAATCGGTTTGCATAACCAAAGAATTTCTGCACAAACTGTCAGAAACCATCTCAGGGAAGCTCATCTGCATGCTCGTCGTCCTCATCGGGGTCTCGACCTGACTCCAGTTCGTCGTTGTAACCGACTTGAGTGGGCAAATGCTCACATTCGCTAGCGTTTGGCACGTTGGAGAGGTGTTCTCTTCACGGATGAATCCCGGTCAACACTGTTCAGGGCAGATGGCAGACAGCGTGTGTGTTGTGTCGTGTGGATGAGCGGTTTTCTGATGTCAATGTTGTGGATCGAGTGGCCCATGGTGGAGGTGGGGTTATGGTATGGGCAGGCGTCTGTTATGGACGAAGAACACAGGTGGATTTTATTGATGGCATTTTGAATGCACAGAGATACCGTGATGAGATCCTGAGGCCCATTGCTGTGCCATACATCCAAGAACATCACCTCATGTTGCAGCAGGATAATGCACGGCCCCATGTTGCAAGGATCTGTACACAATTCTTGGAAACTGAAAATGTCCCGGTTCTTGCATGGCCGGCATACTCACCGGACATGTCACCCATTGAGCACGTTTGGGATGCTCTGGACCGGCGTATACGACAGCGTGTACCAGTTCCTGCCAATATCCAGCAACTTCGCACAGCCATTGAAGAGGAGTGGACCAACATTCCACAGGCCACAATTGACAACCTGATCAACTCTATGCGAAGGAGATGTGTTGCACTGCATGAGGAAAGTGGTGGTCACACCAGATACTGACTGGTATCCCCCCCCCCCCCCAATAAAACAAAACTGCACCTTTCAGAGTGGCCTTTTATTGTGGGCAGTCTAAGGCACACCTGTGCACTAATCATGGTGTCTAATCAGCATCTTGATATGGCACACCTGTGAGGTGGGATGGATTATCTCAGCAAAGGAGAAGTGCTCACTATCACAGATTTAGACTGGTTTGTGAACAATATTTGAGGGAAATGGTGATATTGTGTATGTGGAAAAAGTTTTAGATCTTTGAGTTCATCTCATATAAAATGGGAGCAAAACCAAAAGTGTTGCGTTTATATTTTTGTTGAGTGTAGATTCAGTTAAAACATCTGCATTACTTGTAGTGCAGCATAATGGGTCTTTGGTATGATATCATTTAGTAGCCAATGCCTAAAATTTATACATAAGGAGAACTTAATCTGTGAAAATCGCTGTGACGTTTTCTTGGAAAACCTTGGAAGCAAACATGTCTTGTTTGAAACAGAATGTGCCTTTTTAACTTCTTAAAATACATCCAGGTTAGCGATCTTTGAACTTGTCCAAGGTCTGTGTCCCAAGAATGTTCCCTGTGAATTTCAAGAGTCTGGCAGTAATAGGACTGGACTTATGCTGTGCACAGACAGACAGAAGGACAAAAGGCCTCCACAATACCCAATGGCCATATTTGATGGCCTTGGGTATAAAAAAAACAAAAAACAAAAAAAAAAAAAACTTGTTTTACCTCAGATGTGACTCAAAGCAAGATACTTCATTTAAGATTTATGACTTGTATCTTATAGGAAATTTACTTGTTCAAGCTGTGCAGCTTTCAAATTTGACAAAACTGACTAAATTTAGTTTTTACTGAAGTCTTACCATTATAATGTAGGTTTATTTTTGTAATGTGTTACAAAATTACAACTCATTTTAATGCAGAGAATAAATTTATCTAGGGGGAATTCCATGGCGTACATTTATTCTATTTTTAAACAGTGTTCGCAGGAGGAAGTGCATGTGCACATGCATGAGGTTTTGAAATTTCCAGAAATGACCTCTAGTGATGTGTGCACACAGGTTGTGCATGCTGTGTTATTTGTCTTCAGAAATAGTGTTTTTAGATTTAGAAGCGTTTATGTTTCGCTAACGTTTCCAAAATATGAGAAAAAGATTTATACAGAAACAAAGCATTCTGGAGCATTTTCCATCATCTTGATTTTCTTTTTTTTTTTTTTATTGTGACGTGCAGCCAGCTGACAGCACAATGCCCCTCTACTCTGATTGGCTGTCGTCATGTTCTTCCCAGCATCCCTCGCGCAAGTCTGGGGAAGCCCCCATGGTTGCTAAACTAGACTGTATGGGTTGCTTGCTACGGAACATAGTTAAAGGCAGTCCCCCCCCCCCCCCCCCTTTCTGGGGAACTATTTATTAATTTTTTTTCCCAGACAATGCAAATTTTGATCATAGTGGTAGTGTGTTCAGGGGCCAACTGTCATCATACATATGAAGTTTCAAGTCAATCAGGCAAAGCATGAAGGAGTTATCATGACTTGATGTTCCATGGCAAAGGGTCAAAATGGCGGCACCATAGCGGCCACAGCCTTCAACATAGAGAAAAGCTTTCGATAACTTTTGGTCAGTATCATCTTTGGATGTTGTCAAAGAAATCTGAAGTGCTTTGGACAAAATCCCTAGGAGGAGTTCGTTCAAATACAACATGTGGAAATCATTTCAAAATGAGAAGAAAATTCTAAATGGCCGACTTCCTGTTTGGAGTAGACTCATGGTGCAAGAGACTTTTTTGTACGTCTATGCAAGTCACATGTGTACCAATTCTCATCTCCCTACTCCAAAAAAACCCCTATGGGGAGGGGTTTTTGAAATTTTCAAGGGGGCACTATTGAGGCACTTTGACCCGCCCATGGGCGAGGCCCCTATGAATTGTAGGAGGTTGTCATGCTTGACCTGTGTATCAATTTTCATGATGATATGACAAAATTAAAGCCGTTAAAAGGAAGAACGTAATTTCATGGCGAAGGGGCGATATTCGGTACGCCACCACACAGAAGCCATTACTCGTAAGTTCACGGCGATCATCGCCTATGTTCACCAAGTTGTTCTGCATGTTTTAGAAGTGGAAGGAAGTTGATGGTGTTAAACAGGTACTGATTTCACATACTTAAGTATAATGTTCCATGGCGAAGGGTCAAAATGGTGGCGCCATAGTGGCCACACCCTTCGACATAAAGAAAAGCTTTCGATAACTTTTGGTCAGTATCATCTGTGGGTGATGTGGAAGAAATTTGAAGTGCATTCGACAAAATCCCTAGGAGTTCGTTCAAATACAACATGTAGAAATCACGCCAAAATGAGAAGAAAATTCAAAATGGCCGACTTCCTGTTTGGAGTAGACCCATGGTGCAAGAGACTTTTTTGTACGTCTATGCAAGTCACACGTGTACCAATTTTCATCTCCCTACTCCAAAAAAAAACCCCTATGGGGAGGGGTTTTTGAAAGTTTCAAGGGGGCGCTATTGAGGCATTTTGCCCCGCCCATGGGCGACAACCCAATGAATTGTAAGAGGTGGTCGTGCTCGACCTGTGTATCAATTTTCATGATGATGTGACAAAATTAAAGCCGTCAAAAGGAAGAACGTAATTTCATGGCGAATGGGCAATATTCGTCACGCCGCCCCATGGCGTAACTTCACGGCGTTCATCGCCTACATTCACCAACTTGTTCTGCATGTTTCAGAAGTGGAATGAAGTTGATTGGGTTAAGTATGTGACATCAGGACCTCTTAAAGTAAAAATAGGACATTTCCCGCCACCACCGGGAGGCGCTATGGTGGAGGTGGGAACATAAGATATGTAGACGTTCAGGGTGGAGCCCTCATGTCCAGCAAGTTTGAAGGATCTACGATGAAGTATGTGGGCGTGACAGCCGTTCGAAGTGAAATGGCGTGCTCCCAAAAGCTCGCCAAAGTTTGACGACCCCTGACAGCCACGCCTTTTGACTTAATTAGAATCTTTCGATAACTTTTGATCACCATTGTGTTGTGATGATTTTAACCAAATTTGAAGACGATTGGATGAAATCCCTAGGACGAGTTCGTTCAAATGTAAGTAGTGGAAATGGGCAAAAATGGCAATTTGCTCAAAATTGAAACTTAAAATCAAAATGGCCAACTTCCTGTCGATATTTCACCATGAGAGTAAGAGACTTTTTCGTGCGTCCTGGCATGGTAAATATGTGTACCGAATTTCGTGAGGCTACGACGAAAAAAGCCCAACGCGGAGGGGTTTTTGAAAATTTGTAGGGGGCGCTGTTTCGCGATTTTTCTGCAACCATGTGCGATGCCCCCAAAATATCGAATTTTGGATCCGGCCGGACGACTTTGGAAAGTTTGGTGAGTTTTTTGAGCATGGGAAGAGGCTGAAATTTTGATTTCAAGAATGAGAATAATATTAATAATAATAATAACAATAATAAACAGCACAATTACAATAGGGTCCTCGTAGGACGTTGCCTACTCGGGCCCTAAATATTAAATATAATTGTAGTGGTGCCAAAGAAAATGATTTTTATGATTTCAATACTTAAGTGAGTGTGTCTTTTAGATATTTTGAGTACAAATTTGACAGATATACTTGGTACAATTTTGCATTTTTCTGAAGAATGTAAACATTGGCTACCACCAATCTTTTACGATAAAACCTGAATTAATAAACTGGTCAATCACTGTACTCAGACACTCAACAAGTCAGTTTTAACATGTGACAAATACGACATTCATCCATCATGTCCAATTAACATCCAATTGTATGAAGTTACACTGACATCCAACCAACTAATTCACGTTAAGAGGAAGAGTTTCACTTATGAAGTCAGTATCACATAATGCAACAATTAAATGTAAAAATCTAAGTATCTCCCTTGAAGATGTTTGACTGGAATTATTTTCCATCATGCACATCATCCTATGGTGTACTACCATTGTGTGACATTTCTTTGAAATCCACAACTGGTTTAGGAATTGCACTTAAAAATTCATGGACAGACAGTGATTCCTATATACCTCTACCAAAACTTGTTTCTGCTTTGCTCAGGTTGTTTAAAAAAAAAAGTAAAGCCAGGCATGAAGCGCAAACTCTTATACTGTCTTATCAAATCTGAAGCTGTGCAATTAGAGGGCACGCACAGTGCAAGCCAGCAGCACATTTACTACTCACTGCCTCCTTTAAAAATCTCAGCTGTATCCAGTTTCAGTGAACAAAACATACAAATCAAGGTCATACAGGCCAGTTTCCACCGAGTGACTGAAACTGTGTATTATGTCTGGTGACAAACACAGATGCAAACATTTATCAAATCATTTTTCTTTACAAAGCATCGTAAATTATCAGGCCTTTCAAGGCAAGTTTTTAGATACAGCACTTCCAGGTTATTCTGGAGTCAGACCTAGGCTTATTGACAGGCAGCGTCATCCCCAGCACACGGTGTCTTACAGTGTGGGACTTAAAACGTTCTCCTCTGACATTCATCACCACAGCCTCACATGCTGCAGTAACATGTATAACTTGATGAAATGTGATGCATCCAAGGCTTGTGAGTATCACCGCCACACCCCAACAGAAACTGCAGTTTCTCCTTGGACAACACGGAGATGATATGACAATACCTTCGTGGGCCGGCTCTGGGTCTGGGGTGAGGGAGATGTCATTCAGCTCGCGCAGGCAAAGCCATTCGCCGTCAACAGACACACGAAAGTTGCACAGATAAATGGTGTCCCGAGCTGCCTGGGTGATCTTGTCTGTGGTGGGAGTTGGCGTTTCACTCTGAGGTGTCAGATCAGACATGATGACTCAGCTGATGTCAGGCAAGAAAAAAATAAAATAAATAAAAGCCACTGATTTTTGGGGTTTTTTTTTGTTTTGTTTTTTTTTTTTTAAAGGGAAAAAAGTAGTATTCCAGCAGCCAATGAGAGCCAAAAATAACAGATCAGACCAAGAGCAGCTTTTAGCAGGTGTTTGGAAGGGTGATGCTTTTCCTGCTTGTTATGGCTCCATCCTCCTCCCCTTGTTTTCATCAACGACTCCAGAGAAAATGCTGCCGTCCTGGGAGGGGGGAAGATCCCCTGCCCTCTCCTTCTCGTCCTCCTGTTACCCCTTTTGTGCAGACTGGGGATTTAAAATACAAATGAGCAGCGTGCTAAAAAAACAAATCCCAGCCCTTCTCTGGTCAGCTTAGTACCGGCTCGCTCTGATAGGAGCCTGTGCACTGCAGTGAATGCACGTAGAGGGTGTTGACCAAGATGGCTGACAGCAGCGCTGGGTACAGCGACACACATCACGTGAGCAGATGGTGCATGCGTGAAATAAAGAGGGGGAGGGATGGCGGGGGGGTCTCCAGAGTATCTGTCCAACGTTAACATACAGCAGAAGACTCAGCTGTCTGTTAAGCATCAAGTGTCCTCTGACCTAAAACAGAAGCTTGTTATTGTAAAAGGCCATTACTGACCCGCCTGCAGCAGCAGGCCAGAGAACACTTAGTGTGGGAAAAGTCAGACCAGCATGAGGAGGAGATTAATTAAAACAGGTATTGATTTTGAACCACTGGGTTGAATAGCATTGTAAAATTGCTAACATTTGATATTTTCCAGGCAAAAAATTAAACTGAAATATGAGCAACTAGTCTGGACAGTATAGCGTTTATGTTTTTATTTTTGGTAATTTACAACAACTGGCCAAAGACGCTGGAGATTATAGGATCATCCCTGTCTGTTTGCTTCTTGGTTAAAAATAAATAAATAAATAAATAAATAAATAAAATAAAATAAAATAAATAAAAGATGCCTCAAATGCTCCAAAACTAATTCAACAAAACTGTGTGGATGTGGTACTTGGGCATCTGTATGGACACCTATAATGAGACAAACATGACTAGTAGGATTTATCAATTCTCATCCCTATTGACCATCAGACCACCCGTCACTACTAATACAAAGGTGGCTGTGATTAATCAGATACACTCTGACCCAAACCTTAATTCTTAATCAATTGGGCAATTCCCATATTATTAACGTTACATTTAAAGCAAGGAACTCAAATAAAAGGTGTCTCCCTATTTTGTGAATTGAGTAAACTATGATAACCATAGGCCACTGTCAAGGCCCACATATGACAAATGAGAAAATATTAGAAAAATTCTGCTTAATGGCTATTCCAGGGTGACTTTTCTCAGCATTACTCATGTTATGCAAAAATCTCATGCCAGTTTTTACGCTAGATTTGCTTTCAATTTCTCACTAAACTAGGAAAGACACAGCAAAATGAATAATATTTTGAACTTCCATTACTAAACTTTTTATGAGAATGCCATTAGCATAGGTTAATGAATAATTATCTCTATACACAGTTAAAGAAGAAAAAAGTCACGTTAAATTACAGGTACAATGAAAGAACACGTGTATTGAAACCTCATTCCCTAGGATATCAATTCTAAAGGCTGATATAAATTAAATTTGTAGTATTACAAGTAGAGTGATAATATTCAGAGTTGACTGACCCTCATCTCCCCCACCACCCCAACACATTCATCCTTCACCCAATGCACATAACAACAACCTATAAATATCTTGGTGTGCTCTTGGATTCTCATCTTAATTACAAAGAACATGTCAACTCTCTGACCAAGAAACTGCAACAAAAACTGTATGTCTACAACAAAATCAGACCATATTTGACAACCTCTGTTTCTCACACGTACCTCCATGCCGTAGTCCTCTCCTCTATCTCCTATTGTTTGCCTATATGGTCTCTCACCACAAATGATGTTCTTGATCCTGTGGCTCGACTGTACAACAGAGCTTTTAAAATTCACTGTCAACTTCCAGGGTGGACCCACCATTGTATATCTCTGTCCAGATCAAATGCTCTGACTTTCAACAACTATATAAGCAGTATGGCTATTAGATTCTATTTTCAGTTAAAAAACTTCAACCTGCCACCAGCTCTGTTGGCTCTAGTACCAACTACAAACTCTCAAAGGAGCACCAGATCAACATCGGCGGAACAGCTCCAAGTCCCTTCTTATAAAAATACCTATGGACAAAGATCATACATCTATACTAAGGTGTGGAATGATATCCCTCTGGGCACTAGAACTATCAGCTCAGAGATACTATTTAAAAATCTTACAGAGACGATTTATTGAATAGTTATTTGTGTAACCACTGATCTACCTTTCTCACTTGTTTGATCATTTTATGAATGTGTGCTGTACATGTTAGGTTTATTGTCCACATGATTGAATGAAATGATTGTGTGTTGGTTTATGTGTAAAACAGGAACCTGCTGTAAAACAGTTTTTACTGAGTCAGGCCTGGGGTAATGTGCAATTGAGCTTTTAACCTTTTTCCTGTATAATAAATGAAATGAATGAATGAATGAAAACCTCTGAACACTGTTGTCATTACTGGCGGTGACTAATAAAGGTTCTTTCTACAACTCCTGGCAAAAATTATGGAATCTCCGGCCTCGGAGGATGTTCATTCAGTTGTTTAATTTTGTAGAAAAAAGCAGATCACAGACATGACACAAAACTAAAGTCATTTCAAATGGCAACTTTCTGGCTTTAAGAAACACTATAAGAAATCAAGAAAAAAAGATTGTGGCAGTCAGTAACGGTTACTTTTTTAGACCAAGCAGAGGAAAAAAAAATATGGAATCACCCTGTAAATTTTCATCCCCAAAACTAACACCTGCATCATATCAGATCTGCTCGTTAGTCTGCATCTAAAAAGGAGTGATCACACCTTGGAGAGCTGTTGCACCAAGTGGACTGACATGAATCATGGCTCCAACACGAGAGGTGTCAATTGAAACAAAGGAGAGGATTATCAAACTCTTAAAAGAGGATAAATCATCACGCAATGTTGCAAAAGATGTTGGTTGTTCACAGTCAGCTGTGTCTAAACTCTGGACCAAATACAAACAACATGGGAAGGTTGTTAAAGGCAAACATACCGGTAGACCAAGGAAGACATCAAAGCGTCAAGACAGAAAACTTAAAGCAATATGTCTCAAAAATCGAAAAATGCACAACAAAACAAATGAGGAACGAATGGGAGGAAACTGGAGTCAACGTCTGTGACCGAACTGTAAGAAACCACCTAAAGGAAATGGGATTTACATACAGAAAAGCTAAACAAAAGCCATCATTAACACCTAAACAGAAAAAAAAAAACAAGGTTACAATGGGCTAAGGAAAAGCAATCGTGGACTGTGGATGACTGGATGAAAGTCATATTCAGTGATGAATCTCGAATCTGCATTGGGCAAGGTGATGACGCTGGAACTTTTGTTTGGTGCCGTTCCAATGAGATTTATAAAGATGACTGCCTGAAGAGAACATGTAAATTTCCACAGTCATTGATGATATGGGGCTGCATGTCAGGTAAAGGCACTGGGGAGATGGATGTCATTACATCATCAATAAATGCACAAGTTTACATTGATATTTTGGACACTTTTCTTATCCCATCAATTGAAAGGATGTTTGGGGATGATTAAATCATTTTTCAAGATGATTATGCATCTTGCCATAGAGCAAAAACTGTGAAAACATTCCTTGCAAAAAGACACATAGGGTCAATGTCATGGCATAGGGTCAATGTCAACGAGCAGATCTGATTTGATGCAGGTGTTAGTTTGGGGGATGAAAATTTACAGGGTGATTCCATAATTTATTCCTCAGAATTGAGTGATTCCATATTTTTTTTCCTCTGCTTGGTCTAAAAAACTAACCGTTACTGACTGTCACAATCTTTTTTTCTTGATTTCTTATAGTGTTTCTTAAAGCCAGAAAGTTGCCATTTGAAATGACTTTAGTTTTGTGTCATGTCTGTGATCTGCTTTTTTTCTACAAAATTAAACAACTGAATGAACATCCTCCGAGGCCAGTGATTCCATAATTTTTGCCAGGGGTTGTAGTTTCTTGGTATTTCTGCTGGATATAGTTAAAAACAGACTGCTCCCTCCCCCTCAATCATTCAAACATTCATCCTTCAACCGTGTCGCTATACACTAGGGCTGGGACAACGAATAAAAATCATTAGTTGACTAGTCGGGTACCGTTAGTCATCGACTAAATTTGACATTGAATGAATTAAGCCAATTTCAAATCTTCATGATGAAACTCAAATGTGACATTTATTTTTAACAAATATAAGCACAAATTCACAAATACAAAAAAAGAGCATTAGCATAAAGTCAATACCTGCATTCATTTACTAGGCATAGACTACCCGTTTGAGCTGACTAATTCACCTGCCAAGGTTCACACACTTTCTGGTGACTGGTGGGAGCTCCAGTAAGTCTATTATTTTAAGGGTTAAATGAATTTAATAAATGGCTTTCAACTAGTCAACTAAAAAAAATAAATAAAATAAAATAAAAAAAATAAAAAAATAGCTGACTGTTGATGTTAGCTAGCCATAGTGGACTATTACGACTAGTCATCCCATCCCTACTATAAACTACAGAACACTGTTGTCATCGCCTGTAACTTATAATACATTAGCGTCCAACATAATATGCTTAGTGCAATTTCTTTGCGAGTTCCTTGTATTTCTTTCAGTACTCATTCGTCAATGGAAAAGGGATGATGTCCTACCAGAGAGGCAGGAACAGGGAAGATCCTTTCCAACGCTGATATTGTTTCCGGTTCTAAAGCAGACCTTGATTTCTTTAGCCATCAACACCGGGATGCACCAATGGACTGTAGGAATTCGACAGTGTATCCCATTCTCTCCTTTTTCCACTGCCTTACCAATGTAGAATGCATTGCCAAAATAAACAGGATAGTATGCCTGGAGTTTGATCTTTTCTTCCTTGCTGTTTTGAGTTGCTCTGTAAACTGAAAAGTTTGTCCCAGTGAAGTTTCTGTCTCATCAACGTCACGATCTCAGGAATCCATGGACTTGTGTAAAGTTTCACACAGTTGATCATCATTTGAGACCAAGACTGGTGTTGGCCTGCCTGTTTTTGTGATATTTTAAACTATTTTAGAACTTTTCTCTTCAGCTTCAGCAACTGGAGTATACTTTTGTTTGGTCTGAATGCTCTCAGTGTCCAGGGAAGGTACAGCCTGTGGGTCATCATCTTCCAATAGTGGCAAGAGATCTTGTGTTTTCTCTTTGGTTAGGGTGAAGATCTCAAGCTCACCATTCACAGTGGGCATCTGCAGCACCAAGAAGCAGTGTGCAATTGATATTTGCCTGTTTGCTTATCTGATGTTGCTGTTTTGAAAACTTTTGGCTGGTCACTTCAGGTCCATGATTTCTGCTTCTTCCATGCAGGAAATGGGCTGCAACTCCTGTTGCATTGTGGGTGAACATGCTACCACCTTTGTCCCAGAACAATAATTAATTTCTCCCACTCGCTGACAAACAGGAAATTAAACTTCAGTGATTAGATCTCTGTGATAACGTGTTACACACGTTACAGACACTGGTACTCACATTACATGTTACTGACATTACAGAATTTGATACAGTTCCACTCAGAGCTTATGAGGGGATTTTAATTTTGTTTCATAAAGACAACTAGTGGAGGTAGAAGAGATAAATATAGGAATCTGACAGTCCTATCTAACAGCAGCATGAAATGAGGAAATGAGATATACTTTATTGATCTCACAGTGGAGAAATTATGTTTACACTCCAGTTACCATAGACAGCAATTAGTCCACAATTATTACTTGTTTACCGTAATAATGGCACACATCAGAATTAAGAACAGCACATACACATTTGACATTGTTTATGTGCACTAAATTTGAAGAAGTCCGTTATCCGAATTGAGGCAAGTGGGTGATGGTCGTACAAGAACCCTGAGTTGTGCCACCGTCAGCTTGGGGGGAGAACGGGGACCAGCAGCAGCTAAAACGGCGCCGCCCCCGCAGAAGGGAAGGGATGTGACGTGAGCTGAAGCTGGAGTGGAGGGTGTGTGATGGGGGGTAGGGAGAGGGAATGGAGCATGCTTTAGTCCTATGAAAAATAGTTTATTGTCTTTGTGGGTTAAGATGAGAATGAAAGGAGCCAAATAATCACCAAGGCCAGAAGACATTCCTCTGAAGGAAAACAGTCGGGCAATTTGTCCTTCAGGCTTGATGAGCCTGCCATGTTGTGGTTTGAGCAGTGAAAAACACATTTTACAGTTCCACTTGAACAAACCAAATCCCAATTATGAATTAAGAATATTCCCCGACCTCCGAAATCTTCAACTTCATCTGCATGGCACGCATCTGCTCCAAGATGTTATCCAGTTTGCATCCGAGTTCAAGAGTCATCGCAGTCTGAGAATGCAATTCCTTGCCTACCTCATTAATCATGACGGGCAAGCGAGGGGCCGTGGTTCTTGATGCTGCCGTCTTGCCAATTTTCCGATAGATCAGGGCAGCACATAAGCCAGAAAGTGCCAGCCCTGCTATCATAAGACCAAATATGAATAAATCCTCGACGTCCTCAACTGAGAAAGGCGCCAAGCATGCAATACGCCAAGAACACCAGGAGTCGAGAACATAGCCCGCAGGATACGTTCCATCTGGGCAGGAAGGATCCTCCAGTACTGACCTTCTTGTAGAAAATATGGTGTCAATAGCGTTCAGAGACCATGTGATCAATTCCATGGTTAATCCAATAATAGTCCAATAGAACCAGTATCCAATATAATCTGAGGAATTCACAGTCTGGTGAAGTAGGGACTTGAAGGTTAAAGCAGAGAGCAGAGATAAGGGAGAGTGGAGGAGATGCGACTGCCCTTGTCAGAGTCCCAAGCTTTCATAGTTTCATAGAAATAGTTCATCATTATTTATTACTCACAGATACAGATACTTTATTGTCATTGCAACAAGTACAATAAAAGGTAAAGTGCAAGCCTTTCAGTGCAAATATAAACCAGAGTAAACCACACAGACTTAAAAGGTCTGGGGAAGAAAGAAAATAAACATAAAATTTAACAGAAAAGGTATATTCAAAGTGCAAATAAAAACAGAAACAAAAATTATAAGTATGTAGTAGCAAAAAAGATTATATATATATATACGAGGGCTGTCAATAAAGTAACGGTCCTTTTTATTTTTTTTCAAAAACTATATGGATTTCATTCATATGTTTTTATGTCAGACATGCTTGAACCCTTGTGCGCATGCGTGAGTTTTTCCACGCCTGTCGGTGACGTCATTCGCCTGTGAACACTCCTTGTGGGAGGAGGCGTCCAGCCCCTCGTCGGAATTCCTTTGTCTGAGAAGTTGCTGAGAGACTGGCGCGTTGTTTGATCAAAATTTTTTCTAAACCTGTGAGACACATCGAAGTGGACACGGTTCGAAAAATTAAGCTGGTTTTCAGTGAAAATTTTAACGTCTGATGAGAGATTTTGAGGTGAGACTGTCGCTTTAAGGACTTTTCACGGTGCGAGACGTCGCGCAGCGCTCTCAGGCGGCGTCATCAGCCTGTTTCAAGCTGAAAACCTCCACATTTCAGGCTCTATTGATCCAGGACGTCGTGAGAGAACAGAGAAGTTTCAGAAGAAGTCGGTTTCAGCATTTTATCCGGATATTCCACTGTTAAAGGAGATTTGTTTAATGAAAGACGTGCGGATGGATCCGCGCGTCGGGACGCAGCCGCCGCGACGCTCCGCCACAGGAAAAACACCTCTGTTGAAAGCCTTAAGGACAAGTTGGAACATGTCCTGCCTGTTAAACAATTTCTCATATACTCACTCCACTGAAAGCCATCAAAAGCCGCCTGGATTTTACAAATGGTTATCAACACGGAGGTGTTTTTCCTGTGCCGCCGCACCGCGTCGGCTGTGTCCCGACGCGCGGATCCGTCAGCACGTCTTTCATTAAAAAAAAATCTCCTTTAACAGTGGAATATCCGGATAAAATGCTGAAACCGACTTCTTCTGAAACTTCTCTGTTCTCTCACGACGTCCTGGATCAATAGAGCCTGAAATGTGGAGGTTTTCAGCTTGAACAGGCTGACGACGGCGCCTGAGAGCGCTGCGCGACGTCTCGCACCGTGAAAAGTCCTTAAAGCGACAGTCTCACCTCAAAATCTCTCATCAGACGTTAAAATTTTCACTGAAAACCAGCTTAATTTTTCGAACCGTGTCCACTTCGATGTGTCTCACAGGTTTAGAAAAAATTCTGATCAAACAAAGCGCCAGTCTCTCAGCAACTTCTCAGACAAAGGAATTCCGACGAGGGGCTGGATGACTCCTCCCACAAGGAGTGCTCACAGGCGAATGACGTCACCGACAGGCGTGGAAAAACTCACGCATGCGCACGAGGGTTCAAGCATGTCTGACGTAAAAACATATGAATGAAATCCATATAGTTTTTGAAAAAAATAAAAAGGACCGTTACTTTATTGACAGCCCTCGTATATATATATATATATATATATATATATATATATATATAAAAATAAAAGAGAAACGTATGTACAAACTGTGGATATTTCAGTGGCAGTGGATATTGCACATAGCGGCATTCAAAGCTCTAACAGCAGTTGGATAGAAACTGTTGCTCCTAACACTCTTGTATCCATACAATAAAACAATGACAAATCCTAGAGGCAAGAGTGATGAAGAAAATAGATGGTTTTGAGCTGAAAAATGCTATTTTTCAGTAGCTGAATTTGGATGTACAGTACAAATCCTAAGTTCTGTCAAGCTGCTTGAAATCCTTATTTTCTTTATAGCTAGATAGCCAAAGTAAATGACTACATAGTATTTGAAGTGAAATTTCTAGTTTGAAATTTCAGTAGCCATGAGACTGTTCTGCTGGAATTGTCCAATTACCCAGTTTTTTAAGCCCGTGAAAAGCAGAGATTTGGCCAACTCCCAAAGACATGGAAGACAGCTGAACCAGGCCCATCTGAAACCCGTGAAACAAAAAGGGTTTGGCTTGTGAGCCAAGGTGAACCATCAGACTTGTCAGAAACCAAAATTCCAGAGCTGAATATGCAGTACTGTGGACAGAGTTAGAGAAATCTTGTGGACCTATTGAGTGAATTAATTGTGCTCGTCACAGGGGAAATTATTTCCACCAAGAACTCAAGCATAGGCATAGTCCTTTCAAAAATATCTGCTTAGAGCCCTCTCTGAGTGATATTCAACTGTATGTACTTCTGGCAGATATTATGTACAGACAGGGTCACATATGACAATTCATAATAAAAAACACTAACCATATTTAACCGTGAACTTGACGCAATGCAAAGATTTCAACATGTTAATCGAAGTCAAAGTCAAATAGGAAGTCAAAACATGAGCCCCAAGAAGACCAACACAGTTATCTGTAGTTATCTTGTTAGCTGACATGTATGTTTGTGTACCTTTGTCAAAATTTCAGCTCTGACAGGTTTATAGGGTCACGAGGTAGGAAGCCCTTTAAAGTAAGCAAACAAGCTAGCCGTTACTAGCCGCTAAAACTACTTTGTTCCAAAAACAACAAATAGTTGGGATGCCAGAAGCCCGTGTTGTTCCACACTCTTCATATTTATGTTTTTGTTTGTTTAAAGTTTGCTAACACTTACTTCTGCGCTTTGATTCGATTCTTTCAATGTGGAAGTCAAACGGTCGAAGCGGCGCGGCTGAACCAACGCTCCCATGCCTGAAGTTCGAAGAGTTTAAAGCCTCTTTAAAATATATCACAGAGGTCGGCGACAGAGTCTCATCGGGACTGTCAGCATGCCCGTTCTCATCTGAGGAATTCCGTCTGTCCGAACTTTGTGAGCCCTGTCCAGATGACTGCAGAGGCAGCAGCTGTCCCGGCGGTGGAACCTGCTCCGCCATCCTCGCTCCGCTCCGACGCTAACACTTAGCTCGTTAGCTTCGGCTACCTACTGTGTGCCGCTGCATAGTGCTGATTATTAACCTGTCGACTGTCCACCGTTTGCTGCGCCAGTTTACTCCACAAACCCTCAAGTAAATTAAGGTACTCCACCTTTCGTCCTTCCCTTACACCTCTTCTTCCGGTGTGACCCGGAAGTTACCGTTGTACGGCGTTCAGCTTGATCTTCACCAGACTGTCACAGGCAGGAGGAAAAAGCTTCTTTTCTCCTCTTGAGCACCATTTTTAAAAAATATTATAGCCGAAAAATTGGCTCAAATATGGACATTAATGTGTATTCCTGTTTAGCCCGTCTGACGAAATCACAGTCAGAAAACGGCAATTTAATACAACTTTCCGGCAATGCGATTTGGTCAAGCAAAACCAAATTTTCTTTCTTTTCACAAAAAATCGGCACTTATTTCTACAAAGGTTTATCACAATCTCCGGAATACTTGTTGAATAACTGCAACCAACGCTGCCCAATATGGGACCCGCTGGCAAAATACAGCCCACCTTTTTTTTTGGGGGGGGGGGGGGGGGGGGGTGCTGTCATACATTATTGTTAAGCAAAGTGAAGAGAAGTGATTTATATTGATACTTTATTTTAGATTTAGAATGTTAATTTTGTTTTAAAATATACAATTAATTGTTATGTCTAATTAACACGGTCAGTGTTCATGTTTGGTCTGTGACTCTTAAATCAGAAGTGCCGTGGTATAACTCACAAACTTGCAGTTTAAAGCAGATAACCCGTAAGTTGGAGAGGAAATGGCGTCTTACTAATTTAGAAGATCTTCACTTAGCCTGGAAAAAGAGTTTGTTGCTCTATAAAAAAGCCCTCCGTAAAGCTAGGACATCTTACTACTCATCACTAATAGAAGAAAATAAGAACAACCCCAGGTTTCTTTTCAGCACTGTAGCCAGGCTGACAAAGAGTCAGAGCTTTATTGAGCCGAGTATTCCTTTAACTTTAACTAGTAATGACGTCATGACTTTCTTTGCTAATAAAATTTTAACTATTAGAGAAAAAAATTACTCATAACCATCCCAAAGACATATCGTTCTCTTTGGCTGCTTTCAGTGATGCCGGTATTTGGTTAGACTCTTTCTCTCAGATTGTTCTGTCTGAGTTATTTTCATTAGTTACTTCCTCCAAACCATCAACATGTCTATTAGACCCCATTCCTACCAGGCTGCTCAAGGAAGCCCTACCATTAATTAATGCTTCGATCTTAAATATGATCAATCTATCTTTATTAGTTGGCTATGTACAACAGGCTTTTAAGGTGACAGTAACTAAACCATTACTTAAAAAGCCATCACTTGACCCAGCTATCTTAGCTAATTATAGGCCAATCTCCAACCTTCCTTTTCTCTCAAAAATTCTTGAAAGGGTAGTTGTAAAACAGCTAACTGATCATCTGCAGAGGAATGGTCTATTTGAAGAGTTTCAGTCAGGTTTAGAATTCATCATAGTACAGAAACAGCATTAGTGAAGGTTACAAATTATCTTCTTATGGCCTCAGACAGTGGACTCATCTCTGTGCTTGTTCTGTTAGACCTCAGTGCTGCTTTTGATACTGTTGACCATAAAATTGTATTACAGAGATTAGAGCATGCCATAGGTATTAAAGGCACTGCGCTGCGGTGGTTTGAATCATATTTATCTAATAGATTACAATTTGTTCATGTAAATGGGGAATCTTCTTCACAGACTAAGGTTAATTATGGAGTTCCACAAGGTTCTGTGCTAGGACCAATTTTATTCACTTTATACATGCTTCCCTTAGGCAGTATTATTAGACAGCATTGCTTAAATTTTCATTGTTACGCAGATGATACCCAGCTTTATCTATCCATGAAGCCAGAGGACACACACCAATTAGCTAAACTGCAGGATTGTCTTACAGACATAAAGACATGAATGACCTCTAATTTCCTGCTTTTAAACTCAGATAAAACTGAAGTTATTGTACTTGGCCCCACAAATTTTAGAAACATGGTGTCTAACCAGATCCTTATTCTGGATGCCATTACCCTGACCTCTAGTAATACTGTGAGAAATCTTGGAGTCATTTTTGATCACGATGTGTCATTCAATGCACATATTAAACAAGTATGTAGGACTGCTTTTTTGCATTTGCGCAACATCTCTAAAATTAGAAAGGTCTTGTCTCAGAGTGATGCTGAAAAACTAATTCATGCATTTATTTCCTCTAGGCTGGACTATTGTAATTCATTATTATCAGGTTGTCCTAAAAGTTCCCTGAAAAGCCTTCAGTTAATTCAAAATGCTGCAGCTAGAGTACTGACAGGGACTAGAAGGAGAGAGCATATCTCACCCATATTGGCCTCTCTTCATTGGCTTCCTGTTAATTCTAGAATAGAATTTAAAATTCTTATTCTTACTTATAAGGTTTTGAATAATCAGGTCCCATCTTATCTTAGGGACCTCATAGTACCATATCACCCCAATAGAACGCTTCACTCTCAGACAGACAGACACCCTCTCTACTTTTAAGATTAGGCTTAAAACTTTCCTTTTTGCTAAAGCTTATAGTTAGGGCTGGATCAGGTGACCCTGAACCATCCCTTAGTTATGCTGCTATAGACTTAGACTGCTGGGGGGTTCCCATGATGCACTGAGTGTTTCTTTCTCTTTTTGCTCTCTATGCACCACTCTGCATTTTATCATTAATGATTGATCTCTGCTCCCCTCCACAGCATGTCTTTTTCTTGGTTCTCTCCCTCAGCCCCAACCAGTCCCAGCAGAAGACTGCCCCTCCCTGAGCCTGGTTCTGCTGGAGGTTTCTTCCTGTTAAAAGGGAGTTTTTCCTTCCCACTGTCGCCAAGTGCTTGCTCACAGGGGGTCGTTTTGACCGTTGGGGTTTTTCCGTAATTATTGTATGGCTTTGCCTTACAAGATAAAGCGCCTTTGGGCAACTGTTTGTTGTGATTTGGCGCTATATAAATAAAATTGATTTGATCCTTCATCCAGATTAATTACAACCCCTGGCAAAAATTATGGAATCACCGGCCTCGGAGGATGTTCATTCAGTTGTTTAATTTTGTAGAAAAAAAGCAGATCACAGACATGACACAAAACTAAAGTCATTTCAAATGGCAACTTTCTGGCTTTAAGAAACACTATAAGAAATCAAGAAAAAAAGATTGTGGCAGTCAGTAACGGTTACTTTTTTAGACCAAGCAGAGGAAAAAATATGGAATCACTCAATTCTGAGGAAAAAATTATGGAATCACCCTGTAAATTTTCATCCCCAAAACTAACACCTGCATCATATCAGATCTGCTCATTAGTCTGCATCTAAAAAGGAGTGAACACACCTTGGAGAGCTGTTGCACCAAGTGGACTGACATGAATCATGGCTCCAACACGAGAGATGTCAATTGAAACAAAGGAGAGGATTATCAAACTCTTAAAAGAGAGTAAATCATCACGCAATGTTGCAAAAGATGTTGGTTGTTCACAGTCAGCTGTGTCTAAACTCTGGACCAAATACAAACAACATGGGAAGGTTGTTAAAGGCAAACATACTGGTAGACCAAGGAAGACATCAAAGCGTCAAGACAGAAAACTTAAAGCAATATGTCTCAAAAATCGAAAAATGTACAACAAAACAAATGAGGAACGAATGGGAGGAAACTGGAGTCAACATCTGTGACCGAACTTTAAGAAACCGCCTAAAGGAAATGGGATTTACATACAGAAAAGCTAAACGAAAGGCATCATTAACACCTAAACAGAAAAAAACAAGGTTACAATGGGCTAAGGAAAGGCAATTGTGGACTGTGGATGAAAGTCATATTCAGTGATGAATCTCGAATCTGCATTGGGCAAGGTGATGATGCTGGAACTTTTGTTTGGTGCCTTTCCAATGAGATTTATAAAGATGACTGCCTGAAGAGAACATGTAAATTTCCACAGTCATTGATGATATGGGGCTGCATGTCAGGTATAGGCACTGGGGAGATGGCTGTCATTACATCATCAATAAATGCACAAGTTTATGTTGATATTTTGGACAATTGAAAGGATGTTTGGGGATGATGAAATCATTTTTCAAGATGATAATGCATCTTGCCATAGAGCAAAAACTGCAAAAACATTCCTTGCAAAAAGACACATAGGGTCAATGTCATGGCATAGGGTCAATGTCAATGAGCAGATCTGATTTGATGCAGGTGTTAATTTGGGGGATGAAAATTTACAGGGTGATTCCATAATTTTTTCCTCAGAATTGAGTGATTCCATATTTTTTTCCTCTGCTTGGTCTAAAAAAGTAACCGTTACTGACTGCCACAATCTTTTTTTCTTGATTTCTTATAGTGTTTCTTAAAGCCAGAAAGTTGCCATTTGAAATGACTTTAGTTTTGTGTCATGTCTGTGATCTGCTTTTTTTCTACAAAATTAAACAACTGAATGAACATCCTTTGAGGCCGGTGATTCCATAATTTTTGCCAGGGGTTGTAATGGCCTTCAAAGGAAAGAATTAGGGAATTTCTGTCATAGACTGCACATATAAAACACTGCAAATGCATAAGGCCGTGGATATCATTACGGTAACCGTAAGTATGTGTTGGCAGGTTATTATAATGGCTATGACATGGCACCTTAACCCTAATAGCCCAAAGAACCCAATTCGTATGAACTGAAAAACAAGAAATAATGGTTGATATAAAGGGAGTGAAAAAACCCTCCCTGTTAAAGAATCAAATCACATGAGTGGTGGGGATACTTACCAAGATACTAAAGGCACTTTGGCATTTGTATATGCCAATGAGTAAACTCGTCATAAAATGTTGTAAACTGTGTGTGGCTGCGTGTCAGTGCGTAGAGAAAATTTTGAAATGTTCAAAATTTCTGGTACACAATTTCATGCCACTTGCGTGAACTAGTTGTGAACATTGTGCAGCCTATTTGAAAACACTGTCAGTGAGTGTCACTGAGTGCAGGGCATGTGAATGATTATGACGAGATGTTACATCTATAATAAACATAACTTTACATATACATGATCTAACTCATGAGAAGGAATGAAAATGCAACCATTTTACCAATCATTATATTAATATTAATATATATTATATATAATTGCCTTTGAGACAAGATTACAAGTGCGTTCTTCACCGCAGGATGTGCACAAGACAACCTGTAGCTGTAGACAATTTCTCTGTGATTCTGGGAGTAATGAGAGAATGGTTTCATCAGCCAAGTTCTGCTAGCTAATGCATCATCAGCCACGAAATGATTATTTTTTTATAGTGTGGCGTCAAGCGGGACACACTGGCACGATGAATTGCCCTGCTGTGTGGGTATCAAATTTGTACAAGTGTTAAGGTGTCTTTACAAGGAGATGGCAACAAACAGAGTCACAGAACATCAATTATGATGGCTACTGTAAGCACAGCCCCAAGATTTAGTGTTACGACTGCTGTCGAAATTGGTTACAGTTACGGCTGCTGTAACGGTAACCACTTCAAATAAACTACAGGCGCTGAGATCAGTGTAAGTGGGAAGTTGGAATGTCCAACCAGAAGGTGGCTTTCATATCATGAAAGGTCTGCCCAGACTTTCACACCTGACATCATTTACCAACATATCATTACCAAAACAATAGACATTATTTGTTATCCTTAATCTTATAAAACAGTACACAATGTAACGGCTGAACCCAAACGTAATGGAAGGGAACTAAAAGCAGGAAGCTTAATGGCAAAGAACGAGGTTTAATGGATGACAATAGATCAAACTGAAATACAAAGCAATTTGTAAATGTGGAGGGATGCCTGGAGAGTGGAGACTCAGATCAGACCATTGAAACAGGGAGCCGCATTCCGATGGAAAAAGAAGTAGGGACGGTGAACCAAAGAATACCAGGATGGATGTAGGTGTTGGAAACCTAAGCCAGGCCATGAGGATGATGTGATGCTGGAGACTGGAGCCAGGTGGCCGCCCACGGAGCTGACGAGATGCAGGATCACTGCCGAGGAGCAGAAGGCACAGGTGAGTAGAGGAAATGCCCAAGCACAACACTACCAAAAAAAGGCTGCGTAGGAACACACAAAAACTCTATTTAGGAAAAGAGAGGCGCCAAATACCATGTCGTGATAACTGATTTTCTGGCAAAGATGAAAGTGTTGAGCTGGGGTTAAAATCCAGCTGAGATGATGTGCCACAGGTGAGGTGATGATCAGCTCCGCAGCACACCACCTGGAAACACAGAGAAGGAGAAGGCGGGGCCAAGCAGGAACCGCGGCAGCACACAACACACAATGTACATCCCCCCCCTCCCAACTTCACTTGTCTGTTTCTTCAGTTATGTGCTGACAAGCATTTGTTGTTCTCAGACAAGTGAAGAAGCAAACCTGGAAGCTACAGTTCCATCATTTTGAATTTGACATCCAACTTTCGAGGTACATTGAAGGTCCTGAACACTGGCACTTGCTGGCTTGTTCAGGAATGTGCATCCTATCAAATTATGCGTTTAAAGGCTACAGTCAGCACAAGGTCTGTATGTGCATTAACACATAATGCAATCTGCTTTTTAACAACGACCAGACTCACAAAGACTGTGGCCCACCATCCCATTTCTTGGTGTACTGATGCTGGCACTTCAGATAAATCTATTGCGTAAACCTGCAATCAAGCACTACATATGAGTAAAAATTGATGAAAAGCTAATTCTGCTTACCGCTCACTGTGTGCTGCACCATACAGTTGACATCAGATCGACACAAACAGTCTACATGACTGTCGCCTGAGTTTCCGACTTGGATTTCTGACTTGACTGGCCATTCCATTGTACTTTTCTGAGTTGGATCTCGGCCTCCACCCCAAGTTCTGAGTACAATGGAAAGCAGCATAAGCCCTCCCAAATTCAAATCTTAAACAAGAGCAATCAGAGATTTCTGATGTCCGCTAATCTGGATCACCTTTAAAATTCAGTGGAGTCGTCCATGGCGTAATATCTATCTCTGGTGCAAATTTGGTGAGAATCCATGAAGTAGTTTTGAGGTAATCCTTCAAAGCCTATATAAAGTGAAATCTTGATCCAGTATCTGGACCCGAAACCAGATAACTTCCAAAATTCAGTGGAGTTTCCGTGTCCTAATATCTATCTGTGGTGCGAATTTGGTGAGAATCCGTGAAGTAGAATAGAATAGAATAATTCTTTATTGTCCACTGATGTGGAAAATTGTCTTCAGCTCACCAGCACAAAAGAGACAAAAAGACAGTCATACAAACACACGAATAAAACAAAAATAAGATACATAAAATACATGGAAGTAAAGGAAGAAGTAGAATAAGACCTAGTAAGATAAATAAAACACAATACAATAAGATCTAATAAAATCGAATAAAACAGAAGTAAAGCAGTTCAGGTTTTATTTGTGGAGTGGTCACTTTTTTGAGTTCATTATGGTGATGGCATTTGGTATAAAAGATTTTTTGAAAGAACCTTTGGCCAGAGGAGCTCTGTAGCACCTCCCAGACTTCAAGAGCTCAAACTGACAGGACAGAGGATGAGAGCTGTCTGCCAGGACTCTCTCAGCTTTCCTCCTCATCCTGTCAGTGTAAATGTGTGCCAGAGTCTTCTGGGGTTTTCCCACAATTTTCCCCACCATTTTTGCAATTCTATTGAATTTGTCCTTACATTTACAACTCAAGTGACCAAACCAAACACAAAGATGAAATGTTAAAATACTCCCAATATGTGCAGAATACACAAGCTCTAAAATCTGCGGATTAACACCAAGACAACTCAGTCTTCTGAGAAGACTGAGTCGCTGTGAACATTTCTTAAAGATAAAATCAGTGATTTCAAAGAAGCTCAAGTGACTGTCAAGAACTGTTCCAAGATATTTAAAAGTTTCAACCGTTTCAACAAGCTGGCCATCGAGTGAAACTGGCTGCACGGTCAGTTCTTGCTTTGTGTGAAAAACAAGCTCCTTTGTCTTAGACACATTGATTTCCAGCTGGCTGTTGAGACACCAAGCTTCAAAAGCCTTAATGTGAGCGAGATAGGAGGCTTCGCCAGAGGAGTCACTTTTGTAGCAGGCCGACTAGGGCCATGTCATCTGCGTATTTAATCAGTTTAAAGTTTGTGTCATTAACTGCAAATTCGTTTGTAAAAAGAGAAAAGAGCAGAGGTGAAAGAACGCTACCCTGTGGGCAGCCAGTGCTTATGATGAGCTCTCCTGACAGAATGTTGTTAGCACAAACTCTTTGAGGGCAACAAGACAGAAAGTCTCTGATCCAGAGCATCAGGCCCTTTTCAACATGTAAATCAGCCAGCCTTTTCAGAAGAATATGTAATTTCATAGAATTAAAAGCTGCACTGAAGTCTACAAACAAAACCCGAGCATATGCTTTAGCAAGTGAAAGCTGCTTTGAGATCATGTCCAGCAAGATCAATCCGGCATCATCAGTTCCTCTGTCCCTCTTATAGGCAAACTGCAGAGGGTCTAGTTCACTGACCACTGTGGTGGTCAGGACGTCAACTAAAACTCTCTCCATAGTTTTACATAATATGGAGGTTATGGCAATGGGCCGAAAATCTTCGGGTTTGCTTGCCCCTGGCTTTTTTGGTATAGGCCTTATTATGGAGAATTTCCAAGATTTGGGCACTCCTGTGACAAGGAGGGAATTAAACAATCTGGAAAAGACTCCTTTTAATTGAGGAGCACAGTCTTTGAGTAGATGGGCTTTCAGGCCATCTGGGCCAGTGGCCTTGTTTGGCTTCAGTTTAGAAAGACTTTTAGCCACGGCATCCTCAGTGATGGCTGTGGGGGCTCCTGCAGGAAGATTTTTACAGATCTCCTCACATTCCTGTTTATCATCCACTTTATCAAATCTACAGAAGAAACGGTTTAACTCATCAACTAAACATTGATTAATGGTTGTAAGAGCATCACATTTCTTACTGGATTTGCCCATCAGTGTATCTAAATACACTTCCAGGCTTGGAATACCTTCCCAGGCTTGTTTTATATTGCCACTGAAAAATTTACTTTCTACTTTATTCTTGTACTCAATTTTTGCCTTAAATATATTCCCATTATTATAGCTCTTTGTTATTCCCTCTCCTGCTGCGTCGTCATCTGGACCGGGCACGTATACGAGAATGACAGTGATCTGTCCGAACTCCCGCGGAAGATAAAAGGCTCTAAAAGATACAGTCAGTATCTCATAGTCAGGTGTGCATACTTGCTCTCGTATGCTGTATTGAGTGGCCCAGCTGTTATCCACAAACAAACACAGACCCCCTCCGATGGATTTGTGCGCAGTGCTGTCCGCTCTGGCAGTGGTGTAGCCTGACAGGCTCGGTGTATCGTGATGATCTTTAAGCCATGTTTCCGTCAAACACACAAGATTGCTCTGTCTAAATTCACTGTCATGCTCGGCTCTTAGCACAAGATCATCGAGTTTATTGCTTACCGATCGAACGTTAGACAGAGTGGTGACAGGCAGCGGGAATCTGCCACGGCGTCTCCAGAGTCGGTGCCTCACGCCTCCCCTGGAGCCACGCTTTTTCCTCTTCCCCAGACATTTAAGAGGCCGTCAGATTTCCTGACAGTCCGCAGGTAGACAAACTGAAGGAACCCCACCAGGTGAATGAAGTGACCAAAGATGCTCTCTGGTGTAGGTAAGGAAGCTTTGCTGGCTTGTGAGGCAGCTCCCGTGCGCAAACGCTGATAGGCAGAAAATGATCCACCACAGCAGTGCGATTTTCATTGCGACGATAAGGTCCAAAGTGCAGTGAAGTTCTGACAGGTCACATCCACATTAAACCAATGAACTGCTTAAAAAAATACGTTAAAACAAATTTAATAACGCTAACAGAGAAACAGTGAAACAAACAGTGAGCGCAGAGAAAGAATTTGCTAACAGATGGTCCGGTCAATAGCTGGTAAGCTTTCAGTCTCTGTTTTTTCCACTGCTGTTTAGACATTTATGGAGTATGTTCATAACCAACTTGGTTTTTAGCTTTCTGGTTTGTAACGAATGTGATGCAAGTTCCTGACCGACTGTCATGATAACAGGTCTGATATAGGAAAATATCAGACCAAAAATCAGCCAATCAGAGCGCAAGTAGCGTCATAACCATATAATAATATACAAATAATGAATGGTTATGAGTTCAATTATACGAATAGTTCATGAGGTGAAAGATGGAATGTTCCATTCAATGAGGCAAAGCCAAGTTGAATGGTACGTTCCAGCTTTCCCCACATTAAATATTCATTCTATTGAAAGAATGGAAAACCTTCATTATTTGTTTTGTATCACAGCTAAAATACATCCTTGTCATTTGATATTATATTAATTTATAAACAACAGAAAAGGGACTTACATTTTGGTGTGGTGCTTTGACAGCAGTCCAACACAAACTTTAAATATGAGTCCAAAATTTTTTTCAGGCAACCTGGAAAAACAGTTAGTCCGTAATATTTAAAAAAGGACTGTACTTCCTCAGTCCAGCGAAAAATCGTGTCAGAAATTTGTCCAGGTTTTCATCCTAACAGCTCTTCATGCCTCTACACAGCTGATGGCGTAGTGGATTTTTTTTTTCTTCTGTGTGTGTATGCGTGTTAGAAGACTTAGCATTGTCAATTAGCTCGTTCAAATTGTCGTCCGTCAGCAAAACAAACTCTGCCATGTTTAGCTAAACACTGCCCCATTAGTGTGTGCGTGGGCGGGGTTTGCAGCGTGCAATGGTACAAAACTTATGGAACCAAATTTGCACGCTAAATGAAACGCAACACAAATGGGATGAATAATCCATGTCATGTGATGTACAAAGCAGCAGTCAAATGACAAGGATCCACTCAGCCATTATGGGTTGGCACAGACTTTACCCCTTTACTCTGGTGACCATTTTTGGCCTATGAAAACATTGCTGAGCTCAATACAATACATGTAATTTGATCACTTTTCAAAGGGGTCAGAGTCGTCAATAAAGTACACTCAACAAAAATATAAACGCAACACTTTTGGTTTTGCTCCCATTTTGTATGAGATGAACTCAAAGATCTAAAACTTTTTCCACATACACAATATCACCATACCCCTCAAATATTTTTCACAAACCAGTCCAAATCTGTGATAGTGAGCACTTCTCCTTTGCTGAGATAATCCATCCCACCTCACAGCTGTGCCATACCAAGATGCTGATTAGACACCATGATTAGTGCACAGGTGTGCCTTAGACTGCCCACAATAAAAGGCCACTCTGAAAGGTGCAGTTTTGTTTTATTGGGGGGGATACCAGTCAGTATCTGGTGTGACCACCATTTGTCTCATGCAGTGCAACACATCTCCTTCGCATAGAGTTGATCAGGTTGTCAATTGTGGCCTGTGGAATGTTGGTCCACTCCTCTTCAATGGCTGTGCGAAGTTGCTGGATATTGACAGGAACTGGTACATGCTGTCGTATACGCCGGTCCAGAGCATCCCAAACATGCTCAATGGGTGACATGTCCGGTGAGTATGCCGGCCATGCAAGAACTGGGACATTTTCAGCTTCCAAGAATTGTGTACAGATCCTTGCAACATGGGGCCGTGCATTATCCTGCTGCAACATGAGGTGATGTTCTTGGATGCATGGCACAACAATGGGCCTCAGGATCTTGTCACAGTATCTCTGTGCATTCAAAATGCCATCAATAAAATGCACCTGTGTTCTTCGTCCATAACAGACGAGATAGTAAGTGAGATAGAGTATCTCGTCAATAGTTTTACATCCTCATTGAAGACAACTTTGGATGCTGTAGCTCCTCTGAAAAAGAGAGCTTTAAATCAGAAGTGCCTGACTCCGTGGTATAACTCACAAACTCGTAGCTTAAAGCAGATAACCCGTAAGTTGGAGAGGAAATGGCGTCTCACTAATTTAGAAGATCTTCACTTAGCCTGGAAAAAGAGTCTGTTGCTCTATAAAAAAGCCCTCCGTAAAGCTAGGACATCTTTCTACTCATCACTAATTGAAGAAAATAAGAACAACCCCAGGTTTCTTTTCAGCACTGTAGCCAGGCTGACAAAGAGTCAGAGCTCTATTGAGCTGAGTATTCCATTAACTTTAACTAGTAATGACTTCATGACTTTCTTTGCTAACACAATTTTAACTATTAGAGAAAAAATTACTCATAACCATCCCAAAGACGTATCGTTATCTTTGGCTGCTTTCAGTGATGCCAGTATTTGGTTAGACTCTTTCTCTCCGATTGTTCTGTCTGAGTTATTTTCATTAGTTACTTCATCCAAACCATCAACATGTTTATTAGACCCCATTCCTACCAGGCTGCTCAAGGAAGCCCTACCATTATTTAATGCTTCGATCTTAAATATGATCAATCTATCTTTGTTAGTTGGCTATGTACCACAGGCTTTTAAGGTGGCAGTAATTAAACCATTACTTAAAAAGCCATCACTTGACCCAGCTATCTTAGCTAATTTTAGGCCAATCTCCAACCTTCCTTTTCTCTCAAAAATTCTTGAAAGGGTAGTTGTAAAACAGCTAACTGATCATCTGCAGAGGAATGGTCTATTTGAAGAGTTTCAGTCAGGTTTTAGAATTCATCATAGTACAGAAACAGCATTAGTGAAGGTTACAAATGATCTTCTTATGGCCTCGGACAGTGGACTCATCTCTGTGCTTGTTCTGTGCTGCTTTTGATACTGTTGACCATAAAATTTTATTACAGAGATTAGAGCATGCCATAGGTATTAAAGGCACTGCGCTGCGGTGGTTTGAATCATATTTGTCTAATAGATTACAATTTGTTCATGTAAATGGGGAATCTTCTTCACAGACTAGGGTTAATTATGGAGTTCCACAAGGTTCTGTGCTAGGACCAATTTTATTCACTTTATACATGCTTCCCTTTGGTAGTATTATTAGACGGTATTGCTTAAATTTTCATTGTTACGCAGATGATACCCAGCTTTATCTATCCATGAAGCCAGAGGACACACACCAATTAGCTAAACTGCAGGATTGTCTTACAGACATAAAGACATGGATGACCTCTAATTTCCTGCTTTTAAACTCAGATAAAACTGAAGTTATTGTACTTGGCCCCACAAATCTTAGAAACATGGTGTCTAACCAGATCCTTACTCTGGATGGCATTGCCCTGGCCTCTAGTAATACCTTGAGAAATCTTGGAGTCATTTTTGATCAGGATATGTCATTCAAAGCGCATATTAAACAAATATGTAGGACTGCTTTTTTGCATTTACGCAATATCTCTAAAATCAGAAAGGTCTTGTCTCAGAGTGATGCTGAAAAACTAATTCATGCATTTATTTCTTCTAGGCTGGACTATTGTAATTCATTATTATCAGGTTGTTCTAAAAGTTCCCTAAAAAGCCTTCAGTTAATTCAAAATGCTGCAGCTAGAGTACTGACGGGGACTAGAAGGAGAGAGCATATCTCACCCATATTGGCCTCTCTTCATTGGCTTCCTGTTAATTCTAGAATAGAATTTAAAATTCTTCTTCTTACTTATAAGGTTTTGAATAATCAGGTCCCATCTTATCTTAGGGACCTCGTAGTACCATATCACCCCAATAGAGCGCTTCGCTCTCAGACTGCAGGCTTACTTGTAGTTCCTAGGGTTTGTAAGAGTAGAATGGGAGGCAGAGCCTTCAGCTTTCAGGCTCCTCTCCTGTGGAACCAGCTCCCAATTCAGATCAGGGAGACAGACACCCTCTCTACTTTTAAGATTAGGCTTAAAACTTTCCTTTTTGCTAAAGCTTATAGTTAGGGCTGGATCAGGTGACCCTGAACCATCCCTTAGTTATGCTGCTATAGACGTAGACTGCTGGGGGGTTCCCATGATGAACTGTTTCTCTTTTTGCTCTGTATGCACCACTCTGCATTTAATCATTAGTGATCGATCTCTGCTCCCCTCCACAGCATGTCTTTTTCCTGGTTCTCTCCCTCAGCCCCAACCAGTCCCAGCAGAAGACTGCCCCTCCCTGAGCCTGGTTCTGCTGGAGGTTTCTTCCTGTTAAAAGGGAGTTTTTCCTTCCCACTGTAGCCAAGTGCTTGCTCACAGGGGGTCGTTTTGACCGTTGGGGTTTTACATAATTATTGTATGGCCTTGCCTTACAATATAAAGCGCCTTGGGGCAACTGTTTGTTGTGATTTGGCGCTATATAAAAAAAATTGATTGATTGATTGATTAGATGAAGCAAAAGAATAACGCAAAGATCTATGGCATTAAAACCAGAATTGGGTAATCCCCAATGCTGACTGGAAGATACAAATCCACATTTGAATTGCATGGCACCTGACAAAGTGTCTGTTTCGGTGTTACCAAAATACAACAATTGTCCAATTACACACACGACACCTAGTCCTCCCACAATATTTCATATGAATCCTTTTGTACTTGCTTTGAGTGACAATGGCCCTGTGACAGACTGGCATCTTGCCCAGGGTGTACACTGCCTCATGCCCTGTGACTGCTGGGATAGACTCAGGTGCATCTTGTTTCCACTGATCATCCTTGAGATGTTTCTACAGCGTAATTGGAGCCCACCTGGTTTAAAGTCAGTTGATTGGACATGAATTGGAAAGACACACACCTGTCTACATATAAGGTCCCACAGTTGACAGTGCAAGTCAGAGCACAAATCAAGCATGAAGTCAAAGGAATTGTCTGGAGACCTCTGAGACAGGATTGTCTCAAGACACAAATCTGAGTAAGGGTACAGAAATATTTCTGCTACTTTGAAGGTCCCATTGAGTACAGTGGTTCCACCAGGACTGTCACTAGAGCTGGCTGCCTGTCTAAACTGAGCAATCAGGGGAGAAGGGCCTTAGTCAGGGAGGTGACCAAGAACCCAATGGTCACTCTGTCAGAGCTCAAGCATTTCTCTGTAGAGAGAAGAGAACCTTCCAGAAGGACAACCATCTCTGGAGCAATCCACCAACCAGGCCCGTATGGTATAGTGGCATGCCTTTGCATCACGAGTGCCCTCAGGACAACACCAACAGCAGCTTTAGAAGTACTTCTGAACTCAGCTCCTCTGGACTTCTACATTGGTGGAGACGCAATCTCTATATCAGTAAGGCTGCACCATTTGGGCAAGTGGTGAAGACTGGCAGATGCCACTCATACCTTAATCAGGGAAAAAATATCAGCTGATCTTCCGCTTATTACGTTCCAATGTGATAGGGTAGGAAAAAGATATTCTTTTTGTGAATATATTTAGTACAGTGATAACAGGGAGAGAGTCATGGTCAGAACCGGCTCTGAACACAACCTCACCTCTAATCACTTGTGTTACAGGTGGATCATTGATCGGGGAAAGCCGGAGCTGATGTGTCAATACAACACAATGGCCTGACACAGGAAAAGAGCTTTGCACTGGGCAGATACACCACCATGTCATGATGTGGGGTTGTGGGTATTTTTTTTTTTAAACTTATTAGAATTGAACATTCCTTGACATGTAAGCACACTTGTTATTTAGGACAATTAATTCCAACGTGATGAAAATTCACAATGAGCAAGAAACAGCAAAAAAGTGAGAGACAGAGAAAAAGGATAAAGAAAATAATAATAATAGAAATAATACCAATAATATAATAATACACAATATATCAGTCCAAAAGACATTTTTTTTTTTTTTTTTTTTTTTTTTACAAGTAAAGAATAACAAATGACCATTTTCTTAAATAAATGTCCTTCTTTAAACTCAGGATAGCTGTAATTTCGTCCATACAATTTACAGACTTTAATCTTTGGATCCATTAATACAAAGTTGGTGAATGCGGCTTCAACCAATTAGATGTGATCACTTTGTGGACAACCAATAGTAAAACTTTTATTATGTAGAACTTTTCTTTTTCCCCAAACATCATTTGTTTGACCACTTAATATTATTCGATGTGCCTCAAATGGTACATTTAAATTTAGGATTTTCTAAATTTCTTTATTTACATTATCCCAAAAAAATCTTTACCTTTGGACATTCCCAGAAAATGCGTGAGAAGTCACCCAGCTGTCCAACAGAGGGCATTTTTGTTATTGTTAAATTTGGCTACAATAATAGGCGTCCTAAAAAAAAAAAAAAAAAATTCTCAACTTCCATCTAAACTCTCTCCAATTTGGGCTGTTGAGACATCTGTGCCACTCCCCACATGAATTCTCCCAGTCTATATCCTCAATGATTGTATTAAGCTCTAATTCCCATTTATTTTTTATGTCCAATTTATTTTCCTCTTGTTATGTACAAATAATTTTATATAGAGAAGAAATTATCTTTTTCAATTCCTTTTTATCTTCCACAACCTCTATCCAGTATTGCTCAAAATCTGTTGGCTGTTCCCTAATTTTTATCAAATTCTTTATGTTTCTCCAAGTAATGTCTTATTTGAAATACGTCACTGTTAGGTAATTGGAATTCACTTTGAATTTGGGAGAAAGATTTAAGGTTTGTACCAATGAATAATTGATTTATTGTAGACAGACCCTTATCTGGCCACCTTTTAAAACCACCATCCAGCCTCATAGGTAGAAAATCTGTCATATTTCTTATTTTAGTAGCTCTTGATAAGAGGTAATTTGAATTGTTTCCAAATATTTTCCCAAACACTTATTGTGAACTTGACCAACTCAGTTTGTATTTTCTGTTTTTGTCGTTGTTTTGTGTCCATAAATATGAATGTTGATATTGGTCTATCTGGCAGTGAGCATTGCTCTAACTGCAGCCATCTTGTGTCCATATCCATCCTGATCCATGTGACCAAAGCTTTAAACTGGGCCACCCAGTAGTAGCTCTTAAGATGTGGAAGGGCTAATCCACCCTTTCCTTGATGGCCCCTTCACACATAGTGCAAAGTTTGGAAGAAAACGGCGAAACAGTTCAAAATTGGCACAAAACATCATGCATGAAACATCGAACCGACAGGTAGGCGTGCACGAACCCAGTGCGAGAGTTTGTGCACGCACCGGTGTCCGTCGAGCAGGAACAGTGCCAGGTGCACCACATGACGCCGCTTATGTGGAAGAAATAAAAACCAGCTGGTACATGTGGAACCACATCGCGCCGCTTATGTGGAATTGTGGTTTGCACACGATTCCTGCATCATGTGCACTAAGTGTGCACTTTGTCCAAACTTCGCACTGTGTGTGAAGGGGCCCTTAGCAGAGTTCAGAACTTAGTCTCAATCTAGGCTGTTTGTCTTGCCAAATAAATTTGGATATCAGCCGAGCTACGTGTTTGCAGGTGCTGCTAGGAACTTTAACTGGAAGAGAATGAGAAAAAAACTGTGGCAACACATTCATTCTTATAGTTTCAACTACCAAATAAAGATAAGAGAAGTATTTGCCATCTTTCTAGGTTATTTTTAACTTGTATTAACAGTTTACCATAATTTGATTTATATAATGTAGAGGAATCCTCCGTTAATATCAGCCCAAAATACCTAAAGCCTTCTTTTGAACACCTAAATTTTACATTGGAATTGAGTTGGCTTGGCCAACATCCTGTTATCATCGTCGCTTCTGATTTTCCTTCATTTATTTTATAACCGGAGAATTCTCCAAATTTACACAGACAGTCCATAAGAGGAGGAATTGAAGACAGTGGATTTTTGATATACAAGAGTACATCGTCTACAAATAAAGATATTTTGTGTTCTACACCCCTCTGGTCTTGTATCCCTTCTATTTGTTTATTTGTTCTGTTTTATTCTGCTAGTGGTTTGATACACAGATTGGTTTGTGGGTATTTTGTTAGCTTTATTTGTAGTGAATTCTTGTGTGGGGTTTTTCTGTGCAGTTTTGGTTGTTTTTTTTTTGTTGGCACGCTCTTGTCCTTCCGTGTGTCTTGGTGTGGGTGTGTCTGGTTCCCTTTTGATTGGTCACATCTTCTTCCTGCTCCTGCTTCCTCATCTGCATCTGTTTATCCCTGATCACTCCTATTCTTAAGCCTCTCATTTCCTGCACATTTCTGCCTGATCGTTTGTGCTTTATGCCTGTGTTTCTTGCTCTCATGTCCCAGTGTTCTTGTCCCTCATTTTTGTCAAGCCATGTACCAACCTCTCACCAGTCTACTGACCTCGCTTATTGTCTCATGTTTTGGACACCGTTACTTTGTGCTGCTTGTTGTACCATATACTGAATCCAGCCTGGACAACAACTAAAGCGTTTTGAACAATCATTCCTGTTTTTGAGTCCTGCCTTGTTCAGTCTGTAATCATGACAGTCTTTCTGGCTGAGGTGCTTGCTGTCATTCAGTGTGTGGAGCTCCTGATTAACCTCAATTTTAGGTGTAAAAGTTTTTTTACTCAGATAGTCAGGGCCACTCTTCTCATCAGCTTTGGTGTGGGACTGTGTCCAGGCACATAACACACTGGACCAACTCAGGAAATCTTCTACTTAAAAGATTGGACAAACTCTTAATGAAAAGTGAGAATGAACAGAAACCACCTTTCATGGAAAGGGCGTGGCAGACAAAATTCAAACTTAGCAAATCTTTCTTCAAGGATGGTGAAAGTCAGACAGACAGAATCAAACTGATATTTAGCTCCTTCATAAAAGTAAGTCCGACTGAGAAATCTTTCTCCTTAGATGGAAATTAATGCTGGAGTCTTTAACAACAGGAGATACACAAACTGAAGAGACTGCTTCAAATGAGAAAAACTCAGGTTCTGTTCAACTTAGGAATGTCTAATTTCTTAGATGTGGAATTCCAACTCAATGACAGGGTTAACCAAAAATAGTCCTTTCTTCTTACCAAAAAGGTATGAACTCAGAGACAGGCGTTAACTCAGAAAAAAAAACTCCTTTCTTGCTTCATAAATGGTTTTACCTCCAGAGTGCAAAAAAACAAACAAAAAAACAGGTAAATACTCACTACTAAGTGGCAACAGGAAATACACCATCAACCAACTCAACACAAACATGCACTAATGCAATGGATCCACAACCCAAGATGAACCAAACCCCTTTAAATAGACAAACAAATCAGAGAACAGCTGTAGACAGAGCAGGTGGAAATGATCAAACCTAGTTACATTTATGAACCACAAACACACACTAGATGGAGGTCATTCAAAGAGAGAGACTTAGGGCCCTGTCCCACTGGCGTTTAGGAGGATTTGCACATGAAATGAGGAGACAAAAGCTGAGCGTCCACAACAAAGGTGGGCGGAAATGAGAAATGTCCCCGGGTGGATCAGCGAATACATGAGGAAGAAAACCGGATATAACAGGGAACAGAAGCGAAGGCGACCGCGGAGGCGCCCCCATGAGGGGCACAGTGGCCGTGATGCACTCGCTCCATCCGTGCCCACTCTGTCTGCATGCGCGACATACCATTTGCGACTGTGATGTGGCCATGCTGGGCACGCGTCATATCTGTTTTGCACGCTGTCCCGGTCTGCCGCCAAGCCGCGCCAACCCGTCGGTTGCGGATATCAGCAGATGACAGGGGATATGCGGCGCGTTGGTTGTGTATGTCCTGCGTATGTCTTCAGTATGTGTTCAGGCAGTGATGCGGATCTCATCCGCACCCAGGATTTTTGAGCTGCTCAAAAATCCTGGCTGCAGACATGCGTGCCTCTGTGGATGATCACAGACGTGTTCAGATGGCGGCCGACTCATACAGGAATGTTACATGGTTATTGCGGTTGTTAGGTGGATGTGGGCCACTTTTGTGCGCATTCCATCCGCAAATCCTCCTAAACGCCAGTGGGACAGGGCCCTTAGACCTGTGAGGACAAAAAGGGTCCCCAGAGAGAAGCGGAGAGTGCTAAACACTGAAAGGTGATAAAGGGTAAATGCAGAGAATACTTTACAAGAAAAAGGGTGGAATAGACAAGATGTGAAATCAGAGCAGGAAATTGGGAGTGACTCTGAGAAAAAAAATGACAAAGGACTACTGTGGCAGATAGAAAATAGAGGAATGAGAAAGAGGAAATGACTCAGGCACAATCTGGGATCAAATGTGAAAAATAGGAACGGAAGACAAAACCAACCAAGACAGGACCCTAACTGGACAGGACCACAACAGTGAGGACCTCTGTCACCTCGCCAGCTTTGAACTGTTCAAAATTCATGTGCGATGTGTGTGACACCCTGTGACTCCCGTGAGGAGACAGCGACAGCCTGTGAATGTCATGTAAAACTTTGCAAAGTCCCTCGCCAAATACTGTTTGTAAGTTGTCGCAGCCCAGCGAGATAGTATCCTAAACATTTTATGTAACTTTGCCATCTTTGTAGTGTTTTAATAGTTGAATCAGAGTTAATGTACTGCATAAGTAAATATAACAAAGAATTAACTAAGCAGTATTTCAAAGTACTGCTGCAGTTATGCAGCATTCACAATACATTCGTAGCTTGTGCAGAGAGCAAATAAACAGGTAAAGTGCTGAATATGTTTTCTTCTTTGTATAACTGATGTAGACTGAAGAATTTCAGGGAAAAGTTGAAATATGTTTCCAGGAACAATTTCACTTCAAAGACGGTAACTGGCACAAAATAAAACAGCAGAGATCACAGCGGAAAGTCACAGCAAACAAACTTCAATCTACAATGTGTCAGCAAGAGCGTGCAAAATTCCATTTAAAGTCTCCTTGAAAGGAAAAATCATTTCACATACTTGATGGCTTTTATGTTTCAAAATTGAATTTTAAAGCCAGAGGCTTTGTGAAATGAAGGTGTACTGAGTGTCCAGCATTTCTATCTTATTTTATGTCTGCCTCCTTCCCGCATTGGCTGGCTTTTGTCCCACAAATGGACGTTGTGGTGCATGAGGGGAATGCTGGCATGCTTTGGGTTTAAACGTGTTTGCAGCAGCTGTTATGGACAAAAACATAAAACATTGTTTTGTGAATAAATTTCCACTTCTGTTACATTTAACAAAAGTAGAGTGCAACAAATATAAACACTTACGTGCAAGTCTGTAAGTCAGGTTTAAAATATGACAAAAGGTAAAAATAGCAGAATAGAAAGTTCTTTAAAAATATGTTTAAAATGTTTATAAAGGCTGTAAAATGTGTAAATGCATAGACAGTTCCTTAAAAACACAAATGTATTTAAAATGTGCCTAATGTGTAAAAGAATAAATACAAACACACGAAGATGTTGAAATAGTGTGTCGGTGGTGGAGTGGGGGGGCATAGCTATTCATTTGTTCTCTGGGGGGGGGCTCACTCTCCCACACTTTGAAAACCCCTGCACTAAGCCACCACTTCACTATGCACCTGTGAGTGACGGCAGGGGCGCCACCAGGAATTTTGAGCCCCATGAAAAGAAATCTTACTGGGCCAAGCCCCATATTATTTTGTCAGTATTATTGTTATGTGTCGGACGCAGCTCGGAGAACCGACCAGCGTTTGAAGGACCCAGTATGAAATAAGCAGAGCACGGTACAAAGGCTAACTGAATTTAATACATAACAGTGATAATATAACAACAAAAGGTGCGGCCTGGCGTGGTGCGCTCCCAGCAGCGCTAACGGTCCGGAGCCAGAAGTTGTTTCGGACCCAAGGACCCCGCCGACACCCCCCAGGTGGCCGCAACAACCGAGTCTGTGAAAGAAGGAACCATTATGTGAGTCCACACTCTACACACAGAACACTTAAAGGTGTACAAACAGCAAACACTTCCTGGCTTGATTACTGATCAGCTTCCCAACCTGCAGGCATGGAACATCCAGTTCACAAAACTCCACCGCAGTGAAAGCTGATACATGACTAACATACAGCTCAATACAATAAGGTGTGAGGGACACCACATTTACTGACTGTATAACTGTTAGTCACAAAATCTAACGTACCTCAGGAAGTGTGCTGACGAGCGTGAGACCTCACCCCCTCCTCTTTCACAGACTGTGCATCAAACCTGGACGTTCTCAGCATCCGCTGTTGATGAGATGGCTCCCAAGACGACGATCTCACCCGTCTGGTCACAAGGTCGAGTCTCTGGCAAATACACACTGTGCACTCCAGTCTTAAATGCCAACATGTTCCAATCCATCCAGATGCACCACAGCTGTGAGTCCTGACGAGTCGCAGGTGATCAGGGTGAGGTCCTGACAGCCTCAGCAACACAGCCACTCAGTCCCAAACGCACGCCACCTGGGAGGAAAACCAAAAAACAGAAACAAACCGGCAGCCAGGCCCCCCCAGCCATATAACAATTATAATTGTATTACGGGCCTGTCAATCATGGGCCCCTAGAATCCTTATTATTCTACCCTTTTCGGCACCCCTGAGTGGTGGTGCAACAGCCAAAAGTTGCCCTATCACAGCCACAGAAGCCTATCACTTCTTCAGAGTTGTTTTTGTGGCTTCCCTCACAGGTCTCCTTCTTGCACGGTCACCCAGATTTTGAGAACTGCCTCCTCCAGACAGATTTATGTGTCCATCCACTGCCTTGTCTAAAGAAAACTGGCTTTAAAAGTGATGACAGTAAATTCATCAAAGGGTGCCAATAACTATTTGTGCAGCAGATAACAGAATATTTACAGAGGAATCCTTCAAATGGTGATACAAGCACCAAATTTGGCAACAGTACACCTTAGATATTACTCTTTTGAAAAAAAAAACAACAAAAAAACAATGGGCCACGTGAATTTTCACTAGGTGGCCACGTAGGGGTCAACTGAATAATTACATAGGGGTCAAAATATAAAAATGCCCCAATCATATTAAAAATTATACCATATTATTTGTCTGATTGTAAAGATTCCAAAAAGGTAGAGTTTGGATTATCTATGACTGAATTTTATAGAGTTATGGGGTAAAAACAAGAAATGATGACAAAGTTCAGTTTGTACAGGGGTCAAAAGTTAGAGTTGCTCCAATTTTGTTCAAAGGTGATGCAAATTATTGGTTGAGTTAATAGGGTTTCAAAAAGGAATAGTTTTCACCATGTATCATGCTTAGTTATCACGTTATGGGGTAACATATGTCACATGTCCAGCCCAGTCTCACGTTTTTTCGTGCTCCCGGCACGAAATGAGTCACATTTTCGTGACGGTTTTTTTAAACTCAATATTGCTAACAACCTAATCCTACTCCTTCCCCCCAACCTAACCATAACCACCTTGACCCCCTCACTTCACTTTTAATTTCGTGCAGCCATCAGGGAATGAATGAGAATGAATTTGTGCTGCCATGATGAAAATGAGGCGGTTTTCGTCACAATATCATGAACCAATAGATTAATGTATGTTTCGTGCTCCTGAATCACGACTTGCTGTGAGACAGGGTTGCACATGTCATAGAATTTAATGGACTGTTGTGAAAGTGTGGTGACACGGACCCACAACAGGGGGCGTAAATGAACGGACAATGGAGGAAGTCAAATATGAACACTTTACTGTTGTGAATAGCACAACTCAACACAGCAGATTACAGAATATGTACAAAAGTCAATTAACAAAAGGTGTCGTGTGGGCAGGCTCGAGGATAGAAGACGTCTGTCCTGAGAAGAACCGGAACCACACGATTTCCTCCGCCACCGAACCGGGAAAATACTGGAGCCGCCAAGTTCCGAGTCCCCAGGTGGCCACCGTCTCCGCGTGTCGGATCTGGTACTGCTGGCGAGGAGCAGAAACAATCAGATGCGGGTGTATGAACACCCAGTAACAATTAGGGTGGATATTCCACCTCCACCTCCACCTCTCGTTCAGAAAACTGGCACGTGCAGTAGTAATGAGTACTTATCAACAGTTTGGCGTGGGGAGCGAAGACGTCAGCTCTCCACGTATCACAAACTCAGCCTCCAGCTGCGAGCACTCACAGAACTGACTGCAAACAATACAGAAGCAAACACTGTCTGAAAAGACAAAAACAAAGGCTGAGAACGTTACCTCCTTAGGTAGATAATATCTCGGCAACGAAGTGGAGATGACGTCCGGTCTTTATGGAGTGAGATGATGAAGTGTAGATGGGTGAGTGACAGCTGTCACCCCCGGCTGTGTCCGTGGCGGCAGCGCCCTCTCGTGCCTGAAGCCCGCACTTCAGGCAGGGCGCCCTCTGGTGGTGGGCCAGCAGTACCTCCTCTTCTGGCGGCCCACACAACATGGACGTCAACATTATTTGACATTTACTTTAGAGACCAAGAATTCAACACAGTCAAACCTATTCCAATTATTAATCCAAATAGCTCAATCAACAATTTGCACCATTTTTTACTAAACTTGGAGCAACTTAACTTTTGACCCCTGTACAAACTGAAATTGACCTTTTTCACCATTCTTAAGGTTTTTACCCCATAACTCCATAACATTCAGTAATAGATAGTCCAAAGTATACCGTTTTTTATCTTTATGATCAGACAAATAATGTGGTATAGTTTTCAATATGATTGGAGCATTTTTATGTTTTAACCCCTGTGTAATTGTTCAATTGACCCCTACATGGCCGCCTATTGAAAATTCAAATGGCCTGTCGGTTTTTCAAAAGAGCGATATCTAAGGACAATTTGTGCTGGATTTGGTGCTTTTATCACCATGTGAAGTTTTGTTTCAGTTATTTGCTGCACTCTCCAGCATACATTTTATGTCAGGATTTTTGGTTTCACTTTATGAAAGCATTGTGTTTTGTTCTTGTTGCCAAATAACTTTGGACATTAAAAAAAATGATTAAACTACAAATAAATGCTTTCTTTGCATTTATTTGTGAACATATATTAAAATGTGTATACATAAAATATAGGGGTACCAACAGTTTTTGTCCATGTGTGTTTGCTTGGTTATGTGATTGCAGAAATGTCTTGAAAACCAACAAGAAGTTCACTTGGTGCAGAGTAAACAAAGAGAATGATAAGATAACATGGCTCGTTTTTAGATTTTTGGTGGAAGTGGTGAAATCAGATTTTGCTGATACTAAGTCGTGATGATCACAATGCAAAAATACAGAACCAGGGTATGCATGCAAGTATGTTTTTTTCCCCTCTGGAGTCACACGCAGTTCTCTTATATTGCCTCCACCAGATGGTGCTGAAGATTAAATTAAGTCACATGCTGAATGGCCAAACACTCCAAGTATTCCACAGTTATTAGTGCAGCAGACAACAATATTTACAGATGAATCCTTCCAATGGTGATCCAAGCACCAAGTTCAGCACAAATACTCCTTAGACATTACTCTCTTGAAAAATTGGGCTGACCACTTGAATTTTCAATAGGCAGCCAGGTAGGGGTCAATTGAAGAATTACACAGGGGTCAAAATTTAAGAAAGCTCCAATCAGGTTGAAAACTATACCACATTATTTGTCTGATAATAAAGATTCCAAAAAGGTATAGTTTGGACTATCTGTGACTGAATGTTATGGAGTTATGGGGTTAAAAACTGCAACAATGGTGACAAAGGTCAATTTCAGTTTGTACAGGGGTCAAAAGATAAAGTTGCTTAAATTTTGTTAAAAATGGATGCAGATTAATTAGTTAGTAAAATAGTTAATAAAAAGGAATAGTTTGCACCATGTGTCATGCTTAGTTACCACGTTATGGGGTAACATATGTCACATGTCATAGAATCCAATTGACGTCAACATTGTTTGATCTTTACTTTGCAGACCAAACATTCAACACAATCAAAACTATTCCATTTATCAATCCTATTAGCTCAACCACTAATTTGCACCTTTTTTTTTTTTACCAAAATTGGCGCAACTTTAACTTTTGACCCCTCTACAAACTGAAATTGACCTTCGTGACCATTCTTGGTGTTTTTACCCCGTAACTCCATAATATTCAGTCCAAACTATACCTTTTAGGAATTTTTAGGAATATTTAATATGGAGCATTTTTATTTTGACTTGTGTGTAATTCTTCAGTTGACCCCTACCTGGCTGCTTATTGAAAATTCAAGTAGCCAGTTGTTTGTTTTGTCTTTTTAAGAATAATGTCTAAGGAGTATTTGTGCTGAATTTGATGCTTGCATCACCATTTGAAGGATTGTTTCAGTTATCTGCTGCACTATACGAGGGCTGTCCGTAAAGTATAGGTCCTTTTTATTTTTTTCAAAAACTATATGGATTTCATTCATATGTTTTTACGTCAGACATGCTTGAACCCTCGTGCGCATGAGTGACTTTTTCCACGCCTGTCGGTGACGTCATTCGCCTGTGAGCACTCCTTGTGGGAGGAGTCGTCCAGCCCCTCGTCGGAATTCCTTTGTCTGAGAAGTTGCTGAGAGACTGGCGCTTTGTTTGATCAAAATTTTTTCTAAACCTGTGAGACACATCGAAGTGGACATGGTTCGAAAAATTAAGCTGGTTTTCAGTGAAAATTTTAACAGCTGATGAGAGATTTTGAGGCGATTCTGTCGCTTTAAGGACTTTTCACGGTGCAAGACGTCGCGCAGCGCTCTCAGGCGGCGTCATCAGCCTGTTCAAGCTTAAAACCTCCACATTTCAGGCTCTATTGATCCAGGACGTCGTGAGAGAACAGAGACGTTTCAGAAGAAGTCGGTTTCAGCATTTTATCCGGATATTCCACTGTTAAAGGAGATTTTTTTAATGAAAGACGTGCGGACGGGTCCGCGCGTCGGGACGCAGCCGACGCGGCGCGGCGGCACAGGAAAAACACCTCCGTGTTGATAAACATTTGTTAAAATCCAGTTGGCTTTTGATGGCTTTCAGTGGAGTGAGTATATGAGAAATTGTTCATCAGCTGGAGATGTTCCAACTTGTCCTTAAGGCTTCCAGCAGAGGTGTTTTTCCTGTGACGGAGCGTCGCGACGGCTGCGAGCCGACGCTGCAATCCGCCCGCACGTCTTTCATTAAAAAAAATCTCCTTTAACAGTGGAATATCCGGATAAAACGCTGAAACCGACTTCTTCTGAAACTTCTCTGTTCTCTCACGACGTCCTGGATCAATAGAGCCTGAAATGTGGAGGTTTTAAGCTTGAAACAGGCTGATGACGCTGCCTGAGAGCGCTGCGCGACGTCTCGCACCGTGAAAAGTCCTTAAAGCGACAGTATCACCTCAAAATCTCTCATCAGCCGTTAAAAGTTTCACTGAAAACCAGCTTAACTTTTCGAACCATGTCCACTTCGATGTGTCTCACAGGTTTAGAAAAAATTTTGATCAAACAAAGCGCCAGTCTCTCAGCAACTTCTCAGACAAAGGAATTCCGACGAGGGGCTGGACGACTCCTCCCACAAGGAGTGCTCACAGGCGAATGACGTCACCGACAGGCGTGGAAAAACTCACTCATGCGCACGAGGGTTCAAGCATGTCTGACGTAAAAACATATGAATGAAATCCATATAGTTTTTGAAAAAAATAAAAAGGACCTATACTTTATGGACAGCCCTCCTATATACGATACAGATCAAAAGAAGAGAGAACTGAAAAGTGGTGCATATTGCATATTTTTGCAGATTTTCTTTCAACTGTAGCATATATTTTAATTAATTACGTATATATTAATTATATTCATCCCTTATGTATGAGGGATATTTGTATTACGTTTTGTTATTGTGGATAGTAAATCCCCTTGGCTGCTCCTTTGTTTTTCACTCTGGGTCCCACAGCAGATCCAAGGTGGATCTGCATGTTGTTTTGGCACAAGTTTAACGTGGATATTTTTCCATTTTGCACAGGTGCATTTAACTGAAAATTATAATCTGATGTGTTCTTTTTCACTGTGCTGACTTCAGTGTGACCTGCTTACGTGCAGATTGTAACCTTGCTGCGATCTGGGAGATTCAGAGAGATGATGGAGCAGTTTGACCTCCCACAGGAGGAGTGGCCCCGCACGCCGTCAAACCGCGGCATGCTGGCTGCACGGTTCCACATCATAATATGGATCCGGACCCATCTGTCGTGCCTTTATGACGCCGCGGTGCTGACAGCAACAGTCACAGAGAAACAACACAGCGCAGAGCGCGCGCGTGTTTGCACATGTAACCGGTCATTGAAAGAGGCGTCTTCAGCTTCTCGTCGCTTTTTATCATAAATGGTGAGTAAAGTCGTTTGGAAGTCCGACAGTTTACTTGGAGTCCGTTCGCGTGTTGTGCGTTATTACGCACGGCGAGAGCGCGCGAAAATTTTGGCAAAACTTGTTTGTGGTACCAGTTAGAAAAAAGTTAGAAAAAAGTTATGGCTATACAGTAGAAATTAATGTCTGGCAGTCAGTAAGAGATTTGATATGTTCGTTTTTAAAACAACTTTGGTAATGAAAGGAGCAAATAAAACGTCATTATCAATGACCAATACGACGGAACAGTTAACATAATTAGATTAAAAAGTTTAAAAACACAGCAGAGACTCAGTGTAATCTGCTTTTATGCAAATTTTGAAATCTGGTTGTGCTTTACTAATTTACTTTCTGACCTACACTGAAAGAAGTGAATGAGGTGCACTTTATGTTAACTTTTTAAGTGTACTGAAAATACATGTTCTTAAGCAATTTTGTGATCCAAAAATTAGTGCTAAATGTATTTAAATCAATAAAATGACAAGGGTGCCCAAATTTATGCACCTGCCCAGTTTTGTTTAAAGAATTATTGCACACTTTCTGTAAATCCTATAACTTAATTTCACTTCTCAAACATCACTGTGTTTGTCTGCTATATGATATATTTAACTGAAATTGCTGATCCAAACAACTGATGGGTTATAAAGGAAAATCATGGAAATCATCAGAGGTACCCAGATTTTTACATACAACTGCAGCTGAGCTCAAATTGCTCAAGGAAACGGGTTGTCTTAAATCATTTAAGTTGATTTAACTCAAATAACTGAACTAAATTTCTGAGACAGACACTCAAAACACTTCACTCTCACCATGAGCAATTTGGGGATTAAGGACCTTGCTCAAGGGCACTTGGAATTGAACCTATGAGCCTTTGGCTCATAAGCACACTTCTCTAACCTTTAATGCCATCACTTCCTCACCCTCAAGCATTAAAAATGTTTCAGTGCAGTTAATTTGATTGATTTCTGTTACATTGATTAATGTGAAATATTTTGCATGAATTTACAATATCTGTATGGGGTTGACATGTTTTTTTTTTTTTGTAATAGTTTGTAAATCCAAATGGTCTTCTCCAAATTAACCTGCCTTAACTTTTACCAGACAGGACAGAATAGAATAGAAAGCATTTATTGTCATTGTGTAACCATGAAAAAAATTAAGTGTGTGCATTATGATAACAGAGAATGAGATAAAATCTGACACAGGTACCTTCACTGGTTCCACATACTAATAAATAATGAGTAATGTTGGACGGTATTCTCTAGAATTTAGATAGCAGTGATGTTGAAGTTCTCCGCTTGGATGAGTGTAGTTGTTTCACTGACATAACTGTGATTTGTTACACAAACCAATGAATAGTTAACATATTACTCGAGAACAGTATTAGATTAGGGACTCATGCATTTTCACATTCAGGATAATGAGGAATTGATCCAACAACCTTTTAGTTTGCGAGCAACCTGTGTGCGTGTTTTTTTTTTTTAACACACGCTGTTTGTGCAGTTCACTTCTCTTTTATTTGGTAAGGTCATTGCATTGTAGTTTTTAATTGTTTTGCAATACCTGTTGTCCCCTTTAGGACAATTGTCTTATTTTGGAGGGTGTTTTCTGAGACGGGATCAGGAGATATTTTATGTGGAGAGATATTTTGTGAGTTGGACACCCCCCCGCCCCTACCACTTGTCGAGCCACTGGCCAAAGACGTTCTAAAATATGGGAAACATCTTGCATAATCAAAGGCTGACTGATGAATGCTGCTGCATACAGATTTGAATTTAGTTTAAATAAAAATTGTCTATTAAAAAGTCAGAATTCACAAAAAAGGCTGTAGTCTTTTTTGTGAATTCTGACATTATAAGTTTTAATATTTTTTTTTCTCCAGTAATGGGGGCGGGCGTCATGCCTCAGAATCCCACCCAACCAAGCCACCCCCCCCCCCCCACCTCAAGCTCGAGCCGCCCTTGTAAATAACCAAACGGAAATGACCTCATCTATTAGCATTTGTGTAAACAAGACAAACTCTTTGGCACCGCAGCTCAGCAGGTGCAGCAGGTTTTCATTCCTCCTTATACCTGCTAACAAGTCCTGGAGAAATAGATCAATCCAGAAATTATATCCAGTCCCCAAAGTCAGACAGAGTTAACACAACATAAAGCAGCTGGCCAAAGTGGGAACAAGCTCAAACTTCCTGCATATGCATGAAATATTTCAAATTAGTTGCAGGAATGTTTGATATGAGTGTGAAATACTTCAAATTAATTAGTTGATACACTGAGTGGAATAAATGAATTTAACCTCAATCAACCAAGTTTATTAATTCATTAGTTAATTAGAACAAATCTGCACACTTGGTTATTTGACTTAAGTGAACATAAATGGTTTAATCTGTTCCCACAAACCATTTGAGCAGAGCTAACTTGTCCAGTTTTACAGTTTCGTATAATGGTAATTATAACAGCTCACGCAGTAGAACAGGTGTCTACTAATCAGTGGGCTGCAGTGTCAAAGTGCTTTTAGGCAAGCCACTGAACCCCAAAATTGTCGAGTCTTAAGCCTCATTTTCCCACATGAATGTGGGAAAATGATGTAGAAAAAAACAAAAAAACTAAAAGTGAATCTATTTAGTTAATTAATATTCTAGTTCAGTAGTAAAATAAACATGGGCAATTTATTTTAAATTAATTTTATTTTAAATGTTCACCAGAGTGTAGGATGTTTTACTTTTTGTGCCTGTCATCTGGCCTGATATTAAGTAATAAAATTGCCTGCTGTATAAATTGATTAAACACTGATTAGCGTTCAGCCCTTTAGTTAATCTTGTTTTGGATTTTTCACTGTAAATCAGTCTGTTTATTTTTTGATAATTCATGTTTGTGTGTACATATAAAAAAGACTGGGGTTTTCCATTTAAAGTTAAGACATCAGTGAAATGCTTGTTTTTGTTATGGATAAGACGCGGATTGAGGAGCGGTCCAGTATCTGACTGAACCCAGCATGAAATAATCAGAAGCAGTTCCAAAAAGAAAACACATTTATTTTTCTCCCTTTGTGCTATACATGAAATACTAAATAATTAAGTTCTGGTGAGGTGAAAAGGCGGCGCGCTCTCTCAGCGTCTCAACAGTCGGAGTCCGAACGTTCAGGACTCAGGAGTTCCGCCAACACCCCCCCAGGTGACTTTCCCAGACTGTACTCTGCGAAGGAGGAACAGAGATGAGATTATTCAACACTTATTACTACGAAATATTGTTTAGAGGCAAACTTATCAGCTACACGTTTAGGTCTGGTTTCAAACTTAGTTCAAAGAGGCTGCTGCTCACAGCTAGTGGAGGATCATTAATCCGCACGCCACTGCCGTGAGGAGTGCCGAACAATTTCCACCAATAATTACTTATAACTGCGTATAAACGCCAATCTACATTCACGGACAAACTCTCCAGAACATTCACCTCTGTCGTGTGCTGACAACGTTTGCCTCTCACCCTCGTCCTCCTTCACAAGCGCGATGTCAGACTCTGAAACGGCCCTCAGCGTCCCCACACGGTCGTCTCAAGGTCGTATTCTCCGGCAATCTTATCCAACTCACTGCTGGTTTAAATGTAGTTCTTCATCACTACATTAGTACCAGCTGGAAGTCCTCAGATCTGCACGTGAACATCACAGGTGTCGTGGATTGTCCTGATAGAGAGCCGCACGAGAATGCAACAGGTGCAGCCAATCATCGTAACAGAGGAGAGAGACTCTTCTGCAGCACATTTTCCTCAGAGAACAGCCCCAAATCACCTGGGAAGGAAAATAAACACAAAACAACCCAACCTTGTCCAGCCAAACCCCCCCAACACACAACAGTTTTGGCTGTTCAACATCCTAAATTCAAAATATATTCAAATTTAAGTGTTCGACAGAGAGAAGTGGCACATGAATTTATTCTTTATAAACCTCCTAAGAGATGTATTTAATTTTTACTAATAATCACCAAAGTAGTTGATAATTAGTGGAATCCGTGACTAATTATTTCAACAGCAGTAGTTTTTAGATCTCACATGTCATCAGCAATCCCGCTGGAGGCGTACACTCTTGTGATCACTGTGGTCTGGATCTACGTTAGATTTCTTAAGAATGCCTAATCTGATTTTGATCAAATTTGGCAAGTACATTGGGTACATGGCCCTGCTACAGACTGGCTTCCTGTCCAGGTTGTACCCCACCTCACGCCCTGTGACTCCTGAGATAGGCTCCAGCCCCCTGTGACCCTTAATTGGAGTCAGTGGTTGAAGATGAGTGACTGTGTATTGTATTTTGAAATGTGGGAGGGGCACCTTGCTCGTCTCTGAGCATTCATTTATTTCTGGAACATCAATGTTTTATATCATCCTCTTGCATTTGATTAAAGTTGTCTTCAGTGATATGTGCACTGAGCAGAAAAACAATTAACTACTGTGTTGCTCTGCCAGGTCAATCGTTAGCCTTTCTGGTGAGCCGCTCTGGTTGGAATGTCCACCAAAGGGACTTATTGCAGACAGACAGCCGAAATGAACGGCAACAAGAAGTAAGTGACATCCTCAAGCTCACATCCATAGACATGCAGGTTTAGGTGAACTGGAAACTTTAAATTGTGCATATGAATGTGTTTGTCTGTCTGTATGTACTGTATGTGGCCCTGAGACAGATTGGCGTCCTGTCCAGGGTGTACCTCGCCTCACACCCTATGACTGCTGGGATAGGCCGCAGCCTCCGTGACCCTTAATTGGAGTAAGCGTGTATAGAAAATGGATGCATCCATCCATTTTCTATACCCACTATGCAGACAGCTTATAGAGTCTTACAGTTGCCTATACTATGAAATGTAAAGAATCATACTGTTACCACCTTTCCTGAAGGTTTAATTCACAGATATAACTTTGCTTCTTTTTTATTCATTTCATTGTTACGCTGATGATTGCCAGATTTATCTGCCCTAAGGGCATAAGAATGTCAGTTCCATAAAACACCCCCCGGTATGCCTAGATGACATTAAAGCTTGGTTGTCCTTGAATGTTTTAAATTTTAATGTAAAAAAAAAAACAGAGGTGATGGTGTTTGGCCCCTGTGAGTCCTCCTCTGTTGCCGTAGGACTGTTGGAGGTTTATTTTAGACCTGTTATTCATGATCTTGGTTTTAAGGTGGACAGTGATTTTAAATTGGACAGCCAAATTAAAGCTGTGGTTAAGTCTAGTTTTTATCATCGGTTAGCAACTGTGAAATCTTTTCTGTCTAGGCAGCACTTTGAGACAGTGATCCATGCTTTTATTTGATTCCCGCTGGATTATTCTAATTCACTTTATGTGGGAGTCAATCAGTCCTTACTTTCGCATCTGCAGTTGGTTCAAAATGCTGCTGCACAACTTTTTACAGGAACTTAAAAGCGAGATCATATAACTCCTGTACTGGCCTCACTAAATTGTCTGGCTGTATATTTTAGGGTCCATTTTAAATTTCTTATGCTTATTTTTAAATCTCTTTACAGTGTTGCCCTGCCTTACCTCTCTGAGCTTTTTCATCCTTGCGTACTGTGTCGGTCTCTCAGGTCAGCTGACCAGCTACTCCTGGAACTACAGAGATCCAAAAGGAAGCTCAGAGGGGACAGGGTCTTCTCTATTGTTGCTCCTAAACTGTGGACAGCTTGCACTTGTCTGTTAGAGAGGTCCCTTCACTGCCCATTTTTAAAGTTCATTTAAAAACCCTTTTTCTTCTTGGCTTTCAGCCCCAGTGAGGCTTAGTTTTTAAATTGTACATCTCAGTCATTTATTTAAATGTATGTTTTAATGGATGTTTTGGTGTACAGCACTTTATGTCAGCAGTGGCTGTGGTAAAGTGCTTTATAAATAAAGTTGGTATGGTATGGTGTAAATGGTGCATGTGTGTGTGTGTGTGTGTGTAATGTATCTTGGTTTTCAGCTTGGTATATACTGTAAAATAGTGCCAGGCCAAAGCAGTTTGGTTATCATTTAGGACAAACTGAAGAAAGTGTTTCATCATGTTGCAAAACCCTTTTGATTTTCAGGAACATTTGATGTTTTGCCTTTGATGCAAGAGGGACGTGAGCACACATAGAGCATGTTTAGCACATGCGTAGACATCAGTTCTGGGTGCATATACCAGAGGAGGGATGAAGGCTGTCAGTCTGAGGTGGTAAGGTGCAGCACCAGGGCCCCCCAGGGCACCGTCCTCTCGCCTTTCCTCTTCACCCTCTACACCTCGGACTTCACCTACAACACGGACAGCTGCCATCTCCAGAAGTTCTCCGATGACTCCGCCATTGTGGGTCGTGTGTCTGAGGGGAACGAGCTGGAGTACCGGTCGGTCATCATGGACTTTATGGACTGGTGTGAGCGCAACCACTTGTGTCTCAACACCAGTAAGATGAAGGAGATGGTGATCGACTTCAGGAGGAAACCACCACCTCACCCACTGGTGAACATCCAGGGGGAGGACATAGAGACTGTGGACAGTTTCAAATACCTGGGTGTTCACCTCAACAACAAACTGGACTGGACTCACAACACTGACGCCATGTACAAGAAAGGCCAGAGTCGCCTCCACCTCCTGAGGGGACTGAGATCCTTTGGAGTGAGCAGGCCTCTGCTTAAGACCTTCTATGACTCTGTTGTAGCCTCTGCTCTCCTCTATGCTGTCGTCTGTTGGGCCCCGGGCAGCACAGAGTGGGAGAGAAAGAGAATGATTAAGCTGGTCAGGAAGTCCAGCTCTGTCCTGGGCTGTCCTCTGAAGTCTCTGGAGGAGGTGGCTGAGAGGAGGGTGTTAGCGAAGTTCAAATCCATCATGGACAACTTCTCTCACCCTCTGCACTGGACTGTAGTGGAGCTGAGCAGCTTCTTCAGTGACAGACTGAGGCATCCTCAGTGCAAGAAGGAACGATACCGCAGGTCGTTCCTCCCTGCTGCTGTCAGACTGTACAATAACACTGTGAAATAACCACATGCAATAATATTTCCACAAATCACATGCAATATTAATATGTCCACAAATCATGTGCAATAACAACTTGTTTACAAATCCCAGCACTAGTGTCACGTTATCACATCTAAATTCTGCTTCACATATCATGTTTATATATGCATATATACGTATATATACCATGGTCAGTGAGAATTCCATGTCTAACTGGCGTGCATTATTTTCGTATATATGCACACGTAGTTTGGCGAGTTAAGTCACTGTTATAATCACTCCGCTCTGGTTGTCACCATAGCAACGTGTAAATCAGTTGGTGCAGATCAACTGTGTTTTGACAAGTGAATGACAGAAACGCGATAAAACATGGATTTCCAAGTGAATTTTAATATTTTTGGCCAAAATAAAACATTTGAGGAATGGAAAGAGAGGAGAGGAGAGCAGACGAGAAGAACAGCAAAAGCAACGGTGTAAAGATTTAACATCGGACGAACTGGGCAAGATTGAAGATGGGAAAGAAGAAGAGAACGGTTCTATCCTTGCGGGCTGTCGGAGCACTCTGCATCAAAACAGCAAGTGTAGTTTCTGGACCTGTTGCCAGTTGCCCGCAGCTCCATACAGCTGAGAGGGGGGCGGTGTGAGTGGCCCGCTGCGACGCGAGTCCGCAGACACGGTAAGCTCATCGGAAGCAAAATGTCTTGAGACTGGCATAAAATAGTCTCAAATACTTACGCATTTTTATCAAGTTCTGTTAACTTAAATAAATATACTCAACAAAAATATAAACGCAACACTTTTGGTTTTGCTCCCATTTTGTATGAGATGAACTCAAAGATCTAAAACTTTTTCCACATACACAATATCACCATTTCCCTCAAATATTGTTCACAAACCAGTCGAAATCTGTGATAGTGAGCAATTCTCCTTTGCTGAGATAATCCATCCCACCTCACAGGTGTGCCATACCAAGATGCTGATTAGACACCATGATTAGTGCACAGGTGTGCCTTAGACTGCCCACAATAAAAGGCCACTCTGAAAGGTGCAGTTTTATCACACAGCACAATGCCACAGATGTCGCAAGATTTGAGGGCGCGTGCAATTGGCATGCTGACAGCAGGAATGTCAACCAGAGCTGTTGCTCGTGTATTGAATGTTCATTTCTCTACCATAGGCCTTCTCCAAAGTCGTTTCAGAGAATTTGGCAGTACATCCAACCAGCCTCACAACCGCAGACCACGTGTAACCACACCAGCCCAGGACCTCCACATCCAGCATGTTCACCTCCAAGATCGTCTGAGACCAGCCACTCGGACAGCTGCTGAAATAATCGGTTTGCATAACCAAAGAATTTCTGCACAAACTGTCAGAAACCGTCTCAGGGAAGCTCATCTGCATGCTCGGCGTCCTCATCGGTGTCTCGACCTGACTCCAATTCGTCGTCGTAACCGACTTGAGTGGGCAAATGCTCACATTCACTGGCATTTGGCACATTGGAGAGGTGTTCTCTTCACGGATGATGCGAAGGAGATGTGTTGCACTGCATGAGGCAAATGGTGGTCACACCAGATACTGACTGGTATCCCCCCCCAATAAAACAAAACTGCACCTTTCAGAGTGGCCTTTTATTGTGGGCAGTCTAAGGCACACCTGTGCACTAATCATGGTGTCTAATCAGCATCTTGGTATGGCACACCTGTGAGGTGGGATGGATTATCTCAGCAAAGGAGAAGTGCTCACTATCGCAGATTTCGACTGGTTTGTGAACAATATTTGAGGGAAATGGTGATATTGTGTATGTGGAAAAAGTTTTAGATCTTTGAGTTCATCTCATACAAAATGGGAGCAAAACCAAAAGTGTTGCGTTTATATTTTTGTTGAGTATTTGTGTATTAGCTCACTGTGTGGGACCATGGTATAAGCGGATTAAACAACTCGAAGCTGTGTGCATTATACGGTTTGAATGCACTTCTTCTCATTATTGTACTGTTACAAGTATTATTATTGCTTATCCTTGCACATGCTGTTTAATGCACATTTTCCCCTTGCACTCATCTTGTGTGTTTTTTAAGAGCTGACGTAACGTGAATTTCTCCACTTTGAGATCAATAAAGTCTTATCTTAAGTCACTCTGAAGTCATTCTCAAGTCATCAATCTGCAAGTCCCAAGTCAAGATTCAAGTCAGCTTGCAAACAATTGGTGGTCATTATGACTTGAAACTTGACTTGGGAGTTGCTGATTCATGACTTGAGAGTGACTTGATGGTGCCTTCGTCCCACCTCTGGCATATACTCAGATGCTGCATGAGGATAATGCCAGATGCAGCACATCAAAACCCAAAACAGGCTGCTGTGTGTGTCCATACAGCGAGGAAAATAAGTATTTGAACACCCTGCGATTTTGCAAGTTCTCCCACTTAGAAATCATGGAGGGGTCTGAAATTTTCATCTTAGGTGCATGTCCACTGTAAGAGACATAATCTAAAAAAAAAAAAAATCCGGAAATCAAAATGTATGATTTTTTCATAATTTATTTGTATGTTACTGCTGCAAATAAGTATTTGAACACCTGTGAAAATCAATGTTAATATTTGGTACAGTAGCCTTTGTTTGCAGTTACAGAGGTCAAAGGTTTCGTGTAGTTTTTCACCAGGTTTACACACACTGCAGCAGGGATTTTGGTCCACTCCTCCATACAGATCTTCTCCAAATATTTCAGGTTTGGAGTTTCAGCTACCTCCAAAGATTTTCTATTGAGCTCAGGTCTGGAGACTGGCCAGGCCACTCCAGGACCTTGAAATGCTTCTTACGGAGCCCCTCCTTATAGTAGGGGTGCCAAGGCCCACAGGTGGAGAGCAGGTGTGTCCTGCTTAATATAGTGTGGACACTATATTGTGTCCACAGGACATAATAAGTACACAGCTTGTCTTCCTCACTACCTCAAATCTATGAGAAATCTTCCTCCAGCAGTGCTGTTACAGTTTCAGAAAGGCAGCTTCACTGTCCAGCAACAACAAGGAAAATTCAATGGTGTCTGGTCAGACATGGCTCTGGAGCAAACCTATAATAAGGAAGCCAAGACTAAATTGCTGCATGGAATTTCCCAGAGACAAGATACCATAACAAAGTATTTAAGGGCCTTACCATCACTGACAGCGATCTCAGAAAAGACACTCCAAATGGCACACATGGAGGCTGCACAGCTGCGGTCTGATTCCAGTGAGTCAGAAAATGACAGATGACTGATTCAGGTTACTAGGTCTGTGATAAAAGAGACAATGATTGCTCCCTTTTCACCAACCAGTGATGATCTTGTAAACATTTCAACTGGACAGGCCACACAGCCAATGGAACTCACAGAAGCAAGACAAAAAGGTTTGGATGCATTAGAGAAGGCAGAAAAATGCAATGAGGAAAAGATAGTTTCAGTGCGGTTAAAAACATTTGTAGAAAAAAAGTTCCAAAAAGCCAAAGCAGCAGGCCCAAGTCAAAGAGCTTTACACGGAAGAGAGACAAGTAGTTCGGAACCTTTGCTTTGCTGAGAATTTAAGCCAGAATGAGAAAGTAGAGCAATTTTCATATGAATGGACAAGGTACCCTAGCTCCATTTTCGTACCCAATACAGAACACCCAACTGGGTTTGCAATGAGAAAGGGATATAAGTCGGACTATGCCACAATGCTGAAGGTCACAATGGCAGAGAATTGGAAGGAACAAAGTGAACCAGAGCCAGATGCCTCAATGAAGACAGTTTTCTTCATAGATCTCATGGCTTTCATTCAGATATACCAGGAATGCGACAGTACAACATTTCTTGAATTATCTACCAAGTACCTTGATAAAGTCATGAAGATAAAACCAAAGGGTTGTGATGTAGTACATGTAGTTGGTGACAGATATGACATGAGCCCAACAACTAGCTTGAAAATGGAAGAGAGGCTATGCAGACAAAAAAAGGCACAAGGTAGCAGAATATTCATACCACATGATAATCTAAAACTTCCAAAATGGAGCAGTTTCTTGTCAAACCAGCAAAACAAACATCACCTTCAAGAATATCTATGCATGTCTTGGATGCACCATTTCAAGCAAATTCCCAGTGGATGCACTATTATTCTAGGTGGTATGTGTCAAAGACCAGCTAAGAAAGTGTCCAATGCAGGTGTCACAGAAATGGAGAGTTTGCTCGGCGATGAACATGAAGAGACAGACACAAGATTATTTGCCCATATTGCCTACTCAGCTCAGAATGAAGGGTGCAAGAGAGTGATTATAGCAGCGACTGACACAGATGTGTTCATGCTAGGGATTTACCACACTACTAGAATAGATGGTCTCTGTGAACTTTGGCTGAGGAAGCAAGATGATACATTTATACCATGCCACTGGATTTCAGAGTTTCTAACCAGTCGCTACACAGAACTTACAACTTCGTTAATGCTTACTACATACTCCATTACCGGCTTTGACAATGTAAGCTACATGTTTGGATGTGGAAAGAAACGGGCCTTGAAAGTTACTCTTGAATGTGACCAGAATTTGAGACCTCTGGCTGAATATGGGATGCCTGGTTCAGGAATTGAAATTTCACTTGATGTTAAAGAAGCCTCTCGAAAGTTCATCTGTGCACTTATGGAAAGAGGCACTTTTCTGGCTCATTAGATGAGCTTCGCTGTCATCTATTTCAGACAAAGAAGTTGGACATTAGGTCATTGCTACCAACGAGTGATGCATTTGACTTACACCTAAGGAGGGCTTTATTCCAGTTTTTGGTTTGGAAGAGGGCCTCTTTGGATTCACTTATGCTTCCCCTAGCTACAGATTTTGGAAGAACAGTTCAAGATGGGTCTCTTGTGGCTTGCTTGATGACAAAACCACCAAAGCCCTCCCTACAAAGTGTCAGATGTAACTGTCAGAAGGGAAGATGCAAAACAAACTGTCCCTGTAGAAAAGCAAGGCCAAGTGTCCCCTGCACGCTCGCATGCAGCTGCTGTGGAAATCCCCGTAATTGTGAGAACACCAATGAAACTGAGCATGAGTATCTTGACCCTTAAAAAGTCAGAATGTCATTGGTTAGTGAATGTGGCTAATGCTAGCTGTTAGGGCAAATCAATAACATTAGAATTTAACATTATCCGATGGGTTAAGCACCTATTGTCATTGTCATTAATTCATGGTAATCACGATTTTCTGGATTTCCAAGTAATTAGGGCATAAAGGGTTAAACTTGCATAGATGGTAAGCACAATTAAGAAAACAATTTTTATCCTCCCCGAAAATTAAAAAAAGAGACAAATCACTCTTTTTGCGGGAGATTTGCCCGAGCAGGCCTCTGAAATCCTATGCAGGATGGACCAATCTACCAAAAGTGCCAAAAACAAAAGTATGTCATGATGTGACACACTTGCTTCTGTTTTCTGCACATTTTTGAGGTCTGGCCCCCTGACTATTAGTTGCACTAGCTGTGTGTTTGGGGTCATTGTCATGCTGGAAGACCCAGCCATGACCCATCTTCAATGCTCTTACTGAGGGAAGGAGGCTGTTTGACAAAATCTCGCAATACATGACCCCATCTCCCTTCAATACGGTGCAGTCGTCCTGTCCCCTTTGCAGAAGATAACCCCCAGAGTATGATGTTTACACCCCCATGCTTCACGGTTGGGATGGTTTTCTTGGGGTTGTTCTCATCCTCTAAACATGGTAAGTGGAGTTGATTCCAAAAAGCTCTATTCTGGTCTCATTTGACCACATGACCTTCTCCCATGCCTCCTCTGTATCATCCAGATGGTCACTGCTGAACTTCAGGGGGACCTTGCTGCCCTGCAGGATTTAAACCATGACAGCATCATGTGTTACTAATGTAATCTTTGCGACTGTGGTCCCAGCTCTCTTCAGGTCATTGACCAGGTCCTCCTGTGTAGTTCTGAGCTTTCTCAGAATCATCCTTACCCCACAAAGTGAGATCTTGCATGGAATCTCAGACCGAGAGAGATTGACAGTCATCTTGTGTTTCTTCCACTTTCTAATAAATAATGATAACAGTTGTTGTCTTCTACCAAGCTGCTTGCCTGTTGTCCTGTAGTCCATCCCAGCCTTGTGCAGGTCTACAGTTTTGTCCCTGGTGTCCTTAGACAGCTCTTTGGTCTTGGCTATGGTGGACAGGTTGGAGTGTGATTGATTGAGTGTGTGAACAGGTGTCTTTTATACAGGTAACAAGTTCAAACAGGTGCAATTAATACAGGTGAAGAGTGCAGAATAAGGGCTTCTTAAAGAAAAATTAACAGGTCTGTGTGAGCCAGAGTTCTTGCTGGTTGGTAGGTGTTCAAATACTTATTTGCAGCAGTAACATACAAATAAATTATAAAAAAATCATACGTTGTGATTTCCGGATTTTTTTTTGTTTTTTTAGATTATGTCTCTCACAGTGGACATACCTGAGATGAAAATTTCAGACCCCTCCATGATTTCTAAGTGGGAGAACTTGCAAAATCGCAGGGTGTTCAAATACTTATTTTCCTCACTGTATAGTCAGGTACAGAAAACAACATCAACTAGTGAATTTAGAGTACAAGAAGATTGTAACAGGCTGACAAGGACAGTCAGACTGATACGCTATCTGTGGAAATAGAGATAGAGAGGCGGTAATATACAATCACTGATATGAGTGCAAAGTAACATCCTGTCAACGTTTGATCACATGTGTACCTTGTAATAACACTCCTTCAAGGTTTAACTATTAATCATGAACACATAAAATATAAAAACAAATCCACATAACAACTGTCAGTACTATAACAAAACAGTCATTTGCTGCCAGTGTCATTTTAATTAATGGGCTAATTTTGTTTTGTTGTTGTTGTTTTGGGGATATACTTTTCATATGTTTCTGAGGAAATATCATGAGATAATACTGATATATTCTACACAGCAACAGTAGCACAGGAATATTTAGTAAAATAATTTAGTAAATAATAATTTAGTAAAATAGTAAAACATTTTGTGAGCCCTTGAACTAAGCAGTATTTGTTTATGATGTTATAATTCACAATTAGAATTTAGTCACATTATGACAGAGTGTCACCCATTATTCAACAAAATAAATAAATCTGATCTGGAGTTTGCTTTGGTTGTGGAGGCCAGCGGTTTCACTGTCTTTGTTGGCAAGGAAAGGTTTATGGCCCTTGACTTCCCGGACGATGTTGTGATCTTTGTGGTATCAATAGATACCTTGATTGCAGCTCTTGACAAGGTGAGTGAGTAATTGAAATGTCTGGGTTTGCAGTTGTCCTGGATTAAGAGTAAGATCCAGGTTTCAATGACTTCCTGGACTCGGCCATCAGAAGTGCATCTGTATCAAACTTGAAAAGACTTATGTCCTCAGCGACATTCATGTCTCTGGCTCCTCAGCTTATACGTATATTTTGTATAGTTGCTGGTTCAAGGTGTTTGGTGATGCACATATCTTTGAGGGAGGACAAAAGTCCAAGTCTATAAGATATTGCTGCTTCCTGTCTTACCTTATGGTTGTGAGACTTGTACACTAATGACTTACCTAAGGCAACGACTCAATGTCTTTGGTACTAGGTGTCTTTGGAAGAACCTTGGGTACCACTGGAATGACATTGTGCCAAATTAAGAGAGACTCAGGAGAAGAGCATCACTTTCATGGGGAGGGAATGTTGGCTATGACATTATGACCATGTGGCACATTTCACTGTGAATGATCCAGCTGCCTCAGTGTTGAGGACCCCAGTGGCTGGAGAAGACCAAGGACACACCCATGTTTCACCTGATTGTGGCAGATAGACACTGGGTGTTAGATGTTCACTTTTGAGAGGTGGAGATAGATCAATTGACTATCTGGGTGGTTGCCGTCTGGGATTCAGAGTGGTTTTATAGTGTGGTAGATGTAGCAACTTTTTTTTTAACCTTTAATTTTTATTTTTTAAAAGAAAGAGTATGGCTGTTGATTATAAGACAAAAAAGTGTCAGTAAAAGAAGCAGCTATTGGGCACTGCAGTCTCGTTTGAGGGTGGGCGCTAAAGGGGTAAAATATGATGCATATGATATAATTTCTCCACTTTCCGGTGGCCAACCACAGCATTTTCAATGGGTTTTTGGGCAAATTACATGCAAAAAAAGTGAAAATGCAAAGAAAAAGTGACGATGAGGTCTCACATTTGCCTCAACCTTTCTTCTCCATTGGTGAACTAAAAAAAAAAAAAAAAAAAACCTTTCGCAACTGCTTTGGTGATTGCAGCCAAAAACATAACAGTACACCATTTTTCCATGTGAAGTTATACTGTGTATATATTGCACCACAGAGCGCAGGTCCCCGTAAGTGGTCAAATCCTGCAATATCACGCGGGGTTCAAATGAGACTGGTGTTCTATTTGAGTACCAATTTGAGCTGGCATTCATGATTGTACCCCAGCTGCTTTTTATTTGCTGCGTAGTGGTATGTTTTGCTGCAACTGAAGCATACTGCTGCAGAGCTGGTGGCCCTTGGGCAAGGTCCTTAATCCCCTAGTTCAGGGGTAGGCAACCTGTTCCAGAAAGAGCCATGAGGGTGCAGGTTTCTTTGCAGCCACTGACTCCACCAGGTGATTTCACTGGTCTTTGCAGCCACTGACTCCACCAGGTGGATTTCACTGATTAACAGTTAATCAGTGAAATCACCTGGTGGAGTCAGTGGTTGCAAAGAAAACCTGCACCCTCATGGCTCTTTCTGGACAGGTTGCCTACCCCTGCCCTAGTTGCTCCTGGTGTGTAGTGAGTACCTTGTATGGCAGCACCCTGACATCAGGGTGAATGTGAGGCATTATTTGTAAAGTGCTTTGAGCGTCTGATGCAAATGGAAGCACACAGTGAAAAAGTGAAAGTAAAAAACAAATTGCAAAATATGAATACAAATATAACAAATACTACTCCCCACTGCTACTACTGCACCTTCCTGTCACCTGTCTTCCTGTTACTCCTCCCCCTGAGTGAGGAGTTATACCGTCTTATGGACTGAGGGACTAAGGAGTTTTTCAGTCTCTTTGTCCTGCACTTGGGAAGGAGCAGTTTGTGGCTGAAGAGGCTCCTTTGGTTGCTGATGACAGGTTGCCTGACATTGTCCATAATGTCCAGCAGTTTGTCCAGTGTTCTCTTCTCTGCCACCATCATCAGAGAGTCCAGCTTCATGCCAACCACAGAGCCAGCCCACCTTTTTGGATGTGCTGCCCTCCAGCACGCCACAGTGTAAAAGAGGATGCTGGCTACTATGAACTGGTAGAACATCCACAGGAGTTTCCTGAAGATGTTAAATCCCCGCAGCCTCCTCAGGTAGTACAGCCTGCTCTGTCCCTTCCTGTTCAAGTGGTTGGTGTGGGTTGTCCAGTCTATTTTGCTGTCCAGCCACAGCCCAACATACTTGTATGAATCCACAGCATCCACCTCAACTCCCTCAAGCAGAACTGGTTGTGGTCTTGGTATGGACTTCCCAAAGTCAATGAACAGCTTCTTTGTTTTCAAGGTGTTGAGCTGTAGATGGTTTGTGTGGCACCAAGCAGAAACGTCCTTCACTAGGCTCCTGTACTCCCCCTCTCTGTCATCCTTGATGCATCCAACAATAGCTGTGTCATCTGCGAACTTCTGGATGTGACACAGCTCAAAGTTGTGGCAGAAGTCAGAGGTGTACAGGGTGAAGAGAGAGGGGCCAGCACCATGCCCTGGGGTGCTCCGGTGCTGCTGATCACAATGTCAGACGTGGTGACCTTAAGCCTGACATACTGCGGTCTGTCAGTGAGGTAGCTGGAGATCCAAGTGACCAGGCAGGGGTCTACTCACATCCTGTTCAGTTTGTCCTGGAGCACAAGGGGCTGGATGATGTTGAAGGCACTCAAGACGTCCAGGAAGAGAATCCTCACTGTGCTGTTTCCCTTATTCAGGTGCGAATGGACTCGGCATAGCAGGTAGAGGATGGCATCCTCACACCTACACCTGCCCATTATGCAAACTGCAGATAGTCCTGGGTGTGTTGGACCTGGGGTTTGAGGAGGCTGAGGAAGAGCACTCACACGCACTCATATGCACTTACACGCAGTGTTTTTGAATTGTTTGTGTAATGTTCGCATGAAGTTCACGTAATTAATGCGTGATAGAGATTTTCAACATCTCCAAATTTTCTTTGCGCACTTGCATGAACCTGCGCACCGTTAACAATGGTTTACAATGAGTTTGAGATGAGTTTACTCTCATGCATGGCAGAGTAGGTGTAAATGCGCGGATCAAAGTCATGCAAGTGTCAGGGGGCCTTGATGTCTGGAGAGAGGTGTGCTGAGGGAAGAAGGAGAGATAGCTGCAGTGAGGGTGAGTGGCATGAGCTGGTTGAACCGGTTGAAGAAGTCATTAAGTTTTTTTGCCTTCTCCGTTGTCCCCTCTACAACTCTGTTCTTTGTGTTATGGCCTGTGATGGGTTCCACACCTTCCCAGACCTCCCTCTTGTTGTTTTCTTTCAGCTTGTGCTCCACCTTTCTCCTGTAGCTACCCTTTGCTTCCCTCATGCAGTGTTTCAGCTCCCGCTGTGCTGACTTCATCGCCTCCATGTCTCTGCTTCTGAAGGCAGCCTTCTTCCTGTTGAGGACAGCTTTGACTTCCTGCTTTACCCATGGTTTGTTATTAGCAACAGTGGACATTCTTGGTTAGCAACAGTGGACATTCTTGGTTGGGGAGACCACATCTGCACAGACGTTAAGGTAATCTGTCAGACAATGTGTCCTCTGTGTCCTCACCATGTGAGTTGATCAGCTCATCCAAGACCATGGTGCTATAGCAGTCTCTCTTGGCACCCTTCATTTCAGGGGACCACCTCCTGATGAAGCAAGTGGTTACCAGCTGATGCTGTTTGGAGATTGTGTAATATATCTGTAAATTATCAATTACTTAGTGGGAACTCTGCTTTGCCACTTTTTGACCTCCCCTACCTGCATCTGCAATTTTCTCATTAACCTTATCCACACCCGCCCAACCCATGGTTGCCTGCAGGTTACAGGTTGAGCTGTGCATCAGTATTAACCATGATGCTTGGTGGGAATTGGCCAAAGAGCGTGGAACTGGGAGACAGGCAGACAGACAAGCAGGCAGCTAGGCAGGTAGACAGATGTTTCTCAAATTATAGGATGTTGTCAAAGCCAGATGTGTTATATTTAAGTGTTTCTTGATGAATAAGTTTACTGAGGCATGGTACTGTCCTCTGTGAGTGTGTTACATATGGTGTGGGTGTGTGCACGTGAGTGCTGCCACATCAGAGTGCATGCATGACAATACAATAATTCTGAAGGTTTGAGCATTAACCGACACACGCGCCAAAAGGCATTATGGGACATTCTGCTTGTGAAGTGTGATTCAGTGCAAGGAATAGCGACCAATGATCACACGTTGGTCGCTATTCACACTCCCATCCAGTAGATGGCAGTGTTCTATGCAGTTTTACGGGGGGGGGGGGGGTGATTGAGAGGAGACTAATTTCCCATAATGCCTTTTGGCACATGTGTCTGTTCACACTCAAACCTTCAGAATTAGCGCATTACTTTAAAAGATGTGTGTGATATTTTCACTTTATAAAAATGACAGAGTTGCCGTAAATGTTGATAAACTGTCCGGAATTAGTTTCGTTTATGAATGAAACCATGAGTAAAAGTGCTTGCTTTTCATGTCTCTTTTCATTTTTTTTTGCAGCAGTCGGCTGTACGCCCCTTCTGCTGGGGGAGGGCAGAGCTCACAGCAGTCTGACTGTTGCAAAACATGCAACAGAGAGGAACTAATGTTTGATTTTAGGGTTTACAAATGTTTTGACTGTTCAGCTTTACTCACTATGCCAGCAAAAAATGTTAGCAAACTGAAAGTAATGGAACTAAATTTAGCGGAAGCTAATTGGTTCGCTGATGTTTTTCAAAGTTAGCTGAAAAGTGAATCTGCTAATAAAAGTTAGCTTTGCTAATTTGTGAATAGTGGAACTGTGCCCACGCCTGACATTGACACCAAAGAGTTCAATCTTTGTCTCATCAGACCAGAGAATTTTGTTTCTCATGGTGTGAGAGTCCTTCAGGTGCCTTTTGTCAAACTCCAGGTGGGCTGCCATGTGCCTTTTACTAAGGAGTCGCTTCCGTCTGGCTACTCTACCATACAGGCCTGATTGGTGGATTGCTGTGGAGATGGTTGTCCTTCTGGAAGGCTCTCCTCTCTACACAAGAATGCTGGAGCTCTGACAGAGTGATGATCGGGTTCTTGGAAACATCCCTGACTCAGACCCTTCTCCTCTTGCTCAGTTTAGATGGGCGGCCAGCTCAAGGAAGAGTCCTGGTGGATCCAAACTTCTTCCATTTATGGGTGATGGAGGCCACTGTGTTCATTGGGACCTTGAAAGCAGCAGAAATGTTCTGTACCCTTCCCCAGATTGATACCTCGAGACAATCCTGTCTCGGTTGTCTACAGACAATACTTTTGACTTCATACTTGGGTTGTGCTCTGACATGCACTGTTAACTGTGGGACCTTATATGTAGCCAGGTGTCTACCTTTCCACATCATGTCCAATCAACTGAATTTACCCCAGGTCGACTACAGTTAAGCTGCAGAAACATCTGAAGGATGATCATTGGAAACAGGATGCACCTGAGCTCAATTTTGAGCAAATGCTGTGAATATGATGTACATGTGATTTCTTAGTTTTTTTTTTTTTTTTTTTTTTTTTTTTAATAAATTTGCAAAAAAGCTCTCTCTCCCCCCCCCCCCCCCCCCATTCTCATTATGGGGTATTGTGTGTAGAATTTTGAGGGGAAAAAAAAATATCCATTTTGGAGTCAGACTTTAACATAAAAAAATGTGGAAAAATTGCAGTGCTGTGCACTTAAAAAAACGAGCCGCTGTTTCAATGAGAAAAGTGATGCAACAATTTACATAGATGTGTAAAAATTATTTCAACTTAACTGCAGCTATTTCAGCTTAACTAGAGAATTTATGTGGCATTAACTCAGTTGAAGGTTGGAATAACTAAGTTGAAATAACTTTAAAAAATCTGTGCAAATTGTTACATCAGTTTTTTTTCGTTGTTACAGTGGTTCCTTTTTTTGGCGTGTGAATACTCTCGATCCGCTGTATAAAGGTGGACCCTTGACACAAAGGTGTCATGTGTACTGTGTTCCCTATTCATGGTTATGTTGTATGCGTAGGTCAATCAGAATGTCACCTTTCATGTCCTTGACACTTGAGTGGGCCAAGTGAACAGCGCAGTGATCTTGAGAAAGTGGACGCAAGTGCAAGAATTTATGGCAAATTTAGGGATTTACAGCAAATTTATTGGACACTTATGTCTTATCATTATTTTATGTCTTGAATGTATTACCATATTTTCTGGAGTATGATATCGAACCAGAGTATATATAGTATAGTACTACTATATGCTGTATTTTTCGTTATTGTCAGCTCTTTAATTTGAGATTTTTGTTCTTTGTTGTAGTGTACTTTTCATAAATGGAATTTATTCTTTTATTATTAGAATCTATTTTGTTCAGTGCTTTGATTCCTGGAGAAGTCCTATATAGATAGTTGTTATTCTTATTATTATCATTATTAATGGACATGTGATTGTTTTGATATATATATATATATATATATATATATATATATATATATATATATATATATATATATATATATATATATATATATATATATATATATATATATATATATATATCGCCCTGGAGTATAAGCCGCACGACCTCCCAAACTAGTAAAAAAAAAAAAAAACATGACTTGTACTCTGGAAAATATGGTACATCCTTGCAATTCAGCTTAGTATTACATGTTAACCTACCATCCCTGGTGCTCAAGACCAGGCACCTACGTATGTGGCTCTACTCTACTCTTTTCTACTCTCCTATTTTGCTCTTCCTTTTTAGATATTTAGATATACCTTTGTATACTGGCATAGTTCCACCTTAGATTTGGAATATAATATATATGCTATACCTTACTGAATTTTCATGTAAAATGGTGTGAATTTTTGAAAGAACATAGTGCACATGTTATGCTGCGGATTGTGTTTCCTCCCACTCGCTCTCTTCAGGATGCGAAATCACGACTCTCTAACCAGAAGGCTAAAAACACAGGCCAGAGAATCCTGTTTAGCTGTTGGGGAGTGAGGTTTCCTGACTCCTGTTGCACAGCGTCTCCTGCTGGCCTCCGTCACATGGGCCCTACTTTTTTTTGCTGCGTTTTGGAAAGCTTTTGGGTTGTTACAGTGTATGTTGTAAACTTTACACTCAGAGTGTTAAAGTTCTGTACTGCAGTTTGGTAGCCCGCAGTGCATGTCCTGAAGCTTGATTTTAGCCTGTCGGCCAGGCAGGGTGTCCCAGAGATCATATGTCCTGCATGTTTTCCAAATCTTCCCGCTCTGTCCACGACTAATTAATTAACTCGGGTGTGTTCAGTCATTCAACAGCTAGGATACACCAGGCTCAACTAACCAGCTGTGGTATGTGGATCCCATGCAGGGCAGGTGATCTTCAGGAGTAGGGTTGGTGGCCATGACCGACAGTGATCATGGGCTCATTTCATTCAGAGTACACAATCGCTTCTCTTTCCTGTGCATCTTCAGTAATTAGTTTATGTTAGTGCAGCTTGAAGAGCCGTGTCCATACGATTAGGGTTGGGGCTAAAAACAAACATGCATACCTTTACAACAACGTGGGCCTTTTGGGAACGATGTGTTCTGCAGAGGATGTGCGTGCTCCCAGTGATCTTGCAAAGCAGAGACTTTGGTGACACGCGATCCTGTGATGGGTTTATGCGTGTGTGGTCACTTAATTAAAGCCGGTGTAATCCTGTAAAGGCGGATGATAAGACAGACACGTGATGTCCCACTTGTTTCTCAGACGGGGGGTAGAGAGAGTGCTGACGAGTGTTACTGACCAGATGGACAGGCTTTGTGGTGTACGCGTGTGTGCGATTAACGGCAACACTTGCAGTGTCTTTACATTTATTCTTCCAGCAATTAACCACAGCACTTTGCTTTAAAAAGTCAAAGATAAGGCTGATTCAAATTTTTGTTGCTGTAAAATATTTCTGTACCTGACCGACAGCCGATACTTTGGCCAAACGCATCTAATTAGAGGAGACTTCCTGTCCCATCCCTCTTCACCAGATTAAGTCTGTTATGCCGCGTCTATTGTCTGTGCACTCTCCTGAAGGGCAGCACACTTCAAACACTTTGGATTAGATTATTTTCCGTGCAACAGATTTTAACGTGCTAGCTGGGAGATTGGAGGTAGCGGGAAAAGCTTCTGGTCAATGAATCTTTAACGGGTGGAGATGAACATCTCCAGCAGTGCCAGACTGAACCCAAGTCCCAATTTGCTGCATGTGAATGAGCCTCAGCATTATGGCTCCACATTGTCACTGGAAGAGAAGTGTGAGCAGTCTTTCTTCCTCTTCTACTACTACAGGATGGAAGATGAGGCGGTGCTGGACCGAGGGGCGTCCTTACTCAAGCACATCTGTGACGAGGAGGAGGTCGAAGGTGAGTTCAGCTAAATTTGCTCAATGGATTTTGTAGTGCACTTGGTTTCAGTGCATAAGGTTCCTTGTTCAAACCCCACCCCTTCCACATTTCTCCATGCAATGCGGAGTTGCATCAGGAAGGGTGTCCGGGGAAACTTTTGCCAATTCAACATGCAGATCCACCTTGGATTTGCTGTGGTGACCCCAAGTGCAAACAACAGAGCAGCTGAAGGGACTTAGTACCTTATCTTACAGTTACAATCAGTGAGGGGTCCTTATCTAATTTTAGCTAATATTAGGGAAGGTGGATGTTAGCTTCATCCAGCTAACTTTTTAGTTCAATTGTAACTTAAAGTTACAGTGTGTAGGATTTATTGGCATTTATTAGCAGGAATGGAATATAGCATTCATGACCATCTGTTCATTAGAATATAAATGATCTGCAACAACAACTCGATATAACTTCATAAGCTTGGAACAAGCCCATCATATCTACATGGGGATGGGCCCCCTCATGGAGGCCGCCATGTTGCACAGTAGCCTAAAAGAGACATACAGTTGTATGCAAAAGTTTGGGCACCCCTGATAATTTTCATGATTTTCCTTCACTGGTTGTCTGGATCAGAAATTTCAGTTAAATATATCATATTGCAGATGAACACACTGATATTTGAGAAGTGAAATGAAGTTTCTAGTATTTACAGAAAGTGTGCAATAATTATTTAAACAAAATTAGGCAGGTGCATAAATTTGTGCACCCTTGTAATTTTATTGATTTGAATACATTTAGCACTAATTATTGTAACACAAAATTGGTTTGGTAAGCTCATTGACCCTTGACCCTCTTACACAGGTGAATCCAATCATGAGAAAGGGTATTTAAGGTGGCCATTTATAAATGTTTCCCCTCTTTGCATCTCTTCTAATGAGTGGCAACATGGGAGCCTCTAAACAACTCTCAAATGAACGGAAAACAAAGACTGTTCAACATCATGGTTTAGGAGAAGGATACAAAAAGCTATCTCAGAGATTTCAGCTGTCAGTTTCCACTGTGAGGAACATAGGGGGGAAATGGAAGACTGCAGGCACAGTACTAGTTAAGGCCCGAAGTGGCAGGCCAAGAAAAATCTCAGATAAGCTGAAGCGAAGGATGGTGAGAACAGTCATAGTCAACCCATAGACCTGCTACATGATCTTGCTGCAGCTAATGTCTCTGTGCATCATTCAACTACACAGCGCACTTTGCACAACGAGATGCTATATGATGCTGTAATGCAGGGGAAGCCTTTTCTGCGTACACGCCACAAACAGAGTTGCTTGAGGTATGCTAAAGCACATTTGGACAAGGCAGATTAATTTTGGAATAAGGTGCTGTGGACTGATGAAACTAAAATTGAGTTCTTTGGACATAACAAGGAGCAGTATGCATGGCTGAAAAAGAACACAGCATTCCAAGAAATACACTTGCTACCTACAGTAAAATTGAGGTGGTTCCATCATGCTGTGGGGCTGTGTGGCCAGTGCAGGTGCCTGGAATCTAGTTAAAGTTAAGGGTCACATGGATCCCAGTCAATATCCAGCTCCATCTCGCGTTATGTTTTCGTGCTCCAGTCATAAAAAGAGTCACATTTTCATGATAGGGATTTTTTAACTCATTATTACTAACCCTACTCCTACCCCCAATCCTAACCATAACCACCACCGAGCCCCCCGCTTCACTTTTAATTTCGTGCAGCCATCACGGAATGAATTAGAATGAATTTGTGCTGCCGTGACGAAAATGAGGTGCTTTTCGTCACAATATCACGAACCAGTAGATTAATGTATATTTCATGCTCCTGAATCACGACTTGCCGTGAGACCAGGTTGCAATATCAGCAGATTCTTGAGAACAGTGTTCATGAATCAGTGACAAAGTTGAAGTTGCTCTGGGGCTGGATCTTTCAACAAGACAAGGACCCTAAACTGCTCAAAATCTACTAAAACATTCATGCAGAGGAACAAGTACAACGTTCTGGAATGGCCATCTCAGTCCCCAGACCTGAATATTATTGAAAATCTGTGGTGTGATTTTAATCAGGCTGTCTATGCTCGGAAACCAACAAACCTGAGATGTTTTGTAAAGAAGAATGGTCCAAAATACCTTCAACCAGAATCCAGACTCGCATTGGAAGCTATAGGAAGCGTTTGAGGCTGTTATTTCTGTTGGGGAAAGTGTAATGCACGAACCCACAACAGGGGGTGCAAATGAGCGGTCAATAGATAATCCAATAAATACAATTTATTGCGGCAAATGTGCACAACAGGTCGAATACTGCTTTTAGACAGTCAATCACAAAATACAGTAAGTGACGTGTGGGCAGGCCTGAGGGTAGGAGACGCCTATCCAGAGAAGAGCCAGGGCCCACAAGGTTCCGCCGCCAATGAAAACCTGCAGTATACTGAAGCCGCCAAGTCCAGAGTCCCCAGGTGGCCTTTGCTTCCAGCTGTCAGATCCGGTATTGCTGGCAGGAACAAAAACAGGTTAAGGGTGGGTGTGTGGACACCCAGTAAGCAGTCAGCAACTCACAGTTCCTTCCTGAGTGGAAACAGTCCTCCACTCCAAGGTAGCAGGAAACACAATCCGTGCAGTACCTAATGTAACAACTAAGAATTTAGGAGCGGAATCGCCTACTCCTCCAAATTCTCACCAACCAGCTCCAAGCTGCAAGTTACAGAAGGTTACCACTGCAAAAACGTTCAGAAAACACTTATGTGCGTGCGGCACAGAAAACGGCTGAGAGGTTACCTGTGTGGTAAGCTGATATCTCGGCAGAGATGTTTTGTCTCCTCAGGCTGTTATGGTGCAGTGATGATGATTGCTGACAGCTGTCAGTCCTGGCTCCTGGTGGTAACTGCGCCCTCTGGTGCCTGAAACCCGACTACAGGCAGGGCGCCCTCTGGCGTTGGCCAGCAGTACCTCCTCTTCGGGCGGCCCACACAACAGGACCCCCCCCCCCAACGGGCGCCTCCTGGCGCCCGACCAAGCTTGTCGGGGTGTTGCTGTAGAACTCGGCCAGGAGGGCCGGATCCAGGATGAAGCTCCTCTTCACCCAGGAGCGTTCTTCAGGTCTGTAACCCTCCCAGTCCACCAGATACTGGAGACCCCGACCCCTCCGGCGAACATCCAGGAGCCTGCGGACTGTCCACGCAGGCTTGCCGTCGATGATGTGGGCAGGAGGAGGCGCTGGTCCGGGGGTGCAGAGGTCCGAGGTGTGGTATGGCTTCAGTTTGGAGACATGAAACACGGGATGGATCCGCAGTGAAGCTGGGAGTTTCAGCTGCCGGACAACTGCCACGGTCCTTCGCACCCCTGGATAGCAGGTGAGCTTAGAACCGTGACAGAAGTCCAAAACTGCAGTCCTAGCGTCTGGTGAGACGTACAAACGGCTAGGTGGTCCACCGCCGGGGTCTGGGTGACGCGTCAGGGCCTCCCTGACGATGTTCTCCACGTCCCACGTCAGTGTGGTGATGATAGTGGACTCTGGGATGATGTTTTCTGGTGGATCCGACAGCTCCGTTTTGACTTCTTCTTCATGCACCCGGGACAGTGCATCTGACCGCTGGTTCTTGGTCCCGGGGCGATAGGTGATCCTGAAGTCAAAATGTCCAAAAAAGAGAGACCAACGGGCTTGCCTGGGGTTCAGACGCTTAGCGGTCCAAATATACTCCAGGTTCCGATGGTCAGTGAAAACCGTGAATGGAACCACAGCTCCCTCCAACAAGTGTCTCCACTCCTCCAGGGCCTCCTTCACCGCCAGGAGCTCCCGATTGCCGACGTCATAATTCCGCTCTGCCGGGGTCAACCTGCGGGAGAAATAGGCACAGGGGTGGAGAACCTTATCGGACTCCCCGATCTGGGACAGCACGGCTCCTATCCCTGAGTCAGAGGCATCTACTTCCACAACAAACTGGCAGCTAGGATCAGGCTGCACCAGAACTGGCGCAGTAGAGAACCGGCGTTTCAACTCTCTAAACGCAGCATCGCACCAATCCGACCAGGTGAAGGGAACCTTTGGGGAGGTCAGGGCTGTAAGGGGACCAACAACCTGACTATAGCCCTTGATAAACCTCCAATAGAAATTAGCGAAGCAGAGGAACTGTTGCAGTTTCCTACGGCTTGCCGGTTGGGGCCAATCTCTCACTGCTGCTACCTTGGCCGGATCAGGGGTGACGGAGTTGGAGATTATGAACCCCAGGAAGGACAAAGAAGTACGGTGGAACTCACACTTCTCGCCCTTCACAAACAGCCGGTTCTCCAACAACCGCTGCAGGACCTGACGTACATGCTTAACATGGGTCTCAGGATCCGGGGAGAAGATGAGGATATCGTCCAGATATACGAAGACGAACCGATGCAGGAAGTCCGGCAAGATGTCATTTACCAATGCTTGGAATGTCGCGGGGGGCATTAGTGAAGCTGAACGGCATGACCAGGTACTCAAGTGACCTAGCGGGGTGTTAAATGCCATCTTCCATTCGTCTCCCTTCCGGATCCGAACCAGGTGATACGCATTCCTAAGATCCAATTTCGTAAATATTTTGGCTCCATGCAGGGGCGTGAACACTGAATCCAATAGGGGCAACGGGTATCGGTTGCAAACCGTGATCTCGTTCAGCCCTCTAAAATCAGTGCATGGACGGAGTCCGCCATCCTTCTTTCCCACAAAAAAGAAACCAGCACCTAACGGGGAGGAAGAGGTTCGGATCAACCCGGCAGCTAAAGAGTCCCGGATGTAGGTCTCCATCGATTTGCGCTCGGGGCGTGAGAGGTTGTACAGTTTGCTGGACGGATACTCAGCACCCGGGATCAAATCAATGGCACAATCATACGGTCGATGCGGGGGAAGCGTGAGTGCCAGATCTTTGCTGAAAACGTCAGCAAGATCGTGGTACTCAACTGGCACCGCCGTGAGATTGGGAGGGACATGAACCTCCTCCTTAGCAGTCACACCGGGTGGGACCGAGGATCTTAAACACTCCCGGTGGCAGGTTTCGCTCCATTGAGCCACAACCCCAGACGGCCAATCGATCCGGGGATTGTGCTTACTAATCCATGGATAGCCCAAAATAACTCTGGAGGTAGAAGGTGTTACAAAAAACACAATCTCCTCCCTGTAATTCCCAGACACAACCAGTGTTAAGGGCTGTGTCTGGTGTGTGATTAGTGGAAGAAGGGTGCCATCTAGTGCCCGTACCCTCACTGGTGAAGGAAGGGCCATTAGAGGGAGCTTTACTTCTTTAGCCCATCTGCTATCTAGCAGATTCCCTTCTGACCCTGTGTCGATTAGTGCTGGGGCTTGAAGGGTTAAATCCCCACAGAGGATCACAACTGGGATTCGTGCGGATTTCCGTGCATTACCCGCGTGTGTGTTATGGCCCACCCTTAGCCCAGTCTCTAAGGGCAAGCGTTGGTGTTTAACCGCTTGGGGCATTGTTTCTGCAAATGCTCATTAGAGCCGCAGAAAAAGCACTCTCCGCGGGCCAGCCTCCTCTGTCTGTTTTCTAATTTATTTTGGCCCTGCTCGTGTCCATAGCTTTGTCAGCAGGGGGAGCTGTCGTCACACGGAGCACTCTGGCTCTGGAGCATGAGGAAGGCAGGGCTGCTTCGGACCGGGAAGGGAGAGGGGCGGCACGTGCCCGCCCATGTCCTTCGTCTCGCTCCCGTCGACGTTCTTCCAATCGGTTGTCTAAACATATGACTAAATCAATAAGCCCGTCTAAATCCCGCGGCTCATCTCTACCCACCAGGTGCTCCTTCAGGACCGAAGACAGTCCATTTACGAAGGTGGCGCGGAGCGCTACCGTATTCCAGCCGGCCCTCGCGGCCGCGACACGGAAGTCGACTGCATACTCTGCAGCGCTCCGACGCCCCTGTCGAATGGACAGCAGCAGAGTGGAAGCAGATTCGCCTCAATTAGGGTGATCAAACACTTGTCTGAATTCCCGTACGAACCCAGTGTAAGTCGTTAGGAGCCGTGAATTCTGCTCCCAAAGCACCGTAGCCCAGGTGCGTGCCTCACCTCGAAGCAAATTGACAACATAAGCCACCCTGCTGGAGTCTGGCGCGTACATTACTGGACGCTGAGCGAAGACGAGCGAGTACTGCATTAAGAAGTCCGCACACGTCTCTACACAGCCTCCGTACGGCTCCGGGGGACTTATGTATGCTTCAGGGGATGGGGGAGGGGGGTCTGTTGGACGACCACTGGAGGGTCCCTGTTCTGCAACAGGTCGGCAGGAGGAGGAGCAGCAGCCGCACCCTGTGCACGCGCTTCCACCTGTGCAGTGAGAGCCTCCAACCTACGATTGAGTAGTACATTCTGCTCGGTTACCAAATCCAACCGAGCAGTGAAGGCGGCCAAAAATTGCTGCAACTCACCCATTATTCCTCCTGCAGAAGCCTGTGCACCTTGCGTCTTCATTGACTGTTCAACGGGTGGGTTGTGCCCCTCGGGATCCATGACGTTGGCCGAGATATCCTGTTGGGGAAAGTGTAATACACGGACCCACAACAGGGGGCGCAGATATCCTGTTGGGGAAAGTGTAATACACGGACCTACAACAGGGGGCGCAAATGAACGGTCAATAGATAATCCAATAAATACAATTTATTGCGGCAAATGTGCACAACAGGTCGAATACTGCTTTTAGACAGTCAATCACAAAATACAATAAGTGACGTGTGGGCAGGCCCAAGGGTAGGAGACGCCTATCCAGAGAAGAGCCGGGGCCCACAAGGTTCCGCCGCCAACGAAGACCTGCAGTATACTGAAGCCGCCAAGTCCCGAGTCCCCAGGTGGCCTCTGCTTCCAGCTGTCAGATCCGGTACTGCTGGCAGGAACAAAAACAGGTTAAGGGTGGGTGTGTGGACACCCAGTAAGCAGTCAGCAACTCACAGTTCCTTCCTGAGTGGAAACAGTCCTCCACTCCAAGGTAGCAGGAAACACAATCCGTGCAGTACCTAATGTAACAACTAAGAATTTAGGAGCGGAATCACCTACTCCTCCAAATTCTCACCAACCAGCTCCAAGCTGCAAGTTACAGAAGGTTACCACTGCAAAAACTTTCAGAAAACACTTATGTGCGTGCGGCACAGAAAACGGCTGAGCGGTTACCTGTGTGGTAAGCTGATATCTCGGCAGAGATGTGGTGTCTCCTCCAGGCTTTTATGGTGCAGTGATGATGATTGCTGACAGCTGTCAGTCCTGGCTCCTGGGTGGTAACTGCGCCTACAGGCAGGGCACCCTCTGGCGTTGGCCAGCAGTACCTCCTCTTCAGGCAGCCCACACAACAATTTCTGCAAAAGGAGGATCTTTTGGGGGGGGGGGGGGGGGGGGGGTTGCCCAAATTTATGCACCTGCCTAATTTTGTTTAAAGAATTATAGCACACTTTCTGTAAATCCTATAAATGTCATTTCACTTCTCAAATATCACTGTGTTTGTCTGCTATATAATATATTTAATGGAAATTGCTGATCCAAACAACCAATGATTTATAAAGGAAAATCATGGAAATCATCAGGGGTGCCCAAACTTTTACATACCACTGTACTTATTCTGCCTTCTGCATGGTGCAGTGCCACCACAAGACTGTTGCTCCCCTATACACTATCTAGTAGTTGCTAGTGCAGGCTAACAAATTGAAGAACCCTCACAAATATTGATTATCACAAGAGAACGCAAGACAGCATGAATCCCCATCATCAAAGAAGTGAAAACATGAAGGGAAGCATGACCGGCAACGGCATAATTCAATTTGCAATTTCACCACTAGATGACACTAAATACTACACAGTGTAGCTTTAAAGAAAAAATTAGAAATGAGCAACAACAAAAAGCAGTGATTCTAACTTTGACTTCATTGCAGACAGTTGTCCTTTCCACTGTTCCCATTTGTACAGGGTGGCCACAGCGGATCCAGCATTGGGATTTGGCACAAATTTTACTCCGAATGTCCTTCCTGACTCAACTCCAGTTTTATCTGGAGAAAAGACAGACAGCCCCTGGTCTTCCAAAGAGGCCTCTATCCAAATACTAACCAGGACCACCCTACTGATTTGATAGGATCAGGCTTACAATGTCCATTCCTGCATTTTTAGGCCTGCAGCATGTTCCAAAAAAGTTCCATCCATTTTCTATACCCGCTTACTCTCATTAAGAGTCACGGGGGGCTTGATCCTATTCCAGCAGTCACAAGGCTCAAGGCAGGGTACACTCTGGACAGGAAAGCCAGTCTGACACAGGGTCACAATTAGACAAACAAACACATTCACACTCAAACACACCAATGGTCAACTTAAAATTACAAATCCACATAACCTGCATGTCTTTGGAAGTGGGAGGAAGCCGGAGCACCCGGATGTAACCCACACAAGCACGGGGAGAACATGCAAACTCCACACAGAATGGGCTCCCAAGTCGGAAGTAATCTCATGACCTTCTTCCTGTGAGGCAACAGTGCTAACCACTAAGCCACCGTACGTACCACTCATCCAAAACATAGTTAGGGCGCTCATGCATTTACCAATTTGTAATAGTGCAGTTCCTTCTCACAACACTTAAAAGATGTATTGGCATTGAGGATACCAAGCGTTGAAGCATTTGAGGTGTTGTTTTTCTCCATTATTCCAGGAAACACATGTTAAGGTGTGCAACAGTATTGGGGTTGCTGTAGTTTCATTATTTATTTTTTTGTTACAAAATTCTCCACAGATTCTCTGCTGGAGATAGATCAGAACCACAGGCAGGACAGTCCAATCTGTAGATCCTGTGTCCATCTGTGCTCTTCAAAGACTCAACCTTTTGTAGATACTGCTTTTGTATGAAATTATAACTTCTGTATTTATTATAACTCATTACTAGCCCTAAATTGCCCCGTTCCAACTTGTTCTGGAGTGTGTCGCAGGCCTGAAATGCTGGAATGGACATACAGTATATGAAAAAATTAAATCAGGGTGTGACAATACACTCAGCTCAAGACACGAGATCATATCATTATTTAACACTATTTTTAAGCAAAATTCAATGATGAAATATATGACTTTAAAATAGCCTTTTGACTGAGCCAAAGTCACAAAACGCAAAACACTGCAGGTGCATTTTAAAATGTTTTTAAAAAATCATTTTATAATGAATAGGACTTTACACCTACTTTCTGAATATGAATGATGCCATGCAGTAAAAGACAGCACAATATGCAAACACTGTAAAAGGTTTTGGCCCAAACTTGGTGAGCCTGGAGTCTGATCAGTTAACATTTCGGTTGGGGGGGGGGGGGGGGGGGGGGGGGTGTTTAGAGTTTTGTCAGGATCTTCACTAGCATTGAAACTACTATTTTAACTGGGAACACCAAGTTTTACAAGGTCTACCAGTTTCTCGCTGGTGGAGTCCCAGAGCACCCCTGAAGGAATTTTGAGGCTGAATTGTATTCCAGGTTTCCAGTCTGGTAATAAAGAGCTCAGTTTCTTAACTCGTTCTGACAACCCACCAATTACTTAACTGATGCTCCTCCTCCAATCTTTTGGCATCTTCTTTATTATGTCCACCAAGGACATAATAAAATCATCAGCATTTATTTATTTGTCTGTCTGTTAGCAGCATTATGTCAAAACCACTGCACAGATTTTGAAGAAACTTTCACCACAGATAGATATTAGGCCATAGAAGACTCCATTAAATTTTGGAGGTGATCTGAATCCGGATTCTGGATCAGTATTTCAGGTACAGTCCGGGTCACGATGTGAATCACATATCTTTTATTTTGAGTCCTCCTCAACTCTTGGCAGACGTTAGACATCTCAGATTGCTCTTGTTTTAATTTTGAACATATTTTACACCGAATGCCCTTCCTGAAGCAACTCAAGATGTCCATGGAGAATGGGGCCTGGCTGATCTTGAACTGGGAGCCTCCTCTGTTGGAAACAAGGGAACTAACCAGTTGTGCTACCTTGCTTCCTTTTAACTGATGCTCCAAAGGAAAATTTCAGTTTTCTGAACTTGGTGAGACTGAACTATCATTACTTACCATTTCAATGGGGCGCAGGGGGTAGGGGCGGAGTGGGGGTGTTTGTTGCTCATTCAGATCTGTTTAAATTTATTTAATTTATATAGCGACAAATCACAACAAAGCTGCCTGAAGGGGCTTAACACGAGTAAGGTCTAACCTTACCAACCCCCTGAGCAAGCACACAGGCAACAGTGGTAAGGAAAAACTCCTTCTGAGGAAGAAACCTCAAGCAGACCAGAGTCAAAGGGGTGACCCTCTGCTTGGGTCATGCTACTGACACAAATTACAAAACAATTCACAAAATGAACATATAGGAGATGTTGCCGGTGCACAGGACAGGAGGGCCTCAGTAAACAGACACCACACCCATCCCTGGATGGAGCCGCACCGCAAACAGAGAGAAAAAAGAAACAGAATCAGGCATCAGAAAGACAACAAATACAGTATAATTTGTCAGCATTAAGCAACAAGAAGAACAAAAGAAATACTAAGGTGATTGCTGGCCACTAACCATAAGCTTCGCTAAAAGACCCAGAATTTAGATAAATTTGAGGCCGCAGCACGCTCTGTTTACTAATATAATGAATTTAAAAGGTTAGAAAGTATAGTAACATGCTAAGCTATACTATGCCAGTATGCTAGCCATACGTAAGGAAAATAAGTGCATCTTAAGTCTGGACTTGAAAGTCTCTACAGAATCTGACTGTTTTATTGATGCAGGGAAATCATCCCACAGAACAGGGGCACGATAAGAGAAAGTACCTGTGACCCACAGACTTCTTATTCACCCTAGAGACACAAAGTAGTCCTGCACTCTGAGAACACAAAGCCTAGGCTGGTACAAAGGGTTTAATTAGGTCAGCTAAGTAGGGAGGTCCTAGTCTGTGAACAATTTTATAAACTAGTAACAGAATCTTAAAATCTGATCTCACAGGGACAGGAAGCCAGTGAAGAGATGCCAAAATAAGTGTAATGTGGTAAAACTTTCTGCTTCGTGTCAAAGGTCTGGCATCAGTATTTTGAACCAATATGAGACCTCTAATGCTGGACTGCGGTAACCAGAAAATAGAACATTGCAGTAGTCCAATCTAGAAGAGACAAACGCACGAATCAGGGTCTCAGCATCAGCCATAGACAGGATGGGACGAATCTTCGCTATATTTCGCAGGTGGAAGAAAGCAGTCCTTGTAATATCTCTAATGTGGAGGTCAAAGGACAATGTAGGATCAAAAATTACCCCAAGGTTTCTCACTGTGATGGTTCCTCACTTTGTCAGTGTGATGTACGACACACGAGCCTAGGCTAAGCGTTAGCTGGTCAGATTGATGCTGATGTCTCACTGGACCAAGAACCATCATTTCAATCTTATCAGAGTTTAAATGTAGGAAGTTGCTAGACATCCAGCTTCTCACTGATGCAAGGCAATCTTCTAAGGATTTTATGCGGATGAGATTACCAGCAGTTATCGGCATGTATAACTGAGTGTCATCAGCATAGCAGTGAAAGATAATCCCAAAATGCCACAATACGTGCCCAAGGGGTGCTATATACAGGGAGAAAAGCAGGGAGCCTAAGACGGACCCCTGTGGAACCCCAATACTTACTGCATGCTGATTTGTATCCTGGTCAGAGGTTACAAAAAACTTAACCTAAAAACAACAACCCCAAAACTATGGGGGAATCCATGAAAATATGTGTTAAATTCACATTATCCACAAAACTGTCTGTCACAGTGTTGCCACAGTTACTTTGAAAAAGTAATCCAATTACTGATTACTGATTACTCCTTGAAAAAGTAACTTAGTTACTTTACTGATTACTCAGGTTGTAAAAGTAACTAAGTTAGATTACTAGTTACTTTTTTAGTTACTTTTTCCAGCTGTCGACAACAACCCTCTGCCACCTCAACATGACAATGATACCTGTTTTGCCAAAATTCACTTTATAGTCACCCTTTCTTTGACTTCAATGAAAATAAATACTTGTTTTATAAAAAGTAAAATAAAGACCTCTTTCTGTGACCTCATATTAACTGTTGACAGCACTGTAACAGTAAAACTTGCAATTTCGAACCAACATTTTTTATAAAATGTAACTATTAAATTCTAACATTTTTCTAACATTTAAATTCTCTCTAAACATTTACTTGTCGAAATTATTATTATTTTAAGCAATATTAGTAGTTGTAGTAAAAAACGGCTTCAAAACTGGACCTTTAATCTAGGGTGTTGTGAGGGGGGCACATCCTTGCCCCACACCCCCATCCATCTGGATTCGCCCCTGCTTTGGCGTTTGAGCACAAGAATGGATTAGATTTATTTATGCAGAAAACATGACCAGATTTACAGGTAAGAAAGTTTTATTGCGTTTTCACATCATGTGGTCCTCAGAAAGAGAGTTTAGGTGCATTTGAGTGGAAAATAGTGTTAGTTGTTGACACGTCGCGGAGGATCAGCTGTTTTAACGTGCAGATACGGAGCGGCTCAGCTCAGAATTCTAAATAAAGGAGGAAAAAAGTATAAAAATGTCTTTGTAAAGCTCAGTGCAGGTGTGCTGATCACCGTGCTTTAAGAGGAGACGACGAGTCGAGCAGCTGCAAAAAAACGCGGATGAAAAGCTCACAGCTCACTTAAAGTGGACAGTTCAGTCGAACCCCGACCTCCTGCCCACGGACCAAGTTTAATGCTGCTATCGACCCACAATGAAAAATAATAGTAACGCACAGTGACATGGAGAAGTAATTTTAATCTGATTACTGATTTGGAAAGATTAACGCGTTAGATTACTCGTTACTAAAAAAAGTGGTCAGATTAGAGTAACGCCGGCATCACTGGTCACAAATTTAGATTTGTACTAGTTGCAATGACAGAGCCCTAAATAATCCCTTGACATTATTGCAGTTTTTAAGTGGCCATTTGGATGTTTCCCATGCACTCAAAAGAGTCGGGTCAAAAGGCTATGTAGTATTAGCATGCTGTGGGTGCAGTGCACCATGTTACCACCCACCCCACTGGTCTGGGTTCCTTCCAGTAGAGCAGTTACCGGGGAAACCGGCGGTAGTGTTCCTTCTCCTCAGAAATCTAGTGAGCTAATCAAACCTTCCAGCACACACAAGGATTTTATTTCTCTTGCTTTGCGCTTTAGGACAGCTCCAAAAGAAGTTCCTCTTCCACACAAAGAATAAAAGGAAGTCATTCACAAAGCTGTTCTGGCACTTTGCGAATCTTCCTTCCAGCTCCCTTACTCAGCGAGATTTCATTCCTTCTCCTCCATCACCCTCTCATTGTAGTTACTTTTTTTTTGCTGTTGTTCAGCATCTACAGACATTTTCACATTTCCTCTTTTGCCATTCATATCTCACCTTCACTTATAATAACTGTCAGCTTCATTGTGTTGTTGTCATCAGTGCTTGCTAAGTGATAAAATATAACGCAGTGCTAAAACACCCTTGGCCATGTGAGGATTGTCTTCTTTATAATTTGCAGTTGTTTAATTGGTATCCCAATGTAATATATATACAGTGAGGAAAATAAGTATTTGAACACCCTGCAGTTTTGCAAGTTCTCCCACTTAGAAATCATGGAGGGGTCTGAAATTTTCATCTTAGGTGCATGTCCACTGTGAGAGACATAATCTAAAAAAAAAAAAATCTGGAAATCATAATATATGATTTTTTTAATAATTTATTTGTATGTTACTGCTGCAAATAAGTATTGGACCCCCTACCACCAGCAAGAATTCTGGCTCACGACCTGTTAATTTTTCTTTAAGAAGCCCTCTTATTCTGCACTCTTTACCTGTATCAGTTGCACCTGTTTGAACTTGTTACCTGTATAAAAGACACCTGTTCACACACTCAATCAATCACACTCCAACCTGTCCACATAGCCAAGCCAAAGAGCTGTCTAAGGACACCAGGGACAAAACTGTAGACCTGCACAAGGCTGGGATGGACTACAGCGACAACAGGCAAGCAGCTTGGTAGAAGACAACACTGTTATGATTATTTATTACAAAGTGGAATAAACACAAGATGACTGTCAATCTCCCTTAGTCTGGGATTCCATGCAAGATCTCACTTGTGGGGTAAGGCTGATTCTGAGAAAGCTCAGAACTACACAGGAGGACCTGGTCAATGACCTGAAGAAAGCTGGGACCACAGTCACAAAGATTACATTAGTAACACATGATGCTGTCATGGTTTAAAATCCTGCAGGGCAGCAAGGTCCCCCTGCTCAAGCCAGCACATGTCCAGGGCGTTTGACTTGCTGATTCATGACTTGAGAGTGACTTGATGGTGACTTTGTCCCACCTCTGGTCATCCCTGCCCCTCAAAAAAAAGAAGAAGAAGAAAAAAGGAACACAATGAAACAAAATGTGACATTTTAATCTTGTAAAATACCTCTTAAAATAGGTCAAGGTTAGCCATCTTTGAGCTTGCTCAAGATCTGTGTCCCAAGAATGTTCCCTGTCAATTTGAAGACTCGGGCATTATAGCACTGGACTTATGCTGGGCACAGGCGGATGGACTGCAATCTTTCCCAATAGCTGATGGCCAATTTATGGCCTTGGGTAATAAAAACGGTGATGTTTCCAACAGTGCAGAATTCAACAGTACGCTTCCAAATTTAAGACAACAACTAGGAAAACACTTGCATCAATTCAACAGCAGATAGTTGCATCAAAAAATATCTTGCAAATGGAAAAAGTTGCAAACACAGCACAAAAACAAATATAACCTATAGCACATGTAACTATTCAATTTGGTAACATGTCTACTGCAAATTCAAACAATGTACGCAAAAATACAAATGCATTGCAAATGTCTGCAACATAAAGGAAGTACTACCAACACAAAAACAGGTTTCTGCAGAGGACTTGGTGGAAAAAGTGGTTAGTGTGCTTGGTTTCAGTGCGGAAGGTTCACAGTTCAAACCTCACGCCTGCCAGATTTCACCATGTAATTTGGAGTTGTGTCAGGATCAGCATCTGTTGTAAAACTTGTGCCAAATCAACATGCAGATCCACCTTGTGTCTGCTGTGGTGACCCCGAGTGAAAACAAGCATTTACTTCTACTTTTATTGAGAAATCATTCACTGTGTTCTGTTATCTTAAGCAAGTTTATTTATTTATTCATTTATGATTGGACTGTTAAGCAAGCTGTATTTTCACATTTTACTGTTTTGTTTGCAATGCACTGAACAGTCCATCAGATTATTTGCAATGCATCTGTATTTGCATGTGCTGTGCAAAGTTGCAGCAGACACATTATCACATTAAATTAATGCATGTTCTGTAGGCAGCCCTGCAACAGACTGGCGTCCTGTCCAGGGTATACCCTGCCTTGTGCCCTATGACTGCTGGGATAGCACCCCCCACAAGCTTTGATTGTGTTATGCAGGTTTAGAAAATGATTGAATGCATGTATGTTCTGTAGGCAATATTTGTTTTTGTTCTGTGATTGCAACTATTTTCTCAACTGAGACGTATCTTGGCACAGCTACCTACAACAGAGATTATTTTAGGTATTTGTTAGAGGTGGAATGATTCCCATAACAAGAACCCATTCTACTGCAGTGCCCCAGTGGGGCCAATTTGCCACTTTGCAGAAAGGAACACACAACTCAGTGCAAGTGTTCATTCCAACCCGATGCATGTTATGCTTGCTTTGATATCTTACTTTTCTTTTGTCATCAGTCATCAGTCAACTTGTTTGAGCAACTCCAGCAACCATGTTCTTTCAGAAACTGCCTGGTACTTAATACCCCCGTCACACTTGAGGCCAAATGAGGCCGACTGGTTTCCGAATGAATGTTCGGCCCACGTTCTGGAAGCATTGAGGTGCATTCGAGGACATCGGACGGCATTCTGAGAGCAGTCAAAACAGTTGGGCAGATTCCCGTGGCCGTCCAAATATTTTGCACATGTGCAAAACAGTCGAAGTGGAAAAATATGGAACGGTGGTCATAGTACAGTCTGACTGCCACCTGACTGCAATCTAAATATACGTACGGCATGAAAACAGCATTGGAAGCATTCTGATAGACTTAAAGGGGCAGTTTGAAATGATCTGCCATTTTTGATCCTGGCTGAATGTCCCGACTGTGCCTGAACGCACCACGAGTGCACCTTGAGTGCTGATGGATTAATTTTCCTCGACCCACAATCGGAGCTCACTTGTACAACAATGTAAAGTGCATTCGTCATATTCTGACTGCATTCTGACAGCTGCCTAGGTTATCCTAATGTGTTACACCTACATTTGTACCCTATTTGGGGGCTTATGTCTGCCGCAGTTCTTATTCCCTCCCAGATCTGGCACAAATTCTGGCTTTTTTGACATTCCGCCTGGGTCGGCTTGACTCTTGCTCTGTGTGACAGGACCCTCATGGCTGCAAGTGCAGTTGTCATTGTCCTCATACTCAGTAGCCCATCTGCCCATTAACATGTCTACCAGACTAGCAGCGGTGGGCACAGATAACCAAAAAAATTAACTTCGATAACAGATAATCAGATAACTGAAAAGTTATCTTTGATAAAGTTAAAACGAGAAACCACCCAAAAAAGTATCGGAAGTTACAGATAACTGATAAATTCCAGTATTGTCTCCGGTACACTTGCAACTACTAACAAATTGATTTTGAGTTTAACACCACGATCGCTTCTGAAACCATCAAAGGCGACCACAGACCCAAACAATGAGTCAGTGCTTCTGTCTTTGAGTGTCCTGCCCCCTGCTGGAAGCTCCAGTTTACTACATGGCTTCCAGCACAAACGCAGCCGAGAGGAGCTACAAAGCTCAACTCTCTACTCAGTCACAATGCTGCCATCAGGCCGAGGTCTTGGAAAATAAAGCAATGCTGACTTATGGTTTGGTGTAAATAAAATGAATACTGATAGAATAACTCCATTAATGTCAATTCTGTCAGTTGTGCAAAGTTAAGATATAGCATATATCTTTTAATGTTGAATAATACACTAATTCTGAAGTTTTGTAACAAACACAGACAGATGGCATTCTGGGTAAAATGTGCCTCCGCTAACACTGATTGGTTATGTAAACCAACACGTTAATGTGAGGTGTGTCAAGTGTTGGTGTTTACAGATAAATATGCTTTTATAAAATATGCCAAAAAAGGCATTTTCAAAAAAAAAAAAAAAAAAAAGCCAAGTTGTAATTAGACAACCATCTGATATAACCGGTGTAAAAATAAATAGATCACTGCCATGATCTACTGGTGCCAGTGCAAGTTTTGGCTCTTTTTCAGTTGATTTTTCATTGGTGCAAGAATTTTTTGGATCGCACCAAGTTTCAGGTTAATTGCGCGTCCTGCATCCTTTAGTATACATGGAGTAACGAGCTGCGTTTAACATCTCACGACCACCTCTCGCACTGTGCTTGTGCAAACATCGCAGACCTGTCTTGTAATGTTTTTTTTGTTTGTTTCTTTTTTAAACTTTGATGTCTCCCATCGAGACTTTTTGTAAATTAAGTTTGAAAAAAAGCTTCTGTTTATGTTTTGCTTCTGGGAACACGAGTCCGACGTGTGGTTTTTGAACATACAATGTTAAAAAAAAATGCGCTCTGAACTTTTAGACCGTGCGGTTCTGTGGTACAGTTTGAGCTGGAACCGAGTACAGTGATTGAAAATATCAGCCCGGCTTCAGTTTGAATACTGCCATGAACACTACTCACCAGTAGATGGCAGTAGAGATTTGCCAAAACAGAATTCCAGATAATCTGTGTCTGCTGCTACTCTGCTATGTTTAAGATGCGTGGAATTTAATAAACGCAAACACAATAACGTCTATAAACCCAGAGAATATATTCACAAGAGTTTAGGCACTAGAGTTTAATGCTGTTGTCCGTGGAGTCTGATCAGAGTGTCTCAAATGCATTTTTCATGTCGTGAACATACTGAGATTATCCTACACCCATAATGCACCTGGACACAGCATGTCCACACTAAAACCTTAAAAATTTGCGCATTACTTTAAAACTAAAACATATATCTGATATTTTCACTTTATAAAACTTCAGACATGACGTTAATTTAAATAACTTGTCCGAAATTACTTTGGTTAAAATTTGAACCAAAGGTTAAAAATGTATGCCTCTGGATGACTTGGGTGATATTGCCGTCGTGTCAGTATGGGGTTAAAAGAAATTATTATTATTTTTTTGTGACCAGTTCTCCTTTGCCTGCAGAGGATAGAGCGGTTTCTTCTAGAATCAGCTCTCCTCTTTTTGCAGAGGGTAGAGCTACACATCTACTACAAAACATGTAACAGGTTCAACTGATTTTAAATTTTATAAGACTTTGTAGCTGTTCAGCTTTGTTTACCAAGTTAACGGTTTAAAAATTATCGGACAAAAATTTATCGGAAGATAATTAGTCCGATAATGGTTTTCAAAGTTATCTGAAAAGATAATTCAATAATGAAAACATTATCTTCGATAATTATCGGTTATCGGATTATCGGAACTGTGCCCACCACTGCAGACTAGACATAAAAACATAAGTAAAACTATTTAAGTAGTTACTATAAGTCTGTAAACAGCAGTGAGAAGCTGACTGGCAACACTGCATAACTGTCTTTTTTTTGTGGATAAATGCTGCCAGCAGCTGAACATACTGGCTGTCTGATGTAATGATTTCATGTTGTCACTTATACGTTGGACAAATTCCATCTTCTGTTGATCCAAAAGCCACATTCTGGTGTGGGTGCTGCTGGTTCTGACTTCAGCCATAGGTCAGTGTTCTTCTTTCTCTGTCTCTGTTTGCTTTTTTATTTACTGTATTTGTCTCCTCACATCACTTCACTGTGGTACTTGGGTCTGGTGGTGTGTGTGTGTGTGTGTGCGAATAGATAAATAATCTGAAGGATAGTTTTAAAAAAAATGAGCTTATATCGATTATTGTTGATGTTTCATTTGTTGTTGTGGTTTATTTTCTTTTGTAGCAAGCAAATAGTCCAGAGAACCCCACTGTCATGTCCCTTGTTACTCAATTTAAAAAGTAGAACATTTCAGTTTTTAGCTCATCCAGACCCACCAATGATCTGATGAGCTGATGCCACGGCGAAGTGTCTGTTGTCATTTGGCCACAATTCATAGCAAGTGCTTCTTCTCCTTCAGTTCTTGATGTGTTTTGATTCTGATGGTTTTGTTTGCTTCATCTAAGTAGAGTTCACAATTATTCATTGCAGAAATTTAAAATTTTGACATTTGGGAAAATAGTTGACTTTTGGTGGTGAAAATAGTGAAATTCACACAAAACAGTGCATGTTCCCAAATTGTGTGGTTTCTGGGTGGAAAACATTTCACCAAAATAACACACCATTTAACAAATTTTACACATGGTCATAAAGATTTTGTAATAAAACCTCAACTACCAGCAAAAGGAGAGTTAACACATTGCTGTAAGCATTTTAATTGGTAGCTCAGGTTTCATTCAAATTTATTTATACAGTAGTGGCAATAGTAAAATGTCTCTTAGAAAATTTACAGCTACTGGTAAAGAATTTATTTTCAGTATGTAATCATTTTCTTTAACTGCATAGTGTGGAGAAATAATTCAGAGAACAAACCCGATGAACTCTGCATCACTGATGCTCTGGCTCCTTGAAACAACAGTATTGTGATTTATGAAAAATGTATCAAATGCAAAATTCACAATAAAATAATAATTGACACTGCAAAAACACACTCACTAAGTGGTGAAATAAAAAGCTCATAAAAATAAATAGGGACACTTTACTTGAAGGTATTGTCATAATAGTGACATGACACTGTCATAACAAGTTGACATGCTGCCATACAACCGAAGACCAAAAAGGCCAAAGACAACTTCTGGTCATGTCAGTTTGATTAATGCCAAATTTCAACGTCTCATTACAACAACTGAATGACACTTAATGACAGCACTCATAAACGTTTATGACATTGACATAATGTTTATGACACATTCATACTTACTTACTTACATTCATGACTGTGTCATGTAAAAGTTCTGACAGTGTTGTGTCACTATTATGATGATACCTTCAAGTAAAGTGTTACCAATAAATGTTATCCAGGGATTTTTACTGAATTCACATGAGCTGTCAAAATGCCAAGTGCTGTGGAACAAAGGACTAATGAATGCAGTTGTGTTTCAATAGAGATCATTGTCTTTTGTTTTGAGGGGTTCAGCTGCTTCCTGATTGGACTGTGTGCAGTGTTTGGCTCCACGATACCCAACCTGCTCCAAAAGACAAAGGTTCACAATGATCGCCTATAACCTATCAGTAAAGGCACAGTTTGATGTTTGCAGTCAAACTTGGGCTTTTTGTGATTTTCTCTGCAAAGAAATAACAAATTCAGGTTGTCATTGTTATAGTGAACATTATCCACTGAATGGAACTGGGACAGATTTAGTTACATCTAGCAAAAAAATATGTGTGTAGCGTAGATGTCAGAAAGGTGCAGATGCCGTCACAGTGGAGCATTCAGTGGCGGAATCTCAAGCTGTCGCTGCCTGGTTTGATGAAACTTCAAGTAGGCTAAATTGTATGCTTACCCTAGTAATTACTATAACCAGCATGTGACTTATGCAATGACAAACGGGGGCGCTGTCTAACGTTAGCAAGCTGTCAGTTAGCTAGTATTAGGTCAGGGAAATGTTAGCTTGAGCTACCTACTATTAGTTAGTTAAATGGAGAGTTAAAATATTTAGAAACAAGCTTTCATTAGCATAAATCTGTAGACAAATGACTAGGGATGGGTATCGAAAACCAGTTCCTTTTAAGAATCGTTTAGAAATGATTCAATACACCAACGTCAATAGCCTTTTTGCTTAATGATTCCCTTATCTGTCCTTCGGTTCACATTATGCCGGAGCGGCCATTGTGTTTGAGGGTGTTTATCGGGAAAATTATCATTTCTCTACATTGATTTCAGACCCGTTGCTTCTGCGGTGGCTCTGCTTGAAGCTTGAAGCAGCGCTGCCAACCGCTGCTTCACTGGTTCTCTGCTTCGCTACTTTTCAGAAATGGCAGGTCAATTTCTTCATTGTCCCCTCTCAAAGCCATTTAAAGATGTCAATTGTGAGTCACCTTTGTGCGGATTAAAGCCATTAACTGGGACTCTTATTTTGTTGTGGGAAAGAAACGAGAATCATTACCGTTACTGTTTTGTGGGACTAAGTGCACAACTCCAAATGCTGCGCGGCTCTCTGATGCGCATATTTTGGTCAGAATTAATAGCTTCAAAGCGAATCGCCGTTTTAAATCAAATAACACCTCTTTCCAAACATTGTAATACAGACAACAAACTACAACAGACCAAAACTGTTTTTTCCTTCCAAAATGAGATCTCCTCTGTTCCTTATAAATACATTGATATTGACATGCAGCGCAGTCGGCTGCAAGAGCTCAGCTCAGGGTCTATGGAGTTACATTTGTCTCATTAATTCTGAAAGGAAATGCTTTTGACAAAAACTACAGATTTTGTTATTTCTATCTATATCCAGAGATCAAAGATCCAGTGACCAATTTCATATTTATTTACTTTAATACTCATAAATGTTGTTGACACATGTTGCTCCGCTCCGACCCCCCCCCCCCCCCCCCCCCCCCCCCCCCACACACACACACACACATTCACACTGCCTCATTCCGCTACCTGCTACCTTCCGCTATGACCAACATCTCCAAACACTGGTTTTGTTGTGAAAAATAAATCACAAATAGAAAACATCTTCATATAATTGGGTTCCAATCCAACATTTTCCTCCATAAACTTGTATGTTTACAGTATCCAGGAATTCCGATTTGCTGTTAATCTGCCTGGCAACACAGTAGATTAGTGGTTAGCATTGTTGCCTCACAGTGAGAAGGTCGGGATTCGCTTTCTGCAGGGTCCTTTCTGTGTACAGTTTGCATGTTCCCTCCATGTTTGCGTGGGTTCTTTCCAGGTGCTCCGGCTTCCTCCCACTTCCAAAGGCACACAGTTTAGGTGAATTGGTGACTCTAAATTAACCGTAGGTGTTATGTGAAAATATCTCTGTGTCAACCCTGCAATAGACTGGTGTGCTGTCCAGGGTCTAACCCATCTCTTGCCAAATTACTACTTGGATAGGCTAGAGTCCCTTTATACAGAGAGTAATGACAACTGAGAACATGGTGCCATTTTGGGGCCAATTGATCCTTTTATGTTTTTAAGGTTTTTTTTTTTATCAGTTAACCACATATAACAACACATCCAGGTACAGGTGCTTTCAAAAATAAGTATCAAAATATTTAAGCTATCACATTTACATAAATTTACAAGTTATGATGATTTATTTAATTAATTTAAAGCCTGATTTATGCTTCTGCAATGCATGCGCACTGCAAAAACTATAAAATATGGGAGGAAAGAGTGAAAGCAGAAAAGTGTCAAATCATAGCCTTTTGTGTCTGATTTAACAGGTGCACATCTGGTTGTGGGTCTGAGTCTGAGCAAGGTGTGAAAAAATAAACGACTGGTCTTTAATCACGGAAATGACGCCGGTCTCACTTTCCTTAAATCGGCAAGTGTTGAAATGTAATTTTGTACCTCTGTTACTGTGCACGTCCAGACTCCTCTGGGATCTTAATGGAAATATATTGTGATTGGACAAGACATTTTATCCGATGTGAGCGAAAATCCGTTATACAAAATATGTCATATACGGTGTTTATTACATGGAAAACAATACAAAAACATTGGGACTTTTTTGTCCGGTGACTGTGAATATCGGGTTTATAGGATGATGGTTTAGGTGAGTTTACTTTACATGGGACTGAATAATAATTTACCTTTCAAAGCTTTGATGATGAAGTTGCTTCCATCCCACATGGCTGACTTTATTTCCAAAATTTTTCTCTGTTCAGATCCGAAGGGAATCTGTACATCTTGAAGCCCTTGCTGTGTCTGTTTGTGCTTCCAAATGCACAGCAACCCGGCATTGTCAGCAAATAAATAAATAAATAGTTGGATTTACATGCAGATAGATTAACAGCCAATGCTATTTTGGCCCCAAGATGGCACCAGGAGTCACGAGACCATTGTTTTTTCAGCTCGTCATGCTGCTGCTCTCTGAATAAAGTGACTCCAGTATGCCCCCCCCCCACGCTGGAATAAGCAGGTTTAGAAAATAGATGGGCGTTAATCTGCCTTTAATTTTTCTGCAGGTCACCACACCATTTACATCGGCGTGCATGTGCCCAGAGCCACCATCGACGGAGGCGTCACCATCGGCGAATGACCCATCAAAAGAGCAGGAAGGAGAAGTTCACGGAGAGCACCTTTGACAAGTCAGAAACAGAACATAGCAACGAGGCCAGCAACAGCATCCTCAAACCTCTCAGTAAGTCCTGAAGGTCAGACACCGTACGGGCTCATGCTCATCTTTTCTGTCTTCTGTTGTTTTTCCAAGGAAAAAAAAACACATCATGTCAGCTCTTCCTCAATGAAATTTGCTGAAACCACTTTGTCACCAAGAAAAGTGGTACATGTCTTAAATCGAGCCTAGTAAATAGACTGTCCACTACAAATGCCACAAAATGTGGTTTTACACAGGCTTGCTGGCACATGATGTGGCACGAGGACCAAAATACGCCTGGATTTTACAATTGATGTTGGGGGGATTTTCTTCAGGGCCTAAATCCAATCAGAGGAAAGATTACTGCTGGCCCATCTGGTCATTGCCACCAACTTAGACAATGTATACAGAGCAAGACATTTCAGTTTTATAGATGTCGAGTTTTGATCCTTTGATCACAGTAAGAATCCAAGTTTGGAAGCAGACAGAAGGTGAGCGTATAAACGATGCTGTGTTAATTGTTTTAGACAGCTGAGGAACAGGACAATCTGAATCTTCTTTTCCTATTTTACTTTTAGTGCAGCAGCTAACTGAAACAATCCTTCAGATGGTGATACAAGCACCAAATTTGGCACCAATACACTTTATGAGCAGTGTACAGAATTTGGAGATGGTGGCCCCTGGCATCCCTGTGTTTGTCAGTTTGTTGTCACTTATTCTGTACTGGAAACATTCACATTCACATATTCATATTTTATATTATAGTTTAATACGGGCTGTGAGTATCACCTGCAAAACCTGGCACAGACTCAAAGTTAATACTGAGTTATTTGTCAACATAACGCAACATGTATATGTAAGAGAGAAAAGACAAAGGTGACAAAACATGTAAACCTTCCTTTGGTTTCCAGCAACAGTGTTGTTCCCCATTTGTGGAAAATGCAACTATGTTGGCAACACTGCAATGCTGTTGGCTCATGTGGGTGAGCTTGCATCAATGCTGTTGATGTTTCAAAAATCAAAGATATAGAATGAATGAAATAAGAAACATGGCGAGTTTAAAGTTGTAGAGATCATCCAGTAGAATTGTTTTTTCTAGTCTTAATTACCAAACATTCTTTTCTGCAAAAATTAATCACCAACGTGTTTTTTAAAATGTTAACTACTATCAATATTTATGGCGTTATTATAGCATTTACAGACTGTTGTATTTTTTTTTATCAAGATTAATTTTGCCACCAAGTTGTGTCTCAGTATTTATGATCCAAGGAAAATGTCAATGAAAGTGTCTTCAGTATAATCAAACATTCATAGGAATATGCACCCAATATCATATGAAATGCATCATAAAATAGGTATGAATGTTTAGCTTCTGCAGTGTGATATTCAGTATTTTCTGGTGAAGTAGATTATTTGCTTGGGTTGCAATGTGAAGGCTCAGGAGAGTCTTGTTCCTGGAGGAAACCTATCCAGGTATTTTCACTACGACAAGCAGGGCAAGTAGAAAATTAATGGAATAGTCAGGAGGTGAGTGAGTGAGTGCCAAAAACATGCTTATTTTTTCTCAAAAGTTGGGGATTTTAACATGGGCTCTGTGGGGAGTGACTCACTATTGGAGTCAGCCTCAAGTGGCCATTCAAGGAACTGCAAGATTTACTTCCATGTTTGCTTAATTTATTTAACAGGGCTGGACGTCAGGGCTTGGGTCGAACAAACAGACAGACCTGAAATTGCTTGTCTTGCCTTTTGAAAAGACTCCAGTTTTGCACAGCCAGTGTATGAGAAAAGTGCATGACCTATAGACAAGTCTATAGGTTTTTCATACATGTAGGCCATCCAGTCATTTCCTGTGGTTCAGGTACAGTATTAAAGGCTCTGCAGACTCGGGTTTGTTTAGTTTAGTTTTTCTCTTTTTATTGTATTAGATTTCTGGATTGCTGTTGAGATGTACAGGGAATTAAAAAAATTAGAATGAAATGAGCTTGTAAATCCGCTGTCTACCCAACCCTAAGGTCCCCTTCATACATAGTACAAATAAGTAAAAATCAGGGCGAATCACGGCGGAACAGCTCGTATAATGAACCACGAAAACATCGAGCCGATGGGCACGCGTCCACGAGACGGTGTCGTGCAAGCAGGACCACAGTGCGAGCACCTGGGATGTGGTACACCACATCGTGCCGCTGATGTGGAGAAGAATAAATAAAAAACAGCTGTATAATTAGTGAATATCACTAGGTTGATAAAAATATAAATAAAAGGGACGCAATACAGAACCCTGCTGATAAATAACCCTGGTTAAATAAAAAATAAATGCCACTCACAGGATTCAACCTGCAAGCTGGCTCACAGATCTGGCAACTTGTTTCCAACGGATTGTTTGTTGTTGTGACGCTATTCTGAACTTCACACAGTTGTATAGGTTTCTTTTATTTCTGTTTAGCACTCTTCTGGTTATTAATTGTATCTACTCTGAACGTTATTTAACTATAGTCCTGTTGTAATTCGCTAGCAGTTAGCATTTGCTAGCAGTTAGCATTCGCTAGCATTTAGCTTCGCTAGCTACGGTGACTCCTCCCTTCCCACCCCTCATTATTTTTATAGCTGGTTCTTTTTACCTGTTAATACTTCTGTTAGTTTTTCAGTTGAACTGCTGTGAATTTTAAGTAATTATTTTACTCCTGTGTAAATCTTAGGAGCGGCTAGCATTTTCACTAGTGGTTAGCTTGCGTTAGCGACTTCAGACCCTCGTTTTCATTTTTTCATTTAGTTTTTTTTATATACTTCTGTTAGTTAACTGTTAGTGTAACTGTTGTGAACTTAGCTTAGTACTTTACTCTTGTGTTAATCTTAGGAGTGGTATATATATTTATTGTTCCTACATTTCTAATACTTCTGCTACTCTTTTAGTGTATCTGCTGTGAACTTAATTCATTTATTGCATCTGTGTGAGCCTAAGAGTGGCTAGCTTATCCATTATTGGTTAGCTTGTGCTTGCTTGGCTATACTCTTGAATTTCCTAGTGCACAAAGTACACTACTTTACCTACTTTACACCCTCCATAAATCCTACATGATGTTGGAAGATAGGGTGGCTCTCTTAGAGAGCCGTGTCCGTAAGTTAGAGCAGCTTCTTAGCGCAGTGGAGTTAGATGTTACGGGCACTCCAGATGAGGTTAGTGCTGGGCCGGCTAGCGAGCCCATTAGCATCAGCCTAGAAACGCCAGCTGTGGAAGATGGTTTTCGAACTGTGGCGAGGCGGAGGAAGCCCCGTAGGGCTTGGTGCCCGGTTGTGGCACCCCAATCACACTTGCCACTGCAAACTGTGAATCGGTTATCCCCCTTGGATTTACCTGATGTGAATTCTCTGAGCCCACAAATGACTTCTCCTATCTCCAGCCTGAAAACACCGGACTTTAGCGATAGGGGATTCTATCACCCGCAAAGTCAGGTTACAGACGCCGGCTGATTTTAATGTATTCCTGGGGCCAGAGCTCCCGACATTGCATCCCATCTTAGGGTGCTGACGCTGCAGAAGGGGAAGACAGACAAAGGAACATGACATGAGATAGTAGTCGCATAGTTTATTCACGTCGGCACCAATGATATCAGGATGAAGCACTCAGAGGTCACAAAAATGGACATAGAGAGGACTTGTGACCTTGCCAGAAAGATGTGTCAGCATTGATTAATAGTCTCTGGTCACCTCCCCTCCTGGGGTACTGATGAGGTGTTTAGCAGGCTGACATCATTAAATAGATGGCTGGCGCAGTTTTGTCAACAGCAAGGTTTTAGCTTTATTGATAACTGGCTTTCATTCTGGGGCTGCCGTGGCCTGCTGATGCCGGACGGCCTCCACCCTACTGGGGAAGGCGCCGCCATCTTGTCTGCAAACATAGATAGAGCTCTACAGGGAGGGTAACAATAGGAATCTACAGCAGGCCACAGAGCAGGTGATTAGAGACCCTGCAAGCTTATGACAAATGTGGAGTGGAATCCATTAGCTTAGCGGGGAAATTAATGCAGAAAATCCACAATGGTGATAGTGCAGTTTATCTGCCAGGGAGGGAAATTCAACAAGTTGAGACTGTGGCCTGCTCCCATAAACGTCTCCATAAAATCATAGAGGGATATGCTTTGCCAAACTTAATACCCATTACTATATTGGCATCATGTTGAAATTGAGGATGGCCCAGTGGTTGTTCCAGTAATAGCAAAGATTTTGTGTCTGCTAACTACAACGCGCGTGGAATGTCTCAAACCTAAACCTACTTCTAGGGCATCTTATATATGCTACTCTGAACCCACCCCTAAACCCAAACAGTTCAACTGTCAACCCCACTGAGGTCCTTAGACTGGGTCTCATTAACATAGGATCACTGTCCTCAAAATCATTATTGATTAATGATTTAATTATTGATCATCACTTAGATATGATTGGGTTATGTGAAACCTGGCTTAAACCTACAGCTGTCCTCCCCTTAAATGAAGCCTGCCCACCAGCATATACATTTAGTCACGTCCCTCGTGATGCGAAGCAGGCGGGGTGTTGCTCTTATTATAAATCTAGGTTTAGCTTATTAGCTGTTGGGGGTCACAAATATAACTTGTTTGAGCATCTGATTCTCCGCTCCGCTCAGGATATTACACATTGCCAAGGTCAGAAGAATAAAAATCAGTCCGTATTACTCTGTCACTGTATATAGGCCTCCTGGCCCATATTCTGAATTCTTAGATGAATTTGGGTGTGTTCATCTCTAACTTGTCCAACTAGTGCAGATAACATTTTGATCATTGGTGACTTTAGCATTCATATAAATAAGCCTTCTGATCCCCTCTGCAAATCATTATGGAAATTGTGGATGCATTAGGATTTCGGCAATGCATTCGGGATTCGACGCACATTAGTGGAAATACCCTGGATCTGGTTCTCACATGTGGTATTGCTGTCACGAATATTGACATCATGCCTCTTACATCAGTGGTCTCTGATCACTCACTTATTAAGTTACAGTTTTGCTGCCCGTGTTTAGTGGAACAGCAACCTTATTTATCACTGTAGCGATACATAACTCCTCAACTAGACTGAACTAGAAGCTAGACTGCCTGATGTCTTAGCCTCATTTTTGACAAATATCCAGTCAGTAGACAGACTTGTGGATAGTTTAAAGTCAGTGCTCAAAACGACACTCGACATGATTGCACCACCTGTGTTGAAACCGCGCTCCCCCAAATCGCAGTCACCTTGGTTCAATGATTACCTGCGTGACTTCAAGCATAAAGCAAGAGGTCTAGAACGGAAATGGCGTCGATCAAAATTAGAAGTATTCCACCTTGCGTGGCGTGATGCTATCTTAGACTATAAGCATGCATTATTGGCTACAAAGCGGACCTATTACTCTGATTGATCAACAAAACAGCATAACTCAAGTTCTTGTTTCACATGGTGGCAACACTTATTCACGGACAACCACCTGTAGCTCGCTCTCCTTTTACAGCACAAGATTTCCTAGATTACTTTGAGAAGAAAATAGATGACATTAGGGTGAACATATCCCAGCATGCCTTAAACCCAGCCACTACACCTTGCTATTGAGGTGGGCGCCACTACTGAGGTATTACCTAGATTTACAGAATTTGATAGTATCTCTCTAGGCATGTTGACGAAACTCGTAACGTCAACAAAAGCACAACCTGTTTATTTGATCCTATACCAACAAAACTGTTTAAGGACCTGTGGCCCACTCTTGTGCCGATTTTGCTGGGAAAATGATAATCTTTCTTTAACTTCTGGATCTGTTCCTAAATGTTTCAAATGTGCAGTGATTATACCATTATTTAAGAAACCTAATCTTGACCCTAGTGTATTGAAAAACTATCAGCCGATATCAATCTATCATTTTGCTCTAAAATTCTGGAAAAGTGGTGTCACGACAGCTCGTAGACTATCTACTGAGGAATAAATGTTTTGAGCCACTGCAGTCTGCTTTTAGAAAATATCATTCCACAGAGACGGCTCTCACTAAAGTGGGTGAATGATCTTCTGCTTACAATGGACTGGACACCACTACGGTTCTGCTGCTGTTAGATCTCAGTGCTGCATTTGATAGAGTGGATCATCATATTCTACTTGATAGGCTGGAAATCATTTTGGGATTACTGGGAGTGCCCTTGCATGGCTGACGTCATACTTGACCAGTCGTTCTCACTGTGTTTTGTATAGTAACACTACCTCTAACTTAGTGACATGAAATTTGGGGTTCCTCAGGGGTCTGTCTTTGGCCCCCTGCTTTTCTCCCTTTATATAGCCCCCCTTGGGCACATATTGCGGCGTTTTGGGATTACCTTTCACTGCTACGCAGATGATACTCAGTTATATATGCCGATAACTGCTGGTATCTCGTTCACATAAAATCCGTAGAAGATTGCTTGCAGCAGTGAGAAGTTGGATGTCTAGAAACTTCCTACTTTTAACTCTGAAAGACGGAAATGATCGTTCTTGGTCCAGTGAGACATCGGCATCAATTTGACCAGGCTCGTGTCTCATACATCACACTGACAAAGTGAGGAACCTTGGGGTAATTTTTGATCCTTCGTTGTCCTTTGGCCTCCATATTAGAAATATTACTAGGACTGCTTTCTTCCACCTGAGAAATATAGTGAAGATTGTCCCATCCTTGTCTGTTTCTGATGCTGAGACCCCTGATCCATGTGTTTATCTCTTCTAGACTGGACTACTGCAATGTTCTATTTTCTGGTTTACCGCATCTAACATTAGGGCTCTCAATTGGTTCAAAATGCTGCAGCCAGACTTTTGACACGAAGCAGAAAGTTTAACCACATTACACCCGTCCTGTCCCAGTGAGACCAGATTTTAAGGTTCTGCTACTAACCTATAAAATTATTCATGGACTGGGCACCTCCCTACCTAGCTGACCTAATTAAACCTTACGTACCGCCAGGCTTACGTTCTCAGGTGCAGGACTACTTGTGTGTCCCTAGGGTGAATAAGAAGTCTGTGGGTCACATAGCTTTCTCTTATCGTGCCCCTGTTCTGAGGAATGGTCTCCCTGCATCAATAAAACAGTCAGATCTATGGAGGACTTCAAGTCCAGACTTAAGACGCACTTATTTTCCCTTTCATATGGCTAGCATACTGGTACAGTTTGTTTACGCTTTTTACTCTTTTAATTCATGTTATTAGTAATTGGAGTCGGCCGCGGCCTCAACTTCACCTAATTCGGGGTCTTTTAGTGAAGCTTAGGGCTGGCGGCTGGCGATCACCTTAGTATTGTCTTCTGTTTTTCTTGTTGATTAATGCTGGAAAATTATACAGTATTTTTGTCTTTCTGATGCCTGATTCGGTTTTTTTCTCTCTCTAAGGTGCAGCTCCATCCAGAGATGGGAGTTGTGTTTGTGTTGGCGATCCTCCTGTCCTGTGCACCAACAGCAATTCTTGTATATTCATCCGTGAATTGTTCTGTGAATTGCTTCTGTAATTTATGTTTGTAGCATGGCCCAGGCAGAGGGTCACCCCTTTGAGTCTGGTCTGCTTTAGGTTTCTTCCTCAGAGGGAGTTTTTCCTTACCACTCTTGCTCTGGGGGTTGGTAAGGTTAGACCTTACCTGTGTGAAGCGCCTTGAGGCAACTTGTTGTGATTTTGTGCTATATAAAGGAAAAATCAATTGAAATTGAAATTGAATTCAAGCTTTGATTACCAGACGGAAACTTTACTACTGCGCTACAATCACTGTCTTATAACAGGATTGTGAAATGGCTAAAATCAACAAACATAACATATTTTTTTTAAAAGAGAAAAAAGCACTGTGATAAACTGACAAATGGCGTTTGTTACGACGTATTTCTGCTGATACGTGACTGAAAGTGGCGTATTTGTCGCACTGTTGTCATATAGTCCTGTGGTGCACACGTGTGTCCTGTTAGACAGACGTGACATTCAGATCGCCTGATTCAGATCCACATGAATTGACGGTACATTCCAGCTGGAACCGTCTGTCAATGTGCGCGCTCTCCAGCCCGTCACAAAAGCGATATATGTTTTTATGTATTTCCACGTGAGGACGGCAGGCAGAGCCACGCACCTCATGGAGGAATGTTGTAAGTTCATGTCCTTCAAAACACGGTACGTGTTTGTCCAGCCGGGACATCCCAGGAGCACAGATTACAATAGCAGCACTGGTTTCTGTGTTTGTAATGTGTGCACTGAACTGTCATCCAGCTGTCAGTGTGCTGCGATCAGCTAACAGACACCTCCCCATGCTGTATGCGATCAGACCTTGCTGTCCAGCCCCCATGTGATCGGATTTGTACATACATATATGCATTTTATGCACGTGTGCTCCCCCACCCCCTCGACGTGCCATATGTGTTGGGGGGAGTGGGCGCGACATGTGTGCACACGTGCAAGCCATATGCACCATGTGTGTTGCTTTGCAACTCCACAGTCATGGGTGGCACTTAGACAAATGTCACTTCCAGCTCGAAAGTGATCGTCTGCTGCGACTGTTTTCATGCTAACAGTGAGAATGGCCACACTTTCTAAGTGCCAACCAGCGGTGTTAGATGTTTGTGTGTGTAACCTGGATTTGGCCAACACCTGCCACGAGAGGGTTCGATGGGCTCTCACAGGGCGCACTCTGTCTTTCAGCCGCTGGTGTGCACAAATAGTTGCCACTGGTGCAACCACAAAGACAAGATATTTAATGTTCAAACTGATAAACTTTATTGTTTTTGTGCAAATATTTGCTCATTTTGAAATGGATGCCTGCAACATGTTTAAAAAAAGTTGGGACAGTGGCAAAAGACTGGGAAAGTTGATGAATGCTCAAAGAACACCTGTTTGGAACATTCCACAGGTGAACAGATTAATTGGAAACAGGTGAGTGTCATGATTGGGTATAAAAAGAGCATCCCCAAAAGGCTCAGGCCGTTCTTAAGCAAAGATGGAGCGAGGCTCACCACTTTGTGAACAAGTGCGTGAAAAAAAAATAGTCCAACACTTTAAGAACAATGTTTCTCAAGGTTCAATTGCAAGGAATTTAGGGATTCCATCATCCACAGTCCATAATATAATCAGAAGATTCAGAGAATCTGGAGAACTTTCTACACGTAAGTAGCAAGGCCGAAAACTAACACTGAATGCCCGTGATCGATCGATCGATCCCTCAGGCAGCACTGCATTAAAAACCGACATCATTGTGTAAAGGATGTTACCGCGTGGGCTCAGGAACATTTCATAAAATCATTGTCAGTTAACACAGTTTGTCGCTACATCTACAAGTGCAAGTTAAAACTCATGCAAGCAAAACCCACACATTCCAACATCCAGAAATGCTGCCGTCGTCTCGGGCCCGAGCTCATTTGAAATGGACAGATGCAAAGTGGAAACGTGTGCTGTGGTCTGATGAGTCCACATTTCAGATGTTTTTGGAAATCATGGACGTCATGTCCTCGGACAAATGAGGAAAAAGGACCATCCAGATGTTACCAGCACAAAGTTCAAAGCCAGCATCTGTGATGGTATGGGGCTGTGTTAGTGACCATGACATTGGGCAACTTACACATCTGTGATGTCACCATCACTGCTGAAAGGTACATCCAGGTTTTGGAGCAACACATGCTACCATCCAAGCAATGTCTTTTTCAGGGATGTCCCTGCTTATTTCAGCAAGACAGTGCCAAGCCACATTCTGCAGTGTTACAACAGTGTGGCTTTGTAGTAAAAGAGTGCGGGTACTGCAGTACAGACCTGTTGCCCATTGAGAATGTGTGGCGTATTATGCCACACATTTCTCACACATTTTATAAGCGCAAAATACGACAACGGAGACCCTGGGACTGTTGAACAACTGAAGTCGTACATCAAGCGAGAATGGGAAAGAATTCCCCTACAGAGCTTCAACAAATAGTGTCCTCAGTTCCCAAATGCTTATTGAATGTTGTTAGAAGGAAAGGTGATGTAACACAGTGGTAAACTACCACTGTCCAACTTTTTTGAACGTGTTGCAGGCAACCATTTCAAATGAGCAAATATTTGCACAAAAACAATAAGGTTATCAGTTTGAACATTAAATATTTTGTCTTTGTGGTGTATTCAATTGAATATAGGTTGAAGAAGATTTGCAAATCATTGTATTCTGTTTTTATTTACATTTTACACAACATCCCAACTTCATTGGAATTGGGGTTGTAGCAACAGGTGTACGAGGTGTTGGAGGCAGTTACAGTTTTACACGTATTGCATACAATTCTTGCTTCATGCACAATTTATGCACAATTTGACCACATTCATATGATGTGTGAAGAGGGCCCTTAAAGTTGGGTTGAGTTTATTGGGGTTAAATTAGATACTTTTGGGAATAGGGAGGTGTGCTATTCAGGTGGTTCGCTTCAGCAATTTTCAACAATCACGTGACGAGGGCTGGGCATCGAAAGCGGTCCTTTTCAAGAATCATTAAGAAATTATTCAATACACCGAGATCAATAGCCTTTTTGCTTAACAGTTCCCTTATATGTCCTTCAGTTCACATTATGCCAGAGCAGCTGTTTTTTCGAGGGTGTTTATCGGGAAAATGATCATTTCTCTACATTGATTGCAGACCCGCTGAATCAACTGCTTCTGCAGCTTCTCTGCTTGAAGCAACGAAGCAGCACTTCAACCTGCTGCTTCATTGGTTCTCTGCTTCGCTACTTTTCAAAAGCGGCAGGTCCGCAATTTCTTCATTAACCCCTTTCAAAGCCATTTAAAGATGTCAATTGTAAGTCACCTTTGACTGGATTCACAGATGAACTGGGACTCTTGTCTTGTTGCGGGCAAGAAACGATCATCGTCCTTGGTTCAGTTTGCACAGCTCCAAACGCAACCTGGTCTCACAGCAAGTCGTGATTCAGCAGCACAAAATATACATTAATCTATTGGTTTGTGATATTGTGACAAAAAGCGCCGCATTTTTGTCACGGCAGCACAGATTCATTCTAATTCATTCCGTGATGGCTGCACGAAATTAAAAGTTAAGGGGGGGGAGGGGTTGGGGTGGTTATGGTTAGGGTTGGGGGAGGAGTAGGGTTCGTAATAGTGAGTTTAAAAAAACCCGTCACAAAAATTTGACTCATTTCATGATGGGAGCACGAAAAAAACAAAACAAAATGTGAGACTGGGCTGCCAAACGCTGTGTGGCTCTCTGCAGCGTAAAGTTAGAAAGATAGAGTCCGGTTGGAATAATAACTTCAAAGCAAATCACCGTTTTAAATCAATGACCCCTCTTTCCAAAAGTTATAATACAGACAACAAATGACAACCAACCAAAACCGGGTTTTTTTCTCCCAAAATGAGACATCCTCTTTATGAATTACATCCTGATGTTCAGCACAGCTGGCTGCAAGAGCTCAGCTCAGAGTCTATGGAGTTACATTTGTCTCAATATCTGAAAGGAAAGCTTTTGACAAAAGCTGCAGATTTTGTTTATTTCTATTTATGACTAGAGATCAACGATCCATCATGTCCATCAAAGATCCACTGACCATGTACAAATTTATTAATTTTTATTTCTGTTCAGAGATCAAGGATCCAGTGACCAATTTCTTATTTATTTACTTTAAGGATCCATAAAATGTTGTTGACATAGAAAACCTGTAAAGCCTACTTTTAGTATACAGAAAATTCACAAGAGGTATTAATAAGCTGAAACAATAATGGCATTGATATTGATAAAATCTTATCAATACCCATCCCTACAGACTGTGACTGTGGAAAAATTCTCACTTTCTTTGTGATAGATCTTACTTTCCAAAATTGTGTACTGCTCTTATTTGCCTGTTAGAAGAGGAAAGGTTGTAGACCTACAACTCTGACAGTGTTATCTGCTTTATTCTCACTGGGGAGCCCGGCTGTCCTCCGTGGCCTGGGTTGAAATCTTCTTGTTTCGTCAGGTGCACGCGGCAGGGACTGGGGGTGAGTGGGGCCTTCTGGTTACTTGTTTTGATGACATTATTGGTCAAAGCTTTTGTTGTTACAGTGACACAGATGTAAGGAGCAGTCCTTTAAACTGCTCAGGAGTGGAGAATTAATTCCAGCTGTGAGCTGTTGAAGGTCAGCCATGCCCAGACTAGATGCACAAACAAGCAGAACACACAGCAGGTAAGGGAAACACAGCAGACAAGGTAAAGCCCCGGTCACACGGCACTAATGAAGGACACCGAAGCCAAAACAAAACAAGAAATCTGGACTTAACGTTGACTTTCGGAGACATCGTTTAACCATCGTCCAGCTTCATTCTTGTAGCTGGTGCTTCGTCAGAATTTTCAACCTCAATTCGTCCGTATTCCGTTTTGCTTTCTGTCTTGACGATTACTCATCATTTGCGTAGTTACCGTACCATCAGTGTTGCATTTGGTTGTCATCCAACTTCATCCAACCTCCCAAGTCTGATGTCTTGTATGAACATTGATGATATCTGAACGGATCAATAATTAAAGCTCAGATGAGCTGAACGTGACTCGTCCATGTGTGGGACAAAAACCAACGCATTCATACAGAAACACTAGCGGCAAGAACGTTTTATCAACTACTGTAACTATTTATTCATGTTCCAGCCATCTGTGGTGCACAGCCATTTGTGGTGCACAGTTGTTTGTGGCTGTGCGCACATGCATGTTCCACCTGTCCGTGGCTGGGACATGCGTGTGCACACACAGTGTTGTGATGACAAACCTGTTGCCAAGACAACCAGATCTTACACCTGCAGATACTGTGGAGAGCACAGGCTGGCTGCAGAAATGATCACAGGCTGACGCTTGGTCTGATGCCCCCTGTTAAGTCACGTCTTCCCGAATGTTTCGTTTTGATTTTGTTCAGAAGCGTCAAGGTCGCCGTTCACTTTGTTTTTCTGTTGTTAGTTTCGGTTTTGTTTCATTCTTTTATGCGCTCTGGACTCGCAGGCTTTTCGGTGATGGGAGAAGTGGCGGCTCATTTGTCCACTTTTTCTTGACAATTTGTGACTTTGTGACTTTTCCCTTCATTCAACGATCGCCGTGTGCCGTGTGACTGGGACCTAAGATCCTAACTGGACAAACGAATGTGACACCCACAAGCGCTCTTCCGGTCTGTACATTTCCCTATCAATCAATCAATCAACTTTTTTTTTATATAGCGCCAAATCACAACAAACAGTTGCCCCAAGGCACTCTATATTGTAAGGCAAGGCCATACAATAATTATGAAAAACCCCAACGGTCAAAACGACCCCCTATGAGCAAGCACTTGGCTACAGTGGGAAGGAAAAACTCCCTTTTAACAGGAAGAAACCTCCAGCAGAACCAGGCTCAGGGAGGGGCAGTCTTCTGCTGAGACTGGTTGGGGCTGAGGGAGAGAACCAGGAAAAAGACATGCTGTGGAGGGGGGCAGAGATCGATCACTAATGATTAAATGCAGAGTGATGCATACGGAGCAAAAGAGAAAGAAACAGTGCATCATGGGAACCCCCCACAGTCTACGTCTAAAGCAGCATAACCAAGGGATGGTCCAGGGTGACCTGATCCAGCCCTAACTATAAGCCTTAGCGAAAAGGAAAGTTTTAAGCCTAATCTTAAAAGTAGAGAGGGTATCTGTCTCCCTGATCTGAATTGGGAGCTGGTTCCACAGGAGAGGAGCCTGAAAGCTGAAGGCTCTGCCTCCCATTCTACTCTTACAAACCCTAGGAACTACAAGTAAGCCTGCAGTCTGAGAGCGAAGCGCTCTAATGGGGTAATATGGTACTACGAGGTCCCTAAGTTAAGATGGGACCTGATTATTCAAAACCTTATAAGTAAGAAGAAGAATTTTAAATTCTATTCTAGAATTAACAGGAAGCCAATGAAGAGAGGCCAACACGGGTGAGATATGCTCTCTCCTGCTAGTCCCCGTCAGTACTCTAGCTGCAGCATTCTGAACCAACTGAAGGCTTTTTAGGGAACTTTTAGGACAACCTGATAATAATGAATTACAATAGTTCCAGCCTAGAGGAAACAAATGCATGAATTAGTTTTTCAGCATCACTCTGAGACAAGACCTTTCTGATTTTAGAGATATTGCGTAAATGCAAAAAGGCAGTCCTACATATTTGTTTAATATGCGCTTTGAATGACATATCCTGATCAAAAATGACTCCAAGATTTCTCACAGTATTACTAGAGGTCAGGGAAATGCCATCCAGAGTAAAGATCTGGTTAGACACCATGCTTCTAAGATTTGTGGGGCCAAGTACAATAACTTCAGTTTTATCTGAGTTTAAAAGCAGGAAATTAGAGGTCATCCATGTCTTTATGTCTGTAAGACATGGATGACCTCTAATTTCTATCAACCAGGAATTGCAGGTCGCACCCTCGCCGATGTATATCCACCAGGGGAGTACCCAGGAAGGCTGGGTGGCTGTCAACCAGTCAGAGGGAGGAGAGGGATCGGAGGGAAGGCAAAGGTCAATGGTGGCTACTGGCTTGAGCTGAGATATATGAAAAAGTGGGATTGATTTTCAGACAGAGCCCCCCCCCCAAAAAAAAAAAAAAAAAAAACAGAACCCATAAAAATGGTAATAAATCCTACAAAGGTCTAGCAAATGTCAAGAAATTATGGGTTCTGGGTTTTTTTTTGGGCCACCCTGTATTTTCCAGTAGAGTGAGTTTAATAGTAGAGGGACTGATGGGAAAGCGACCAATGTATCGTGGAGATAGGTTATGGGATTCAGTGAGGAGGGGAATGTTCTTGGTAGAAAGCCAAACCAACTTACCTGGTTAATATGAAGGGGTTGGAGCTTGATGCATTTAGCAAATCATTGGTTTTGGATTTGGGTTTGAGTGAGCATTGCGTGGGTCCTCTTCCAGATCTCCTTGCACAGGTTGATATGCTCCTTGACAGACGGAACTACCACCTCCCCCTCCTGTGCCAGGAACAATGGAGGTTGATAACCTAGTGATGCTTCAAAACAGGAGACCAGTGGCAGAACAGGTTAGTGAGTTGTGAGCATAGTCCACCCAGGGAAGATTGTCATTCCAGGTGGTGGGGTTGGCAATAGTGATACAATGAAGTGTGGCTTCCAGGTCCTGGTTTGCTCTTTCAGCCTGGCCGTTGGTTTGTGGATGAAAACCAGATAAAACACTGGCTGTGGCCACCAAGGCTTTGTAGAAACTTCTCCACATCTGGCAAATGAACTGTGGTCCCTGGTCAAAGACTATGTATGTCTATAGGTATGCCATCCAGATGGATTACATGTGTACACAGTATTTCAGCTGTTTCCAGGGCAGATGGTAATTTAGGTAAGGCCATAAAATGGGTAGCCTTAGAGAACCTATCCACAATGGTGAGTATGACGTAATTACCTAGTGAAATGGGAAGACCAGTGGCAATGTCTAGGGTGATGTGGGACCAGGGCCACCCAGGGGTTGGCAGCGGTTGAAGGAGGCCTGCTGGTAGACTGTGTGAGAGGCTTTACTGCAGGCACAGGTGCCAGCCTCCAGAAATGGCCACCAAAACTGTCTTTTGAGCAGAGAAGTGGTTCTGTTTGCTCCAGGATGACAGCCAAAACAAGAAGTGTGGTCCCACTGTAGAACCTGAGATTGAACAGATTGGGGAACAAATAGGCAGTTAGCACGTCCATTACCCAAGTCTGGCTTCTCAATACTCCAGTTCAGAGCAGCCACCAGACAGTCCGTAGGAAGAATAGGGTCAGAATGGTTGCTGGTTTCCTCTTCGGAAAATTGGCAAGCCAGGGTATCAGGTTTTGTATTCCTAGAACCCGGGAGATGAGTCAGAGTAAAATTAAATCAGCTAAAAAGCATTCCCCACCTGGGTTGTTGTGGGTTCAGTCTATGAGCAGATTGGGTGTACGCTAGATTCTTGTGATTGGCCCATATCAAAAAGGCTGCTCTGCCCCCTCTAATCGGTGTCCACTGCTCTGAAGCTAGCTTTACAGCACAATGTGTCTTGTAATTTTTGTTCAGAGGGAGAGAGATGCCTGGAAAAGAAGGCACACGGATGCAGCCGATTGTCAGGGCCGGAACTCTGTGATAATATCGCCCCCACCCCATTGTCAGATGCTTCGACTTCTATAAACTGTTCACTGAGGGTGGTATGAACCAGATCAGGAGTTGTGGTAAACAAGTGTTTCAGAGTCTGAAATGCTCGATCTGCCTTAATGGTCCAGTTGAACAGAACTTTGACAAGTATCCACTGCCGTTAATCAGCTCTGTCTTTGAACCCCTAAAAGGTACCACCAATTTCTCGAAGCTGGACCTACATAATGCATATGACCTTTACAGTAAAGTAGCCACACCCCTGACATCCCTCACGACTTTGCAGTGGTAAAAGTGAGCAAATCCCAGGAAATGTTGCAACTCTTTCTGGGATCTAGGAACCCACCATTCCTCACCCGCATGGATCTTCTGTGAATCTGACATGATGCGCCCCTTCTGGATGACATACTCCAACAACAGAATCCATGAGAAGCTCACATTTCTCAGCCTTTATAAGCAGCTTCTTATCCAATAAGCCAGTTAGGACCTGATGGACATGGAATACGTGTTCCTCTAGGTGAACCTAAAAAGGAGCCCGTCTTTAATACGCACAAGGTCATATGCATTACGTCAGTCCAGCTTTGGTGGTTCCCTTTACGGCAGGAGTGCCTAAGTTCGCTCCTCGAGATCTACCTTCCTGACACTCTTAGTTGTCTCCCTGCTCCAACACACCTGAATCCATTGAAAGGCTCATTAAAAGCCTGCTAACAAGTCTTTCATTGGATTCAGGTGTGTTGGAACAGGGAGACAACTAAGAGTGTCAGGAAGGTAGATCTCGAGGACCGAACTTGGGCACCCCTGCTTTAGGGGTTCAAAGACAGAGTTGATTAATGGCAGTGGATACTTATTCTTGATAGTAATGCTCCTGAGCCACTGGAAATCAATACACCATCTGAGTGTTTTATCTTTCTTCTACACAAAAAAGAACCTTGCTCTAAGTGGAGAGGGTGATGGCAGGATGACTCCATCTGCCAAGGAGTCGGTGTTGTACTGGTCCAGAGGTTCCCTCTCTGGTTTCAAGATGTTATACAGTATAACCGGCTTGAGGGAACGGAGGATCCAGGCAGCAGGTCTATGGCGCAATCATAGGGGCGATGAGGTGACAATAACAGAGGCTTATAAATGACAGAGCCTTAAAACATCCTAGAGGTCATGGTATTCTGGGAGTACCTTGGACAGGTCTAGAGGAGTGGTAGGAGGGACACTGGCTCACCTCTACTGGAGATAAAGCAGACCATAGGTAAACTTGAATGGCAAAATGGTTTCCAACCTAAAATATTTCCCAAAGTCCAGCCAGTGTGAGGGAAATCAATCAATCAATCAATCAATTTTTTATATAGCGCCAAATCACAACAAACAGTTGCCCCAAGGCACTTTATATTGTAAGTCAAGGCCATACAATAATTATGTAAAACCCCAACGGTCAAAACGACCCCCTGTGAGCAAGCACTTGGCTACAGTGGGAAGGAAAAACTCCCTTTTAACAGGAAGAAACCTCCAGCAGAACCAGGCTCAGGGAGGGGCAGTCTTCTGCTGGGACTGGTTGGGGCTGAGGGAGAGAACCAGGAAAAAGACATGCTGTGGAGGGGAGCAGAGATCGATCACTAATGATTAAATGCAGAGTGGTGCATACAGAGCAAAAAGAGAAAGAAACAGTTCATCATGGGAACCCCCCAGCAGTCTACGTCTATAGCAGCATAACTAAGGGATGGTTCAGGGTCACCTGATCCAGCCCTAACTATAAGCTTTAGCAAAAAGGAAAGTTTTAAGCCTAATCTTAAAAGTAGAGAGGGTGTCTGTCTCCCTGATCTGAATTGGGAGCTGGTTCCACAGGAGAGGAGCCTGAAAGCTGAAGGCTCTGCCTCCCATTCTACTCTTACAAACCCTAGGAACTACAAGTAAGCCTGCAGTCTGAGAGCGAAGCGCTCTATTGGGGTGATATGGTACTACGAGGTCCCTAAGATAAGATGGGACCTGATTATTCAAAACCTTATAAGTAAGAAGAAGAATTTTAAATTCTATTCTAGAATTAACAGGAAGCCAATGAAGAGAGGCCAATATTGGTGAGATATGCTCTCTCCTTCTAGTCCCCGTTAGTACTCTAGCTGCAGCATTTTGAATTAACTGAAGGCTTTTTAGGGAACTTTTAGGACAACCTGATAATAATGAATTACAATAGTCCAGCCTAGAGGAAATAAATGCATGAATTATTTTTTCAGCATCACTCTGAGACAAGACCTTTCTGATTTTAGAGATATTGCGTAAATGCAAAAAAGCAGTCCTACATATTTGTTTAATATGCGCTTTGAATGACATATCCTGATCAAAAATGACTCCAAGATTTCTCACAGTATTACTAGAGGTCAGGGTAATGCCATCCAGAGTAAGGATCTGGTTAGACACCATGTTTCTAAGATTTGTGGGGCCAAGTACAATAACTTCAGTTTTATCTGAGTTTAAAAGCAGGAAATTAGAGGTCATCCATGTCTTTATGTCTGTAAGACAATCCTACAGTTTAGCTAATTGGTGTGTGTCCTCTGGCTTCATGGATAGATAAAGCTGGGTATCATCTGCGTAACAATGAAAATTTAAGCAATACCGTCTAATAATACTGCCTAAGGGAAGCATGTATAAAGTGAATAAAATTGGTCCTAGCACAGAACCTTGTGGAACTCCATAATTAACTTTAGTCTGTGAAGAAGATTCCCCATTTACATGAACAAATTGTAATCTATTAGACAAATATGATTCAAACCACCGCAGCGCAGTGCCTTTAATACCTATGGCATGCTCTAATCTCTGTAATAAAATTTTATGGTCAACAGTATCAAAAGCAGCACTGAGGTCTAACAGAACAAGCACAGAGATGAGTCCACTATCCGAGGCCATAAGAAGATCATTTGTAACCTTCACTAATGCTGTTTCTGTACTATGATGAATTCTAAAACCTGACTGAAACTCTTCAAATAGACCATTCCTCTGCAGATGATCAGTATCATCTCAGGGGCTGAGATGATACTGAACAATAAAGTGTCATCATGAATGCCAGATATTATCACAAGAATAGCAGAGGTTCGATGTGTTACCTTGGCCAACAGTCTGCTGTCCAGCGCATAAGCATAAGAGGTTTCTCTATCTTCTCCAGTTTAATTGCTGTTGCAGCACCAGTCTCTTGTCCAGCAAATTGTCCTCAGCACCTGAATCAATAACAGCTAACAGAGGGAGCACACCACTCTCCAAATACAATGATGCTTTCACTTGTAAGTGGGCTTTATTGGGGGATGGCTCATTCTCTGTATTAAGGCTCACCGATACCCAGATCCTTAGTGATGAGCCTTTTCTTCTTGGCCACACCGGACAATGAAATAAATAATGACCAGGTTTACAACAGTACAGGCAGTCACTCACCCAAATCCTGCAGAGGCGCTCAGCTGGTGCACGTTTGGCATGGCCCAGCTGCATTGTTCCTCTTCTGGAAGTTGGGTTGATATGCAGTGACATGCAGCATCAGTGCATGCTCCCAGAAATGACCTGACTTGTATTCTGTAACATAGGACAATCTTTGGAAACAAAATGGATTGTACTTCAATATTGAAATCTTTTATTTTTAAATATTAAAAACAAAACTATAGTGAATTCTCCAACTACTGCAAGCCCCCCCATTATTGGTCATCAGTGAACCCCAGCTTGTAACTAAAATATGTTTCAGCTAAGTTTCTATTTGATCAATAATGTAACATTTCAGTATAGCCATTCACATAGCTGCAATCACATAGCACATACACTTGTTGTTAGAAGTTTGCATGAATGTCAAGAATTGGGTGCAAAAGTTTGAATTTATTTTGAATGTTCTCTAATCCACACAGGGTCAAATTGATACATATGGGATCAAATATATACGAGGTCTGTTAGAAAAGTATCCGACCTTTTTATTTTTTTCAAAAACCATATGGATTTGAATCACGTGTGATTGCATCAGCCAAGCTTGAACCTTCGTGCGCATGCGTGAGTTTTTTCACGCCTGTCGGTCGCGTCATTCGCCTGTGAGCAGGCTTTGTGTGAGCACTGGTCCACCCTCTCGTCGTTTTTTATTGCGAATAAATGTCTGAACGATTTGGAGCTTTGCTGCATCAATTTTTTTTCCAGAAACTGTGTGAGACCTCCAGGTGGACACCGTTTGGAAAATTAATATGGCTTTCAGGGACAATTTTGTGGGGATTACACAGATTAAGGAGTGTTACTGCCGCTTTAAGGACGGCCCACAACTGCTGAGAGCACGCCGTGCTCCCAGCGCCGATCGACAGGCTCACACCCCGCTGAAACAACCAGATCATTTCCAAAGTAAAGGCTTTGTTGATCCGGGACGTCGTCTGACTTTCACAAAAAGGCAGAAGGCATGGACATCAGCACTTTTTTCGGCACATTCCACTGTTACAGGAGTTTTTTTCATGGAAAGAAAAGCGGAGGGACGCGCCACGGAGCAGTTCATTACATGGCACAAAACCACCTCCGTGTTGGTCTCACAGGATGGCTTTCAAGTGGATATCAGACGGCTGTCGGTGGGTTTTCAGTCGTGTGACTAACCGAGAAATTGTGCATGAGCTGGACATGCCAGAACATGTCCTGTGAGGCTTCATCACGGCATTGCTTTGCGCCATGCGGCTCCACCGTGACGCGCGGAATTCCTCCGCTCCTCTTTCCATGACAAAAACTCCTGTAACAGTGGAATGTGCCGTTCATTTCTAAACTGGACGCTGTCTTGATCCGGTATGTCGTCTGACTAGCACAGGAATTGTGAAAACACATGGACATCAGCACTTTTTCGGCACATTGAGGCAGACGTGTGGAGGAGTTCCGCGCGTCGCGGTGGAGCCGCATGACGCAAAGCAACGCCGTGATGAAGCCTCACAGGACATGTTCTGGCATGTCCAGCTCATGCACAATTTCTCGGATAATCACATGACTGAAAAGCAACCGACAGCCATCTGAAATCCACCTGAAAGCCATCCTGTGAGACCAACATGGAGGTGGTTTTGTGCCGCGTAATGAACGGCTCCGTGGCACGTCCCTCCGCTTTTCTTTCCTTGAAAAAAACTCCTGTAACAGTGGAATGTGCCAAAAAAGTGCTGATGTCCACGTCTCCTGCCTTTTTGTGAAAGTGAGACGACGTCCCGGATCAACAAAGCTTTCATGTTGGAAATGATCTGGTTGTTCCAGCGGGGTGTGAACCTGTCGATCGGCGCTGGGAGCGCGGCACGCTCTCAGCAGTTGTGGGCCGTCCTTAAAGCGGCAGTAACACTCCTTAATCTGTGTAATACCCACAAAATCGTCCTTGAAATCCATATTAATTTTCCGAACGGTGTTCACCTGGAGGTCTCTCACAGTTTCTGGAAAAAAATTGATGCAGCAAAGCTCCAAATCGTTCAGACATTTATTCGCAATAAAAAAACGATGAGAGGGGTGGACCAGTGCTCACAAAAAGCCTGCTCACAGGCGAGTGACGCAACCGACAGGCATGAAAAAAACTCATGCATGCGCACGAAGGTTCAAGCTTGGCTGATGCACTCACACGTGATTCAAATCCATATGGTTTTTTAAAAAAATAAAAAGGTTGGATACTTTTCTACACATACACATATACATCACTCATCACTCATCTACAACGGCTTATCCGGGATCAGGTCAGGGGGCAACGGCTCCAGCAGAGGACCCCAAACTTCCCTTTCCCAGGCCACATTAACCACCTTTGACTGGGGGATCCCGAGGCATTCTCAGGCCAGTATGGAGATATAATCCACCTAGTCCTGGGTCTTCCCCAAGGTCTTCTTTCAATGCACAAGAGCAGCTCTTCACGAATGACTGAGCTTCTCACCCTATCTCCTAGGGAGACACCAGCCACCCTCCTGAGGAAAGCCATTTTGGCCGCTTGTACCCTCAATCTAGTTCTTTCTGTCATGACCAAACCCTCATGACCATAGGTGAGAGTAGGAACAAAGGTTGACCAGTATATAGAAAGCTACGCCTTTTTTTCTCAACTCCCTTTTTGTATCACTGTATGGTAGAGCGAATGCAATACCATCGCTGCTGCGCCAATTCTCCAGCCACTCTCATGCTCCCTTGTCCTCTCACTTGTAAACAAGACCCCAAGGTACTTGAACTCCTTCACTTGGGGCAAGACCTCATTCACTACATGGAGTGGGCAGTCCATCAATTTCCTGCTGAGAACCATGGCCTCAGATTTAGAGGTGCTGATCCTCATCCCAGGAGCGCCACACTCAGCTGTGAACTGACCCAGTGAATGCTGGAGGTCACAGGCTGATAAAGCCAACAGGACCACATCATGTGCAAAAACCAGTAATGAGACACTTAGCCCACCAAACTGAAGACCCTCCTTCCTCCGAAGATGCCTCAATATCTTGTCCATATACATACATATGTTCACTTAAATCTTGGTAGTTTCTCTTTGCCAACATAAAAAGATGTGTTTGACAACACTCATTGGACTGACCAATGCTCAGAACAATGGGAACGTCCAAGGAACTCAGTGAAGATCTAAGAAGGAGAATTGTAGATTTGCACAAGTTGGGAATATCTCTTGCAGCCCTTTCTAAACAGTTGTAGATTCCAAGATCATCCATTCAAACAACTGTATGTAAGTGCAAGTTCATCAGATGTGTCACCAATTTTCCAAGGTCAGGATTAAGACTCAAAGTGTCACCCTCAGATGAGAAGAAATTGGTTAGAATGTTCAGGAACAACCCAGGAACCACCAAGGCTCAGGTCTGCCATGAACTCAAAACTGATGGAACACCAGCATCACTGTCCACAGTGAAGCTAGTTTTACATCGCCATGGACTGAGATAGTGCTGACCAAGAGAGGCCCCTGCTCCAAAATCAACACTTCAAAGCTAGACTAAAATTTGCAGCTACTCACATGGAAAAGCCAAATGCATTGTAGAGAAAGGTTTTATGGTCAGATAAGACAAAGTCTGAGCTATTGCACCACAATGGCAAGAGGTATGTCTGGAGGATTAAAGGTGAGGCTTTCAATCTGTCAAGCGTGGTGGTGGTAGCATCATGTTCTGGGGCTATTTTTTCACCAGAACATGATTTGTGTTACTTGTGTATTGCACAAAGTGGGCTACCTCCAAATTCTTCATTGTCACCTAAGATCAACAGCCAGAACAATTGTGTGTTCTAACAGGACAATTATCCCAAACATACCTCAAAACTGGTTGTGGGTTGGATAAAGCAGGCTAACATTAGGCTAATGAAATGCTCTTCCCCAAGCCCTGACCTCAGCTCTGTTGAAAATTTGTAGACTACACTAAAATGTCTGTGCAAGGAAACCAAATAGTTTAATGCAAGGAAACCAAATAGTTTAAATGAACTCTACCAATTCTGTACATAAGGATTCACACCCCTTTGCTCAATACTTTGTTGATGCACCTTTGACAGCAATTACAGCCTCACATCTTCTTGAATATGATGCCACAAGCTTGGCGCATCTATCTTTGCCCATTTGTCTTTGCAGGGCTTCTCAGCCTCCATCAGGTTGGATGGAGGTTGAGGTTTGACAGGCAGCGATATTTATCTCTCATAACACTCAGGACTATCTGCTTCCCTTTTGGATCATTGGGGGGAACATTCATCTATGTTTGGGTTATGGATATGGTCATAGTTAAGGTTTGAGTTAGAGTTAGCATTTCTACGCACATTACTAAATGATGAGCAGGGCTATCCAACTAGTCACTTATTGATGTTCAGTTAAAAAAAATAGTTTGCCTCAACATGTGAATGTATGGAGTAAAAAATGTGTTGGACATAACGTAATTCTAGCAGTATCCAAGAATCCTCAGAAGAGTCTTACAGTGCTATCAAAGACTTACAGTCATCACCTTAGGTCACTGGTTCACATCTGAGTGTCACGGCCATCCAGGGAGACAGTAAGCACCAGAACTCTAAAGACTTGGGCCTTTGTTGTCCTGCAAAGATATCAGATTTGCCAAACGCCTCTGTTCAGTGACCTTACCATACAGTGGTAAGTGTAACCATGAGAGGATTGCCTAAAGCCAGTTGTCCCAGCTGGTATTTGTTCATTCTCATCACAACAGCTATCACAACTTAATACCAGGACTCCAAGATCTGGGGATAAATGTAGCGGTAATCTCAGTGAATGGCCCTCAGGGTGTCACTCTGCATTCAGTCCAAAGCGCGCTCACTGCGCTGCATACTGAATGTCACACTTGATGGCACAGAAAACAGTTCTTGCACCCTCAGTGATTCTGCCCTCGCTGTGAATGAGGTGATTTGTAGTTGCACTGTCATTGTGTGTACTGTCACATTGACCCACATCCCATGAAGCTTTGAGCTGCGATACATATTTCAAAAAGGTCAGAGGAGATAGAAGGTATTTGTGTAGGACGCATGTCAAGACTAAGACTGAGCAGGCCTTTAGTGACACAGTCACACGAAGCTTTCTGCCGGGCAGCGGGCATTCTTCCTCTGTCCCATATCCCATGAGCCTCTGCTGCTGGGACAAAGTCCTCTTTGTACGGCCATGGCTCTTGGCTACAGCACCCAGAGCTTTGAAATTGTGTTTGAATGATGAGATTTTCATTTCTATCCCTTCTTTTTATGCTTGCTCTCTCCCGTTCCCCCCAGCGTCACCCCGGCCCACCTTCCTCTTCGTAACTCCTCGAGTGGGACGTTGTTGCACTGACACCGTCACAGCTCAGCATGGTGTTTGGCACAAAAGCACAGATGTGCAGTGTCACTTTCTAAACATTTGTGAGCTTCCATAACAAAAGAGGTCTCTTGGTCACATGTACATACTATATAAAACATGGCTTTACTGCATTCAAGACATTTTACACTTTTATACTGCAAGGATATTTTGTACTTCAAACACAATCAGGCCCAATTCATGATTTGATTTGTGTGTATTTTTACTCATCCCCCCACAAACACACAGCAAAAAGGCCAGTGTAAAGCAAATCTTTAACTTTTACATTTTTTTTTGCAATGTTTCTTTGACGCTATCCAAAGACTCAAACATTCAAGACCAGTTGTGGCGGGTTATTGACACCCATTAAACAATAGGAGAAGAAAAGAAACAGACAATAAATTAATTACATTACCTGTTTAAAAGTGGGTGATTATCTGCACTGCTGTCTATCTTTTCTTCTGAAAGACAAAGCATCCATTTTTGACCTTGTCACTGCTGCAGGTGGAAAAAGTTGTGTGCTGCTGGTAAAAATATTATAGCAATAATGGTATATTTACAATTAAAGAGACCTTTTCATTTTTCTCCATTCAGACAGAACTTTTTTGTGTGTGCTGTTGGAGCGGACCTTTTAGTACAGTATCACACAACTGTAAACCCAAAACATCAACATGAAATTGTTTAGCAATTTACCTCGGTCACACCCCACATGTCCGCTGATGAGAGAGGGAAAGATGACCAGGACTCAGTCCAGTTCTCAGTTTGACGTCACCTTTAATATAGAGAATGAGCCAAAGTAACAATAACAGAGAGTCTTTGGGTTCAAGGCTTAGATTGCCCTAGCAATCAGGCTCTGACCAGGAAACCCATCTACCTCTCCCTGAACCCATATATACTATATATATATATTTCTGTCTAAACATTACTACGCTAAGATGTTGTATTCTTTCTTGATTGGTCCACTTCTCGTCCTGTGTACAGTGCAGCCTTGTTTCTTCTTGTATCCCAGTGCTGATCATGACCTAAAAAGGAAATATCATACAAACCCCCCCCCCATCCTGATTGGCTGCACGTGTCACCCCTGCCTCAATGAGAAAAACAACTTGACCTTGTCTCAGTTACATGAATCATCAGAAAAAACAAAACAAAACATGTTTTCACATCCTGTCTCAATATTGGTTTATCAGCACTTTTTAGCACACAAAGGCACAGTGGTTTTATTCAGTTCACAATAGAAAGACAAGCTAGCTAGCTAAGAAAAAGAAAATGTAACTAATAAAGAATAAAATCACCACAATATTTTTACAAGCCTGTCAATTACAGGGAGAAGCAGCCTACAAAGATGACATGTCTGATTGGTGTAATTCATGTTGCAAAACACATGAAAATAATTATTATTTTCTTTATATGGAAAAGAGACTTGTCTTTATTTGTCCATCAGGTCAAATGCTACAGGCACATTTAAGGACAATAGAAGGCGGTCTGCACTTTGGACTGCTTCCTATTGTTTGTCTTTCATTTTTTTCCATAGCTGTATGAGGTTTTTTTTGTTTCAAAACTTGGTTCAGTTGGTGACTGTAATCAGTGTAAATCTCTGTGGCTAAGAGTGTCAGTTAAATGTGTAAAATGCACATGTAAATTATTCTACTGAAGGTGTTATTAGACAGGTTGAGGTGACTTAAGCTCATTGCAGCTTGTGGTGGTGTGTGTGAGTGTGTGTGTATGAATGCCAGCAGACAGTTTAGGTTTGTCCCACACCTAGTAATCTTACAGCTGCTCGTCTGGCTTGTGCAGGTTGTTGTGCCTCAGAAAACACAATCAAAAGGAACTTCAAACATTCTTCTGGGCCATTGACTCAGTCAGTCAGTGAATGACTGAATGTGATGGTAAATGGAATGTCCAGTGGGATTTAGCCTTATATCTGATTTTCTGCCCCCCCACCTCTATGTAGGTCAAGATTACAATGTTGGATTGTTGCTTGTCAAACACTGAAGACTGAAATTCTTGTATTGAGACTGTGAACCAAGTAAAGACAAACATACAGACAGATATCAAGAATAAAGTAACTCAGAGGGGCCCAGGCCAAACCTTTGCCCAGGTTGGTGACACCAACCATCAATGGTAGGATTAGAATTAGAGTTTGTTAGAGAATTAGACAATTAGAGTTTCTGCAAAACATACACCCACAAGCTGTGAGCAGGGGAGTGGTTGGTACTTTCCCACAGATGCACATCAACCCTAATCTCTTGACAGAACAGGCAAAACCATGCCCTAGAACTTTACTTAATTTTGCCCCCAAATCCTACCATGGGGGCAAAACAGGCACCAAGTGCACTTGGTGCCTGTTGAGTGAAAGTACGAGGTCTGTGATGAAAAAAGCGGTCCTTTTTATTTTTTTCAAAAAATAAATGGATTTGATTCATATGTTTTTACGTCAGACATGCTTGAACCCTCGTGCGCATGCGTGAGTTTTTTCACGCGTGTCGGTGACGTCATTCGCCTGTGGGCAGGCCTTGAGTGAGGAGTGCTCCACCCCGCCTGTCGGAATCTCTTTGTCTGAATAGCCGCTGCGGACGGCGTGCGTTGCTTTATCAACCTTTTTTCTGGACCTGTGAGGAATATCCGAGTGGACACTATTCGAGAAATTAAGATGGTTTTCGGTGAAAAGTTTAATGGCTGATGAGAGATTATGGGGTGTTTCTGTCGGTGTAAGGACTTCCCACAGAGCTGGACGTCGCGCAGCGCTTCCAGGCGCCGTCGTTGGCCTGTTTTGACCTGAAAACATCCTAATTTAAGGCTTAATTCACCCAGGACATCGTGAGAGAACAGAGAAGATTCAGAAGAGGCCGGCATGAGGACTTTATGCAGACATTCCACTGTTTAAGGACATTTTGTAATGAAAGACGTGCGCGCAAATTCGCCAAATCGTTTCCGTGACGACTCGGCAAATCTGTGTGCGCCGCGACAGGAAAAACACCTCCGTGTTGAAAACCATTTGTAAAATTCAGGCGGCTTTTGATGGCTTTCAACAAGTGAGTAACTGAGAAATTGTTTAACAGCTTGGGCATGTTCCAACTTGTGTTGGGAAAGTGTAGGAACACGGACCCACAACAGGGGGCGCAAATGAACGGACAATGGAATAGGTCAAATAACAACACTTTACTGTTGCGAACGTGCACAACAAACACAACAAATTACAACAATGGACAAAGTTCAATTCACGAAGGTGTCGTGTGGGCAGGCTCGAAGATAGGAGACGCCTCTCCAAAGTAGAACCGGAACCACATGGTTTCCTCCGCCACAGGACCCCGGGAATACTGGAGCCGCCAAGTTCCGAACTCCCAGGTGGCCACTGCCTCCGCGTGTCGGACCTGGTACTGCTGGCGAGGAACAAGAACACAATTAACGTGGGCGCGTTTGCACCCAGCAACCTGTACGGCAGGGAAGCTGCCTCCACCTCTCGTTGGGGAAAAAAGTCTGCAATCACTCACAAAAATCACAAAGGTTACTGTCAAGCAGTCAGCTGAGATTATTACCTTCCAGGTAGAACGATATCTCGGCGATGAGGTGGAGATGCCGTCCTGCTGATATACCCCAGTGATAATTGCCGTCAGCTGTCTCAGGTGATGGGTGACAGCTGTTACCGAGGCTGCTCCTGTGGGGCGGCGGCACCCTCTGGTGGTGGTGGGCCAGCAGTACCTCCTCTTCAGCGGCCCACACAACAACTTGTCCTTTAAGGTTTCCAACGGAGATGTTTTTCCTGTCGCGACCCCCCGCGGTCGGGTCCGGCCCAACATGCGACTCTGCCCGCACGTTCTTTCATTACAAAATGTCCGTTAACAATGGAATGTCCGAATAAACTCCTCATGCCGACTTCTTCTGAAAGTTCTCTGTTCTCTGACGACTTACTGAGTCAACAGAGCCTGAAATGTGGAAGTTTTCAACTTGAAACAGCGAGACGCTGCCGCCTCGAAGTGCAGATCGCCGTCAGGCGCCGTGGGCCGTCCTTACGGCGACACTACCAGACCAAAATCTCTCATCAGCCGTTAACATTTTTACCGAAAACCAGCTGAATTTATCGAATGGTGTCCACTCAGTTGTGCCTTACAGTTTTTGAACAAATTTTTATCAAACAAAGCAACAGTCTCTGAGCCATTCCTAAACAATGAAAAAACGACGAGAGGGTGGGCGACTCCTCACTCAAAGACTGCCCACAGGCGAATGACGTAACCGACAGGCGTGAAAAAACTCTCGCATGCCCACTAGGGTTCAAGCATGTCTGATGTAATCACACGTGATTCAAATCCATATGGTTTTTGAAAAAAATAATAAGGTCTGTTACTTTTATCACAGACCTCGTATTGCACTAAAAGTACAAATGAAGTGATGTGACCTGTAAAAAATTTCCTAAGGCAGCTTGATTTCATTTTAATTTTATAACGTTTTACAGTGCATTTGGAAATTTTTCACAATGCACACACAATGCACACACAATTTCACATTTTGTTATGTTACAGCCTTATTCCAAAATGGATAAAATTCATTTTTTTCCTCCAAAATTTGACACACAATATCTCATAATGACAATGTGAAAAAAGGTTTCATTTTTAGATTTTTTTTTTCAAATTTCTTAAAATAATTAAGAAATCACATGCACATACATATTCACAGCCTTTGCCATGAAACTCAGTATTGAGCTCAGGTGCATCCTGTTTCCACTGATCGTCCTTGAGATGTTTCTTCAGCTTAACTGGAGTCCACCTGGTGTAAATTCAGTGATTGGACATGATTTGGAAAGGCACACACCTGTCTGCATATAAGGTCCCACAGTTGACAATGCATGTCAGAGCACAAACCAAGCATGAAGTCAAAAGAATAGTCTGTAGACCTCCAACACAGGATTGTCTCAAGACACAAATCTGGGGAAAGTTACAGAAACATTTTGCTACTTTGAAGATGCCATCATCCGTAACCGGTTGAAGTTCAGATCCACCAGGGCTCTTGCTGGCTGCCTGTGTAAACTGAGTGATCAGGGGAGAAGGGCCTTAGTCAGGCAGGTGACCAAGAATCAGAATGGTCAATTTCTCAGAGTTCCAGCATTCCTCTGGGGAGAGAGGAGAACCTTCCAGAAGGACAGTCATCTTTGCGGCAATCCACCAATCAGGCCTGTATGGTAGAGTGGCCAGACGGAAGCCACTCCTTAGTGAAAGGCACATGGCATCTGGAGTTTGCCAAAAGGCACCCAAAGTACTCTCAAATCATGAGAAACAAAATTCTCTGGTCTGATGAGACAAAGACTGAACTCTTTGGCGTGAATGCCAGGCATCATGTTTGTAGGAAACCAGGCACCATCCCTACAGTAATAATAATAATAATAATAATAATAATAATAATAATAATAATAATAATAATAATAATAATAACCTTTATTTAATCAGTTAAAATCCCATTCAGATCGAGACCTCTTTTGCAAGGGTGACCTGGCCAAGAAGGCAGCAGCACACGTCATAATAGACAGGTTAACTTCATCAAGAGAACGTTAATAACACATAAAATGGAATCTTCTTGGTCATTGTGAGTTGTAATGATGTGTGGGAAAAAACAGATTAGAATTTAAAGACACAGGCATGGTGCAAAAGAATTCCATTTGCGATCTCTTAAAACAGAGCAGAAGGGATTCAAAGACATTATCCCAGACGGTTTCAGTTCACACTGGAGGACATTCCAGTCAGAGGGAGCAGAAAAAACTGAAAGCCTTCTTTCCCGTTTCAGTGCCGACACGAGGTACACGGAAACTTAACATGACGTTTGAATACAGAGCATAATGGCTTCCCGATCTCTGAAGTAAACTAGATAAATAGGTCGGAACCAGTCAATAAGAGTCTTGTAAAACAGCGTCATCTAATGTGTATATCGCCTTGCAGTCAAAGAGGGCATGCCAGCTGTGGCATACAACTCACAGTGGTGTGTGAGGTGGCGACAGCCAGTGATGAATCTTAAGGCACAGTAATACAGTGGGGTCAGGGACTGTAAGCAACTAGTTGAAGCGCACCTTTATACGATATCGCCGTAGTCCAGTAAGGGCAGGAAGGTAGCAGTTATCAGGAGCTTCCAGGCAGTTAAGGGGAAACTGACTTTTTTCTCAAACAAAGCATGGTGTTGGCACCATGGAAGCATGGTGGTGGCAGCACTATGCTGTGGTGATGTTTTTCAGCAGCAGTAACTGGGAGACTAGTCAGGATTGAGGGAAGATGAATGCAGCAATGTAAAGAGACATTCTGGATGAAAACCTGCTCCAGAGTGCTGTTGACCTCAGATTGGGGTCACTGTTCATCTTTCAACAGGACAGTGACTCTAAGCCCACAGCCAAATTATCAAAGCAGTGGCTTCAGGATAACTCTGTGAATGTTCTTGAGTGGCCCAGCCAGAACCCAGACCTAAATCCGATTGAACATCTCTGGAGAGATCTGAAAATGGCTGTGCAACAGCATGTCCCTTCCAACCTGATGGAGCTTGAGAGGTGCTGCAAACAGGAATGGGCAAAACTGCCCAAAGATAGGTGCACCAAGCTTGTGGCATCATATTCAAGAAGACTTGAGGCTGTAATTGTTGCCAAACTTGCATCGACAAAGTATTGAGACAAAGTATTGGTGGTGAATACTTATGCACATGTGATTTCTTAGTTTTTTATTTGTAATAAATTTGCAAGAATTAAAAAAAAAACTTTTTCATGTTGTCATTATGGGGTGTTGTGAGTAGAATTTTTGGGGACAAAAATGAACTACATTTTGGAATAAGGCTGTAACATAACAAAATGTGGGCAAAGTGAAGCGCTGTGAATACTTTCCGGATGTACTGCATCTAACCCCCCACCCCCACCCATCATGTATCTCAGGTTATGCCATTCCAATCAATCTATGTATCTATCAGTTTGAGAGTGAGAAGTATACCTGCCTTGGCCTACCACTGCAAAATCCAAGATGATGGACCAGCAGTAGTTCAGTTGGAGTCAAGGCCATCTTGGACCAAAGAGATGTGTGATGTTCAACATTTTCATGCCTTAAGATTTTATTTTGTTTAACTCATGGTGATGGAGTGCAAAGCCAAAACATCATCTGTACCCTGCATGTTTGTTTGGAGGTGATCACAGCAGGAAAGGAGTGCACATAGCTTGTCTATGATGGTAACGCATGTTGGTGTTCAGCGTAAACCTTCCCTTTTTCAGGTTATACTTCACTCACTGACTGACACAGCAAAGTAAGATTCCTCATTACTTTGACTGCAGCCATAATTGATCAATCAGTGTGATTCTACATGAAATTAAATAATGGACAATAGAGGGACAGGGGCCAATGTTTGCGTCACTTTAACCATGTATAAATCTCATTCATATTGCATTGATTTCCACATAGCACTTTTGAAATCTAATGATGCACCATGCATTGTTCAGCATTTTGTACTTTTTTGATGAGTGATGACACATATTTGGTTTTCTACATGCATGTGCACACATGTGGGTAGTGATTCCAGTTTATATAGAGATTTCATTTTTGTGATGTGTGAATAGTGTTATATTGTATATCAAACCTGTTGAAATTCTATTTGGCTCTCAAAATATTCAAATGAGAAGTCAAGGAACATTAAAGCCAAGCCTCTGGTAAAGAATAGGGCAGTTTGTGAACTATTTCCTAATTCTCAATGTGAGGCTCCAGGACAGTGTGCCAAAGCTTGAAGACCAATGAGGAAGGCCTGTTTGAGCAGAAGGACAGGGGGGCGGGAGCAGGGGGCGCTGAGTCTGGGGGGACACTGGCACCAAGAGAACCCACTAAACCCCATCGGCCCCCTCCGACCTGGTTCACAAAGTGCTGGTTCAGGCTACTGAGAGCAGCAATCACTTCCATCTAAACTCTAATGAGGGTCTGGTTGCTGTTTTGTGACTCCTGCGCCAATTAGCAACAGTAGCGTACAGACTGGTATATGAGGGGCAAACCTGCTGATACAAGGGAAACACACATGATGTCCAGTAACAATAACCAAGAAGAGAAGGATGACAAGGATGATGACTTGGTGGAGAGAGGAAAGGAGGTGACTGTGAAAGATCCATCATCTCCACTTCTTCCTGACATCAACGGGATGAGTCCAGCTGAGGAGAGCAAACCAGTGCCCAAACCTTTTGCCAATATTCACCATTGTCATCCTATGAACCGCAGTATTTTCCCTCTTTCCACAGTCTCACCGGCAGCTGAGAGGATCCGATTTATCCTTGGAGAGGATGATGATGGCTCGACGCTCCCTCAGCTTTTTACAGAGTTGGATGAACTTCTGTCGGTGGATGGACAGGAAATGGAGTGGAAAGAGACAGCAAGGTCAGAACCCCAACTCTTTAGTGTTCCCTCTGAAGTTTCAGGTTTGCAGCTCCCGATTGCATATTTGAAGTTGTATTGGAATGTCTGTCCCACTGACTTTTACTCAATTTAGTGCTTCAAGAATCGATTATTTTCATGATCCAAAAACACTGTCCAACTCTAATGTTTCAAATTGCTTTTTTCATCTCACATTTATTAAATTTTTAGAAGTATAACAGAGACAGATGAAAAAAAAAATCCTTGTAATGTCTGACTTTATGGTAAATGGACTGCTTTTATATAGATCAGAAGCTCAAAGCGCTTTACAATGATGCCATGAAATTAACACATGTCATGCAAGGCGCTTACTACACACCAGGAGCAACTTGGGGATTAAGGACCTTGCCCAAGGGTCCTTAGGGATATTCCAGTCAGGCTGGGGTTTGAACTGATGATCCTCTGGTCTCAAGACCAATGCCTCCCCATGGTAACATAAAATTATTCACTAATAGCCCAAATAATAACTGTATAGCAGGTAGCTCAGTGGGAAAAGAAGTTGGAGTACCAGTATGCAGACCTGGGCTCGATTCCCAGTTGTACAACCTGTCTCTGTCCTTGGACAAGACTTCTTCTGCACTGTCCCAGTCCACCCCGTTGGAACGGGTACTGGCCTTAAATAGGGAAATAACCTAAGTATGACTGCCATCCCAGCCAGGGGGAGTCTTAGGGACTCTCATTTGCTTCATGTTGGGAATCTGGGGATAAACTTAGTTTATCAAAATTACCATCAAAATTGCAGCTAAATAATAATTTCAGTACCCCCATGATAGGTCAGTATAAAGTAGGTTATCTGCATAATCACAAGTCAGCATTAAATTATTTTTCTTTTGGTCACATGGAGTTAACAAGCCCAGTGGCAGAGTCACTCATGAATACTTCAACACTCCGCAGCACTCGGGAGTAGACCCACCAATTAGTGTCTTTGAATGTGCAAAAAATGACAGGAGGTTTATTGCTGTTGTTTCTGTTCTTGATTTGGCCAAAAGTGAGCCAAAAACAAAATACATAGAGTCCTTGACCATTGACAGTGACCTTCACCTTCATCTTTAATATTAACCAAATTGACATTTTTTTTAACTTACTGAACTAAAGCTCCAAATCTACCTGAGCCACATTGCAGTTTCTAAGTCATAATGTGGCTCTTAGTGAAGTTCTAACCTCCAAAATACCTTGTGAATACTTGGTGGCCATTCTGACCTGGATATCGAGCCGGTAAAAATAATTTACATTAAATTATGTAAGGAACAGGGTTGCATAGGATTACTTTGAAATGTAATCCAAAAGTAATCAGATTACAAGTAATCCAAATGTATGTACATACATACATGTAATCCACATGTATTCTTTCAAAGTAATCCTACCCAACCTTGGTAAGGAAAGTGTTAAACTTACTGTGACACCCACCAGTGGTGGGCACAGATAACCAAAAAATTAACTTCGATAACAGATAATCAGATAACTGAAAAGTTACCTTCGATAAAGATAAAACAATAAACCACCCAAAAATGTATCAGAAGTTACAGATAACCGATAAAAAAAAATTAGCACATTACTTTAAAACTAAAACATATATCTGATATTTTCACTTAATAAAACTTCAGACATGACAGTAATTTTAAATAACTTGTCCAAAATTAGTTTGGTTAAAATTTGAACCATAAGTTAAAAATGTATGCCTCTTGATGACTTAGGCGATATCGCCAGCATATCGGTATGGTGTTAAAGAAAATGTTTGTTTGTTTTTTTTGGACTGTTTCTCCTTTGTCTGCAGAGGCTTGAGATGCATTTTATCCAAGCGACTCTCTTCTGTTTGTAAAGGTTATAGCTGTGCGTCTGTTACAAAACTTTTAATAGGTGAGTGCTAAACTAATTTTAAAAACGCTTGTCGCTGTTCAGCTTTGTTTATTTTCTTTATTGGTTTAAAAGTTATCGGACAAAGATTAATCGGAAGATAATTGATCCAATAATGGTTTTTAAAGTTATCTAAAAAGATAATCCGATAAAGAAAACATTATCTTCGATAATTATCTGTTATCAGATTATCGGAAGTGTGCCCACCACTGATACCCACACATTCCCAAATATTAGTGTTGTAAGTTACACAGATCTGATCTGTTCCAGCTGAGAAAAATCAGCAGCATCCTGCTGCTGCTGTGTTCAGCGCAATGCAGCTCATCAATCCATTACAATATATATATATATATATATACACACACACACACACACACACACGCTGGAGGGACTACATCTCTTGGCTGGCTTGGGAACGCCTTGGGGTTCCCCCGGAGGAGCTGGGGGAGGTGTGTGTGGATCGGGAGGTCCATATGCCTTGGGGTTCCCCCGGAGGAGCTGGGGGAGGTGTGTGTGGATCGGGAGGTCCATATATATATATATATATATATATATATATTTTTATATATATATATTTTTTTAACACAATTATCCTTTATTGACCGAGTTTCATTCATGAAGTCAGTGGTGTGTGTGCACATCTATGTGTGAGGATGTGACTATGAATATCACAGCGCGGGTCATTATAATTTGTGAGCAGCGGCTCGGTTATTTAAGGCGCAAAATAAAAAAATCAGCGATCTTGTCGAACAATTTTAATCACTAACGGCAAATATATTAACATCGGTCTAGCAGGGGAAAATGTCAACTAACCATAAGAGTTATTGGTCTGTGTCTTCAGACAGGCATGGCAGGCAACATACACCTGTTTATCAACCAAATGTCACAGATAAAGTAACAAGAATAAGCAAAACCACTGACTTATGTAAGGAAATGTTGTTTCCCTTCTTCCTCCGTTTCTTGCTTTGCCAACATGCGCAACTTTCTGGCATATTCCACCTGTTTCTTGACGTGACTAATTGAGTGTCTATGCGCGCTGCCTACTGAGTTGCCAGGATCCAAAATGGCAACCACGCTTCCTTGCCAGGACACGGCTCAGTGCGACTGCAGACTATAGTTGTTATATTGACTTCTGTGGTTTCCTCCCACATTTAAAGACATGCAAGTTTGGTGAATTGGATCTCAATGGGACTAACCTGGTTAAATAAAAGTTAAATTAAATGTCACATATGTGTTTCTACCTGTGTTTTTCCTATTGCTTGTTTGTATTTTTATACTTATACTTATTGTTTCTATTATTTTGTTTTATTTTTACTTTTATGTTTTTGAGGTACCTGGCTGCTATGACAACTGAAATTTCCCTTTGGGGACAAAGAAAGAAAGAAAGAAAGTGAATCAGTATGTCTATCTATTTGGGTCTATGTTTTGATTGGTATGTTACATTGTATTATTATTTGAATATTGTATTTCATATTATTTAAAAAAACAGTGTTATTTTAAATTATATGACAATAAAAGGATTCCTATTAACAGGTTGTTGGAAGAGACAGTTTAAACTTGAACTCACAGCAAATATAAGATTTTATTATATGGCTGCGATGCTACACGTGCTCTGATTGGCTCATTACCGGTTGGATATTTTCTCATATTGGACCGTCGGTCTGCAACGCGTATTTTTGTTACAAACCAGGAAGCTAAAAACACAATTAGAAAAACAACACTGGAAAAAACACACAGATTGAAACTTACCAGCTAACAATCGCACCATCTGTTAAGCTAATAGAGGTGAAGAAAGCAAACAAGCCCAACACTGTCTACAGCATATTATTTTTATTATTTATTTTTATTACTTTATTATTCATCTCATGTACTTCCTGAAACGTTGTCCAAATTGTGGGAAATTAGCAAAAATGGATTTTAGCCAACATCTCCTCAGTGTTGTCAAGTTAAACTCTGTCGCAGCATACATTTCACAGTAAAAATATTTGCTGGGATGCTGGCACACTCTAAACCCAAATGTTCAAATTAATTAAAAGATTAAGTAGTGTAAACTCAAAGTTTTAAGAAACGTTTGACTTACTTAAATATTTCAAGTTTGTGTAACATCGTCTTGCTTTTTGAGTAAATTAAACTCAGAGTTTTGATTGACTTCAATTACTTTATATTAATTAAGCAAACTTTAAAATATAACTAAAGCAGAACTTAAAAGAATTAAGTAATTATATATGAAAATATTTGTGTTGACTTAGTGAGCACTTCAGCAGCGGTGGTGGCCAAGTGGTTAGTGCACTTCGTTTTGGTGCAGAAGGTTCCTGGTTCAAACCCCACCCCTGCCACATTCCTCTATGTAATGTGGAGTTGTGTCAGGAAGGGCAGCTCGTGTAAAACTTGTGTCAGCTCAACATGCAGATCCACTTCACATCTTCTGTGATGACCCTGAGTGAAAACCAAGGGAGCAGCTGAAAGGACTTACTTTTACTTAAAGACACTTTAATTTAATTGTAATCATGAGGTACAAGTAGCATATAATCAAAACTTTTATGTTCTGAGAGCAATTGACTTTAAGTTCATGAACTAAAAAATATTATGTCAACTGATCACCTCAGTATTTTTGAGTTCTGCTAACTTGTTTGGATTTACAGTGCATTTAACATTTTACTGTGAAATAGTGTGAGCAGTATTAACTATCTGATGCTGTTTAACTTTGCTACCAGTAACATCAGTTAGCCAGACTTGATATTATTTGCAAACAAACGTGAAAAACCCTGACATTGCAGTTTCAGCTCTTGGTCAGAATTAGCTAAACGGAGTGCACCTTCTTGGAAGTATGAATGTTACAATGTTTATCAAAAATAAAGGTTAGTTCCCAAAATTCTCATAATAAAGGATTCATATCAACCTGCCATGTGCAAGCCATATCCAAAAGCTGAGGCTGATCTGACAAATAGTCAGAGAGATATGCGAGCAACATACCCACACACAGAAGCTTCTTGCTTTATAGATAGATTTTACATTATATCTCAATCAAATATGCACCAATCACTCTCATATTTGAAAGTGAGGTGCAGACTGGCGCTCACTATCACCTGACAAAATTTAATCTGGATCTGAACTGGATTGTGGATTTTGTGGCCATTTGAATTTAGCATTGAAAATCCTGTTTAATGTATATTTTACATTATGTTTTAATCAAGTGTGCTCCAATAACCATCATATTTGAATGAGAGGTGCAGACTGTCACTCACTTTCACCTGACAAAGTTTGATCTGGATCTGATCCAGATTGTGGATTTTGTGGATATTTGAATATGGAAAAGCCCATTTGGTGTACATTTTGCATTATATCTCAATCAAAAGTGCATCAATCACTCTCATTTGTGACAATGACGTGCAAACTGGCACGCTCAATGAATAGACTAAATTTGATCTGCATCTGATCCGTAATGAGGATTTGGTGGATATTTTATTATTTTAACATTGAAAAGCCTTTTTGATCTATACTTTTGTGTTATATTTTAGTTTATGAAAAGCCACTTCTAACAGGACTTTGACCTTGAAAATGTTTTCCAAGGTAAAATGTCAGTGTATGTCAGAGTTGAGTACTTTTGTTCTGTGTTCTCCTTGTTCAGGTGGATCAAGTTTGAAGAAAAGGTAGAAGAAGGAGGTGAACGTTGGAGTAAGCCCCATGTGGCCACGTTGGGCTTGAACAGCCTTTTTGAACTGCGGAAATGCATTGAGAAAGGCAGCATCATGCTGGACATGGAAGCTTCCACTCTTTCACAGGTTATTGGTAAGTTCTAGTTCCTGATCTGGATTTGTGGTCATTTCACATTTGTGGGATCAAGAAAAAAAAATATCACAGACTGTTATGGATTTGACCTTGTTTCTTTGATTAAAATTACCCCCCCCCGTCTGGTTTATGATTGTCCAGGTTCAAGACTAAGGGCCTTGTCCCACTGGGGAGAGGATTAATTGCACATGAATGAGTATACCAATACGGGCGTTCATTGTCATCCGCAACAAAAATGGCCAAAAATGACAAATGTCCCAGTATGAATTACGGATATATTAATAATATATAGTGAATATATGATGAACAATCACGGTTGTATAACGCATGTAGTGAGGAAACGGATCTGACGCATTGCGATTATCACAGCAGTATTATGGATGTATTATGATGCATCGCGCACATGTTGCGCGTGCACGGCATCTGCATTGTGGTCATAAGTGAAGTGCATACGGGCCGTCGGCATCACTATTCACACCAACAATACAGCCTCTGGAGCATTTGCTGGACTTGGACAAGTTGATTGGAGTAAACAAGCAGTGAACGGGGCGAGTGTGACGTCAGCGGATCGCATCAGAGCGTAGCTTGTCTGAATGATTATAACAAGAAGGTAAATCTGTTATAAACATAGGAATAAATACGTACTGTAACAGCGGCAGACAAGAAGGAAAAAACACACAACTGTTTTATCAAGCCTTGACAATGTAAACAAGTAAATAATTACCTTTTTAGACGGCTCAAAATGCTAGAGTCCTGGTGATGTTCGTGTCATTCTTACTCATTGTTATTTAGGGAGACTTAGGGGAAGAGTACCACTTGCATCAAATTCCTTGACCTTGACCTGTACCAAAATGAATTAGAGTAATTTTGGGGTCAGCCTTCATTGACATACTTTATTAAGTTTGGTAGACATCAACAAACAGACGTTAGAGGATAAGGACAACAATTAGGCAGGCAAACATGACCTTAACCATTGTCAAATTTGACCTTGCTGAGCAATTCTGGAACTTACTTCCACATGTGTCCCAATTTTGGTGCAAATGGGAATGAAAAACATCAAATTTGACCATTTACACCAGTTACTGGCCTTTGGTAAATTTGATGTGACCTGGGCAATTCCAGAACCCATCTTCATCTGTGTGCCACATTTGATGGACTTTGAAGTAAAAAATCAAGTTGTTGGCCATTGAGCCAATCACCTTTTCCTTTGCTGAAACAAACCCTTTATGAACAATTCCCGGGTCATTCTTCATCCACATACCATGTTTGATGGGAGTCTTCCAAAGGACCTAGGAAGAGTAGGGGTACAAATAGACAAACATTTCTCAAACTGTAGTATGATACAATCATTGTTTTTCTTCTCCATCCTCTCTTGACATCTTTAGAGCTGATCACTGATAACCAGATAGAGATGGGCCAACTAAAGGAGGAACTGAGGGAGAAGGTGATGTACACGTTGCTACGGAAACATCGCCACCAAACCAAGAAGTCCAACCTGCGCTCTTTGGCAGACATTGGCAAAACAGTCTCCAGTGCAAGTAGGCTGTTTACCATCCAGGAAAATGGTAATACTCATGCCAGTTTGGTGCAGTCTTTCAAGAATTACAGCAAAGATAACTAAACAAAATCATGAGCTGAATGATGAGTTTTTGTCACATTTTGGAATTATGTGATAATTTTATAATTTCGACATTTTCTTCAGTCAATGCTAAAAAAAAACAAAACAAAAAAAAACTTGTGTTAATATGTGGTAAATAAATATAAAAGTCTTAGGTCCAATGACTTTTTTCATTAACCTGCTTTGTAGTTAGTTGGTTATGGATCGAAAACAATCACTTTTCTAACATCCACTAACTGTAGCTTGCTAACTGCACAGATAAGATTACTTTTTACCTGTAAATGTTGTAGGTGCTACTAACTGCAGACTCTACACAGATTAGCCTGTGTTCACATTACACATAAGACTGAATTATTTTTGATAGTTTGGTCTTGGCGTTATCCCTTTTCCTTTAATAACCAGTGTGAATGCAACTCTGCTGTAAAATTGCAGCAAAAACACAATTTGCTTGCATCATAGTCAATAACAACAAAAGTGTAATTTCTGTGACAGGAAAAATAATGAAAATGGAACCCAGATCAATGCAAGCAAACATGTCTATAAGTTTGTGAAAACCTCCCAGGTCTCCACTGATTCCACTTTAGGGTGTAACGTGAATATAGTGTCAGTGTTTTTGTGTAGGGTCTCAGTTGTCCAGGTGGTTTCCACAGTAGAGAAGCTTGAATCTTCGACTGGACTGGGTTGCTTGATGCGAGGACGTTTCGCTTCAAATCGCAGAAGCTTCCTCAGCTAAAATTCTTGCTCTGGTTTCTTGCACAGAGGATCTTCAGACAGCACAAAATCCCAGTTTACTTTAAACCGGTTAACACCTTGAGACAGAAATTAGTTCACCCTAAGGACAGGATCCCTAGTTACAAACAGAGCAATGTAGTGTATTCTATCAGATGTCAGGAAAACTGTAACGAACACTACATAGGTGAGACTAAGCAACCTTTACACAAAAGGCTATACCAGCACCACAGAGAGGGCACCAGTGGAACTCAGTCTGCAGTTCATCTCCACCTTAAAGACACTAACCACACATTTGAGGACAAGGAAGTTAAAATATTAGCCAGAGAGAAGAAATGGTTTGAGAGAGGGGTCAAGGAGGCATTCTTTGTGAAACGTTTGAAACCCAGCCTTAACCAGGGAGGGGGGTCTGAGACACGCTTTATCCCCTGTTTACAATGGGGTACTCAGGTCAAGCAGTTTCAGTCTTTTGTTCATGGTAATGAGTCATTCACGTCATCAGCAGAGTCGACAAGGGAGCCATCATGAGAGGGTCCATTCCATCATTAGGAGGGACAGCTGCCCTGTCATTAGGAGGGTGCTAACTAGAGCACAATAGGTGCTAATTAGAGCTATTGTTTAGTCACTAGCCTATATAGCAGTCTGCCTCTCGGTAGGAGGGGTCTGGTTAGGTTTAAAACTCCAGTTTTTGTGACTTCTTGATTATTCTTCTCTACAAGAGTCAAGACAGAAGTAAGACCACCAGAGCAAGAATTTTAGCTGAGGAAGCTTCTGCGATTTGAAGCGAAACGTCCTCGCGTCAAACAACCCAGTCCAGTCGAAGATTCAAGCTTTTCTACTATAGTGTCAGTGAATGATTGTATAACATTGGCAATTAAAGGTCATCACCTTGAAGAATCATAAAACTGAATCAGTTTTTGGTAACATATGACAATTTGGGCACTTTAGCTCATAATTCACAGTTGTGTAAATTTAGAATCTTCAGAATGATGTTAACATGATTATTTGTATGTGATTGTGACATAGAGATAATCTGATTTTAAATTGGAATGTAGCATTCACACAGCACGCGGCCTGTTACTTTGTTCTGCAGAAGGTTATCTCACAAATTCAGCACAACCAGAACGTCATTTATGTCTATGCAACAACAAAAAGTGCAAATAAACAAAAGAAGTGATACAACAATCAGCTTTAGGGAAATGAAAGTTGTGAGTTGGTGTTTCACTGTATTGACTGTAATTTATTTGTTACTGTTAGAGGTATTTATTATGTGTTATCATATTTATGAGGCAGATTTATGATGATTGAAAGCATGGTGTGTGTTGTGTTCAAAGCAAAAACATAAACGCCTTATTGAGATCATAGTCCTGAGCCTTACTCGTAATCAGTGATCAGTTACAACTTTGCAAGGATAAAGTACATCATCAGATGTTTTTAATGCACGCTTTCATTCTGTAAATCATCTCATTTTACGGCACCTCTCTCACCCTTCGCTCTTCAGTGATTTTGTCTGATTAACATCGTCATGCTTTGCCTCAGCGGTTTCTCTGTCAGCTTCTTCCTTCTTTTCATATTGCTTTTTCCTCTGCTTTTTTTCATTCTTCCTTGGCTCTGGTTTGAAAACCTGCCACAAAAAGCACATAGTCCTCTTGAGACCTCTATGACTTGCCTATCGGGTCGCATCTCAATGGAGGACTTGGAGACTCAAAGGAGTACCAGCATGGACTGGCTTAGTAAGTTCACTGACTCTGGTCTGTGTTCACACTGCAGGATGCTGCTCAGTTTTGAATGATGCCTCCTATATTAACGTTCTTCACACAGAAATAACTGAATATATTGTCACTGCGTCGTAATGACCATCAGATATCGTTACATAACAGCACACTGATCTTTGATTGAACACCAAATGCAAATTACATGAAAGTCACAAAACATCCACCCAGATCTGTTCTCTCAGAGGTTGTGTGGATGGATAAATTGTCACAGTACTTTTATTATGTCGAGAGGACAGTCCTTATTCACACGTTAAATTAAGGTTGCTTGACTTGCAGTCTACCTGATCCACTAGCAACTCTCGGTGACATCCAAAACCTTTATACTCACTGATAAGCTTTGTTCAGATTTAAATTAATTTGGCACACATGGTACCATGCCCATCCATTGTTCATTTCAAGAACTGTTTTTGTGTTAAAACAACTAGGTAAATGTACCCACAAGCATGAAGACAGTATGCCAAACTGATGTTTGTCCCCAGTGGCCCTACCTGCACCCAAATGATTGTGCTCTGGTGCCACAATTGGTCCAAATCAGCTTGAAAATCAGATTCCAAAATAAATTCTTTAAGGTCACTTTAATACACAGGGTTTGGTTGAAATCAGCAAAAGGACCTGGGAGGAGTAGGCCAACAAACAGTCAGGCAGACATGTCTTTGGCTCCAGTGACTGGCCTTTTTATGAATGTGTCCTTGCTGGGAGATGTCAGAACCCTGCTCCATATGTGTATCAGGTTTGGTGCAAATCAACTTAAAAACTTAAATTTTGACTTTTTACCTTGATCCTTGTAAATGACCTTTGGCAAATTTGACCTGACCTGTGAAATTCCAAACCCAATGTTTGCCAAGTTTTGCACAAATTGGTTCTTGAAATGAGGTGTTCAGGCTTAGTACTGGTGTACTGATATTGTGTATAAGCAGAAGTTGATTGGACCATAAAACACCAAAACCTGGTGTATGTTGTGTACAGTGTATTGTGGTATTTAAATAGTGTTTATTAAGCAGGTTCACAATACACTACACTCTGCTTTTATACAGTATTCAATTTATTCAGTTTAATTTATTTGATTTATACTTGTATAATGCAAAATCAGCTGCAACTAACAGCTCACATGAACACTAAACTGAATCAAAAACAATCACTTAACAAAATAAAAGTGAACACTCATGGAAAAATTTCAAACTTCACCTTACTATTTCACTGCTTCATCTCAGGGAGCTTTTGTGGTTACTGTCCAGTGGTGTGCTCTTTGTGTTGGCTTAGATCTGTTTTAAACTCATTAGAAACTACTTCAGTGCTCTTTATAAAAGGGCAGGCTAATGACAAATTTAGAGATAACAAAAAGTACAATCTTTTTACACTCTGTGTTTTAGCCACTATTACCCACTCTCTAAATACTCAAGCAGAGTTGGACATAACCTACATCCAATTGTGGCATACACATTGTGTTATCTAGTGCTAAGATGGGCTCTGTATTTAAGAGCTGGGGCATCATTCAAAAGTACTGGTTGTTTGACTTTTTTATTTCACTGTTTCTTATTTTCTATTTTTTGCTGATTAGAAAACATCAGATTTGTCACATATATGAGTGAAGACAGAACTGAGACGCTGTCAGCTGCAGTGTGAACGATACCTTACCCAATCCATCATGTAAAACCTCACCTTTTCTGGCTTTCAGAAAGTTGTTTTTTTAGATCCTTAATAGATGAGAAGACTAGATCTGCTGGTAGTGTTTCCCCTTTGTGGCTTACTAGTTTTTACTGATATTAAATTCCATTGATTCTGAATTCATGTGATGCTTATTATGCAACCCCCAAATCAGAAAGAAAAAACAAAACAAAAAACACCAGTGATCCTTACATTTTCTTTGGCTTCTGATTCATTGCAGACAGTTTGTGGATGTAACTCTGTATTATAGCACTTAACAAAGGTTTCCCAAGGCAATGCTTTGCCCATGTGGTTATATCAGCTATTGATTATTGATGAATGATGATTCTTGATGCAGTGCCATCTGAGGGATTGGAGATCACAGATGATCAGCTTAGGCTTGCGTCCTGTATGCATTGAAATTCGCACAGATTCCTTTATTTGTTTAACCATATTATGCACAGTAGAGGGAGAAATATGCAAATCCCTTCCAGTCTTTCTTAGAGGAACATTGTTTTTGAACATTTCAAAATTTTGACAAATTGGAGAATCTCTGCCCTTCGTTCCACCGCAAAGACTCATCCTTTTGAGAATACGAGGTCTATTAGAAAGTATCCGACCTTATTATTTTTTTCAAAAACCATATGGATTTGAATCACGTGTGATTACATCAGACATGCTTGAACCCTCGTGGGCATTCGAGAGTTATTTCACGCCTGTCGGTTATGTCATTCGCCTGTGGGCAGTCTTTGAGTGAGGAGTCGCCCACCCTCTCGTCGTTTTTTCATTGTTTAGGAATGGCTCAGAGACTGCTGCTTTGTTTGATCAAATTTTTTTCAAAACTGTAAGGCACAACTGAGTGGACACCATTCGATAAATTCAGCTGGTTTTCGGTAAAAATTTTAACGGCTGATGAGAGATTTTAGTCTGGTAGTGTCGCCGTAAGGATGGCCCACCGCGCCTGATGGCGATCTGCGCTTCGAGGCGGCAGAGTCTCGACGTTTCAAGTTGAAAACTTCCACATTTCAGGCTCTGTTGATCCAGTAAGTCGTCACAGAACAGAGAACTTTCAGAAGAAGTCGGCATGAGGAGTTTATTGGGACATTCCATTGTTAACGGACATTTTATAATGAAAGAACGTGCGGGCAGAGTCGCATGTCGGGCCAGACCCGACCGCGGGGGGTCGCGACAGGACAAACACCTCCGTTGGAAACCTTAACGGACAAGTTGGAACATGCCCAAGCTGTTAAATAATTTCTCAGTTACTCACTTGTTGAAAGCCATCAAAAGCCGCCTGAATTTTACAAATGGTTTTCAACACGGAGGTGTTTTTCCTGTCGCGGCGCACACAGATTTGCCGAGTCGTCACGGAAATGACTCGGCGAATTTTGCGCGCGCGTCTTTCATTAAAAAATGTCCTTAAACAGTGGAATGTCCGCATAAAGTCCTCATGTCGGCCTCTTCTGAATCTTCTCTGTTCTCTCACGATGTCCTGGGTGAATTAAGCCTTAAATTAGGATGTTTTCAGGTTGAAACAGGCCGACGACGGCGCCTGGAAGCGCTGCACGACGTCCTGCTCTGTGGGAAGTCCTTACACTGACAGAAACACCCCATAATCTCTCATCAGCCGTTAAACTTTTCACCGAAATCCAGCTTAATTTCTTGAATAGTGTCCACTCGGATATTCCTCACAGGTCCAGAAAAAATGTTATAAAGCAACGCGCGCCGTCTCGAGCAGCGTGTGAAACAAAGGAATTCAGCCAAGAGGGCGGGACGAGATGAGAGGGTGGACCAGTGTTCACTCAAGGCCTGCCACAGGGAAATGATGTCACCGACACGCTGTGAAAAAACTCACGCTGCTCACGCTCATGCTTGAAAACCCTCGTGCTCGCTTGGTGTAATCGCACGTCATTCAAATCCATATAGTTAAAAAAAAACATAAAAAGGTCGGTTATTATCTAATAGACCTCGTACTGCTTTTGTTCCATTTCATGATTACAATCACCTGTTAACATTGAAATAACATCATTATTAATGTTTTTTAAGCCTCATTTCTTGCCCTAAATTGTCATCACCCACCACTTTCCTTTTTTATTCTTTTTAAATGTGTTGCAAGCTTTAAATGTAGAAATGGGTGTAAATGAAATGTAGGTGATCACGCACAACATGGAATATCATGGCTTTATACTGTCTGCAGTGAAATAGAATTTAAAGTAAACATAAGCATCACTACAGTTCTTTGAATTTTCCATATTGTGCTAACGTTTTTCTGATTTAGGGTTGGACATATTTTCTGTAAACTAACATTTTTTTGAAATTGACTTGAACAGCGTAAATTATGTAGCCGCATAAAGAAACTTCTATTTATTGGCTGCATCATACTGACAAGGATAGTATTACCCACAATTCTAAGGGAACAGACCCTATGAATAGTGCAGTGGTACCAGTGTTTGTACTCTGACATTTTCACGTCTGTATGCCGTGTTGTGCAGGTGGTGGTGTTCTGCTGTTCAGACTCGTGATCAAGTAATAAACACTTTTTTGTTAAAAATGGAATGAATTGAATTGAATGAATTTATTCATACAATTAATTTATTAAAATTTTACAGAAAGTAAAGGGGGATGCATGCATCTTGTTTTTGACGTTAATGGCCTCCATTTTCCACTCAGCATAACCAGCATAAGGTGGGAACAACAATACTGTTCCGAAGCATCATCTTTGGTAGTGGTGGTAAATAGGGTGCATTTTATGACCTTGGGTACTCTGAGTCACTCACTAAAATGATCCGGTGTCGCAGACCGAATGGTCCGCCCCTAAAAATTGGTCTGCCCTGCCTCCACTGCGCATTGTGTTATTTCGTAGCTCAGACGCTGTCTAAGACAGAGTCTCTAAACCAAAAGCGATCATATGGATTAATGGGGTTAAAACCATCAGATGAATCAGATGGTAAAACCTCTTAAATCATTCTAAAGTCAGTTTTTAAGCAAAACTCGGTGACCACTTTGAAATGACCGATGCGCAGTGAATGCATCAGCTAGCAGCTGTATAGCCACGGCGCTTGATCACTTCCTCCGTCTTTTTATGATGAAATAATGCTGAAATTATGTAATGATTTTTTGAAATGATTATTGCCCAAAAGCTTCAGATATCTGTTGTTGAGATAATGATGAAGAGGTGATAATCAGTGAAACTGTGGCTGTACAGTGTTATGGAGCCAAGGTTCTCCTCCCCTGCGCATAAGGTTTTTTCTCCTCTCTGCGCGCAAATTACGCAGCCATTCAGCGTACTTGATACGCAGCACAAGGCAACTCTACGTAAGCCAGGTGTTTAGCATGTCAAGGTGAAACATGGTACACAAGGTCCCCCCTCCTTGGACAAATTTGATGTTGTGCACTTTGATGATAATTGTGGCCACCAGGGGGCAGAGTCTCCATAATGGCACAAGGACTGTAAATTGGCACGACTGTAAATTACACCTTGTTAAAGCATTGCACAGGTTTGAAATTGGGATCGTCAATGCAGGTTAGAGTTCATATTGCCCTTGTTTTTTTTTTTTGTTTTGTTTTTTGGGTAACGGTAAATGGTGCTCTGGGTTTCTTTGGGCTTTTTCCCACTGTTTGCATGAAGCGGGCTGTTTGCTGGGCTGTTATGATGATTCCGCTCAGGGAGCAAAGTGTCTGGGCCACTGTTTCTGTTTTGTCACTGCCACTCACTTCTTACATTCTGCTGATGGTGACACTGAACTAATTTTTGAAATGAACTATGTTTTAACAGATAGTCCCACCCCATCTCACCGGAACCTTAATTCAAGTAGCATGAATGACATTTCTGACAAACCTGAAAAAGACCAGGTGAGTAAGCATTAATAGCACACACACACACACACACACATATATTATATATATTAATATATATAATATTATATAATAATATATATATATATAAACTTAATAAAGTCATTTTTGAACCAGCTGCATGCTAATTAGCACAGCTAGCATTTTAAACATTATATGGTCTTTCAGGGCCTATATAGAACTTACTTCTATATATTATAGCATACATTATATACTATTATACTTAACTCTATTTAACTAGTTGCAGAATACATTATTTGCTTATGAATGAACATAATAAGGTCATTTTTGAACCAGTACATCCTAATTAGCACAGCTAGCAATTTAACCACTATAGTCTTTCGGGTTCCCAACATGCACCTGCCTTGGCACAGTTACGGTCTTGTGCGAACTCCTGTTGACATTAATATTGTTTTCACATATAATTGGCATAATTCAACTTGCATATTTTTCTGTAGAGAAAACCATTTCATCACATGCTATGAACTGTTTTGTGTAAGTAGTCCCTTCGGCTGCTCCCTTGTTTGCACTCGGGGTCGCCACAGCAAATCCAAGGTGGATCTGCATGTTGAATTGGCACAAGTTTTACGCCGGATGCCCTTCCTGACGCAACTCCACCTTACATGGAGAAATGTGGCAGGGGTGGGATTTGAACCCGGAACCTTCTGAACTGAAACGAAGTGCATTAACCACTTGGCCACTTGGCATAATTCAACTTGCATATTTTTCTGTAGAGAAACCATTTCATCACATGCTATGAACTGTTTTGTGTACAGTACGTTAATTTATATTTTGTGATAGCCTGCATAGGGGGTAGCACGGTGGTTTAAGGTGCAGCTCCATCCAGAGATGGGAGTTGTATTTGTGTTGGCGACCCTCCTGTCCTGTGCACCAACAGCAATTCTTGTATATTCGTCTGTGAATTGTTCTGTGAATTGTTTCTGTAATTTATGTTTGTGGCATGGCCGGGGCAGGGGGTTGTCCATATACATACATATGTTCACTTAAATCTTGGTAGTTTCTCTTTGCCAACATAAAAAGATGTGTTTGACAACACTCATTGGACTGACCAATGCTCAGAACAATGGGAACGTCCAAGGAACTCAGTGAAGATCTAAGAAGGAGAATTGTAGATTTGCACAAGTTGGGAATATCTCTTGCAGCCCTTTCTAAACAGTTGTAGATTCCAAGATCATCCATTCAAACAACTGTATGTAAGTGCAAGTTCATCAGATGTGTCACCAATTTTCCAAGGTCAGGATTAAGACTCAAAGTGTCACCCTCAGATGAGAAGAAATTGGTTAGAATGTTCAGGAACAACCCAGGAACCACCAAGGCTCAGGTCTGCCATGAACTCAAAACTGATGGAACACCAGCATCACTGTCCACAGTGAAGCTAGTTTTACATCGCCATGGACTGAGATAGTGCTGACCAAGAGAGGCCCCTGCTCCAAAATCAACACTTCAAAGCTAGACTAAAATTTGCAGCTACTCACATGGAAAAGCCAAATGCATTGTAGAGAAAGGTTTTATGGTCAGATAAGACAAAGTCTGAGCTATTGCACCACAATGGCAAGAGGTATGTCTGGAGGATTAAAGGTGAGGCTTTCAATCTGTCAAGCGTGGTGGTGGTAGCATCATGTTCTGGGGCTATTTTTTCACCAGAACATGATTTGTGTTACTTGTGTATTGCACAAAGTGGGCTACCTCCAAATTCTTCATTGTCACCTAAGATCAACAGCCAGAACAATTGTGTGTTCTAACAGGACAATTATCCCAAACATACCTCAAAACTGGTTGTGGGTTGGATAAAGCAGGCTAACATTAGGCTAATGAAATGCTCTTCCCCAAGCCCTGACCTCAGCTCTGTTGAAATTTGTAGACTACACTAAAATGTCTGTGCAAGGAAACCAAATAGTTTAATGCAAGGAAACCAAATAGTTTAAATGAACTCTACCAATTCTGTACATAAGATTCACACCCCTTTGCTCAATACTTTGTTGATGCACCTTTGACAGCAATTACAGCCTCACATCTTCTTGAATATGATGCCACAAGCTTGGCGCATCTATCTTTGCCCATTTGTCTTTGCAGGGCTTCTCAGCCTCCATCAGGTTGGATGGAGGTTGAGGTTTGACAGGCAGCGATATTTATCTCTCATAACACTCAGGACTATCTGCTTCCCTTTTGGATCATTGGGGGGAACATTCATCTATGTTTGGGTTATGGATATGGTCATAGTTAAGGTTTGAGTTAGAGTTAGCATTTCTACGCACATTACTAAATGATGAGCAGGGCTATCCAACTAGTCACTTATTGATGTTCAGTTAAAAAAAATAGTTTGCCTCAACATGTGAATGTATGGAGTAAAAAATGTGTTGGACATAACGTAATTCTAGCAGTATCCAAGAATCCTCAGAAGAGTCTTACAGTGCTATCAAAGACTTACAGTCATCACCTTAGGTCACTGGTTCACATCTGAGTGTCACGGCCATCCAGGGAGACAGTAAGCACCAGAACTCTAAAGACTTGGGCCTTTGTTGTCCTGCAAAGATATCAGATTTGCCAAACGCCTCTGTTCAGTGACCTTACCATACAGTGGTAAGTGTAACCATGAGAGGATTGCCTAAAGCCAGTTGTCCCAGCTGGTATTTGTTCATTCTCATCACAACAGCTATCACAACTTAATACCAGGACTCCAAGATCTGGGGATAAATGTAGCGGTAATCTCAGTGAATGGCCCTCAGGGTGTCACTCTGCATTCAGTCCAAAGCGCGCTCACTGCGCTGCATACTGAATGTCACACTTGATGGCACAGAAAACAGTTCTTGCACCCTCAGTGATTCTGCCCTCGCTGTGAATGAGGTGATTTGTAGTTGCACTGTCATTGTGTGTACTGTCACATTGACCCACATCCCATGAAGCTTTGAGCTGCGATACATATTTCAAAAAGGTCAGAGGAGATAGAAGGTATTTGTGTAGGACGCATGTCAAGACTAAGACTGAGCAGGCCTTTAGTGACACAGTCACACGAAGCTTTCTGCCGGGCAGCGGGCATTCTTCCTCTGTCCCATATCCCATGAGCCTCTGCTGCTGGGACAAAGTCCTCTTTGTACGGCCATGGCTCTTGGCTACAGCACCCAGAGCTTTGAAATTGTGTTTGAATGATGAGATTTTCATTTCTATCCCTTCTTTTTATGCTTGCTCTCTCCCGTTCCCCCCAGCGTCACCCCGGCCCACCTTCCTCTTCGTAACTCCTCGAGTGGGACGTTGTTGCACTGACACCGTCACAGCTCAGCATGGTGTTTGGCACAAAAGCACAGATGTGCAGTGTCACTTTCTAAACATTTGTGAGCTTCCATAACAAAAGAGGTCTCTTGGTCACATGTACATACTATATAAACATGGCTTTACTGCATTCAAGACATTTTACACTTTTATACTGCAAGGATATTTTGTACTTCAAACACAATCAGGCCCAATTCATGATTTGATTTGTGTGTATTTTTACTCATCCCCCCACAAACACACAGCAAAAAGGCCAGTGTAAAGCAAATCTTTAACTTTTACATTTTTTTTTGCAATGTTTCTTTGACGCTATCCAAAGACTCAAACATTCAAGACCAGTTGTGGCGGGTTATTGACACCCATTAAACAATAGAAGAAAAGAAACAGACAATAAATTAATTACATTACCTGTTTAAAAGTGGGTGATTATCTGCACTGCTGTCTATCTTTTCTTCTGAAAGACAAAGCATCCATTTTTGACCTTGTCACTGCTGCAGGTGGAAAAAGTTGTGTGCTGCTGGTAAAAATATTATAGCAATAATGGTATATTTACAATTAAAGAGACCTTTTCATTTTTCTCCATTCAGACAGAACTTTTTTGTGTGTGCTGTTGGAGCGGACCTTTTAGTACAGTATCACACAACTGTAAACCCAAAACATCAACATGAAATTGTTTAGCAATTTACCTCGGTCACACCCCACATGTCCGCTGATGAGAGAGGGAAAGATGACCAGGACTCAGTCCAGTTCTCAGTTTGACATCACCTTTAATATAGAGAATGAGCCAAAGTAACAATAACAGAGAGTCTTTGGGTTCAAGGCTTAGATTGCCCTAGCAATCAGGCTCTGACCAGGAAACCCATCTACCTCTCCCTGAACCCATATATACTATATATATATTTCTGTCTAAACATTACTACGCTAAGATGTTGTATTCTTTCTTGATTGGTCCACTTCTCGTCCTGTGTACAGTGCAGCCTTGTTTCTTCTTGTATCCCAGTGCTGATCATGACCTAAAAAGGAAATATCATACAAACCCCCCCCCCATCCTGATTGGCTGCACGTGTCACCCCTGCCTCAATGAGAAAAAACAACTTGACCTTGTCTCAGTTACATGAATCATCAGAAAAACAAAACAAAACATGTTTTCACATCCTGTCTCAATATTGGTTTATCAGCACTTTTTAGCACACAAAGGCACAGTGGTTTTATTCAGTTCACAATAGAAAGACAAGCTAGCTAGCTAAGAAAAAGAAAATGTAACTAATAAAGAATAAAATCACCACAATATTTTTACAAGCCTGTCAATTACAGGGAGAAGCAGCCTACAAAGATGACATGTCTGATTGGTGTAATTCATGTTGCAAAACACATGAAAATAATTATTATTTTCTTTATATGGAAAAGAGACTTGTCTTTATTTGTCCATCAGGTCAAATGCTACAGGCACATTTAAGGACAATAGAAGGCGGTCTGCACTTTGGACTGCTTCCTATTGTTTGTCTTTCATTTTTTTCCATAGCTGTATGAGGTTTTTTTTGTTTCAAAACTTGGTTCAGTTGGTGACTGTAATCAGTGTAAATCTCTGTGGCTAAGAGTGTCAGTTAAATGTGTAAAATGCACATGTAAATTATTCTACTGAAGGTGTTATTAGACAGGTTGAGGTGACTTAAGCTCATTGCAGCTTGTGGGTGGTGTGTGTGAGTGTGTGTGTATGAATGCCAGCAGACAGTTTAGGTTTGTCCCACACCTAGTAATCTTACAGCTGCTCGTCTGGCTTGTGCAGGTTGTTGTGCCTCAGAAAACACAATCAAAAGGAACTTCAAACATTCTTCTGGGCCATTGACTCAGTCAGTCAGTGAATGACTGAATGTGATGGTAAATGGAATGTCCAGTGGGATTTAGCCTTATATCTGATTTTCTGCCCCCCCACCTCTATGTAGGTCAAGATTACAATGTTGGATTGTTGCTTGTCAAACACTGAAGACTGAAATTCTTGTATTGAGACTGTGAACCAAGTAAAGACAAACATACAGACAGATATCAAGAATAAAGTAACTCAGAGGGGCCCAGGCCAAACCTTTGCCCAGGTTGGTGACACCAACCATCAATGGTAGGATTAGAATTAGAGTTTGTTAGAGAATTAGACAATTAGAGTTTCTGCAAAACATACACCCACAAGCTGTGAGCAGGGGAGTGGTTGGTACTTTCCCACAGATGCACATCAACCCTAATCTCTTGACAGAACAGGCAAAACCATGCCCTAGAACTTTACTTAATTTTGCCCCCAAATCCTACCATGGGGGCAAAACAGGCACCAAGTGCACTTGGTGCCTGTTGAGTGAAAGTACGAGGTCTGTGATGAAAAAAGCGGTCCTTTTTATTTTTTTCAAAAAATAAATGGATTTGATTCATATGTTTTTACGTCAGACATGCTTGAACCCTCGTGCGCATGCGTGAGTTTTTTCACGCGTGTCGGTGACGTCATTCGCCTGTGGGCAGGCCTTGAGTGAGGAGTGCTCCACCCCCCTCGGAATCTCTTTGTCTGAATAGCCGCTGCGGACGGCGTGCGTTGCTTTATCAACCTTTTTTCTGGACCTGTGAGGAATATCCGAGTGGACACTATTCGAGAAATTAAGATGGTTTTCGGTGAAAAGTTTAATGGCTGATGAGAGATTATGGGGTGTTTCTGTCGGTGTAAGGACTTCCCACAGAGCTGGACGTCGCGCAGCGCTTCCAGGCGCCGTCGTTGGCCTGTTTTGACCTGAAAACATCCTAATTTAAGGCTTAATTCACCCAGGACATCGTGAGAGAACAGAGAAGATTCAGAAGAGGCCGGCATGAGGACTTTATGCAGACATTCCACTGTTTAAGGACATTTTGTAATGAAAGACGTGCGCGCAAATTCGCCAAATCGTTTCCGTGACGACTCGGCAAATCTGTGTGCGCCGCGACAGGAAAAACACCTCCGTGTTGAAAACCATTTGTAAAATTCAGGCGGCTTTTGATGGCTTTCAACAAGTGAGTAACTGAGAAATTGTTTAACAGCTTGGGCATGTTCCAACTTGTGTTGGGAAAGTGTAGGAACACGGACCCACAACAGGGGGCGCAAATGAACGGACAATGGAATAGGTCAAATAACAACACTTTACTGTTGCGAACGTGCACAACAAACACAACAAATTACAACAATGGACAAAGTTCAATTCACGAAGGTGTCGTGTGGGCAGGCTCGAAGATAGGAGACGCCTCTCCAAAGTAGAACCGGAACCACATGGTTTCCTCCGCCACAGGACCCCGGGAATACTGGAGCCGCCAAGTTCCGAACTCCCAGGTGGCCACTGCCTCCGCGTGTCGGACCTGGTACTGCTGGCGAGGAACAAGAACACAATTAACGTGGGCGCGTTTGCACCCAGCAACCTGTACGGCAGGGAAGCTGCCTCCACCTCTCGTTGGGGAAAAAAGTCTGCAATCACTCACAAAAATCACAAAGGTTACTGTCAAGCAGTCAGCTGAGATTATTACCTTCCAGGTAGAACGATATCTCGGCGATGAGGTGGAGATGCCGTCCTGCTGATATACCCCAGTGATAATTGCCGTCAGCTGTCTCAGGTGATGGGTGACAGCTGTTACCGAGGCTGCTCCTGTGGGGCGGCGGCACCCTCTGGTGGTGGTGGGCCAGCAGTACCTCCTCTTCAGCGGCCCACACAACAACTTGTCCTTTAAGGTTTCCAACGGAGATGTTTTTCCTGTCGCGACCCCCCGCTCGGGTCCGGCCCAACATGCGACTCTGCCCGCACGTTCTTTCATTACAAAATGTCCGTTAACAATGGAATGTCCGAATAAACTCCTCATGCCGACTTCTTCTGAAAGTTCTCTGTTCTCTGACGACTTACTGAGTCAACAGAGCCTGAAATGTGGAAGTTTTCAACTTGAAACAGCGAGACGCTGCCGCCTCGAAGTGCAGATCGCCGTCAGGCGCCGTGGGCCGTCCTTACGGCGACACTACCAGACCAAAATCTCTCATCAGCCGTTAACATTTTTACCGAAAACCAGCTGAATTTATCGAATGGTGTCCACTCAGTTGTGCCTTACAGTTTTTGAACAAATTTTTATCAAACAAAGCAACAGTCTCTGAGCCATTCCTAAACAATGAAAAAACGACGAGAGGGTGGGCGACTCCTCACTCAAAGACTGCCCACAGGCGAATGACGTAACCGACAGGCGTGAAAAAACTCTCGCATGCCCACTAGGGTTCAAGCATGTCTGATGTAATCACACGTGATTCAAATCCATATGGTTTTTGAAAAAAATAATAAGGTCTGTTACTTTTATCACAGACCTCGTATTGCACTAAAAGTACAAATGAAGTGATGTGACCTGTAAAAAATTTCCTAAGGCAGCTTGATTTCATTTTAATTTTATAACGTTTTACAGTGCATTTGGAAATTTTTCACAATGCACACACAATGCACACACAATTTCACATTTTGTTATGTTACAGCCTTATTCCAAAATGGATAAATTCATTTTTTTTCCTCCAAAATTTGACACACAATATCTCATAATGACAATGTGAAAAAAGGTTTCATTTTTAGATTTTTTTTTCAAATTTCTTAAAAATAATTAAGAAATCACATGCACATACATATTCACAGCCTTTGCCATGAAACTCAGTATTGAGCTCAGGTGCATCCTGTTTCCACTGATCGTCCTTGAGATGTTTCTTCAGCTTAACTGGAGTCCACCTGGTGTAAATTCAGTTGATTGGACATGATTTGGAAAGGCACACACCTGTCTGCATATAAGGTCCCACAGTTGACAATGCATGTCAGAGCACAAACCAAGCATGAAGTCAAAAGAATAGTCTGTAGACCTCCAACACAGGATTGTCTCAAGACACAAATCTGGGGAAAGTTACAGAAACATTTTGCTACTTTGAAGATGCCATCATCCGTAACCGGTTGAAGTTCAGATCCACCAGGGCTCTTGCTGGCTGCCTGTGTAAACTGAGTGATCAGGGGAGAAGGGCCTTAGTCAGGCAGGTGACCAAGAATCAGAATGGTCAATTTCTCAGAGTTCCAGCATTCCTCTGGGGAGAGAGGAGAACCTTCCAGAAGGACAGTCATCTTTGCGGCAATCCACCAATCAGGCCTGTATGGTAGAGTGGCCAGACGGAAGCCACTCCTTAGTGAAAGGCACATGGCATCTGGAGTTTGCCAAAAGGCACCCAAAGTACTCTCAAATCATGAGAAACAAAATTCTCTGGTCTGATGAGACAAAGACTGAACTCTTTGGCGTGAATGCCAGGCATCATGTTTGTAGGAAACCAGGCACCATCCCTACAGTAATAATAATAATAATAATAATAATAATAATAATAATAATAATAATAATAATAATAATAATAACCTTTATTTAATCAGTTAAAATCCCATTCAGATCGAGACCTCTTTTGCAAGGGTGACCTGGCCAAGAAAGGCAGCAGCACACGTCATAATAGACAGGTTAACTTCATCAAGAGAACGTTAATAACACATAAAATGGAATCTTCTTGGTCATTGTGAGTTGTAATGATGTGTGGGAAAAAACAGATTAGAATTTAAAGACACAGGCATGGTGCAAAAGATTCCATTTGCGATCTCTTAAAACAGAGCAGAAGGGATTCAAAGACATTATCCCAGACGGTTTCAGTTCACACTGGAGGACATTCCAGTCAGAGGGAGCAGAAAAACTGAAAGCCTTCTTTCCCGTTTCAGTGCCGACACGAGGTACACGGAAACTTAACATGACGTTTGAATACAGAGCATAATGGCTTCCCGATCTCTGAAGTAAACTAGATAAATAGGTCGGAACCAGTCCAATAAGAGTCTTGTAAAACAGCGTCATCTAATGTGTATATCGCCTTGCAGTCAAAGAGGGCATGCCAGCTGTGGCATACAACTCACAGTGGTGTGTGAGGTGGCGACAGCCAGTGATGAATCTTAAGGCACAGTAATACAGTGGGGTCAGGGACTGTAAGCAACTAGTTGAAGCGCACCTTTATACGATATCGCCGTAGTCCAGTAAGGGCAGGAAGGTAGCAGTTATCAGGAGCTTCCAGGCAGTTAAGGGGAAACATGACTTTTTTCTCAAACAAAGCATGGTGTTGGCACCATGGAAGCATGGTGGTGGCAGCACTATGCTGTGGTGATGTTTTTCAGCAGCAGTAACTGGGAGACTAGTCAGGATTGAGGGAAGATGAATGCAGCAATGTAAAGAGACATTCTGGATGAAAACCTGCTCCAGAGTGCTGTTGACCTCAGATTGGGGTCACTGTTCATCTTTCAACAGGACAGTGACTCTAAGCCCACAGCCAAATTATCAAAGCAGTGGCTTCAGGATAACTCTGTGAATGTTCTTGAGTGGCCCAGCCAGAACCCAGACCTAAATCCGATTGAACATCTCTGGAGAGATCTGAAAATGGCTGTGCAACAGCATGTCCCTTCCAACCTGATGGAGCTTGAGAGGTGCTGCAAACAGGAATGGGCAAAACTGCCCAAAGATAGGTGCACCAAGCTTGTGGCATCATATTCAAGAAGACTTGAGGCTGTAATTGTTGCCAAACTTGCATCGACAAAGTATTGAGACAAAGTATTGGTGTGAATACTTATGCACATGTGATTTCTTAGTTTTTTATTTGTAATAAATTTGCAAGAATTAAAAAAAAAAACTTTTTCATGTTGTCATTATGGGGTGTTGTGAGTAGAATTTTTGGGGACAAAAATGAACTACATTTTGGAATAAGGCTGTAACATAACAAAATGTGGGCAAAGTGAAGCGCTGTGAATACTTTCCGGATGTACTGCATCTAACCCCCCACCCCCACCCATCATGTATCTCAGGTTATGCCATTCCAATCAATCTATGTATCTATCAGTTTGAGAGTGAGAAGTATAACCTGCCTTGGCCTACCACTGCAAAATCCAAGATGATGGACCAGCAGTAGTTCAGTTGGAGTCAAGCCATCTTGGACCAAAGAGATGTGTGATGTTCAACATTTTCATGCCTTAAGATTTTATTTTGTTTAACTCATGGTGATGGAGTGCAAAGCCAAAACATCATCTGTACCCTGCATGTTTGTTTGGAGGTGATCACAGCAGGAAAGGAGTGCACATAGCTTGTCTATGATGGTAACGCATGTTGGTGTTCAGCGTAAACCTTCCCTTTTTCAGGTTATACTTCAATTCACTGACTGACACAGCAAAGTAAGATTCCTCATTACTTTGACTGCAGCCATAATTGATCAATCAGTGTGATTCTACATGAAATTAAATAATGGACAATAGAGGGACAGGGGCCAATGTTTGCGTCACTTTAACCATGTATAAATCTCATTCATATTGCATTGATTTCCACATAGCACTTTTGAAATCTAATGATGCACCATGCATTGTTCAGCATTTTGTACTTTTTTGATGAGTGATGACACATATTTGGTTTTCTACATGCATGTGCACACATGTGGGTAGTGATTCCAGTTTATATAGAGATTTCATTTTGTGATGTGTGAATAGTGTTATATTGTAATCAAACCTGGTTGAAATTCTATTGGCTCTCAAAATATCAAATGAGAAGTCAAGGAACATTAAAGCCAAGTCCTGCTGGTAAAGAATAGGGCAGTTTTGTGAACTATTTCCTAATTCTCAATGTGAGGCTCCAGGACCAGTGTGCCAAAGCTTGAAGACCAATGAGGAAGGCCTGTTTGAGCAGAAGGACAGGGGGCGGGAGCAGGGGGCGCTAGTCTGGGGGTACACTGGCACCAAGAGAACCACTAAACCCCATCGCCCCCTCCGACCTGGTTCACAAAGTGCTGGTTCAGGCTACTGAGAGCAGCAATCACTTCCATCTAAACTCTAATGAGGGTCTGGTTGCTGTTTTGTGACTCCTGCGCCAATTAGCAACAGTAGCGTACAGACTGGTATATGAGGGGCAAACCTGCTGATACAAGGGAAACACACATGATGTCCAGTAACAATAACCAAGAAGAGAAGGATGACAAGGATGATGACTTGGTGGAGAGAGGAAGGAGGTGACTGTGAAAGATCCATCATCTCCACTTCTTCCTGACATCAACGGGATGAGTCCAGCTGAGGAGAGCAAACCAGTGCCCAAACCTTTTGCAATATTCACCATTGTCATCCTATGAACCGCAGTATTTTCCCTCTTTCCACAGTCTCACACCGGCAGCTGAGAGGATCCGATTATCCTTGGAGAGGATGATGATGGCTCGACGCTCCCTCAGCTTTTTACAGAGTTGGATGAACTTCTGTCGGTGGATGGACAGGAAATGGAGTGGAAAGAGACAGCAAGGTCAGAACCCCAACTCTTTAGTGTTCCCTCTGAAGTTTCAGGTTTGCAGCTCCCGATTGCATATTTGAAGTTGTATTGAATGTCTGTCCCACTGACTTTTACTCAATTAGTGCTTCAAGAATCGATTATTTTCATGATCCAAAAACACTGTCCAACTCTAATGTTTCAAATTGCTTTTTTCATCTCACATTTATTAAATTTTTAGAAGTATAACAGAGACAGATGAAAAAAAAAATCCTTGTAATGTCTGACTTTATGGTAAATGGACTGCTTTTATATAGATCAGAAGCTCAAAGCGCTTTACAATGATGCCATGAAATTAACACATGTCATGCAAGGCGCTTACTACACACCAGGAGCAACTTGGGGATTAAGGACCTTGCCCAAGGGTCCTTAGGGATATTTCCAGTCAGGCTGGGGTTTGAACTGATGATCCTCTGGTCTCAAGACCCATGCCTCCCCATGGTAACATAAAATATTCACTAATAGCCCAAATATAACTGTATAGCAGGTAGCTCAGTGGGAAAAGAAGTTGGAGTACCAGTATGCAGACCTGGGCTCGATTCCCCAGTTGTACAACCTGTCTCTGTCCTTGGACAAGACTTCTTCTGCACTGTCCCAGTCCACCCCGTTGGAACGGGTACTGGCCTTAAATAGGGAAATAACCTAAGTATGACTGCCATCCCAGCCAGGGGGAGTCTTAGGGACTCTCATTTGCTTCATGTTGGGAATCTGGGGATAAACTTAGTTTATCAAAATTACCATCAAAATTGCAGCTAAATAATAATTTCAGTACCCCATGATAGGTCAGTATAAAGTAGGTTATCTGCATAATCACAAGTCAGCATTAAATTATTTTTCTTTTGGTCACATGGAGTTAACAAGCCCAGTGGCAGAGTCACTCATGAATACTTCAACACTCCGCAGCACTCGGGAGTAGACCCACCAATTAGTGTCTTTGAATGTGCAAAAAATGACAGGAGGTTTATTGCTGTTGTTTCTGTTCTTGATTTGGCCAAAAGTGAGCCAAAACAAAATACATAGAGTCCTTGACCATTGACAGTGACCTTCACCTTCATCTTTAATATTAACCAATTGACATTTTTTTTAACTTACTGAACTAAAGCTCCAAATCTACCTGAGCCACATTGCAGTTTCTAAGTCATAATGTGGCTCTTAGTGAAGTTCTAACCTCCAAAATACCTTGTGAATACTTGGTGGCCATTCTGACCTGGATATCGAGCCGGTAAAAATAATTTACATTAAATTATGTAAGGAACAGGGTTGCATAGGATTACTTTGAAATGTAATCCAAAAGTAATCAGATTACAAGTAATCCAAATGTATGTACATACATACATGTAATCCACATGTATTCTTTCAAAGTAATCCTACCCAACCTTGGTAAGGAAAGTGTTAAACTTACTGTGACACCCACCAGTGGTGGGCACAGATAACCAAAAAATTAACTTCGATAACAGATAATCAGATAACTGAAAAGTTACCTTCGATAAAGATAAAACAATAAACCACCCAAAAATGTATCAGAAGTTACAGATAACCGATAAAAAAAATTAGCACATTACTTTAAAACTAAAACATATATCTGATATTTTCACTTAATAAAACTTCAGACATGACAGTAATTTAAATAACTTGTCCAAAATTAGTTTGGTTAAAATTTGAACCATAAGTTAAAAATGTATGCCTCTTGATGACTTAGGCGATATCGCCAGCATATCGGTATGGTGTTAAAGAAAATGTTTGTTTGTTTTTTTTGGACTGTTTCTCCTTTGTCTGCAGAGGCTTGAGATGCATTTATCCAAGCGACTCTCTTCTGTTTGTAAAGGTTATAGCTGTGCGTCTGTTACAAAACTTTTAATAGGTGAGTGCTAAACTAATTTTAAAAACGCTTGTCGCTGTTTCAGCTTTGTTTATTTTCTTTATTGGTTTAAAAGTTATCGGACAAAGATTAATCGGAAGATAATTGATCCAATAATGGTTTTTAAAGTTATCTAAAAAGATAATCCGATAAAGAAAACATTATCTTCGATAATTATCTGTTATCAGATTATCGGAAGTGTGCCCACCACTGATACCCACACATTCCCAAATATTAGTGTTGTAAGTTACACAGATCTGATCTGTTCCAGCTGAGAAAAATCAGCAGCATCCTGCTGCTGCTGTGTTCAGCGCAATGCAGCTCATCAATCCATTACAATATATATATATATATATATACACACACACACACACACACACACACGCTGGAGGGACTACATCTCTTGGCTGGCTTGGGAACGCCTTGGGGTTCCCCCGGAGGAGCTGGGGGAGGTGTGTGTGGATCGGGAGGTCCATATGCCTTGGGTTCCCCCGGAGGAGCTGGGGGAGGTGTGTGTGGATCGGGAGGTCCATATATATATATATATATATATATATATATTTTTATATATATATATTTTTTTTAACACAATTATCCTTTATTGACCGAGTTTCATTCATGAAGTCAGTGGTGTGTGTGCACATCTATGTGTGAGGATGTGACTATGAATATCACAGCGCGGGTCATTATAATTTGTGAGCAGCGGCTCGGTTATTTAAGGCGCAAAATAAAAAAATCAGCGATCTTGTCGAACAATTTTAATCACTAACGGCAAATATATTAACATCGGTCTAGCAGGGGAAAATGTCAACTAACCATAAGAGTTATTGGTCTGTGTCTTCAGACAGGCATGGCAGGCAACATACACCTGTTTATCAACCAAATGTCACAGATAAGTAACAAGAATAAGCAAAACCACTGACTTATGTAAGGAAATGTTGTTTCCCTTCTTCCTCCGTTTCGTGCTTTGCCAACATGCGCAACTTTCTGGCATATTCCACCTGTTTCTTGACGTGACTAATTGAGTGTCTATGCGCGCTGCCTACTGAGTTGCCAGGATCCAAAATGGCAACCACGCTTCCTTGCCAGGACACGGCTCAGTGCGACTGCAGACTATAGTTGTTATATTGACTTCTGTGGTTTCCTCCCACATTTAAAGACATGCAAGTTTGGTGAATTGGATCTCAATGGGACTAACCTGGTTAAATAAAAGTTAAATTAAATGTCACATATGTGTTTCTACCTGTGTTTTTCCTATTGCTTGTTTGTATTTTTATACTTATACTTATTGTTTCTATTATTTTGTTTTATTTTTACTTTTATGTTTTTGAGGTACCTGGCTGCTATGACAACTGAAATTTCCCTTTGGGGACAAAGAAAGAAAGAAAGAAAGTGAATCAGTATGTCTATCTATTTGGGTCTATGTTTTGATTGGTATGTTACATTGTATTATTATTTGAATATTGTATTTCATATTATTTAAAAAAACAGTGTTATTTTAAATTATATGACAATAAAAGGATTCCTATTAACAGGTTGTTGGAAGAGACAGTTTAAACTTGAACTCACAGCAAATATAAGATTTTATTATATGGCTGCGATGCTACACGTGCTCTGATTGGCTCATTACCGGTTGGATATTTTCTCATATTGGACCGTCGGTCTGCAACGCGTATTTTTGTTACAAACCAGGAAGCTAAAACACAATTAGAAAAACAACACTGGAAAAAACACACAGATTGAAACTTACCAGCTAACAATCGCACCATCTGTTAAGCTAATAGAGGTGAAGAAAGCAAACAAGCCCAACACTGTCTACAGCATATTATTTTTATTATTTATTTTTATTACTTTATTATTCATCTCATGTACTTCCTGAAACGTTGTCCAAATTGTGGGAAATTAGCAAAAATGGATTTTAGCCAACATCTCCTCAGTGTTGTCAAGTTAAACTCTGTCGCAGCATACATTTCACAGTAAAATATTTGCTGGGATGCTGGCACACTCTAAACCCAAATGTTCAAATTAATTAAAAAGATTAAGTAGTGTAAACTCAAAGTTTTAAGAAAACGTTTGACTTACTTAAATATTTCAAGTTTGTGTAACATCGTCTTGCTTTTTGAGTAAATTAAACTCAGAGTTTTTGATTGACTTCAATTACTTTATATTAATTAAGCAAACTTTAAAATATAACTAAAGCAGAACTTAAAAGAATTAAGTAATTATATATGAAAATATTTGTGTTGACTTAGTGAGCACTTCAGCAGCGGTGGTGGCCAAGTGGTTAGTGCACTTCGTTTTGGTGCAGAAGGTTCCTGGTTCAAACCCCACCCCTGCCACATTCCTCTATGTAATGTGGAGTTGTGTCAGGAAGGGCAGCTCGTGTAAAACTTGTGTCAGCTCAACATGCAGATCCACTTCACATCTTCTGTGATGACCCTGAGTGAAAACCAAGGGAGCAGCTGAAAGGACTTACTTTTACTTAAAGACACTTAATTTAATTGTAATCATGAGGTACAAGTAGCATATATCAAACTTTTATGTTCTGAGAGCAATTGACTTTAAGTTCATGAACTAAAAATATTATGTCAACTGATCACCTCAGTATTTTTGAGTTCTGCTAACTTGTTTGGATTTACAGTGCATTTAACATTTTACTGTGAAATAGTGTGAGCAGTATTAACTATCTGATGCTGTTTAACTTTGCTACCAGTAACATCAGTTAGCCAGACTTGATATTATTTGCAAACAAACGTGAAAAACCCTGACATTGCAGTTTCAGCTCTTGGTCAGAATTAGCTAAACGGAGTGCACCTTCTTGGAAGTATGAATGTTACAATGTTTATCAAAAATAAGGTTAGTTCCCAAAATTCTCATAATAAAGGATTCATATCAACCTGCCATGTGCAAGCCATATCCAAAAGCTGAGGCTGATCTGACAAATAGTCAGAGAGATATGCGAGCAACATACCCACACACAGAAGCTTCTTGCTTTATAGATAGATTTTACATTATATCTCAATCAAATATGCACCAATCACTCTCATATTTGAAAGTGAGGTGCAGACTGGCGCTCACTATCACCTGACAAAATTTAATCTGGATCTGAACTGGATTGTGGATTTTGTGGCCATTTGAATTTAGCATTGAAAATCCTGTTTAATGTATATTTTACATTATGTTTTAATCAAGTGTGCTCCAATAACCATCATATTTGAATGAGAGGTGCAGACTGTCACTCACTTTCACCTGACAAAGTTTGATCTGGATCTGATCCAGATTGTGGATTTTGTGGATATTTGAATATGGAAAAGCCCATTTGGTGTACATTTTGCATTATATCTCAATCAAAAGTGCATCAATCACTCTCATTTGTGACAATGACGTGCAAACTGGCACGCTCAATGAATAGACTAAATTTGATCTGCATCTGATCCGTAATGAGGATTTGGTGGATATTTTATTATTTTAACATTGAAAAGCCTTTTTGATCTATACTTTTGTGTTATATTTTAGTTTATGAAAAGCCACTTCTAACAGGACTTTGACCTTGAAAATGTTTTCCAAGGTAAAATGTCAGTGTATGTCAGAGTTGAGTACTTTTGTTCTGTGTTCTCCTTGTTCAGGTGGATCAAGTTTGAAGAAAAGGTAGAAGAAGGAGGTGAACGTTGGAGTAAGCCCCATGTGGCCACGTTGGGCTTGAACAGCCTTTTTGAACTGCGGAAATGCATTGAGAAAGGCAGCATCATGCTGGACATGGAAGCTTCCACTCTTTCACAGGTTATTGGTAAGTTCTAGTTCCTGATCTGGATTTGTGGTCATTTCACATTTGTGGGATCAAGAAAAAAAAATATCACAGACTGTTATGGATTTGACCTTGTTTCTTTGATTAAAATTACCCCCCCCCGTCTGGTTTATGATTGTCCAGGTTCAAGACTAAGGGCCTTGTCCCACTGGGGAGAGGATTAATTGCACATGAATTGAGTATACCAATACGGGCGTTCATTGTCATCCGCAACAAAAATGGCCAAAAATGACAAATGTCCCAGTATGAATTACGGATATATTAATAATATATAGTGAATATATGATGAACAATCACGGTTGTATAACGCATGTAGTGAGGAAACGGATCTGACGCATTGCGATTATCACAGCAGTATTATGGATGTATTATGATGCATCGCGCACATGTTGCGCGTGCACGGCATCTGCATTGTGGTCATAAGTGAAGTGCATACGGGCCGTCGGCATCACTATTCACACCAACAATACAGCCTCTGGAGCATTTGCTGGACTTGGACAAGTTGATTGGAGTAAACAAGCAGTGAACGGGGCGAGTGTGACGTCAGCGGATCGCATCAGAGCGTAGCTTGTCTGAATGATTATAACAAGAAGGTAAATCTGTTATAAACATAGGAATAAATACGTACTGTAACAGCGGCAGACAAGAAGGAAAAAACACACAACTGTTTTATCAAGCCTTGACAATGTAAACAAGTAAATAATTACCTTTTTAGACGGCTCAAAATGCTAGAGTCCTGGTGATGTTCGTGTCATTCTTACTCATTGTTATTTAGGGAGACTTAGGGGAAGAGTACCACTTGCATCAAATTCCTTGACCTTGACCTGTACCAAAATGAATTTAGAGTAATTTTGGGGTCAGCCTTCATTGACATACTTTATTAAGTTTGGTAGACATCAACAAACAGACGTTAGAGGATAAGGACAACAATTAGGCAGGCAAACATGACCTTAACCATTGTCAAATTTGACCTTGCTGAGCAATTCTGGAACTTACTTCCACATGTGTCCCAATTTTGGTGCAAATGGGAATGAAAAACATCAAATTTGACCATTTACACCAGTTACTGGCCTTTGGTAAATTTGATGTGACCTGGGCAATTCCAGAACCCATCTTCATCTGTGTGCCACATTTGATGGACTTTGAAGTAAAAAATCAAGTTGTTGGCCATTGAGCCAATCACCTTTTCCTTTGCTGAAACAAACCCTTTATGAACAATTCCCGGGTCATTCTTCATCCACATACCATGTTTGATGGGAGTCTTCCAAAGGACCTAGGAAGAGTAGGGGTACAAATAGACAAACATTTCTCAAACTGTAGTATGATACAATCATTGTTTTTCTTCTCCATCCTCTCTTGACATCTTTAGAGCTGATCACTGATAACCAGATAGAGATGGGCCAACTAAAGGAGGAACTGAGGGAGAAGGTGATGTACACGTTGCTACGGAAACATCGCCACCAAACCAAGAAGTCCAACCTGCGCTCTTTGGCAGACATTGGCAAAACAGTCTCCAGTGCAAGTAGGCTGTTTACCATCCAGGAAAATGGTAATACTCATGCCAGTTTGGTGCAGTCTTTCAAGAATTACAGCAAAGATAACTAAACAAAATCATGAGCTGAATGATGAGTTTTTGTCACATTTTGGAATTATGTGATAATTTTATAATTTCGACATTTTCTTCAGTCAATGCTAAAAAAAAACAAAACAAAAAAAAACTTGTGTTAATATGTGGTAAATAAATATAAAAGTCTTAGGTCCAATGACTTTTTCATTAACCTGCTTTGTAGTTAGTTGGTTATGGATCGAAAACAATCACTTTTCTAACATCCACTAACTGTAGCTTGCTAACTGCACAGATAAGATTACTTTTACCTGTAAATGTTGTAGGTGCTACTAACTGCAGACTCTACACAGATTAGCCTGTGTTCACATTACACATAAGACTGAATTATTTTTGATAGTTTGGTCTTGGCGTTATCCCTTTTCCTTTAATAACCAGTGTGAATGCAACTCTGCTGTAAAATTGCAGCAAAAACACAATTTGCTTGCATCATAGTCAATAACAACAAAAAGTGTAATTTCTGTGACAGGAAAAATAATGAAAATGGAACCCAGATCAATGCAAGCAAACATGTCTATAAGTTTGTGAAAACCTCCCAGGTCTCCACTGATTCCACTTTAGGGTGTAACGTGAATATAGTGTCAGTGTTTTTGTGTAGGGTCTCAGTTGTCCAGGTGGTTTCCACAGTAGAGAAGCTTGAATCTTCGACTGGACTGGGTTGCTTGATGCGAGGACGTTTCGCTTCAAATCGCAGAAGCTTCCTCAGCTAAAATTCTTGCTCTGGTTTCTTGCACAGAGGATCTTCAGACAGCACAAAATCCCAGTTTACTTTAAACCGGTTAACACCTTGAGACAGAAATTAGTTCACCCTAAGGACAGGATCCCTAGTTACAAACAGAGCAATGTAGTGTATTCTATCAGATGTCAGGAAAACTGTAACGAACACTACATAGGTGAGACTAAGCAACCTTTACACAAAAGGCTATACCAGCACCACAGAGAGGGCACCAGTGGAACTCAGTCTGCAGTTCATCTCCACCTTAAAGACACTAACCACACATTTGAGGACAAGGAAGTTAAAATATTAGCCAGAGAGAAGAAATGGTTTGAGAGAGGGGTCAAGGAGGCATTCTTTGTGAAACGTTTGAAACCCAGCCTTAACCAGGGAGGGGGGTCTGAGACACGCTTTATCCCCTGTTTACAATGGGGTACTCAGGTCAAAGCAGTTTCAGTCTTTTGTTCATGGTAATGAGTCATTCACGTCATCAGCAGAGTCGACAAGGGAGCCATCATGAGAGGGTCCATTCCATCATTAGGAGGGACAGCTGCCCTGTCATTAGGAGGGTGCTAACTAGAGCACAATAGGTGCTAATTAGAGCTATTGTTTAGTCACTAGCCTATATAGCAGTCTGCCTCTCGGTAGGAGGGGTCTGGTTAGGTTTAAAACTCCAGTTTTTGTGACTTCTTGATTATTCTTCTCTACAAGAGTCAAGACAGAAGTAAGACCACCAGAGCAAGAATTTTAGCTGAGGAAGCTTCTGCGATTTGAAGCGAAACGTCCTCGCGTCAAACAACCCAGTCCAGTCGAAGATTCAAGCTTTTCTACTATAGTGTCAGTGAATGATTGTATAACATTGGCAATTAAAGGTCATCACCTTGAAGAATCATAAAACTGAATCAGTTTTTGGTAACATATGACAATTTGGGCACTTTAGCTCATAATTCACAGTTGTGTAAATTTAGAATCTTCAGAATGATGTTAACATGATTATTTGTATGTGATTGTGACATAGAGATAATCTGATTTTAAATTGGAATGTAGCATTCACACAGCACGCGGCCTGTTACTTTGTTCTGCAGAAGGTTATCTCACAAATTCAGCACAACCAGAACGTCATTTATGTCTATGCAACAACAAAAAGTGCAAATAAACAAAAGAAGTGATACAACAATCAGCTTTAGGGAAATGAAAGTTGTGAGTTGGTGTTTCACTGTATTGACTGTAATTTATTTGTTACTGTTAGAGGTATTTATTATGTGTTATCATATTTATGAGGCAGATTTATGATGATTGAAAGCATGGTGTGTGTTGTGTTCAAAGCAAAAACATAAACGCCTTATTGAGATCATAGTCCTGAGCCTTACTCGTAATCAGTGATCAGTTACAACTTTGCAAGGATAAAGTACATCATCAGATGTTTTTAATGCACGCTTTCATTCTGTAAATCATCTCATTTTACGGCACCTCTCTCACCCTTCGCTCTTCAGTGATTTTGTCTGATTAACATCGTCATGCTTTGCCTCAGCGGTTTCTCTGTCAGCTTCTTCCTTCTTTTCATATTGCTTTTTCCTCTGCTTTTTTTCATTCTTCCTTGGCTCTGGTTTGAAAACCTGCCACAAAAAGCACATAGTCCTCTTGAGACCTCTATGACTTGCCTATCGGGTCGCATCTCAATGGAGGACTTGGAGACTCAAAGGAGTACCAGCATGGACTGGCTTAGTAAGTTCACTGACTCTGGTCTGTGTTCACACTGCAGGATGCTGCTCAGTTTTGAATGATGCCTCCTATATTAACGTTCTTCACACAGAAATAACTGAATATATTGTCACTGCGTCGTAATGACCATCAGATATCGTTACATAACAGCACACTGATCTTTGATTGAACACCAAATGCAAATTACATGAAAGTCACAAAACATCCACCCAGATCTGTTCTCTCAGAGGTTGTGTGGATGGATAAATTGTCACAGTACTTTTATTATGTCGAGAGGACAGTCCTTATTCACACGTTAAATTAAGGTTGCTTGACTTGCAGTCTACCTGATCCACTAGCAACTCTCGGTGACATCCAAAAACCTTTATACTCACTGATAAGCTTTGTTCAGATTTAAATTAATTTGGCACACATGGTACCATGCCCATCCATTGTTCATTTCAAGAACTGTTTTTGTGTTAAAACAACTAGGTAAATGTACCCACAAGCATGAAGACAGTATGCCAAACTGATGTTTGTCCCCAGTGGCCCTTACCTGCACCCAAATGATTGTGCTCTGGTGCCACAATTGGTCCAAATCAGCTTGAAAATCAGATTCCAAAATAAATTCTTTAAGGTCACTTTAATACACAGGGTTTGGTTGAAATCAGCAAAAGGACCTGGGAGGAGTAGGCCAACAAACAGTCAGGCAGACATGTCTTTGGCTCCAGTGACTGGCCTTTTTATGAATGTGTCCTTGCTGGGAGATGTCAGAACCCTGCTCCATATGTGTATCAGGTTTGGTGCAAATCAACTTAAAAACTTAAATTTTGACTTTTTACCTTGATCCTTGTAAATGACCTTTGGCAAATTTGACCTGACCTGTGAAATTCCAAACCCAATGTTTGCCAAGTTTTGCACAAATTGGTTCTTGAAATGAGGTGTTCAGGCTTAGTACTGGTGTACTGATATTGTGTATAAGCAGAAGTTGATTGGACCATAAAACACCAAAAACCTGGTGTATGTTGTGTACAGTGTATTGTGGTATTTAAATAGTGTTTATTAAGCAGGTTCACAATACACTACACTCTGCTTTTATACAGTATTCAATTTATTCAGTTTAATTTATTTGATTTATACTTGTATAATGCAAAATCAGCTGCAACTAACAGCTCACATGAACACTAAACTGAATCAAAAACAATCACTTAACAAAATAAAAGTGAACACTCATGGAAAAATTTCAAACTTCACCTTACTATTTCACTGCTTCATCTCAGGGAGCTTTTGTGGTTACTGTCCAGTGGTGTGCTCTTTTGTGTTGGCTTAGATCTGTTTTAAACTCATTAGAAACTACTTCAGTGCTCTTTATAAAAGGGCAGGCTAATGACAAATTTAGAGATAACAAAAAAGTACAATCTTTTTACACTCTGTGTTTTAGCCACTATTACCCACTCTCTAAATACTCAAGCAGAGTTGGACATAACCTACATCCAATTGTGGCATACACATTGTGTTATCTAGTGCTAAGATGGGCTCTGTATTTAAGAGCTGGGGCATCATTCAAAAGTACTGGTTGTTTGACTTTTTTATTTCACTGTTTCTTATTTTCTATTTTTTGCTGATTAGAAAACATCAGATTTGTCACATATATGAGTGAAGACAGAACTGAGACGCTGTCAGCTGCAGTGTGAACGATACCTTACCCAATCCATCATGTAAAACCTCACCTTTTCTGGCTTTCAGAAAAGTTGTTTTTTTAGATCCTTAATAGATGAGAAGACTAGATCTGCTGGTAGTGTTTCCCCTTTGTGGCTTACTAGTTTTTACTGATATTAAATTCCATTGATTCTGAATTCATGTGATGCTTATTATGCAACCCCAAATCAGAAAGAAAAAACAAAACAAAAAAACACCAGTGATCCTTACATTTTCTTTGGCTTCTGATTCATTGCAGACAGTTTGTGGATGTAACTCTGTATTATAGCACTTAACAAAGGTTTCCCAAGGCAATGCTTTGCCCATGTGGTTATATCAGCTATTGATTATTGATGAATGATGATTCTTGATGCAGTGCCATCTGAGGGATTGGAGATCACAGATGATCAGCTTAGGCTTGCGTCCTGTATGCATTGAAATTCGCACAGATTCCTTTATTTGTTTAACCATATTATGCACAGTAGAGGGAGAAATATGCAAATCCCTTCCAGTCTTTCTTAGAGGAACATTGTTTTTGAACATTTCAAAATTTTGACAAATTGGAGAATCTCTGCCCTTCGTTCCACCGCAAAGACTCATCCTTTTGAGAATACGAGGTCTATTAGAAAAGTATCCGACCTTATTATTTTTTTCAAAACCATATGGATTTGAATCACGTGTGATTACATCAGACATGCTTGAACCCTCGTGGGCATTCGAGAGTTATTTCACGCCTGTCGGTTATGTCATTCGCCTGTGGGCAGTCTTTGAGTGAGGAGTCGCCCACCCTCTCGTCGTTTTTTCATTGTTTAGGAATGGCTCAGAGACTGCTGCTTTGTTTGATCAAATTTTTTTCAAAACTGTAAGGCACAACTGAGTGGACACCATTCGATAAATTCAGCTGGTTTTCGGTAAAAATTTTAACGGCTGATGAGAGATTTTAGTCTGGTAGTGTCGCCGTAAGGATGGCCCACCGCGCCTGATGGCGATCTGCGCTTCGAGGCGGCAGAGTCTCGACGTTTCAAGTTGAAAACTTCCACATTTCAGGCTCTGTTGATCCAGTAAGTCGTCACAGAACAGAGAACTTTCAGAAGAAGTCGGCATGAGGAGTTTATTGGGACATTCCATTGTTAACGGACATTTTATAATGAAAGAACGTGCGGGCAGAGTCGCATGTCGGGCCAGACCCGACCGCGGGGGGTCGCGACAGGACAAACACCTCCGTTGGAAACCTTAACGGACAAGTTGGAACATGCCCAAGCTGTTAAATAATTTCTCAGTTACTCACTTGTTGAAAGCCATCAAAAGCCGCCTGAATTTTACAAATGGTTTTCAACACGGAGGTGTTTTTCCTGTCGCGGCGCACACAGATTTGCCGAGTCGTCACGGAAATGACTCGGCGAATTTGCGCGCGCGTCTTTCATTAAAAAATGTCCTTAAACAGTGGAATGTCCGCATAAAGTCCTCATGTCGGCCTCTTCTGAATCTTCTCTGTTCTCTCACGATGTCCTGGGTGAATTAAGCCTTAAATTAGGATGTTTTCAGGTTGAAACAGGCCGACGACGGCGCCTGGAAGCGCTGCACGACGTCCTGCTCTGTGGGAAGTCCTTACACTGACAGAAACACCCCATAATCTCTCATCAGCCGTTAAACTTTTCACCGAAATCCAGCTTAATTTCTTGAATAGTGTCCACTCGGATATTCCTCACAGGTCCAGAAAAAATGTTTATAAAGCAACGCGCGCCGTCTCGAGCAGCGTGTGAAACAAAGGAATTCAGCCAAGAGGGCGGGACGAGATGAGAGGGTGGACCAGTGTTCACTCAAGGCCTGCCCACAGGGAAATGATGTCACCGACACGCGTGAAAAAACTCACGCTGCTCACGCTCATGCTTGAACCCTCGTGCTCGCTTGGTGTAATCGCACGTCATTCAAATCCATATAGTTAAAAAAAAAATAAAAAGGTCGGTTTATTATCTAATAGACCTCGTACTGCTTTTGTTCCATTTCATGATTACAATCACCTGTTAACATTGAAATAACATCATTATTTAATGTTTTTTAAGCCTCATTTCTTGCCCTAAATTGTCATCACCCACCACTTTCCTTTTTTATTCTTTTTAAATGTGTTGCAAGCTTTAAATGTAGAAATGGGTGTAAATGAAATGTAGGTGATCACGCACAACATGGAATATCATGGCTTTATACTGTCTGCAGTGAAATAGAATTTAAAGTAAACATAAGCATCACTACAGTTCTTTGAATTTTCCATATTGTGCTAACGTTTTCTGATTTAGGGTTGGACATATTTTCTGTAAACTAACATTTTTTGAAATTGACTTGAAAAGCGTAAATTATGTAGCCGCATAAAGAAACTTCTATTTATTGGCTGCATCATACTGACAAGGATAGTATTACCCACAATTCTAAGGGAACAGACCCTATGAATAGTGCAGTGGTACCAGTGTTTGTACTCTGACATTTTCACGTCTGTATGCCGTGTTGTGCAGGTGGTGGTGTTCTGCTGTCAGACATCGTGATCAAGTAATAAAACTTTTTTGTTAAAAATGGAATGAATTGAATTGAATGAATTTATTCATACAATTCAATTTATAAAATTTTACAGAAAGTAAAGGGGGATGCATGCATCTTGTTTTTGACGTTAAGGGCCTCATTTTCCACTCAGCATAACCAGCCATAAGGTGGGAACAACAATAATGTTCCGAAGCATCATCTTTGGTAGTGGTGGTAAATAGGGTGCATTTTATGACCTTGGGTTACTCTGAGTCACTCACTAAAATGATCCGGTGTCGCAGACCGAATGGTCCGCCCCTAAAAATTGGTCTGCCCTGCCTCCAGTGCGCATGTGTTATTTCGTAGCTCAGACGCTCGTCTAAGACAGAGTCTCTAAACCAAAAGCGATCATATGGATTAATGGGGTTATAAACCATCAGATGATCAGATGGTAAAACCTCTTAAATCATTCTAAAGTCAGTTTTAAGCAAAAACTCGGTGACACTTTGAAATGACCGATGCGCAGTGAATGCATCAGCTAGCAGCTTGTATAGCCACGGCGCTCTGATCACTTCCTCCGTCTTTTATGATGAAATAATGCTGAATTTATGTAATGATTTTTTGAAATGATTATTGCCCAAAAGCTTCAGATATCTGTTGTTGAGATAATGATGAAGAGGTGATAATCAGTGAACTGTGGCTGTACAGTGTTATGGAGCCAAGGTTCTCCTCCCCTGCGCATAAGGTTTTTTCCTCTGCGCGCAACTTACGCAGCCATTCCAGCGTACTTGATACGCAGCACAAGGCAACTCTACGTAAGCCAGGTGTTTAGCATGTCAAGGTGAAACATGGTACACAAGGTCCCCCCTCCTTGGACAAATTTGATGTTGTGCACTTTGATGATAATTGTGGCCACCAGGGGGCAGAGTCTCCATAATGGCACAAGGACTGTAAATTGGCACGACTGTAAATTACACCTTGTTAAAGCATTGCACAGGTTTGAAATTGGGATCGTCAATGCAGGTTAGAGTTCATATTGCCCTTGTTTTTTTTTTTGTTTTGTTTTTTGGGTAACGGTAAATGGTGCTCTGGGTTTCTTTGGGCTTTTTCCCACTGTTTGCATGAAGCGGGCTGTTTGCTGGGCTGTTATGATGATTCCGCTCAGGGAGCAAAGTGTCTGGGCCACTGTTTCTGTTTTGTCACTGCCACTCACTTCTTACATTCTGCTGATGGTGACACTGAACTAATTTTTGAAATGAACTATGTTTTAACAGATAGTCCCACCCCATCTCACCGGAACCTTAATTCAAGTAGCATGAATGACATTTCTGACAAACCTGAAAAAGACCAGGTGAGTAAGCATTAATAGCACACACACACACACACACACACATATATATATATATATATATATATATATATATATATATATATATATATATATATATATATATAAACTTAATAAAGTCATTTTTGAACCAGCTGCATGCTAATTAGCACAGCTAGCATTTTAAACATTATATGGTCTTTCAGGGCCTATATAGAACTTACTTCTTCTATTATATATAGCATACATTATATACTATTATACTTAACTCTATTTAACTAGTTGCAGAATACATTATTTGCTTATGAATGAACATAATAAGGTCATTTTTGAACCAGCTACATCCTAATTAGCACAGCTAGCAATTTAACCACTATAGTCTTTCGGGTTCCCAACATGCAACATGCCTTTGGCACAGTTACGGTCTTGTGCGAACTCCTGTTGACATTAATATTGTTTTCACATATAATTGGCATAATTCAACTTGCATATTTTTCTGTAGAGAAAACCATTTCATCACATGCTATGAACTGTTTTGTGTAAGTAAGTCCCTTCGGCTGCTCCCTTGTTTGCACTCAGGGTCGCCACAGCAAATCCAAGGTGGATCTGCATGTTGAATTGGCACAGGTTTTACGCCGGATGCCCTTCCTGACGCAACTCCACCTTACATGGAGAAATGTGGCAGGGGTGGGATTTGAACCCGGAACCTTCTGAACTGAAACGAAGTGCATTAACCACTTGGCCACCACTTGGCATAATTCAACTTGCATATTTTTCTGTAGAGAAAACCATTTCATCACATGCTATGAACTGTTTTGTGTACAGTACGTTAATTTATATTTTGTGATAGCCTGCATAGGGGGTAGCACGGTGGTTTAAGGTGCAGCTCCATCCAGAGATGGGAGTTGTATTTGTGTTGGCGACCCTCCTGTCCTGTGCACCAACAGCAATTCTTGTATATTCGTCTGTGAATTGTTCTGTGAATTGTTTCTGTAATTTATGTTTGTGGCATGGCCGGGGCAGGGGGTCACTCCTTTGAGTCTGGTCTGCTTGAGGTTTCTTCCCTAGAGGGAGTTTTTCCTTGCCACTGTTGCTCTGGGGGTTGGTAAGGTTAGACCTTACCTGTGTGAAGCACCTTGAGGCAACTCTGTTGTGATTTGGCACTATATAAAGGAAATAAATTGAAAAATTATTGTATAATACAGCTAGCTAATATGATAGCTGAAGCTTCACTGTTGGTTCAAAGTAATTTGATGCCATGATTGAGTCGCACTTACTGTATGTAAAAAATTCTTTACATGGATTGCTCGAGCAAATGGGTGATTCCATATGTGTCGGATGGGACATTCAGAGATCCATTTCCAGCCTGGTCAGACAGTGTTAAAGCAAGTACCTACATTTGGGTGCAGATAGGTTGTGATACCACTGAGCAATATTGCCTTTGCATACTTTTGATCAGAAGTGTTTTTGGAGGAAACAGGCAAAAAAAAAAAAAAAAAATCAAACATGTCGTACGGGACGCAGAAAACTGGTAAAATTCTTTCCAAATGTGACTGTTCTGTGGAGTTGCATCAGGAAGGGCATGTGGCGTAAAACCTGTGCCAATTCAACATGCACCTTGGATTTGCTGTGGCGAACCCGAGTACAAAGCAAGGAAGCAGCCGAAGGGACTTAATATAGTCACCAACCACCAAGACAGATGCATCTGTCGTAAATGTGGCCAGAATGTTAGCCCACCCCCCACCCCGCCCCCAGCACAGTGGTCCAGCTCGCACCCCCAGTGCACTGTAGGAACCGATACTGGGAAAATTTTCTACTTCCAACCCTTATCATGCTTCATTGAATGAATGAATGAATGAATGAATGAATGAATGAATGAAAACTTTATTTCGAACATTTGATACAACAACAATTACAAGATAGATCAGTAAAGACAACAACAAAAAAGTTCCTACTGTGTACCCAACATGTCCGAAAAGGGGTAGGGTGAAGCATCAGCTTATTTATCCCTACCCCTTCTTCCCCACAACCAGTAATACCCTTTGCCACATATACACATAGATTCCTACACACCTAAACCGATATCAATATATATATATATATATATATATATATATATATATATATTGATATATATATATATATATATATATTGATATATATATATATTGATATATATATATATATATTGATATATATTGATATATATATATATATATATTGATATATATATTGATATATATATATATATATTGATATATATATATATATATATATATATATTGATATATATATATATATATATATATATATATTGATATATATATATATATATATATATATTGATATTGATATATATATATATATATTGATATATATATATATTGATATATATATATATATATTGATATATATATATATATATATTGATATATATATATATATATGCTGGGAAAGGTGTCGTAGCACGGACCCACAACAGGGGGCGCAAATGAACGGACAATGAGTAAGCCAAAAGGTAACAATTTAATGTTGTGATAATACACAACTAAAGTCACAGAATTTGCAGAGTCAATAAACACCAGGTGACGTGTGGGCAGGCTCGAAGATAGAAGACCCCTGACGAGAGAGAAGCCGCGTCCCACACGGCCTCCACCACCAACGGTCTGAAGAACACCGGAGCCGCCAAGTCCCGAGTCCCCAGGTGGCCTCTGTCTTCGGCTGTCGACCCTGGTACTGCTGGTAGAAAGCAGAGATATGATGTGTGAGTGTGAGTCCGCACACTCAGTAATTCACAGTCCAAATACAGTTAGGAGGGAGCACCTCCACCTCCAAATCACACACACTCCTGGTCAACCACTTATCTGAGATGGGGTGTGGGGCGAAGCCGTCGCTGTCACACCAAACGCCAATCCTCTAGATAAGGCAACACTCCAGGAAAACGGCTGCAATAGAAGTTCAAGTTATTACACACACAGTGTTAGTCAGCAGAGAAATTACTTTGGTACTGGTAGTCGATTTCTCGGCGAGGAGGTGGAGTTGCAGTCCAGCCTTTATGGTGATGATGATGATGAACGAGTGACAGCTGGTGCAGAGGAAGAATGACAGCTGTCACTTCTTCTGGGTCTGGCGCCCTCTCGTGCTTGGAGCCCGCACTCCAAGCAGGGTGCCCTCTGGTGGTGGTGGGCCAGCAGTACCTCCTCTTCAGCGGCCCACATAACAATATATATATATATATATATATATATATATATATATATATATATATATATATATATCAACATACATACACATATATATACATATACGAGGTCTGTCCATAAAGTATAGGTCCTTTTTATTTTTTTCAAAAACTATATGGATTTCATTCATATGTTTTTACGTCAGACATGCTTGAACCCTCGTGCGCATGCGTGAGTTTTTCCACGCCTGTCGGTGACGTCATTCACCTGTGAGCACTCCTTGTGGGAGGAGTCGTCCAGCCCCTCGTCGGAATTCCTTTGTCTGAGAAGTTGCTGAGAGACTGGCGCTTTGTTTGATCAAAATTTTTTCTAAACCTGTGAGACACATCGAAGTGGACACGGTTCGAAAAATTAAGCTGGTTTTCGGTAAGCTGAAAACCTCCACATTTCAGGCTCTATTGATCCAGGACGTCGTGAAAGAACAGAGAAGTTTCAGAAGAAGTCGGTTTCAGCATTTTATCCGGATATCCCACTGTTAAAGGAGATTTTTTTAATGAAAGACGTGCGGGCGGATTGCAGCGTCGGTTCGCAGCCGCCGCGACGCTCCGCCACAGGAAAAACACCTCCGTTGGAAGCCTTAAGGACAAGTTGGAACATGTCCAGCTGTTAAACAGTTTCTCATATACTCACTCCACTGAAAGCCATCAAAAGCCGCCTGGATTTTACAAATGGTTATCAACACGGAGGTGTTTTTCCTGTGCCGCCGCACCGCGCCGGCTGCGTCCCGACGCGCGGACCCGTCCGCACGTCTTTCATGGACAGACCTCGTATACACACATATATACATATATATACATACACATATATATACACATATACACACATATATACACAAACATAAATATACACCTACACATACCTACTTACATACAAAATACTATATATTTACAAGCCGAAGCAAAAAACAAAAACACCCTAACCCTCATTACCCTTCCTCCTCCCTATACCTAGAAAAAAACATATTTTTGTACCGCTGTTTGAACTGGTTCATGCTTGGACATTGCTTGAGCCCCACTCCCAATCTGTTCCACATCCTCACCCCACAGATAGAAATACAGAAACCTTTTAATGTTGTTCGTGCCCACTGATGCTTTAAATTAAATTTCCCCCTCAGACTGCAATCCCCTGATCTGTTAAAAAAACATATTTTTAATATTTGCTGGAAGTAAATTGTTTATTGCTTTATACACGATTTGTACTGTTTGAAAATGAACCAAGTCTGTGAATTTTAAGAATTTGGATTGTAAAATAGTGGCTTTGTATGATCTCTATAGCCAGTATTATGAATAATTCTTATAGCTCTTTTCTGCATTACTGATAGTGATTGTGTTATACCTTTATAAGTATTACCCCATACCTCTGCACAGTACTGTAAATATGGTAAAACCAGTGAGCAGTAAAGAATGCGGAGTGAGTTGTGGTCCAGAATATGTTTCGCTTTGTTTAGAACTGAAATGCTTCTTGACAGTTTACTTTGTATATGTTTTATATGAGTCTTCCAGTTTATCTTATCATCTATCTGCGGTATTGTATCACTTCTTGTTCCGGAGCACAGCGGTGTTTTTCTGTATCTGTTAGCTGTTTAATCTGCGCAGTTAGATTGATCTAGTTATCTAGATTACGATTTGTTTCCCAGTGTAATCTTTACGTGCCTTAACTAAAGCACTCCTTCTGCTGAATCACCTCTAAATTATTTACACATTATTCGCTTTGCGTGTTTTTAGGAATCCGCTAGCTTAGCGTAGCTACTAGCTCTTAGCCGATTTAGCATGGCGGCTTCTCCTGTCTCTCCCGCACTTTTCTGCTCTGGGTGTGAAATGTTTAGTTATTCCTCGGCCTCCTTTAGCAGTAATGGTACTTGTAATAAGTGTAGCTTATTCGTAGCTTTGGAGGCCAGGCTGGGCGAATTGGAGACTCGGCTCCGCACCGTGGAAAATTCTACAGCTAGCAAGGCCCCTGTAGTCGGTGCGGACCAAGGTAGCTTAGCCGCCGTTAGTTCCCCCCTGGCAGATCCCGAGCAGCCGGGAAAGCAGGCCGACTGGGTGACTGTGAGGAGGAAGCGTAGCCCTAAACAGAAGCCCCGTGTACACCGCCAACCCGTTCACATCTTTAACCGTTTTTCCCCACTCGACGATACACCCGCCGAGGATCAAACTCTGGTTATTGGCGACTCTGTTTTGAGAAATGTGAAGTTAGCGACACCAGCAACCATAGTCAATTGTCTTCCGGGGGCCAGAGCAGGCGACATTGAAGGAAATTTGAAACTGCTGGCTAAGGCTAAGCGTAAATTTGGTAAGATTGTAATTCACGTCGGCAGTAATGACACCCGGTTACGCCAATCGGAGGTCACTAAAATTAACATTGAATCGGTGTGTAACTTTGCAAAAACAATGTCGGACTCTGTAGTTTTCTCTGGGCCCCTCCCCAATCAGACCGGGAGTGACATGTTTAGCCGCATGTTCTCCTTGAATTGCTGGCTGTCTGAGTGGTGTCCAAAAAATGAGGTGGGCTTCATAGATAATTGGCAAAGCTTCTGGGGAAAACCTGGTCTTGTTAGGAGAGACGGCAGCCATCCCACTTTGGATGGAGCAGCTCTCATTTCTAGAAATCTGGCCAATTTTCTTAAATCCTCCAAACCGTGACTATCCAGGGTTGGGACCAGGAAGCAGAGTTGTAGTCTTACACACCTCTCTGCAGCTTCTCTCCCCCTGCCATCCCCTCATTACCCCATCCCCGTAGAGACGGTGTCTGCTCCCAGACTACCAATAATCAGCAAAAATCTATTTAAGCATAAAAATTCAAAAAGAAAAAATAATATAGCACCTTCAACTGCACCACAGACTAAAACAGTTAAATGTGGTCTATTAAACATTAGGTCTCTCTCTTCTAAGTCCCTGTTGGTAAATGATATAATAATTGATCAACATATTGATTTATTCTGCCTAACAGAAACCTGGTTACAGCAGGATGAATATGTTAGTTTAAATGAGTCAACACCCCCGAGTCACACTAACTGTCAGAATGCTCGTAGCACGGGCCGGGGTGGAGGATTAGCAGCAATCTTCCATTCCAGCTTATTAATTAATCCAAAACCCAGACAGAGCTTTAATTCATTTGAAAGCTTGTCTCTTAGTCTTGTCCATCCAAATTGGAAGTCCCAAAAACCAGTTTTATTTGTTATTATCTATCGTCCACCTGGTCGTTACTGTGAGTTTCTCTGTGAATTTTCAGACCTTTTGTCTGACTTAGTGCTTAGCTCAGATAAGATAATTATAGTGGGCGATTTTAACATCCACACAGATGCTGAGAATGACAGCCTCAACACTGCATTTAATCTATTATTAGACTCTATTGGCTTTGCTCAAAAAGTAAATGAGTCCACCCACCACTTTAATCATATCTTAGATCTTGTTCTGACTTATGGTATGGAAATAGAAGACTTAACAGTATTCCCTGATAACTCCCTTCTGTCTGATCATTTCTTAATAACATTTACATTTACTCTGATGGACTACCCAGCAGTGGGGAATAAGTTTCATTACACTAGAAGTCTTTCAGAAAGCGCTGTAACTAGGTTTAAGGATATGATTCCTTCTTTATGTTCTCTAATGCCATATACCAACACAGTGCAGAGTAGCTACCTAAACTCTGTAAGGGAGATAGAGTATCTCGTCAATAGTTTTACATCCTCATTGAAGACAACTTTGGATGCTGTAGCTCCTCTGAAAAAGAGAGCTTTAAATCAGAAGTGTCTGACTCCGTGGTATAACTCACAAACTCGTAGCTTAAAGCAGATAACCCGTAAGTTGGAGAGGAAATGGCGTCTCACTAATTTAGAAGATCTTCACTTAGCCTGGAAAAAGAGTCTGTTGCTCTATAAAAAAGCCCTTCGTAAAGCTAGGACATCTTTCTACTCATCACTAATTGAAGAAAATAAGAACAACCCCAGGTTTCTTTTCAGCACTGTAGCCAGGCTGACAAAGAGTCAGAGCTCTATTGAGCTGAGTATTCCATTAACTTTAACTAGTAATGACTTCATGACTTTCTTTGCTAACAAAATTTTAACTATTAGAGAAAAAATTACTCATAACCATCCCAAAGACGTATCGTTATCTTTGGCTGCTTTCAGTGATGCCGGTATTTGGTTAGACTCTTTCTCTCCGATTGTTCTGTCTGAGTTATTCTCATTAGTTACTTCATCCAAACCATCAACATGTTTATTAGACCCCATTCCTACCAGGCTGCTCAAGGAAGCCCTACCATTATTTAATGCTTCGATCTTAAATATGATCAATCTATCTTTGTTAGTTGGCTATGTACCACAGGCTTTTAAGGTGGCAGTAATTAAACCATTACTTAAAAAGCCATCACTTGACCCAGCTATCTTAGCTAATTATAGGCCAATCTCCAACCTTCCTTTTCTCTCAAAAATTCTTGAAAGGGTAGTTGTAAAACAGCTAACTGATCATCTGCAGAGGAATGGTCTATTTGAAGAGTTTCAGTCAGGTTTTAGAATTCATCATAGTACAGAAACAGCATTAGTGAAGGTTACAAATGATCTTCTTATGGCCTCGGACAGTGGACTCATCTCTGTGCTTGTTCTGTTAGATCTCAGTGCTGCTTTTGATACTGTTGACCATAAAATTTTATTACAGAGATTAGAGCATGCCATAGGTATTAAAGGCACTGCGCTGCGGTGGTTTGAATCATATTTGTCTAATAGATTACAATTTGTTCATGTAAATGGGGAATCTTCTTCACAGACTAAAGTTAATTATGGAGTTCCACAAGGTTCTGTGCTAGGACCAATTTTATTCACTTTATACATGCTTCCCTTAGGCAGTATTATTAGACGGTATTGCTTAAATTTTCATTGTTACGCAGATGATACCCAGCTTTATCTATCCATGAAGCCAGAGGACACACACCAATTAGCTAAACTGCAGGATTGTCTTACAGACATAAAGACATGGATGACCTCTAATTTCCTGCTTTTAAACTCAGATAAAACTGAAGTTATTGTACTTGGCCCCACAAATCTTAGAAACATGGTGTCTAACCAGATCCTTACTCTGGATGGCATTACCCTGACCTCTAGTAATACTGTGAGAAATCTTGGAGTCATTTTTGATCAGGATATGTCATTCAAAGTGCATATTAAACAAATATGTAGGACTGCTTTTTTGCATTTACGCAATATCTCTAAAATCAGAAAGGTCTTGTCTCAGAGTGATGCTGAAAAACTAATTCATGCATTTATTTCCTCTAGGCTGGACTATTGTAATTCATTATTATCAGGTTGTCCTAAAAGTTCCCTAAAAAGCCTTCAGTTAATTCAAAATGCTGCAGCTAGAGTACTGACGGGGACTAGAAGGAGAGAGCATATCTCACCCATATTGGCCTCTCTTCATTGGCTTCCTGTTAATTCTAGAATAGAATTTAAAATTCTTCTTCTTACTTATAAGGTTTTGAATAATCAGGTCCCATCTTATCTTAGGGACCTCGTAGTACCATATTACCCCAATAGAGCGCTTCGCTCTCAGACTGCAGGCTTACTTGTAGTTCCTAGGGTTTGTAAGAGTAGAATGGGAGGCAGAGCCTTCAGCTTTCAGGCTCCTCTCCTGTGGAACCAGCTCCCAATTCAGATCAGGGAGACAGACACCCTCTCTACTTTTAAGATTAGGCTTAAAACTTTCCTTTTTGCTAAAGCTTATAGTTAGGGCTGGATCAGGTGACCCTGAACCATCCCTTAGTTATGCTGCTATAGACGTAGACTGCTGGGGGGTTCCCATGATGCACTGTTTCTTTTTCTTTTTGCTCTGTATGCACCACTCTGCATTTAATCATTAGTGATCGATCTCTGCTCCCCTCCACAGCATGTCTTTTTCCTGGTTCTCTCCCTCAGCCCCAACCAGTCCCAGCAGAAGACTGCCCCTCCCTGAGCCTGGTTCTGCTGGAGGTTTCTTCCTGTTAAAAGGGAGTTTTTCCTTCCCACTGTAGCCAAGTGCTTGCTCACAGGGGGTCGTTTTGACCGTTGGGGTTTTACATAATTATTGTATGGCCTTGCCTTGCAATATGGGGCGCCTTGGGGCAACTGTTTGTTGTGATTTGGCGCTATATAAAAAAAATTGATTGATTGATTGATCTATCATCTATTATCACCCCCAGAAACTTATTTTCATGTACCCTTTCAATATCTACCCCCTCGACTTGTAAATGAACCTGTATGTCTGTATTACAATAGTCAAATAACATGTATTTTGTTTTACTTAAGTTTAATGATAATTTGTTTCTGTCAAACCATATTTTCAATTTTCCCATTTCTATACTGATCCTCCTCAGTAACTCCTGCAAATCCCCCCCTGAACAAAAAATGCTTGTGTCATCTGCAAATAATACTAATTTTAATATTTTGGAAACATTGACAATATCATTTATATAAATTAGAAACAGTTTTGGACCCAATACTGACCCCTGTGGGACGCCACAAGCATTGTCCAAGCATGATGATGTATATTCCCCCAACTCCACAAACTGTTTTCTGTTACTTAAGTAGCTTCTCACCCAGTGCAACACCAACCCCCTAATCCCATACTGTTCAAGTTTACTGATTAATATGTCATGATTGATTGTATCAAAAGCCTTTTTAAGGTCTATAAATATTACAACTGAATGTAATTTGTGGTCTATGGCGTTTGTAATCTCCTCAACTGATTCTATTAATGCAAGTGATGTTGAACTATGTGCTCTGAATCCATATTGACTATCAGTAAGTAATTTATGTTTATTTATGAATTTGTCTAATCTATTATTGAATAACTTTTCTAATAATTTGGAAAATTGTGGAAGCAAAGAAACAGGTCTATAATTTGTGAAGTGGTGTCTATCCCCAGTCTTATACAGCGGCACAACCTTAGCTATTTTCATTTGATTGGGAAATTTACCGGTTTGAAATGATAAGTTACAGATGTATGTTAATGGTTCTACAATCCATTCAATGACCTGTTTTACCACCACCATATCAATTTCATTTAAATTGGTAGATGTTTTATATTTACAATTATTCACAATGTCTATAATTTCTTTTCCATCCACTGCTTTGAGGAACATTGAACAGGGATTTCTTTCTATGAGATTATTATCCCAATCCTCAGGTTCGGAATTGGGAATTTGTTCTGCCAAGCTTGGTCCAATATTTACAAAAAAATTATTAAAACCGTTGACTACCTCATCCTTATTTTCCTTCTTGACATTATTATCAATGAAATACTGAGGGTAACTCTGTTTTTTATTACCATTTTTGATAATGCTATTTAATATATCCCATATTCCTTTAATATTGTTTTTGTTATTATATATGTTACTATAATATTCCTTCCTACATACCCATATAATATTAGTTAATCTATTTTTGTATTTCTTATATCTATTTTCTGCCTCTTTAGTCTTTAGTTTTATGAATTCTCTATACAGTGTATTTTTCTTATTACATGCATTTCGTAACCCTTTTCGTCATCCATGGTCGATCTTGGATTTTTTGTTTTCTGTAGTCTTGTTTAATTGGACAATTTTTATCATATAATGATGTAAATATTTGTAAAAAAAAAGTTTCATATGCACTATCAACATCACTTTCACTGTATACCTTTTCCAGTTTTACTCCTGTAAATCCTTCTTTAGTGTGTTCATGTTTTCCTCTGTCCGCACTCGCCTGTATTTTATTTTCTCCTCTGGCTGATTCCGCCGATGGTTTCTATTATAAACGATGAAAACTGGTAGATGATCACTAATGTCATTGATTAATATTCCAGTCACAGTGTTATTCTCAATATCATTGCTGAAAATATTATCAAATCATAGAACATCATTCATACAGAAAACTACATGTAGTCTTGTACATACTTGGACACCACTTCCCTCTTCAGAAGCCCAGTGTCATAAAGAAGACAAAGGTGGATATAGCCAGTGCCCTCCCCATTGACTAATAACAATGAAAAAGCTTCAGCAATTGACTGTTAAAAAATGTGGGACAAAAAGTTACAATAATCCTATTTTTCAGAATTTGAGAAAAATTCAAAATTCTGTGATTTTTGCCCCAAAATATCCAATTCCTGGTGACTGGCAGGAAAAAATCTTTTTGGTATTTGAAGCTTAACTACTTAAATCAAACCAAATCAAATAAATTTTATTTATACAGCGCCAAATCACAACAAACAGTTGCCCCAAGGCGCTTTATATTGCAAGGCAAAAGCCATACAATAATTACAGAAAAACCCCAATGGTCAAAACGACCCCCTATGAGCAAGCACTTGGTGACAGTGGGAAGGAAAAACTCCCTTTTAACAGCAAGAAACCTCCAGCAGAACCAGGCTCAGGGAGGGGCAGTCTTCTGCTGGGACTGGTTGGGGCTGAGGGGAGAGAGTCAGGAAAAAGACATGCTGTGGAAGAGAGCAGAGATCAATCATTAATGATTAAATGCAGAGTGGTGCATACAGAGCAAAAAGAGAAAGAAACACTCAGTGCATCATGGGAACCCCCCAGCAGTCTAAGTCTATAGCAGCATAACTAAGGGATGGTTCAGGGTCACCTGATCCAGCCCTAACTATAAGCTTTAGCAAAAAGGAAAGTTTTAAGCCTAATCTTAAAAGTAGAGAGGGTGTCTGTCTCCCTGATCCGAATTGGGAGCTGGTTCCACAGGAGAGGAGTCTGAAAGCTGAAGGCTCTGCCTCCCATTCTACTCTTAAAAACCCTAGGAACTACAAGTAAGCCTTCAGTCTGAGAGCGAGGGCGCTCTATTGGGGTGATATGGTACTATGAGGTCCCTAAGATAAGATGAGACCTGATTATTCAAAACCTTATAAGTAAGAAGAAGAATTTTAAATTCTATTCTGGAATTAACAGGGAGCCAATGAAGAGAAGCCAATATGGGTGAAATATGCTCTTTCCTTCTAGTCCCCGTCAGTACTCTAGCTGCAGCATTTTGAATTAACGGAAGGCTTTTCAGGGAACTTTTAGGACAACCTGATAATAATGAATTACAATAGTCCAGCCTAGAAGAAATAAATGTATGAATTAGTTTTTCAGCATCACTCTGAGACAAGACCTTTCTAATTTTAGAGATATTGCTCAAATGCAAAAAAGCAGTCCTACATATTTGCTTAATATGCGCATTGAAGGACATATCCTGATCAAAAATGACTCCAAGATTTCTCACAGTATTACTGGAGGTCAGGGTAATTCCATCCAGAGTAAGGATCTGGTTAGACACCATGTTTCTAAGATTTGTGGGGCCAAGTACAATAACTTCAGTTTTATCTGAATTTAAAAGCAGGAAATTAGAGGTCATCCATGTCTTTATGTCTGAAAGACATTCCTGCAGTTTAACTAATTGGTGTGTGTCCTCTGGCTTCATGGATAGATAAAGCTGGGTATCATCTGCGTAACAATCAATCAATCAATCAGTTTTTTTATATAGCGCCAAATCACAACAAACAGTTGCCCCAAGGCGCTTTATATTGTAAGGCAAGGCCATACAATAATTATGTAAAACCCCAACGGTCAAAACGACCCCCTGTGAGCAAGCACTTGGCTACAGTGGGAAGGAAAAACTCCCTTTTAACAGGAAGAAACCTCCAGCAGAACCAGGCTCAGGGAGGGGCAGTCTTCTGCTGGGACTGGTTGGGGCTGAGGGAGAGAACCAGGAAAAAGACATGCTGTGGAGGGGAGCAGAGATCGATCACTAATGATTAAATGCAGAGTGGTGCATACAGAGCAAAAAGAGAAAGAAACAGTGCATCATGGGAACCCCCCAGCAGTCTACGTCTATAGCAGCATAACTAAGGGATGGTTCAGGGTCACCTGATCCAGCCCTAACTATAAGCTTTAGCAAAAAGGAAAGTTTTAAGCCTAATCTTAAAAGTAGAGATGGTGTCTGTCTCCCTGATCTGAATTGGGAGCTGGTTCCACAGGAGAGGAGCCTGAAAGCTGAAGGCTCTGCCTCCCATTCTACTCTTACAAACCCTAGGAACTACAAGTAAGCCTGCAGTCTGAGAGCGAAGCGCTCTATTGGGGTGATATGGTACTACGAGGTCCCTAAGATAAGATGGGACCTGATTATTCAAAACCTTATAAGTAAGAAGAAGAATTTTAAATTCTATTCTAGAATTAACAGGAAGCCAATGAAGAGAGGCCAATATGGGTGAGATATGCTCTCTCCTTCTAGTCCCCGTCAGTACTCTAGCTGCAGCATTTTGAATTAACTGAAGGCTTTTTAGGGAACTTTTAGGACAACCTGATAATAATGAATTACAATAGTCCAGCCTAGAGGAAATAAATGCATGAATTAGTTTTTCAGCATCACTCTGAGACAAGACCTTTCTGATTTTAGAGATATTGCGTAAATGCAAAAAAGCAGTCCTACATATTTGTTTAATATGCGCTTTGAATGACATATCCTGATCAAAAATGACTCCAAGATTTCTCACAGTATTACTAGAGGTCAGGGTAATGCCATCCAGAGTAAGGATCTGGTTAGACACCATGTTTCTAAGATTTGTGGGGCCAAGTACAATAACTTCAGTTTTATCTGAGTTTAAAAGCAGGAAATTAGAGGTCATCCATGTCTTTATGTCTGTAAGACAATCCTGCAGTTTAGCTAATTGGTGTGTGTCCTCTGGCTTCATGGATAGATAAAGCTGGGTATCATCTGCGTAACAATGAAAATTTAAGCAATGCTTTCTAATAATACTGCCTAAGGGAAGCATGTATAAAGTGAATAAAATTGGTCCTAGCACAGAACCTTGTGGAACTCCATAATTAACCTTAGTCCGTGAAGAAGACTCCCCATTTACGAGGTCTATTAGAAAAGTATCCGACCTTATTATTTTTTTTCAAAAACCATATGGATTTGAATCACGTGTGATTACATCAGACATGCTTGAACCCTAGTGGGCATGCGAGAGTTTTTTCACGCCTGTCGGTTACGTCATTCGCCTGTGGGCAGTCTTTGAGTGAGGAGTCGCCCACCCTCTCGTCGATTTTTTTCATTGTTTAGGAATGGCTTAGAGACTGCTGCTTTGTTTGATCAAAATTTTTTCAAAACTGTAAGGCACAACTGAGTGGACACCATTCGATAAATTCAGCTGGTTTTTGGTAAAAATTTTAACGGCTGATGAGAGATTTTGGTCTGGTAGTGTCGCTTTAAGGACGGTCCACGGCGCCTGACGGCGATCTGCGCTTCGAGGCGGCAGCGTCTCGCTGTTTCAAGTTGAAAACTTCCACATTTCAGGCTCTGTTGACCCAGTAAGTCGTCAGAGAACAGAGAACTTTCAGAAGAAGTCGGCATGAGGAGTTTATTGGGACATTCCATTGTTAACAGACATTTTGTAATGAAAGAACATGCGGGCAGAGTCGCATGTCGGGCCGGACCCGACCGTGGGGGTCGCGACAGGAAAAACACCTCCGTTGGAAACCTTAACGGGCAAGTTGGAACATGCCCAAGCTGTTAAACAATTTCTCAGTTACTCACTTGTTGAAAGCCATCAAAAGCCGCCTGAATTTTACAAATGGTTTTCAACACGGAGGTGTTTTTCCTGTCGCGGCGCGCACGTCTTTCATTAAAAAATGTCCTTAAACAGTGGAATGTCCGCATAAAGTCCTCATGCCGGCCTCTTCTGAATCTTCTCTGTTCTCTCACGACGTCCTGGGTGAATTAAGCCTTAAATTAGGATGTTTTCAGGTCGAAACAGGCTGACTACGGCGCCTGGAAGCGCTGCGTGACGTCCCGCTCCGTGGGAAGTCCTTACAGTGACAGAAACACCCCATAATCTCTCATCAGCCGTTAAACCTTTCACCGAAAACCAGCTTAATTTCTCGAATAGTGTCCACTCGGATATTCCTCACAGGTCCAGAAAAAATTTTGATAAAGCAACGCGCGCCGTCTCGAGCAGTGTGTGAAACAAAGGAATTCAGCCGAGAGGGCGGGACCACATCTCACTCAAGGCCTGCCCACAGGGAAATGATGTCACCGACACGCGTGAAAAAACTCACGCATTCTCACGAGGGTTCAAGCATGATTGGTGTAATCGCACGTCATTCAAATCCATATAGTTAAAAAAAAAATAAACGTGTTGGTTTATTATCTAATAGACCTCGTACATGAACAAATTGTAATCTATTAGATAAATATGATTCAAACCACTGCACTGAAGTGCCTTTAATACCTGGCTTAATGACACTGTATTGAATTGAAACATTATAATGCAGAATGAATAGTGTGTGAGTATGTGTGTGTGTGAGATTCATAGTGGTAAACATTTATTTTGAGCAAAACTCAGAAGTTGTTCTGTCTCATCAGATAGATGTCCACACACCGACTATGCCAAACTGAGTGTTTGCAGTTCTCCTTCATTCAAAGCAAACCTTAAAAGTCATATCTCTCTCCCAGCATATAGAATCCTTGCTTAGAGATAGTAAGATGCTAAAAATGATCAGTGTTTCCACTTGTGACATCACAGAGGCCCCTTCTGAACAGCTCGTTTTTGACTCTTCATCAAACTCGACGAATCTGGAAGGAGTGTTGATTTGATGCTCCAAGAGCTACATGGACACACCCTTAAGATCTGAAAAACAGCACACCCAAATTTTAGCACCCAGCCCCGTGGCATTATTTTTTGTTTTGAAATAGTGCACGTCCACATGCGCGGTCATGAAGGAGTGTCCCTTTAAATAACATCTGTTGCTGCAAAATCCTCCTTAAGACCAGGCAATTATTGTTCTGCATTGAAACCCCTCTTTAAACTAGACCATCCACCAGATTCCTGTTCTTAGTTTGATGTTGCACGGCAGTTCCCACAGATTATCTGTTGACCAGCATTTTTTATTTATTTAATGGCAAATGCTAAATACCTAGCTGTTTATTGCTTATCCTGGCAATTTAAAATGCATCACTGTACACGTAAAGTATATATATCATATAAAAATATGTCTGCCCTAAGGGGGATTAAAAATAGTTACCAAAACTTGTGCGAGTATATTTAAGATGTGATATTGTGCATCTTTTTAGCTTGGAAGCACATAAACACCAAGGGCATTTATCCTATTAAGAAATATGGTCATAACATTACACATTTGAGTTGTTGAAGAAACAATCTGTCTCAGACTGGCTCAGTGGGTATCCCAGAACAAACATGAGTGCATTAACTCCTGTGACGTATGTTACAGAAGTCTAAAACGAGTTGTTTAAGACTTATATGTTGTTACAGCAGAGGGAAGAGGACTTGTGGAGAAAGTTGAGAAGAGAGAATTTAAATGAAAGGCCAAATATATTTAGCACTTTTAAAAGGTCTAGTAAAAAAAAAAGAAAAAAAAGGAGGAATGACACCTTTAAGGAAAATAATTTTCATTGAAAAGCATAAAATGTACAAGTAAATATACGAGGTCTATTAGAAAAGTATCCGACCTTATTATTTTTTCAAAAACCATATGGATTTGAATCACGTGTGATTACATCAGACATGCTTGAACCCTCGTGGGCATGCGAGAGTTTTTTCACGCCTGTCGGTTACGTCATTCGCCTGTGGGCAGTCTTTGAGTGAGGAGTCGTCCACCCGCTCGTCGATTTTTTTCATTGTTTATGAATGGCTCAGAGACTGTTGCTTTGTTTGATAAAAAAATTTTCAAAACTGTAAGGCACAACTGAGTGGACACCATTCAATAAATTCAGCTGGTTTTCGGTAAAAATTTTAACGGCTGATGAGAGATTTTGGTCTGGTAGTGTCGCTTTAAGGACGGTCCACGGCGCCTGACGGCGATCTGCGCTTCGAGGCGGCAGCGTCTCGCCGTTTCAAGTTGAAAACTTCCACATTTCAGGCTCTGTTGACGCAGTAAGTCGTCAGAGAACAGAGAACTTTCAGAAGAAGTCGGCATGAGGAGTTTATTCGGACATTCCATTGTTAACGGTCATTTTGTAATGAAAGAACGTGCGGGCAGAGTCGCATGTCGGGCTGGACCCGACCGCGGGGGGTCGCGGCAGGAAAAACACCTCCGTTGGAAATCTTAACGGGCAAGTTGGAACATGCCCAAGCTGTTAAACAATTTCTCAGTTACTCACTTGTTGAAAGCCATCAAAAGCCGCCTGAATTTTACAAATGGTTTTCAACACGGAGGTGTTTTTCTGGTCGCGGCGCACACAGATTTGCCGAGTCGTCACGGAAACGACTCGGCGAATTTGCGCGCACGTTCTTTCATTACAAAATTACCTTTAACAGTGGAATGTCCACATAAACTCCTCATGCCGGCCTCTTCTGAATCTTCTCTGTTCTCTCACGACGTCCTGGGTCAACAGAACCTTAAATTAGGATGATTTCAGCTCGAAACAGCCAGACAACGTCGCCTGGAAGCGCTGCGTGACGTCCCGCTCCGTGGGAAGTCCTTACACCGACAGAAACACCCCATAATCTCTCATCAGCCGTTAAACTTTTCACAGAAAACCAGCTTAATTTCTCGAATAGTGTCCACTCGGATATTCCTCACAGGTCCAGAAAAATTTTTGATAAAGCAACGCGCGCCGTCTCGAGCAGCGTGTGAAACAAAGGAATTCAGCCGAGAGGGCGGGACCACATCTCACTCAAGGCCTGCCCACAGGGAAATGACGTCACCGACACGCGTGAAAAAACTCACGCATGCGCACGAGGGTTCAAGCATGATTGGTGTAATCGCACGTCATTCAAATCCATATAGTTAAAAAAAAAAATAAAAGGGTCGGTTTATTATCTAAGAGACCTCGTATGTAATGGTGTTTTTGACTATGTGGGGAGGTGATTGGCTGGTTAAATCAACTCAAGAAATACAACAAGAAAAACAGAAGAAATACTAAGGTGATCGCTGGCCGCTAGCCCTAAGATTCACTAAAAGACCCAGAATTTAGGTAAAGTTGAGGAGGCGGCCCGCTCCAATAGTAATAAATGAATTAAAAGAGTAAAAAGCATAAACAAAACTGTACCAGTATGCTAGTCATATGAAAGGGAAAATAAGTGCGTCTTCAGTCTGGACTTGAAAGTCTCCTCAGAATCTGATTGTTTTATTGACGCAGGGAGATCATTCCTCAGAACAGGGGCACGATAAGAGAAAGCTCTGTGACCCGCAGACTTCTTATTCACCCTAGGGACACAAAGTAGTCCTGCACCCTGAGAACGTAAAGCCCGGGCCAATACGTAAGGTTTAATTAGGTCAGCTATGTAGGGAGGTGCCAGTCCATGAATAATTTTATAGGTTAGTAGCAGAACCTTAAAATCTGATCTCACTGGGACAGGAAGCCAGTGAAGAGATGCCAAAATGGGTGTAATGTGATCAAACTTTCTGCTTCATGTCAAAAGTCTGGCTGCAGCATTTTGAACCATTTGGAGAGCCCTAATGCTAGATTGCGGTAAACCAGAAAATAGAACATTGCAGTAGTCCAATCTAGAAGAGATGAACGCATGTATCAGGGTCTCAGCATCAGCCATAGAGAGGATGGGACGAATCTTCTATATTTCGCAGGTGGAAGAAAGCAGTCCTAGTACTATTTGTAATATGGAGGCCAAAGGACAACGAAGGATCAAAAATTACCCCGAGGTTCCTCACTTTGTCAGTGTGATGTATGACACACGAGCCTAGGCTGAGTGTTAACTGGTCAAATTGATGCCGATGTCTCACTGGACCAAGAACCATCATTTCAGTCTTATCAGGGTTTAAAAGTAGGAAGTTTCTAGACATCCAACGTCTCACTGCTGCAAGGCAATCTTCTAAGAATTTTATGTGAACAAAATTACCAGCAGTTATCGGCATATACGAGGTCTGTCCGTAAAGTATCGTACCTTTTTATTTTTTTCAAAAACTATATGGATTTCATTCATATGTTTTTACGTCAGACATGCTTGAACCCTTGTGCGCATGCGTGAGTTTTTCCACGCCTGTCGGTGACGCCATTTGTCTGTGAGCACGCCTTGTGGAAGGAGTGGTCCCGCCCCCTCGTCGGATTTTCATTGTCTGGAAATGGCGGAATGAAAAGGACTTTTTTTCCATCAGAATTTTTTCAGAAGGTGTTAGAGACTGGCACCTGGAAACCATTCGAAAAATTTATCTGGCTTTCAGTGAAAATTTTACGGGCTTCACAGAGAATAAGGACTTTAACTACAGGTTTAAGGACCCCTTTAAAGGACGGTCGGTGCGCTGCGCTGCGAGCTGCGACGACGCGGCACAAACCACTGGATCATTTCTAAGCTGATGGCTCTGTGGATATGAGACCATCGTGTGCTCTTTCTCTGGTTATCACAAGACCTGGACATCAGCCATTTTCCAGCAGATTTCACTTTTAACAAGGGATTTTGTCATGGAAAGCCGCGCGGAGGCTTCGCGCGTCACGACCGATTCGCTGATGAAGCGAGACAAAGGAACACCTCCGTTTCGGCGTGTTAGAGGACAAGTTGGGACATGTCCAGCTCTCCACAAGTTCTTTTATACTCACTCGACTGGTAAGCACTGAAAGCCGAGATAGACATGTCCCAACTTGTCCTCTAACACGCCGAAACGGAGGTGTTCCTTTGTCTCGCTTCATCAGCGAATCGGTCGTGACGCGCGAAGCCTCTGCACGGCTTTCCATGACAAAATCTCTTGTTAAAAGTGAAATCTGCTGGAAAATGGCTGATGTCCAGGTCTTGTGATAACCAGAGAAAGAGCACACGACGGTCTCGTATCCACAGAGCCATCAGCTTAGAAATGATCCAGTGGTTTGTGCCGCGTCGTCGCAGCTCGCAGCGCGGCACACCGACCGTCCTTTAAAGGGGTCCTTAAACCTGTAGTTAAAGTCCTTATTCTCTGTGAAGCCTGTAAAATTTTCACTGAAAGCCAGATAAATTTTTCAAATGGTTTCCAGGTGCCAGTCTCTAACAGCTTCTGAAAAAATTCTGATGGAAAAAAAGTCCTTTTCATTCCGCCATTTCCAGACAATGAAAATCCGACGAGGGGGCGGGACCACTCCTTCCACAAGGCGTGCTCACAGGCGAATGACGTCACCGACAGGCGTGGAAAAACTCACGCATGCGCACGAGGGTTCAAGCATGTCTGACGTACAAACATATGAATGAAATCCATATAGTTTTTGAAAAAAATAAAAAGGTACGATACTTTACGGACAGACCTCGTATAGCTGAGTATCATCTGCATAGCAGTGAAAGGTAATCCCAAAACACCGCAATATGTGCCCAAGGGGTGCTATATAAAGGGAGAAAAGCAGGGGGTCTAAGACAGACCCCTGAGGAACACCAAATTTCATGTCACTAAGGTTAGAGGTAGTGTTACTGTACAAAACACAGTGAGAACGACTGGTCAAGTATGACGTCAGCCATGCAAGGGCACTCCCAGTAATCCCAAAATGATTTTCCAGCCTATCAAGTAGAATATGATGATCCACTCTATCAAATGCAGCACTGAGATCTAACAGCTACAGAACCGTAGTGGTGTCCGAATCCATTGTAAGCAGAAGATCATTCGCCACTTTAGTGAGAGCCGTCTCTGTGGAATAATATTTTCTCAAAGCAGACTGCAGTGGCTCAAAGAGATTATTCTCAGTAAGATAGTCTACGAGCTGCCGTGACACCACTTTGCCAGAATTTTAGAGCAAAATGATAGATTTGATATCGGCTGATAGTTTTTCAATACACTAAGGTCAAGATTAGGTTTCTTAAGTAATGGTTTAAGCACTGCAGATTTGAAACATTTAGGAACAGATCCAGAAGTTAAAGAAAGATTAATAATTTCCAGCACAATCGGCCCAAGAGTGGGCCACAGGTCCTTAAACAGTTTTGTTGGTATAGGATCAAATAAACAGGTTGTGCTTTTTGTTGACGTTACGAGTTTCGTCAACATGCCTAGAGAGATACTATCAAATTCTGTAAATCTAGGTAATACCTCAGTAGTGGCGCCCACCTCAATAGCATGGTGTAGTGGCTGGGTTAAGGCATGCTGGGATATGTTCAACCTAATGTCATCTATTCTCAAAGTAATCCAGGAGATATTGTGCTGTAAAAGGAGAGCTAGCTACAGGTGGTTGTCCATGAATAAGTGTTGCCAGTGTGTCAAACAAGAAATTTGAGTTATGCTTGTTTTTGTTGATCAAATCAGAGTAGTAGGTCCGCTTTGTAGCCAATAATGCATGCTTATAGTCTAAGATAGCATCACGCCACGCAAGGTGGAATACTTCTAATTTTGAATGACGCCATTTACATTCTAGACCTCTTGCTTTATGCTTGAGGTCATGCATGTAATCATTGAACCAATTTGACTGTGATTTGGGGGAGCACAGTTTCAACACAGGTGGTGCAATCATGTCGAGTGTAGTTTTGAGCACTGAGTTTAAACTATCCACAAATCTGTCTACTGACTGGGTATTTGTCAAAAGTGATGCTAAGACATCAGGCAGTCCAGCTTCTAGTTCAGTCTTAGTTGAGGAGTTGATGCATCGCTGCAGTGATAAATAAGGTTGTTGTTCCACTAAACACGGCAGCGATACTGTAAACTTAATAAGTGAGTGATCAGAGACAACTGATGTAAGAGGCATGATGTCAATATTCGTGACAGCAATACCACGTGCGAGAACCAGATCCAGGGTATTTCCACTGATGTGCGTCAAATCCCGAATGCATTGCTGAAATCCTAATGCATCCACAATTTCCATAAATGATTTGCAGAGGGGATCAGAAGCCTTATTTATATGAACGTTAAAGTCACCAATGATCAGAATGTTATCTGCACTAGTTGACAAGTTAGAGATGAACGCACCAAATTAATCTAAGAATTCAGAATATGGGCCAGGAGGCCTATATACAGTGACAAAGTAATACGGCTGATTTTTATTCTTCTGACCTTGGCAATGCGTAATATCCTGAGCAGAATGGAGAATCAGATGTTCAAACGAGTTATATTTGTGATCCCCAACAGCTAATAAGCTAAACCTAGATTTATAAATAAGAGCAACACCCCCGCCTTGCTTTGCATCATGAGGGACGTGACTAAATGTATATGCTGGTGGGCAGGCTTCATTTAAGGGGAGGACAGCTGTAGGTTTAAGCCAGGTTTCACATAACCCAATCATATCTAAGTGATGATCAATAATTAAATCATTAATCAACAATGATTTTGAGGACAGTGATCTTATGTTAATGAGACAGTGTAAGGACCTCAGTGGGGTTGACAGTTGAACTGTTTGGGTTTAGGGGTGGTTCCAGAGTAGCATATATAAGATGCCTAGAAGTAGGTTTAGGTTTGAGACATTCCACGCGCATTGTAGGTAGCAGACACGAAATCTTTGCTATTGCTGGAACAACCACTGGGCCATCCACAATTTCAACATCATCCAATATAATAATGGGTATTAAGTTTGCAAAGCATATCCCTCTATGATTTTTATGGACATGTCTACGGAAGCAGGCCACAGTCTCAACTTGTTGAATTTCCCTCCCTGGCAGATAAACTGCACTATCACCATAGTGGATTTTCTGCACTAATTTCCCCGCTAAACTAATGGATTCCACACCCACATTTGTCATAAGCCTTGCAGGGTCTCTAATCACCTGCTCTGTGGCCTGCTGTAGATTCCTAATGTTACCCTCCCTGTAGAGCTCTATCTATGTTCGCAGACAAGATGGCGGCACCTTCCCCAGTAGGGTGGAGGCCATCCGGCATCAGCAGGCCACGACGGCCCCAGAACGAAGGCCAGTTATCAATGAAGCTAAAGCTTTGCTGTCTACAAAACTGCGCCAGCCACCTATTTAATGATGTCAGCCTGCTAAACACCTCATCAGTACCCCGGGAGGGGAGTTGACCAGAGACTATTAATTGATGCCGACGCATCTTTCTGGCAAGGTCACAAGTCCTCTCTATGTCCATTTTTGTGACCTCTGAGTGCTTCATCCTGATAACATTGGTGCCGACGTGAATAACTATGTGACTATATCTCATGTTATGTTCCTTTGTCTGTCTTCCTTTCTGCAGCGTCAGCACCCTAAGATGGGATGCAATGTCGGGAGCTCTGACCCCAGGAATACATTTAACGTCAGCCAGCGTCTGTAACCTGACTTTGCGGAATTCACATCAGGTAAATCCAAGGGGGAGAACCGATTCACAGTGTGATCGGGATGCCACAACTGGGCACTAAGCCCTACGGGGCTTCCTCCGCCTAGCCACAGTCTGAAAACCGTCCCCCCACAGCCGGTGTTTCTAGGCTGATGCTAATGGGCTTGCTAGCCAGCCCAGCACTAACCTCATCTGGAGTGCCCGTAACATCTAACTCCACTGCGCTAAGAAGCTGCTCTAACTTACGGACACGGCTCTCTAAGAGAGCCACCCTATCTTCCAGCATCACACAGGATTTGTGGAGGTTGTAAAGTAGGTAAAGTAGTGTACTTTGTGCACTAGGAAATTCAAGAGTATAGCCAAGAAAGCTAACCACTCGTAAGGCTCACACAGACGCACATAAATTAATTAAAGTTCACAGCAGTTACACTGAAAGAGTAGCAGAAGTATTACACATGTAGGAACAGTATCTATCTATCTATCTATCTATCTATCTATCTATCTATCTATCTATCTATCTATCTATATATATATATATATATATATATATATATATATATATATATATATATATATATATAAACCACTCCTAAGATTAACACAAGAGTAAACTACTAAGCTAAAGTTCACAACAGTTACACTAACAGTTAACTAACAGAAGTATATAAAAAAAATGAAATGAAAAAATGAAAACGGGGTCCGAAGTAGCTAACGCTAGCCACTCCTAAGATTTACACAGGAGTAAAATAATTACTTAAAATTCACAGCAGTTCGACTGAAAAACTAACAGAAGTATTAACCAGGTAAAAAAGAAACAGCTATAAAAATAACGACCGGGGGGTGGGTGGGGGGGGGGAGTCGACCTAGCTAGCGAAAGCTAACCGCTAGCGAATGCTAACTGCTAGTGAATACTAACTGCTAGTGAATTACAACAGGACTATAGTTAAATAACGTTCAGAGTAGATACAATTAATAACCAGACGAGTGCTAACAGAAATAAAAGAAATGTATACAACCGTGTGAAGTTCAGAATAGTGTCACAACAACAAACAATCCGTCAGAAACAAGTTGCCAGATCTGTGATCCAGCGTCAGCAGTCTCCATTTCATAGACTGCATTTCTATTTCAGTGTAGAAATGCAGTCTATTTATGTATGACTTCATTATAAAGCCATTCATATCAATCATTCATTCTCTTAGCCGCTTACTCCAAATAAGGGTCACAGGGGGGCTGGGGCCTATCCCAGTAGTCTTAGGGTGAGAGGTAGGGTACCCCCTGGACAGAACGCCATGGTCTCACTCTCAGCTGCGGTCAATTTTAAAGTTTCCAATGTCTCTGGATGTGGGAGGAAGACGGAGCACCTCGAGAGAACCCATGTGAACACGGGGAGAACAGGCAGCTCCACACAGCAATGCCACAGGTGGGAAGTGATCCCAGAACCTTCTTGTGCTAACCACTAAGCCACCATGCTGCTCTCATATCAGTCAGTGATTAGCTCATCCATCTAAGCTTATTGGTTGTTGAGATATTCTACAGTCCAAGTTGTTCTTGACCTTTGACCAAACTACTTGAAAGTCTAATCACCTCTACATACTGTATCTATCCAAATAATATTCCCACCAAGTTTGTAAATCTGTCCAGCATTTTTTGTTATCCCACACCTGTGAAAACAATACCTTGCTATTGGCACTTCACTAACATGCAGGACAATTAAAGAAATATATCACCTAGAAACAGATCGCTCAACAATTGGAGTGTGTAGAAACCTGGGCATTGCAAATAATTTGACACCAAACTTAACACCGTTTAATGGGTGTTTCCAGAGATATGGTGTGTAATATCCACACGTGATTCCAGATGGACAAGGGAAATATACTGCAGAAAATGTAATTAATACATATTTATTCATTCATTCCAGTTTTAACAGTCTTCTTTCATTTAGTTAGTTTGGTTCAGTGGCTGGTTGGATCTGTAAATTCAATGGGTCTTGTCAAGCTCATTCAGTTCTCAAAGCAGAATAGTGTCATTGTTTGTTGTCTCATCCCACACCGTGACTCTGAAACAAAGGATTTGGGTCAGAGTGACCCAGTGAGAGCTCCTGTTGAATGAATATAGTCGTAAAAAAGAGACGAGACTGAAGCTCTTCCACGCCCACTTTAACTATAAATATTCACTGTGGTAGCTGAATCCACTTCTTAAATGTTTCCTCTGTCAGCCACTCAATGGTGTTACAAACCAAAACTAGCAAACACCTTCTATGTATGTATGTATGTATGTGTATATGTATTTGTGTAGTCACGCAAACACCCAACCCATTTGAGATATATTTTACAAGAGCAGTCCTGGGCAGTTTAGCTGTGATTGGACACAGGTTGTGGTGTGCAGTTACGCTGGCTTAACCTCCTGACTTCGTCATTTACAAACATCTTTGTCAAATAGGCTCAACTGACTCTGATTGGATCTCTCTGGATTTGACAGTAGTTGGTCAGTAGAAGGCATGGGCTGGTATGTGATTTGGATGGTATGATAACAGTGGGCAAAAATACCGCTGTTTCACAGTATTATGTATAGCTTTAAAATGTGCTTTAACAACATTATGGCTATTTGCATATGAAGCGCGCGTGATTCAGGCGCAATAATTGACACAATGTCTACCACTACAAGCACTATACCACTGATAACTTTAGAGAAAATACCAAAATAATAGTCTCTCTTTTGGACATGTAGCATCTGCCCTGTGGGAAACATGACTTACTTGCTTTTGGAGAAATGTGGCTGGAATAAGGTCCGGAACTCTGTATGCTCAATATTTGGCCAAGCTTCACCAACAAAGTGCTTGAAATAGATGTATTTGTCCTTCTTGACATGTTTGTGGGAGAAATGTGGTCGACCACAAGCACGACTCGAGTCCACCGCTTGTACTTCTCAGTGGTTTCAAAGATGGGATAAAGTTTACTCCTTCCATGTAATCCTTTGTGGGTATCTTGAATCGCTCCAAGTCCTAGTCCAGATGTGACAGTTGTTGCATAATTAGTGTTTTGCATTGTTTTGTGAATTTACTCACAGAGTTCAAATTTATTAAATCTCACAAAATTCACACAACATGAAAAGGTTAACCTGGTGCAAAACATTCCAAGTTCTCTTCAGCCTTCATTCCTCAGCTATTGTACATTTTTCTAATGCCTTTAATATATAACAGTTTTCTATCACAGTCATATCTGAAGTTTGATTTTCCTTCTTTTATGTTTGATTAATTAATTACCACAACTGCAAAATACTCTTTTGTAATCAGTGGGAACTTCAGATATAGTGAAACAATGTTCCTGAGAGTCTGTGATAAGAGCTGTAGACATGTGAACTTCAGACCCTGTATTTAACTGTAAATTCATGAGTGAGTGGCTAGAGATAACTGCCACTGAAGCTTTGCCAGATGTCCCCAAAGAGTGACTCTAATGTGCCATCAACTTGTTCAACCTACAGCACCTTTTATGCTTATCACCAAAATGAAAATGTGATATTGGCCTGAAGGCTTTGTGCCCCCTTTGCAGAAGTGTTTTCATGTCATGTCATAATATTAAGAATGTAACAAGGCAACATCAAACTGCATTGTAATGATCACTGTGGAGACTAGTTTCCACGTTTTTATAGGGATGACTACATTCAGAGAAAAAAGGCAACCAGGAACAATTTGTGTGTAAGTCATAATTTTATTGGTTTGGAAAAGGTGTGGATGTTTGTGCTGGAGTAGGAACCTGACCAAGATCTCCAAGGGATGCATCTTTGCGGCAAATGAAATCCCTGGAAATGTATAGAGACGTCGGTGTTCATTGTACAAGACACAGCTTTTGACTCTGTGATCTTCAAAATTAGATGAAGGCAGTTCATCATTGAACTTGACCCAGACCTTCAAGAGATGTATCCTTGCTTCCAATTTGGTAAACCTGTGTTAGTTCTTTGAAAGGGTATTGGGAGTAGAGTGTTGCAGATATTTTCGGCCCTGTGACCTTCAAAATGGGGTCAGGGTTAATCATCATTGAAGTTGGCATAGACCTTCTAGACTGGCGGCAAAATCTGAAAAGAGGCCTAGAAATCACTTTAGGGGTGACAGAATATTAGCAGCTGGCACCCATGTCAGCTGGTTAATATGACCCATACTGAACACTTTTGAGGTGGATGCCACTTAATTTAGGCTTTTATTGATTTTTAAAATAAAACAAAAAGGCCACCTTAGCCGTTTTAGTAAAATTTCAATAAAACACACTATCTCTGATTGTAGGCAAGCTGTCATCATAGAATTTGGGATGTTGCTCCACAGCATATCACTGACTCTCTTTTGACAGCACAAGCCCAAGGTCAAGAGAAGTTGAAAGCTTTGGTTCAGTCACGTCTCATCAGAAAAGATTTGGGATTTCATGGCAACCTGCAACAGTCCAAAAGTCCAACACTGAAAACCATGTACCAAGTACAGACCAAGGACTTATCACACAAAGATAATTGGTCGAAACACGTTTCGATCTGCTTTGACGCTTGCTCATTTCAAAAGATGCTGGTCGTCACATTGATTTGAAGAAAATCCTTTCCCATGAACTGTCACCAGTTCTACTCACTCTGGCAGATACATCAAGATCTCTATGGTCACCAAACAAAGCAGTTCTTGGACAAATTCTTCAGTCAGTGACAACTGTGGAAAATCAGCTTCCAGCCACACATCTCAAATCATGTGTGATAATTGATGGACAAGCTCTTGTTCAAGCAATTGGCAAGCCAGCCAATGCCAGGAACTTTGGACAGCTGGCAGATGTGTTTGTCAGATCAGTGTTCAGCCACTTCAGTGAGACTTGTTCTCGAGTTGACATTGTTTTTGACCGTTATGAAGGCAGAACCATCAAGGATAGAACTCAACTTCAACGGACAGGGAAAAGCTGCCCAATTCATTGGAAAATCAAGAACTCGGATGTCCCGTTGCCTGTCAACTGGAAGCAATTCATTGACCACCCTGAAAACAAACAGGATTTGGAAAACTTCTTGAGTTTGGAGATCATACATTGAGAAAAGTCAATTTTGCAGAACTGTGACATTGTAACAGCTGGGGGATTCCAGGAACGAACAGCAGCTGAGTCATCTCTGGGAACAGATATCATTTGTCTCAGATCAACTCACAATGAAACAGACACCTGAATAATCCTTCATGCCACAACACTGACAACACAAGGATTTCAGAGAATTGTTGTCCATTCAAGAGATACCGATGTCCTAGTACTGTTGGTGTACTTTGCAAACCAGCTTTCTCCAGAGCTATGGTTTCGGACTGGAACAGCAAAGCAATGGACCTATGTTGCTGTACACAGCATAAACATTGATCAAGCTCTCTCAAAAACTCCAGCGTTTCACGCACTTACTGGGTGCGACACTGTCAGTCAGTTGTGTGGGATTGGAAAAACAACGGCCTGGAAGATATTCAAACAACACTACTCACTGCTGGATGGCCTTGGACATGGGACTCTCAGTGATGAAACACTGGCAAATGCTGAAGAGTTCATTTGTCGGTTATACTCGGGCTATGAAACTGACACGAAGATCAACGATGTTCGGTTCAACTCTTCAACAAAGGTTCAAAAGACCTTGAGAAGTTACCTCCGACCCAGTCTTAGCTGCAACAACACATCAAGCGAGCACACCGCTGGTGTGTTGTCTGGCATTCATCAGTGGATACACAACCAGATCCCCTTTCCTGTTGGGAATGGCTGGTACAAAGATCCTTCCACAGGACAAACACTACCACATCTGATGACTGAAGAGCCATTTCCTGGCGAGTACCGTCAACTAACGCAGTGCCAGTGTAAAAACTGTGCTTCTGCATGATGTTGATGCAGCTCAAAGAAGCTGCGATGTACTGCTGGATGTGGCTGTAGTGATAGAACTTGTTGGAATCCTTGTAATAATTCTGACTCACACGACTCGGATTAGACGATATTTTGTACGGATGTGTTGATCACATTTTAAATGTTTTTGTGTTAGTAATAGAGAGCATTATGTGTTCACATTGTAATGTGTTTGTATCATTTCATATACCTAAATCGCAAAAATGACAAAATAATTACATTTTTTGTTTATTATTTTGTAATCAACAGATAAATATTATTTCGGCAGCTACTATATTTGTTCATTTATTGTGTGAGCTAACAAGGTTAGCATGCCAAATTTCATAATGATAGCTTGCCTACAATCAGAGATATCATGTTTTATTGAAATTTGACTAAAAACCGCTAAGGCGGCCATTTTGTTTTTTATTTTAAAAACCAATAAAAGCCTAAATTAAGTGGCATCCACCTCAAAGGTGTTCAGTATGGGTCATATTAACCAGCTGACATGGATCCCAGCTGCTAACATTCCGTCACCCCGAAAGTGAAAATTTGAAATTTTGCCACCAGTCTATTCAAGGGATGCATCCCTGCTACACATTTGATGAACCTGTTTGAAATCCATGGAAGGTTATTAAGAGTACAGCCGTCATCACACACAGATGCTGGTCTTGGCTCTGTGACTGTCAATATTTTGTCAAGGTCACTCATCATTGAACTTGACCTAGACTTTTAAAGGATGCATCCCTGCTGTAAATTTAGTAAACTTATCTCAAACTGATTAGACGTTATAGGGAGTACAGCGTTTCAGACAGATGGACGGACACACAGAGGGACATAATTTCTTGTCCATCTGTCTGACTGATGGGGGGCAAAAATGTGACAAGAATTTTATGTTTATGTTGGTGAGTGCAGTTTTCCGTGGATTTCCCTTTAACTTCTTGATTCATCTTTCTGAGTGCAGATGAATCAGTTTTATGTATATACCTTTCAGCAAAGTACCCCTCAACACTGATTTTTGTCTTTTTCTCACCAGGACATACACAACGTGTATGTCACTACATTATTACATCAGAAAATATTTTGCCCTTGTTAGGGCTCTGCTAAGATTATGGATCTTGTTACTTTTTAGTGTCCAGCATCCATGACTACAACTACATATACTCACAGCTGTATTCAGTGCATCCAGAAAGTATTCACAGCACATCACTTTTTCTACATTTTGTTATTTTGCAGCCTGATTTAAAAAAAGAATAAATTCATTTTTCCCCTAAAAATTCTACTCACAACTCCCCACAATGGCAACATGAAAGGTTTTTTTTCCCCCAAATGTATTAAAAATAAAAACTAAGAAATCACATGTTCATAAGTATTCACATCTTTTGCGTAATGCACCTTTGCCAGCAATTATAGCCTCAAGTCTTCTTGAATATGATGCCACAGGTTTGGTGCACCTATCTTTGGGCAGTTTTGCCAATTCCTCTTTGCAGCACCTCTCAAGCTCCATCAGGTTGGTTGGGGAGCGTTGTTGCACAGCCATTTTCAGATCTCTCCAGAGATGTTCAATCAGATTCAGATCTGGGCTCTGGCTGGGCCACTCAAGGACATTCACAGAGTTGTCCTGAAGCCACTCCTTTGATATCTTGGCTGTGTGCTTAGGGTCAATGTCCTGCTGAAAGATGAACAGTTGCCACAGTCTGAGTTCAAGAGCGCTCTGGAGCAGGTTTTCATCCAGGATGTCTCTGTAGATTACTGCGTTCATCTTTCCCTCAATCCTGACTAGTCTCCCATTTCCTGCTGCTGAAAAACATCCCCACAGCATGATGCTGCAACCACCATGCTTCACTGTAGGGATGGTGCCTGGTTTCCTCCAAACATGACTCCTGACATTCATGCCAAAGAGTTCAATCTTTGTCTCATCAGAAAATAAAATTTTGTTTCTCATGGTCTGAGAGTCCTTCATGTGCCTTTTGGCAAACTCCAAGTGGTGCCATGTGCCTTTCACTAAGGAGTGGCTTCTGTCTGGCCACTCAACCATACAGGCCTGATTGGTCGATTGCTGCAGAGATGGTTGTCCTTCTGGAAGATTCTCTTCCTTGGCCACCTCCCTGACTCAGGCCCTTCTTCTTCAATGGCTCAGTTTAGACGGGCAGCCAGCTCTACGAAGAGTCCTGGTGGATCTGAACTGCTTCAGTTTACGGATGATGAGGCCAATGTGCTCATTGGGACCTTCAAAGCAGCAAAAATGTGTCTGTACTCTTCCCCAGATTCGTGCCTCAAGACAATCTCGTCTGGACGGTCTACAGACAATTCCATTAACTTTACGCTTGGTTTGTGCTCTGACATGCTGTCAACTGTGGGACCTCATATGTAGACAGGTGTGTGCCTTTACAAATCACATCCAATTAACTGAATTTCATCCGGAGTTGCCACAGCAGATCTAAGGTGAATCGGCATGTTGATTTGGCACAAGTTTTATGCCAGATGCCCTTCCTTACACAACCCCAAATTACATGGAGAAATGTGGCAGGGATGAGTTTTGAACCAAGAACCTTTCACATTGAAACCAAGAGCACTAACCACATAGCCACCACTCCTGGAATAAGGCTATAACATAACAAAATGTGGAAAAAGTGAAGCGCTGTTAAAACTTTATGGATGTACCGTAAATGGTGTTTTAAAGGCCTTTCTCACTATGGCACTGAATATAAACATTTGTGTGAGCAACAGATGCTTTCCCAGAGACACAAAGATGATCTTTTATTGCCCTGCAGAGATACAATGGTGAACCTGCTGTGCTTGCCACGTATCTGACCTTTTATTCTCACATATTTCACCGTAGCTCTAATAGAAAAAGTAGTTATTTTCCTTCCTCAGGATCCTCCTGGTTTGATATTTAAACTAAAAAGAATGGGTTTTAAATTCTGAAGACTAATTGTCCTGATGTAGGTTTTTTTAAATTCACCACACATTATATTGGTATCTTGCTGTTGTGAACTCTTTTGCTCTTTTGTGCTTTTAGTTGAAGAACAAGTTCATGAAGAAGTTGCCCAGAGACGCAGAGGCCTGCAACGTGCTGGTGGGGGAGGTGGACTTCTTGGACACACCATTTGTGGCATTTGTTCGTCTGCAGCAAGCTGTGATGCTGGGAGCATTAACTGAGGTTCCTCTTCCCTCAAGGTAGCTGAGATTTGGATAAAATTTATGTTGTAAAAAACTAAAGTCACTGCAGCAGAGGGTTTGATTTATGGGCCCAAAAGTGCGCCCCTGTTTAATGTACGTTTTGATGCTGTTGAATTTTAACATATACTGCAACCCCCACAGCATTTTAAAACATTACCAAGAATTCTGCAACTTATTGTCACACAAAAAAAGAAAAAAAAAAGTGAATATTGTGAACTCTGCAGTGATCACGTTTGTTATGCAGTGCCAGCTGTATGGTCTGAAGGAGAACAGAATATTTTGCTTTGTCAGTGTATACGTGCATGCAAGCTTGAGAGCATGTATGCATTAATCACACTAGTGTCCATAATAATTTCAATAAAACGTTTTCACTAAATTTGATCTGGGCATGCCAAATAAATATTTGAATTTGAGCATGATCACGCTTTATCAAGACCCTCTAAGTATGGCCCATTTAACTGAACAAAGTGATTGTAATTTATTATCCCTTGGAGCTGTATTTATTTATTCTTTGTCAGTATCATCTCGCTATTTTTCATATTACTACCCTAACTAATCAGCCACAAAATAACATCAGCATTATAAACCTTCCAGCTTTAAATCTTGAAAGGAGAATTGCCAATATTTAATTTCCCCAAATCACATTGTGGTGGTGTGGTCAGGTTGAAAACACATTTTTTTTCCAAATACACTATCAGAACATAGAATACACGCTTCGGTGGATATCTCCTCATTTATCTATCAAATTGATCAATCCAACAATCAACAAATTGAATACCATGGTACAGTTCACCGGTGGCAAGAGTGTGCCTTCTTGTTTCAGTTTCATTGTGATGTCTTGGATTAAACAGTGCAAGTATTTCAATTAAACAATTAAGCACAATTAAACACAGTGGTGGAGTATCACAAATAAACATTGCGTGTAACTCAGATCACTTATTACTTAAGAAACAAAAGTAAACTCACAGCAGCCATCCACATGTGCTTACACGAAAAGTAAACTCACAGCAGCCATCCACATGTGTTTACATGAAAAGTAAACTCACAGCAGCCATCCCCATGTGCTTACATGACCACTAACCAAGCAAAAATGTCATAAACATAAAATGCACCAATGCATTTTGTGTTTATTACCCCTAAATCTAAACAAACAATAAACAAATACAGTCAAGCTGCTGTGCATGTTTCACCTGCTACATAAACATTGATACAGACAGACCACAGACATCACACTTTAAGACAAACTCTATCCTCCTGTCTTTCTTTACAAACAGTGCAATAACAGGATCATTCAGTTCACAGTTGTTCACTAAATCCACCAACAAACCCGTTTGTTCTCCTACTTCAGCCATTGTGTATTAAAAACATAGACAATCAAAAATTCACCATGTTCCCCCTCAATACTATACAGCTAGGCCAGTACAGAAGGTCTTTCTGGCCTTGATGGCCCACCTCTGATTGTTTTCAATCACCTGATCTTTGTTTTGTAGAAACCAGATGCCCCCATAGAATTTTTTTGTCCCTAATTGTTGCAGATCTGCCTAGATATCTGTAGCCTGATAGAGTCACACTGCACATTATGCACATGTAGTTTAGTAAATTATCGAATGAAAGAGAAAAAATGTCAAAATACTGAGTCAGTTACAATAAGTTTACTTCCAGTGGGCTTTGCAGGGTTTTTATTTATTTATTTATTTATTTATTTTATTCCTTCACACATAAAACTCCCACATCAAAACGACAGTTCCACATTCACAGCTCACTTATTATTAACATATTTTTTTCTCCCCATTTGCAGATTCTTATTCATCCTGCTTGGTCCCAAAGGCAAACCCAAGTTGTACCACGAGATTGGTCGATCCATCGCCACACTGATGTCAGATGAGGTTGGACTACATTTTAATGCTGGATTTCTCTTATGACATTCATCTCTTATGACATTCATAAGACAAATGCCACTTGGTTTGTTCCTCATCAACAAATACAGTCAGGTTCATAAGTAATTGGACAATGACACAGTTTTAGTAATTTTGCCTGTGTACACTACCACAGTGGAGTTGAAATGAAACAAGAACAAAAACAATCAAGATGTACCTATAGTGTAGATTGTTTGATTTAATACAAGCGATATAAAAAATTCCAATTAACTATTTAGCAACTTTAGCCTCCATTTTCCATTTTGAAAAAGCAAAGGCACATACTCAGTAAAAGATAGTGGGAAAAATATCATAACTCAGAAACAATAAATGCCATCATCTTGTAAATCTCTAAATTAAAAGGGCACATAATTATGATTATCATAATTACTCTGTACCTGTCTGCCACCTCTTGGATATGTCTAGCCTTGTTGCAGTAAAAAAAAAAAAAAAAAAACACATCATCACATGCATGGTGAACCAGGTGTGGTTAAAGATGTGTAGCCTGAAATAAGTTTGTCAGTTTCTTTAATTTCCATTTGATTGTGATCAGTTTTTTATTAGAAAAAACAAAACAAAAAACAGATTTTTACACATCTGGATGAATCATAAGCTTTGTAACAACAAATGTTTAAGTGTTCTCATACGCTTAAACAGTCAGCCAGAGTTTTCTGAGTGACTCTCATTTCTATTTACTTTGAATTCCATTGACTTCCTGCCACCAATGTGTGTTTCAACATTTTATGAAATATTTTGTCCTCTGTCCTTCAGATCTTCCATGACATTGCATATAAGGCCAAGGACAGACAAGACCTGTTGGCCGGCATCGATGAGTTCATGGACGAGGTGACCGTGCTTCCTCCTGGAGAATGGGACCCCGCCATCAGGATAGAACCTCCAAAATCCCTCCCCCCACCACAAAAAAGGTCCCTGTCTGTATTCACCTGAGGCCACAAAATCCAACTGTTCCATGACCTGAAACTGTTTACCGCCTGGCTCTAAGTGTGTGTGTGTTTTTTGTGTATTTTAGAAAAAACATCTATGCAGCAGGAGGAAACATGCAGATGAATGGAGATGCGCCTTATGACGAAGGTCACGGAGGGGGACACGTTGTAGGGGAGGAGCTGCAGAAGACGGGAAGGTGTGACATCCTGATCTGAGCCAGATACAGTCTCAAATAAATCACATTAGGAGACATTTATGTTGTTGTTGTGATTATGTTTTAATTTCAGGAATATTAGTATATTTCATTTCTTTGCCTTCAGGTTTTGTGGAGGTTTCATACTTGACATCAAAAGAAAAGCACCTTTCTTTGTCAGTGATTTCACCGATGCATTACACATCCAGGCGCTGTCTGCCATTTTGTTTATTTACCTGGGAACTGTGACAAACGCCATCACCTTCGGCGGCTTGCTGGGGGATGCCACTGAAAACATGCAGGTCAGTCAGAAATTCATTTGGTTAAAAGTGGCAGGATACTTTAAATGGAGATTCATGAATGCCTTTGCCATGGTGGAGGAAGGGTGACCAAGTTGTTAGTGTTTCTTTTTCTACTGTAGAAGGTTCCAGGTCCCAACCCACCCCTGTCCACTCTCCGTGTAATATGGCGTTGTGTCAGGAAAGGCATCCAGCCTAAAACTTGCTAAGTCAACATGCAGATCCACCTTGGCTCTGCTGTGGCAACCCCAAGTGAAATCAGGGAGGAGCCAAAGGGGCTTACTTATGTGAATGTTTTTGACATAACAGTGTGATGTATACTTTCATAAAAATGCTCAGAGGCACATTGTGAACATTATAGCTCAATAACAAACACTTGACACTTTATACTTAAACCATAGGTCTCTCCAGTGAACATGCATATTAATGAGGATTAAACCTTTAGGGTTAGACCTTTAAAAAAAACACATTATTAAATAATGCTTTTGATAGAAGAAGTAAAGAAGTAAGGAACAGACCCTGATTATGGTGCGTATCCCAGGATTCCAGGAAATCATAGAGGGATATGCTTTGCAAACTTAATACCCATTACTACACTGGATGATTGGTTCTTCTCGACAAGGGTCAGACAGAAGTCAGACTACCAGAGCAAGAATTTTAGCTGAGGAAGCTTCTGCGATTTGAAGCGAAACGTCCTCGCGTCAAGCAACCCAGTCCATTCGAAGATTCAAGCTTCTCTACTACATTGGATGATGTTTAAATGGAGGATGGCCCGTTAGCTGTTCCAGCAATATCAAATATTTCGTGTCTGCTACCTACAACCCACGTGCAATGTCTCAAACCTAAACCTGCTTCCAGGCATCTTATATATGCAACTCTGAAACCACCCCTAAATCTAAACAGTCCAACTGTCAACCCCACTGAGGTCCTTGTCTGGGTCTGATTAACATAAGATCACTGTCCTCAAATTTAATGATCTAATTATGGATCATCGCTTAGATATGACTGGGTTATGTGAAACCTGGCTTAAACCTACAGCTCTCCTCCCCTTAAATGAGGCCTGCCCACCAGCGTACACATTTAGTCACGTCCCTCGTGATGTGAAGCAAGGCGGGGGTGTTGCGCTGATTCAACAAATCAGATGTTCAAATGAATTATATTTGTGACTCTGCCCACGATGCTATGTATTGCCAAGGTCAGAAGAATAAAAATCAGCCGTATTGCTTTGTCACTGTATATAGACCCCCTGGCCCATAATCTGAATTCTTAGATGAATTTGGTTAGTTCATCTCTAACTTGTCGACTAGTGCAGATAACATTCTGATTTCTGGTGACCTCAGCATTCATATAAATAAACCTTCTGATCCTCTCTACAAATCATTTATGGAAATTGTGGATGTATTAGAATTTCAGCAAGGCATTCAGGATTCAACGCACATTAGTGGAAATACCCTGGATTTGGTTCTCGCACGTGGTATTGCTGTCACGAATACTGACATCATGCCTCTTGCATCAGTGGTCTCTGATCACTCACTTATTAGGTTTACAGTTTCGCTGCCATGTTTAGTGGAACAACAACCTTATTTATCACTGCGGCGACGCATCAGTTCCTCAACTACGACTGAACTCAGTTAGACTGCCTGATATCTTAGCTTCACATTTGGAAAATGCCCAGTCAGTAGACAGTCTTGTGGATAGTTTAAACTCAGGGCTCAAAACTACACTCAACATGATTGCACCACCTATATTAAAACCACGCCCCCCCAAAACGCAGTCACCTTGGTTCAATGACTACTTGCATGACTTCAAGCATAACGCTAGAGGTCTAGAACAGAAATGAAAGTTCTTTTTTTACATTTTTCTGTCTAAGTTAAGAAAATAAATAACGAAAAGTTTAAAAACACATTAATATTTAATGGACATAGCATTTTTCTCTTCTTCAAAAATGACACACTGTACCTTTAATCCAGTAAGATAGGCAGAGTTTTTCTGTCATGTTGACAGTTTAGGGTTTTTCCAACATTTCTGAGTGGGATTGCATACTTTTAAAACATTATAACCCCTAATTGTCTTGTTTCAACAAGAGCTAAATCTGGACTGATTTGATTGTCAATCCAGAATCAGAATCAGATTTATTGCCAAGTAAGTTCTCACATACATTTAATTGGATTTGGGGTCATTGGTGCATAAACAACAATAATAAAACGAAAATGAAAAAATTCTGTAAGAAGTAACTGGAAGAAGTAAAGGAGTAAATCTGCTCTTTTAAAGATGAAACCCTCGATGAAAAACTTTCTCAGTTTTTCACACTTTACTGTTTCACTGAAGCTGTGTGGTGAAGATGATCGTTGATTAAAATTGCTTCGCTGCTCCCCTGTTCACACTTTTCCTCTTCTCTCTCTCCTTCACTTTCACATCGTATTTGAGCAAACTTTGGAAACATGAAGGCTTTCAACTGTAAAATAAAGCCTATAAATAAATTTCAGAATTTCTGGAGCTATGCAAGAAGACTTTGACAGTTTTTTTTTTCACTGTGAGATGCTGTGATCTCTCACTCTGAGCTGCAGCACTGTTCTCCTCGGCTCTCTGCCGGTGGGGGAGGGAAGAGCAGGCAGTTCAGCACAGACACAGCCTGGCTGGATTAGAAAACTACCTGAGGGCAGGGCACAGTATAACAGCACTGTGATAACACTATAATGGTGTAACGCCATTGTCTGGGGAGAACTCTGGGATTATTCAGAATGCTCTTGTATGGTTGACATCATACCTGACCAGTTGTTCTCACTGTGTTTTGTACAATAACACTACCTTTAACCTTAGTGACATGAAATTTGGGGTTCTACAGGGGTCTGTCTTATCACTTCAGTGAACTGACAGTGAACATATGGTCCCACTCTGACCAGAGTGGGACCATATCTACACTCTCAGTGTTAATTTAACACTGTCAGTGTTAGTTTTACACCAGTGATTTTACTGTGTAATTTTTTTCTTGAAAGACAGATAGTGTGCAGTGCATGAGTAAACGTGGTGTGACCCCCATCTGCCCTTCCTGATTAGCCTACAACATCCTACTCAAAGCCAACTTCTATCAGGAAGAGCCGATCACCAAAACAACATGAAGACAGGCAAGAACGAAAGACAAGTGGCAACAGCAATAACCGTGAAGTGATAAAAAGTGAGACGGGACCCCAGCCACACAACATTCCAGGACAAACAACCACACACGAACAAGCAGTGACAGCAACAGTCTATTGTCTATTTAATCAATCAATCAATTTTTTTATATAGCGCCAAATCACAACAAACAGTTGCCCCAAGGCGCTTTATATTGTAAGGCAAGGCCATACAATAATTATGTAAAACCCCAACGGTCAAAACGACCCCCTGTGAGCAAGCACTTGGCTACAGTGGGAAGGAAAAACTCCCTTTTAACAGGAAGAAACCTCCAGCAGAACCAGGCTCAGGGAGGGGCAGTCTTCTGCTGGGACTGGTTGGGGCTGAGGGAGAGAACCAGGAAAAAGACATGCTGTGGAGGGGAGCAGAGATCGATCACTAATGATTAAATGCAGAGTGGTGCATACAGAGCAAAAAGAGAAAGAAACAGTGCATCATGGGAACCCCCCAGCAGTCTACGTCTATAGCAGCATAACTAAGGGATGGTTCAGGGTCACCTGATCCAGCCCTAACTATAAGCTTTAGCAAAAAGGAAAGTTTTAAGCCTAATCTTAAAAGTAGAGAGGGTGTCTGTCTCCCTGATCTGAATTGGGAGCTGGTTCCACAGGAGAGGAGCCTGAAAGCTGAAGGCTCTGCCTCCCATTCTACTCTTACAAACCCTAGGAACTACAAGTAAGCCTGCAGTCTGAGAGCGAAGCGCTCTATTGGGGTGATATGGTACTAAGAGGTCCCTAAGATAAGATGGGACCTGATTATTCAAAACCTTATAAGTAAGAAGAAGAATTTTAAATTCTATTCTAGAATTAACAGGAAGCCAATGAAGAGAGGCCAATATGGGTGAGATATGCTCTCTCCTTCTAGTCCCCGTCAGTACTCTAGCTGCAGCATTTTGAATTAACTGAAGGCTTTTTAGGGAACTTTTAGGACAACCTGATAATAATGAATTACAATAGTCCAGCCTAGAGGAAATAAATGCATGAATTAGTTTTTCAGCATCACTCTGAGACAAGACCTTTCTGATTTTAGAGATATTGTGTAAATGCAAAAAATCAGTCCTACATATTTGTTTAATATGCGCTTTGAATGCCATATCCTGATCAAAAATGACTCCAAGATTTCTCACAGTATTAATAGAGGTCAGGGTAATGCCATCCAGAGTAAGGATCTGGTTAGACACCATGTTTCTAAGATTTGTGGGGCCAAGTACAATAACTTCAGTTTTATCTGAGTTTAAAAGCAGGAAATTAGAGGTCATCCATGTCTTTATGTCTGTAAGACAATCCTGCAGTTTAGCTAATTGGTGTGTGTCCTCTGGCTTCATGGATAGATAAAGCTGGGTATCATCTGCGTAACAATGAAAGTTTAAGCAATACCGTCTAATAATACTGCCTAAGGGAAGCATGTATAAAGTGAATAAAATTGGTCCTAGCACAGAACCTTGTGGAACTCCATAATTAACTTTAGTCTGTGAAGAAGATTCCCCATTTATATGAACAAATTGTAATCTATTAGACAAATATGATTCAAACCACCGCAGCGCAGTGCCTTTAATACCTATGGCATGCTCTAATCTCTGTAATAAAATTTTATGGTCAACAGTATCAAAAGCAGCACTGAGGTCTAACAACAAGCACAGAGATGAGTCCACTGTCCGAGGCCATAAGAAGATCATTTGTAACCTTCACTAATGCTGTTTCTGTACTATGATGAATTCTAAAACCTGACTGAAACTCTTCAGATAGACCATTGCTCTGCAGATGATCAGTTAGCTGTTTTACAACTACCCTTTCAAGAATTTTTGAGAGAAAAGGAAGGTTGGAGATTGGCCTATAATTAGCTAAGATAGCTGGGTCAAGTGATGGCTTTTTAAGTAATGGTTTAATTACTGCCACCTTAAAAGCCTGTGGTACATAGCCAACTAACAAAGATAGATTAATCATATTTAAGATCGAAGCATTAAATAATGGTAAGGCTTCCTTGAGCAGCCTGGTAGGAATGGGGTCTAATAAACATGTTGATGGTTTGGATTTAATGTGCGTCCATACCCTAATCTAGGACACCAGAGTCTTGATCTCCTTGAGAACACCCAAAACCAAATTGTGGTGACAGCCACAAACACCTAACCATCCACACACAGAGACCCAGAGCACAGCTAAATATCCAATCACTACTGTGGCTGGTGTGTTGGGCCAAGACAAAAGTACAGAACCTTACTATATGACGTGGACCACTCCAGCATGCCAGGAGCCATATGGGTGATTGCATGCAACAGATGGAAATGGGTCTAGGATGCAGGGCCCCAGAAGAAACATGGAAAATAAGGACAGTAGAAGGGCACAGAAGCCAGGAAGGGCACAGACCAGGGTCCCCGAACCTCCAGGGAACAGCCCATGCAGAGCCAAAATGCGCACGCCCAGGGAGGCACAGGAAGCAACCCCATACACCAGGGGAAGCACACAGGGTGCCGCCATAGGCCCACAAAAGGGGGCACCCCAGAACCACACACCTGAGCCACGGCACCGCAAGGGAGGAACGACCAGCGGAGGGGACATGGGACCAAGGAGCCAGCACGACTGAACCCAATTAGGGTGGGATCCAGCCAGCAGGACCCCCCCCCCCCCAAAGGCCACACCCCAGTCCCTCATCCACCCCCCCCGGACCCCACCCCAAACACCAAAGCCCAGATCAAGAGACCACCTAAGTGAGAACAATGAGAGAAATTATGGTTCTTGGTCCAGTGAGACATCGGCATCAATTTGACCAGCTAGTGCTTAGCCTAGGCTCGTGTGTCATACATTACACTGACAAACACTTGTTTTTCAGGAGCTGAACTCAAAGATCTAAAACATTTTCTACACAGTAAAATCATCAGTGTGAAACTGACAGTGTACATATGGTCCTACTGTGGCCAGACTGGGACCAGTCTGATTATTGCACAGGTGTGCCTTAGGCTGGCCACAATAAATGGAAAATGGAAATGTGCAATTTTGCTTTATTGGGGAGCTAGGTGGGTCAAAAAAACAGTCAGTATCTGGTGTGACTACCATTTGCCTCACACAGTGCAGTACATCTCCTTCCAGCCAAGATGAGTCTGCATGACCCGGCCTATAGTTGGTGCCCCTTAAGAGCCACAGATGCACATCGTCAAGTTGTTGGTGTGATGGCACAGTCTTCACAGAATTTTTGGAACATGACAACACTGTCAACTCTGACTTATATGTGGACACTTTGCAAAAACTGCACATCCGCTTGAAGTGGGTTGGTCCTGTAAAAGACGCAGACGTGACAATGCTTGTCCACGAGTCAATAAACACTGAATTGGCTCACATTTTATGAGATCTTAACATGCCCGTCTTACAGCTCAGATCTCGACCCTCCTTTTTCCCAAGCTGAACACCTGAAGGAACACCGTTACACTAATGATGCAGAGGTGCAAGCAGCTGTGCGTTGCTGGTGCTGAGAGAAGTCACTGGAATCCTTCACTGATGAGATACAAAAACTTGTCCAGCATTGGCCTAAGTGTGTGGAAAGGGAAGGAGACTATGTGGAAAATTAATGACACTGCCTGATAGAGAACATTCCAAGCTTTAAACAGAAATCCAATTCATGTGAGTATCTTGCTTGTTATTGAAACAGTTGCATAGCAGACAGAACTTTTAAGCCGATCCTCAGAAGTTACTTTCTCAGCCAAGGCTGGTAACCACTTACAGGTGGGTGGATTGGAGCAATGCAGATGAAGTGTCTTGTCCCAGGACACAGACAGTAGCATGAGTGGGAATCAAACACTGGTCTACATATTAGTAACCCAACTCCTTATCCCACTACTACTACTAATGTAATAAAAAAGTCAAGAATGCCTGATAGTAGAACAAACACACACACACACACACACACACACACACACACACACACACACACACACACACACACACACACACACACACACACACACACACACACACACACACACACGCTGTCACTATGAAGTGATAATCAAAATTAATTGCATGTATAAAATTTTATGTGAAAAGTAACCAGTCTCAGTTTGGCATAGGCACGGCAAACTGCACAAAACAGATTGAGTCAGACAGGAAGACAACATACAAACATACAAATGGCATTGTGAATCATCAATTTTCACACGAAAAAACAACTGTGTAAACTATTCCACTTTATTGATAATAACAATAACATTAATCCAGCCCAAGCTCACGTTTTTTTTTTTTCGTCGTCCCATCACGAAATGATTCAAATATTCGTGATGGGGTTTTGTTTAACTCACTATTACTAACCCTACTCCTACCCCCAACCCTATCCTTAACCATAACCTAATTCTACTCCTTCCATACTCTAACCATAACCACCCCCGCTTCACTTTTAATTTTGTGCAGCCATCACGGAATGTATTATAATGAATTCGTGCTGCCATAATGAAAATGAGGCGATATTCATGACAATATCACGAACCAATTAGATTAGATTAATGTATATTTTGTGTTGCTGAATCACGACATGCCGTGAGACTGGGTTGCATTAGTCACAATTAAAACATACAGAAATAAACTTCATGGACTACTCACCCATAGTAGAAGCACAGAATTCACTTCATAAATTTGCACCTGGTGGAATCAAAGCAGACATTGCATCTGAAGGCCCGGTCTGTGATTTAATGAGGCTGATAGCATCAGGTGCTTTACTAGCACTGAGTGCTTTTCGGTACCAGAAAGGCACCCAGTGTCATAGTGTCTGTACTGATGCCTTACATTTGTACCGCATTAAACATTCATACTATGAATAATTGAGCATATATTGGTTGCAGGGTGTGTTAGAAAGTTTCCTGGGCACAGCCATTGCTGGTGGTGTCTTCTGTCTGCTGGGTGGCCAGCCCCTCACCATCCTCAGCAGCACCGGCCCTGTCCTGGTGTTTGAACGACTGCTATTCAACTTCAGCAGGTATGTCCTCTCAGTATTCTGTTTATCTCATCACAAGGGATTTAGCACATAAAACCCTATCCGTGTGAGAGGTGTATGTGCTGTATGTCAGAGCTCTCTGTTCTTTAGTTGTATGAACTTCGAAATAAGTTTACCTCAGCTACTGACAGCAACTAACTGTAAGGCAGAAAAAAATTGTTTTTGGTGTGAGAATACATTTGCTGAAGTTTTGCTTTGATTATCTAAATCTCAAATGATGCAGGTTTATAGGGTGATGAAAACTGTTTATTTTTTCGAACATTTGATACAACAACAATTACAAGATAGATCAGTAAAGACAACAACAAAAAGTTCCTACTGTGTACCCAACATGTCCGAAAAGGGGTAGGGTGAAGCATCAGCTTATTTATCCCTACCCCTTCTTCCCCACAACCAGTAATACCCTTTGCCACATATACACATAGATTCCTACACACCTAAACCGATATCAATATATATATATATATATATATATATATACACATCAACATACATACACATATACATACACATATATACACATATACATATATACACATATATACACATATATATACACAAACATAAATATACACCTACACATACCTACTTACATACAAAATACTATATATTTACAAGCCGAAGCAAAAAACAAAAACACCCTAACCCTCATTACCCTTCCTCCTCCCTATACCTAGAAAAAACCATATTTTTGTACCGCTGTTTGAACTGGTTCATGCTTGGACATTGCTTGAGCCCCACTCCCAATCCAATTATTATTTGAGGCTGCAATCTAAACCATTGCAGCCTCAAATAATAATACTGAAGTTGTACTTGTAAACATCTTATGCTAAATAAATTTAATTAATGAATTCATTATTTTAGATTTTGTACCCTCAGTGTGATTGTTGGGAATGTTTTTTTGTTTAGTTGCATTGGAGCAGCCCTAAGATACACTTAGCCACAGATTAGCTTCTTAAACTATCAATATTGGTTCCACAAAGGAAGTACAACTGCTTATTATTGTCTTTTTTTTTAATGAAGAGATCATGAGTTTGACTACCTGGAGTTTCGTCTGTGGATCGGCCTGTGGTCAGCATTCCTCTGCCTGGTGCTCGTAGCCACCGACGCCAGCTTCCTGGTGCAGTACTTCACCCGTTTCACAGAGGAAGGCTTCGCCTGTCTGATCAGCTTCATCTTCATCTATGATGCCTTCAAGAAGATGATCAAGTTGGGTCATCACTATCCCATCAACTCTGATTATAACTTGGATTATGTCACACAGTATAATTGTGTCTGCATGGCCCCCACTACTCCAGGTACCCTGATGTTTGGTGATTACACACAATGTTTTAATTTCTCAGATGAGACCAAATCAAAGGTTGGGTGTGTCCGAGGACTGGGTTTGGGAACTACTGCAGGGGAACAGATTTAGAAGGCTGAATTACAGACTGCAGAACTTCATTTGACAGCACAATAGGTGCAGCACCAAGCTTCTTGCCGCTTCAATAGACTGAGGGAATAAAATTAGCATTGTTAATCCAGAATATGATTACATCTTTAACCATATACCGAAAATCATGTAAACACATTAGAATCACTTCTTAGCTTTCTCTTTTAAATTAATTCCAATGCAAATATGTGTTAACCCTCAAAAATGATGTTGGAAACAGTTTTGGAATAAAGTCTGTTTTATAATAATGGGCACTTCACATCTGTTTGAAAGTAGACGTTCTGCAGGCTGTTGGCTTTTATCCTCTGTCATATTTTGGCAGAAACTGTGAAACATTTCTGTGATGTTTAAAATGAACGTTGCAGTTATTTTTCATTTTGCTGGCACTGAAAATTGCGAACAAGTGCTGTTGATGTGGTTCTCCCACTCAATCATACATTACATGCAGACACATGAATACACTATTTTCCATGCTGTTCCACATCATGGAATGGAAACAACAGATGCTTGCTTGTGGCAGCAATCTAAACCATTGCAGCCTCATTTATGGCCCCTACACACATAGTGCGACGTTTGGACGGCGTTTGGATAAAACAGTGAAACAGTTCAAAATTAGTGCACGAAACATCGCGCTGACGGGCAGGCGTGCACAAACCCAGTGCAAGAGTTCGTGCATGCGCTGGTGTCCATCGAGCAGGAACAGTGCAGGTGCAGCACATGGCACCGCTTATGTGGAAGAAATAAAAACCACCTGGTACCTGTGGAACCACATCGCGCCGCTTATGTTGAATAAGGTGGCTTGGACCTGAAGGTTGTAGGAGGCAAATGCAGACTCACACACACAGGTGTTTAATTAAGCAAAATAGCTTTATCTGGTAAGCAGGCAATAGGTTCGGTACACAGGAAATCAGTCAACGTAGTGGAGGTACAGGCAGGTAGCAAGCTGAGGCAGAGTCCAAAAACAAGCACAGTTCCAGATACACGGCGACAGGCGTTCACAGGGCTGAGGCAGAGGTCTCCAGGCGGAGGTCGATAACACAAGCAAGGTCAGAAATACAACAAGGCAAAACAGGACAAGGGCGTGAGGCTGGAAAGTGCAAAATGCAACAGTCTGGCGAGGTACTGTGAGACGGTGAGGGCTTGAATACTAGTGGAAGAATCAGAGAGTGAAATGAGGATCAGGTATGCAGAAAGTGTTGGAAGGGGGTGTAACCGGGGAAGACAATGGTGAGTGCAAGAGAATGCAGTAAGACAAAAGCAAAGTGCACTGGGGCAAGATAACTAAGTGACAGAAAACCTAATGGTGCAAAACGTGCCATGCTTAACTAACCATAATAAACGCGGACAAAACAAAGGGGCAAAACTAAGAACTAAGGTGGCGTGTCCAAGAGTGGAAAACCAGAAAACTAAAGATAATAACTAAAACAAGAGGACGTGATACAGGCAAGTGAATGCAATAAAAATGACAAAAGAAACTATTGACTGAATAGGAAATAAATGAAGAACAAAAAACAAAACCAGAGACTACAGAATATAAGTAATGTTATGAATGACTAAACCACCAATAAATGTTAAACAGAGAATTATACCGGTAACAAAAGCATTATACAAAGTAAAGAAACAGCCCCAAACCAAGATTTAAATGACGACATATAATGAAATGAAAATTAAAACCGTAAAACCATCAGAGAAGGCCTAGACCCAAATAAGGGGAAAACCCAGACATGAACTGGATGTTGAACTCAACTTTACAAGTTGGGTTCAACATCCAAAACTTGTAAGAGCTCTTTATGTTAAACAGAGGTAGCGAGTGGACATAACTAAACGACACTGCGATGTTTTAGAGTGAGGTGGCCTACATAGCTGCACACCACAGTAGTACAGTTTTCTGATGGTCACATGAAATGCATCAAACTCAAAAATCTCACACAAACAACTTCTTAGTTATCTGTTGTACTCATTTCTTTTGAGGATCACCCAAAATATACTAACAGTTAGGCCCATATGTATTTGGGCATTGCGACATTGCTGATGTTCAAATGGAGGGATATGAGCTGTATTTTGTGAACAGAAGAGATAAAAGGGGCAGTGGTGTTGCTCTGTACATAAAGGCAGATCTGATATGTACAATTGTAGAAGAAATGACAACTGTGGATGACGTTATAGAAATTGTAACAGTGGAACTTGTACATGAAACATCTAAGAATATTCTAATCAGTTGTGTATACAGAGCACCAGACACTTGTGTTGTGAAATTTACAGATAGAATAATAGAGTTATTCCATCAAATTAAAAACAAAACGCTTTTTATATGTGGAGACTTTAACATTAACATAGAAAGCTCCAGTTGCCAAAGAATAAGTGATTTTGTGAATTCAGTGTACAAGGTCTGTCCATAAAGTATCGTACCTTATTATTTTTTTTTTAAACTATATGGATTTCATTCATATGTTTTCACGTCAGACAAGCTTGAACCCTTGTGCGCATGCGTGAGTTTTTCCACGCCTGTCGGTGACATCATTCGCCTGTGAGCACGCCTTGTGGAAGGAGTGGTCCCGCCCTGTCGTCGGATTTTCATTGTCTGGAAATGGCGGAATGATTTGGGGGTTTTTTCCATCAGAATTTTTTCAGAAGCTGTTAGAGACTGGCACCTGGAAACCATTCGAAAAATTTATCTGGCTTTCGGTGAAAATTTTACGGGCTTCACAGAGAATAAGGACTATTACTACAGCTTTAAGGACTGCCCACAATGGCGCTCGGCGCGCCACGCTCCGAGCCGTGACGACAGGCACGAACCACCGGATCATTTCTAAATGGATGGCTGTGTGGAGCTGGGACCGTCGTGTGCACTTTCTCTGGTTATCACAAGAGCTGGACATCAACCATTTTCTGGCAGATTTCACTTTTAACAAGAGATTTTGTCGTGGAAAGCCGCGCGGAGGCTTTGTGCATCACGACCGATTCGCTGTTCGAGCGAGACAAAGAACGCCTCCGTTTCGGCGTGCCAGAGGACAAGTTCGGACATGTCCAGCTCTCCACAATTTCTCTTATAACTCACTCGACTGGTAAGCATTGAAAGCCGAGATAGGCATGTCCAAACTTGTCCTCTGGCACGCCGAAATGGAGGTGTTCCTTTGTCTCGCTTCCAAAGCGAATCGCTCGTGATGCACGAAGCCTCTGCATGGCTTTCCATGACAAAATCTCTTGTTAAAAGTGAAATCTGCCGGAAAATGGCTGATGTCCAGCTCTTGTGATAACCAGAGAAAGAGCACACGACGGTCTCGTATCCACAGAGCCATCCGTTTAGAAATGGTCCGGTGGCTTGTGCTGCGTCGTTGCAGCTTGGAGCGCGGTGCGCCGAGCATCCTTAAAGGGGTCCTTAAAGCTGTACTAACAGACCTTATTCTCTGTGAAGCCCGTAAAATTTTCACCGAAAGCCAGATAAATTTTTCAAATGGTTTCCAGGTGCCAGTCTCTAACAGCTTCTGAAAAAATTCTGATGTAAAAAAACCCCAAATCATTCCGCCATTTCCAGACAATGAAAATCCGATGACGGGGCGGGACCACTCCTTCCACAAGGCGTGCTCACAGGCGAATGACGTCACCGACAGGCGTGGAAAAACTCACACATGCGCACGAGGGTTCAAGTTTGTCTGACGTGAAAACATATGAATCAAATCCATATAGTTAAAAAAAAAATAAAAAGGTACGATACTTTACGGACAGACCTCATATAGTTTGGGGTTATTCCACTTGATAACAAAACCAAGCAGAATTACATCGCAAAGTGCAACGGTAATTGACAATATATTTACAAATAGAACAGATGAAATTATCAGGAATGGGATCTTGATGACAGATGTTAGTGATCATTTACCAGTTTTTTCAATATTTAAATATAAAAATAGGTACAAGGAAAAAAAACTGTTATAAACTTTAAAAGCGATAAGTCAGTAAAAGCCTTAGAGGCATTAAAATATGATCTTAAAAATCAAAATTGGGAAGAAGTTATGTCAGTGATGTTAATGTAGCATATAACTCATTTATGAAAATATTGATGAAATCATATAATAAAAACTGTAAATTAATAGAAATTAGTAAGAAAAGAGTAAATAAACCATGGCTGACAAAGGGAATAAAAAATGCTTGTGCAAAGAAAAACTATTTATACAGGTGCTTTTTAAAAATGCAAACAAAGGAAACAGAACACAGATACAAAAAATATAAAAATAAACTATTGACAATAATTAGGAAACAAAAAAGATTATTATAGTGAACAATTAAATAAGAGTAAAGATAATATGAGGGCAACATGGGGAATTATAAAAAGTGTGATTGAAAGTGATGGAGCGAAAGCAACTTTTCCAAATTACTTTGTCAAAGAAAATAGATATATGACATAAAAGAAGTGGCAAATGGGTTTAATGATTATTTTTCAAATGTAGGATCAAGTCTGGTGGGAAATAAACCAGTAGTAGAAGATACATTACATACACTTGTAAATACGGTCAATAGTATTTTCCTGGACAATGTGGAAAAAGATGAAATAAGAAATACTGTAAAAAAAACTGTGTAAGCAAAAGATCAACTGACCATGAAGATTTAGACATGATGACTGTAAAAAGTATAATAGAAACTGTTATTGAACCATTCACTTATATTTGCAATCTGTCTCTGTCAACAGGGATTTTTCCAGATGAAATGAAAATTGCCAAGGTAGTCCCATTATATAAAAATGGAGGCAAACATAATTTCTCTAATTACAGGCCAGTATCATTGCTTCCACAGTTTTCTAAAATTATGGAAAAAGTTTTTGTGACAAGGTTGGATAAATTCATTGAGAAACATCATATTTTAAATAATGCTCAGTATGGATTCAGAACAAAACATTTGACAGCTATGGCAATTATGGAATTAATAGAGAAAATATCAACAACAATAGAAAATAAGGATTATTTTGTAAGTATTTTTATTGACTTGAAAAAGGCTTTTGATGTTATTGACCACTCAAGATTGCTTCACAAGTTACAGCAATATGGAATAAGAGGTATTGCACATCAGTGGGTAAAAAGCTACTTAGAAAACAGAAAACAGTTTGTTCAGATAAATAATACCAAATCAGAATTGTGTAATATTACTTATGGAGTACCACAAGGATCGGTACTTGGACCCAAGCTGTTAATTTTGTATATCAATGATTTTGTGACTGTATCTAATGTGCTTGGTAGCATTTTATTTGCTGATGATACAACGCTGTTTTACTCTGGATCAGATATACAGGAAGTAGCACAAGTGATAAATACAGAATTGGAAAAGGTTAAACATTGGTTTGATATAAACAGACTGTTACTAAATATTAATAAGACAAATTTCATATTGTTTAATGACAGAGCAAAAAAAAAACAAAAAAAAAAACGTGTCATTACAAATAGATGGAATGGATATACAAAGGGTAAAAGAAACAAAATTTTTAGGAGTCATGATTGATGAAGATCTTACATGGAAGTCACACATAAATTACATAAAAGGAAAAATAGCGAAAGCCATTGCTGTTTTGCATAAAGTAAAATATTCATTAAATAGTTATGGATTATTAACATTGTACAATTCATTGATTGTCCCATATTTAACTTATTGTGTAGAAATCTGGGGATCAACATATACAACTTATATACAACCTTTGTTTATTCTGCAGAAAAGGGCTTTAAGGGTGATTAGCAACAGTGGTTTTAGAGATCCATCTAATCCATTGTTCATTAAGTATAGGGTACTTAAATTTCGTGATTTGGTCGATTTGAAAATATTACAAACAATGTACCAAGCTAATAAAAATGCTTTACCAACAAACATTCAAAATATGTTTGAGAAAAGAGTAAGTAGTTTTAAATTGAAAGGAATAGAAGTCTTTAGAAAACCAAGATTTAGAACCAAAGTAAAGGAACGGAGTATTGCAGTAAATGGTGTAAAATTATGGAACAATCTCAACAAAGAAATTAAAGAATTAAGGTCGCTTAAATTATTTAAAAAACGTATTAAACTAGATGTATTAAGTAAGTATGAAACTATGAAATAAGTCAGTGGGCTGTAAGGAAGTCAAAAAGGTAATTTGTTAAAATGTTTTAAGTTTAAAAATGTAACCTGTCAGAGATGCAGTCTATTAAATAATGGTCATAATTATGAAATAAGTCAGTGGTATGTGACAAGTTAAAGAAATACAATCTGTTAAATAATGTCGAATAATGACGCTGGATATTGAAAGATTGTATTGTAAAAAGGGGCAGAAAATATGACTTGTTCTTCTCTCTGCTCCTTTTCATTCTGGTAATTGAGATGCTTTATTTCTGCTTTTCTGTTTTTTTTTTTCTTTTAAATGAATGAAATAAATAATATATAATATAATATAATATTCTTTTAGCTGTCCATCAAAACATATCTGAGTAGAAAGCAAATAATGAATATGAGCTTGTACTGTAGACAGTGTGAAATCAGGTGGACAGTGTTGAATGACAGAAAAAAGGTATTATATTACTCTCACATTATGTCAGTGACCAATCATTAATTAAAAGGCCATGATCCTGTGATGTTAAATACATCATTAAAGTGGTGTTAATTGGTTGAACTGGTTAGCTATTAAACCATTGAAACACAACAATTGTTAAACTTTTTTCTTTCTTTTTTATAACTGAGAGGAGGTTTTATTTTGTTTTTGCAGAAAACACTACAGAAATTAATGGCGATCCTTTAGAGGGTACCTTTAACTGGAACAACAATGATCTGGTAAGTGTTTCTTAATTTTACTGCTGTCATTAGTAGGAAAAAATATTATTAAATCTGTTTTTCAGTGTTTTCCCCATTCTCTGGTTTTAATTTATCTGATAAATCGTCTGGGTTAAGTGTCTCTTCATACAAATATAGCCTAGTTGTATCAACCTTTTTCGCTCAACCATTTACACGAAAGTCAGCTGTACATTACACCATGGTGTGATGGGAGTACACATTACATCAGTATCATACAAAATGCCGCATTGCAGCATGTATGTCAACTGCAACAGGATCCTGTTTGTTAGTGAGTGGAGCCACATCACAACAGTTTGAGCATATTTAAAATTTTAGCCTGATGTCTATTGCATGTTGTTATATGTGTTATATACAGGTACAGGGACACACACACACACACACACACACACACACGCACACACACACACACACACACACACACACACACACACACACACACACACACACACACACACACACACACACACACACACACACACACACACACACACACACACACACACTCTCGCACTTGATGACACACGCTTGTGATAATGACACACTCACCTGTCACCAAATACTGAAGTGTTATAGGTTCACCCTCAGTAATACTTGGAATAATGTTGGACTTCCATAATGACTTTGACTGAGGTGGCTGATCTGCTGTTGAGACCCCATTTGGGAGCAGCACTGGTTTGTGTACTTGTTTCCAGAGTGGAAGGTTCCTGGTTCAAGACCACCCTTGCCTGTTCTCCATGTAATGTGGAGTTGTAAGTCTGAGTGAAACAGGGAGGAGTTGAAGGGACGTACTTACCTTGAAAGGATTTGTACGAGGTCTGTCCAAAAAGTATCGGACCTTTTTATTTTTTGCAAATACCATATGGATTTGAATCACGTGTGATTGCATCAGCCAAGCTTGAACCTTCGTGCGCATGCGTGAGTTTTTTCACGCCTGTCGGTTGCATCATTCGCCTGTGAGCAGGCTTTGTGTGAACACTGGTCCACCCCTCTCGTCGGATTTTTATTGCGAATAAATGTCTGAATGATTTGGAGCTTTGCTGCATCAATTTTTTTCCAGAAACTGTGAGAGACCTCCAGGTGGACACCGTTCGGAAAATTGATATGGCTTTCAGGGACGATTTTGTGGGGATTACACAGATTAAGGAGTGTTACTGCCGCTTTAAGGATGACCCACAACTGTTGAGAGCGCGCCCTGCTCCCAGCGCCGATCGACAGGCTCAAACCCCGCTGAAACAACCAGATCATTTCCAACGTGAAGGCTTTGTTGATCCGGGACGTCGTCTGACTTTCACAAAAAGGCAGAAGGTGTGGACATCAGCACTTTTTCGGCACATTCCACTGTCACAGGAGTTTTTTCATGGAAAGAAAAGCGGAGGGACACGCCGCGGAGCAGTTCATTACGCGGCACAAAACCACCTCCGTGTTGGTCTCACAGGACGGCTTTCAGGTGGATTTCAGACGGCTGTCGGTTGCTTTTCAGTCATGTGATTATCCCAGAAATTGAGCATGAGCTGGACATGCCCCAACATGTCCTGTGAGGCTTCATCACAGCGTTGCTTTGCGCCATGCGGCTCCACCGTGACGCGCGGAACTCCTCCGCACGTCTGTCTCAATGTGCCGAAAAAGTGCTGATGTCCACGTCTTTTCACAATTCCTGTGCTAGTCAGACGACATACCGTATCAAGACAGCGTCCAGTTTAGAAATGAACGGCACGCTCTCAGCAGTTGTGGGACGTCCTTAAAGCGGCAGTAACACTCCTTAATCTGTGTAATCCCCACAAAATCGTCCCTGAAAGCCATATTAATTTTCCGAACGGTGTCCACCTGGAGGTCTCTCACAGTTTCTGGAAAAAAATTGATGCAGCAAAGCTCCAAATCGTTCAGACATTTATTTGCAATAAATTTGCAGGCGAATGACGCAACCAACAGGTGTGAAAAAACTCACGCATGCGCACGAAGGATCAAGCTTGACTGATGCAATCACACGTGATTCAAATCCATATGGTTTTTGCAAAAAATAAAAAGGTCCGATACTTTTTGGACAAACCTCGTATCTGCTTACTACACAATGAAAAACCAAGTCCGTTGGATTTATATGACTGATATATGTACATTGGTTGCACATGATCAGAATATGTCAAAAATGAAGTTATTTGGACACATTCTGATCATATGCAACTGATGTACATATTTCCTTTTTTCAGTGTATCCTCCACTGCCACTACCATGTGGGTTTCCAGTAACAATTAATTACTGTATACTTCAGAACGACTTCCTGCGGTTACTTGAAAACCCTCCACCTCTCCTAGCACTGGTGCAACACTTGTTTCCTTGGTTATTCGTTATGATTGAGGTGAAACCTGTGTGTGTTTCTACCATACAGCCAATGAATGCCACATGGTCATCCCTGACAATGCCTGAGTGCTTAAAGTACAAAGGACAGCTGATGGGAGAGGCCTGTGACTTTGTCCCAGACATCACCCTCATGTCCTTCATCCTGTTCTTTGGCACGTACTCCTGCTCCATGTTTCTGAAGAAGTTCAAGACTAGTCGGTTTTTCCCCACCACCGTGAGTTGCTTGTACACCAGCATATTGAGCTCATGTACAGTGCATCCAGAAAGTATTCACAGTGCTTCACTTTTTCCACATTTTGTAATTCCAAAATGGAGTAAATTCATTTTTTCCCTTCAAAATTCTACTCACAACACCCCATAATGACAACATGAAAAAACTTTTTTTTTCATTTTTGCAAATTTATTTAAAATAAAAAAGTAAGGAATCACATGTACATAAGTATTCACACCCTTTGCTCAATACTTTGTTGATGCTCCTTTGGCAGCAATTACAGTCTCAAGTCTTCCTGAATATGATGCCACAGGCTTGGTGCACCTATCTTTGGACATTTGTACCCATTCCTCTTTGCAGCACCTCTCAAGCTCCATCAAGTTGGATGGGGAGCATTGGTACACAGCCATTTTCAGATCTCTCCAGAGTTGTTCTCTCAGATCCAGGTCTGGGCTCTGGCTGGGCCACGAAAGGATAGATAATGGAGACCGCTGTACTCATTAGCACCTTCAAAGCAGCATAAATGCTTCTGTACCCTTCCCAAGATTTGTGCCTCGAGGCAATCCTGTCTTAGAGGTCCACAGACAATTCCTTGACTTCATGCTTGGTTTGTACTCTGACATGCACTGTCAACTGTGAGACCTTATATGTAGACAGGTAATATCACAGAGTAGACAGGTCATGTCCAATCAACAGAGTGTACCCCAGGTGGACCTCAGTTAAGTTGTAGAAACATCTCAAGGATGATCAGTGGAAACAGGATGCACCTGAGCTCAATTTTGAGCTTCATGGCAAAGGCTCTGAATACTTATACGAGGGCTGTCCATAAAGTATAGGTCCTTTTTATTTTTTTCAAAAACTATATGGATTTCATTCATATGTTTTTACGTCAGACATGCTTGAACCCTCGTGCGCATGCGTGAGTTTTTCCACGCCTGTCGGTGACGTCATTCGCCTGTGAGCACTCCTTGTGGGAGGAGTCGTCCAGCCCCTCGTCGGAATTCCTTTGTCTGAGAAGTTGCTGAGAGACTGGCGCTTTGTTTGATCAAAATTTTTTCTAAACCTGTGAGACACATCGAAGTGGACACGGTTCAAAAAATTAAGCTGGTTTTCGGTGAAAATTTTAACGGCTGATGAGAGATTTTGAGGTGATACTGTCGCTTTAAGGACTTCCCACAGAGCGAGACGTCGTGCAGCACTCCCAGGCGCCGTCGTCAGCCTGTTTCAAGCTGAAAACCTCCACATTTCAGGCTCTATTGATCCAGGACGTCGTGAGAGAACAGAGAAGTTTCAGAAAAAGTCGGTTTCAGCATTTTATCCGGATATTCCACTGTTAAAGGAGATTTTTTTAATGAAAGACGTGCGGGCGGATTGCAGCGTCGGCTCGCAGCCGCCGCGGCGCTCCGCCACAGGAAAAACACCTCCGTTGGAAGCCTTAAGGACAAGTTGGAACATGTCCAGCTGTTAAACAATTTCTCATATACTCACTCCACTGAAAGCCATCAAAAGCCACCTGGATTTTACAAATGGTTATCAACATGGAGGTGTTTTTCCTGTGCCGCCGCACCGCGCCGTCTGCGTCCCGACGCGCGGACCCGTCCGCACGTCTTTCATTAAAAAAATCTCCTTTAACAGTGGAATATCCGGATAAAATGCTGAAACCGACTTCTTCTGAAACTTCTCTGTTCTCTCACCACGTCCTGGTTCAATAGAGCCTGAAATGTGGAGGTTTTCAGCTTGAAACAGGCTGACGACGGCGCCTGGGAGTGCTGCATGACGTCTCGCTCCGTGGGAAGTCCTTAAAGCGACAATATCACCTCAAAATCTCTCATCAGCCGTTAAAATTTTCACCGAAAACCAGCTTAATTTTTTGAACCGTGTCCACTTCGATGTGTCTCACAGGTTTAGAAAAAATTTTGATCAAACAAAGCACCAGTCTCTCAGCAACTTCTCAGACAAAGGAATTCCGACGAGGGGCTGGACAACTCCTCCCACAAGGAGTGCTCACAGGTGAATGACGTCACCGACAGGCGTGGAAAAACTCACGCATGCGCACGAGGGTTCAAGCATGTCTGACGTAAAAACATATGAATGAAATCCATATAGTTTTTGAAAAAAATAAAAAGGACCGATACTTTATGGACAGCCCTCGTACATTCAATTTCTTAGTTTTTTATTTTTAATACATTTCCAAAAAATCCCCCACCCCCAAAAAAACTTTTTCCACATTGACATTATGGGGTATTGTGTGTAGGATTTTGAAGAAAAATATGAATTTCATCCATTATAATATGGGTAAAAAGTGAAGCGCTAGGAATACTTTTTGGATGCACCGTAAACCAAGAGGTCATTTCTAATGGAAATTAATTTGGCAAATTATGTGGTGATTGAACTGTAGAACACATCAACTTTGCCACTTTTTTTCCTTAGGTGAGGAATCTTATCAGTGACTTTGCCATCATCCTAGCTATTCTTATCTTCTGTGGAGTTGACATGTTTGTAGGTGTGGATACCCCTAAACTCATTGTGCCAAGTGAATTCAAGGTGAGTCCTACTTCTACTCTCACTGAGTGAATAACATCAAATTTGAAAAGCGCCATATAACTGCCTTGAAATGTAGAAGTGAACCGGTAATCTGTGAAATGACTTCAAGTGATTTGTTTCAAAATTTGTCTATTTCTGTCAAGTTTGCTTCCCAGTTCAGTTGAAATTGTACCACACATTTTAGTGTCATAAGTGAGGCTGTTCAGCCTAACGATAGACACTTCGTCACTATCAGGGGCGAATTGTTCATAAGATGTGATTTGGGGTACGCACTGCCATATGGGACAGAAGGGATTTTTTTACTGTCTGAGTCTACCCCTGTTACAGTGGTTACGGCCCCTTCACACATAACACGAAGTTGGGCAAAGGACGCAGAAACCAGAAGAAAATCGGCAAACCAAAAACGAAATGGAGAACCACAAAACATCACACCTGCTGTTGGGAGGGACACACAGTTCACGAGGCGTGCACGATACCGCTGCGACGGTTTCGTACACACTCGTGTTCGCGCGCACAAACACAGTGCGAGCATGTGGAAAGTCTTGCACACAGCAGCGGAGGGAAATTTAATAAAACACCACAATTAATAATACTTAATTCCTGTTATAAAGAGCTGATTTAGCTACCGCCTAGACATACACCAGGAAGTATTGAAATGACATGGAGTACTGTTCTCCCTACTGGCTCCCGTGTCATGAAGAGCCGGGCTCTCGCGTCATGAACACATCAGCCGGCATGGTGTGTCCAGTGCATAATCATGTGTTTTAATTATTACAAGGTGGGGAAATCCCACAGTGACACACGCCTCGCAGGGGTGTCCTGTGGGGTGATCTCTTGCATGGCATGATATTCACCAGTGTTGCGGTGCGCTGATGCGGTGGTCAGCTGAAGCAATGTGTTTTAATATATTTGCACGTGAGGACAGCATGCCGACGTCCGCGCTTCACGGTGCAGTTATGCGAGGTCATACTCTACAAGTTACTACAGGTGTTCCCCAGCTGTAACTTGTGAGCACAGATATCTGAACAGATGCACGTCGCAGGGGGGACACGTCCACCTTTGTCTGCCGACCTCGTCAGCTCACAGAAAAAAAGGCTCACCCTCTGTACCTTCATTCTGTGATTTTTATTTTATGTACAGTAATTATCAGCATGTCACGAGGACATGAGCGCCCACCCACACATGTGCATTGCTTGTTCACCAGCTGAGCTGCAGTGCACAGCGGTCAGCTGTTTCAGCAGCAAACTGCACTGGGTAGCATCCCAAACTCCGGGGCCCTCAGCCACAGCTGACAATGTTGGATTCATGGTGTGTGTTTGTGTGTGTGTGTGTGTGTGTGTGTGTGTGTGTGTGTGTGTGTGTGTGTGTGTGTGTGTGTGTATGGGGGGGTGTGTGTGTGATGATGACGCACTCCACATGCCGTGTGTGTGTGTGTTTGGGGGGGGGTAATTCGGAATAGTCACGCCCTTGTGTGTTGCTAGGTTACGCCACACTCGTGTTACACTTTTCAGTTTTCACAAACAGCTCGAATATGGTCGCCTGCTGTCTACTCTCATACACCTGGAATTTGACTGACACCTGTGAGAGAGGAGTCAAATGGGCACTCGCATGGCACTTGCTGTCTTTCGGCCACTGGTGTGTGCGAATGGATGTCGTGACAGTTGAATGAGGCATTTGAGGCAGCTTCAATTTTTCACAAGTGCCATTTGACTCCTCCTTGGTGCGCCATTCTGCCTCAATCATGTTATGTGTGAAGGGGCTCTTATCAGTGCTCCAGGATATTTGATCTGCCTCTGAATGTCATTGTCCAGTCACATCTCACCCATTCTAGTGCGATTGCAGTCAGGTTGAAAATCGAATTACCACATCTCTTCCAGACTTTAAATCAATATTTGTTACAAAACAGATCTTTCAACGTAATCTTTATGGGTTCTGTGTGAGTACAGCATGTTATGTGTTTGCATTACACTGCAACTGTACTGTGAAAAGCGTGGGTTGTGGCATTCATCGATGCTGCGTTCAAAACCCCTGACAAGCTTGGAGCCTCAGACTCTGAGCTTAATAAGTGTATTTACAGACTAAATGAGCGGGGGGGGGGGGGGTGTTTTTGGATGTTTCTCTTGGTGAGTGCATTGCTGTCATGCAAACCATTTGTCATTATTATTTATTTATTTATTAATTTTATTTTATTATATTATGGCTGTCAAAATAACATATTATCATTCATTCATCATTCATCTTCAACCGCTTATCCAGGATCGGGTCACTGGGGCTCAGCTCCCTTTTCGTCACAACAGTACGGTAGAGCGAATGCAATACCACCCCTGATGCACTGATTCGCCCAATCTCATGCTCTATTGTCCCCTCACTTGTGAACAAGACCCCGAGGTACTTGAACTCCTTCACTTGGGGCAAGACCACATTCCCTACCCGGAGTAGGTAAAAGTAAGTCCCTTCGGCTGCTCCCTTGCTTGCACTCGGAGTCGCCACAGCAAATCCAAGGTGGATCTGCATGTTGAATTGGCACAGGTTTTTACGCCGAATGCCCTTCCTGACACAACTCCACATTACATGAAGAAATGTGGCAGGAGTGGGATTTGAACCCGGAACCTTCTGCACTGAAACCAAGTGCATTAACCACTTGGCCACCACCCCTGCCCCTACCCAGAGTAGGTAATCCATCGGTTTCCTGCTGAGAACCATGGCCTCAGATTTAGAGGTGCTGATCTTCATCCCAGCCGCTTCACACTCAGCTGTGAATCGATCCAGTGAATGTTGGAGGTTACAGACAGAAGAAGCCAACAGGACCACATCATCTGCAAAAAGCAGTGATGAGAACCTGAGCCCACCAAACTGGAAACCCTCCTCCCCCCAACTACACCTTGATATACTGTCTATGAATATCACAAACAGGATTGGTGACAAGGCACAGCCCTGGCGGAGGCCAACCCCCACCGGAAACAAGTCCGACTTACTGCCGAGCACCCGAACACAGCTCTCGCTTTGTGAGTACAGAGATTGGATGGCACAGAGAAGGGACCCCCTCACTCCATACTTCCGCAGCACCTCCTACAATATCTCCCGGGGTACCTGAACATATGCCTTCTCCAAGTCCACAAAACACATGTAGACTGGATGGGCATACTCCCAGGCACTCTCCAGGATCCTTGTGAGAGTGAAGAACTGGTCAGTTGTTCCATGACCAGAACGTAACCCGCATTGTTCATCTTCAATCAGAGGTTTGACTATCGGCCAAACCCTCCTTTCCAGCACCCTGGAGTAGGATTTACCAGGGAGGCTAAGTAGTGTGATGCCCCTGTAATTCGCACACACTCTCTGGTCCCCTTTTTTAAATATGGGGACCGCCACCCCAGTTTGTCACTCCTTAGGCGCTGTCCCAGACCTCAATGCAATGTTGAAGAGACGTCTCATCCAAGACAGTCCCTCCACACCCAGAGCCTTCAGCATTTCTGGACGGATCACATCAACCCCCGGGGCCTTGCCACTGCGGAGTTGTTTGACTGTGAATTTAGTGAATTCAGTAATTTCCACCAGGGAAATTGATGAAAATCCTCCATCATCTTCCAGCTCTGCCCCTGCTATGGAGGGCACTCCGGTCTGATGCAGGAGTTCCTCAAAGTGTCCATTCCAGTGCCGGATTACATCTGCAGTTGAGGTCATCAGAGTCCTGTCCTTACTGCAGGCAGCTTGGATGGTTCCCCATTTTCCCCTCCGCCAGAAGCACCTTGGTGCTGACCGAAAGTCCTTCTCTATGGTTGCTCTGAACTCCTCCCACAACCACTGCTTTGTCTCCGCCACAGCAGAGGCTGCTGACCTTCGGGCCTGTCGGTACCTTGCAACTTCCTCCGGAGTCCTCCAAGATAACATATCCTGGAAGGATTCCTTCTTCAGTTGGACGGCTTCCCTGACCACTGGTGTCCACCACGGTGTTCGAGGGTTGTTGGCCCTTGAGGCACCTAAGACTTTCAGGCCACAGCTCCGCACTACAGCTTCAGCAATGGAAGCTTTGAACATTGCCTATTCTGGTTCAATGCCCCCAACCTCCACAGGGATACTAGAAAGGTTCTGCAGGAGGTGTGAGTTGAAGATCTGTCGGACAGTGGGCTCCTGCAGATGTTCCCAGTTCACCCACACTATCCGTTTGGGCTTACCAGGTCTGTGCTAAGTCCTCCCCCACCCTCTGATCCAACTCACCACCAGATGGTGATCAGTTGACAGCTCTGCCCCTCTCTTCTCCTGAGTGTCCAGAACATGCGGCCTCAAATCAGATGATACAACCACAAAATCGATCATCAATCTTTGGCCTAGGGTACTTTGGTACCATGAACACTTATGAGCATCCTTATGTTCGAACTTGGTGTTCGTTATGGACAGTCCATGACTAGCACAGAAGTCCAGTAACAAACGACCATTCGGGTTTAGATCGGGGAGGCCTTCCTCCCAATCACGCCTCTCCAGGTGCCTCTGTCATTGCCCACGTGTGATTTGAAGTCCCCCAGTAGAACAATGGAGTCCCCCACCAGAGCCCCTTACAGGACTCCTTTCAGGGACTCCAAGAATGCCAAATACTCCAAACTGCTGTTGGATGCATCTGCACAAACAACAGTCAGAGTGTTCCCCTCCACCCCCATAAGGCACAGGGAGGCAATCCTCTCATCTACTGGGGTAAACTTCAGTGTAGCGGCGCTTTGCCGGGGACTCATGAGTATCCCCACAACCACCCAGCGCTTCACACCCTGGGCAACCCCAGAGAAGAATATGGTCCAACCCCTATCAATGAGAGTGGTTCCAGAGCCGAGGATGTGTGTGGAGGCGAAGCCCAGCAGATCTAACTGGTATCGCTCCACCTCCCGCACAAGCTCCGGCTCCTTCCCCCACAGCAAAGTGATGTTCCACACCCCCAGAGCTAGCCCCTGCCACCTGGGTCTGGTCCGCCGAGGCCCTCAAATTTCAATGTCACCGATGGGACAACGCACCCGACACCAGCGGTTCCCCCTGCAGGTGGTGAGCCCACAGGGTGGAGAAGAAAGATCCACGTTGCCTTTTCAGGCTGTGCCCAATTGGGCTCCTTGGCAAGCCCAGCCACCAGGCCCTTGCTGACGGGTCCTACATCCAGGACAACACATTCATTTACATTAAATAATTACAACACCTATACAGGTTCACTTTGCTCCATTTTGTTTAGATGTCACTGACTTGGTCTGTAGATAAAATGTTTTTGAGAGCACTCGGTTAGATGTCCATGGCTTTTGACACTTTTTTTTGCACGGTTTAAACAACAGCACCAGGACAGAAGTATTTAATTTTTTAAAAAGCAACTCATGTAGTCAGCACAGCCACAGTTAGTTTATGTGGTTAAAACAGCCTCGTTAAACAAAACAGCCTCCTCCTGCTTCGAGAGACATGGAGGTAAAGTACACATTAAATAGTTTTCATAGAAAGATAACTTGCTAAGTAACTGTCAATGTTTTATCTCAAATGTGGGAGTTTATTCGTTTACCACTGTTAGGCTTTACTGATTGCTAATTAACAGTTTTACGGCGTTCCGACAGGCTAAAAAACATTTGATTTATGATGCTTTTCATCCAGATTTTAATGTTCAATGGACAGATTTAAAAATAAAATAATCTTGGAGCAATAAGATAATTATTAAAGGGGTCATATTGTACAACATCACCTTATACATAACATCTCCAAAGTCCCACAGATCTGTGAGTGTTTTCACACATCCTCCCGATGTAAGATGAATTTATGCCACAGCTTAACACCTCTGTCACACATGTAACAGAAATAACCCAGATCCTCCTTCTCATTTTACCTAAGAATAACACACACACACACACACACACACACACACACACACACACACACACACACACACACACACACACACACACACACACACACACACACACACACACACACACACACACACACACACACAAATCTGTGCAGCATTTTTTCATCTGAAAATCACGAAGACAAGTTCCTTAATCCCTAGTTGCTCCCAGTGTGAATAAGTGGATTAAATTATTGCGGAGCCACTTCTTTTTGATGAACATTTTTCTTCTGAACATTCCTGGATGAAACTTTCTTCCATAGCTTTCTGCCTGTAATTTATGTAGCTAGAGGAGAAATCTTTCTATTGTATGCTGCTATCTAGTCGAGGTTTTGCTGTATGAGTTAATCAGCTAATAACACATTGATATGAGGGTGATTCTTTAACTATGGGCACTATTGGCCTTGTAAATGTAATTTCCACCACACCATTGCCTTACAGCATAAAGCGCCTTGGGGCAACTGTTTGTTGTGATTTGGCGCTATATACATATGCTCTGATGTCACTGTTTATCTCCATAGAAACTACCCAAACAATCTTTCATACAAACTGTTTAAAGGGACATTACAGTGTTGTGGTGGAAATTACGGCAATAGTGTGGGACAACTACATTTTGTTTAAAAAAATCACAACAGTTGTATGACATTGAATACCCCAATTATGTTTTGATTATTTTACTGATATTTTATTCAGAGATATTTTAAAACATTAGAAAAAACGTTTCTTTACCATTCATTTTTATCATTGAAGATCAAAAGTCTGGGTGTGGGACAAGCACAAAACGGTAATATTTGCATATAATGATGCTGAAAAAAGGTGAAAAAGTCATCATAGACTACTAGAACAAATTTCTTAACACACTTTCATTGTAAAGATAACTATAAAAGTGTGAAATTTCCACTTTTTTCTGTTTTTCATACAATATGATTAAAGGACATAATAAGTGCCCGTAGTCTAAAAATCAGCCATGAATGCCTTGCTTGAATGGGTCACCTTAATCATTATCAAAAAATTGCCCCTCCTGAGAAATTTTTTCAGGAGCCGCCACTGGTAAATATGATATTTTACTGAACACTTTGTGAATTCTTTTCATGCTGGACAGTTCCAGCATCATCACAAAGGCACAGCCCTCTTTTGTGATCATAGCACAGTTCCTCACACACACTATTTTCTTGAAAACCTGATCATTTATTTTCATGTTTTATAATTCATTTTAACTAATCATTAATAATAATTTATTTATATTGTAGTTTCAAGTGGAACACATTTACAATGTGGCTTACAAAATTAAACATTGAGGCACAATAATGATAATAAAAATACATCTATAACAACAATTTAATATTGAAACTAGTAAAATATACAAACCAGCAGATGTAATTAATAAATTAAATAACTCTATTTTTAATTTTGTATTGCACTGTTCTGTGTCATGACTCCATGATGGTCGCTCCCCTCAAACAGTGATATTTTATTCTGTCCATTTAATGTCTTTCAGTTCATGCTGCATGTTGTCCTCTGATCATTTTTTCCTTTATTGCTAATGTGAAAATAGCTCTGTATCCATTGCGGAAGTACATCATGAAAACACAACCGTGATGATCAGTAGTTTAGTGACTCTACAGTGTGGCCAATAGGGCTGTACACAGTAAAATCACCAATGTTACTTTAACATTGACAGTGAACTTTTGGTCCCACTCTGACCAGAGTTGGACCATATGTTCACTGCCAGTGTTCATTTTACACTGGTGATTTTACTGTGAGTCATAAGTAGCCAATCAGTGATCACCATGGTAGTAGCCCTGTCCCTAGTATCCAGTTCGTTCTGGTTCTTAGTACATGTTGAACTGGGTCAAATGACATTAACCAGTGGACACCACATTGTCTGACATGTGTGACAGCTGCTTTTTGATGTGTAAGAAAATGAGTCTTTGAAAACAGGACTTGAATGAAAAGATCAGATTCCTTGCAGACAAGGCAGTTATCTTGTCAGCTTTTTGATATGGGTCAGATCTCTAACTCAGCCATTTGGAAGGCTTTCTTCAGTGCTGTCTTTGAATCATCTTGAAGGTTATCTTGGAGAACGACAGGACCAAAATCAGTGTCCTTGATGAAACCATGCCCACTAGCTTTGGCACAATAATCAACAGGCATGTTCTTCAATGGGCAGGACACTTTCTTCAAATGGACTACAGTCAACTCTTGAACAAGAAATATCCTTTATGGTTAGCTCAAGTGAGGAACAGAATCAAGAATAGGATTGAAGAAGCACTATGATATTATCACAGCAATATTCAAAAGCAGCAACACTAATATTAACAAATAGAAAGCAGTTTCCCACGAGAAGACCACATGAAGATCCCTTATTGATAAAGGCGTGGATCACTTCACAAAATCCAAGAAGAAACAAATGGAAGAAAACAGAGTGATTAAAAAAAGAACAAACCTTTCTTCCTAAGTCTCCTCTCACTACTGCAGTAAGATATGTGTAGCCAATATTGGATTCATGAGCCACATCCAAAAGCACTAACATAGTTTCTGCCAGTGGAAGACAATCATCTTTGATCTTTAGGGAAAATGAAGAGTATTAAACACGAGGAGAGACAGCTGTTTTGCTGGTCTGTTTTATAGTAACATCATATTTGTGAAATACCTAAAGGTATGCTAAATGACATGATTGTCATGTTTACCTGGTTCTTTTTATGTAAAATTCTGCCCCTTACCAAAACCCAAACCATTGTATTCCTCATTTTGAGTTTATTCAAGGTCATGTTAGAAACCAGGCCTGGGACCCTCACAGACAGTGTCCATCTTGTGAAAGGCCCCTAAAATGAGTCATACAACACTTTTTATACCTTGTGGGTGTTAACATGGGTGTGGTTTAGTCTCACATTTCTAATGTTACTGGCTCTCACCAACAGGGGGAGCTCTCCCTGTGTCTGAAACTTGGACAGATGAGAGTAAAACTTTCTCAGAACTTCCAAACAAATAACACAAATACTTAATAGCTAACATAAAACAAAGAATTAGCACAGATATTATCTAACATGATGAACATTACTATCGCAGCCAACTGCTATTTTCTATGTTAACATTGAATGTCTTAATGGTATCCTGTGCAGAGAATAAAGCAACACTCTTTTCTCTGAGCTTTTCCGTCCCCTTCTTTAGATTCTCAGTCTGGAATGCACATTTAGTGCATGAGATTTCTGCATGTGCATACATGTTAGTCCTGACCTGTGAATCCCATGACCCTTCCATCCATTTATAGAAAGCAGGGATGGTTGGGGAGGAGTGGCTGAGAAGGGAAATATGTATTGATTCTGAAACCAGAGCTAGTGCAACATGTAGTGAGAGAAAAATCATTTTGGGTACCTTTAACGGACATGTCGCATGCTTTTTAACATCCCAGTTAGCAACACAACATCAAAGTACACATGACTGTAAGTCTCCCTGCACACATGCGCTCATAATTAGTGGTTTCTGATGTTTTTTCCTCTCCCGAAGCGAGGTAACAGGTGCATTTCCATAAAACGTCTCACTTGGCAATTCTCTGCATTTCTCTGCGTGTGCTGTAGTTAATACATGATGTAGTTAAACATCCCAGACAGAGACAGACAGAGGGAAACGAATGCGGTTATGTCTGATAACAAAGCTTCAGAGCTTTTCTTTGAAAGCAGCGGCTCGGATTTACAGAGGAGATGACACACTTCACCTCAGAACTCAACTTTTTCAGTCTGTCTGATTTTGGAACTTACAGTGTTGTGACGCTGCTGTTTGTGTCACAGCTGCTGGTTTACTGCTGCTGTGATCACGGACATGTCTGGACACGTAGGTGTTTGTCTCGTATTGGAAAAACTCAGAAGACGCTATTTTCAGGACATAATGGAGTCTCTAATGTGCCACAAACCTGACAGAATTTGGGTTGAAGGCAGAGCTGCGATCAGACATCATGCTGATTGCCTGCGCATGCGCGATTAGAACCTGAGACCAAGTGGACCTGGACATTATTCTTTGGCCGAGTGGAACTTGAAAATTATCTCTGGCTGTGGATCCATGTGAGGACGAGTGGACCGTTCTAAGGTTCACAATCGCAATTGCAATCATGCGCACGCATGATGTGTGCATGAGGGCTTGTTTTTGTTGTGGACTAATTTGGAACTCTTTACACTGGGGTGAGTGGAATGTTTTTTTCAGCTTTTGCTTTGTGTTCTTTTGAATTGAGCTTTCAATGCAAGTTTTTATTTATTTTGAGAGAGTCTGTGGATTTGTGTGTGTGTGTGTGTGGGGGGGGCACTGTTTTAACCCCCAATTTACACGGACGTCTGGCTGAATTTGTACAATATATAATCAGTATTAAGCTTGTAGACTCTCTCAAATGTCACAAAACTGTTAATCTCTATAAGGAACATTTTAAAAGAGAAATAATGTTGAATAATCCCTTTAAAAAACAGCAGACGTGCAGGTTAACACGGCTGTTACGCTGTTTTAACCTGCGTGTCAGCTGTTTATTGCCGCTTAATGAACTTGGAATGTCTCTGTGACATTTGTACAGGCAACATGATGACATGTATATATATATATATATATATATATATATATATATATATATATATATATATATATATATTCGATTTTTCAGTTATATACAACACATATTAGTGTTTTTAACAGGCTGCGTTTATGACTAATTGCTGCAGCTGCACAAAACCTTCTCACAGCTGCTGCTTTTACCGTGACTGCATCAAAATGAACAGTTATCACTTATAAACGAGTCGTCATAACACAACATCATACTTGTGTAAACTTTGGAATTAATTTGTGTCCCAGTTCTTAACGTTAGCAGATACATTCCATTGAAGCTCACGCTGGGACGCTTCTCGTAATGACGTCACCTGTCGGAAACACCCGAGTACTCACTGTTTTCGGAAGTCTTTGCTGCGAATGCCATATATTTTGAGTCATGGAAGCGCACAAAGTAATCCCGGTGGATCATTGGATGTCACTAACAGCTTAAATCTAAATTGTTATGATTTTAGTGCGATGTGTCCTTTAAATAATTTTTATTTGTTTGGGTTGAACATCACCCAAAGGAAAATGCCTCATTTTAGTTTGTATTTTGTCTCCGAGAATTATTTTACAACTTGATGAGATCTCTTTTGAGACATAAATGAAGACAAATTTGAGATTTTGTGCATCTTTCTGTTCTGGAGAAAAAACTGAGAGACGGGAGAAATAAGCTATAGACACATTGTAATTTCACACACACCTCATAGTTGTCTTGGAGAAATAAATGGATCTTGTTTCTAGTTTTCTTTTCCTTTGCAGTGTCACACTTCACTTGGCTTAGTTATTAAATGTCCTGTTTTTTGTTGTTGTTTTTTTAGCCAACCAGTCCGAAACGTGGATGGTTTGTGCCACCATTCGGCGGAAACCCCTGGTGGGTTTACCTGGCATCAGCTCTTCCTGCCCTTCTGGTCACCATACTGGTGTTCATGGACCAACAGATTACTGCCGTGATTGTTAACAGGAAGGAAAACAAGCTAAAGGTGAGTGACCTGAAATTCACACTTGAAGCAAGCTGGTCAGTCCAAAAAAATAAATAAAATGTTGCTTCTAATGGGTGACACACATGCCTTAGAGAGTATGTGTGGATTGATGTATTTTAAATAATGAGATGAATGATGAATGAGTGGTACATATCTCCAACAATCGGGAAACATTGGGAGTGGCTGTTCTAAACAAGGCAACTTGATAGCCCTGGCTCTTTTTATTTTATATTATGGGTGTATGTATGTATATTATGTATGTTAAAAGATACCATCATGTCTCAAATTAGGGGCTTTAATGGTCATCACATATATCTGTCACAATCCAATATTTCACATAGTATATAGTTTTTACAGTTATTTATGGGAATTTTTTGGACCCAATGACTGACTCCATTAATCCTGTGCTTGCTGTGTGATATGAGGCCATGTGTTTAATTGTTGTACTAGTTTGCATGTACCCTCAGCATGCTCATGCATGACTTTTGACCATTTATTTGTGTTTACTGGGTGAACCAGAAAGGGGCAGGTTACCATCTGGACCTGTTCTTGGTGGCAATTCTGATGGTCATTTGCTCTTTCATGGGTCTGCCGTGGTACGTGGCAGCCACTGTCATCTCTATCGCTCACATCGACAGTTTGAAGATGGAAACAGAAACATCAGCTCCCGGAGAGCAACCAAAGTTCCTGGGTGTCAGGTAGGTACATTGCAACAGTTTGTTACTTTTGACTCTGTTAAGGGCCCTGTCCCACTGGCGTTTAGGAGGATTTGCGGATGGAATGCGCACAAAAGTGGCCCACATCCGCCAAACAACCGCAGTAACCGTGCAACATCCCTGTATGAGTTGGCCGCCATCCGAACACGTCCGTGATCATCCGCAGAGGCACGCATGTCCGCAGCCAGGATTTTTGAGCGGCTCAAAAATCCTGCTGCAGATGAGATCCGCATCACTGCCTGAACACATACTGAAGACATACGCAGGACATACACAACCAACGCGCCGCATATCCCCTGTCATCAGCTGATATCCACAACCGACGGGTTGGCGCGGCTTGGCGGCGGACCGGGACAGCGTGCAAAACAGATATGACGCGTGCCCAGCACGGCCACATCACGGTCGCAAATGGTATGTCGCGCATGCAGACAGAGTGGGCACAGATGGAGCGAGTGCATCACGGCCGCTGTGCCCCTCATGGGTGCGCCTCCGCGGCCGCCTTCGCTTCTGTTTCCTGTTATATCCGCTTTTCTTCCTCATGTATTCGCTGATCCACCCCGGGACATTTGTCATTTCCGCCCACCTTTGTTGCGGACGCTCAGCTTTTGTCTCCTCATTTCATGCACAAATCCTCCTAAACGCCAGTGGGACAGGGCCCTAAGGAAGGTGCGATTTTCGATTTCAAATTTGTCATGTTGCACTCAGCGAGGTTGCTGCTAGAACTACAAAACTGTCTGTTTGGAGCTTTAAATAGCTGAGCGCTCTGACTCTGAGGTTACACCACAGAGGTTAATAATAAGTACTAGAGTTCGCACTCCCAATGCTGCCTGCTAAACGTGAATGTCCCTTTATGGACAGTGACATGACACCTCCTAACCGGGCAAAATATTGACGAAGTGGCCAGATGTTAATGCATTTTCAATACGGATATGCGACTGAACACAATTAGAAAAACGCTCCAGCTGCTGAGCTGAGACATCCTGCTGCTGTTGTGTTCCTATATTGACCGAGTTTCATTCATGAAGTCAGTGGTGTGGGTGCACATCTCTGTGTGAGGCTGTGACTGTAAGTGGCAGAGTGTGGGTCGTTTTACTCTGTGAGCAGCAGCTCGGTTTTTTTAAGGTGCAAAATTTAAAAAAAAAAATTGTCGGCCTTGTCGAACAATTTTAATCACTAACAACAAATATTTTAACTAGACATCACTCTAGCAGGGGAAATATCAACGGTAACTTCAAAAACCATCAGCAGACCAATTAGGTTCCGATAAATTTAGTTCCGATAACTTTTAGAACACTAAAGTTTTTTTGCATAAATAAAATGGTAAATGGACTGCATTTATATAGCGCTTTTCCATCTGCATCATACGCTCAAATAATTTACAAATAATGCCTCACATTCACCTGATGTCAGGGTGCTGCCATACAAGGTGCCCACTACACACCGGGAAAAATAGGAGATTAAAGACCTTGCCCAAGGGCCCTTAGAGATTTTCCAGTCAGGCTGGGATTTGAACCAAGGATCTTCTGGCTCAAGCCCAACACCTTAACCACTAGACCATCACCAACCTTCACGTAACGGTGAATAATGTTTATAAATCCTGTTGGCTCCTGTCTGCTATGTATTTTGCAGCAATGAAGCAGTTACGGGGAGCTGAGCTCAACTCTACCCCAGCAGTAGGGGTCTGGCCACCAGGCTGCTACAAAAAAACAAAAGTCATTAGCCTTTACAGCATACAGTGTTCCAGCCATGATGCCGAAGTCCTCAAAAGAAAGCAGGTTTGACTTATGGTTTTGATTTATAAACCAAATTAATCTGGATAGTTTAACGACATTAATGTCAACTCTGTCATTTGTACAAAGTGAAAATATAACGTATGTCTTTTAATTTTAAGATAATTCGCTAATTCTGGTGTTTTGAACATATTAGCACACACACAGATGCCAAACTACATTATGGGTAAACTGAGCCTGTGATAACCGATTAGTTGATTCATTTAGCCAACACAAAACGTAGCGTGTGTGTTGGTTTTTACAAATAAATGTATATTTGTAAAATATGTCATATTTTTCATTTGTTAAAAAAAGCCATTTGCAAAACTGAAAATTCTGTTTAAGTTGTGATTCAGCCAGGCGGCAACAACCATGTGATATAACCAGGCACCATTCACACTGCCATCCAGTCGATGGGTCAAAATGCCTAGAACACTACCATCTACTGGATGGCATATTACATACTGGGATATTATGTTACTATGCTTTTTACTTTTTTACTCTTTTACTGTACTTTGTAATCTTTTAATTCATGTTATTTTGTTTCCTGAATTGTTTTGTGTGAAGCATCTTGAGGCGACTCTTTTGTGATTTGGCGCTATATAGAGTGAATAAATTGAATTGTAATTGAGGCTCAGTGTACCCATAATGTAGTTTGGCATCTGTGTGTGTTAATATGTTCAAAACTTCAGAATTAGTGCATTAATTTAAAATTAAAAGATATGTGTTATATTTTCACTTTGTACAAATGACAGACTTGACATATCAGAAGCGTTGGCATTGTTTAAACTCAAAATCGCCTTGTCAGTAGCTGAGAGTGTATTGGAAATAATATTGAAAGTTATTGGTTAGCAGTTAGCTGTAGCTTCCGATCAATTTTTTGGTGGTTTATCGGTTGAGTGTCATAAAAGAAAACTTTTCAGTTAGCTGATTAGCGGTTATCAAAGCTCACTTTTTGGTTAGCTGTGCCCACCACTGGGCATGCATCGCAAAACGTGTGCAAATCAAGGACTATTTGTAGATCACCCAAACTAAGGACCTCACTAGGGTTGACATTTTGACTGTTGGAATTTGGGAATGGTTCCAAACTAATATATGTAAGATGACTAAGATTATGGTTTGGAAGTTCCACACGAATAGCAGACCCAAAATATTTGACGTTGCAGAAACAGCCTGTGTGGCACCCTCAATTTTTGTCTTATACAGTGTAGTAACAGGCACAACATTTGCAAAACATACTCTTCTATGGTTTTATGGGTACCTATGTGGAAACAGGCCACAGTGTCAAATGAAAAAATTTCTCTCCCTGGCACATAAATTACAGTCGTCATAGTGAATTTCCTACACTAGTTTCCCCGCTAAGCTAATGGACTGTATATGTTGTGAAAGTGTAGTGACACGGACCCACAACAGGGGGCGCAAATGAACGGTCAATAGATGAGCCAAAAAATAACAATTTAATGTTGTGAAGGTGCACAACGAACATACAGACAATCTCAGAATATGATTACAGTCAATCCACAAAGGTGACGTGTGGGCAGGCTCGAGGATAGAAGACGTCTGTCCTGAGAAGAGCCGGAACCACACGATTTCCGCCGCCACCGAACCTGGTGAATACTGGAGCCGCCAAGTCCCGAATTCCCAGGTGATCACCGTCCCCGACTGTCGGATCTGCTACTGCTGGCGAAGAACAAAGACAGTCAAGTGTGGGTGTGTGTACACCCCGTAACAACAACGGTGGGAATGCCACCTCCACCTCTCACTCAATATTCTGTAGAGTACCGCAGTGATTCCTCAGGGGAAAAGAGTGCCGTCCTGCACTCACTCAGCTTCCACAGAAAGAGGAACCGGTACTCCTGCAAACACTCACAATATACAGATATATTGCAAAACACAAACGGCTGAGTCTATTACCTCCAAAGAAGTACGATATCTCGGCAACGAGGTGGAGATGACGTCTGGTCTTTATGGAGTGAGATGATGTAGAGTAGATGGGTGACAGCTGTCAAGAGATAATGAGTGACAGCTGTCACCCCCGGCTGTGTCCGTGGCAGCAGCGCCCTCTCGTGCCTGAAGCCCGCACTTCAGGCAGGGCGCCCACTGGTGGTGGGCCAGCAGTACCTCCTCTTCTGGCGGCCCACACAACAGTATACCCACGTTAATGCGAGGGCCTGCAGGTTCTCTAATCACCTGCTCCATGGCCTGCTGTAGAGTCCTAATGTTACCTACCCTCCCTGTAGAATTTTTTCTGTTTGCAGATGGCGGCACCTTCACCAGTAGGCTGAAGGCTGTCTGACATCAGCAAGCCACGGCCACCCCAGAGAGAGGGCCAGTTATCAATAAAACTAAAACCTTGCTGTTTGTAAAACTTCAAAGATAGCAGCCTGCTAAACGCTTCATCATTTCCCTGAGAGGAGAGGGGACGAGAGACTATTAATCAAAGTTAATGGCAGTTTATGTGAAATGCATAATCTTGAGGGAATAAATCAAATCAATTTTATTTATATAGCGCCAAATCACAACAAACAGCTGCCCCAAGGCGCTTTATATTGTAAGGCAAGGCCATACAATAATTACGGAAAAACCCCAACGGTCAAAACGACCCCCTGTGAGCAAGCACTTGGCGACAGTGGGAACGAAAATTCCCTTTTAACAGGAAGAAACCTCCAGCAGAACCAGGCTCAGGGAGGGGCAGTCTTCTGCTGGGACTGGTTGGGGCTGAGGGAGAGAACCAGGAAAAAGACATGCTGTGGAAGAGAGCAGAGATCAATCACTAATGATTAAATGCAGAGTGGTGCATACAGAGCAAAAAGAGAACGAAACACTCAGTGCATCATGGGAACCCCCCAGCAGTCTACGTCTATAGCAGCATAACTAAGGGATGGTTCAGGGTCACCTGATCCAGCCCTAACTATAAGCTTTAGCAAAAAGGAAAGTTTTAAGCCTAATCTTAAAAGTAGAGAGGGTGTCTGTCTCCCTGATCTGAATTGGGAGCTGGTTCCAGAGGAGAGGAGCCTGAAAGCTGAAGGCTCTGCCTCCCATTCTACTCTTACAAACCCTAGGAACTACAAGTAAGTCTGCAGTCTGAGAGCGAAGCGCTTTCTAATTTTAGAGATATTGCGCAAATGCAAAAAAGCAGTCCTACATATTTGTTTAATATGCGCATTGAATGACATATCCTGATCAAAAATGACTCCAAGATTTCTCACAGTATTACTAGAGGTCAGGGTAATGCCATCCAGAGTAAGGATCTGGTTAGACACCATGTTTCTAAGATTTGTGGGGCCAAGTACAATAACTTCAGTTTTATCTGAGTTTAAAAGCAGGAAATTAGAGGTCATCCATGTCTTTATGTCTGTAAGACAATCCTGCAGTTTAGCTAATTGGTGTGTGCCCTCTGGCTTCATGGATAGATAAAGCTGGGTATCATCTGCGTAACAATGAAAATTTAAGTAATGCTGTCTAATAATACTGCCTAAGGGAAACATGTATAAAGTGAATAAAATTGGTCCTAGCACAGAACCTTATGGAACTCCATAATTAACCTTAGACTGTGAAGAAGATTCCCCATTTACATGAACAAATTGTAATCTATTAGATAAATATGATTCAAACCACTGCAGTGCAGTGCCTTTAATACCTATGGCATGCTTTAATCTCTGTAATAAAATTTTATGGTCAACAGTATCAAAAGCAGCACTGAGGTCTAACAGAACAAGCACAGAGATGAGTCCACTGTCTGAGGCCATAAGAAGATCATTTGTAACCTGGGGTTGTTCTTATTTTCTTCAATTAGTGATGAGTAGTAAGATGTCCTAGCTTTACGGAGGGCTTTTTATAGAGCAGCAGACTCTTTTTCCAGGCTAAGTGAAGATCTTCTAAATTAGTGAGACGCCATTTCCTCTCCAACTTACGGGTTATCTGCTTTAAGCTGCGAGTTTGTGAGTTATACCACGGAGTCAGGCACTTCTGATTTAAGGCTCTCTTTTTCAGAGGAGCTACAGCATCCAAAGTTGCCTTCAATGAGGATGTAAAACTATTGACGAGATACTCTATCTCACTCACAGAGTTTAGGTAGCTACTCTGCACTGTGTTGGTATATGGCATTAGGGAACATAAAGAAGGAATCATATCCTTAAACCTAGTTACAGCGCTTTCTGAAAGACTTCTAGTGTAATGAAACGTATTCCCCACTGCTGGGTAGTCCATCAGAGTAAATGTAAATGTTATTAAGAAATGATCAGACAGAAGGGAGTTTTCAGGGAATACTGTTAAGTCTTCAATTTCCATACCATAAGTCAGAACAAGATCTAAGATATGATTAAAGTGGTGGGTGGACTCAGTTACATTTTGAGCAAAGCCAATTGAGTCTAATAATAGATTAAATGCAGTGTTGAGGCTGTCATTCTCAGCATCTGTGTGGATGTTAAAATCGCCCACTATAATTATCTTATCTGAGCTAAGCACTAAGTCAGACAAAAGTTCTGAAAATTCACAGAGAAACTCACAGTAACGACCAGGTGGACGATAGATAATAACAAATAAAACTGGTTTTTGGGACTTCCAATTTGGATGGACAAGACTAAGAGTCAAGCTTTCAAATGAATTAAAGCTCTGTCTGGGTTTTGGATTAATTAATAAGCTGGAATGGAAGATTTCTGCTAATCCTCCGCCTCAGCCCGTGCTACGAGTGTTCTGGCAGTTAGTGTGACTCGGGGGTGTTGACTCATTTAAACTAACATATTCATCCTACTGTAACCAGGTTTCTGTAAGGCAGAATAAATCAATATGTTGATCAATTATTATATCATTTACTAACAGGGACTTAGAAGAGAGAGACCTAATGTTTAATAGACCACATTTAACTGTTTTAGTCTGTGGTGCAGTTGAAGGTGCTATATTATTTTTTCTTTTTGAATTTTTATGCTTAAATAGATTTTTGCTGGTTATTGGTGGTCTGGGAGCAGGCACCGTCTCTACGGGGATGGGGTAATGAGGGGATGGCAGGGGGAGAGAAGCTGCAGAGAGGTGTGTAAGACTACAACTCTGCTTCCTGGTCCCAACCCTGGATAGTCACAGTTTGGAGGATTTAAGAAAATTGGCCAGATTTCTAGAAATGAGAGCTGCTCCATCCAAAGTGGGATGGATGCCGTCTCTATAACTAGGATAATAACTAGGAAACAGTTAGAGAATAAACTAAGATATTTGTTAAGCACCTATTATAGTGCATCCTGTGGTGAGACTAAGGGCCCCTTCACACATAGTACGAATAAGTACAACTCATGGCGACTCACAGTGGAACAGCTCGTATGAGCGAACCACACTTGTGGGGCATTTAGACAATTTTCACATCCAGCTCGACAGTGATCGTCTGCTGACTGTTGTCATGTTAACAGTGCAAATGGCCACACATTTTCTAAATGAGCAGTGTTAGATGTTCGTGTGTGTCAGCTGGAATTTGGCCGACACCTGCCGCAAGAGTTCAATGGGCTCTCACAGCGCACACTCTGTCTTTCAGCTGCTGTTGTGCGCAAATAGTTGTAGCAACAGGTGTACGAGGCGTAAGAGGCAGCTACGAATTTACACGTATTGCATACAATTCCTGCTTCAAGCGCAGTCCATGCACAATTCGACCACATTTGCACTATGTGTGAAGGGGCCCTCAAGCATACTCCCTCTCACAGTTCTCTACAGAATTAGTGTTTCTTCTTTTTGTTCTGTGCTGACAATATTTCCTGAAGGTAGCTTTCATTTGGGAATTTTCTTCTCTTTTTAAAGGTTTTTTTTTTCCTGTGACTTTTTGGAGACAACCTCCTGAACCTGTGATGTTTCAGCTGTAAGCTGAAATAATAAATCTTTGCTCTGTGAGACTCTGATATCTGTTGATGTAAGAACATCTTAACAGGATTTTTTCTTTTCTTTGGCCAAATTGAATGAAGTGATTAGAGCTGTTTCTGGGCTCATCTCTCTTTCTAATATTTACGTAGTAAGATGATATTTCTACAGCCCAACAGACAGTAAGTACTGCATTCCACCCTGTTATACTTTTATAATCTATTTATATTTTTTTACAGAGAGCAGAGAGTGACAGGTGTGTGTGTGTTCCTGCTGACAGGACTGTCTGTATTCATGGCACCTATTTTAAAGGTAAATAAAATCGTTTAGTGTCCCTAAGTGGTTTTTTCTGCATGTGAAGGTGTCCAATGTTGATAAAGAAAACTGCAACATTTGAAATACAGCCACTCATTTCCAAAATGTATTGTGTAAGCAGTGGCTAAGAGTGCACCAGATTGATTCCCATTTTTCACTCTTTATCTTAATTCAAATTCAAATTTCAAATGTATTAATTTATATAGCACCAATTCATGATAAAATCATCTCAAGGCGCTTCACACAAAAAACAATTAAAAAATTTAAAACACACAAAAAAAAACAACCATAAAAAAAGACAACCATAAAAGAATACAAGAATAAAAACACTTCATAATACTAATGATAAAACAGAGAAAACAAATGAGTCTTTAAACGTGACTTAAAAATCTCCACAGTATCCAACTGCCAAATGTGTGCTGGGAGATCATTCCACAGAGCTGGGGCACGGTAGGAGAAAGCTCTGTGACTGGCAGACTTTTTATTCACCCTGGGAACACACAAAAGTCCTACACCCTCAGAATGCAGGGCCCGAGCTGGTACATAAGGGCTTACCAGGTCAGCAAGATAGGGAGGTGCAAGTCCATGAATGATTTTATAAACTAATAACAGTACTTTAAAATCCGATCTTGCAGGAACAGGAAGCCAGTGCAGGGACGCCAAAACGGGTTTAATGTGGTCAAACTTTCTGCTTTGGGTCAAGAGTCTGGCAGCAGCATTTTGAACCAGTTGAAGACCCCTAATCCTGGACTGCGGTAAGCCAGAAAATAGAGCATTACAATAGTCCAATCTAGAAGAGACAAATACATGACTCAAAGTCTCAGCATCAGCCATTGACAGGATGGGACGAATCTTCCCTATATTTCGCAAATGGAAGAAAGCAGTCCTCGTAATGTCTCTAATGTGGAGATCAAAGGACAACGTAGGATCAAAAATTACTCCAAGGTTCCTCACTTTATCCATATGATGTATAACACACGGACCTAAGCTAAGTGCTAGCTGATCAAATTTATACCGATACCTCGCTGGACCAAGAACCATAACTTCAGTCTTATCAGAATTTAAAAGTAGGAAGTTATTAGACATCCAACTTCTTACAGATCTAAGGCAATCTTCCAAAGATTTTATGTGAGTGAGATTACCAGTGTTATTGGCATGTATAATTGAGTGTCATCAGCATAGCAATGAAAGGAAATCCCAAAGCGCCGCAGGATATTCCCAAGAGGTGCTACATAAAGGGAAAAAAGCAGGGGCCTAAAACGGATCCCTGAGGAATCCCAAACTTCATGTCCCTACAATCAGAGGAGATGCCATTACACAGTACGCAGTAAGAGCGACTGGACAGGTATGACGTCAACCAGGCAAGAGCAGTTCCAGTAATCCCAAAGTGATTTTCCAGCCTATTGAGTAAAATATGATGATCCACAGTATCAAACGCAGCACTAAGATCCAGCAGCACCAAGACTGTAGTGGTATCTGAGTCCATTGCTCGCAAAAGGTCATTCACTACTTTAGTAAGTGCTGTCTCTGCGGAGTGATATTTCCTAAAAGCAGACTGCAGTGGCTCAAAAAGATTATTCGCAGTGAGGTAGTCCACGAGCTGTCGCGAAACCACTTTTTCCAGGATTTTAGAAAAAAATGATAGATTAGATATCGGTCTATAATTCTTCAATACACTAGGGTCGAGATTTGATTTCTTAAGTAATGGTTTGATCACTGCAGACTTGAAACATTTAGGAACAGATCCAGAAGTTAATGAGAGTAGAGAAGCTTGAATCTTCGACTGGACTGGGTTGCTTGACGCGAGGACGTTTCGCTTCAAATCGCAGAAGCTTCCTCATCTAAAATTCTTGCTCTGGTGCTCTGACTTCTGTCTTGACTCTTGTAGAGAAGAATAATCAAGAAGTCACAAAAGCTGGAGTTTTAAACCTAACCAGACCCCTCCTACTGAGAGGCAGACTGCTATAGGCTGGTGACTAAACAATAGCTCTAATTAGCACCTATTGTGCTCTAGTTAGCACCCTCCTAATGACAGGGCAGCTGTCCCTCTCCTGATGGCTCCCTTGACGACTCTGCTGATGACGTGAATGACTCATTACCATGAACAAAAGACTGAAACTGCTTTGACCTGAGTACCCCATTGTAAACAGGGGATAAAGCATGTCTCAGACCCCCTCCCCGGTTAAGGCTGGGTTTCAAACGTTTCACAAAGAATGCCTCCTTGACCCCTCTCTCAAACCATTTCTTCTCTCTGGCTAATATTTTAACTTCCTTGTCCTCAAACGTGTGGTTAGTGTCTTTAAGGTGGAGATGAACTGCAGACTGAGGTCCACTGGCACCCTCTCTGCGGTGCTGGTATAGCCTTTCGTGTAAAGGTTGTGTAGCTCACCTATGTAGTGTTCGTTACAGTTTTCCTGACATCTGATAGAATACACTACATTGCTCTGTTTGTAACTAGGGATCCTGTCCTTAGGGTGAACTAATTTCTGTCTCAAGGTGTTAACCGGTTTAAAGTAAACTGGGATTTTGTGCTGTCTGAAGATCCTCTGTAGTTTTTCCCATACTCCTGCTAAATAAGGGAGAGACACTCCTCTTCTTCTTGTCTCCGTCTCCTGTCTATCTGGTCTCTTTGTTCTCTGGGACTTCTGCATTTTGTCCAGGGACCATCGTGGGTACCCACATACTGTGAGGGCTTTCCGGACAAGTTGTTGTTCTTTAGCCCTTCCCTCTGCAGTTGTGGGCACCTGTAGGGCTCTGTGTTGAAGCGTCCTGATCACCCCAAGCTTGTGTTCAAGGGGGTGGTTTGAGCCAAAGAGGCCCACACAACAATAACCTTTCAGTGTTCGTTATTAAACACAGAAAAATTTGAAGTAATCAATATTCTAACCAGTATTAAAATGCAAATTGATGCAACAAATTGGTTCCAAACAGGGGTGTAGAAAGAGGAATTTAAGAATTATGTCCCCCCCCCCCACACACACACACACACACAAGAATAACCATAATCATGATAATCACTGTCAAATTGATAACAACAAAAAAATGTTTCTGTCAGTTTACTATATTTGCTAATGGTATTTTTTAATTGGTTAAACTGCCAACATATTTTGCAAAACTGGCTCTGAAAATAAGACAAATAATGTTCAGTCTAGCCTAACTGTATTGTATTAAGAAAAGAAAGAAAGAAAGAAAAAAGAAATAAAAGAAAGAAAAAAAATCTGACAATGGGGTAAGAAAAATTTACTCGATTAGAATGATCCAAACTATCAAAAATGTCTAAGCACTGAATAATCAAAATATGCCTTAAAACTAGACAGAAATGCTAAAATTGAAGCAATCTGTGCTAACCTCAAGCAATAAAATCGCACATTTAAGACAGAATTCATTGAAATGAGTATTTTAGACCCTGGTTGAGCTGATGATAAGAATTCATATCTTAAAAATAGCTTCTGGAATTGATGCCTTAATGGAAGTCTAATGCCCCTGTCACACATTGCCAGAATCACTCAGAATGATGTCAGAATGACGAATTGGCGCAAATCTGAAAAGTGTCAGATATCAGTTCCAAAACGTTCTGACAGCCATCTGTGAGAGTCCACACAGTTGGAGAAAACTGACCAAGTGTTGCGCACATGGGCAAAACCCTCCGTGGACCGTCGAGATGGGACACCTCTCCAACAGCGGTTCAATCTGAGGACCATCTGACCACAATTTACATATTTCGATGGTGGCAAAACAGGATCGGAAATGTGTTGAGCACATGTGAGGGAACCTCGAGATGGATCTGGAATGGCAAAGCCTGCTGGTATGACCTGTGCGACCTGCACCTGCATCCACAACAGACCTTACAGTACAGATATTTGTCCATTCCTTCCCATGGGCGACGTCAATAATGTGAACTATTGTCTCCCTCATAACTGTATATAACACGGGCAGCTGTGCCTCTTCGTGGTGCACAGTAATGCGTCATTGTACATGTCAGGCTTGGGGATGAACAGATCTCACCTTGTAATATATGATCACCTTCTAACTCTGTAGGAGATATGACATGGAACTTGTGCCAGGCCGTTACAGCATTAATAAATATGAATCTCACCTCCAACAGCGGTCCAGCAGTGTTTCACAGCACGGACATGGACGTGGAGCCGGGACCGCAGCCTGTGGTGAAAATCCTCACACCCAAAATAAAAAATAAATCCCATGTGATAAACCAACCATTGTGGTGTCCCGAGCTGCGTTGTGCTCGTGAAGTGAGCAAAAAAGAAAAAAGAAATTTTCCTCTTGACTGCATTGGATTATGGCAATATTTGCTGTGTTGGGCTGGTTCCTGCACATTCTTGCTATGTGTGATGGGGGCTTAAAGAGTTGTAAAAATATGTTAAAATAAGAGACAATTTCTTGAAATCACAGTGATTTTATTTCTGTAAACACGTCCCTTCAGCTGCTCCCTTGTTTTCACTCGGGGTTGCATGTTGAACTGAGCACTTGGCCAGAACCTCTGCAGAGTGATGTTATTTCTGCATTCAGACAAAAGCATTTGGCAGAAGATAGACATAAGCAACATAAGCAGAGCATTTGATAATTCTAAATGTATAAACTGTGTAAAACATAATCTGACAAATAAAAGAACATAGAGCTTACCCACTTTGTGATTGTTTTCAAAACCTAAACAGAGAAAGGCCAACATCGGCTGCTGCTAAAACTATGTTACATGGGTAACAATGACACAGAGCTTTCTCAATGAAAGCCCTCCACTTGGCCATGGTCTTATTGTATGATACAGTTGTATCACATTTTTGTACTGTAGTATGACAATAGAGTGCACGACAGTAAAGTGGAGATACATTTTGGGTTGGTGAGCTAAAGCATAATAGTAGCCCAGGAGATACAGTAGGCTCTCATGGAATTTCTTGGTGTCAAAGGTGTTGATTGGTTTGTTTCCCACTGCAATTATTCAGTTCTTATTTCTTAGAGTGAGCCTTTTCATGCTTTTTTGTAAGGAAGACAAAGAGCTTAGCAGTTTCATGAGTTTAGCTGAGTTCATGTAGCATTCAATTTCAAATGAACTACTAAGAATTTTGAATAAGGTTCTTCAGGTTGCTCTTATACTCCTGTCACACTAGATGCTGAATGAGCCCGAATGCCATCCGAATCAAAATTCGACCTCCATTCGGTCAGTCGAGGCGCAATCAAAAACCTCCGACAGCATTCTGAGTACACTCCAAACAGTCTGGCAGAGTTGTGTGGCCACCCTGAATGTAGAACACATGCGCTCTACTTTCGAGGTGCGTTTGAGGTGGAAATATATCGAACAGCAGTCGAGGTGGACTCTAACTGCATTCTGACTGCATTCTAAATATTCTCACGGTGTACAACTACACCCACAACATGCACCCACCACACACATGCCCATTGCATGTGTGGTGGATGCGTGTGTTGTGGGCACATTTATAGATCCCGGCCCGATCTGAGCCGACAGTAAGGATCGAAAGAGTTGCATCCAAAAACCTCGATTCATCAGGAATTTGCACACAGAATCGTCTTCCCTCATTGCTGTCTGCAGCAGCCGGACAGCAGGATGGTCCACTGCGCGTCAGGGCACATAACACACGATCACACGGTTCAGAGGGTCTGTGATGTGCAGCATTAACTGATTGTCAGGACCCGCACATGTGATCCAACAGTCCATGTTCGTGTGATCACTTCATAGAGCTAATATCCTGGAGAGAGGGAGGGTGTGAGAAAGAGAGGGAGGGGTGTGAGCAACAGTGGGTGGGAGAGAGACAGAGAGAGAGAGGGCGCGTGCGGCCGCTGTGTATTGCTTTAATGTCAGGACCTGCCTTACCTCTCCTCTGGATTATGTATGTTAGCCAATATATGGACTGATATATGATCCATGATCAGGAGACCCTGATCCATGATCCACCAGTCCACGGTGCATCGCTTACTGCAATACACCGTGGACTGGTGCCTATTACTGGTAATAACGGCTGTGGGTGTGCATGTTGGTGATCTGATGACCATAATAATCTGAACACACGCGGCCACATGCACTACAGTAATGCGATAGTCATGGGACCCTGGTTTACATATAATCATTTCATAGGTTGGAAGTTATTCCAAATTCAGCAGTGAGATACAGCAGGTCTTCAAAAGATAGCGGACCACAGTGCTCGCTCTGCCACGTCCCTCCCCTTGCTTGCCTTCCGCCCAGACTTTGGGTGGTGATTGGACCGCACACATATGGCATTTGATGTGCCAGCATTGTGGGGATTTGTGCTGTTGTCCAACCATACTCAACCTGCATTCTGGGTATTCGTACTGTGTTCCGGGCACTTTCCACCTGCATTCGGCAGCTGCTGCTCCATATATCATGGAGTATAAAAACTCCATTCAGTTTTTATACTCTGTGCAAAAGTTTTTTCCCTCTGTTTTGAGGGGTTATGTAGGAATAATCCTGTCTGTTCATAAATGCCGAAACCACAACTCTTCCCAAACCGTTTGGCAGATTTCAGTGAAATTTCACACAGCTATAGCACACTATATTAAGATGTGCATGAAGGAAAAAGATTCTGATCCAAAAATCAAGCAAAAAATAATGAAGCAAAACAACAGGGGTGGGAGGAATCAATTTTAAAATGATGGATTTATATCACTATGCTCCCTCTTTGTAAGCTGGGCGGGTGGATGAAATTTTTCACAGGGAACCCAGGCATTAAACATGGTTTGAAATGAAAACATTTAATAGAACAGTAACCGCGTGGGGAAAAAAAGACACGTTACGACATCTGTATGAAGTATTTTTTATTTAAGCAAATTATGTCATAGCACCTGAGGGTGGGAAGACTGTAATTATTACAGCAATTTGGGTTGGTAACGTTACTTGTGTGAAGCGCCTTGAGGCAACTTTGTTGTGGTTTGCTGCTATATAAATTAAAATAAATTGAAATTGAAATAAATTGCTGCACACTGAATGTGTGCGAATCATCTGAGGCGGCTTCGGCCCACATTCTGAGTATTCGAATGGCATTCCTACACAGCTGTCAGAATACCTGTCCCTCCTGACTGTGTCTCAAAGTTTGGCTTTTTCCTACCTTCCGTCTGATTTGACTTGATGCCTGCTCATTCGTGGGTCACAGGGCCCTTAAGGTTGATCTTGCACTTTTGTACTTTTGATATTTCTACTTGTTTTTTGTTTGTTTCTTTGTAAAAAGAGATGTTTCAGCATTGGATTACATAAGAAGAAATATTTATAAAATAGTCATATTACACTGCTTTATCATATCTGTGATGTTTTCAAAGCCAGTGAAGGCGTAAAACCTGTGCCAATTTAACATGCAAATCCATCTTGGATTTTCTGTGGCGACCCCGAGTGAAAACAAGGGAGCAGCTGAAGGGACTTACTTTTACAATAACAAACAAACCTTAATTACTGTCATTTCTTAGAATTTTTATTTTAAGATTAGCCTCTGTTTTAAAATAAGGAAAATAATATTGTTACTTTGTTTGAATGATTTGTATTCTATTGCTTTACCTTGTTACTGGTTAAATACTGGTTAAAATGATATTACAACCCCAATTCCAATGAAGTTGGGACATTGTGAAAAATGTAAATAAAAACAGAAAACAATGAGCAAATATTTGCACAAAACAACAAAGTTTATCAGTCTGAACATTGAATATCGTGTCTTTGTGGTGTATTCAGTTGAATATAGGTTGAAGAGGATTTGCAAATCATTGTATTCTGTTTTTATTTACATTTTTCATAATATCCCAACTTCATTGGAATTGGGGTTGTAGCTGGAAAAACTTATTTAGAAAAAGTGAGATATATTTTCCATAAAATAAGACTTTTTTCCTATGTAAAAAATGGTGGACAAGATTATTTTTCTATTTAGCAAAAAAAAAAAAAAAAAAAAAAGCAAAACTTAATTTTCTTTAAACAAGTTTTTTTTATTTATTTATTTATTTATTTATTTTACTTTCTTAGATAGCAGTTTTTTGAGGCACTTTTTTGGCGAATATGTGATTCTCTGAACAAGCTACAAACCAGGGGCCTCCTGTAGAAAGACTTAGGTGGAAACATGGTGTACGCTAAAACCCCAAAACTGGTGTACGCACAAAAATGATCAGAACCAGTGGTACAAAAAGGTCAGACACAAATGCTAAACTCAGACACTGGATGAATTTAATCAAAAGGTTTTGCTGAGTTGACAGGCAGGGTTTGGTACACAAAAAAACAGTCCAAAATCAGCAATGGTAACAAAAACATGAGGCTAAGGTCTGGTCCAAAAATGAGCAGGTAGTCATATAACACAGCAAAGCAAAAACAGATCAAGTTAAATACAAAGAACGGGGCTGGAAGCAAAAGCATGAAGCGCAACAATCTGGCGAGGAAGTGAGAGAAACGATAGGCTTAAATACAAGGTGTGATGAGTAGGTAATAGAAAACGGTTGCAGGAAAGCTTCAGAACAAGGGGTGGAAAACAGAAGGAGAACCGCCCACCACAAAGCATCCAAGTTACCGCGGCCCAAATTACATCAAGAGATAACAAAATCCACAATCCTGACAAAAATACCCTGATGTATCAAAGTGTGCATATGCATGGATCCAAGCGTGTTCTGTTTGTACATACCACTGAACATGGAACTGAGTACACATGCAGACATACCAAACTCCTCCCTCTCCTCACCCCTATTTAAATATACTAATTCAGGTAAATAGGCTCTGTGACATGGGATTTCCCAGGAATGCCCCTGTTGCCAGGACACCCAGTGTGGTCAGTACCTGTGTGGGCACAGACAACCCCTGGCTCCTTGCTGTATTGCACTCTAGGACCAACCACAGTTCAACCACATTCCCTGAATACACCCTCACGTCAGATTGCACCATTTGCAAGGTCCTCTAACAATGCTAACACAGCCATTGTTAATGTCATTTTCCTCGTCACTTTGTGCATGCTTTTATGTCCACCCATATAACTGCGAACACGTCGCTGTGTTAATTATTCTTAAGTGTGTCTCTGGTATCACTCTGATGACGTCTTGTTTTCACACTGTTAACAGTTTCCCAGCATCACCTCTATGTCTCGGCAGTTGACCAATAGCTGTAGAAACATGCATACGTCAACCATGAACTTGGTGTGACGCACTGCACATTTCCACTGTCATTTCACTTTTGATACATCTGAACGTTAGCGTGGAGAAGGATGTACGCTGCATTTTTGTGCATACGCAGCCTTTGTACATGAAGCCCCTGGCATTTTTGGAAATGTGAAGTGATTACTAAATAAGATTATGAAATGAAACTGAGTAAAAAGAAATGTTTGTTAAAATAATCTTGAAGTGAAAAAACAAAACAAAACTGTCCCCCACATTATGTGGACACCCACAGGTCACTGTTAATTTATAGATTTTACCCTAATTAAACCAATAAAGAAATTAATAACTCTTCACAAATGCATTACCGCAGATATACTTAATTCTCCACTAATTTAAATTGAAATGTGTAGATCTCATGTTCTCTTAAATATGTCTTGAGGAAATTTGTTCTTTTAGAAGTACATGATGCGATAACAATTGGTGAAATAAATAATTTGGGACTTACTATATAAGGTTTGAATAAATTTACTATTTTTGTTATAATTTACAAAGTCAACAATATATAACAATTTAATGTCACTTTGCTGCAAAATGAAAGCAGCAATGGTATCAGAAGACATGGCGATGATGATTACTTATTTATAAAAATAATGCATATTACATATAATTACTTGCATTTAAAGATGATTAAAGCAAGAAATTGTACAACTCTTGATTGAAAATATCACATGTCCCATAAAAGCCTCCTTGTAAGAAATCTCAAACCTGGAAAACGCTTTTACAATTTAACTACGAAGTTTCAATGAACACACCATGTTCATGCCGGTCACTCTGAACCATCCAGACATTGATATTATTTCATAATAAAACACAGCCTGTGTACAAAAGCAACCTCACAAGATATGTCCCAGACTTTTTAGTTTTTAGTGTAGTAGTAAGTAAAATGAAATATTCATCAGTTATTTAAAGCCTCTAATTGAAATTTACATATTTTAAAGGAAACAGAATTTTCTGCACTCTAAATCAAAGTATTGCTTTTTAAAAAACATTTAAGGTTACATTTTTAAAATATATTTATCTCTGACTTCACCCAAGTTCATTCCTATGCCTGTGCTGTATGGAGTGTTCCTGTATATGGGAGTCGCCTCTCTAAATGGAGTACAGGTAAGTGTGTGTGTATGTGTGTGCGTGTGTGTGTATGCGTGCGCGTGCATGCATGTGTAATGAGTTGTACTGCCAATATGTAGACCTATGTGAGTCCTTGGATAAGACACTTCATCTGCACTGTCCCAGTCCAGCCAGCTGTAATGGGTACGTCACAGTTGTGGAAGTAACCTGTGATGGACTGGTGTTCTACATAGGGAGAGTCATACACTCTCATTTGCTTCATGCTGTTATTTGGGGATAAGCATCAACATCAGTTGGGACTTAATATTGGATAACAATAGAAGAAGAAGGATAATAATGAAGGAACTCCTAAATTCCATAAATATAGTTTTTGTAAATATGCCAGATCATTCTCAAATTTAAATTTGTAAAGTTTTTTGAGATTCTGAAACCGCACTCTACAATGTATCTTTTGGGCATAAACATTATTTACAGAAACAACCAACTGCACAATCATTTTGACAGTGTGGATGTGAGGTAAAAATGTCAAAACACATAATAATAACCATAATCACCATAATAATAAGAGCTTGAGATGCTAGATTGATGCAAGTTGTTATGTTGCCATGCATCCTGTCATGTACATTTGTACTTCTGTGTGATTAGTTTATGGATCGTCTCAAGCTGTTTTTGATGCCGGCGAAACACCAACCAGACCTGGTGTACCTGCGGCACGTTCCCCTCAGGAAGGTCCACCTCTTCACCTTGCTACAGATTTTTTGCTTGGCTATGCTCTGGATCCTCAAGTCCACTGTGGCTGCCATTATATTCCCTGTCATGGTAAGAGATGTCAGCCAGTATTTGGATTCATGCAGGAGGTGGCAAATTATAATGTGTAGCGTTGTTAAATTTGAATGATTCATTACCATCCAGTATTGCTTTAAAAACGTATTTAGTATTAAATCAACAGTTCCTGTATAATATTCTGCCATAACCTGTTTTAAAAATATACTTTAAATATCCCCTAATTAAAATGAACATTACCCAATGAAATTATATTCATATGAAAGAAGAAAAGCATATAAATTTTGTTTATTGCCTCTGTCAACTAAAAGAGGACGGCGGCGGTGATGTGGTTACCCCTACCTGACTGTGAAAAAGATATTTAAAAAACCTGACAGATAAATATTTGTAAGGTTTTGTGAAGAGATTGTATGTGAAACTGGTTTGAATCTATTCTTTTTCTTAAATGTTGTTGAATTTGGTTAACTTTGTTTTTATCGCCATGCTACGTGAAAAGTCAACAATTAACTTTTTATACATAACTCATTAACAATCTAGGTCTGTTACAGTCAGTGGTGGGCACAGATAACCAAAAAATTAACTTCGATAACAGATAAGATAACTGAAAAGTTATCTTTGATAAAGATAAACCAATAAACCACCCAAAAATGTATCAGAAGTTACAGATAACCGATAAATTCCGGTGTTGTCTATGGGACATTTGCAGTTACTAAAGAGCTGAAATTGATTTTTAACACGATCACTTTTGAAAGCATCAAAAGACCTAAAGAATAAGCAAGAATGTTTGACCATGCTACCCCCTGCAGGAAGCAGCACAGACAAATTCTGAGAGCACCCACAAAATCAACTCTTTACTAATCATAATCATTTTTCTTTCAACATTCTGCCCCTGCTGGAAGCTCTTGTTTACAACAGCACTCCCACAACAGAGACACACTGAGAGCAGCCATAAGGCCAGCTCCCTATCAATTTCAACACTCCGGTCAGGCAGAGGTCTTGAAAAATAAAGTCATACTAACTTATGGTTTTTTTTAAATACTGATAGAATAACTCCATTAATGTCAATTCTGTCATTTGTACAAAGTTAAAATATAACATATATCTTTTAATGTTGAATAAGGCACTAATTCTGAGGTTTTGTAACAAACACAGACCGCAAAGCATTCTGGGTAAAAGTGCTAAACAGTGATTGGTTCAGTAATCCATTATGTAAACCAACACATTAATGTGACGTGTGTCGTGTGTTGGTTTAAAGATAAATGTGCTTTTGTAAAATATTCCATTTTTATTTGTAAAATCAGGCATTTTTATGGAGCCCTGGAAGTGTCATCACAATTGCATGTTTTAAAACTTTTATGATGTTGTAAAACGTGCACTCAATATTAGTAAGTAAGTAAGTAAATTTATTTATATAGTGCCTTTCACAGACATAAGGCCATGTACACACGTTATCGGGTATTTGTAAAACCGAATATCTTACCCTTTCAGTATGGGGAAAAAACTTCATCCACACTACGTCGTTTTAAAAAAAATCCATCCACATTGAACCGTATAAATGTGTTGTAATTAGTCTGCCAAACCTTTGGGTGGCGGTACTGATTAAAATTCTATCCAATCAGGAGCCTTATTCTCTTGTCGTCACTTCCACAAAAACTAAAAACATGGCGCCAACCTTGTTCGTGTGGACCAATAACGAGTCGGAATTACTTCTAACCGTAGTTTTAGAATACAAAGTTAACAAATATATGCACACAAAAAGCGCCTGGACAATGGACAATACCAACACTTTGACAGCAGCCATGTACCCAGACTTTTAATACTGCCATGAACACTCCTGGCCAGTAGATGGCAGTAGTGGCCTTGAAAAATGTCAAACAAAATTCCAGATAATCCGTGTCTGCTACATTTAAGATGCGTGAATTTAACAAACGCAAATACACTAACGTCTATAAACCCAGAGAATATATTCACGAGAGTTTTAGGCACTAGAGGTTAATGCTGTTTATCTGTGGACCCTGAACAGAGTGTCTGAAATGCATTTGTCCTGTCGTGAACGTCTGAGATTACCTTATGCTACCCACAATGCATTGCTGCCTGGCACAGCATGTGCTCACAAAACCTTAAAAATTAGCACATTACTTTAAAACGAAAACATATATCTGATATTTTCACTTTATAAACTTCAGACATGACAATAATTTTAAATAACTTGTCTAAAATGAGTGGTTAAAATTTGAACCATAAGTTAAACATGTATGCCCCTGGATGACTTGGTGACATTGCGATTATATTAGTATGGTGTTAAAAGAAATGACTTTTTTTTTTTGCTCACCAGTTCTCTGTCGCTTACAGAGGATAGAACAACATGTCTATTAGGAAACTTTTAACAGGTAGGTCTCAACAACTTTAACAGTTTTAAAAATGTTTTTCACTGTTCAGCTTAGTTTAGTACATTATCGGTCTAAAAGTTATCGGGCGGCAATTCATCGGAAGATAATTACTCCGATGATGGTTTTTAAATTTATCTAAAAAGATAATCCGATAATGAAAACATTATCTTCGATAATTATCTGTTATCGGATTATCGGAAGTGTGCCCACCACTGGTTACAGTGACGTACACATATACTATATAGTACCATGCAAAAATCTTACTCATCCCAGTTTTCTGTATAAATGTCATTTTTTTTGCATTATTTCTTCACTAGTATGTCAGCAAAAAATGCCAAATTTGAGATTTTCAAATGTTATTTTCAAAAAATAAGTGAATGAATCAGACATTACAGAGAATTTTGTAGAATTCCGTCATTAAACAAACAAACAGACCTATTCATATTAATAAAAACTTTGGAGGTTTACAGCCCATACATGATTCTACAAAGGCAAGAAACAGGAGATAACAATCAAGGAATAATTAACTGATTAGCACAATGTTCTAAAAAACTCATGGAACAGTTCATCTAAAATACTTCTGTTATCAATGCAATAAAGGGTAGTCATATGAGCTATATTGCTCAGTCTTTATTGCTCAACACTCTTTATTATAAATTACTTCATATTTAGAAATTTTTCATATTTTTGTAGCTTCATGAAGTTTGGTTAACTGTGTCTCGAATTTTTGCACAGAGGTGATTTTCAGAAGTTTGCAGTATGGTACCATATAGGCTACAACTGTACACAAATGTTGGTTTCACTTCAAAATGGAGGATTGTTTGAGCTCAGTGTTAGTATGTGACACACGTTTCATATAGTTTAAAGGCTATGAATGGTCACCTGTGTAGGTTCATTTACTGATATCCATAAAGGTGACCATCATTTATGTCAACTGTGTGGTTTATATTACTTGGCCGCGCAATTCGTTGTGCCAATGCATCCTGCTTTATCCCGCTTGTCGCCACACTTTATAAAATAATAATTTCATAGCCAATGATGCATTTGCTCTCAGAACTTGGCTGATGAAACTATCTCTCATCGCTCCCAGAATCACAGAGATATTATCTACAACTACTCTTGTGCACGCTGTGCGGTGGAGAATGTATTTTGAATCTTGTCTCAAAGAATAGAATAGAATAAAAGCTTGATTTGTCATTGTACACATATGAGATTAGGGGTGCCACTCCACAACTGAGTTTGAGAATAAGAAAAGATAAAAAGAAGCCACCTATGACTCGTAAATAACTAACTTAGCAGACCAAGTGAAAAACGTGAGCATATAAATAAGTGAAGATATGTACAAGCTATTTAAAACAAATAAATATACATTGTAGATAAGGCACAGAGAAAATTAGATTGCACATACAAGTATTTGTATGAGTATAGCCATATGATTTCAGCTATTGCACATTGTGGTCAGAGTTATTGCACATGTAATGTCATTATTGCACATGAGTGTTTAATCTTTTCACAGTCCAGGGAAAGAAACTGTTTGTTATCCTTGGAGGATCGGGCTCTGATTGACCTGTATCTCCTGCCCAATGGGGAGCAGGTGATGTGCTGGGTGAGAGGGCTCTGAGAGGATGGATCTGGATTGGTTGAGACAGTGGGAGGTAGCCATCTCCTGAAGATGGTGCAGGGGAAGCCAGTGATTTTTTTGGGCAGTGTTTATCACTCGCTGCAAAGCCTTTCTGTTTGCAGCTGTACTTCCAGCAAACCACATATGTCATCACACTTTCAATGGCAGTGCGATAGAAGGACACCACCAACAGCTTCTACTCCAGTCTGCTTTTCCTCAGGAGCCTCAGGGAGTGCAGTCACTGCTGGGCCTTCTTTATAACAGCCGTGGTGTTGGTGGACTAGGAGAGTTCTTCTTGGATGTGGACTCCCAGATGCCTAAAAGAAGACACTCTCTCCACCGGATCTCGATTGATGCTGAGAAGGGCATAATGCCCCCGGTTTCTCCTGTCTGTGATGGCCTCCATTGTCTTTGTGGTATTCAATAGCAGGTTGTTGGGCTGACACCACTCAGACAGGTGCTGGACCTCCTCCCTGTAGGCGGTCTCATTTCCCCTCGAGATGACTCCAGTCATCATTGTGTCGTCTGCGAACCTGATGATGGTGTTTGTGGAATGATGGTGGACACAGTCATGATGATCCAACTTTTAACTTTGTCATCATTCATTATTGACTGCAAAATCACTCTTTTACATGCTTCTGTTCTTCGTAAATGCACGTCTTGAGTGACAGTCATTGCGCCAGTGTGCACACAGTGGAGCTCATCTGATCCATTATAACAAGATGTTAAATCTATCATAAACATACTTTTACAGCTGCTTATAAAGAAGGAATGAACATGCAACTGTTTTACCAAGCTATTACAATATAAACATAACAAATAATTACCTTTAAAGCTGTTCCAAATACATACCTTCTCCACCTCATGGAGCAGGAGAGAGACAGGAAAAAGGGTCCAGTTGTAATGGTGCGCTGTGATTCCAGAAACAATTACACGTGTTTTTAACATCCAGTCTCTGACAGAAAATGATTAATCCACTACAAAATAATTATTTTATATACAGCGTCTGGCGCACAAAGCAGGTAGGATTGTCACGACGAAGTGCGCGAGAGGGCGGAGCCAAAATAACCTGTCCTGTCCTTGTAGCCTCCAAGTGCTCGGATAATGGGCTTTTAACAGCCTTGTCTTCACCACAAACATGCCTCTAAAATCCTTGTTTGTCCTCGTAGTACCTTGTACACAAACTGCCCCACACTGTTACTGCTAAATTTTGAACTTCTTGAATTTAGCGCCACACTCAGAGATGAGCCTGGTTAGCCGAATATTGTGCCTCTCAGAGCCACTGTTCTCCCATGATTGTTGAATAACTGGACTCGTCCCAAAAAACATGCTACGTAGCTCATTATTCATCCTTCATTATTCAGTGGGACCAGGACTTCACTCGCTTACTCACTCACTCACTCACTCACTCACTCACTCACTCACTCACTCACTCACTCACTCACTCACTCACTCACTCACTCACTCACTCATCTTCAACTGCTTATCTGGAACCGGGTCACAGGGCAACAGCTCTAGCAGGGGACCCCACACTTTCCTTTCCTGGGCCACATTAACCACCTTTGACCAAAGCGTTCCCAGGCCAGTGTGGAGATATCATCTCTCCACCTAGTCCCGGGTCTTCCCCGGTGTCTTCTCCCAGCTGGATGTGTCTGGAACATCTCCCTAGGGAGGCGCCCAGGGGGCATCCTTATAAGATGCCTGAACCACTTCAGCTGGCTCCTCTCAACACGAAGGAGTAGCGGCTCTACTCAGAGCTCCTCACAAATGACTGAGCTTCCGAACTTATCTCTAAGGGAGACACCAGCCACCCTCCTGAGGAAACCCATTGCGGTCACTTATACCCGCGATCTAGTTCTTTCATTCATGATCCAACCCTCATCACCATAGGTGAGAGTAGGAACGAAGATTGACCAGTAGATCAAGAGCTTTGCTTTTTGGCTCACCTCCATTTTTGTCACAACAGTACGGTAGAGCGAATGCAACACTGCCCCTGCTGCACCGATTCTCCGGCCAATCTCATGCCCCATTGTCCCCTCACTCCTGAACAAGACCCTGAGGTACTTGTACTCCTTCAAAGCCTCATTCCCTACCTGGAGTAGGCAATGCATCGACTTCCTTCTGAGAACCATGACCTCAGATTTAGAGGTGCTGATCCTCAAAGTGTCAACTTTATTATCTAACAAATTATCAGTTATAGATTTACAAAGAAGGCCTTAGACTGGACTGCATTTTTTTATTTGTGTGAATTCAACAAAGAACCAACAGATAACTGCATAATCTCTACTCAATCCATCTTGTGCTGGTTTCAGATCCTTGCTCTGGTAGCTGTCAGAAAGTTAATGGACTACATGTTCTCCCAGCATGACCTCAGCTTCCTGGATGATGTCATCCCAGAGAAGGACAAGAAGAAGAAGGAGGATGAGAACAACAAAAAGCGGAGCAGTATAGACAGTGAACCTGACGAAGTAAGGGTTTTGGTTTTGCAATTTCACCATCTTCTGCATTTTCTGAACTGTCGTCTTAGACATTAGTTCACTTTCATCCTGTTTATCCTTCACCCATTTCTTACAAGGCTCAAGTAAGGCCACTGTATGTTGCTGTTGTTTTTTGTTTCAAATAACTCTCTTACCGTTTTCTGATAATTTGCTTTAAACTTCAATTTGTCATCCCCCACTTCTGTGACTTCACCATCCACCGAGCTGTCATTTCCCAATTTTCTTCTTTTGCAGGACTATGTAGTACTGCGGAGAGTGAAGAAAACACCACCATGTCATGCTAACTAGGCCCAGCTGTATAAGCATCAGTTTCTCCATACACATGCTGTTTCTGTCACAACTTTTTGTTCATTGAATTAAAGCAGGTTTGAACAATGAAGCTGAACAAGTATTTCAGGTGTACAACCCCAATTCCAATGAAGTTGGGACGTTGTGTAAAATGTAAATAAAAACAGAATACAATGATTTGCAAATCCTTTTCAACCTATATTCAATTGAATACACCACAAAGAAAAGATATTTAATGTTCAAACTGATAAACCTTGTTGTTTTTGTGCAAATATTTGCTCATTTTGAAATGGATGCCTGCAACACATTTCAAAAAAGTTGTGATGGGGCAACAAAAGACTGGGAAAGTTGATGAATGCGCAAAAACACCTAATTGGAAACAGGTGAGTGTCATGATTGGGTATAAAAGGAGCATCCCTAAAAGGCTCAGCCATTCACAAGCAAAGATGGGCTGAGGATCACCACTTTGTGAACAACTGCATGAAAAAATTGTCCAACAGTTTAAGAACAATGTTTCTCAACATTCAATTGCAAGGAATTTAGGGATTCCATCATCTACAGTCCATAATATAATCAGAAGATTCAGAGAATCTGGAGAACTTTCTACACGTAGGCGGCAAGGGCAAAAGCCAATGCCCATGACCTTCTATCCCTCAGGTGGCACTGCATTAACCCTCTGGGGCCGACGCTGTCGTATACGATGGTTAAGACCAAGCTTTACTAAATTATAAATAACTTTTTAATGATATGAGATAGAAACATCCTTTTTTTTTTTTTTTTTTTTTTTCTGAAAAGTTAACTCCACGGACTTTCAAGTCAGCCATCGGCCATCTTTGTACTCCTCATAGAAGCTGTGTGATGACATGTGCAGTGTGAGTGTCCAATCGGAATTGGTTCACCGTCACATGGTCACATGGTCACATGGTCCAAAATCCAATTGTAGGGCAGATTTACCTCACGTGAAAAGCCAAAGATTTTTTTCAAGAGTGATATGCTACTAGTTGGCCCATTTGAATAGCCCCCTGGGTGCTCCAGTGAGTACATACTATCGGGCTCCATGCGCCCTGCGCCATTATGCACAGCGATCAGTGAAAGCAGACAGAGCAGACAGAGAGCCTCTGATGACAATCTCACATGCTCAAACAAAGAGGATTGCTCCACTAGTTTGCATGTGAATGTTACTGGATAACTCTGTTGCTTTCTCGGCGTAAAGCACTGTTTACCATATCAATGGAGCGAGGGGGAGGGCCACTCCTCAGACTGTAAAGGGCCTGTCACAGTGGCGTATTCGTAGAGCTGCTCATTGCAGCGTTGTGTTTCATTGGCTGAGTACATCCGAAATACGCGCGTACTCAGCCTTTAACAGTGTTCGTTCATACTTGCAGCTGCGTGTGTTCGCGTTTTAATGTGTGCACACAGTCGCATGTGCCATGCTGCACCAGTTTCAGTGCTATTTTCTGCCTCTGTGGAAGTGCGCTCTGTTCTCTACTGCATCGTGTGGTGCGGCTCAAAAACAGTAATTTAACATTATTATTATTATTATTATTATTTATTATTTTTTATGCAACGAGTGCGCATTTATTTTAGAGTCACAGCTCTTTTCAGCTTTGATCAGACTGATCGATCAGGGTGTTTGATGAGCGCACCGACATGCAGCGAGTGCGCATTTATTTTAAAGAGTCACAGCTCTTTTCAGCTTTGATCAGACTGATCGATCAGGGTGTTTGATGAGCGCACCGACATGCAGCGAGTGCGCGTTTATTTTAAAGAGTCACAGCTCTTTTCAGCTTTGATCAGACTGTTCGATCAGGGTGTTTGATGAGCGCACCGACATGCAGCGAGTGCGCGTTTATTTTAAAGAGTCACAGCTCTTTTCAGCTTTGATCAGACTGATCGATCAGGGCGTTTGATGAGCGCACCGACATGCAACGAGTGTGCGTTTATTTTAAAGAGTCACAGCTCTGATTAGACAGACAGAGAGAGAGAGAGAGAGAGAGAGAGAGAGAGAGGGACAACAACATCCAGAAATGCAGCTGCCTTCTCTGAGCCTGAGTTCATTTGAAATAGACAGACGCAAAGTGGAAAAGTGTGCTGTGGTCCACATGAGTCCACATTTAAAATTGCTTTTGGAAATCATGGACGTGGTGTTCTCCGGACAAAAGAGGAAAAAGACCATCCAGATTGTGACCAACGCAAAGTTGAAAAGCCAGCATCTGTGATGGAAGGGCTGTGTGTTAGTGCCCATGGCATGGGCAACTAACACATTTGTGATGGCACCAACATTTCTGAAAGGTACGTACATCCAGGTTTTGGAGCAACACATGCTGCCATCCAAGCAAAGTCTTTTCATGGACGTCCCTGCTTATTTCAGCAAGACAATGCCAAGCCACATTCTGCACGTGTTACAACATACAACAGTGTGACTTCGTAATAAAAGAGTGCGGGTACTAGACTGGCCTGCCTGCAGTCCAGACCTGTCACCCATTGAAAATGTGAGGCACATTATGAAGTGCAAAATACGACATCGGCGACCCCAGACTGTTGAACAACTGAAGTCGTACATCAAGCAAGAATGGGAAAGAATTCCACCTACAAAGCTTCAACAATTAGAGATGAGAGATATACGTTATTGATCTCACAGTGGAGAAATTATGTTTACACTCCAGTTACCTCAGACAGCAATTAGTCAACAATTATTACTTGTTTACCGTAATAATGGCACACATCAGAATTAAAGACAACCCATACACATTTGACATTGTTTATGTGCACTAAGTTTGAAGAAGTCCGTTGTCCGAATTGAGGCAAGTGGGTAAAGTTCATGCAGCAACCCTGAGATGCGCCGCCGTCAGCTTGGGGGGGAAGAGCGGGGGCTGCAGCTAAAACTGCACCGTCCCCGCCGAAGGGGAAAGGAGTGACGTTTAGCAGGCACCGGAAGATGCGACCGCCCTCGTCGGAGTCCCAAGCTGCCCCTCATCAGAGTCCCAAGCTGAAATTAGTGTCCTCACTTCCCAAACGCTTATCGAGTATTAGAAGGAAAGTTGATGTAACACATCAACTTTTCTTCTAAAACTTTTACATCAACTTGATCAAGTTGATGTAAAACATACCACTGTCCCAGCTTTTTTGAAACGTGTTGCAGGCATCCATTTCAAAATGAACTTTGTGATGTATTCAATTGAATATAGGTTACAGAGAATTTGCAAATCATTGTATTCTGTTTTTATTTACATTTTTCATAACGTCCCAACTTCATTGGAACTGGGGTTGTATGTACCACTGCTGCTGTCTCTGGAGCCTCAATCTCAATAGAACCCCCCAAGAAGAGATCTCGATATCTTTCCAGGAGAATGAAGGTCCAAATCTTTAGGGTCCTGATGCTTCCTGTTTTATTGTATGGTTGCAAGTCTTGGATGCTAACCAGTGACCAAAGACGACAACTGGATGTCTTTGCTACTACGTATGTCTCTTTGGAGGCTCCATGGATTACCACTGGAATGACGTTGTCAAACAAGTGGTTACTTAGGGAGACACACATGAGAAGTATCGCTTGCACTGTGAGGGAGTGTAAGCTATGACATTTTGGACATGCGGCACATTTCTCTATGCATGATCCAGTATGCAGGTGCCTCAGCGTTGAGCACGACAGCAGCTGGAGAAAACCAAGGAGACGTCCATATTTTACCTTTCTGTGGTAGACAGATGGTTACTTCTGAGAGGCAGGCATGGGCCAGTTGTCTCACAGGGTGGTTGCCAACTAGGATCTGTGATGATTTCCTGGTGTGGTGGATACAGCAATGCCCTGCAATACTGCATGAGCCCAGACTTGACTTCTGCTATATTATGATTTAATGTGAGGTTTGAAGTTATATTAGGAAAAATATTAATTAATGTAGAATGAAGCCTGGCAACTCGTTATGCATCTTGCATTATGGACAATGTAAGATACCTAGATGGATACTTAGTACCCAGCTACAATATAGTATTGCTGGTTTACATGTAAATATCTGCCACCTCAGCCCAACAGCCACCTTAATCTGCTTTTAAGGTACATCCTTCCACAGAAGTGATGAATGATTTGTTGTTGGCTATGGATGCAGAAACCACATTTTTGTTTTGATTACTGTATTTAATTTCAACTTTTGATGCAATTGATTATGGTATTTTTTGGAGAGAATTGAAAATTAATTTGGTATCTTATGTCAAGTACGTTTGTGGCTCAGCACCTATGGTATGTATTTCTCAGATGTGTTTGTGTCTATGTGTTTGTTATATAGATATATCACCACTACATCCAAATTCACTGCAGTCAGTTATGGTGTACCATATGGTTCGAGGTGAGGAGACGGACAAAGGGTGATCCAACTGACCCTTTGTGACAGACATAAATAGGGATGGAGTGACCTCGCAGTCATCCGACTGATGGCTAGGTTTATAACCGTGGGACTCAGTTGGCCTCAGCCTGAAGAAACAACGCAGTGTCACTTCCGTGTGGGCTCACCACCCGAAGGGAGTCTGTTGAGGGTCTGGTGCACTGCTTTTCTGGCAGTGGACAGGGACAAATGCCCACACGGCCTGACACTCAGCAATGGAACTTAACTTTTGGAATGTGGAACATTACCTCTCTGGCACGGAAGGAGCCTGAACCTGTGCAGGAGGCTGAGCAATACCAACTAGAAATAGTTGGGCTCACCTCCACACACAGCATCATCTCTGGAACCAAATCTCTGGAGATGGGCTGGACTCTGTTTTTCCAGAGATGCCCAGGGTGAGAGGCACCAGGCGGGTGTGGGGATACTCACAAGTCTTGGGCCGAGTGCCATTATTTTGAAGTTTTTTCTGGTGAATGAGAAGGCTGCCTCGATGCGACTTGTGTTGCAGAGAGATCTGACTATTGTTTGTGCACATACACCAACCAACAGTTCAGAGTATCCAGCCTTCTTGGAGACTCTGAGTGGGATCCTGGAAAAGGTTCCTTCTGGACACTCCTTAGATCTACTGTGGGACTTCAGTGCTCATGTGGACAACAATGGAGAAACCTGAAGGGGAGTGATTGGGCTTATTGGCCCCTCTGATCTGAATCAGAGTGGTGTTTTGTTGTTGGACTTCTGTGCTGGTCATGGATTGTCCATAACAAACAATGTGTTCAAGCACAAGGGTGTTCATAAGTACATGTGGTACCAGAACACCCTAGTTCAAAGGTCGTTGATTGATTTTGGAATTGTGTCATCAGACTGCGACTTTGTGTCATGAACACTTATGTGAATAGAGGGGCAGAGCTGTCAACTGATCACCACCTGGTGATGAGTCGGGTCAGATGGCAGGGTAAGCCACCAAGTCGACCTGGAAGTCTTAAATGTGTGGTGAGGGTTTCCTGGGAATGTTTGGTGGAAGAGCCTGTTCAGACGGCCTTCAACTCATACCTCTGAAGAAACTTCTCCCAGACCCTGAGGAAGATCAGGAACATGGAAGCAGAGTGGTCCATGTTCAAGGCCTCCATTGTTGAGGTGGATGCTTTGAGCTGTGGCCAGAAGGTTGTTGTTGCTTGTCGTGGTTGCAACCCAAGAAGACATTAGGCTGAATTAGGAGGTCTTTCATGTCTGGTTGGCACAGAGGTCTCCAGAATCAGGAGTTTGGCAAGGCCATGAAAAATGACTTTCGGTCAGCTTCGAAGCAGTTCTGGCAACTGTCACATGCCTCAGTAAAGGGAGGCAGTTCTTAGCCCAGGAGTTACAGAACTTTGCTGACGATAGGGAAGTACAGTTGAGCGGGATGAGTGGTTTGGTCTGCTGCCATTGCAACCCAGACGCAGATAAGCCGTAGAAAATGACTGAATGGTTCAATTGTCACAATCAATTAATCCTTTTTAAGTTACCTGTCAAGGCTGGGCAAATGCCAAATTTTGACTAGTTATAGTTTCTCAAATATGAGTATTTACCCACTGTTTTGTGTTTAGCCTTTGTAAATAGAATCTATTTTGGTTTTCGATTATTGGGATGAGAAAACAGGACTTTATAGTACATCAGCTCAGTCTGTTACAAATTCAATGGGCTTTTTTCCCCTACAGTTTTCCCCCTCAAATTGTAAAGGTCAAACACTACATGAGCAATAATTGATTGGTTAAAATCATTATAATTTGCAGCTACGCAAGCTGGACATAAGTGTATTTATGGCCTGCCTTTTCAATCTTATATGAGGGGAAGACCTCAGTCTCTGATACTGAGCAGAATGTGTTTTTCAGTGTATTACATTAATATTCAGTTCCACTCAGTGGCTTGATATTTGTGGTTTAAGTGGGTGTGATTCCATTGAATTTATAATAACTGTATTTAAGGTTTTGTTTGTCTCCAGCAGTCTGACTACCCTTACAATGAGAATGTTCCCACCATTAAAATCTCCATGGACACAATGGAGCAGAAGCCTTTCTTAGATGATAAAGCCTCTGACAGTGAGTAGACCCAAGCTACCCACAAGGCCCCAGGAAAGCTTCTCCTCCTCCTTCACTTCTTTGTGCCTTACTACTCCACCTGTGCCTCCTCTGATGACTTCTGTCACTAAGGTGTGGATGATGATGATAATCACTATTAACATTTTTTTCTGTGACTTCATTCTTCATCGGACACTTGCCATGTGTTCTTCTGGCACATTGCATTTCTCCTTTTCTCATGGCCTATCTATTTTTTTGGTAAAATTTCTGCTTTTAATTACATGTTTGTTTTATTACACCTGTTTTTCTCTTTATATTTTGATGTATGTCAGCTCACTTTTTGTTGTGACTGAATGCATAGTACAACTGTTCTCATTATCATGAATATACATCTCAGAAGTGCATGCTTTTAAACCTTGTCGACACCTTGGAAAGCCTTAGAGGGCACTGGATGTGGGATATTCCACCACTGTGCTGTAGTCCTGTTTTAGCCATGGCAGGATTTTCCAAGTTGTTCAAAAATTCCTCTTTTCTGTCATGAATAATCTGTTGCATTTCAGAGTAGCCTGTGATGTTGTAATCATGACATCTTTGGCGGGTTTTCTGGAAGTGCCAAAGATGTGCTAAAGTTATACTATGGGCATTCTATGGTTGTTTTTGCACATTACACATTGTACCACCAACTTGTACCACATTACACGCCTGTGGTACAAGTTTGATGCATTATATCATCACACCATGCATTAGATCACACTCATAGGACAACCATGATCTTCACATGCCATTTTGTCACATGACCTTCCACAATGCATAGCCATGAAAGCCAGAAAGGGGCTTTAGTTTATAAACAATTTGTTAAGCTCCTGTCGCGTAGAAGGCATGTGCATGATGTGTTAGTGACAGTCACTGGTGTGTTATACTTGCCAGTGTTGCAGACCGAACGGTCCCCCCCAATAATCGGTCTGCCCTGCCTTCACTGCGCATGCATCATTAGCCGTGGTTCACGGATTATTGCCTCGTTTCTGCTCACAGTTGCACTCCAGTCATCATCTACCTCAGCGACAGATATCTGAAGCTTTTGCACAATCATTTCCACATAAATCCAGCGTTATTCCATCATAAAAGACAGAGGAAGCGATCAAAGCGCTGTGCCTGTCACACAAATGGCGTGTGCATGGTATGCGTGTTGCAGGTGAGTGGTGGGTGCATGATGGGTAAGGTGTGATCGGGCGACGAGTGAAGTTGTGTGGTTAGTCTTTCTAACATGACAGCCTGGTGAGGCGAGTGCCGGCAACCATGTGATATTGTAGGGTGTGTTTATGGTGAATTGTGGTGTGTTTGTGGCAGACAGTGAAGAATTGAGTAGCGAGTGTTTCACTCGCCTCTAAACACCACAAACATGCCATCTCTGTGAGAGGGGCTAATACACTGTAATGATGTCAGGGACACACTAGCATTAGAACAGAGTCCTATTTGTTACATTAACATAATCCAAGCTGCTTAGACTTTGGTTTCAAGCTGTGTAATCAAATGCAAACATTCAATGTTACTTTATTGTTCATAAAATATAGCTTAATATGGCCAAGCAGTATGACCTACTGACAGACTCTAATGTCATTTGGTTCAAGGTTAAATCCCCCTGTCCACATGCGGCCCGTTAGGTTGCGGGTGGCTTCCCAATAGAATAAAATTTCAAAATGGCAAACTCACAGGATAATCACAACCCCGCTGCAATCCATCTGCAAGCATACATGGTCATTTTGGAGTGCATCACCCACCATCTGGACTGTTGGGATCACAGGGATAATCTGTAACAAAATTTTGGAGTGTTCAAAATTTGGATGCCAATACAAATCATCAGGAACCAAACCAGGTCACCAGCAAGCTCGCGGCACCTTAACCAGCCGTCTGCAATGTCCTGGGAACCCTGCTGCAAGCGGACAGCATGAGATTTGTACTAAACACTGATGCAGATCTGTACCCAATCCGATATTGTAAAGCTCACTGCAGCAGCGTGGCAAGCAGGTGGTGAAATATTCCATCCTGTGAATAGGTGTCACCATTGGCAAGGTCACTGCCAGCTTCAGCTACACCCATTTTTGCAGCTTTAGATGCCATTTGCTTCCCGATTTCTATCTGGAGCCCACCTGGAAATTGATAGGAACATGTGGGTACTAGGCTTAACTTTGTTGATTTTCAAGCAGGTCTCTGTCTCAGTAAATGGGGGCACATGTTTGTTTTTAAATGGTAGTGTTTGCATTTTCTTTTGCCTTTCTCTTTTCTTTACTCATTCACATCTGCTTTGGAGCTTTGCATTTTTAAAAGCCATTGGTGGAGATGGATTTAGCACAAAAGCACCACCAATTTTTTTTTCCCCTTCCATAGGTGAGAAATCGCCATCGTTCCTTGAACGACACACTTCGTGCTGAGCAGCTCCGCTACTACAAGGCCAACTGTTTGTCCAGGTGAGATGCACACGTGCGTGTGTAATTAAACAGTCTATGTCATCATGCTCAATTTGGTATGTTACAATTACAGACTCATGCTATCATATGATAACTTATACCAATGGGATTGAAGCTCAAAATTATAAAAAATATAGCTGTACCCAAAAATTAGGTTTTTTTTTGTTGTTCTTTTAAATGGTTTTACAATAAAAAAAACTGTTCCAATGATTTTAAATATGATGCTTTTTGACATCAAAAGATAAATCTGTACCATATAATTTAAATAGAAAGAGAGAAAATAAAACTTAGAATTTCAATTGCATAAGTTTTTAACTCCTCCAATTCAGTATTTTGTTCATACATTTGAAATGCTCATGTTTTGTTCAGGGTGGAACAGTGGATTAGTGGTCAGCATTGCTGCCTCATAGCATGAAGGTTCTGGGATCACTTCCCGCCTATTCCTTTCTGTGTAGAGTTTGCATGTTCTCCTTGTGGGTTCCCTCTAGGCGCTCCAGCTTCCTCCCACTTCCAGAAACAGGCAGGTTAGGTGGATTGTAAACTTTAAATTGTCCATCAATGTGAATGTTTTTTTTTTTTTTTTTGTCTATATGTGTCATGGTCCTGTAATAGACTGGCACCTTGTTCAGGGTGTTACCCGCCTCTTGCTCAGTGACTGCTGAGATAGGCTCCAGTCCCCTGTGACCATTAATTCAAATAAGTGAGGTATATAGAATGAATGAATGTTTTGCTAAACTGCGTGGGGACTGTGAGTGAATATGTGAGTGACTTTTTCAGGTTCAGCCACAAATTGAGATTTGGACTCAGATTCGACCACTCCAGATCATTAAGTCATTCCTGTGTAGGTTTGGCTTCATGCTCGACATCATTAACTTGCCAGAAAACAAATCTTATTCCACGTCTCAGGTTTCTAGCAGACTGCATAATTCATAAGGGTAATCAGGGGTGTGTTCTAGCTCCTACGCTATTCAATGCTTGCATGAAATGAGTGTTGGGCAGAATTGAGGACTCAAATGACTTGTACAATTTTGTCAGTGAGGAAAGATTCACTGACCTTGACTTTGAGGATTATGCCTTGATCTTAGTGGAATCAAGAATGCTCTTCTTGCAGCAGATGAAAAGCTGAGTGAGGAGTGATAGCATCTGGGTTTGCACTTGTCCAGTATTAAGACTAAGATCCAGATTTTCAAATACTGTACTGAGCCATCAAAAGTGAATTTGTTTGTGGAAAAAATGTCAAAGTTGAAAGATTCACTTATCTCAGCAGTGACATGCATGTCACTTGGCACCCTTGACCTTTGAGATCGAGAGAAGACTGTGAAGAGCTTATGAAGTCATAAGGTCTCTGGACACAGGTGTTTGTCAATGCCGATATGTGATCTTCACATGGGAATGAAGGTCCAAGTCTTTAGGATCCTGGTGCTTCTATTCTTAGTGTTTACTTGTGAGACCTGGATTCTAACCAGTGACCTAAAGTGACAACTTTACATCTTTGGTACCAGGTCTCTCCAGTGGATCCTCAAGTTACTAAGAGTAGTATTGTAGTGCTGCCATTGTTGGGGTGTAGCTGGAGAGACAAATCTGTGACAAAACATGTGAATTAGGGACTGTTTTTTAGTTGGTGTCTCACTGAATTGTACTTACGACACGCTAAGGCATGTCGCCTGATTGTGGGCCAAATATCTCATGGACTGACAGTGAAAAAATGGCCAAAAATAAGGAGTAGTCCACATGCATAGCGCATGAGTGCTGCTTGAATGCTGTGCAGCACTCTTGTGAATGTCGAGCCCCACTAACGTGGCCTTTGCCAGTGCAAGGGTTTGCACGTGAATGGCTGAAATGGTGACACATTTGCAAACGTGCTCAGGATGGCTGTGGGCTGATAGTATGCTACTGTTATTTGAAAAGAGGGTGTGGATATACCCCATGCACAGCCCTGTAAATAATAATATAATAAAAAATAAATAAATAAAAATAATAATTAAAAATCCTAGCATGGCTCCATGGAGGAGAAAAAAAAACATGAAGTATGGACAGAGCAGTGACCACTTGCAGAATGATGTATAGGAGCTGTGTCTTGTCAATATTACTGTCCCCGCTGGATCCACTGTCCTCCTCTACTTCTGGTAATGATCAGCATATGATCATCTGCTTGTACAATCCTCCTCTTGTTGGGCTCTGGGATCCTCTAGAAGCACACCTGGATGAGGTAGAATGGTCACATCTCCGTGATGAGGCATGATGTCTAGCAGCACTTCAAAGGTGTGCATCTTCTGATTTATTTGGCAATAACGTACATGTAAGTAAAATAAACAAGATAGTGTATAAATTGCAGAGGATAATACAACAATTCCAGTTATTTACATTGTGGTCCTCAATAAAAATAAAATAAGAGGATAAAACTGGATTGCGCGGCTCCTCTGCCAACTGACAGGTTTCGTCCAACCCACTGACATTCATGCGCAGCAGGTCAGAGCCTGGCCAGGTGCAGGGCTGCGTTAGAAGCTGTTGGACTCCCTTGGCCACCTCCAGAAGTGCTGTTTCTCTCTGATCATATGAAAGAAATGCGCGTCATCAACCTCTCACATGTTGTCTCATAAGTTGCACACTTTTGGACTCAAAGCAGCTAAAATCATGAAGGGTTCAACACATTTCTTTGCATCATCATTTTTGGTTTGTTCAAAATTCAACCGACATGAGAGTGACACCCTGTGACTCACGCGAGGGGATACCGACACTTTGCAAACGTCACACGAAATCTCGCAAAATCCCTCTGTACTTTTTAACAGACAGTCTTTAAAAAATGAAAAATATAATTAAAAGCATCATTAACATCAAACTGTATTTGTTTGTGGCTTATTAGATGCTGTTGGTGTCCCTGTGCTGCATGGTGATCTGTATTTACATCACTGTTATCTCTTCATCTTAAAATTTGTAGCAGTTTAATAAGATTGCAGAGTACACATCAGCCTTAAGAGGAAAAACAGTGGCTGCTTTTTGGGCAAAAATTTTGATTATGATGCTCCAGCAGAGATTATCTTTGTCTATCATGCCCGCAGCCTGTCATGATGACCAGGAATCCTGGGTCTTGTGCACAGTGTCCCTGTATTCCTCCATCTGGTCTGATTGTTGTAATAGTCCCGTCCACAGTCTTGTTTTAAAGGATTTATGTTCAGAACAATATGGGAAAACATGACTGTAAATTCAGCAGTTTGCACGACTTTAAAAAAAATTACTGTATGTTGTCAGCCTGACAGAGAAAAGCACATGCATACGACAGTATACATATGCACTGCATGTCTTAATATATTTACACAGTGCTAATGAAAAATAAACCCTCCAATGAGATTTTACCAAAAATCAATACAAACATGTCAGGTCAGTGAAGTTACTTCATGTATGGTATTTATTATGTATGATCATTTAATATTCCAGTAGTGATGACATCATGTTGGCCCTTTCCTTGCGCTAATCCTGCACCACTAAAACCAAAGACAAATTGCTTTGTGATAAGATGACCTTGCAAAGCCTTCAACAGTCACTGGTTGCTTTCTGGAAAGATTAAAAAAAATAAGTGTGCTGCATACACAGACAGAAGAACCAAAGGACAGATGCCTTATACTGTGCATGTATCACAAGTGTACATCCATGTGGAACCGCCCGCCATCATCTGAGCGTGCTGGATGTGCTCCCCAACAGTTCAAATAGTAACTTGACAATGATGCAGCACATAAATTTATCTGAGCAAAATCATGAAAATAAATAATAGCGCTTACTGCCCCCTTATTTGAAGAAAGTTGGTTAAATGCCCACCTGAAATTAAATGAATTGTTATTAAAGTTGATTAAATGACCACCCAAAATTAAATACTTTTCTGACCCCAACAAATAATAATCAAAAAGAATGACTTTCTCAATGTTTTTCTCATCTCTTCCACGTCTTACCTGTGATGATGTCATCAGTGTGCGCTGGCAGCAGTTGTTGTGGAATAGAAATTGGAATGTGCTCTTATTTTGAAAGATTCTTTTGCAAGAAAACAGGAAGCATCTTAACCTTCACAAAGCTAGCATCTGTGTTTTTTTGGCTCTGATGGGAATTAGTGGACAAAGACCGACCGCTGGTGCGCACTGTGCCTCACGTCACCTCCCGGTGTCTGCTGATGCAGACAGAGTTTTGCTGGAGGGAAAGCAGCTTAATGTTGACTGGCTGCCCATTGGCTGTCCACTGGCAAGCTCCGAACAAGTACGGGACAAAACAACCATCGGGAAAGTTCTGTGTCTGATGTCCGCTCAACGTTTTGAGCAGGTACACAGCTTTCCAACAGACTCATCAGCTGACGTCAGCTGACAAGGAACACATTTAATGAATGAGAAAAAGGATTTGTACAGGACAAAAATGGACACAAACGGGTGAGTTATTTGTGATTTATTTTTTATTTGTAAAGAAATCAGGCATTTTGTTGAAATGGGCATTCCAACAAGCGTAATATTGGCCGCATTTGTACACTGGCGCAACCCCTCTTCAGGCAGAATTTTGCTCAGAATGCCCTGGGAACTCTGAAGTGCAAATACAGTAATTCAAGAAGTACTTTTTTTTTTATCTTGAAATGACAATTTTGGAACAAAATGTCCTTGGGCACCTTTGCCCTTGAGTTATTAACCAGCAGTATGTGCAGTATAAGCTTAACAGCCTTCATTGACAATGTAATACTTAATAGTCCACCGTTGCATGCACAACTTCCATACATCAGTATTGCATAGGTTAACATGAAAAAAATTAAAGAGGTGGGTACTGAATAGCACAGCAAAAATGATTCAAAATCATACAAACTAATTTTTTTTTTTGTATGTTTGCAGTGTGCTGCCGTGTTTACAGTTGTATGCAAAAGTTTGGGCACCCCTGATGATTTCCATGATATTCCTTTATAAATCATTGGTTGTTTGGATCAGCAATTTCAGCTAAATATATCATATAGCAGACAAACACACTGATATTTGAGAAGTGAACTGAAGTTTGTAAGATTTACAAAAAGTGTGCAATAATTCTTTAAACAAAATTAGGCAGGTGCATAAATTTGGGCACCCCAACAGAAAAAAATACATCAATATTTAGTTGATCCTCCTTTTGCAGAAATAACAGCCTATAAAAACGCTTCCTATAGCTTCCAATGAGAGTCTGGATTCTGGCTGAAGGTATTTTGGACCATTCTTCTTTACAAAACATCTCCATTTCTGTCAGGTTTGTTGGTTTCTGAGCATGGACAGCCCACTTAAAATCACACCACAGATTTTCAATAATATTCAGGTCTGGGACTGAGATGGCCATTCCAGAACGTTGTACTTGTTCTGCTGCATGAATGCTTTAGTACATTTTGAGCAGTGTTTAGGGTTGTTGTCTTGTTGAAAGATCCAGCAACTTCAACTGTCACTGATTCATGAACATTGTTCTTAATAATCTGCTGATATTGACTGGAATCCATGTGACTCTCAACCTTAACAAGATTCCCAGTACCTGTACTGACCCCACAGCATGATGGAACCACCTCAGAATTTTACTGTATGTAGCAAGTGTATTTCTTGGAATGCTGTGTTCTTTTTCAGCCATGCATACCACCCCTTGTTATGTCTAAATAACTCAATTTTAGTTTCATCAGTCCACAGCACCTTATTCCAAAATGAAGCTGGCTTGTCTAAATGTGCTTTAGCATACCTCAAGCGATTCTGTTTGTGGCGTGTATGCAGAAAAGGCTTACTCTGCATTACAACATCTCCTTGTGAAAAGTGCGCTGTATAGTTGAACGATGCAGAGAGACATCTCCTTGTGAAAAGTGTGCTGTATAGTTGAACGATGCACAGCAAGATCATGTTGTAGGTCTTTGGAGCAGGTCTGTGGGTTGACTATGACTGTTCTCACCATCCTTCGCTTCAGCTTATCTGAGATTTTTCTTGGCCTGCCTCTTCAGGCCTTAACTAGTACTGTGCCTGTGGTCTTCCATTTCCTCACTATGTTCCTCACAGTGGAAACTGACAGCTGAAATCTCTGAGATAGCTTTTTGTATGCTTCCCCTAAACCATGATGTTGAACAATCTTTGTTTTCAGGTCATGTGAGAGTTGTTTAGAGGCTCCCAAGTTGCCACTCATTACAAGAGATGCAAAGAGGGGAAACATTTGCAAATGGCCACCTTAAATACCCTTTCTCATGATTGGATTCACCTGTGTAAGAAGGTCAAGGGTCAATGAGCTTATCAAACCAGTTTTGTGTTCCAATAATTAGTGCTAAATGTATTCAAATCAGTAAAATAACAAGGGTGCCCAAATTTATGCACCTGCCCAATTTTGTTGAAATAATTATTGCACACTTTCTGTAAATACTAGAAACTTAAATTCACTTCTCAAATATCAGTGTGTTCGTCTGCTATATGATATATTTAAGTGAAATTTTGGATCCAGACAACCAATGACTTATAAAGGAAAATCATGAAAATTATCAGGGGTGCCCAGTCTTTTGCATACAATTGTATGTTCATGCATTATAAGCCGTACACTGTCAACATCATGATCACCAATACTCCTGGTCATGCTGGTGCAGTTTGGCTTTCTTTTCTGAAAGGAGAGAGAGAAACAAAGGTTAAAAAAACAACTTGTGGAAGCATGTTTTTCACCAAATTTTCTTCTGTGAAAACAACCACAGCTACGTATATGGGATTTCAGTGGCAGCACTGAGGCCAGGCAACATAGAACCAGAAAAACAAAGCAGCACAACAAAAAACAGATGACAAACCCACAGAGAGAGTTTCAACTTTGCACAGCATTGCACGGACTAAGTGGAAGCTGCATCATGTGGTGATGGCAGGGCTGTCTCTTTGGTGGTACATGATCACGTGATGAGTCAGCACTCCAGCTGATCTTTCTCTGTTTACACACTGCATAAATGGTGTCAACTGTACAATGTTTCAGTGCAAAATCTTCACATGTCACATGTATATGGCATCTGTTCACAAATACTAATAGAGCTGAAAGGTGGACCAGAATTGGATTAAATGGCATGTCTGATGTTTTGCTGATACCTACTGTCCATTTTGTGTCCGAACAATGTCTCAATTTCAGTTTATTTTATTTTCATTTATATAGCACCAAATCACAACAAGGTTTCCTCAAGGCGCTTCACACAAGTAACGTCTCTATTTGTGTTTCAGCCCTGAGATGAGTCCGCTGAAGTCTGTGCCTCAGATTAAAATCGAGATGGACTCAGATGATGAAAATTCTTCACACTGGAGCAGCAGAGGGTCTGAAACCTCCCTGTAGGAGCAAATTGTGCAGCAGCAGGAAGACATATCTCTTTTTCTTCCCATCTTATATTGAAAACACCTGTGAAAAGAACATGAAAAGTGCACAGAATGATTTAATGCAGACACACTAAATGAAAGAAAACTGTTTTTTTCTACTAATGAAGTAATTTTAGGAGTCCTTCTTTTCTTTCATTCCATCTTGTCTCCATGACTATATCTATTGTTTTATTTCTGATGTACTCAAATGCTGATCAAAATAATTCTTTACTACTCTTCTGTGCAGTTCCTTTGAGTGACAGGATGCGCTGCAGCTCTTTCTGACCACTTCCTGGAGTATCCTCCATTCTCTTTTTATACAAACATTTATTTTAATTTTTATATCAATTAAATTACTCTAATAATGTTCTCCTGTAGCAGGAAAACAGTTTTTAAATAGCTCTACCTCTTATTTTAGATTTGGTGATGATTATTCTGGGGGAATAAATGCAATGATGATTTTTTTTTTTTTTTTTGTCTTTTTTAATGCTGCATGGGTTTTTGATATTGTCACTTTTCTCTTGTAAAGTTGGAATATTCTAAGAGATTAATTGTATCATAGCTTTTGAAAGAAATATGTGCAAATATATATAGAAATTTAAAATGTATTGAAATGTTAATTACACTTAATTAACAATGCATATTTCTATGTGCAGATGAGGAAAATATTTTTATTATCACTTCTTGATCTAATGCTGTCCTAATTTAACTGTTGTCTGATGCTTTCATGCTGTTCACTTCAAAATTTTGTTACTTCTTTAAATTAAATCATACATTTCTGTATTTGTTTTCTGATTGTAATATGCATGTTTTTCTCAGAGCATATACCTGCTTGTGCTGCACAAACGACTTTGCCGAAGTGACTTACTGAGACGACTTAAATTCATGTGGTAATGGTTGAAGGGATTATAAGTGGGCTCCAGTCGTCCAGTCCACATCAGGACCTTGTTTTCTGATTAACAGGTTTAGGAGTTCATTGTCTCTAGGTTTGCCATCTGTGGTCCTGATGGCACAGTGAAGTAATGCATCGTAAGTGATTGACTTTCAGTAGTTGAAAATTCAATAAAAAACTGACAAACTATAAATGTTTCAGACAGCACCAGAACTATTTGCTAATTTACACTTGTGTGGCAGTTCATTGTGTATTTTTGGAATGTAGTTTTTGGGTCCTTCTGTAGAGCTTTTAACAAAATGATCACCTTCATGAAGATCTTGAATTACAAGGCACAAGTAATGTGTATTGAACATTCTATTTTTATTTGTTTTGGGACAAATCTTTTCACTCAAGACAAGCATGAATTTAATTGGTACAGTGTCCAGTACGTAAATGAGGACCGAGCTCCTCATTGGCAATCCAGTTGTAATGACTCAGTGGTGAGCAGAGCCATGGCTCGACAGTGACGCTATGGTAAACAGCTAACTCTTTAATTGGTCGTTTTCAAATGTTTTCTACATTTAGTAAAGAAAATATTCACCCTCGTCTAACTCGGGCGAATATCTGTCATTTTGGGCAACTGGGTATGGACGTCGGGTCTCTGAAAATGCATACCGCCCTCCAAAAGCAAGTTATTGTATTAGCATAGTTCAAACATAAATGCACAAACCATTTGATTATAAACAGAGGCAACAACAATATTATTTGCAGTACACATCTTGACCTCATGACCTTTGAACATATCATGAAACATCATGTCAGACATTAGTCATGACTTTATTAAAAAATGGTCAATGTCTGACATGTTTTAAACCAACAAGTTACACCCTATTTAAGCATATGTTATCTATGAAAACCTTAAACCAAAACACTTTACTGATTTGAGAGTCAACAAACCTGTCAGCAGTTCAACATGTTCAACACAATTTATCATAAGCACATATTTCAATCATTAATCAAACCGTATAATATAGTATCATTTCAAAACCATCATAAATCAATTGAACACCTATCAAAGCATAGGCATACACATTTTCATTCATTTGACATCATGATAAAACCCGTAAACACATTATGGCACATGTATATATATTTAAACCTGTATGGTATACATACTTTTAAACATTTGTTACCTTTTGAAAATAATGAACACAAAACCTTTTATTAAATTTGGTAACTTTTAGCATTGTTAGCATGCAAAGCAAAATTATGAGTAAAATAGCATATATTTTCATTTATTCTTTACACCTTCTATATCAATATTGCACCAGTTAAGTTAATTTTGGTCCCAACATAAAGAATAACTCTAAAACACCTAAAAATAGAGCCCATGTTAAAAAAATGAAAAGCTTTCCCTTTAATTTTAAGATGCTGTTTTGTATTTGAACTTATCAAACACAATCGTGTGATTTATCATCTCTATCCCATGAAAAATCTTTGAAAATTAGCTAAAAAATATACTGTTTAAAAATGATTTCTCTTTCATTCACTCAGAATTTAGCCATTATTATTTTCACTGGACCATCCATGACATAAAAAAAAAATTGAGAATGACTGGTAACATTATGAATCTATAGTTGTGATGCCACGGGTAATATATTTGACAGGGGCTTTTATTTTGACAGTAATTTCTCAGATTGTGGTATGATGTCACTTCCTGTTCCTGGGAATAGTCATTTTTCAGTTATTCAAGGTGAAGGTCACATGTCAGCTCAGCTCCTCTGAAACTTTATCTTTCCATTTTGGTGTGGCATTGCCAATAAGTACATTTATGTTGATTTACCTGTAGAAAGAAGTGATTAATGTATAGATAGTTTAGTCGAACTTTGATGACAAAATAAGTTAATTCATGTGGAAACAGTAATGCAGTTATTGTACTGGAAATGATGTGTGACTCAGGTAATGTTAGCATTCCTTTTTGTGAAGTACCATAGACCTAATTAGCATGGAAGCTAAGCTAAGTATAGCATTTAGTTATGTATCTCTCCTACCTATCTGTGTAGATATTTTGTAATACTCACCTTATTATTTGATACTTACCTGCTGTATTTGTATTTATTTCAGTTTTACCTTCTTTTCAATAAACCTCGCTAACTACAAGACCTGCCTCTTCCTTGGGGGATTTGTTGAAGAGACGAGTTTAGCTGGCTGTTGGCTTTAAGAACAGTACAGTAAAATGGCAGCCTCTCATCAGAAGACGGAGGAAGATGAAGAGGTTCAGCAAGAGCTTTCTGCGCAAGAAGTGCAACTAAAGGACACTGATGCACAGTCATTGGAGGTTATGTCCCATGTATCCGGCTCTCACCGAACCAAAGGCTCACGGGCTTCATCAGTTAGCATGGCAGTTGTGCAGGCATGGGCAAATGCTGAAGCAGCTAAGGCTAGAGTAGCCTACAGTAGGAGAGAAAAGGAACTAAAAATTGAGAAAGCTCGCCTTGAAGCTGAATTGGATGCACTCTGTCAAGACAGAGACACAGAGGCAGCTATCGCCAAAGCACTTGTCATGGAAGCCTCTGCTGGTGAAGTAAGCTCTCGTAGCTTGGCAAGTTTTAAGTCGTTACCCAAAGAACAGAACGTGCAAGAAAAAGTCAGAGAATATGTTGCTAACCACACTCATGTAGCAGATTATGAAGAAGAATTGGGTTTAACCCCTCAATCACCACAACCACCTGGCCTACCCACGCACATTCATGCGCCCAATGCTTCCACTCCAGCACAACTGAGCACCCCTCCAGACAATGGGATACAGCAACACTTCGGCCCACAGCAGCCACATATTCAGCCTCCTGTACCGCAAGCGCTTATGCAGCCTCCAGTATCGCTTCACACACATAGGCAGCCTCCCTGTATTACAACTCCCTGTTGTTACTCCAGGTCCACAAAGTTCGTCAGCAATACAATGGCCCACCCAGTGCACCCTTTGCCCAGAAGCACGACCTTGGGTGGGTGATTGTCGGCGACGTCTGTTTGAGTGGAGCTCACTCTCCGAAAACACTGAACACATTCAAGACATGCTTCAGACAGTCTTCTCGAGATCTGACAAGGACTATCATCTAGCGCCATCTATTGATGATCTCACGTTCCTGCAACTAATGGACAAAGAGTTCATCAGGGATGACAGCGGAAGTTGGGTAGCCCCATTGCCATTTCAGACCCCAAGAAAACCACTCCCTAACAACATGCGGTATGCCTACAAACACTTTAAGTCACTGCAATGCAACTTTCAGAGACAACCCAACATGATGGAAGACTTCATTGAATTCATGCAGGGGATTCTGGATAGCCACCATGCAGAGAGCGGGCACCACCTTTAGAGGATGGAAAGGAAGCTTGGTACCTTCCTATCTTCGGGGTGTATCATCCCCAGAAGCCCGGGAAGATCCGGGTCGTGTTCGACTCAAGCGCTAGCTTTGAGGGAGTGTCCCTGAACGATGTCTTGCTTCAGGGTCCCAACCTCAACAATAGCCTTCTCGGAGTGCTTCTCAGATTCCGGAAAGACCCAGTAGCAGTTACTGCAGACATCAAACAGATGTTCTACTGTTTCTATGTGACGGAGGAACACAGGGATGTATTACGCTTCCTGTGGTTCAAGGACAACAACCCTGAGAATGAGGTAGTGGATTACTGCATGACAGTTCACGTGTTTGGGAACAGCCCGTCACCGGCAGTCGCAACCTACGGGTTGAGAAGATCAGCCCAAGAGGGAGAGAAGGACTTCAGCAGCGACGTCTGTGAGTTCATCAAGACTGACTTCTACGTCGATTATGTCCTCCGGTCCTTTCCCTCAGAGGCCGAAGCAGTGGATGTCGTGACATGAGCTCAGCAGTTGCTGAAAGGCTACAACATAAAGCTTCACAAGATTGCCTCCAACAAAACAAGGGTTATGGAAGCCTTTCCCGCAGACGATCGGGCCAAGAGCATCGAGGCTCTAGATCTTGCTGTTGATGACTTACCTGTCCAGCGCAGTCTAGGTGTTGCCTGGGACATGACCAAGGACACCTTCACATTCACCATTCCTGAGTCTCAGAAGCCTTTTACACGCAGAGGCGTTCTATCCACAATTAACAGCTTATTTGATCCGCTTGGATTCTTAGCACCCGTGAGAATTCAAGGCAAACTCCTACTGAGAGAACTAGTGTCCCAAGGTACAGACTGGGATACGCCGTTACCTGATGAGAAGTTCCTCAAATGGCAGAGATGGCAGGAGTCTCTGCAGGAGCTGAATCAGCTGAACATCCCTCGCACTTACGCTTCCTTCCCAGTAACGATAGCAAAGTGCACCGAGTTATGGGTCTTCTCGGATGCTTCAGTGAAGGCGATTGCAGCAGTAGCTTACCTCAAGGTAGAGGATGAGAATGGCCACACAGAAGTCAGCTTTGTGTTGGGCAAGGCCAAGCTTGCACCTCTAGTGGAGCTCACCATCCCCAGACTTGAGCTTTGCGCAGCGGTGTTAGCTACAGAGATCGCAGACCAGGTCAAAGAAGAACTAGGCAGAGCACTGGGCAAGATCACATTCTTTACTTGACAGTAAGGTAGTATTGGGCTACATCAACAACAGATCCAGAAGGTTTTATGTGTTTGTGAGTAATCACATTCACTGGATCTGGCAGTCCAGTCACCCAAGTCAGTGGAGGTATGTTGCCACCAAGAACAACCCAGCAGACCATGCCACGAGGTCAGTGTCTGCAAGCCAGCTGCAAGCAACGAATTGGCTTATCGGACCCAAGTTCTTGCTACAGCCAGACAGTTGCTCATCACCTGACAATGACTTTCAGTTGATCGATCCAGATGCAGACCCAGAACTTCATCCTGAGGCCACAACTTTCCTGACCAAGGTTGCAGGGACTCACTTGGACTCACAACACTTTGAGAAGTTCTCATCCTGGGGGCGTCTGATAAGAGCTGTGGCGCGTCTAAGGCACATAGCCCAAAGTTTCCAAAACCAAGCACCTGACACAGGATGTGTTGGATGGCATCTCTGCAAGAAAGGAGTAACAGCTCCAGAGCTCACAGCCGCAGAGCACATCATCATCAAAACTGTACAACATGAGGTGTACGCAGATGGGATCAGATGTATCTGTATTTGTATTTATTTCAGTTTTACCTTCTTTTCAATAGACCTCGCTAACTACAAGACCTGCCTCTTCCTTGGGGGATTTGTTTTTGACGAGTTTAGCTGGCTGTTGGCTTTAAGAACAGTACAATAGTCACTACATTTTTTCCATTTTATAACTAACATAGGCAATCCTCAGTTACGTCACAAAGTTGCTGATTTGACAAAATCAACACACAAAGCTTCTGTCTTCTTTAATCGTGCACAATGATTTGAAGACTCACACCAAATTAATGCAACAAGCTGTTTTGTACCATCAATTGTATTTAATGTTTTGTTGTTTTTTGTCAGTGCATGAGCTGATGAAAAATATATTCTGCACATCAGTGTCTTAGCTATGTGCAGAAAAGAATGGAAACACTGTAGATTCTTTACATGAATATATACCGTTGTATGCAAAAGTTTGGGCACCCCTGATAATTTTCATGATTTTCCTTTATAAATCATTGGTTGTCTGGATCAGCGATTTCAGTTAAATATACCAGCAGATGAACACTGATATTTGAGAAGTGAAATGAAGTTTTTAGTATTTACAGAAAAAAAGTGTACAATATTTTAAACAAAATTAGGCAGGTGCATAGGTTTGGGCACACTTGTCATTTTACTGATGTGACTACATTTAGCACTAATTATTGGAACACAAAATTGGTTTGGTAAGCTCATTGACCCTTGACCTCCTTACACAGGTGAATCCAATCATGCGAACAACTCTCAAATGGCCTGAAAACAAAGATTGTTCAACATCATAGTTTAGGGGAAGGATACAAAAAGCTATCTCAGAGATTTCAGCTGTCAGTTTCCACTGTGAGGAACATAGTCAGGAAATGGAAGACCACAGGCACAGTACTAGTTAAGGCCCGAAGTGGCAGGCCAAGAAAAATCTCAGACAAGCTGAAGCAAAGGATGGTGAGAACAGTCATAGTCAACCCACAGACCTGCTCATGATCTTGCTGCAAATAGTGTCTCTGTGCAGTAGTAATTAAACCATTACTTAAAAAGCCATCACTTGACTTCTTACTTATAAGGTTTTGAATAATCAGGTTCCATCTTATCTTAGGGACCTCATAGTACCATATCACCCCAATAGAGCGCTTCGCTCTCAGACTGCAGGCTTACTTGTCGTTCCTAGGGTTTGTAAGAGTAGAATGGGAGGCAGAGCCTTCAGCTTTCAGGCTCCTCTCCTCTGGAACCAGCTCCCAATTCAGATCAGGGAGACAGACACCCTCTCTACTTTTAAGATTAGGCTTAAAACTTTCCTTTTTGCTAAAGCTTATAGTTAGGGCTGGATCAGGTGACCCTGAACCATCCCTTAGTTATGCTGCTATAGACTTAGACTGCTGGGGGGTTCCCATGATGCACTGAGTGTTTCTTTCTCTTTTTGCTCTGTATGCACCACTCTGCATGTAATCATTAGTGATTGATCTCTGCTCTCTTCCACAGCATGTCTTTTTCCTGGTTCTCTCCCTCAGCCCCAACCAGTCCCAGCAGAAGACTGCCCCTCCCTGAGCCTGGTTCTGCTGGAGGTTTCTTCCTGTTAAAAGGGAGTTTTTCCTTCCCACTGTCGCCAAGTGCTTGCTCACAGGGGGTCGTTTTGACCGTTAGGGTTTTTCCGTAATTATTGTATGGCTTTGCCTTGCAATATGAAGCGCCTTGGGGCAACTGTTTGTTGTGATTTGGCACTATATAAATTAAATTGATTTGATTTGATTTGATTTGCAACTGGAGAGGCCACTCCAGCTTCACTTTCAGAGTTGACACAACACGGGGAGCAGCAGTTACCGGTAATAAGCCATTGCTGAATTGGAGTATAGAGCATGGCGCCAGGGGTTGCTCCCGACGGTGGGAGAGATTCTCGGATCTCACTGGGCAGCTACCGCCCGCCTCAAGCGGGGCAGTCCCCAGCCAATAAGGTGCTGTCCCGCCACGGTTTGCTTTCTCCATTGGGTGCATGGAGATCAGGAGGACGGAGGCCTACTATATATATATATATATATATATATATATATATGCTACAAGACGTTTGTTCATGATACAGAATTATTAAAGAGGGTTAGGGTTTATCATCATTACAAGTTTCTATGTACTGTATATGCATAGGCAGAAAAGGGACTCCATAAATTAGACTGCCTCTCCCCCTCGTGGCCGAGAAGCTGCATTACAGCATACTGTAGATGGCGGAACTTTGGCCAAAAACCAACAGAAAGGTCAGCAGAGAGTGGACGAGCTGTCTGTCAGTCAACCAGAGGCTGAGCACAAAGGATAGAGCTGTAAGTCAAACTTTACTGCTAAATAGTGCTATAATGAGTCAGAAACTAATCATTATAAAGTTAACAAATCAAAAAGGGACTTGGTCATACATTATGCATATACTTTCATTCCATTTTTACCCACTTTAGTGGGCATTGTGTTTGTCTTGTCCTCATGGTTGCTAGCTTAAATTGTTATAGCGACGTATGGTCAGCATTTTTATGTGTGGGAACTTAAAAACTCCCACAGCTCCTTAGCTCTGCTCTTCTCTACCACCTTTGGTGGTGTTCCCCACATGAACATTGATGTTTCCAGTCCGTATTTGGCACAGATGTTCCTGTACACCTCTTGCATCCTGACCAGATGTTCTGGACTGTATCAGGGATGCCTTTGCACAGCTGGCACCTGTAACTTTAAGGTGCTTTTATGAACATGAGATTTTCCATTGGAGGCGTTGTCTTTGGTGTTTTTCTACATTTGCGTCAAAACTTTCAATCAGCTGACTTTGCCAGAACACGTGGGGGATTTGAGCCTTCGACTTGAGTTTTTAATCATCTTTCCATTGTTCACTCCCACATAAAGCTGTGACTGATGAAGCAACAGGAACAAGTTGGTGTTGCTGAACCTTGTGACATCTACATGAATCATCTCCTTCATGCAACCTGCTTGAGACACATGTACCACACTGTCACAATCTTTCCATTTCTAAATAACTGATCTATAATGAGTGAGGTACATCACCCTGGAAATCAGTTCTCATCCTTTTATCTTTAGACTTTTCCATCAATGAAGGAGTAACACACACAAAACAACTCAGCAATGACTTGAATTAATTACTTTTGGTCCATTAAAGAATGGAAGGCCACACAGTATAATTAATTCAATTGGGATGTAAATACCCTTCAGTTGACACTAGTAGTGTGCACTATGACCTCATTCTTTTCTATGAAGGCTACATGCTGCAGTCAAGAGTAAAATAACAAGAACTTTGTTGATGTGCAATCACTGTGGCAATAGTAGACATAATGGTTCTGTAAAATGTCTCCAAGTAACTCTGTAAAAACTGAACCATATTCAGCTGTAAAATTTTAGATTCTTATTGATTCAGACAACGGTGGCCTTAGTGGACACCAGTGTGCCTATGGGATTTGTAAGTACAACTCCTCCTAAAGTGGTTAGTTTATTTCATTGAAACTACACACAGTAGTGGCACACAACATAATGATGGGCATGAAGAAAAACAATTCTGGTCTGATTGTTGTGAAAGTGTAGGAACACGGACCCACAACAGGGGGCGCAAATGAACGGACAATGGAGAAGATAAATAAGTTTTACTATTGTGAAACGAGCACAACCAATACAACAATCAACAATTTGGGGATAAGCCGAATTCTGCTGGTGTCGTGTGGGCAGGCTCGAAGGTAGGAGACGTCCGTCCAGGTCGAACCGGGACCATCCAGATTTCCTCTGCAACCGAACCCTGGAAGTACTGGAACCGCCAAGTCCCGAATTCCCAGGTGGCCACTGCCTCCGCTCGTCGGATCCGGTACTGCTGGCAAGAGAGAGCAACAACACACAGGTGTGGATGCGGCTGCACCCAGTAACACGGAGAGGGGAGAAGCTGCCTCCACCTCTCGTCCCAAAAAAGCAGGAAGGTGAGTACTTATCTAGTCACTCGGCCTGCGGTAGTCCGCTGTCCTGAAAGGTTTAACAAGTTTATCAATTAACACAGAATATGCTGCAGAGAATGTTACCTCTATCTCAAGGCGATATCTCGGCATCGAGGTGGAGACGCCGTCCTGATGATATAGTGGAGTCAGCTGTGTCCAGTAATGGGTGACAGCTGTCACCCTGGCTGCTCTCATCAGGCGGCAGTGCCCTCTGGTGCCTGGAGCCCGCACTCCAGGCAGGGCGCCCTCTGGTGGTGGTGGGCCAGCAGTACCTCCTCTTCAGCGGCCCACACAACACTAATATCTTCAAGAAGAACTAGTTGGCCTTTTTTTTTTAAGTACAACATATTTCTCACTCAAAACATTGGCCAGTTCGATTCCCAAAGTCTGGGCTGTAGCCCCTTGGTGGGTCTCCAAAGTAAGTGTCGCTCATCCCACACTTCCCTCTCATTAGCCAAATCCTGTAACTCTTCCCAGTGGATCCCCGAGGCATTCCCAAGCCACCTGGGAAATATAATCCCTCCAGCGTGTCCTGGAGGGACAAGGTACCCGGGCTTCCTCCCAGCTGGATGTGCTTGGAAAACCTCCCATGGGAAATGATCAGGGGGCACCCTCACCAGATGCCTGAGCCACCTCAGCTGGCTTGTTTCGATACAAAGAAGCAGCAGCTCTGCTCCAAGTCCCTACTGGATAGTCGAGCTTCTCAATGTTGTAATAAATGTTGTAATCAAGTTTAAAATTGCCTAAAATGTAGCTATGGAGTTGAAATGATGTTTTATTTATCTGACCTACTGTTTTGTGTATGTACACACACACACACACACACACACACACACACACACACACACACACACACACACACACACACGCACACACACCACAGGCAAAATGTAGTCTATCTATTACTTCCAGTAGTTTGCAAAATTTCCATCAGTGACTGTAGAAATAAATAAATAAATAAATATGGTGCAAACCACTGAAACTCATATTGTGGGTCAAAATGGGATATTTTAAAATTATCAATTCTAAAATATTTTGATTTAGAGTGCTTAAATTCCTTGTGAAGCTTTCTTGTTCATGGCGGGGTCATGGTAGCCACTGGCGGTCACTGTTGTTTGCACTACATCAAGTATTCCAAGGGTGTGCAACACTCAGCATAACACACAACTGCAGGACACATCATCCAGAACAAGGCCAAATTCACCACTGTTGATTGTATTTATTTGGAACAAGTTGATCTCAGCAGTTTAACTCTTAAGCAGCTCATTTGGTGACACCTAGGAGGAAGGCTGCCTGTGACAAAATGATTGGAGAATCTGACTAGGTGTCAGAATCACACCCAGATGGAAAAATAACCTCTGTGCCTCACCACTGGAGGGCGATTAAGAGCTGTGGAAGGCAGAGACCCACTCTGTGTGTGTGTGTGTGTGTGTGTGTGTGTGTGTGTGTGTGTGTGTGTGTGTGTGTGTGTGTGTGTGTGTGTGTGTGTGTGTGTGTGTGTGTGTGTGTGTGTGTGTGTGTGTGTGTGTGAGGGGAGAATGTACTGTCAGAATCAATCAAGAGGCATGTGAAGTCAACAAGGCACTGAGGAATAGAATACAAAGAGAATACAACAGTAATAGAATAGAGAATAGAAGACCATTAAGTACAACAATACTATACGCTTGTGCTCAGATGTTTACATACTGTATGTACTTCTTGGCCATGAATGCAGTGATAGTATTGGGCTTTCATTGATTCAGTTGTATTCAAGTTCAACTGAACTGGTTTTTTTCTTCATGCAGAATGATTATGCATAATTTAATAGGAAAAATGAACAAGAATTTGATGCATACATTTTTATTGATTATTGTTTTTTTTTTAAATCAACACAGGCTGAAATTTATGTCTCTTATGATCAATGAAGATCATGGTCAGACTGCTCAGGTCAGTGTGCGCAAAGACGTCTCTCACATACGTGTGGTGCGCACGCATAGACTGAATATACAGTCGTGGTCAGAATTACCAACATACCTATATTTAAAGTACACATTTCAAAGTAAGTTCAGAAATAAATGCAAATAAACTTATTTTGTACAATGAAATCAATACTTTTTTTAATTTTCAAAGTTATTGAACAGAAACAACATAACAAAATGCTTTCATAACGTAAAATAAAAATATAGATTTAAAATGTATGCTGGACATTGCTTATTGGCACCAAATCATTGCGATAACACAAAGTTTTCTTTAAACAAATCAGGATTAATTCACTGTGTACATCTTGGACTTCATTCACACCAATTATTAAGAAATACAATATAGCAGTGGACAGCAAATCTGTCTGGAGTCGGCTGGTCTCAAAAACTGAATGACTCTGCAAAACGGAGACAAGTGAGAGAAGCCAGTAAGACACCCACAACAATTCTATAGGCTTCTGTGGTTGTGACTGGAGAAGCTCTGCATTGTGCAACCCTTGACTGTGGCATCACCAGTCACAGCTTCACAGTGGAATAGCAAATGGGACTTAAAAAAAAACCCATGAAATTTCAGCTACTGTTTGCCAGAAGGCACATGGGAGACTGTAGTTTAAATTTGATCAGTTTTCTTGTTTAAAATGCCTTCTTTGGTCTCCACTTGGAACTGTGCATGTCAGAGTCTTATCATGTAACTGGATTAATCTGAAAGCTCTGCAAAGGCTCCTTGAGATTGTCTTTAAATGTTTTGTTTTTTGGCCATGAGAGTACTTCCTGATGCTGAGTTCATCATAGAAGAGTCACTTAGGGAGCCGACTGTCAGACATACAAACAAGGTGTCCTGCCCATTTTGAGATGAGCCTTCTGGAGCAGAGTGTTCCTTGGCAAACCAGCATGTTGGAGGATCTCCATTTTCAGTCTTGACATCAATTGTGCATCGGGCATCTAAAGCATGGGATGTGAAAGTGTTGAAGCTTCCAGGTTTGGTCTGAATACACTCTGTGCAAAGTTGGAATGTTGACAACTTTATAGACTTTCAACTTGGGTGGTTGACGAATCCCTGTTTTCAGACTGAAGGACACAGTCTGTGGAATGCAAATATACATACAGCATGCCTAGTATTTGACTGAATGTTCCTTGCTCAAGTTTCACTTTGGTCAGATGCTTGTGGTTGCCATCAACAAGCTTCCTTCAGAATTGTTGTTGGATATTTGACTGCTGTTCTTGGCAGACTTTGTAAAGTCAAATTACATTTGGTGGTTTCAAGGTGAAATTTAATTTTAAACACAATCCAGATTGTTTCTGTAGGGATGAGGTAAGGATGTTAGGAATGGCATTCTAAAACCTTAATGTAGTTGCCATGGTTACAGGTATATCACTCAGTCACATGAATAGACAGGACCACTGGCAAGCCCACAAATTCACAAGGTATGAAAGGCAAAACGCCTTCTGAATGTAAATGTTCAAACTGCTGCTTGTCCACAATCTGAAGGTGTACATACTTAATACATAATCACCCTAAAACACACAAGTTACTATGTGATCGAGCCATGTTGAAAGAGGATCTGTTATGTCTTTGTAGGGCAGAGCATTAAACTTAACATACCTCCCTAACCCACTAACCTTGTTTACACCGCTCTAGTTATGTATGATGTTCACTTGCAGATGCCACAAAAAGCTTGTGTTGGTGAACTGATAATCTCAGTATAACTATTTCTTCAGCCAAGTAGGTAACGTTTGTAACCCAGTTTGTTAATAGGATCTTAAAAACATGAACATATTGGAGGGCGATTTTGTGGAGAAATCAGCTTTGGATCACAGAATATATATATATATATATATATATATATATATATATATATATATATATATATATATATACGAGGTCTGTTAGAAAAGTATCCGACCTTATTATTTTTTTCAAAAACCATATGGATTTGAATCACGTGTGATTACATCAGATGCTTGAACCCTTGTGGGCATGCGAGAGTTTTTTCACGCCTGTCAGTTACGTCATTCGCCCGTGGGGAGTCTTTGAGTGAGGAGTCGCCCACCCTCTCGTCGATTTTTTCATTGTTTAGGAATGGCTCAGAGACTGCTGCTTTGTTTGATCAAAATTTTTTCAAAACTGTAAGGCACAACTGAGTGGACACCATTCGATAAATTCAGCTGGTTTTCGGTAAAAATTTTAACGGCTGATGAGAGATTTTGGTCTGGTAGTGTCGCCGTAAGGACGGCCCACGGCGCCTGACGGCGATCTGCGCTTCGAGGCGGCAGCATCTCGCCGTTTCAAGTTGAAAACTTCCACATTTCAGGCTCTGTTGACCCAGTAAGTCGTCAGAGAACAGAGAACTTTCAGAAGAAGTCGGCATGAGGAGTTTATTCGGACATTCCATTGTTAACGGACATTTTGTAATGAAAGAACATGCGGGCAGAGTCTCATGTCGGGCCGGACCCGACCGCGGGGGGTTGCGACAGGAAAAACACCTCCGTTGGAAACCTTAACGGGCAAGTTGGAACATGTCCAAGCTGTTAAACAATTTCTCAGTTACTCACTTATTGAAAGCCATCAAAAGCCCCCTGAATTTTACAAATGGTTTTCAACACGGAGGTGTTTTTCCTGTCGCGGCACACACAGATTTGCCGAGTCGTCACGGAAACGACTTGGCGAATTTGCGCGCACGTCTTTCATTACAAAATGTCCTTAAACAGTGGAATGTCCGCATAAACTCCTCATGCCGGCTTCTTCTGAATCTTCTCTGTTCTCTCATGACGTCCTGGGTGAATTAAGCCTTAAATTAGGATGATTTCAGCCTGCCCACAGGGAAATGACATCACCGACACGCGTGAAAAAACTCACGCATGCGCACGAGGGTTCAAGCATGATTGGTGTAATCGCATGTCAATCAAATCCATATAGTTTTTTTTTTATAAAATTGCCGGTTAGTTTTGTAAGATACCTCGTATATATATATATATATATATATATATATATATATATATATATATATATATATATATATATAACAGCTGAGTGGGTCCTTGTCATTTGTCACATTGTATGTCACGTGACATGGATTATTCGTCCCATTTGTGTTGCGTTGCATCTAGTGTGCAAATATTGTTGCATTTGCCATGCGAATTTCTAACGTATCCACTGTGGCCAAGATCAAAGAGTTGTGTGAGGACGGACAAAATTGTAGATCTGGGGATGGGAGAAGGTCATGTGATCAGATGAGACCAATATACAGCTTTTTGGTATTTTGGTTTGGAGGATGAGAACAACCCCAAGAACACCGTCCCAACCCTGAACCATGGGGGTGGAAACATCATTTTTGGTGGTGCTTTTCTGCAAAGGGGACAGGACGACTGCATTGTATTGAAGAGAGGATGGATGGGGTTCATGCATCACAAGATTTTGGCAAGAACTGAGAGCTGACTCGGGGCTCAACTCCCCACCTCACCGGCTGTAGTACTCCCCCCCTCCCCCCGAGATAGGGGTTTGTGATCAAGGTTTCCTGAAGTAACTGATCTGAAAACTGAAATCCATAAACTACTTAAACTGAAAAAAAAAAAAAAATGTATATATATATATATATATATATATATATATATATATATATATATATATATATATATATATATATATATAATTTTTTTATATCATGAATGGTGTTCATGTTTTGCAAGACCTGCATTGATGTTTTTGGGAGATATGTTTGTGTTCACGTTTTGCAATTCACGGTTTGCGGATAATTCACAATTTGCAGTTGATTCACATTTTGGGGGTTAACGGCACCGAAACTCGAAGCTTAAAAGATCTGGAGAAGATCTGTATGGAGGAGTGGACCAAAATCCCTGTGGCAGTGTGCAAACTTGGTCAAGAACTATAGGAAACGTCTGACCTATGTAATTGCAAACAAATGTTTCTGTACCCAATATTAAGGTCTGTTTTCTATTTTATCAAATACTTATTTCATGCAATAAAATGCAAATTAATTATTTAAAAATCATACACTGTAATTTTCTGAATTTATTTTAGATTCTATCTCTCACAGTTGAAGTGTACCTACGATAAAAATTACAGACTCCATTCTATACCTGCAATCATCTCAGTTAACGACACAAGACGTGTTGGGCTTCGACGAAGGTAGACTCATACTCGAGTCACCGCTGCTTCTGTTGATTGGTGTGGAAGCATCTGGTGAAAATTAAAAAGCCTTCCTGCTAATGCTTTTTCACTTCCAGATTTGCTTTTTCATTTGAATTATGACCACCAGATGCTTCCATAGATTGGATGATGCAGATTGTTATGACAGATACACTGGTGCAGTCCAGCATTTACATCCTTCCACTTCACTGACTTCAATAAAGATGAGGCAGATCTTGCATCATCTTGAGACTCCCTCAATTTCCCTGAGGGAGTCTTCCAAAGGGATTAATGAAGTTCTATCTAATCTAATCTAAATTATTCAGCTTCATACTTCAGTGTAAATACTGTGTTAGAAATCCTGGCAGTTCATTTTTAATACATTTGTGTGTAAGACTGAGCCCCTGATGTCATTCACAAGCCATGCCAGAGGTAATGTTGTTGGCTGCCGTGTCGGGTTTTCAGTAAATGGGACTCCATCTTCTGAAGGATTCTGCACATTCAGTAAATCCCAACCTGGGTGTTGAAGTGAATCATTCTCCTCCATCTGTTAACATGTAATTAATTACAGTGTTGTGGAGTATTTTGTCCTGAATGTGAGGAAGCATGCCTTGTTAGGTCTTTTTGAACATAGCCGTTACCTTCAGCTTGTCACGCTGAGCTGCTCTCACTTTTGTTGTTTAAATAGAATGGTGGTCATGTTGTTTGTTGTTAGACTGATCATCCTGGTGACCCGTCCCACTTGTGTTCAGCTACGTAGAGGCACTTGACCAGATGCTTCATCCCACCAGGGCACTGAGCTCTTATGACCAGGCTATCTGTGGATAGCTTGTTGATCTGGGGCCGAAGAACATCCTCAGAACAATTAAGGCCAACCGGTGCCACTGAGAGGCACATGCACCCTCCACGTACAAACATCCAAATCTTACCCAATACCCTCGATAGCCACCAGTCCTCAGAATCCCCACTAATAAACAGAGCCAGGATAAGGTGATCATGTTGAGGGAGAATGATGAACATGATGTCAGACCTGCGCTCATGTGTACAGAATTATGGACCAATATACTGTGTAGAAGTATGCATTTTAGGCTGGCTTTGTTATGTGGGCTGCTGAAGAGGAGGTACTGCTGGCCCACCACCACCAGAGGGCGCCCTGCTTGGAGTGCGGGCTCCAAGCACGAGAGGGCGCCAGACCCAGAAGAAGTGACAGCTGTCATTCATCCCCTGCACCAGCTGTCACTCGTTCATCATCATCATCACCATCATAAAAGCCGGACTGCAACTTCACCTCCTCGCCGAGAAATCGACTACTATTGAAGAGGTCATTTCTCTGCTGACTGACACTTTGTGTGTATAACCTGAACTTCTGTTGCAGCCGTTTTCCTGGAGTGTTGCCTTGTCTGGGGAATTGGCGTTTGGTGTGACAGCGACGGCTTCGCCTCACACCCCAACCCAGATAAGTGGTTAACCAGGAGCTGCACGAGTGTGTGATTGGAGGTGGAGGTGCTCCCTCCTAACTGTGTATGGACTGTGGATTACTGAGTGTGCGGACTCACACTCATACATCTTATCTCTGCTTTCTGCCAGCAGTACCAGGGTCGACAGCCGAAGACAGAGGCCACCTGGGGATTCGGGACTTGGCGGCTCCGGTGTTCTTCAGACCGTTGGTGGTGGAAGCCGTGTGGGACGCGGCTTCTCTCTCGTCGGGGGTCTTCTATCTTCGAGCCTGCCCACACGTCACCTGGTGTTAATTGACTGTGCAAATTTCTGTAAATTTAGTTGTGTATTATCACAACATTAAATTGTTACTTTTTGGCTTACTCATTGTCCGTTCATTTGCGCCCCCTGTTGTGGGTCCGTGCTACGACACCTTCCCAACAGGCTTTACACACTGAAACCTTAGCGCTACTAACTGCATCTTACAAGTTGATGAAGTGTAGTTTTCATGCAATTTGACAGTTATAAGAAGCAATTAAAAATAGTCTGATGCAAAACATTTCAGTGAGCAAGATTGGTAATTTTTCATCATCTGTTGTATTATTTTCTGCTTAGATTACAGTATATGAAATTGGAGGTGTCATTGCAACTTGTTTACAAGATTGTGTCTTATTTTGTATCATATTTTATCTTTTTGCCACTGACTATCAATTTCAATTCGGACATGTTGTGAGCCTGTGGTGAGTGCAGTGTACCTTTGTTTCAAGGAAAATAAATAAATACCTGATTTATGTATTGCCACCTAGTGTCATCGATATTGTATATTAGAAGCAGCTATAATTCTCAAATGAGAATTATAGCTGCTGGTTGTAGTTGAAAGACTAATAACAAGGCTCAAATTTCCTGAAATTTTACCTTTTTTTTTTTGCACTAAAAATTTAATCTTAAAAAAACATAAATACTATGTATTCAAGAAGATCCAACCAGTAATTAATAGTTATTATTGCTTTAACTGAGGATTTAAAGTGTTTAGCACAACCCAGTCTCACAGCAGTTCCTGGCGACATTACGAAAAAGTACGAGTTCTGTCAATAAAGTATAGGTCCTTTTTATTTTTTCAAAAACTATATGGATTTCATTCATATGTTTTTACGTCAGACATGCTTGAACCCTCGTTCGCATGCGTGAGTTTTTCCACGCCTGTCGGTGACGTCATTCGCCTGTGAGCACTCCTTGTGGGAGGAGTCATCCAGCCCCTCGTCGGAATTCCTTTGTCTGAGAAGTTGCTGAGAGACTGGCGCTTTGTTTGATCAAAATTTTTTCTAAACCTGTGAGACACATCGAAGTGGACACGGTTCGAAAAATTAAGCTGGTTTTCAGTGAAAATTTTAACGGCTGATGAGAGATTTTGAGGTGATACTGTCGCTTTAAGGACTTCCCACGGTGCGAGACGTCATGCAGCACTCCCAGGCGCCGTCGTCAGCCTGTTTCAAGCTGAAAACCTCCACATTTCAGGCTCTGTTGATCCAGGACGTCATGAGAGAACAGAGAAGTTTCAGAAGAAGTTGGTTTCAGCATTTTATCCGGATATTCCACTGTTAAAGGAGATTTTTTTTAATGAAAGACGTGCGGACGGATTGCAGCGTCGGCTCGCAGCCGCCGCGACGCTCCGCCACAGGAAAAACACCTCTGTTGGAAGCCTTAAGGACAAGTTGGAACATGTCCAGCTGTTAAACAATTTCTCATATACTCTTTCCACTGAAAGCCATCAAAAACCGCCTGGATTTTACAAATGGTTATCAACACGGAGGTGTTTTTTGTGTCCCGCCGCACCGCACCGGCTGCGTCCCGACGCGCGGACCCATCCGCACGTCGGGCCGCACCGCACCGGCTGCGTCCCGACGCGCGGACCCATCCGCACGTCTTTCATTAAAAAAATCTCCTTTAACAGTGGAATATCCGGATAAAATGCTGAAACCGACTTCTTCTGAAACTTCTCTGTTCTCTCACGACGTCCTGGATCAATAGAGCCTGAAATGTGGAGGTTTTCAGCTTGAAACAGGCTGACGACGGCGCCTGGGAGTGCTGCGCGACGTCTCGCACCGTGGGAAGTCCTTAAAGCGACAGTATCACCTCAAAATCTCTCATCAGACATTAAAATTTTCACTGAAAACCAGCTTAATTTTTCGAACCGTGTCCACTTCGATGTGTCTCACAGGTTTAGAAAAATTTTGATCAAACAAAGCGCCAGTCTCTCAGCAACTTCTCAGACAAAGGAATTCCGACGAGGGGCTGGACGACTCCTCCCACAAGGAGTGTTCACAGGCGGATGACGTCACCGACAGGCGTGGAAAAACTCACACAAGCGCACGAGGGTTCAAGCATGTCTGACGTAAAAACATATGAATGAAATCCATATAGTTTTTGAAAAAAATAAAAAGGACCTATACTTTATTGACAGCCTTCGTATATTAATCTCTGGGTTTGTGGTGGGGCACGAAAATGGGGCGCTTTTCATGACGGGGACACATTCATTTCGTGATGGAGGCATGAAATGTGGCCTGATGGGGTGGTGGGGTCTGGGGGAGTTATGGTTAGGGTGGAGGAGGGTACACACTTGCGCTGTGGTTATGGTTAGAGTTAGGAGAAGGGGAGGATAAAACATGAGATTGGGCTGTTTAGCACGGTTTCCTTGTTATCAGGAGGATACATCTGTAAAAGAAAAGATCAGATTTCAATGACATTTGGTGGTAAGATTTGCCTTTGGTCAAACGTTCGACATTTATTAAACCTTGGTTGTGGGGTTCGTCTTTTCACTTCCGCTCTGGGGAATGAGACCTACAATATCTAACAATAGAGCTCAGATTGAAAGGTGTGGAACTTTCTCTTTAAGTCTTGTACCAGGAGCAGACCCAGAATCACTTTAATTCATGTTTTGTTTTGTTTCTTATAATGTCGTTCACTCATTTGCCCTTCATTTGTATTTTGGCAAAAGGGTGCCACTGCATGCTCAGGTGTACTTTCTCAGACACTCCATTAGACTGTCAGAGTTGATTTAATTACAGCATTTTTTATGCAGCTGTGTGGAATGGGCACGTGAGGAAGGTCAATATTTCTGCAAATTGTTCCAGTTCTGTTTGATTAGTTTGCTTAATCCATTTAACCAGGAAGTATTTACTGTGATGGTGAAGACCATTTGGTTTAGTTTAGACCATTTATAACTAAGTTGAGACCTTGGCATTTTTTAATGTAGACAAATTCATTTTAATCTTTCATTATTATCATTATTGATAGATAGGTTATGGTTAGAGGTCTGGACAGAACCGGGCCGATTCAGGCAATGGACCCAAATGCAAGGGAGCAAGACTCTGCATGGTTTTCAAAAGAAATTTATTATAAGGACAAAAATAAGGGTGCTGTGCTGGGGTGCCTGTTGTGAAAGTGTTGGAACACGGACCCACAACAGGGGGCGCAATGAACGGACAATGGAGAAAGTAAATAACAAGTTTTACTGTCGTGAAAGTGCACAACCAATACAACAATTGACAATTTGGGTTTACACCGAATTCCACTGGTGTCGTGTGGGCAGGCTCGAAGGTAGGAGACGTCCGTCCAAGTCGAGCCGGAACCACCCAGATTTCCCCTGCCACCGAACCCTGGAAATACTGGAACCGCCAAGTCCCGAATTCCCAGGTGGCCACTGCCTCCGCTCGTCTGATCCGGTACTGCTGGCAAGAGAACAAACACACAGGTGTGGATGCGGCTGCACCCAGTACACAGAGAGGGAAGAAGCTGACTCCACCTCACGTCAATACTGCAGAAAGGTGAGTACTTATCTTTTAGTAGTCAGCTGTTCTGCAAAACTCAGAGAGACAATATAATGTAGCAGAGAATTGTTACCTCTAACGTAAGGCGATATCTCGGCACTGAGGTGGAGACGCCGTCCTCCTGATATACCTCTGTGCTGAGTGGAACAGCTGTGTCTGGTGATGGGTGACAGCTGTCACCCAGGCTACTCCCATAAGGCGGCAGCGCCCTCTGGTGCCTGGAGCCCGCACTCCAGGCAGGGCGCCCTCTGGTGGTGGTGGGCCAGCAGTACCTCCTCTTCAGCGGCCCACACAACAGTGCCTGCAGAATGGAGAGTTAGCACACTCCTGGCGGTGAAAATAGGGAGCTGCAGTTTCCCGAGCCAGTCTTGAAGGAGAACTGAGAGTTGGCATTCAGGGACCAGGACCAGATGAGACGCACAGAGCCGAGACCAGGAACTAAGCGAGTGAAGACACAGATGGTGAGTGATTGCACTCATAACACTGGAAGCCTTAAACAGTTCACAGTTCATAAATTGTCTCCAGAGGTCTGAGGTTAAGTGCTGCATGTTAGTGACGCAGTTTCAGTTAAGCAGGACTTAGACAGCTGGGCTCTTAACAGTTCAATATCAGAGTTCATGCAGTTTTTAGGAAGAGTTCTTGGAACAGTTCTTTTATCTTAGCACAGTCACAGACAGGAACGAGTGAGAACGGAATCCCACTGAGACAAGAAGGAACTTAACTTGCGTGAAGCAGAGCCGCGCTCTGAACTGACAGCCGAGGAGTTCCAAGGTGAATTACTGTGCAGGTAGCCAGGAACCAGGGTAGCATGGGAGCCACTCAGGAAAGCGTCTGGAACACCAGGAAAGACAGTTCACTCTAATACAGGAATTAGAGAGCCTGCCAGGTTACCTGAAGTTTAGCTGTGGGAAGCTCCGATGTCTAGGTGCTTGGAAGCAGCAGGAAGATGTAGTCAAGGTCACAGAAAGGCCATCAGGCTTTGTCCACCCGAGCAAGGATCAGCAATCATCAGCATCTTGGAGCCATCTGGATGAAGCGTCTGGCTTGGCTTCATGAGGAATCAACGTTTGTGGACAATCTGCCGTAGCTCTTGGAAGAATCTGGCTGTGGAATCTCATCCAAGAATCTGGCAACTACTGATCAGAAAGTCTGAGTTTAAATAGTCTGCCGCTCATCAGCTGTTCATGCACTGCGGGTATGCGGCAGAGATGAGCGGTGAGGAGCAGCCGGAGAGAAACACTCAAGCCCGCCATCTGGGGGAGAAACTCTCACAAGACAACAAGGTTAAAAACAGTGAAAACCAGGGATCTGGGGGAACCATGACAAGATATGTCAGGCATCAACATTAACGCTTGTCCGATTGTCCGGAACAAGTGTAAAATGTGATCGGACAAGCAATATGTTCTAAATCGTTGTCCGACTGGACAAGTGGCATTTTTTTGGTTTAAAACATTCGAATTCTTTATTTTTCTTCGCTCTGAACCAAAATACCTGACCGCCACCTTTTTGTTTTCTCATTTACATCACATCTTGTCTCGCACCTCACGAGAAAGCGTCTTCGTTTTTTTCCGTCACTCTCCACGCAGTGGACAATTGTAAAACATGACATCAATGTGTGCGCGAGACCACTGTATGGAGTGTGTGTTCGTAGTAGGGCTGCCACAACTAGTCGACTAGTCACGACAGTGTCAACTGTTGAAACTGTCTACAACTAATTTAGTAGTCGACGAGTTGTTTATTTTATTTAAGTCTTTGTTTTTCTCTCAATTCATAGTTTTAGGCAGCGAGCCGTCCTGCCGTCATTTGAACGTTCAAACTTAGATAAGATGGCCGATTAAAACAGTGGCCGTCTTGTTCAAAGCTGTCTAAAATGCGCAGTTTGCCGGAGGAGCTGTCGGTGTGTGTGTGTGTGTATGTGTGTGGGCGTGCGGAGTCAACTTGCTGCAGACTGCAAGGGAGGGAGGGAGATTCCTGAATGGAGGCACAAGACGTTACATTCTGCTGAGAACCATCAGTGCACGTGAGATAGCGAGCGCAGAGCAGAGAGAGAGGATTTTAACCCAAGTGAACATGTTAAAAAAAACAAAAAAAAACACAACAAAACCAAACCATGGAGCTACCTTTACTTCTCTTTCCACTTTCTCTACCGGTGTTTTTCTGACGGCACCATCCTGTTCACACCATGTGCGTGTCATATACTGAATTTATGAGATCATGAGATGAAATAAACGGTCAAATATCCTTAAAAATGAGAATATATAAATGAACTGAGCAAAAATTACGCATACACGGGTTTAAAAAAACCCTGCTGGAAAGAATCTCCTCGGTGATGTTCAGAGGCACAGATCACAAAAAGCAGGTGAGAACTCTGAACTTTAACAGCTGTTATTTTCCAGTTTTTCAATCTTAAGCTTAATGTAGTGTTCAAGCACAAAACGTGACTGATGAGAAGAAAAAATGACTTCATCACACTAAAATGAACTGGAGTTCATTTTTTTTTACCAATTATTTTAATTTTTTCCCCAATTATGAACAATCGCAGGAGAGAAACATTATGAGCTATGTCTTGGTTAACAGATTAAAAGGCTAGAGGCTATGCATGCAATATGTAATAAAATTTATTTTTTGAAATTGAATTTTATCACCCACACAGGAGAGAAGCAATTTATGAAAATGTGTAATTTCAGTACTTCCACAGTAGTTATCTCCTAATTAATCAAACATGCAATCATTGTAAACAATAATAAATAAGCTTAATTTTCAGAGTTGAACAGGGTGTGTTGTGTGTTGGGGGGGTTTGGCTGGACATTTTGGTGTTCTTTTCTTTTCTTTGCTCTCCAGGTGGTATGCAAACTGATTTATTGTCTGTGGAGAAGGTGCTGGCAGAAGAGTCCTTCACCCTCATCAACGTGATATGCAGCACCTGTGGATGATGCTCACGTGCAACCTTAAAGACTTTCAGCTGAAGCAGATAATGAGATGGCGTTCTGCATTTAAGCCATGAGTGATTCAAGCAGAATTGCCGGGAACTCGACCTTGTGATGTTCGTTTGTGAGACGCTGAGGACCACGCCTGGGTTTGACACATCGTGCCTGTGAAGAAGGACGGGTGAGGGACACATGCTGTCAGCACACATCAGAGGTGATTTGATTGTCTGAATAATTGTTAACAGTAATTTGGTATTTTGTTACGCAGTATATGTGAATATTGATGAGAGTTGTGCAGCTCGCTTCTCACGGCCGTGGCGTGCGGACAGATGATCCTCCACCTGTTGTGAGAAGCTGCTCATTTACATAAAGCTTAAATTCAGACCTGAATGTGTTGCTGATAGTGTGGGCCTTTGAAGGATATTAGTTGTAGCTGCTGACTTACCTCACCTTTTCTATCCTTCACAGAGTCGGTTTGTCGTGTCCACCTGGGGAGTGTTTAGTGGTGAACGTGGGTCTAGAGGCGCCGGGCTTCGATCCCTTTGGGCACTGGAGAGCGCGCCATCCTTCACTCCACCAGACAGACGCGCTTTATGTTTGTACACCGAGTATTGCACAAAAGGGGGAAAATAAATTGTTTTGTTATTGGAACCGCTTTCTGGTTATTTTAGCGCTGGGTTCAGTCAGACGCAGGTCCGCTCCTCAACCCGCGTCGACACATAACAGGGTGAGAAGAGTGACAATATTAACTTTTTCATGAAGTGATATGTCACAGCAAAGTAGATGTGATAAATATAATCTGAATCTCAGTCCCAGAAAACGTTGAAATGTAATGATTTTTCTATTTCAGTTGCAATTCTTATGTTGGAATACTTACAAACAAAAGAAGTATGACAGGTTTTTATTAAGTGACAAGTCAGAGCAAAGTATATGTGATAAATATTTCATTTGAATCTCACTCATGGGTTGTCCGGACAATCAGCTTTTCCTATAGGACAAGTAAACTGCCAGGGTTCCTATGGACAAGTACACTAAAAAGCTTAATGTCAATGCCTGTATGTGCAGCAAAGGCTGTTGGACACCCGCTCATCACCCATCATAGCTCATGGTGGTGATGGTTATTATAGAGTTGAGGGATTTATTTACTAGCATGTTTTGCAGCATAGAAAATTGTTGGAAGAATTTTCATTGTAATCCGCCAACATCTTATGAATGTGACTACTTTATTATCTACTTTGACAAGTACCATATGATTCCAAACTATTTTGAAGCCACAGCTGCCCTAATAAGCTGCAGTCTCTCTGCTCAGGAGGTAAACGAGCAGTGCTGTCAGTGCGTCAGCAGCCATCTGACTGGAACATTTTAAAGCAGTATGCCCTCACTTGCAAATGTGACATCTTTATTTAAAATAAGAGTCCAACAGATCAAACAGTAATTTATATAAATTATACTTTTCTATACTCAAGTGTTGTTTCATACTTGATTATATTGTTTTATATTTATACATCCTGCATAAATTACAGGGCAGATTGGTGCCTTAGCATTTCCTTTTTATTTGACTTGCAATTAATTAAGTCATGAAAATCAACTGAAATCAATCAATCAATTTTTTTATATAGCGCCAAATCACAACAAACAGTTGCCCCAAGGCGCTTTATATTGTAAGGCAAGGCCATACAATAATTATGTAAAACCCCAACGGTCAAAACGACCCCCTGTGAGCAAGCACTTGGCTACAGTGGGAAGGAAAAACTCCCTTTTAACAGGAAGAAACCTCCAGCAGAACCAGGCTCAGGGAGGGGCAGTCTTCTGCTGGGACTGGTTGGGGCTGAGGGAGAGAACCAGGAAAAAGACATGCTGTGGAGGGGAGCAGAGATCGATCACTAATGATTAAATGCAGAGTGGTGCATACAGAGCAAAAAGAGAAAGAAACAGTGCATCATGGGAACCCCCCAGCAGTCTACGTCTATAGCAGCATAACTAAGGGATGGTTCAGGGTCACCTGATCCAGCCCTTACTATAAGCTTTAGCAAAAAGGAAAGTTTTAAGCCTAATCTTAAAAGTAGAGAGGGTGTCTGTCTCCCTGATCTGAATTGGGAGCTGGTTCCACAGGAGAGGAGCCTGAAAGCTGAAGGCTCTGCCTCCCATTCTACTCTTACAAACCCTAGGAACTACAAGTAAGCCTGCAGTCTGAGAGCAAAGCGCTCTATTGGGGTGATATGGTACTACGAGGTCCCTAAGATAAGATGGGACCTGATTATTCAAAACCTTATAAGTAAGAAGAAGAATTTTAAATTCTATTCTAGAATTAACAGGAAGGATCCGGTTAGACACCATGTTTCTAAGATTTGTGGAAATCAGAGTTACACAGAAGTGACATGCTGATAGAGGTGAAAATGATTTCTGTCAAATGTTAACGCGCCAGTCACACTCTGATGATAAGCCTGGATTTTGCCGACAGAGTGAAAAATTGCTTACCGTTGACCAGCGCTGAGGTTCGCCACACAGCTCACTTAAACAAGCCAGATGGCCAAAGATCAGAGGTCATACAGTGGTCAACATAGGGATGGAACAACAGTGCCCACTTTTGGAAGGATACAGACCCCACAGTGAATACAGTAAGGAAAATATATATGTTTTTTATTTCTTTTCCTGTGTTATTATACTTAACCCTCTGAGGTCCAAGGGCATTTTTTGGACAGTTCACTCGCCTGGCATAAATGATTTATTATTGCTGTTAAGCGCTCTCCCTGCTTCCCACAATCAAGTTTTATGTCTCTTTGTTTTCAGGACAACCTGTGATTTCAAAATATATGCTTTTGTTGTGTTTTATAAGTGTAATAAAGGTTTACAATCAAAAATATGAAAGGAAAAAGTAAAGCGGAAAATAATTTTCCACACACATTTATTCAAAACACACAGCAAACTATAATAAAGAACTGTTTTGACACTTTATAAAGGTAATTTGTCTTGTGTGAAAGACTGTACAACAAAAAGGTTCAAACAATAAACACAAATGCACATTTTGAACAATATATATACAAAATGGTCTATGCGGTTTTTTTTTTTGTCTTCATCTCAAAGCAATTTCTGTCTGCTATTACACAAAGGTTACATCACAAACCTCTACTGTGTTTTGGAGTGTTCTGTGCAGCTTTCTTTCACACTTGGGCCCACTTTGGCTCCTTACAGTCTGAGGAGCGGCCCTCCCCCTCGCTCCATTGATATGGTAAACAGTGCTTTATGCCGAGAAAGCAACAGAGTTATCCAGTAACATTCACATGCAAACTAGTGGAGCAATCCTGATAGTTACACGCTCTTTGTTTGAGCACGTGAGATTGTCATCAGAGGCTCTCTGTCTGCTCCGTCTGCTTTCACTTTTGCTGTGTGTAATGACGCAGGGCGCATTTGGAGCCCAATAGTATGTACACATTGGAGCACCCAGGGGACTATTCAAACAGGCCAACTAGTAACATATCACTCCTGAAAACAATCTTTGGCTTTTCATGTGAAGTAAATCTGCCCTACGATTGGATTTTGGAAAACCATGTGACGGTGAACCAATTCTGATTGGACACTCAAATTGCGCACATCATCACACAGCTTCTATGAGGACTACAAAGACGGCCAATGGCTGGCTCGAAAGTCCGTGGCGTTAACTTTTCAGCAAAAAAAAAGTAAGTTTCTATCTCATATCATTAAAAAGTTATTTATAATTTAGTAAACCTTGGTCAGCGTTGGCCCCAGAGGGTTAATGAAAGACCAAATGTATATTCCAGTTTAATCTTTTATGTAATGTTATGTCTTCCTTTTACATAATTTGTTGGTGCACGTTTAAATGCTATTTGTTGATTATCGAATTTTCATGATGTAAACAGTGTTTTTGTTAATCACTTTTTCTAAGATGGTTTGGAAGGTGACTTTCAGTCAGCTCATGTATGTGTTAGTCAAAGAGTTAAGTTATCATGCCATGTTTTATCTATTTTAGTTTATTTAGTAGGGTTTTCTCAAATAGCTTTCTGGTAAAAGCAATCTGATGCCAAGTGGGAGGAGCATATAGCCATGTGTGAAGCCCTTCTTTAAAAGAACCTCAATTTATTTTTATTTATATAGCGCCAAATCACAGCAAAACTGCCTCAAGGCACTTCACACAAGTAAGGTCTGACTTTACCAACCACTAGAGCAAGCACACAGGTGACAGTGGTAAGGGGAAAACTCCCTCTGATGATTTGAGGAAGAAACCTCAAGCAGACCAGACTCAGAGGGGTGACCCTCTGCTTGGGCCATGCAACCGACACAATTGACGATACACATATACAGGAAATTTGGGAGTCCATGCTGGTGCACAGGACAGCAGGCCTGCAGATGACACCCACTCCCACTTCTGGATGGAGCTGCACCTCAGACAGAGTCAGGCGGCACAAAGGCAACAAATATCTTAAGAAACAGAAATACTATGTATTCAAGAAGATCCAACCCGTAATTAATAGTCATTATTGCTTTAACTGAGGATCTAAAGTGTTTAGCACAACCCAGTGTCGTGGCATTTCCTGGCGGCGTTATGAAAAGTACAAAATCTATGGGTTTGTGACGGGGACACAAATTCATTTCATGACGGAGGCACAAAATGTTTGGTGATCTGGAGAAGTTATGGTTAGGGTAGAGGAGGATACACACTTACGCTATGGTTATGGTTGAGGTGAGGGGTGGTTCCAAGATGGTGCCTGTGTTTGGCTTTGCCGTTCTTGTGTTTCACTGATGCAGTTATGCATTGCTTCTTGTCGTTGTTTGCAATGTTATTTTTACTATTTTGTGTTATGACGCTGTTTTCGTTGTTCGAATTTATGATCAGGGCACCCTGTTAAACATTAAGGACTCATTGGAGAGCAACTGTGACAGCTGGGACAGCTACAGGAAAACTTTTACACCTCCTTTTGTGTGTTCTGCACCTGAGTGCTTGCTGTGCACAACTTGTGGGACTTTTGGTCCCAAGAAGCAGAGAAGGGGAATCAGCGCTGGTGTCCAGGTGAAACTGACAAGAGACCAGAGGTTAGGTTCTTGGCTGCGGGGAGACTCCTGGTGCCTGCAACCAGTTCTTCTGTCATTTGGACCCTGCCCTGCTGTCTACAGCTGGGCTCCGTGGCTCGACAACGGTATGCTCACCTTGTGTCCTTCATCTGTTGCTGGTGCCAGTGCTGTCCTGACATCGATGTTGGTCCCATCTGGTTTTGGAGTCCCCACCTTGTGCGGAAGGTGTACAGGTGTGCACAGGTGTTTAATTCAAGTACCACTGCAGTCAGCCATGGAGTTCGCCATTCAACCTTCACCGATCTGGTTCACCCTGCTTAACACTCACTCAATTAAAAATAAATAGTTTATTCTCAATGATCTCTTTATTAAAGAGTCGTTGGACTTCATGTGTCTGACTGAGATGTGGCAGCAAAGTATGGATTATATTCACTTGAAGGAAATTTGCCCGGTTGGCTGCACCGTCATCGGAACTCCATGTCTTTTGGGACGTAGTGGAGGACTCCCCTGCGGTGTACTGGGACAAATTCACTTACAGGCTGATGAATTCGGACTCCTTTTCTTCATTTGAGCTACAGATGATACAGGTCAGTTCTTTGAAAACCTTTTATTGTATTCTAATGTACCGACCTCCTGGCTCTGCTGGAGTCTTTTTAATTGAATTTAACAACTTGCTGTCATCCATCATCAAATTGGAGAAGGTCATTGGAGAATATTGGGAGATGTTAACCTTCATATTGATGATGCGTGCTGTAACACAGCTGCTGATCTCATTGCTATCACTGAGACTTTTAACTTTAGGCAACATGTTTCTGGCCCCACACATAGAAAGTGCCACACAGTGGATCTTGTTTTCTCCCTGGGCTTAAATATAAATGATGTATGTGCGGAGGATGTGCATGTCAGTGACCATAGCTGCATATATTTTAACCTCTTATTTTATTTAGATCCTTTGCCTCCTAAATTGAAAATTCAAAGGCGGATTATCAACCAGGATACCGCTGAAAGGACTCATTTGTTTTGTCCCTTAACAATCAGTGTAATTCTATTTTAGACATAGTGGTACCTCTAAAACAAAGGATGGTCCAATGTTCAAATTGCTGTCCTTGGTTAAACAAAAATATTTGTAATTTTAGAAGATATTGTCGCAAGTTAGAACGCTTATGGAAGGCTTCCTGTTATGTGTCGACGCGGATTGAGGAGCGGACCTGCGTCAGACAGAACCCAGCGCTACAAATAACCAGAAAAGCGGTTCCAAAAACAATATATTTATTACACCCGCTGTGCATAAAAAGTGTAAAAACAAAAATAGCGTCCTTCTGGTGGAGTGACTGTTGGCACGCTCTCCAGCGCCTGCAAGGATCAAAGCCCGGCGCTCCTGGACCCACTACCACCGCCAAACACCCCCCAGGTGGACACAACAAACTGACTCTCTGTGAAGCAAAGAAGAGGTGAGGTAAGTCAGCAGTTACAACAATATCTTTCAAAAGACACACGCTATCAGCAACACATTCAGGTCTGTATCTTTTTTAACTTTATGCAAATGAGCAGCTTCTCATAACAGGTGGAGGATCACTTATCCGCACGCCACAGCAGTGAGAAGCAAGCTGCACAATTCTCATCACAATTCAAGTATACTGTGTAACAAAACACCAAGTTACTATCAACAATTAGTCAAACACTTAATTACCTTTAATGTGTGCTGACAGCATGTGTCCTCACCCTTCCTTGCTTCACAGGCTCGATGTGTCAAACACAGGCGCGGTCCTCAGCGTCTCACAAACGAACATCACAAGGTCGAGTTCCCGGCAGTTCTGCTTGAATCACACATGACTTAAATGCAGAACGCCATCCAATTATCTGCTTCAGCTGAAAGTCTTTAAGGTTGCATGTGAGCACCCGTCACAGGTGCTACACATGATGTTGATGAGGGTGAGGACTCTACAGCCAGCACCTTCTCCATAGACAAATCAGTTTCCATGCCACCTGAAGAGCAAAGAAAAGAAAAGAACACCAAAATATCCAGCCACACCCCCCAACACACAACAGTACCCCCCATCAACGGGAAGCCTCCCGGCGACCGAACAGACCAGGCCCGAGAACAGCACCTCCCTCCGGGGTCCACGTCAGGAAGCAGACAGCACCACAGACAGCAGGACAGGCACCGCAGCTGGAAGGCCGGCTGGCATCAACAAAAGCCCCAAAACATTCCCCAGTACAATTCAACACAGAAAAAAACATAAAACCCACCCAAAACCTCCCCAGGGGACCGTCCCATCAAACCCCGGGAAGAAAAGAAAAACTCCCAAACGCAAAAACCCAACACAGCCCCACAAACACAATACAAACGTAAATGCATAAAAGAAAAATAACAAACAACCCCCCCAGAATGACCTGCAGAGCCCAATGTTAAAGATTTTATATATATATATATATATTTTTATCACTGTTAAACATTTGTACCTTTGTCTTCTTTCTTATGAAAACGTTATTGTGCTGTTTTGCACCAGTCTTAAAAGTAGCCCTGAGAATGTACTTGTTATTCAACTTTGTTTTAGCATGCTGAGGTCAGTTTGAACTGGGAGTGAAGATAGTATGCTGAGGTCAGTTTTGACTGTTGTGAATTTATGATGCAGAACAGATGATAAGTGCAACAGAAGAGCCTGCAAGAACGGGATGTGCTGACCTTTGATGATAAGATTAAAGGAAAGAAACTGTTTCTCCACGCAGCTGTGTTTATTGACGCATGTGTTTGTTTTACTTGAAGAAACTTGTCATGCGTTCTCCCCCCCCCTTAGGACAAGTTTCACGCTGTGGGTAGGGTTTTCTAATAAAAAGAGTGAGCAGGCGCAGCAGTCCTTAGTGCTTTCAGTGGTACTACGTGTACGGACTGTTTGCACTCCTCGCGAGATAAATTTGACTTTCTGTCTCACTGGTGTTTTTTGACTCTGTTTGTCTTGTTAAAAGTTTTAAGAATGTTTGGAGGAGAAAATACCCAACACCCAACCCCCCCCAGAAGGCCTTCATCGCCAGTTCCAGGAGGAACAGCCAGAACCATAATCCCACAAAGGTCCCCAGGTGTACATGGAGCAAACGGCGCCCCCCCAGAGGACCGTACCATCAACCCCAGGAGGTACCCTCCCCACAACCCCGGAACCCCAGACCCGGTCACACTTGGCTAGTTGGCCCCAAGCCAATTCCCCCCCAGAGGACCGTCCCATCAACCCTGGAGGTGGAACCCGGAAGGAAACAGAACAAAATCAAAAATCAACCCCCGGAGGACTACCAAAAACAACCCCGGGGGGATATAAAACGACTGTAAACCCTGTTACCCTCCCCGGCACCCCGAAAGACCCCGGGTCCCTCCCAGAGCCCCTCGGCGGCTCAACTTTGGCGAACGGCTCAAAATATTAAGCCGGAGAAGGGAACAGGAAAAAACTAACCCAGCTCCAACCCCAAGGCGCAGCGGAGAACCGGAAATACGTCCGGTGCCCCAACTCGACCATACCCCAGCCTCTCGGGAGGGGTGGAACTACCGAAATGGCGAACGGCAACAGATCGGCCCACCCCTCCGACTGAGGTAAGTCTCCGCTGCACCACACCCCGGCAACACCAATGACGAACGGTACAAAGGCTCACCGAGGCTGGAGTGGAACCGGGCCCTAACCAAACCAAGAAAAACGCCTCTAACACCCCCCCCCCCCCAGGTGCAGAGGTCTTCTGAGAATACTCAGCGTGACCAACCTGCACCACCCCACAACCCACAAGACAAACAGTCTTGGGGCAAGTGAGGTTGGGGTTAGGGATGTAGAGAAATAAAACAACAAAATAAAACGACCCAACAACCCAAACAGAAAATACCTAAAAACACATAGAAATGAACAATGACGTGAGCCCAGGCGGACTTCTAACCGCCTAACAGTCACTCCACCAGACACGCCTCTGACTCCCCAAACAAATTATAACCCCTATTTAAAGAAAACAAAACATTAACCCGTACTAGATTTTTTTTTTTTTTTTTAATGTGTGTTATATTGCCTGTCCCAGAACACCTGGAGATACGTCACCATTATTTTTCTTGACGTTTATATGTCGGGGCAATACAGTAATCTCTGCTCGTCCGAGCTGCATGGGCTCGTCAACAGGAGGAGCCAGAGGTCCCGTCGGAGGAGCCTCAGTGGAGCGAAGAAGAGGCGGCCCAGATCTGTGTCGGGGAAAGCCCCGAGACGAAAAAACCCGCTCTGATGGGCGTCCTCTCTCGCGTCCACGCTCCTTCATCTGATCATCTAGACGAATCACCAACGATATTAGCTCATCTAAATCGTTTGGCCCGTCACGGACTGCCGGCTCGTCTTTTAATGACTCATTTAACCCATCTACAAACATTCCTCGTAAAGCTGCGGCGCTCCAACCTGACTGAGCAGAAACCAGAGAACATTGCATCACCACACAAGGCTCTGGACGACAAACAATCGGTTCGGACGCACAATCTCTGGGTGACAGAGTTATCTGCACTAGTATCGATGATGCCGCAGCTGGAGCAGCAGGAAGCGGAGCGGCTTGCGCTGCAAGCTCCGTAACACGGACGTCTGTTTGTTTAATTTGGTTTGCGAGATGCTGTAATTGCTCCCATATTTTCTCCAAGTGTTCTTGAACTTTTTCGGCAAAAGGAACCGCTTCTGCCGCTGGGTCCATTATGGAATGGCCGGGAACTACTGTTATGTGTCGGCGCGGGTTGAGGAGCGGACCTGCGTCAGACAGAACCCAGCGCTACAAATAACCAGAAAAGCGGTTCCAAAAACAATATATTTATTACACCCGCTGTGCATAAAAAGTGTAAAAACAAAAATAGCGTCCTTCTGGTGGAGTGACTGTTGGCACGCTCTCCAGCGCCTGCAAGGATCAAAGCCCGGCGCTCCTGGACCCACTACCACCGCCAAACACCCCCCAGGTGGACACAACAAACTGACTCTCTGTGAAGCAAAGAAGAGGTGAGGTAAGTCAGCAGTTACAACAATATCTTTCAAAAGACACACGCTATCAGCAACACATTCAGGTCTGTATCTTTTTTAACTTTATGCAAATGAGCAGCTTCTCATAACAGGTGGAGGATCACTTATCCGCACGCCACAGCAGTGAGAAGCAAGCTGCACAATTCTCATCACAATTCAAGTATACTGTAACAAAACACCAAGTTACTATCAACAATTAGTCAAACACTTAATTACCTTTAATGTGTGCTGACAGCATGTGTCCTCACCCTTCCTTGCTTCACAGGCTCGATGTGTCAAACACAGGCGCGGTCCTCAGCGTCTCACAAACGAACATCACAAGGTCGAGTTCCCGGCAGTTCTGCTTGAATCACACATGACTTAAATGCAGAACGCCATCCAATTATCTGCTTCAGCTGAAAGTCTTTAAGGTTGCATGTGAGCACCCGTCACAGGTGCTACACATGATGTTGATGAGGGTGAGGACTCTTCAGCCAGCACCTTCTCCACAGACAAATCAGTTTCCATGCCACCTGAAGAGCAAAGAAAAGAAAAGAACACCAAAATATCCAGCCACACCCCCCAACACACAACACTTCCAAGCTTGAGGTTCATAGGTTACATCAGTGATTCTCAACCGGGGTGCCGCGGCACCCTGGGGTGCCGTGATCGATCGTCAGGGGTGCCGTGGGCAATTATCAAATATCACCATTATCGGGTGTATGTGCTGTAATAGTGTGGCAGATGGTGTAATGCTCTTTTATTCCAGTAGATGGCAGCAAAGCGCGCAGTAGCGCTGAGCCGTGTGCCGACAAGGAGGCGTGATCGCCATTTTAATTCCGGGCAAGTTAGTGATTTGTGTGCATAGAAGTTCACTTAGTCTTGTCAAGAAACAGGTGGAATATGCCGGAAAGCTGCGCATGTTGGCAGAGTCACAAACGGAGAAACAAGGGAGACAATATTTCCTTCCATAAGTAAGTGGGTTTGGCTCTTCTTGTCACTTTGTCCGTGATATTTGGATGATAAACAGCTGTATGTCTCCTGCCATACCTGTGTCGTCCAATGACACGGATCATTAATTTCACTTATGTCTAGTTGATATTTTCCACTGCTAGACCAATGTCTAGTTAAAATTCTTGTCGTTAGTGACTAAAAATTGTTCGACAAGACTGGGGAGTTTTTTTTTTTTTTTTTGCACCTTAAAATAATGAGATTAATGACCCGCGCTGTGCTGCCACACACACAGAGATGTGCACACACACACCGCTGACTTCATGAATGAAACTCGGTCAATAAAGGATAATTGTGTAAAAATATAATATGTATATAAATGTATTGTAATGGTTTTAGGAGCCGCGCTGCGTTGAACAGCAGCTGCAACTCAGCCGAGCAGCGTAGCTTATCAGCGCAGATCCGTGTAACTTTCAACACTAATATTTGTGAATGTGTGTGTGTCAGAGTAAGTTTAATACTTTCCTGACATAATTTAATGTAATTTAATTTTACTGGCTCGATATCCAGGACAAAATGGCATTTTAACACGTATTTTGCGAGCATTTTTCTAAGTGTGTTCAGTCGCGAATCTCCATTGAAAATGCATTAACATCCGGGTACTTCGTCAATATTTTGCCCGGTTAGGAGTCGTCATGTCGCTGTCCATGAAGGGACATTTTCGTTTAGTGTGCAGCAATGGAACTGCGCTCTCTAGTTCTTATATACAAGCTCCATGACTATAGTATACTATGTTACGTCATATCTGTACCGCACGTGTTACTAACGTGCTAACGCACCGTGTAGAGACACGAGTTAGTGGTGCGTGACACATGACACATGACAGGATTTTGTAAATATAAAAAGGGTGTCGCGGCTCAAAAAAGGTTGAAAATCACTGGGTGACATCTTAAAGAATTTATTTTCTTAATAAATGACATGTTGAAAAATGCCAGAACAAAATGTTTTGTAAATCTTATAGTTCCAAAAAAGAAAAATCCTAAAGTCTTGTTTGATACAATTAAGATTATTGTCTCTCTGGATATTCCTCATGCACCAGTCTATACAAAGTCTGATTGCAATGAGTTTTTGAATTATTTTGTAAACAAGGTCACTGCCATCAGGACAAATATTTCTCCATCATCCTCTCAATGTTGTGCTTGTAATTTGCTTACTTCTGATACCTGGTCCTCCTTTGCTTCTGTTACTTTACACAATATCAGTGCTTTGCTTGGTTGTATGAAACCGACTTCAAGCCTTCTGGATGTCCTTCCTACTTCTTTGTTTATTAGTGTGTTTGACTCCATTGGCCCTTGTATAGTGGAGATGATTAATACTTCTCTTCATGCCGATTTATTTCCCAGCTTCTTTAAACAAGCTGTTGTTGAGCAGTTGTTGAAACCATATTTGGATCCATCTCTTCCAAATAGTTACAGACCAATATCCAAATTACCAGTTGTGACAAAGATTTTGGGAAAAAAAACAGTAGCAACACAACTCTTTCTTGGAGGATAACTGTGTTATCAACATTTTTCAGTCTGGTTTCCGCAAATTGCACCCCACTGAAACCGCTTTACTTAAAGTGTCTAGTGACATTTTGATGGCAGCAGACTCTGAAGAGTATACAGTTCTGGTTTTGCTATATCTCACCTCTGCTTTTGATACTGTTGATCACAGTATCATGATAAACGGGCTTAGGGATCTGTTTTGGATTATGGTGTTGTTTTGAAATGGTTTATGTCATATTTATCTGAGAGGTCCTTTACTGTTTATATGAATCAAGTGATGTCTGAAACAACAATGTTGCCTTGTGGGGTGCCTCAGGGATCTGTTCTGGGTCCAGTTCTCTTTTAACTGTGTATATTCCCTCTTGGCCAAATTATAAGACATTACAGTAACATTTCTTATCATCTCTATGCTGATGATGATGTTCTTTCAGAGCTTCTGAGTTTTATAAATTGTCTAGTTTAAATAATTGCCTGACAGAAATCACGCAATGGTTAAACAACAATTTCCTACAGTTAAATACTGATAAAACAGAAATATTGATTATTGCTCCTGACCATATGTTTTCAGAAATTAGGCAGTATATCAGCTTCTTAGGCTCTTCTGTTCAATCGAGCCTTAGAAATTTAGGTGTCATTTCTGACAGTTCAATGTCCCTCGAGCAACATTCCAAACAGCTGGTTCAAAATTGTTTATTATCATTTAAGGAATATTTTAAAACTCAGATTACTGGTGTCAAAGGTTGAACTTGAGATGATTATTCATGCTTTTATCTCTTCTTTGGTTTATTGTAACGGTCTTTTTACTTGTTTCAGTAAATCAGCTTTGGATCGTCTTCAGTCTGTACAGAATAGTGCGGCAAGGCTTTTATCTGGCACCAATAGAATATCCCATATCACTCCAGTTTTGGTTTCTCTTCATTGGCTGCCAGTAAATTTTAGTTTTAACATTTAAGGCCTTACATGATAAGCTCCTCAGTATATCGCTGACCTGCTGAAACCTTATTCATCATCCCGAGCTCTTAAATTATCAGGTCAAAGGTTGCTGTTGGTTCCACGTACACACTTCAAAACTAGTGGGGATCGGGCCTTTCAGGTAGTGGCACCAAGGCTGTGGAATTCTCTTTCCCTGTCTTTACACTGTATAGACTCCACTGACTCTTTTAAAAAGCAGCTGAAGACATTTTTATTCAGAAAAGCTTTTAATTAATTTGTTGTTTTATGCTGTATTCTATTGTTCTATATAGTTGTGATATGTTATACTTTCATTGTGAAGCACTTTGTGATCTGTGAAAAGTGCTATATAAATAAAATTTACTTACTTACTTACTATGGTTAGAGTTAGGGGAAGGGGAGGATTACAAATAGCAAAATAAAAAAAATAAAAAAAAACATGTCATGAAAATTGGGCGCATTTCGTGCCAGGGGCATGAAGAAAAAACGTGAGACTGTGCTGTTTAGCACGGTTTCCTTGTTACCCAATCCAAAGGCCCCAGATAAGTGAACCTTCAAGTGTTCTGATGGTCTTTGCTGTCAGTGATGCAAAAGTGGCTTTGTTTAATTTTCTTAATAATAACAATAATTTGTGAACTCAAAATTCACTGGTAATTTCTAACTAGGCTTATTCTTATTAATTTCTATATTTAGTGCCTCGTTCTTTCCTTTTTCCTTGCTTTTCATGTCTCATCAACATCGTCTCAGTAATAAACATATGAATCATTATCCATATTCTCAAAATCTGTCACGTGTTTGTACCTGTAAATATTATGCCAGCTGGTTTGTCTTGTGCCCCGTTGAAGGCAAATCAATCAAATGGTATTCAGAATTTATGACTTTCAGATCAAAGACTGATTAATATTATTTTCCTGCACTTGTGGCAGGTGGTTGCCTTTTTGAGGAATTTATTTCAATTTCAGGATTAATTAAATACTGTTTAAACTTATATACACAAAAACACAGTGTTACGGTGGTGACACATGGATCCACTTTTACAATGCTAAAGTAGATAAAGCTGGGATGGGATGGAAAATGCAAATTCAAACACAGTGATTCTGACATTTACTTTGACGCAAAGTAAACTGTGACTGTCCAGCGTTGGGACCAGGAGGCAGAGTTGTAGTCTTACACACCTCTCTGCAGCTTCTCTCCCCCTGCCATCCCCTCATTACCCCATCCCCGTAGAGACGGTGCCTGCTCCCAGACCACCAATAACCAGCAAAAATCTATTTAAGCATAAAAATTCAAAAAGAAAAAATAATATAGCACCTTCAATTGCACCACAGACTAAAACAGTTAAATGTGGTCTATTAAACATTAGGTCTCTCTCTTCTAAGTCCCTGTTGGTAAATGATATAATAATTGATCAACGTATTGATTTATTCTGCCTAACAGAAACCTGGTTACAGCAGGATGAATATGTTAGTTTAAATGAGTCAACACCCCCGAGTCACACTAACTGTCAGAATGCTCGTAGCACGGGCCGTGGCGGAGGATTAGCAGCAATCTTCCATTCCAGCTTATTAATTAATCAAAAACCTAGACAGAGCTTTAATTCATTTGAAAGCTTGTCTCTTAGTCTTGTCCATCCAAATTGGAAGTCCCAAAAACCAGTTTTATTTGTTATTATCTATCGTCCACCTGGTCGTTACTGTGAGTTTCTCTGTGAATTTTCAGACCTTTTGTCTGACTTAGTGCTTAGCTCAGATAAGATAATTATAGTGGGCGATTTTAATATCCACACAGATGCTGAGAATGACAGCCTCAACACTGCATTTAATCTATTATTAGACTCTATCGGCTTTGCTCAAAAAGTAAATGAGTCCACCCACCACTTTAATCATATCTTAGATCTTGTTCTGACTTATGGTATGGAAATAGAAGATTTAACAGTATTCCCTGAAAACTCCCTTCTGTCTGATCATTTTTTAATAACATTTACATTTACCCTGATGGACTACCCTGCAGTGGGGAATAAGTTTCATTACACTAGAAGTCTTTCAGAAAGCGCTGTAACTAGGTTTAAGGATATGATTCCTTCGTTATGTTCTCTAATGTCATATACCAACACAGAGCAGAGTAGCTACCTAAACTCTGTAAGGGAGTTAGAGTATCTCGTCAATAGTTTTACATCCTCTTTGAAGACAACTTTGGATGCTGTAGCTCCTCTGAAAAAGAGAGCTTTAAATCAGAAGTGTCTGACTCCATGGTATAACTCACAAACTCGTAGCTTAAAGCAGATAACCCGTAAGTTGGAGAGGAAATGGCGTCTCACTAACTTAGAAGATCTTCACTTAGCCTGGAAAAAGAGTTTGTTGCTCTATAAAAAAGCCCTCCGTAAAGCTAGGACATCTTTCTACTCATCACTAATTGAAGAAAATAAGAATAACCTCAGGTTTCTTTTCAGCACTGTAGCTAGGCTGACAAAGAGTCAGAGCTCTATTGAGCTGAGTATTCCATTAACTTTAACTAGTAATGACTTCATGACTTTCTTTGCTAACAAAATTTTGACTATTAGAGAAAAAATTACTCATAACCATCCCAAAGATGTATTGTTATCTTTGGCTGCTTTCAGTGATGCCGGTATTTGGTTAGACTCTTTCTTTCCGGTTGTTCTGTCTGAGTTATTTTCATTGGTTGCTTCGTCCAAACCATCGGCATGTTTATTGGACCCCATTCCTGCCAGGCTGCTCAAGGAAGTCCTACCATTATTTAATGCTTCAATCTTAAATATGATCAATCTATCTTTGTTAGTTGGTTATGTACCACAGGCCTTTAAGGTGGCAGTAATTAAACCATTACTTAAAAAGCCATCACTTGACCCAGCTATCTTAGCTAATTATAGGCCAATTTCCAACCTTCCTTTTCTCTCAAAGATTCTTGAGAGGATAGTTGTAAAACAGTTAACTGATCACCTGCAGAGGAATGGTCTATTTGAAGAGTTTCAGTCAGGTTTTAGAATTCATCATAGTACAGAAACAGCATTAGTGAAGGTTACAAATGATCTTCTTATGGCTTCGGACAGTGGACTTATCTCTGTGCTTGTTCTGTTGGACCTCAGTGCTGCTTTTGATACTGTTGACCATAAAATTTTATTACAGAGATTAGAGCATGTCATAGGTATTAAAGGCACTGCGCTGCGGTGGTTTGAATCATATTTGTCTAATAGATTACAGTTTGTTCATGTAAATGGGGAATCTTCTTCACAGACTAAAGTTAATTATGGAGTTCCACAAGGTTCTGTGCTAGGACCAATTTTATTCACTTTATACATGCTTCCCTTAGGCAGTATTATTAGACGGTATTGCTTAAATTTTCATTGTTACGCAGATGATACCCAGCTTTATCTATCCATGAAGCCAGAGGATACACACCAATTAGCTAAACTGCAGGATTGTCTTACAGACATAAAGACATGGATGACCTCTAATTTCCTGCTTTTAAACTCAGATAAAACTGAAGTTATTGTACTTGGCCCCACAAATCTTAGAAGCATGGTGTCTAACCAGATCGTTACTCTGGATGGCATTTCCCTGATCTCTAGTAATACTGTGAGAAATCTTGGAGTCATTTTTGATCAGGATATGTCATTCAAAGCGCATATTAAACAATTATGTAGGACTGCCTTTTTGCATTTACGCAATATCTCTAAAATCAGAAAGGTCTTGTCTCAGAGTGATGCTGAAAAACTAATTCATGCATTTATTTCCTCTAGGCTGGACTATTATAATTCATTATTATCAGGTTGTCCTAAAAGTTCCCTAAAAAGCCTTCAGTTGGTTCAGAATGCTGCAGCTAGAGTACTGACGGGGACTAGCAGGAGAGAGCATATCTCACCCGTGTTGGCCTCTCTTCATTGGCTTCCTGTTAATTCTAGAATAGAATTGAAAATTCTTCTTCTTACTTATAAGGTTTTGAATAATCAGGTCCCATCTTATCTTAGGGACCTCGTAGTACCATATTACCCCATTAGAGCGCTTTGCTCTCAGACTGCGGGCTTACTTGTAGTTCCTAGGGTTTGTAAGAGTAGAATGGGAGGCAGAGCCTTCAGCTTTCAGGCTCCTCTCCTGTGGAACCAGCTCCCAATTCAGATCAGGGAGACAGATACCCTCTCTACTTTTAAGATTAGGCTTAAAACTTTCCTGTTCGCTAAGGCTTATAGTTAGGGCTGGATCGGGTGACCCTGGACCATCCCTTGGTTATGCTGCTTTAGACGTAGATTGTGGGGGGGTTCCCATGATGCACTGTTTCTTTCTGTTTTTGCTCCGTATGCATCACTCTGCATTTAATCATTAGTGATCGATCTCTGCCCCCCTTCACGGCATGTCTTTTTCCTGTTTTTTTCCCTCAGCCCCAACCAGTCTCAGCAGAAGACTGCCCCTCCCTGAGCCTGGTTCGCCTGGAGGTTTCTTCCTGTTAAAAGGGAGTTTTTCCTTCCCACTGTTGCCAAGTGCTTGCTCATAGGGGGTCGTTTTGACCGTTGGGGTTTTTCATAATTATTGTATGGCCTTGCCTTACAATATGGAGCGCCTTGGGGCAACTGTTTGTTGTGATTTGGCGCTATATAAGAAAAAAGTTGATTGATTGATTGAAAGTCTTCACAATACTCGATGACCATATTTTGGCCTCGGGTAAAAATAAACAACCATCTTCAGGCCATTTGTATAGATTTGTAAATATAATGCAATGCTAAAATACCCTCAGGTGTATAAGCATAAAATTAGAATGTGACCTTTTGATCAAGGTTAGCCATCTTTGAACCTGTCCAAGGTCTGTGTCCCAAGAATGCTCCCTGTGACTTTGAAGACCCTGGCAGTAATAGGATTGGACTTGTGCTGAGTACGGACAGACAGACTGATTGTCCATTTGCAATACCTGATGGTCTGATATTTTGGCCTTGGGTAAAAATGAACAACCATCTTCAGGCCATTTGTATAAATTTGCACACAGACAGGAGGTTTTAAAGCATCAAGGTCGCTGTTCGCTTTGTTTTTCTTTTGTTAGTTTTTGTTTCGTTTCGGTCTTTTATGTGCGCTGCACTCGCAAACTTTTCAGTGATGGGAGAAGTCCAGGCTCACTCGTCCACTTTTTCGTGACGATTTGAGACTTTAGGACTTTTTTCCTTTGTTAAGCTAACGCTGTGTCAGAATCAGAATCAGAATGTCATTGTAATTTACATTGCAACAAGATTTGAGTGCAACTCCAAACAGTGCTTTTCTGACTTGCGAGTAATTGTTAGCCAAATAAAAGATAATGAAATTTAACAAAACAAAAATATTTAAATATATGTACAACTAAAATAAAATGTGAACAAAAAGTAAAATGTAAAATGAGAATTATGTAGAACTGTGGAATGATACTGCATGGGAAAATATTGCACATGGGTACAGATATTGCACAAGAACTTTGAAAAGTGTAGATGTGGTTTGTTATTGTTCAGTGCAGTGATTGCTCTGGGGAGAAAGCTGTCCCTGAGTTGTTTGTCCTATACCGTCGGCCCGAGGGCAGTAGGTCAAACAGGTGGTTGCTGGGGTGGGATGTGTCTTTGATGATGCTGGCAGCTCTGCTGAGGTAGTGAGAATTGGCAATGTCCTCCAGACTGGGCAGAGAGCAGCCAGTGATCCTCTGGGCCGTATTGATCACCCTCTGCAGCACTCTCCTGTCTGCTGCTGAGCACCCCCCATACCATGCTGTAATGCAGTACGTCAGGATGCTCTCAGCTCTGTAGAACAACACCAGCAGCTTCTCCTCCAGATTGTTCCTCCTGAGCACCCTCAGGAAGTGGAGTCGCTGCTGGGCTTTCTTCACCTCCACTGTGGTGTTGGCAGTCCAGGAGAGGCTGTCAGAGAGCTGTACTCCCAGGAACCTGATGGAGCTGACCCTTTCCACACAGTCCCCATGGATGTAGAGCGGGGCTGGGTCAGCCGTGCCCTTCCTGAAGTCCAGGATTATTTCTTTTGTATTTGTGGTGTTCAGCGGCAGGTTGTTAGGTGAACACCATGCTGTCAGTCGGTTGAGCTTGTCTCTGTAATCAGACTCACCCCCCCCCTGAGATGAGCCCAATGACAGTGGTATCATCCGCAAACTTTATGATGGTGTTTGAGAGATGGGTCGGAGAGCAGTCGTGAGTGTAAAGGGTCAACAGGAAGGGGCTCAATGCACAGCCTTGAGGGGAACCGGTGCTGAGTGTGATGGTGGAGGAAAGGTGGGGGCCAAGTTTCACGGACTGTGGGTGGTTTATGAGGAAGTCCTTGATCCACTGGCAGATGGGGTGGAGATGCCCAGATGTGTCAGTTTCTGGGCTAGGATCTCCGGGATGATGTGGTTGAAGGTTGAGCTGAAGTCCAGGAAGAGCATCCTCACATAGCTCCCCTCGTGCTCCAGGTAGCATCCTCTGTGGAGTGGTTTGCCCTGTAGGCAAACTGGTGGGGGTCCAGAGTGGGAGGCAGATAGGCCCTGATGTGCTGAGAGACCAGTCTTTCAAAGCACTTCATGACCATAGGCGTAAGTGCAACAGGCCTGTAGTCATTCATGTTCTCCACTGCTGACTTCTTTGGGACCGGGGCGATGGTGGAAGATTTGAGGCAGAGTGGAATGATGGCCTACGACAGAGACAGGTTAAAGATGCAGGGGAAAACTCCAGCCAGTTGGTCAGCACACGCTTTGAGTACCTTGCCAAGTACACCATCAGGGCCGGCCGCCTTCCTGGGGTTCACCGCCTTCAGCACACATCTCACTTTGTGCTCCTGAAGTGTTAGTGTGCTAGTGGTGGGTGTGGAGTTGCTGCTGGTTTGTCTGCTTCGAAATGGGCAAAGAAGTGGTTCAGCTCCTCTGCCAGCGAGGCGTCAGACCTAGCATTTCCTGGGTTGCTGCTTCTGCAGTTGGTTATATGATTTATTCCCTGCCACATCTTTCTGGAGTCATTCACAGTGTAGTAGTCCTCTGTCTTTTTTCTTGTAGGCAACCTTGGCCTCCCTGATGCCTTTTTTTCAGGTCAGATCTGGCCGCGCTGTACAGGGCCCTGTCCCCTGATTTAAAGGCGGTGTTGTGGCTTTTTAATAGGGGCTGGACTATGCTGTTCATTCAGGTTTCTGGTTTGGAAAAACCCTGACCCTTTTATTGACAGTGACAGTGTCAACACAGTTCTTAATGTAAAGCCTGGGTCCCACCGAATAATGAAGGATGAATAATGAGCCACGCAGCATGTTTTCTTTGCTACGAGAGGGTTTCTTCAACTATCGTGGGAGAATAGTGGCTCCTAGAGGCATTATCTTCAGTTAACAAGGTTCCTCTCTGAGCATGGCGCTAATTTCAAGAAGTTCAAAATTTAGCAACAACAGCGTGGCACAGTTTGTGTACGAGTTACTGCAATGGCTTAGAGGCATTTGCGTGGTGCTTACGAGTCTGCAGAAATAAACAGAAGAACACAAAGTTAAAAGTGAGCACAGTGTAAAAATTACTGTGTTTAAAGCCAGGGAAAAATGAAGCCAGCAAGCCACGGATGGAAAGGAATCCAGTGAGAAGGAGCACAGAGGCGGCTCTCCTGGAACAGACAACAGCGCCGCATGCAAAAGAGCGATTTTGCAGAAATAAACGGACAAACATAAAGTTTATTGTGGGATCATGGTGTGTGTTTACAGCCGCAGAAGAAATAAAGCCAGCGAGCCACAGAGCCAGTGAGGAGTACAGAGGTGGCTCTCCAGGGACCCGTGGTTCGGTTTTAGGTGGTCTGGTGCATTACAGATGGACAGCAGCCTGGCGCACAGCGCACAACCGCGGGACTGTAGTGGATTTTTGGACTGCATTTAAAAAATGTGACATCTTTAAATGCTGCCGTTGAATCTGTGAATTGAAAACCCACACTTTAAAGGGACCAGGTGTAGGAGGGCTGGAGGTTTGACCAAACCCATTCCTAAATGTGCGCCAACATGGCGTTATCATGGCGCTATCATGGCACTACGTGGCTTAGTGTGGCTGATGTGAGCCATTCGAGGCTCTAATGACAGGTCGGTCGTGGCTCACTAGATGCTGCTACATGGCACATGCGGGGTACAGAGAGGCACATAGAGGCACCTTCATAGCGGATACATGATAGATGAAAACATGGGTCATTCTTTGAATAATCACTGATACACCCATGCGTGGCTCATTATTCATCCTTCATTATTCGGTGGGACCAGGCTTAAGAGAGTACAATGTTAGTGTACTCCTGCTGGTTGTGGCTGGAAAACAAATCCCATACAGTCCATGAGAAGCGGTCCTGTAGCTGGGAGAGCACTCCTTTAGGCCAGGTTTGGATTGTCTTTTGCTGTGGCTTGGTCTATCTCAGCAGGGGGTGTAGGTGGAGGTGAGGGACAGGCAGAGATGGTCAGATCCAGCAAGATGGGGGAGGGGAGTGACTTTGTATGCATATTTTATGTTTGAGTAAACATGGTTCAAAGTATTTTCACCTCTGGTGGCACACTTCATGTACTGGACGAATTTAGCGAGCACAGTCTTTAAACACGCTTGGTTGAAGTCACCAGCAACAATATAATTTATTTACACAGGCAAGCAAGAGGGTAAGGACCATGCTAATGTTAGCATCGGGTGGGATGTAAACAGCAAACACAATGACTACTGTGAACTCCCTTGGGAGATAAATAGGTCTGTACGAGACTGCCAGCACCTCTAAATCAGGAGACCCTGCTGCTACAGCACCACTCGCGGTTCACATAAACACAGAGCCCTCCACCTTTTCACTTACCCGAATCTCTGGTTCTGTCCTGCCGGTGTAACGTGCAGCCTGCTAGCTCGACAGCAGCGTCTGGGATCAGAGGGTGAAGCCAAGTCTCTGTGATGAAAAGCTGTTTGTAGCCATCTGTAGCTCCAATTCGTCCATTTTGTAGGTGATGGATCTAGCGTTGGAGAGGAAGAGGCTCAGTAATGCTGGCCTGTGAGGTTGTTTACGCCTAGCATCAGAGCCCGACTGACATCCTCACTTCTGCTTCCTGTCTCTGTGCCGCCTTCACCGCCTGCTGGGCAGGCTGGTAATCCACGGAGAGCCCAGTGTTCTCGCTGTGTCCTCTGGGATGTTGTGGTACTGGTGGAATTTGCTAGTAACCGACAATTTGTACCTCAGACCGAGGTCAATAAGGTTTTGATGGCTGAAACTGGGTTGCTTTCCAAAACTCAAAGAATATAAGCGAAAAAAATAACAAAAACAAGCACCAAATTAGAGATCTAAAAACCGCTGCACACGTGCGCACCGCCATCTTGGAACCACCAAGTGTGCCATGTGACCGGGCCCTTACCTGCCAAAGACTTTTTATTGCACATTTTGTGAATTATTCAGTGTTGTGTTTATTTTTACACGCTTGTACAGAGAGTGTACAGTTCAACCCGGAATCAAATTTCTTGTATTTTAAGATACTTGGTGAATAAAAGCTTTTATTATTCTGATTCTAAACATGAACAACCATCTTCAGGTCATTTGTATAGATTTGTACAAATGTTTTTTTTTCTGAAATATTTATTTATTTGAATGAAGGAATGAAAAATAACTACACCAACTATGAACTAATTTGGGGACAGAGAGAGAGAGAGAGCGAGAGTGAGACAGGCAGTCAGACAGAGACTACTTGTACTGAAACTTTGCTTGTCTCTCTTTCAGGCAAAGCAGTCAGTGACTCTCATTGAAATCAGGCATTATAAGGAAAAGGATTGATGGTTATTTCAGAGATGTAGGAATAGACTGGTTGCCTGCCTTGGTGGTTGCCATCCAGAACCAGGCAATTCTATGGTGTTGTGGTTGTGGCAAGGTGTAGCACCAGCACCTCATCCTAGAGTTAATATGCAAATGTACGTATTGTAATGTAACAGTTTGTAAATCTACATAACACTGCAGTACTGTACACTAAGCCTCCGCAATTCTACATGTCAGGGCAACAAATCCTGTTATCAGTACATACCTGGATTGACAGATTTTATTCATCCCGCTGGACCTTGCTGGCAGTGAAGCTTCAAAACCACAGAAGAAGAAGAAGAGGTGAGCCAAGCTTCCATGTTCAGAGGACATGTGCACCATTCACTCCTCATGGACAGTGGGAAGACATTTCCACATCCACAGTTCACTTCTCTTGCACGGATCCCACGCGACATCACCTCTGCAGCTTGCAGCTTTCTTTCACGTCCTCCACTTCTCTCACAATTGCAGCAAGTTAAGGCCATTAACTCCTGCTCATGGACAACTCTCCAGTGGGAGGACATTTCAACGTCCAGGTTAACTCCTAATCAAACTGCCGCGTGTGTGTATGACTGCATGATCCACACATCCTACATTGTCTGTGCCTACTTACAACAGGTGATCAACTGGTAGACGTGTGCGTGCTCAGAACAGGACCTGCGCACGAGTGTGCGATGAAATGATCCGCGGCGGTAGCGGCTGTGCATGCTGGGTGCGTGAGTGTGCAGGGAAACTCAGCCCATAGTGCCTGTGTGTGCTTAAAACAGATGATCGAACTGGGGCTGAAGGAGCCATTGTGTGTGCCTGAGCTGATCTATGGCAGGGATGCATTTGCACACTTCAGTAATCCAACAATCAGAACTCATGGTTGCATTCTTTCAATTCATAAACTGGATTTCTTTCAAAATCCAGAGAAGAGAAGCAGCAGGTCCTGAAAAAGAAGAGAGAGAGAGAGAGAGAGAGAGAGAGAGAGAGAGAGAGAGAGAGAGAGAGAGAGAGAGAGAGAGAGAGAGAGAGAGAGAGAGAGCGCTGTTTGTGTTTTTTTTTTTTTTTTCAGGACAGGAGGCAGCGCTCTGTCTCTCTTGCTCTCTCTCTGTCGTGTGCTCAAACAGTAAGTGTATGTGAGTTTAAATGGCAATATTTTCTCTCTTTTTCTGTTTTTTGGGACACACAAAGGACTCTGAACTTTGTGATCTGATGTTACAAGCCGTGACAAGACAGCATTGTTTCCCACTGTACGTTCCACTGTACGTTAGAAGACGTGAGTGCCGTTTGCTTTTCATGAGGTGTCATGATCCTGCCCTGGTCTTCCTGTCATGAGTTTTTCATTGATCTCTGCTTTCTTGTTCTGTACACCTGTATTTGTATTCTCACCACGTTCATGTTTTCATTGGTTTTGTTTTCAGTTTATCACTTATTTTTCTGTTTAGTCATTTTTGGCATTATCTGTGATTCTGTAGTCTGGGTTTGTTTTCTATTTAGTCTGTAGGTTGTTTTGCTATTTTGTTATTGTTAGTTTTTATACTTTAGTCATGGTCAGTTCTGTTCTAGTTTTGTCTCAGTCTTTTATTTTCTGGCTGGTCTGTGCACCTTAACATTTATTAGTTTTTGGGTAATTTCTTTCCGTTAGCATGTTTTTTTCTCTCTCTGTTTTTCACTTGGTTTTTTTCCTCTCTCTGTTTTCTTTCATCTCTGTCTCATTGCACTTGTCTCTGTATTTTGTCCTTTCTGTTTTTTTTCTTCATCAGGATTATCTTTTGGATTTTGCTGTTCAGTATTGTTGCACTTAGTCACCCCCACCTGAACTTTCCTGTTTCTTCTGTTTGCCATGCCCCCTTCCTGATTCTTCCGACACACCTGTTCTCACTTTCCTCATTTCCACCTTGGTTATTTAAGCCCTCTGTTTTCACTCTAGCCCCGCCAGTTCGTTGACTTTCACAGTCCTCATACCAGCCTTTTCATAGCTCTGCCTTCTCTTGCCGGCCTATCTCTGTTTTGTGACCTCATCTTGCTTCTGCCCATGTACTTTGTCTGCCTGTGTAAAAGATCTGAGCCTGCCTTTTTGATGACGCTTTTGCCTGCCGACTACCTGTACCTCTGCATCCTTGACTGTTTAACTGTGTACCGAATCCCAGCTCGTTTTGACCGATTAAGCCTTTCAATTTCAATTTCACTGGCTGTGAGTTTTTGCATTTGGGTCCCACAACCTTCTGTGCCACATCACCTCGAGTTTATGACATGAGGTCAATATGCAGATCCATCTTGGATCTCCTGTGGAGTTCCAGAGTGGAAAAAAACACAGAAACATCCAAAGGGACTTATAAAGTTATTGCCGAATAAATCAAATCAAAAGACGCATACCCCCAAACCACTGCTGGACATCACCGTGATGCATTTTGCCTGAAATTATTTTTCAGATCAGATTTCATGAAGGGCAACATATATCGCAGGGAAATAAAGTTTTTAGGACATTCTGCTAAAAGGATTGTGGAAAAAAACCCTTTCTTTAAACCCATATGTATGTCAGCAAATATTAAAAAATAATGCCCTTCAGCCTGGATTTCAATTTTGCTTAAACTGTTTCCATTTTATGTGATGTTTATTCAGGTTTTTGTTTCTTGTTGCCATCTAGCTATTTGTGTGATATGCAAATATGCATTAATTATGCAAGCCAAGGCAGCAGTGGCAGGGTATTGTACTTACTTATATGTGTGTTTGTGCGTCTGTCTGGTGAAAATCTGCTCACCTGTTTCAAAGTTATTTTGTACACAAACTTGGTAGGAACATTCTTTGGGAGAGAGTTTCCAGATGATGACTTTTGGAGCAGACTGGTCAAAAGTCAAGGTCAAGCTTGTGAAAATATAGTCTGAAAAACATATTTTCTGGAATGTCTCTCCAATCAATAGGTTTAGAGAGCCAATCTTAAGTTTACATTCAGCAGCTAATTGTTATTTTGTGGAATGGATTTAGACCCAAAATCAATCAATCAATCAATTTTTTATATAGCACCAAATCACAACAAACAGTTGCCCCAAGGCGCTTTATATTGTAAGGCAAGGCCATACAATAATTATGTAAAACCCCAATGGTCAAAACGACCCCCTGTGAGCAAGCACTTGGCTACAGTGGGAAGGAAAAACTCCCTTTTAACAGGAAGAAACCTCCAGCAGAACCAGGCTGAGGGAGGGGCAGTCTTCTGCTGGGACTGGTTGGGGCTGAGGGAGAGAACCAGGAAAAAGACATGCTGTGGAGGGGAGCAGAGATCGATCACTAATGATTAAATGCAGAGTGGTGCATACAGAGCAAAAAGAGAAAGAAACAGTGCATCATGGGAACCCCCCAGCAGTCTACGTCTATAGCAGCATAACTAAGGGATGGTTCAGGGTCACCTGATCCAGCCCTAACTATAAGCTTTAGCAAAAAGGAAAGTTTTAATCCTAATCTTAAAAGTAGAGAGGGTGTCTGTCTCCCTGATCTGAATTGGGAGCTGGTTCCACAGGAGAGGAGCCTGAAAGCTGAAGGCTCTGCCTCCCATTCTACTCTTACAAACCCTAGGACCTACAAGTAAGCCTGCAGTCTGAGAGCGAAGCGCTCTATTGGGGTGATATGGTACTACGAGGTCCCTAAGATAAGATGGGACCTGATTATTCGAAACCTTATAAGTAAGAAGAAGAATTTTAAATTCTATTCTAGAATTAACAGGAAGCCAATGAAGAGAGGCCAATATGGGTGAGATATGCTCTCTCCTTCTAGTCCCCGTTAGTACTCTAGCTGCAGCATTTTGAATTAACTGAAGGCTTTTTAGGGAACTTTTAGGACAACCTGATAATAATGAATTACAATAGTCCAGCCTAGAGGAAATAAATGCATGAATTAGTTTTTCAGCATCACTCTGAGACAAGACCTTTCTGATTTTAGAGATATTGCGTAAATGCAAAAAAGCAGTCCTACATATTTGTTTAATATGCGCTTTGAATGACATATCCTGATCGAAAATGACTCCAAGATTTCTCACAGTATTACTAGAGGTCAGGGTAATGCCATCCAGAGTAAGGATCTGGTTAGACACCATGTTTCTAAGATCTGTGGGGCCAAGTACAATAACTTCAGTTTTATCTGAGTTTAAAAGCAGGAAATTAGAGGTCATCCATGTCTTTATGTCTGTAAGACAATCCTGCAGTTTAGCTAATTGGTGTGTGTCCTCTGGCTTCATGGATAGATAAAGCTGGGTATCATCTGCGTAACAATGAAAATTTAAGCAATACCGTCTAATAATACTGCCTAAGGGAAGCATGTATAAAGTGAATAAAATTGGTCCTAGCACAGAACCTTGTGGAACTCCATAATTAACTTTAGTCTGTGAGGATGATTCCCCATTTACATGAACAAATTGTAATCTATTAGACAAATATGATTCAAACCACCGCAGCGCAGTGCCTTTAATACCTATGGCATGCTCTAATCTCTGTAATAAAATTTTATGGTCAACAGTATCAAAAGCAGCACTAAGGTCTAACAGAACAAGCACAGAGATGAGTCCACTGTCCGAGGCCATAAGAAGATCATTTGTAACCTTCACTAATGCTGTTTCTGTACTATGATGAATTCTAAAACCTGACTGAAACTCTTCAAATAGACCATTCCTCTGCAAATGATCAGTTAGCTGTTTTACAACTACCCTTTCAAGAATTTTTGAGAGAAAAGGAAGGTTGGAGATTGGCCTATAATTAGCTAAGATAGCTGGGTCAAGTGATGGCTTTTTAAGTAATGGTTTAATTACTGCCACCTTAAAGGCCTGTGGTACATAACCAACTAACAAAGATAGATTGATCATATTTAAGATTGAAGCATTAAATAATGGTAGGACTTCCTTGAGCAGCCTGGTAGGAATGGGGTCTAATAAACATGTTGATGGTTTGGATGAAGTAACTAATGAAAACAACTCAGACAGAACAATCGGAGAGAAAGAGTCCAACCAAACACCGGCATCACTGAAAGCAGCCAAAGACAACGATACGTCTTTGGGATGGTTATGAGTAATTTTTTTTCTAATAGTTAAAATTTTGTTAGCAAAGAAAGTCATGAAGTCATTACTAGTTAAAGTTAATGGAATACTCAGCTCAATAGAGCTCTGACTCTTTGTCAGCCTGGCTACAGTGCTGAAAAGAAACCTGGGGTTGTTCTTATTTTCTTCAATTAGTGATGAGTAGAAAGATGTCCTAGCTTTACGGAGGGCTTTTTTATAGCGCAACAGACTCTTTTTCCAGGCTAAGTGAAGATCTTCTAAATTAGTGAGACGCCATTTCCTCTCCATCTTACAGGTTATCTGCTTTAAGCTACGAGTTTGTGAGTTATACCACGGAGTCAGGCACTTCTGATTTAAAGCTCTCTTTTTCAGAGGAGCTACAGCATCCAAAGTTGTCTTCATGCATAGAGCACTGCCATCTACTGGATGGGAGTGTGAATAGAGTCCAGCTATGACACAGTCACTATTTGTTGCACTGAATCACACTTAACAAACAGAATTTTCAGTTTTGCAGATGCCTTTTTTTACAAATAGAAAAAAAATGAATTATTTACAAATACACATTTGTTTGTAAAAAAAACCAACGCACACGTTACAGTAATTTGTGTGTTGGTTTTTACAAATAAATAAACCAACCAACCAGTGATGAGTGGAGGCTCATTTTCCCATAATGCCTTTTGGCATCTGTGTGTTGTTAATGCTCAAACCATCAGAATTAGCACATTACTTTAAAACTAAAACATATTTTTCACTTTGTAAAAATGACAGAGCTGACATTAATTTGAGAAACTGTCTGGAATTAGTTTGGTTTATAAATCAAACCATGAGTCAAAATGGCCTTCCTTTCGATGTCTTCTGCAACACGTCTGTGCGGTTCCATGTTGACAGTAAATGACATTTCCTTATAGCAGTGGGCAGGGCGCTCAAAGACAGAAGCTCTGACTCATTGTTTGTGTTGGGTTTGTGATCACCTTTGATTTTACTCAGAAGCATTGGCGGTGCTTAAACTCAAACCTGGCTTGTCAGTAGCTGACAGTGTACTAGAGTCAGTACTAAAGCGGTTAGGGGTTGGCTGTAGCGGTTAGGGGTTGGCTGTAGCTTCCGCTAAATTTTGTAATGACTTATCACTTTAGCGTTATAAAAGTTAACTTTTCAGTTAGCTGATTAGCAGTTATTGAAGCTAACTTTGTGGTTAGCTGTGCCTACCACTGGATAATGACTGTCTACACTGAAACATCACAATGACTGATGAAACTGGTGCGGGGCCATGGACAACATGGATCACAGTGGAAATACGCTTTGTACTGTTTGTGTCATCGTCAGAGTGTTCCATGTATGAATGTGTAATGTGTGGTTTACATTCTCTGGGCATGCTGAACTTCCCAAATAACTCAAATCAAATCAAAATCAAGACATTCAGCCAGAATGTATCCTTTTGACCATGCACAGCTCATGATGGCCATAATGTGTCCAGGCAGATGAATTCTCATTGATATCTCAGATTAATTTTTCTTTGCATGATGTGAAAATTGGATGTTTTGTTATATGCTGAGCAGCACAGTATATCACCACAGAACAGTTAACCCATGCTTGGTGCATGGACTGTTGGTGTTCGCTTGAGCCCGCGTGTGATACAGTGTATGGCACATTTCATCTGCTTTACATAAACAGAAAGACTTATTGTTATCCTTTATTTATGCAGTCTCTGGCTGAAACTTCTTAAAGTAAATATCTCCAGCGAACAAGAAAATATATACACATTCATGTTATAGCATGGACAATGCAATTAGTGTGCGCTGAGTGGTGAGGGTTGTGGAATCATGATGATGGCTCCACATTGTGATGTCTGTCAGCTATTGATGATGGAATTGTCCAGCTGCCCAACCCTAATGTGTGCACAGTTATGATACTCCTGCCAATAGGAGGAGCTATTCAGAGCCACCCTTTCCAAGGTTTTTTTTTTGTTGTTGTTATAATTTTATTTGTTTATTTATTTATTTTGGAAGGGTCATATGCCTGGGCTTCCTCTCCTGATGGTGCACCTCTGTGTGCATCCACAGGATATGCATTGCCTCTCTGATGCCTTTCATGATTAACATGAAATATGTAGATGCTGTTAAATTGAATAAGAAAGTGCTAAAAGGTACAACAGTGTTGGAGACACATGAAATACGAGGTCTATTAGAAAAGTATCCGACCTTATTATTTTTTTCAAAAACCATATGGATTTGAATCACGTGTGATTAGATCAGACATGCTTGAACCCTCGTGGGCATGCGAGAATTTTTTTCACGCCTGTCGGTTACGTCATTCGCCTGTGGGCAGTCTTTGAGTGAGGAGTCACCCACCCTCTCGTCCATTTTTTCATTGTTTAAGAATGGCTCAGAGACTGCTGCTTTGTTTGATCAAATTTTTTTCAAAACTGTAAGGCACAACTGAGTGGACACCATTTGATAAATTCAGCTGGTTTTCGGTAAAAAATTTTAACGGCTGATGAGAGATTTTGGTCTGGTAGTGTCGCCATAAGGACGGCCCACGGCGCCTGACGGCGATCTGCGCTTCGAGGCGGCAGCGTCTCGCCGTTTCAAGTTGAAAACTTCCACATTTCAGGCTCTGTTGACCCAGTAAGTCGTCAGAGAACAGAGAACTTTCAGAAGAAGTCGGCATGAGGAGTTTATTCGGACATTCCATTGTTAACGGACATTTTGTAATGAAAGAACGTGCGGCCAGAGTCGCATGTCGGGCCAGACGCAACCGCAGGGGGTTGCGACAGGAAAAACACTTCCGTTGGAAACCTTAACGGGCAAGTTGGAACATGCCCAAGCTGTTAAATAATTTCTCAGTAACTCACTTGTTGAAAGCCATCAAAAGCCGCCTGAATTTTACAAATGGTTTTCAACACGGAGGTGTTTTTCCTGTCGCGGCGCACACAGATTTGCCGAGTCGTCATGGAAACAACTCAGCGAATTTGCGCGCACGTCTTTCATTAAAAAATGTCCTTAAACAGTGGAATGTCCGCATAAACTCCTCATGCCGGCCTCTTCTGAATCTTCTCTGTTCTCTCATGACATCCTGGGTGAATTAAGCCTTAAATTAGGATGTTTTCAGGTCGAAACAGGCCGACGACGGCGCCTGGAAGCGCTGCACGATGTCCCGCTCCGTGGGAAGTCCTTACACAGACAGAAACACCCCCTAATCTCTCATCAGCCGTTAAACTTTTCACCGAAAACCATCTTAATTTCTCGAATAGTGTCCACTCGGATATTCCTCACAGGTCCAGAAAAAAGTTTGATAAAGCAACGCGTGCCGTCTCGAGCAGAGTGTGAAACAAGGAATTCAGCCGAGAGGGTGGGACCACATCTCACTGAAGGCCTGCCCACAGGGAAATGACGTCACCGACACGCGTGAAAAAACTCACGCATGCGCACGAGGGTTCAAGCATGATTGGTGTAATCGCACGTCTTTCAAATCCATATAGTTAAAAAAAAAATAAAAGGGTCAGTTTATTATCTAATAGACCTCGTATATTGTAAAAAACTTGAATAAATCTTGAATAGAATCCTACTGAATGGGTGACGTTAATACACAAGCTAATAAAATGTAGTGACTCTAAACCAATGAAGTGTAAGTTCTGTGTGGATTCATAGCCATAACAAGCTTTTATCACTGTTTTATTCTCCCAACATTTAGATGCATTTGTTTGTTTCCTAGCAAATTCTCAGGAGACTTTACCCCTCATATGTGTTTCAAAGTAGAACATGGTGAATTAAAAAAGCTGACTGGTGAAATTAAACTTCACTCAAAACAGCAGGAACTTTTTAATCCAAGTTCCAAGTAAAAAAATGTATTTGATATTTGCATCTGCTGTAAGTATCAGATGTTACCTAAAAGAGATTCTGTAGTTGGTGGGTGGCAGATGTTACACCACATGTTCTTTTTGTCCTCTTCGGTTGGGCTCGAGAGCAGCACACTGCATGTATCAACAATACATGCCCATCAGAACGTAATCTTTTTCCGCATTCAGCAACTGCAAAGACAAAGCAGATGTTGATGTATCCTCAAAGACAGTCTGTCATGGACATGACATTAAACATCTGGAACTGCAGGTGGGCCTCCAGCCTGCAGAAAACAACTTTTTAATAGGTTGTTGTTGGGATACACACTCCTGCCACCATAAAAGAAAATTCCCACAGTTTGGAAAAGATGACTTGTTTTTGCTTTAAAGAGGATAAGGGATAACCATTTAGAGTGTCAGTTTTGGAATACATAGAGCACAAAGGTTATTGACTCTTGAGGGTGTCACCTGGTGGGATGTTAAAGCCGTGCCAAGGCCTGAATCTGAGGGTACTCATGTGGATAGACAGTGACTACATTTACATGCAGCCAATAACCCTTTCATAACCGGAATATTGGCAATAACCCGGTTGCGCACGGCCATGATTACTCCTTTTTCTAAACTGAATATCAGGTCATATAAACGCGCATCGGGATATCCCCATAGAAAGGAACATTATATTTTGTTCTGCGCATGCCCTATCCGCAAGGAATCTTGGTCTTTTGAGTACGGCATCTACTTGTATGCGTCGCGCGCAACCCACCGGACACCACAGAAGCAGATGTAAACAACGCATTGTGTTCTGCGTCCTTATCAGGCGGACCGGTTGCAGCACTGGTCAGCATCATTGCGATTGCTCTCACTGCCTCCGATGCACTTATTGAGTCTGCGGGCTCGGTAACTGCCACAGCGGGCCACTCATACTGCCCCCCTCTCTGCTGTGCGGAGCCGCACCAACTCTGGCAACAGGTCCAGAGACTACGCTCGCTGTTTTGATGCGGAGCAGTCCGCTAAATTCCTTGCAGAAAAATCCACAGCGCCGCAAGGTCTCCGTATACCGCAGCCGCAGAGCTCCGTGGCCATGACTTGGATTCTTTGTGGGTCCCGCATCCGTACCCCCGGAGGCAGTGAGTGAAGGGAGAGCATGCGCATTGTGTTCTGCATATGTCTGTTTATAATCTTCTCACCCAGAAGAAAAAAGAGAGTGTTTACACAGGAGAGAAAAGTGAGACAATGTTAATGCCTGTTTGAGAAAAGTGTATAAAGTGTGTAGTGAGGGGTTTTACAGCCTTAAAACATCTATAATAATTGTAAAAACTAACGCTGACTACTTCGCGGATTTCGCCTTTTGTGGGTTATTTTTAGAACGTAACTCCCGCGATAAACGAGGGACCACTGTACTTCATTAGTATCGTGAAAGACATGAATATAATGTCTTTTATTGATGGTAGAAAGTACCGAGATAGCGAAATTTACAAGAAGGTGGCCAAAAAGTTACGCGAAGCAGGATTTGCACATACGCCAGACCAAATCAAGCACCGGTGGAAGACGTGATTTGCTGTTTAGATGGGGATATTCCAAATGATATCATGACCATGTATACAGGAGTAACTCTGTCTGCTTACGCATGTAAACGGGTTATTCCTAATGATTCAGAACCTGGAATATTGACCTTATCCCGAATATTAACGGCATGTAAACGTAGCCAGAGATGGGATTTTTCCGAGTGTTTTTCCGTGGCAAGTGTTTGAGTTGCTTTGGTTTTCCTGATCTGCATCGGATTTAGTCTGTCGTCTGATTTTATGATGTTCATATTCGTAAAATTGATGAGACACCACAGTGGATAGTAAGGCTCACGTTTTCACGTCCTGATCTGAGAGTGAAGGATAAATGCAACATGGCGCTGCTCGATAACACAGCAGCAAATGAGAGATGGCCTAACAGGTTTTTCCAAGAACTTTGTGTCATGTTGAAATGACAAAGAAAAGGATTGAAATGTTGCTTTGCTGCAGGGAAACTATTTAAAGTTCATCAGGAATAAATTCAAATGGGCGTGGTTCCAGCAAGAAGGACTAAAATGCTGACCCTACTTTTTTTAATCATCGTTTATACAGAAAGGCCAACACTCCCGGAAAATCTTTCATTTTATTATATCATATTTGTAATGGAATTTGTTGTCAGTTGACATTATTCAAGTTATTTCACACAAATCAAAATCTTTCTTTGGGATGAATTTACTTCAAACTGTCGCCTGCTAAATCTGCATTTTCTTCTGTTACATGGGCTCGAAATATTGATGTAGAGGAAAATATGAAAATATGCTCGTAGAGGTCAAATATCAATGTGAAAATGTTTGTCATTTTGCACAACACATACAGTGCATCTGGAAAGTATTCACAGTGCTTCACTTTTTCCACATTTTATGTAACAGCCTTATTCCAAAATTAATCCCCTCCCTAAGCAATCACATAATGTCATTATTGTTGTGAAAGTGTAATGACACGGACCCACAACAGGGGGCGTAAATGAACAGACAATGGAAATGCCAAAATATAACAATTTAATGTTGTGAAAGGTGCACAACGGAATACAGATGCTGCTTTTAGGTAACAGTCAATTAAATCACAGGTGACGTGTGGGCAGGCTCGAGGATAGGAGACGCCTGTCCAGAGAAGAGCCGGGCCCCACACGATTTCCACTGCCAACGGAGACCTGCAACACACTGGAACCGCCAAGTTCTGAGTCCCCAGGTGGCCATTGCCTCCAGCTGTCAGATCTGGTACTGCTGGCAGGAAGAACAAACAGGTTAGGTGGGTGTATGAACACCCAGCAAACAGTCAGCAAAATCACAGTTCCTTCCTGAGGGAAAAGTCCTCCACTCCCAGGTAACAGGAAAACAGAGTACGTGCAGTGCCTAATGTAATACTTGGGAAATTTAGGAGTGGAAACGCCAGCTCCTCCAAATTCCCACTAAACCAGCTCCAAGCTGAAAATATACAGAAGGTTTATGACTGCAAAGAGTTCAGAAGCAATTATGTGCGTACGGCACAGAAATGGCTGAGAGGTTACCTGTCGGGTAAGCTGATTTCTCGGCAGGGAGGTGGAGACACTGCCCGGCTTTTATGGGTTGAGTGATGAATGGTGATGAGTGACAGCTGTCCATGCAGGTGCTCCTGGTTGCTCCTGGGAGGCGGCTGTGCCCTCTGGTGCCTGAAGCCCGCTTTCAGGCAGGGCGCCCTCTGGTGTTGGGCCAGCAGTACCTCCTCTTTTGGCGGCCCACACAACAACTATGCTATCATGCATATTGTCAAATTTAGTGTATCCCTGTTTTCCTGGAAAATTATTTATTTTTTTCATGTCTTGACAAGTTTTGGATCTTTCCGGTGTCAGGAGCTCACCATTCCCCTGACCATAAATAGTGTCAGGTCGGTGTAATCCTCAGTCAGTCAGGCTGCAGGTGAACGTGAGCACAGCCTGTGAAATACTGGTCTCCGAAGTGCAGCTTTTCCACAAAAGCCACATTGATGAATCTGCTCTGCACCCCGTCGATGAAAATCTGATCAAATCCAAATGAAGGCAGTATTTGAATAAACTTGATTGACTTATAGTGCACGTAGAGCGGAGTGCAGCCAGTGGACCAAACCGTGTGTTTTAAAAAAAATAGACAAACACACTGCTTCGCTTTAAATGTGCAGTAAGTCTATTTCAGATGATGAAGCGTGGACCCGCTTTCTCTTAAAAGGCATTATTTTACTCTGTGTGTCACGTTGGAAAGTTGTAGCTTTTGGTGCTACATTGATTAGCTCTTACACAGCTAATGCACATGCTGTAGTTTTCTTCTTTTTTTCTGGTGATGTTACAGTGCCACACACAGGCCTGGCATATGTACTACAACGTTAAACAGAGCTTTGAGGCACAGAATTTGCAGATGCGGTTTCCAGCCATGGTCCCTGGAGGGGGGTGTTTCTCCTGGGCCAGGTTTGTGTGGTCGCCGGGAGGCTTCCCGTGAGGGTGGGGTACTGTTGTATGGCTGGGGGGCCTGGCTGCCTTTTTGTTTCTGTCTTTTGTTTTTCCTTCCAGGGGGCTTGCATTTGGGACTGAGTGGCTGTGTTGCTGAGGTTATCAGGACCTCACCCTGATCACCTGCGGCTCGTCAGGACTCACAGCTGATGTGCATCTATATGGATTGGAACATGGTGGCATTTAAGACTGGAGTATACAGTGTGTATTTGCCAGAGACTCGACCTTGTGACCAGACGGGTGAGATCGTCGTCTCGGGAGCCATCTCATCATCAGTGGATGCAGAGAACGTCCAGGGTTTGATGCACAGTCTGTGAAAGAGGAGGGGGTGAGGTCTCACGCTCGTCAGCACACTTCCTGAGGTACGTTAGATTTTGTGACTAACATTTATACAGTCAGTAAATGTGGTGTCCCTCACACCTTTATTATATTGAGCTGTATGTTAGTCATGTATCGGCTTCCACTGCAGTGGAGTTTTGTGAACTGGATGTTCCATGCCTGCAGGTTGGGAAGCTGATTAGTAATCAAGCCAGGAAGTGTTTGCTGTTTGTACACCTTTAAGTGTTCTCTTTGTGTGTAGAGTGTGGACTCACATAATGGTTCCTTCTTTCACAGACTCGGTTTGTTGCGGCCACCTGGGGGGTGTCGGCGGGGTCCTTGGGTCCGAACAGCTTCTGGCTCCGGACCGTTAGCGCTGCTGGGAGCGCACCACGCCAGACCGCACTTTCTTTTGTTATTTTTTGTATCATTGTTATGTATTAAATTCAGTTAGCCTTTGTACCGTGCTCTGCTTATTTCATACTGGGTCCTTCAAACGCTGGTCGGTTCTCCGAGCTGCGTCCGACACATAACAGTACGTGAGTATTCACAGCCTTTGCTCAATACTTTGTTGGTGTATCCTTGGCAGCAATTACAGCCTCATGTCTTCTTGAATATGATGCCACAAGCCTGGGGCACCTATCTTTGGGCAGTTTTGCACATTCCTCTTTGCAGCACCTCTCAAGCTCCATCAGGTTGGATGGGGTGCGTCAGTGCACAGCAATTTTCAGATCTCTCCAGAGATGTTCAATCAGATTCAGGTCTGGGCTCTGGCTGGGCCACTCAAGGACATTCACAGAGTTGCCCTGAAGCCACACCTTTGATATCTTGGCTGTGTGTTTAGGGTGATTGTCCTGCTAAATCGTTATCCCAGTCTGAGGTCAAGAGCACTCTGAAGCAGGTTTTCATCCAGGATGTCTCTGTACGTTGCTGCATTCATCTTTCTTTCAATCCTGACTAGTCTCCCAGTTCCTACCACTGATAAACATCCCCACAGCATGATGCTGCCACCACCGTGTTTCACTGTAGGGATGGTGTCTGGTTTACTCCAAACATGATGCCTGGCATTCACTCCAAAGAGTTCAATCTTTGTCTGATCAGACCAGAGAATTTTGTTTCTCATGGTCTGAGAGTCCTTCAGGTAACTTTTGGGTAAACTCCAGACAGGCTGCCATGTGCCTTTTACTAAAGAGCGGCTTCCATCTGGCCACTGTATTATATACAGTTGTGCTCAAACATTTACATACCCTGGAAATTTTTTTGCTTTTTTGCCATTTTTAAGAGAATATGAATGACAACACAAAAGCTCTTTTTTCACTCATGGTTAGTGGTTGGGTGAAGCCATTTATTGTCAAACAACTGTGTTTCCTCTTTTTAAATCAAAATGACAAGAGAACTACCCAAATGAACCTGATCAAAAGTTTACATACCCCTGTTCTTAATACTGTGTATTTCCCCTTTAACATCAACAACAGCTTGGAGTCTTTTGTGGTCGTTGTGGACGAGGCTCTCTGATGGTAAAGCTGCCACTGAATATGTCTTGGACTTTATTTACATTAATTACAAAGAAATACAAACAGTATGGCACTTTATGGCAAATCTGCATGGAGTAGACAGTTCTCAAAGACTGAGTGACTGTGCAAGAGGAGAAGCATGAGGAAAGCCACCAAGACACCCAGACAATCCAGGCAGAAGTTATATGGGCTTATGTGGCCGTGATTGGAGAAATTGTGCACAGTGCAAGCTTTGCATTTTGCATCACTGCTCTTAGCTTCATAGTGGAGTAGAACAGAGAAGGATTTTCATTCACCAAAACAGATCAAATCTAGGCTTGCATCTCAGATGTACCTTCTGGCAATTTGTAGCTAAATTTCCAGGTCTTCTTTTTAAGAAAATCCTCCTCTATACCACTTCATCATGAAGATGGATAACTGGTGATACAAAATATACAGAACTGCTGATACAAAAGGGGAGATGATGGTCCAGTGGTTAAGGCGTTGGGCTTAAGACCAGAAGCTCTTCAATTCAAATACCAGCCTGACTGGAAAATCACTGAGGGCCCTTGAGCAAGGTCTTTAATCCGCTATTGCTCCCAGTGTGGAGTGAGCACCTTGTATGGCAGCACCCTGGCATCGGGGTGAATGTGAGGCATTATTTGTAAAGCACTTTGAGCGCCTGATGCAGATGGAAAAGCACTATATAAATGCAGTCCATTTACCATTTGTGTTGCCATTCATCTTCTCATAAAAATGGCCAAAAAAGCAAAACTTCTGCCAGGGTATGTAAACCTTTGAGCACAACTGTAGACCTGACTGGTGGATTGCTGCAGAGATGGTTGTCCTTCCTCACAGAGGAATGCTGAAGCTCTTACAGAATGACGATCAGGTTCTTGGTCACCTCCCTAGCTTCCTTCTCCTCCGATCACTCAGTTTAGACAGTCAGCCAACTGTAGGAAGAGACCTGGTGGATCCGAACTTATTCCATTTTTGGATGAAGGAGGCCATTGTCCTCATTGGGACCTTCAAAGCAGCAGAAATGTTTCTGTACCCTTCAACATATTTGTGCCTCAAGAGGTCTACATACAATTCCTTTGACTTCATGCTTGGTTTGTTTTCTGAGATGCACTGTTAGCTGTGGGACTTTATATGTACACAGATGTATGCCTTTTCACATCATGTCCAATAAACTGTATTTACCCCAGGTGGACTCATATTAAGCTGTAGAAACATCTCAAGGGTGATTAGTGGAAACAGGATGCACCTGAGCTCAATTTTGAGCTTCATGGGAAAGGCTGTGAATACATATGTACGTGTGATTTCTTAGTTTTTTTATTTTTAATAAATTTGCAAAAGTCTAAGAAAAACAGCTTTTTTACATTGTCATTATGGGGTGTTATGTGTAGAATTTTAAGGAAAAAAATAAATTGCATCCATTTAAAAATAAGGCTTTAACATAAAAAAAACCTGAAAAAAGCAAAGCACTGTGTATACTTTCCAGATGCACTGTAAATCGTCAGTATCCTAGAAATGCGGATGTCAGCACTGGACAGAAAATTAATTTGCATAAGTGAATAAGAATCAGACTTAAACCCAAATCAGTGTTCTTGAGAACTACGAGGTCTGTGAGAAAAGAAGCGGACCTTTTTATTTTTTTCAAAAACTATATAGATTTGAATCACGTGCGATTACATCAGCCAACCTTGAACCCTCGTGCGCATGCGTGAGTTTTTCACGCCTGTCGGTTACGTCATTCGCCTGTGGGCAGGCATTGAGTGAGGAGTGGTCCACCCCTCCCGTCGGAATCCCTTTGTCTGACAACTTCCTGAGAGACTGGCACTTTGCTTGATCAAAATTTTTTCAGAACCTGTGAGGCATATCGAAATGGACACCATTCGAGAAATTCAGCTGTTTTTCGGTGAACATTTTAATGGCTGATGAGAGATTATGAAGTGTTACTGTCGCTTGAAGGACTTCCCACGGAGCGGCACGTCGCGCCGCGCTCCGAGGTGCCGTGGTCAGCCTGTTTCGAGCTGAAAACCTCCAAATTTAAGTCTCTGTTGACCCAGAATGTCGTGAGAGAACAGAGAACTTTCAGAAGAGGTCGGGATCAGCAGTTTATCCAGACATTCCACTGTTTAAAGGAGATTTTGTAATGAAAGACGTGCGGACGGATTGGTGCATTGGCAGGCAGCCGGCGCTGTGCGCCGCCACAGGAAAAACACCTCCGTGTTGATAACCATTTGTAAAAACCAGGCGGCTTTTGATGGCTTTCAGTAGAGTGAGTATCTGAGAAATTGTTTAACAGCTGGACATGTTCCAACTTGTCCTTAAGTCTTCCAACGGAAGTGTTTTTCCTGTGGCGGCGCGCCGCGTCGGCTGCCTACCGACGCGCCAATCCGTCCACACGTCTTTCATTACAAAATCTCCTTTAACAGTGGAATGTCCGGATAATCTGCTGATCCCGACCTCTTCTGAAAGTTCTCTGTTCTCTCACGACGTCCTGGGTCAACAGAGGCTTAAATTTGGAGGTTTTCAGCTTGAAACAGGCTGACGATGGCGGCTCGGAGCGCAGCGCGACGTCCCGCTCCATGGGAAGTCCTTAAAGCGACAGTAACACTTCATAATCTCTCATCAGCCGTTAAAATTTTCACCGAAAACCAGCTGAATTTCTCGAATGGTGTCCACTTCGATGTGCCTCACAGGTTCTGAAAAAATTTTGATAAAGCAAAGCACCAGTCTCTCAGGAAGTTGTCAGACAAAGGGATTCCGACAGGAGGGGTGGACCACTCCTCACTCATATCCTGCCCACAGGCGAATGACGTAACCGACAGGCGTGAAAAAACTCACGCATGCACATGAGGGTTCAAGCTTGTCTATGTAATCGCACGTGATTCAAATCCATATAGTTTTTGAAAAAAATAAAAAGGTCCGTTACTTTTCTCACAGACCTCGTAAATGTGAAATTTGTTGGTGACTTAATGAACAGTAGCTGCAGCTTTGCTTGTATCAAATTTTGTTTTGTTCATGTTAAAACACTATCAGTTGTTATTCAAGCTTAATCCTAGAAAACTGAGTTCGTATGTCATGTGACCACCTATGATGTGGATGGACTCTTCTGATGTAAGTGTTTCAGGGTAAACATCTTGGAGTCCAGTGTCCTAACCTGGAACCCAGAAGCTACATCTGAGGCTGACAGTTTACACCTCATCTGTCACCTAGATAATGTATCAAGTAAGGGATTGCCTGTTGGGGTGAAATACGATGGGGATTTTGTCTGTCCCGTGGCCACTACGGTAACGATGGTGGCACAACAGGATCCCTGAACACTAGACGGCTATGGGGCTCTGGTGAAACAAGAAGTTCTCAACTGCTAATCAAGTGGAGGTGATGGGTTGTCACCCAGCGGCTGTGAAGGGTGATGAAGTCTCTTTCCTCATGATGTTGTCCATTTTATTAAGTGCATGAATCCTTTTCCCAGCAAACAGCACGATAACAACGAAAAGTATCACATTATCTCTCAGCTCTTTCCAGCAAGATGTGGTTCTGAAAGATCAGCTCTCCCCATCTTGGATCCATTACAGTAAGAAATGCTGACTTTTATTTGCCTACTTTTGTGACAGGCACGTTGCTTTGGCACAAAAGGTATCTCTCAGCAGCCTCTTCTCTCTGGAGAAATTCTTATCCAGATGTCGTCACACTGCAATATAAGAAATAGTACAGTATATCTCTCTGTCCAGACTCAGTTCTCCCATACACACTTTAATAATAAAATCCTGGAGATAAAGTGCACACGAGCCAATTGCTGCATATTTTATTCTGTTATCTACTGCCTCCTTTTTTGCCACCTCCATGCTTGTGAATAATGTTTACACCATGCTTCATTTTCGAAGTGGCTTAAAAATTGCTAAACCAGTTTGAAGCATAGACTCTCTATCGATGTCTCCCCGCCCCCCCCCCCCCCCCCCCCCCCCCACACACACACACACTCCCAGTTCCTTCACACTTTCAAAATGAAGCAAAGATCAAATTAATAATATTAGTGCTATCAACTTGCTGTGAAGGTGTCAAAGTGTGGATCATGGAGGAGTTTTTGCAGCTGACTACAAATACAGATCACGTAAATTGATCTAAATAGTTGGAGCTTTTTAAATCCTGTTTATTTTAACTTTGAGACAAGTACAGATGAAGCTTTGAATTTGCCCCAAATGGTGGCCAAGACAGCTGTTACTTCAAAGGGAAATGAAAGTCCAGAATAGCATAAAAAAAATCCCTAATTATTAGGCATGGAAGTACTTTTTGTTCGATATAAGGAGTTTTACAATTATGCCATGGCTGTTTTTACCCATTGTGAAGTTCAAAGTAACTTTAGTGTATCTTCCAGTGCTGTGTAGAACTTTAAAAAAAAAACAATACACCAAACAACATTTTAGTTGGGTTAATTAAAATACTTCTGAATATATATTTTTTCTGAACTAAAGTGGTGATTGGTATAAATCAGGGATTTACTTTATTTGTACTTGAACACCTGTTATCAAGTTCTAATGGTCCATTCACACACTGATGATTCTGACGTTTGCTGACACAGTGAAAAGTTGCTTACCGCTGAGCAGCACTAAGGTCCACCAGACTTCACAGGAGCTAAGTCGCCGTGAGTCAGGCAACACTGATCTTCATTGTGGTCACAGAAAAATTTCCAGCATGCTTAAAATCTTTGGCGTTCATGCTGAAACAGCAGGGAGAGTTGAATTTCGCTACTTCACCTCTGCTAGTGCGCCGTGACTGCTCCGTTGCCCTCTGTCGGCCTCCACTGGGCAACATCAGAGGCTTGAGTGGACGCACCGCCTCCTCTGGATCCCTTGGGTATGAAGAAATATGAAATGTGAAGGAATGCATAGAACATGTCTCGGTGGAACCAGTAGCAAGTGACACAATTGCAGAGTTTCATTGAGTTCATATTGGCAAGGTCACGTGACGTCTCAAATATTGAATTGAGGAAGAGCTCCGCTACTGCTCTGAGGAGTGTGCTACACATACTCTCATGCACCACTAGCTTAGCTTATGGCAAGCTAAAAGTGTACGCTCTTGTTTTGGCCGAACAACTATCCACTTTATAGATATTCTGTGTTAGTACACGGCCGATGTGCTTGATGAATTCCAACACTAAAAGTAGTTCCCAGATAATTGTGATATTCCTGTGAGATAATGAGTATATCTCATCGAAATTAATTCTAAAATTTACCAGCAATAAAATTCTAAAGATAATCGATGTTTTAAGAGTGGCCGTAATAAATATTTAAGAAACTTAAAGTTTATAAGCAACTTCACCTGTTATTGCTCAAGCACATTGTAAACACTGACACAATGGAGTTTGATGTGGAAGAGTTCAGAAAGATACGACTGGAATGTTTTGATCACTATTTACAGTTGGCGATGAAAGACTTGGGTGTTAACTTCGTGTTAAAGTCAGAACAAGAAGCTGCACTGAAAGAGATCTATCTGGGACAAAGAGACACATTCTGTGTGTTGTCGCTCCAACAGGAGCGGCACACTGAGCAGTGAGGCGAAAGTAGTCCTGGGAGCTCAGTCTGTGGGCGAGCTATGCCACAATGCCAAAATAGCAAACATGTCGCTCCAATGAGAGCCGCACACTGAGCAGGGTGTGTGCTACAAATGAACCTGCCCACCAACAGAAGTTAAACTACATCCTGTCTGAGTCAGTGGGCTGTCTCCAAATGGTGAGCTCCGTCAGTACAATGGCGCCCTCTACTGGGCTACATCAACCTGGATTGGAGACAGGAAATTTGGACCCCTGCAGCGAGACTTCGCCATCGTTTCACAGTGATTTATATATATATATATATATATATATATATATATATATATATATATATATATATATATATATATATATATATATATATATATATTCGCTTCGACTGCCAAGCGGACATCTGCTTGGGAAAATCAGCTGATGTGCATGTTTTTTTTTCACATTTGTATTTATTGAAGTTTTTAGTTTTACAGTAGACAAAAACAGTATACAGAGACAGTATATACACAAAGAATATGAATAATAATAATAAAACAAAACATAACCCCTCCTTCCCCTCCCCTACACTCAAAAAAGTTAGTTTCTACATATCAAAGTCTTTCACAAATCGTAGAAAGGGCATCCAAGTATCTTTGAAGTCCTCTATATTTTCTTTGGCCACATAGGTTAATTTTTCCAGTGCCAAGTTGCTCAATGTCAGGTCCATCCATTGCTTGACCCCAGATCTCTCAGGTGTCTTTCTATTTCAGAGCAATTACCAGTTTTGCTTGTATCAGGCTAAAATTGATGTTTCCTCTTCTTTGCATCACATTTAACTCTATAACGCCAAGTATATCATATTTGATACAGGATTTTCTGAGATGTCTGCTTCATCAGTGTGATATTTTCTCCCCCAAAAACCCATCGTATACAATGAGATACGTGTAGTGCACAGACAAACCACCAGATGTCAGTATCTTATGCATCAGAGGGCCTTCAGATGAGACATTCATAATGGCTGCCTGAAACAAGTGAGCCACAGTAATTTCCCTAAGAAAATGCAACATTTTATAGGTTTGAAATGTTATGTTTGCTCTGGATTTAAAATGAATGTTTTATGCTAGAACGCCCAATGTAGCAAATATGATACAAATAAAAACTCATATATGCAAAAAGGGTTTTTTTGTTTGTTTGTTTTTTGTTTTGGTGGGTTTGTTAAAAGGTCCAATAAAGACTCTTGTTTCAAAAAATTTGAATTTTCTGACAATTATTTCACAGGGTAGGCTTTATAGGGTTAAAGTAAGTGGGATATATTTGTAGTATACACAATTTAGGGGAATTTTACAATCAATTATATCAGAAATTATTGTAGTTATTTGTTGCCAGAAAATAATAATTTCTTCACACTGCCACATGCAGTGATACAGTGTTCCCTTTTCTTTACCACATTTTATACAATCATCAGGGATACTGGGGTTAAAATGGTTCAGTTTTACTGGAGTGATATACGTTCTGAACAACCACTCCAGTAAAACTGAACCATTTTAACCCCAATATCCCTGATGATTGTATAAAATGTGGTAAAGAAAAGGGAACACTGTATCACTGCATGTGGCACTTAAAAAGGAATTATTCCACGCTTCAATAGTAATGTCACTTTTCATATCAGATCTCCAAGCTTGCAAATATGCATTACTGCTGTCCTTTGATGCTTCCAACAAGATATTATAAAATTTGGAGAGAAGGCCTCTATTCTTATTATTCACAGCAATATTCTCTATAGTGGATAACGGGGGCTCTGTTGTACCTTTCAATAAATTGGTGACAAAACTTCGAATCTGGAGGTATTTAAAAAAAAGGTTCTTGAGCAAGTTATATTTTGTTGTTAACTGTTCAAAAGACATCAGCACTCCATCATTGTACAGGTCCTGAACTTTACATATACCTTTTTCCATCCACATTTTAAAGCCCATGTTGGCACGTCCCGGTTTAAACTCCCTATTGCCCCAGATCGGTGACAGAGCAGAGAGCCCAGACACCTCATTCAAAGCAACATGTGCCTGATGGACAAATGGATTATTTGTGTTTTTAAGGAATTGTTTAGTTTCGGCTGAGTAAAGGTAGGATTGCAATGGCAAATCTGTTATGCTTTGTTCAATATGCATCCATGAAGGAATATCCTTTTTGGCAAAGTAAGAAGTAGTGGCACACAGCTGAGCTGCCCAGTAATACAGCTTCATATTAGGGAGTCTGAATCCCCTAAACGGTCATAGGGTAAATACAGAAGAGAAAGACGTAACCTTGGGCGCTTGTTATTCCAGCTGAATTTAGTTATACTTTTGTTTTAACGAGGAAAACAAAGAGTTAGTAATGAGTAGAGGAATAGATTGAAAAAGATAAAGAAACTTTGGAAGAATTGACATTTTAATAATATTGATACGACCCTATCATGGAAATTGGCATTGCATCCCATCTATCTAGTGAGTGCAGAACTTTTTGTACTAAAGGATCATAATTTAACGCAATTATTTTCTTTAAATCGGGAGTAATCTGAATTCCCAAATAGTTGAAGCTGTCATAAGTGCAAGTAAACCGTGTTTGAATAGGTGGGTTATTTTTATTCAGAAATAAGAGGGAGCTCTTTGCCTGGTTAACTTTGTATCCTGAAAAATGACCAAAATTTTGTAAAATATTACTTACTGTGTAAATGGACCTTTCCAGATCACTGAGAAATAAAACTATATCATCGGCAAATATAGACAAACGGTGTTCTGTTTCTCCTATTTTAATCCCTGACATTTTGGTGGAATTGCGAATAGCCATAGCAAGTGGCTCAATAGCAAAAATAAATAAGAGTGGACTTAGGAGACAGCCCTGGCGAGTTGATCAAGAAAGTTTTATGGGTTTTGACATCTGCTTATTAGTTATTATTTTGGCCACTGGTTCAGTGTATAATAACTGAATCCATTTTAAATAATTTTCTCCAAAACCAAATCTCTTAAGGGTCTCAAAAAGGTATCTCCATTCAATTCTGTCAAATGCCTTTTCAGCGTCTCACAATAGAAAGGCATGGTCAGTGGCTAAATGTTTTTCAGGTAATATGTTTAAAAGTCTGCAAGTGTTGTGAAAGGCTTGCCGATCAAGAACAAATCAATTTTGATCATTACAAATTAATTTTGGGATATGGGTCTCAATTCTCCGGGCCAAAGCTTTACATAACATTTTGGTGTCACATTAGTGATATGGGGTGATACAACCCCATGTCTGAGGTTTGCCTGGTTTTAAGATGACAGAAATGGTTGCCATTCTCAGGGATGGTGGAAGAATACCTTTTTCATATGACTCATTAAACATCTGAAGTAGATGGGGAAACAATATATCTGGGAATTTCTTATAAATTTCTATCGGGAGGCCATCTGGGCCTGCAGCTTTGCCACTGTTCATATGTCTGAGCGCTTCTTTAAGTTCTTCAATACTTAGCTTTTCATCTAAAGTATTTTTAATCACCTCAGAGAGAGTTGGAAAATTTAGGTTATCCAGAAATTGATTTTGTGTATTTTCATCTTGAGGATATTCAGAGCTGTACAACTCTTCATAATATTCAGCAAAAGCATTGTTTATTCTTGTTGGGTCCACAATATTTTCTCCATTTTTTAGTGTAATTGAGTTGATGGCTCTATTGGATTGAATTTTTTTAAGTCGCCAGGCCAAGAGCTTTCCTGCCTTCTCTCCCTGGTCATAATAGGACTGCTTCAACCATAATAAATTAGCTGCAATTTTGGCAGTGCTGAGTTTGTTGTATTCAGACTTTAACAATAGAAGCTTCTTATATTTCTCGTTATCGTGATGGTGAAATAATTGGTTTTGCAATTCTTTAATCTGTTTATCTGTGTCCTTTAATTTATTCACATGCGATTTAGATTTACTTCTGGTGTAGCTTATTATTTCCCCCCTTATATAGGCCTTAAATGCTTCCCATTAAATAGCTGATGTGCATGTTACTCAGACTGTTATAGTAAATTAGTACATTAGTATAGTTTTCGTGAGTGTACAGTGACATCACCCAGCCTGAACATGAAGAACATAATCTGATTAGGGCAGTTCTTTCAGATGGGCCATGGGCCAGCGTAGTCCCGCGTGCACCCCGTCCCTCCCCCACAACCCTATAAATTTCAATTTATTTTCATTTATATAGCGCCACATCCCAACAGAGTTGCCTCAAGGCACTTCACACAAGTAAGGTGAGGTCTAACCTTATTAACCCCCAGAGCAGCAGTGGTAAGGAAAAACTCCCTCTGAGGAAGAAAGCTCAAGCAGACCAGACTCAAAGGGGTGACTCTCTGCTTGGGCCATGTTACAGACACAAATTACAGAACAATTCACAAAATGAATATACAGGAAATGCTGTTGGTGCACAGGACAGGAGGATCGCCAGCACAAATACAACTCCCATCTCTGGATGGAGCTCCACCTTAAACAGAGAGAAAAAACAGAATCAGGCATCAGAAAGACAAGAAATACAGTATAATTTGCCAGCATTAATCAACAAGAAAAACAGAAGAAATACTAAGGTGATCGCCGGCCATTAGTCCTAAGCTTCACTAAAAGACCCATAATTTAGGTAAAGTTGAGGCCCCGGCACATTCCGTTTCCTAATAAAATGAATTAAAAGAGTAAAATGCACAAAACAAAACCATACAAGTATGCTAGCCATACAAAAGGGAAAATAAGTGCGTCTTAAGTCTGGACTTGAAAGACTCCACACAATCTGACTGTTTTATTGATGCAGGGAGATCATTCCACAGAACAGGGGCATGATAAGAGAAAGCTCTATGACCTGCAGACTTCTTATTCACCCTAGAGACACAAAGTAGTCCTGCAACCTGAGAACGCAAAGCCTGGGCCGGTACGTAAGGTTTAATTAGGTCAGCTAGGTAGGGAGGTGCCAGTCCATGAACAATTTTATAGACTAGCAGCAGAACCTTAAAATCTGATCTCACTGGGACAGGAAGCCAGTGAAGAGATGCCAAAGTGGGTGTAATGTGGTTGAACTTTATGCTTCTTGTCAGAACTCTGGCTGCAGCATTTTGAACCAGTTGGAGACCCCTAATGCTAGACTTCGGTAAACCAGAAAATAGAACTTTGCAGTATCTTATCAGTATCAATTTCATATCGTTAGAAAGCTTAGTACGCATAGATTACAAAAATAACTGGTAACAGTAAAAATACTCGGCCTCACTATGACATATAAGCACGTTTATTGACCTAGCTTAGCCAAAAGAACATGGCCGATTATAACATGATATTTTATATAGTTACCAAATCATCATCTTTAAAGTAAATGGGACATATAAGACACTAAATGAAAGCTGTCTTTCTATAGTATCAACTGCATTTTGAAGTTTGTGCACAGCTTTCTTGTTCAGAACAGAGGGTATGCCTTCATGCAAACCCCCATGTCGAAGGTTGTAATGACATACTCTTAACCTACTTCATGTGTGTCTTCTTCTGCTACTCGCAGGCATTCTTTGACAGTTTTGTATTCTGTAATAGGGTGGTTAATGACAGTGTAGTAATCTAATGTCACATATCATAGTGAGGCCCAGTATTTTTACTGTTACCAGTTATTTTTTGTATTCTATACATCCTGAGCTTTCTAGTGATTCCAATTTTATAGTGCTGTAAGACATGTAACTCAGTTGTGCTCAGATTTATTACTACCGTAGCTTTCTGTGACGTGGGTCAGATGGGGAGCGGAGGCTGCACAGTGCTCACTACAAAACAAAACGTTCTCTGCAGCCTTTGAAAGAACTGCATCATATTACGAGGCTTTGTTCTCTTTATAACAGCGACTGAGTGGGAGCACACTGTTGCTATCACGCTGTTTCTGTACAACCTAAGCTCCTCCACCCTCAGATGCTGTTTGTTGTTTGCATATTGCCTTCAAAAGAAATATACAAAAGAATTACTAATCTTCTTGTTATGCCTTCTATGCTATACGTTATCATCGTTATCCTCAGACTTTGGCTGTTGCTCACTGCAGCATTCATACTGCAACAGCAAAAATCAGAAGTGAGCGACGGAATAGCAGAGGGATGTGATGGTTTGACTTCGCAGAATGCTAAGAAGTAAGGTTTTGGAGTGAACAGTCAGGAGGGGAGCTCAAACCTTATTTCACATTTGGAGCTGTTAGTTCAAGAGTATACAAAATGTTAAGCATGCCCTGATTCTGCAAAGTCAAATTGTCCAGGGGTTATTACACAGGTTCCATCCTTCTAATATGAACACTTCTAGATTAGATTAGAAATAAATTCATTCATTCATTCAGATAGAACTTTATTGATCCTTTGGGAAGACTCCTTTAGGGAAATTGAAGTTCCAGCAGCATTGTATAGAGGGTTTTCAATCACGTGACCGATTTGCTACCATCTCCATCGTGGATTACTACGCGGCTGGTGTGTGAAAGAAAATAGAGAGAATGAAAGTTTATTACGAGGCTTTAAACCCTCGAGATAAAGTTGTTTATTGTGATCAATGTTTAGCAGTTGGTTCAGTGGATCCGTATGTCGTATCGGATAGTGAATTTAATGACGATGTAATGAAGTGGTCGGCAGTTTCACAGTTAAAGCTTAATATGGCCAGAACCAAGTAGACCGCCCGTAAATCCACCGGAGAAAAAGCTCAGAGGAACAGCTCACTACCAAAGCCGCTCAGAAGAGCACTCCGGCTACCGTCGGTGTGAAGAAGCCTCACAGTGACAGGCGCGGTACTGTGGCGGTGAGAGAGATCCGCTGCTACCAAAAATCCACTGAGCTGCTGATCCGCAAGCTGCTGACCAGGTCAGCTTTGCTGGCCTCCTGCAGAGCATCACAGTGGAGCTCTGAAAGCGAAGGTCAGTCTTGAGGTCCTGAGCGATTTCTCTCACCAGGCACTGGAAGGGCAGCTTGCGGATCAGCAACTCGGTTAGCCAGAGCGCTCTTCCGGGTGGCTTTGGATTTGGATTTACGGGCAGTCTGCTTGGTTATGGCCATATTAAAGCTTCAGGTCTCTGTGTCGCTTACACTGAAAAAAAAAATACTACTTTGGATCAACTTAAAAAAATTTATGTAATTTGTTACAGCTAATTTTTTTAGTTTCTCACAATGTATATTTTGGATTTTGTAAAGTGATTCCAGCAGATTTAAACTGGAAACCACAATTTTCCATTAGACCAATGTAAATAAGTACTTTGAATGAAGTACACTGTGTTTCACTTTTTTCAGTGTAGAAAGCTCGTAACACTCTACTGATTGATGCACAATAACTGCTGGTAGCCTGTAAAATGAGTGACCTGCCTCATTTTTATCACGTCTGTTTGAACAACCGACAACAGCACAAAAGTTGACCATTGTTGAAGCTTCTGTAATTGTTCACCAAATGCACGTAGCGTATCTCAGCGGCCACTGCATCGTAGTCCAGAATGACCGTGGGGGGCAAAATGACATGACCACTATGTCACATGAAAACCCTCTATAGGGTAAGAGGCACACAGGGTAAGAAGCACACCGAGTATCAAAAGTTAAAAAAAATATAAGAAAGAACTTTATTAATCCTCAAGGATTAATAAGGAATTATATGCATATTCTGCTTTTAGTTGTTCTTTTTATGAGAAAAACACAAAGGTCATTTTTCAAGCTTTGACATGATGTGACCAGGGCTGATATAAACGCTCCGTTTTAGGCATTTAATGGCACAATAAAAATATTGGGGTTCTATTGTTACACAGTAAATTTTGCAGAATAAACTATACTCTGCCAGGATAACATTTGGTCCAAATCTAAATAGAGTAAAATACACTCTATTATAGAGTGAAATCAGCTCTATCGTCTTGTCAAATCAAGTGTTTCTCCTCCAACAAGAGTTGATTTAAAAAAAAATGCTTGGGACTCTGGCGAGGGTGGTCGCATCTCCTCCTCTCTCCTCTCCTTCTTTGTTTTTCCTCTATCTCTGCCCCAACCTTCAAAAGTCCTAACTTCACCAGACTGTGTATTCTTCAAAATATATTTGGAATAACCATGGAATTGATCAGCTGGTCTCTCAACGCTATTGACACCATTTATTTCAACAAGGAATCAGGGCTGGGGGACCCCGCGTGGCCAGATGGAACCTATCCTGCGGGCTATGTTCTCGACGCCTGGGAGAAGTGGTGCATCACGTGCTTGGCACCACTCTCCGTGGAAGACGTTGAAGATTTATTTTTATTTGCCTTTATGGTAGGAGGTCTTTTGCTGCTTGGATTATGCACTGCTCTGACCTACCGGAAAATTGGCAAGACGGCTGCTACCAAAACCACAACCCCCACATGTCCACATTATTAACGAGGTGGGCAAGGCAGTACAATCTCAGACTGCATTAACTTTTGAACTTAAACTCAAGTGGAAACTATCTCGATGCAAATTGTCTGCCATGCAAAGGAATTGATGTTGGAGACCAGTGAATATTCACAATTGGATCTGGACAATTAAAGAGAGGCCACACTGGAATTCTGTGTCTCTTTGTTTAACCCCAACATGGCAGCCTTATCAGCTACCAAAAGTCAAAATTCCCCACTGTTTTCCTCCAGAAGGATTTCAACAGCCTTGGTGAAGCATGTGGCTCCCTCTTCATTTTGCCCTCCCCTACAGACTCTATGCACACACGGACAGAGACTAATATGAGCTCATCTGCACACATGACGCACCCGCCCCACCCCTACTCCTCCTTTGTGGTTCTGTCCCCACCTTCGCCCCACCCCAGCCTCCGCTCTGCCACTCCGGGAGGCCGCGTGGCACAGTTGCAGAGCCCTCCCCCAAGCTCAGCTGCGCGGGACTCTGCTGTGCCCTGCACTCACTTTGCCTCAATTCGGATGGCGGATTGCTTCAAGTTTAATGTACATAAACAAATCAAATGTATATGTGCGGTTGTTTTAATTGCGATGTGTGCCATTATTAGTTCAAACAGTTTTCAATATTTTTCAATTTATTTTTCATTTATGTAGCGCCAAATCACAGCAGGGTTGCCTCCAGTTGCTTCACACAAGTAAGGTCTAACCTTACCAACCCCCAGAGCAACAGTGGTAAGGAAAAACTCCCTCTGAGGAAGAAACCTCAAGCAGATCAGACTCAAAGTGGTGACCCTCTGCTTGGGCCATGCTACAGACACAAATTACAAAAAATTCACAAAACGAATATACAGGAAATGTTGCTGGTGCACAGGACAGTTTCCGGAGAAATACTATACCCATCTCTGGATGGAGCCACACCTCAGAATCAGAATCAGAATCAGAAAAGTTTTATTGCCATATGAGTGAACAAGTTCACAACATTAGGAAATTGCTGCGGTATTCAGTGCTAACATAAAAGACAGAATTCTGTGCAAAAAAAAAAAAAAAAAAAAAAATAGAGCAGTAAAACAAATAATAGTAAGTAAGTCCCTTCGGCTGCTTCCTTGTTTGCACTTGGGGTCGCCACAGCAAATCCAAGGTGGATCTGCATGTTGAATTGGCACAAGTTTTACGCCGGATGCCCTTCCTGACGCAACTAAAAACTTTGCACTATAACAATGTTACAAAATGTACAGAATGTATATGAGGTAAGATAAATATATAAGATATACATACACACACACACATATATATATGGGTGATTCTTAGACTACGGGCACTTATTATGTATGTCCTTTATAATAATAATAATAATAATAATAATAATAATAATAATAATAATAATAATACATTTTATTTGTAATGCACTTTACATTCCATGGAATCTCAAAGTGCTAATATGATCAAAGTCCATTGATCATATTGTATGAAAAACAGAAAAAAGGGGAAATTTCACACTTTTATAGTTATCTTTACAATGAAAGTGTGTTAAGAAATTTGTTCTAGTAGTCTATGATGACTTTTTCACCTTTTTTTTAGCATCATTATATGCAAATATTGCCGTTTTGTGCTTGTCCCACACCCAGACTTTTGATCTTCAATGATAAAAATGAATGGTAAAGAAACGTTTTTTCTAATGTTTTAAAATATCTCTGAATAAAATATCAGTAAAATAATCAAAACATAATTGGGGTATTCAATGTCATACAACTGTTGTGATTTTTTTTAAACAAAATGTAGTTGTCCCACACTGTTGCTGTAATTTCCACCACAACACTGTAATGTCCCTAAACAGTTTGTATGAAAGATTGTTGGGGTAGTTTCTATGGAGATAAACAGTGACATCAGAGCACATGTATATAGCGCCAAATCACAACAAACAGTTGCCCCAAGGCGCTTTATATTGTAAGGCAATGGTGTGGTGGAAATTACATTTAGAAGGCCAATAGTGCCCATAGTTAAAGAATCACCCACATATATATAAGCAACAAGAAAAACAGAAGATATACTAAGGTGATCGCCGGCCACTAGCCCTAAGCTTCACTAAAAGACCCAGAATTTAGATAAAGTTGAGGCCGCGGCATGCTCCGTTTCCTAGGAAAATTAATTAAGAGAGTAAAAAGCATAACTATGCCAGTATGCTTGCCATACAAAAGGGAAAATAAGTGCATCTTAAGTCAGAATGTGACTGTTTTATTGACGCAGGGAGATCATTCCACAGAACAGGGGCACGATAAGAGAAAGCTCTGTGACTCGCAGACTTTTATTCACCCTAGGGACACAAAGTAGTCCTGCACCTTCAGAACACAGTGCCCAGACCGGTACATAGGGTTTAATTAGGTCAGCCACATAGGGAGGTGCCAATCCGTGAACAGTTTTATAGGATAGTAGCAAAACTTTACAATCTGATCTCACTGGGACAGGAAGCCAGTGAAGCGATGCCAAAATGGGTGTAATGTGGTCAAACCTTCTGCTTCGTGTCAAAAGTCTGGCAGCAGCATTTTGGACCAATTGAAGACCCCTGTGGTAAACCAGAAAATAGAACATTGCAGTAGACCAATCTAGAAGAGACAAATGCATGATTCAGGGTCTCAGCATCAGCCATAGACAGGATGGGACGACTCTTCGCTATATTTCACAGGTGGATGAAAGCAGTCCTCGTAATATTTCTAATTTGGAGGTCAAAGGACAACGTAAGACCAAAAATTTTAAGACCAAAAATGTCACTTTGTCGGTGTGATGTATGGCACACGAGCCTAGGCTAAGTGTTAACTGGTCAAATTGATGCCGATGTCTCATTGGACCAAGAACCATTATTTCAGTCTTATCAGAGTTTAACCCCTTAATGCCCATCGTCACATATATGCTACAATCTCTGACTCAAATATGCAAATTACCAAATTGACCTGTATACCCGTTGTCGCAAATTTGCAACATACCATCATTATTATTATAACATTATAACATAAAGTCATTACCAGAATACCCAATATTACTATCTAGTTTTTGTGCAAAAGTGAAATTAATAATCTCAACATTATTTACCATCTACTTAAAGGCAAAAACACACACAAAACATTTTTTTATATACAGCTATATAAATTCGGGCATTAAGGGGTTAAAAGTAGGAAGTTGCTAGACATCCTGCTTTTCACAAGGCAAGCTTCTAAGGATTTTATGTGGGTGAGATTATCAGCAGTTATCGGCATGTATAACTGAATATCATCAGCATAGCAGTGAAAGGTAACTCCAAAACGCTGTAATATGTGCCCAAGGGGTACTGTATAAAGGGAGAAAAGCAGGGGGCATAAGACACACCCCTGCAGAACCCAAAATTTCATGTCACTAAGGTTAGAGTTAATGTTATTATTGTACAGGACACAGTGAGAGCAACTGGTCAGATATGACGTCAACCATGCAAGGGCATTCCCAGTACTCCTAAAATGATTCTCCAGTCTATCGAGTAGAATATGATGATCCACAGGATCAAACGCAGCACTGAGATCTAACAGCACCACAACCGTAGTGGTGTCAGAATCCATTGCAAGCAGAATATCATTTACCACTTCAGTGAGAGCCGTCTTTGTGGAATGATATTTTCTAAAAGCAGACTGCAGTGGCTCAAAAAGATTATTCTCCGTAAGATGGTCCACGAGCCACCAGTAATAATTGTGGATTAATTGCTTTATTTCTGATGTAATTGGGTGTAAAGATAATTTTGTTGCACTTGTTGTAAAGTGTAAATCATCATCATTTAGCACTGTGATAGAGTATATTTAACTTTATATAATGGCTGAATGGGTCCTTGTCATTTGATGGGTGCTTTGTATGTCAAGTGACATGGACTATTCGTCCCATTTGTGTTGCATTACATTTAGAGTGCAATTTGTTTCCATTTAGAGTCTAAATTTGGTTCCATACGTTTGGTACCATTGCAATCTGTGCACACACACACATCTACACACATGCGTGCACGCACACATGCATACACACACAATGCATGTGCGCGCACACACTCAAAACAAATCCAGTGCGCTGTAAGCCGTCTGTTTTTTTTTTTTGTTTTTTTTTTGCTGCACTGAGGAAATAAACAATCTTTTTTAGGTAGTACACATGCACACAAGTGTCTTCGTGTTTGTGTGAGCGTGCACTGTGCACTGCGCACCGCGCGCCGCGCGCATGCTCACACAAGTTGGGCGTTGCTTAGCTTTAAAACAAACATGGCGACATTTGTTTTGCTGACGGACAACAATTTGATGCATGGCATGGTGGATTTAATCGTCAGAATTATTTTTAGACTCCTATTTAAAGGTCGTGTTGGATTGTTGATGTCAAAGTAGCAGTGATTCACCAAAGATGGATTAATTTCTGATGTTGATTTTTTCACTGCACTGAGGAGGTACCAAAATTCTGTTTGTAAATTAATATAATATAAAATGACAAGGATCTATTTTAACCATTATATAAAACAAATAATGAATGTTTTTACATTCTTTCAATGGAACAAATATTTAATTCTCAGAGCTTTATGATAGAAAATAATAATCACTCCAAGGTGTACCCAGTTTTTTCATTTCCCTGTTTTCTCCTTGCTGTCAAAGACGCCGCCCTGCATGTTTCGCATACTTCCCTGGGAACACATAAAATTGTGCAACTGTTATGCTTTTCATTCTATCTTCTCCTTCCTTCCTTACCCTATAGCCAGATTAGCTACAAATGATGGTGACAAGCAATTGCTATTTGTCACTTGATGGGTGCTCCTGGGGCAGGGCCAGTTTATGCTGTTATTGTGCACAATAACCACAGACAATTTGAGAATCAATTTGATCACACTAGGAGCACTGAGCTGTGCTTTGGTCATTGGCTGTGTAAGGAGCACCAACCGACTAAGCATTTTTTTTAAAGTGCAGGTGAGTGTAATTTATTATTTCATTTTTGTTTCACAAGAAGTATGGAGGGTCGCATGGTGGCTTAGTGGATAGCACTGTTTCCTCACAGCAAGAAGGTCATGGGATTGATTCCCATCTTTTTTGCGTGGAGTTTGCATGTTCTCCCCATGTTCACGTGGGTTCCGTCTGGGTGCTCCGGCTTCCTCCCACATCCGACAACATGCAGGTTAGGTGGATTGGAAACTTAAAAAAAATTGTCCGTAGGTGTGCATGCGGGTGTGAATGTGTTTGTTTGTTTATACAGTTGTATGCAAAAATTTGGGCACCTGTGATGATTTGCATGATTTTCCTTTATAAATCATTGGTTGTTTGGATCAGAACTTTCAGTTAAATATATCATATAGCAGACAAACACAGTGATATTTGAAAAATGAAATGAAGTTTATAGGATTTACAGAAAGTGTGCAATAATTCTTTAAACAAAATTAGGCAGGTGCATAAATTTGGGCACCCCAACAGAAAAACATGCATCAATATTTAGTAGATCCTCCTTTTGCAGAACTATCAGCCTCTATACGCTTCCTATAGCTTCCAATGAGAATCTGGATTATGGTTGAAGGTATTTTGGACCATTCTTCTTGACAAAACATCTCAGGTTTGTTGGTTTCTGAGCATGGACAGCCCGCTTAAAATCACACCACAGATTTTCAATAATATTCAGGTCTGGGGACTGAGATGGCCATTCCAGAACATTGTACTTGTTCCTCTGCATGAATGCCTTAGTAGATTTTGAGCAGCGTTTAGGGTCGTTGGCTTGTTGAAAGATCCAGCAACTTCAACTTTGTCACTGATTCATGAACATTGTTCTCAAGAATCTGCTGATATTGACTGGAATCCAGGTGACCCTCAACTTTATAGCACCATCAGTGCAGAAAGGTACATCCAGGTTTTGGAGCAACACATGCTGCCATCCAAGCAACGTCTTTTTCAGGAACATCCCTGCTTATTTCAGCAAGACAATGCCAAGCCGCATTCTATGTGTTACAACAGTGTGGCTTTATAGTAAAAGAGTGCGGGTACTAGACTGGCCTGCCTGCAGTTCAGACCTGTCGCCCATTGAAAATTTGTGGCGCATTATGAAGCACAAAATATGACAAAGGGGACCGCGGACTGTTGAACAATTGAAGTCATACATCAAGCAAGAACAGGAAAGAATTCTACAAGCTACAAAGCTTCAACAATTAGTGTCCTCAGTTCCCAAACGCTTATTGAGTGTTGTTAGAAGGAAAGGTGATGTAACACAGTGGTAAACATACCACTGTCCCAGCTTTTTTGAAACATGTTACAGGCATCCATTTCAAAATGTGCAAATATTTGCACAAAAACAATAAAGTTTATCAGTTTTAACATTAAATATCTTGTCTTTGTAGTGTATTCAATTGAATATAGGTTGAAGAGGATTTGCAAATCATTGTATTCTGTTTTATTTACATTTTACACAACATCCCAACTTCATTGGAATTGGGGTTGGGCTGGGAAACCAGTTCTCTTTTTCAATGATGACCTGGTCAAGAGGCACAAGAAAAAGCATAAAATGAAACATTCAGTACAACCCATACGATATGACATTTTTCCATTACGACCAGATGAAAATGACGAGTGCCAGCATGTACAAATTATTCAAATTAGGAATAGAAACAATATACACAAAATGTGATTTACTGAATATTCTTTGAGGAATAGAACACAAAGAGACATGGCTAGCAGTGACAACCGTCAACTATGATTTGTTACTGTTTTTGTTTGAATATTTTAAGTGATGAGAAAGCTAAGTTTGAGTGTGATTGGTTGTGACTTTTGATTCCTTGTAGCAACAAAATAAAAAGACTGACCTCCAAAACCTGTACAAACTTGAATTGAGGAGCAGAATGAAATTGCTGGGTCATAAATGGCAATTGCTGTCCGAAAGGTATAGAAGGCTTGTGATAGCAATGTGTCTTCCTCGGGATTGTTTTATAGATTAGTTGTAGGAAATGTTTTAGCCACCTGGTATGAAGGGACAACCAGTTTACAGAGATTACACAGTGACGAGACATAAAGGGTGCATCTATAGCAAAACTGATAGCTGAGGGTTGTCATGTGTCAGGTTTGGTGAGGATGCCCTGTGATGATGTATTATAGATTGTGTCACCATTGTCATACAGAGGAAGGATGAAGGGTGAATCCAGACAGAAGCCAAGGTGTGGTACTTATAGGAGTTGACAACCTCCAGTGCTAAACCATCAGCCTTGATGATCTTGGGGGGCTGGAAATGGGATTTTTATGTTTTAAGATTGCAATTGTCCAGAAGTGATTGTGATTGTTTTGTCTGGCTTTCTGAAGATGTTTTAATGGTATAGTTGAAAATCAGTGGTGCCATTTTTGACCAGGACTGTACAAACTGTGCCATGTCCTTAGTTTCCCCCCATACCGGAAGGAAATTATTTAATTTTCTAAAATTACACTGTGCTAGTAGAATGTCTGTTTGATGTGATGCAACAGGATGACAGTCAGAAAAATTAACAGTACTGCAGATGTCAGTCTGCTATTACTTTAATGACAGCCCTGAGACACTGACGTCACTGCTGTCACACCACTTTCCAAGTTAGGTCACTTTGTTGTCAGAAAACTATCAATGAATGAGTGAAAACGGCTTCATGCAACAATTACCCTTCATTTCAAGAAGCATGTGTGATGCTATCCATTTCTTTCAAAATGTTGGATTTAAAAATGTCTTGGACTGTAAATGAGGCTTCGTGGGAAATAACATTTTAGCCTTCTTGGGAAAAAAAAAAAAAAATCAGTTTCTTCACATGTCAGAAATGAGCCACATAGCGAACCGCCAACTTTCAATTCCACCTTTAATTTAAGTGGCCTATTTACTTGCAGAAAATCAATTTCTTTGTAATTTCACCATGAAATGCCACTTTGTCTCTAAGACATTCTAGAATATATTGATAGAATTGTCAACAGTTTGAGCAAATATACAATAAAACCTGTTGGTTAAGGTACGCATCAGGCCATCCGATGTGTTCATCCTCATTTTCTGGGAGAGTTATTGAACATTTTCTAGCTTGAACACGTCTTGCCATAAAAACAAAGCAACTAAATATTTTGCTCAGCTTTATGGTGAAATTCTCTTTGATAAGCTTCTAAAAATGTGCTGCACAAACTTTTATGAAATGAATAATTGTTAGAATTGTTTTCTCAAGTACATGGTAAATGAATTGTGATGTTTGAATCGTTTTTAGCCTTCCATCTGCCACAAGAAACTGAGCAATCGTGATACGGTTGACAAATAAAGTGTATCATGGCTGAACAATAAATTGTAGAATAAATCCAAACAGAACTCTCATATTTTTATCATGCTCATTTAATTTGTTGCTTGGATGCTTTGTACCATAATGCAGTTGGTGACAAAGAAAGCCTGCATGTGGAACATTCATTGCAATTGAAAGTGCGCCAGCCAGTTCCTTGTGCTGGCTTGGACAAAAGCAATATGTCTCACAGCCTGCTGCTGTATGCATGAAATTCTGATTTATTCAGTGTAAATTGTTTCTGGACTGGAGGAAATGATTACGAATCAATTGTTTGTTTGTTTTTTTTGTTGTTTTTTTTGGCTGTTTGCAGAGCAAAAGCAGTTGTTCCTTCGTGCTTTTGGAAGCCTCAGTTGAGCAAACTATAAGGATGCAAAGTCTAAAAGTTTGAATCTAATATTCAATCATCCTTCAAGATGTATTACTTATCGTTTGTGACATCATGTTATTGAAAATGGAAGGTGTGGTCCAGTACTACGCCAGAATTAATTATTTCATGCCATGACTCTGACAGGGCTATTTATAATTAAAGTGGCAGCAGGTATGTATTTATGTTAAAAAGTTAGTGTGACATCTAAGGTGGAAATGTTGGTTGAGAGTTTGTTTTGCCTGAAAATACCAAAGTCTGACTCACTTCAATAATATGCAAGTTACCATTATCCTCCAAATTGTGCAATTTAAGTTAGCAAATTGAAATCACACTTAGAAAAATGCTAAATGGACTGCATGTATATAGCGCTTTTCCATCTGCATCAAAGGGCTTTACAATAATGCCTCACATTCACTCTGATGTCAGCGTGCTGCCATACAAGGTGCTAATTACACACCAGGAGCAACTAGGGGATTAAGGACCTTGCCCAAGGGCCCTTAGAGATTTTCCGGTCAGGCTGGGATTTCAACCGAAGATCTTCTGGTCTTAAGCCCAACGCTTAACCACTAGACCATCACCTCCTCTCTCTAGGCTCTCTAATACAGCAAAAGGTTTGGCAACCGCATGAGGTGGCTTTTCAGGCAATTAGAAAAAGCATACTTCACAAAACTGCAATAACTCCACAATTATAGGCCACATGACCTACAGAAAGAGTCACATGACATTCTAAAATACATGGCATGGTATGTATGGACAGAGGAACAGTGGTGTCAAAAGTACACACATTTGTTACTTAAGTAGAAGTATAGATACTGCAGTTTAAAAACACTCTGGTAAAAGTTGAAGTATCAACTTGACCTCTTTACTCAAGTAAAAGTGAAAAAGTATGTGCTCCAAAACCTACTTAAAGTATAAAAGTATAAAGTAACCTTAAAAAAAAAAAAAAAAAAAAAAGGTAGATGCCACTATATGAATTGAAAGCTTAATTTAAAAACTGATTCATTCTACATGTGGCCCAAGACCCAAAACCCAAAATTACCCCCCAACACCACCTGCATGAAAATGTTTCAATTCTAGAAGCTCTGAAATGCAATCTGGGACTATTCCAGACAATAAACTGCAGTGAGTGCAGCATCCATTTAGTGAGAAAAAAAAAACTTTCCTTATTCAGATTCATTCCAGTAGTATTCTGCTCTTACTAGGATGCAGCAGTTTTCTAGTTTGGCAGATAGTTCTGGAGGAAATCACTGAAGAAATTAACACATTGACAATATGGTTTGACCAAAACAAACTGTCATTAAACTTAAATAAAACAGGGATGAAATGGAGGTGTAAGAGTCACTAGGTGTTCACAGGAAACACTTATTTATTTCTGTATGTATGTATGTATGTATGTTCATTGTTAGTTGCTTTTATATTTTATTTTCTGTTGTGTTTCTATTCAGGTTCTTTTTGTCTCTTTCTCTGAAATTGTATATAATAATTATCATTAGATTATTAATATATAAACAAAAATAAATTTAAGAAATATTACAATTTGAAAACAAATGCACCCGAACGTGAAGACAGTTGGAACTGCTTCATGCTAACTTTTAACATTGAAAATGCCATAGACATGCTAACGTGTTAGCGTCGCTTCCATTTTTAAGTTATAAAATACATCCATCAATTGTTTCAGAAGACCATAACAGGTCGGTTTAACATAGAAAAGGTAAATAATACTCACAGAAGTATGCTCTTTAGGGTTTTAGCGGGGGAAAATTAAGCGAAAGAAAGAAAGAATAAACGAAACAATAGGTTGAAGCATTGCTTCAATCTGCAAACCACTGCTTCGACTGGTTCAAAATCCATTCCTTTATCTTCATTGATCCATGTTTCTGATATAGCAATTATGTAAATTTTTTTTAAAATTGACTTAAATATTCTTTAATGTTGTTAAAATTTGCATACAGACTTCTGCTGTTGAAATTGATTATTGATAATTTGTAATCCGTTTTAATGATCCGATTAAACTGTTCATCTGTATAATAGCAACAACTGTCATTAATATTTGAGAAGAAATTATTGTCCGGGTCTATATCGTGCTCCAAGTCCAGTACATTGTGGTCTGTGTATTTAAATGTTCTCAGTTCTACTTTTCCATGATCAGCAATCCTTTGAGTTATATCCTTCTTGTCTCCAGATGTAGATGATGTAGTAGATGAATAGGTTCCTCTGGTCTGTGTCATGGTGTTGTGATGTGTTTGTGTCCTGATACCTTATTGGTCGTATTTGTCCAGTTCCTTGATGTTCCTGATTACCATAACCTTCGCTTGTTCTGGTGTTCCGTTCAGTTTGATGAATGTTTTGCAGTTGGATGTCCATGTCTGTTGAATTTTTCCCTGCTTTTTTAAGAGACGAGCTTTCCTGGCGATGTCTGCGTTTCTTTTGGTCAGATGTTCATTGATGAATACGTTTGTTCCTTTGAGTTTCCGTCCCTGTTTTAACAATGCCATTTTATGTTTTCTGTTGACAAACCTCATAACTGCTCGCTTGTCTCCATCCTTTCTCCTGGGCAGGGGGTGGCACGCTTCAATGTTATTACAGTCCATTTGAATACCTTTAGATTGCAGGAAGTCAGCCACCTGTTGTTCCACTGAGCTGGCCTCCTGCTCACTGGCCTCCCCTCCGCTGTCTTCTGACACCGCCCGTGCGTAGGATCGAGGTTTAATATGAATTCCTGTAATAATAACGTCGTTCATCCTTGTGTACTGTTCCAACTCTGCAACACGGTTCTCCAGGTACACCAGACGCCGGTCTTTCTCGGCATTCTGGATCCGGAGAGCCTTCACTTCTTCCACCAGCTCCATAATGGATTTCTGCTGCATTTTAACAACAGAGATTTCCTCAGACAAAAAGTCCAGGGACTTCTTGATATCGTCTCCCTCCTCCGCCGTCAGTGCCTTCTTCGGACCCATGGTCAGATAAATCCGCGCTGGCACCTCGGTAAAGCCGCGCCGGTGGATGTGCGCTGACGCCTCAGCGCACATCCACCGGCGCTGAAGCCAAGGGTAACGAGGCTGTTTGTTTTAAAAATGTAAGGAATAGAAAGTACAGATACTTGTGTGAAAATGTAATAAGTAGAAGTCGGAAGTAGGCAGAAAAATAAGTAATGGAGTAAAGTATAGATACCTAAAAAGTGTACTTAAGTACACTGGAGAGGAAGAAATGGAGAGTTTGTTCAACCTTAAAAGAGATAACATTATGGCAATGAAATAAAAACAATGAAATGACAAGGGTTTGTGGACCATACTCTTCTGTCGCCATGATTATAGGAATTGGATTTCTCCTGACAGGAGAAAAACCCAACATTTGCATTCCATCATTCCATCACTCAGTGAAAATGCTGTCATTTCACTATAGTGTTTTGTCAACATTATCAAATTATTGCTTAACTTTATACCTTTAATAGTGCAAACCTGTAATGGAAATCTTGCTAGTTACTCAACAACCGCAGTTACAGTAATATATTTTTCGCTTTGTGTGTTTGTTGGCAAGACTGCTTAAAAACTACTCAACAATAATAAATTTAGGGCTTTTATTAACTTTTTAAAAAAAATTCCAGATCGAGCATTTTTCGCTAATTTATTAACAAATGATGATAATGATGTAAATCTCTTTAGAGCACTCACACTCATCCTCAACCGCTTAGTCCAATTAAGGGTCGCAGGGGGGCTGGAGCCTATCCCAGCAGTCATAGAGCGTGAGGTGGGGTACACCCTGGACAGGACACCAGTCTGTTGCAGGGCCACATATAGACCAAAAAAAAAAAAAATTCACATCCGCACACACACCTACGGACAATTTAAAGTTTCCAGTCCACCTAACCTGCATGTCTTTGGATGTGGGAGGAAGCCGGAGCACCTGAAGAGAACCCCCACAAACACGGGGAGAACACACACTCCACACAGAAAGGCCACAGGTGGGAATCAAACCCATGACCTTCCTGCGGTGAGGCAACAGTGCTAACCACTAATCCACCGTGCTGCCCTCTTTAGAGCATGAGACTCAGTGTTGCAACCATTAATCAATGACTAATCAACTATTAAATTAATCGACAACTATTTTGATAATCACTGAATTGTTTTGAGCAGTTTTTTTTTAAATATATATCCAAAATTTGTGATTTCAGTGTCTTAAATGTGAATACTTTCTGCTTTATTTTACGAGCTGCTCCACTCTTCTCTAGCAGTGAATGGAATAACTTTGGGCTTTGGACAAACCAAGACATCTGAAGGTGTCATTTTCGGCTCTGGAAAACACGACAAGCATTTTCACCAATTCTTCACATTTTATAGACCAACTAATCGGCTATCTGGGAAAATAATGGATTGATTGTGTTATGTGTCGGACGCAGCCCGGAGAACCGACCAGCGTTTGAAGGACCCAGTATAAAATAAGCAGAGCACGGTACAAAGGATAACAGAGTTTAATAAACATAACAGTGATGTGAAAAAATACAAACAAGTGCGCGGTCTGGCATGGCGGATTTGCGGTGTGCTCCCAGCAGCACAAAACGGTCCGGAGCCAGAACCAGTTCGGACCCAAGGACCCCGCCGACACCCCCCAGGTGGCCGCGACAAACCGAGTCTGTGAAAGAAGAAATCATTATGTAAGTCCACACTCAACACACAGAGAGACCACTCAAAGGTGCACAAACAGCAAACACTTCCTGGCTTAATTACTAATCAGCTTCCCACCCTGCAGGCATGGAACATCCAGTTCACAAAACTCCACTGCAGAGGAAGCTGATTTAAACGACCAACATACAGCTCAATATAATAAGGTGTGAGGGACACCACATTTACTGACTGTATAAATGTTAGTCACAAAATCTAACGTACCTCAGGAAGTGTGCTGACGAGCGTGAGACCTCACCCCCTCCTCTTTCACAGACTATACATCAAACCTGGACGTTCTCTGCATCCACTGATGATGAGATGGCTCCCGAGACGACGATCTCACTCGTCTGGTCACAAGGTCGAGTCTCTGGCAAATACACACTGTGTACTCCAGTCTTAAATGCCACCATGTTCCAATCCATGCAGATGCACCACAGCTGTGAGTCCTGATGAGCCGCAGGTGATCAGCCTCAGGTGATCAGGGTGAGGTCCTGATAAACTCAGCTACACAGCCACTCAGTCCCAAATGCAAGCCACCTGGAAGGAAAAACAAAAGACAGGACAGAAAACAGAAACAAAAGGCAGCCAGGCCCCCCCAGCCACACAACAGATTGAGCGATTATAAAAAGTAACTTAATTTCAGCTCTCATGGGATTTGAAATCATTTAATCTACTGTGAAGCTGATGTGGTATGGTGCAGAGTGAAAGCAGAAATGGTGTCACGTCAAAAAAGCTCTATCAAGAAATGTATTAGTTCTGGCTTAGGGTTACGTCAGATGTAATTACTCTTTGGGCAGCACAGTGGCTTAGTGGTTAGCACTGTTGCCTCACAGCTAGAAGATCATTGGATCAATTCCCACCTGTGGAGTTTGCATGTTCTCCCTGTTTGTGTGGGTTCCCTCCAGGTGCTCCAGCTTCCTCCCACACGCGGGTGGGAATGTGTTTGTTTGTTTGTCTATATGTGGCCCTGTGATGTACTGTTTTCCTGTCCAGGGTGTATCCTGCCTCTCGCCCTACACTGCTGGGATAGGCTCCAGCATCCCTCCCCCTGTGCCCCTTAATTGGAGAAAGTGGGTATAGAAAATGGAAAGTAATTGGTGTGGATCTGGATAAAGGGAAGACCTTTTAAAATGCAAATGAGCATGTTTTTGTGGCACATGCTGAAAATACTATGTCTGGGTTGAACACACTGTCACAGTGCAATTAGTGACTCATCTGAGCTCTAGAATTTTCACTAAATAAACCTTGTCTTTGTCTCTCCCTTGTAGATGTTGTCTCATTTGGCCTGCCAACCCAAGATGTGTCATAAGAGGTTTCTGCACAACTCCAAATCAACTGTCTCATTAACTCTTAATATATTTTCACATCTGGGTTTAACAATACTGCTCTGTTTGATTGGGGTTTTTTTGGAAGGGGATGTGCAGGGGGGATTTATCTCCATCTGGTGCATATAATCTGTTTTACTTTTTTTAGGAACCTCATAGCATCAATATATTGATATCACCTGCCATCCCTTTTAACTGGAGCACAAGGTGCCTGGTGTAATAGGACTGAAAGGAGGACAAAGACATGGATAGGACTTCTGGTGAGGAAACAGATCTGTACAGACAGAGAAAGAATGCATACATGTGGAATCAGCTTTAACTTAACAGCAGAGATTGACCTCACTTATTTAAAAGTAGCTGGGTCATTTCACAGTAATTGACTATTTTGTGTCCTGCCTGATAGAATTCCCTAAAGGTAAGGTTATTTTTGTTCTTAAAGCCCCGGTCACACGGCACTTACGAAGGACACCAAAGCCAAAACAAAACAAGAAATCTGGACTTATGTTGACTTTCGGAGACATCGTTTAACCGTCATCCAGCTTCATTTCTGTAGCTGGCGCTTCGTCAGAATTTTCAAACTGTTGAAAAATGTGAACGAATCCTGACGACAACCTCAATTCACCTGTATTCCGTTTTGCTTTCTGTATTGACGGTTCCTCATTGTTTGCGTAGTTCCCGTACTTTCAGTGTTCCGTTTGATTGTCGTCCAACTTTGTGCAAACCTCCAGCCTCTCAACGTCTCTGGCTGCAAAAACGCAGACAACGCAGCTGAAGGCGGCTGTGGACAGCACAGACTCGCTACAGAAATGGTCACACATTGGCACTTCATTTTGTTTCTGTTTTAAAGCGTCAACGTCGCCATTCACTTCATTTTTCTTTTGTTAGTTTCAGTTTTGTTTCGGTCTTTTATGTGCTCTGCACTCGCAGGCTTTTCGGTGATAGGAGAAGTCCAGGCTCATTCGTCCACTTTTTTTCAACGATTTGTTATTTTAGGACTTTTTTTCCTTCATTCAGCAAATGCCATGTGCTGCGTGACCGGGCCTTTAGGTCCATAATCAGTACAAATTAGTAGGACACATATTCTTAAGAAATAACCCAAATAAACACCACTCTCCATGATTAATTGAACAATGAATTGAAATCAAAGTTCAATGAAAAATGGTGATGTCCTCAACCGTTGCTTGAAAATTGAGTTTTATTTGTGAATTTCTTACATTTTTTAAACAAAACTACCATTTTTGAGTTTAATAATGGTGTTAATTCACATTCCACTGCATTAAGTATGCAGTTCCCCTATAAAGTTTTTTTTTTTCCATTGTTACCTATGTGGCAGCATGGTGGCTTAGTGGTTGGCACACAGCAAGAAGGTCATTGGATTGATTCCCACCTGTGGCCTTTCTTTGTGTAGTTTGCATGTTCTCCCCATGTTTGCGTATGTTTCCTCCATGTGCTCCAGCTTCCTCCCACATTGAAAGACATGCAGGTTAGGTGAATTGGAAACTTTAAAAAATTGTCGATAGGTGTGCGTGTGGGTGTGAATGTGTGTGTTGCAAATTAATTATTTAAAAATCATACAATGTGATTTTCTGAATTTTGTTTTTTTTTTTAGATTCTATCTCTTACAGTTGAAATGTACCTACAATAAAAATTACAGACCTCTTCATTCTTTGTAGGTGGGAAAACTTGCAAAATCGACAGTGGATCAAATACTTATTTGTCTCACTGTATATGTCCCTGTGACGAACTAGCGTCTGTTGGCATCAGGTGTGCCCATGACCATTAATTGGAGGAAGCGGTTGAAGATGAGAGTGAGTGTTACCTATGTCTCCTAAGGTCTCATGTCAGTGCCGCTACCGGCTTCCAATGCCAACGTAATTCAAGTAAAGGAAATACTGATACAACGTACGGCATTTTCTGATAGTGGGGAGGAGCTTCTGTGAAACCTCTCAACTGCGGCATGGGGGGGGGGGGGGGGGTTGCTGAACTGTAGCCGAGCTGTTTGAGAGAGCTCTGTTCCGCAGTTGAGGAGCAATGCTCTAAGCCGCGGGTAACAGCAAATTTCTGCCCAGCTCTCGGTGTTGTGGAAGTGTAGGAACACGGACCCACAACAGGGGCGCAATGAACGGACAATGGAGGAAGATAAATAACAAGTTTTACTATTGTGAAACAAGCACAATAATTACAACAATCACAATTTGGGGCCGAATCCGCTGGTGTCGTGTGGGCAGGCTCGAAGGTAGGAGACGCCCGTCTCAGTAGAACCGGAACCACCCAGATCTCCTCTGCCACCGAACCCTGGAGATGCTGGAACCGCCAAGTCCCGAATTCCCAGGTGGCCACTGCCTCCGCTCGTCGGATCCGGTACTGCTGGCAGGAGAGAGCACACACACAGGTGGGATGCGAGCACCCGATAATGGAGAGGGGAGAAGCCGCCTCCACCTCTTGTCAATGTACAACAGGAAGGTGAGTACTTATCCAAGCAATAAGCTCCTAGTAGTCAACACTCCTGAAAAGGCTTTACAAATGATTAGTCAGTTTACACTAAATGTGCATGCGGAGATTACTACCTCAGTCGTAGACGATATCTCGGCACTGAGGTGGAGACGCCGTCCTCCTGATATACCCTGGTGCTGAGTTGAAACAGCTGTGTCCCATAATGGGTGACAGCTGTCACCTTGGCTGCTCTCACCAGGTGGCGACGCCCTCTGGTGGTGGTGGGCCAGCAGTACCTCCTCTTCAGCGGCCCACACATAACACTCGGGTTCAAATTGTCTGTGCCACCAAGCATGGATTTAATGAAAAATGAACTGAATTGTTGCCTAAAATGTGTGCTGAAAAGTCAGCCGCTTCAGCGTCCCGAGGCTGTGAAACACTACGAAATGCCAGCTCAGAGCCCAGCTGAGGAGCATAGCCGAACACAGTTTCTATCCACTGAATGGCAAAAAATAACTCCATGAAAATCCTTCAGTATAATCCAGAGTTTCTCGTGTGATCATAAGTGATGATATGTTTAGAAATTTACAGTTCATTTTACAGTTGAAAGGCTTTGCGTTTCCAAAAAGAGAGAGAAAGGGAGGGAGAGAGAGAGAGAGACAGAGAGAGACAGAGTGAGTGAGCAAGAGAAAGAGTGACTGAGAGACAGAGAGAGACACATGGAAAGAGAGGATGTAATTTCTAATTTTTACTCTTTAGCACTTGCGTTGACAATGTAAACTAATGTTTCCTATGTCAATAAAGCTGCATTGAAATTGAAAATTGAGAAGGAGAGACTGACAGAGAGACAGACAGGGGAGAGAGAGAGAGATGTCTTTTCTCTTTTAAGTCTATAAAAATAAGTCTATAAAAGTCTATAAATAAAAAAGAACTTAATTGTTTCGCCAAAACATCTAATCTGGGTTTCCATCTTAGATGTGCCTTCTGGCAAATTGTAGCTGAACTTTCAGGTCTCCTTTTTAAGAAAATCCTCTTCTAAACACTTCATCATGAAGCTGTATAACTGGGAATACAAAATATCCTCATATAAAATCAACAATAATGATAATATTCTAATCAAATCAAATCAATTTTATTTATATAGCGCCAAATCACAACAAACAGTTGCCCCAAGGCGCTTTATATTGTAAGGCAAGGCCATACAATAATTACGGAAAAACCCCAACGGTCAGAACGACCCCCTGTGAGCAAGCACTTGGCGACACTGGGAAGGAAAAACTCCCTTTTAACAGGAAGAAACCTCCAGCAGAACCAGGCTCAGGGAGGGGCAGTCTTCTGCTGGGACTGGTTGGGGCTGAGGGAGAGAACCAGGAAAAAGACATGCTGTGGAAGAGAGCAAAAATCAATCACTAATGATTAAATGCAGAGTGGTGCATACGGAGCAAAAAGAGAAAGAAACACTCAGTGCATCATGGGAACCCCCCAGCATTCTAAGTCTATAGCAGCATAACTAAGGGATGGTTCAGGGTCACCTGATCCAGCCCTAACTATAAGCTTTAGCAAAAAGGAAAGTTTTAAGCCTAATCTTAAAAGTAGAGAGGGTGTCTGTCTCCCTGATCCGAGTTGGGAGCTGGTTCCACAGGAGAGGAGCCTGAAAGCTGAAGGCTCTGCCTCCCATTCTACTCTTACAAACCCTAGGAACTACAAGTAAACCTGCAGTCTGAGAGCGAAGCACTGTATTGGGGTGATATGGTACTATGAAGTCCCTAAGATAAGATCAATCAATCAATCAATTTTTTTTTTTAGATAGCGCCAAATCACAACAAACAGTTGCCCCAAGGCGCTTTATATTGTAAGGCAAGGCCACACAATAATTATGTAAAACCCCAACGGTCAAAACGACCCCCTGTGAGCAAGCACTTGGCTACAGTGGGAAGGAAAAACTCCCTTTTAACAGGAAGAAACCTCCAGCAGAACCAGACTCAGGGAGGGGCAGTCTTCTGCTGGGACTGGTTGGGGCTGAGGGAGAGAACCAGGAAAAAGACATGCTGTGGAGGGGAGCAGAGATCAATCACTAATGATTAAATGCAGAGTGGTGCATACAGAGCAAAAAGAGAAAGAAACAGTGCATCATGGGAACCCCCCAGAAGTCTACGTCTATAGCAGCATAACTAAGGGATGGTTCAGGGTCACCTGATCCAGCCCTAACTATAAGCTTTAGCAAAAAGGAAAGTTTTAAGCCTAATCTTAAAAGTAGAGAGGGTGTCTGTCTCCCTGATCTGAATTGGGAGCTGGTTCCACAGGAGAGGAGCCTGAAAGCTGAAGGCTCTGCCTCCCATTCTACTCTTACAAACCCTAGGAACTACAAGTAAGCCTGCAGTCTGAGAGCGAAGCGCTCTATTGGGGTGATATGGTACTACGAGGTCCCTAAGATAAGATGGGACCTGATTATTCAAAACCTTGTAAGTAAGAAGAAGAATTTTAAATTCTATTCTAGAATTAACAGGAAGCCAATGAAGAGAGGCCAATATGGGTGAGATATGCTCTCTCCTTCTAGTCCCTGTCAGTACTCTAGCTGCAGCATTTTGAATTAACTGAAGGCTTTTTAGGGAACTTTTAGGACAACCTGATAATAATGAATTACAATAGTCCAGCCTAGAGGAAATAAATGCATGAATTAGTTTTTCAGCATCACTCTGAGACAAGACCTTTCTAATTTTAGAGATATTGCGTAAATGCAAAAAAGCAGTCCTACATATTTGTTTAATATGCGCTTTGAATGACAAGAAGATCATTTGTAACCTTCACTAATGCTGTTTCTGTACTATGATGGATTCTGAAACCTGACTGAAATTCTTCAAATAGACCATTCCTCTGCAGATGATCAGTTAGCTGTTTTACAACTACCCTTTCAAGAATTTTTGAGAGAAAAGGAAGGTTGGAGATTGGCCTATAATTAGCTAAGATAGCTGGGTCAAGTGATGGCTTTTTAAGTAATGGTTTAATTACTGCCACCTTAAAAGCCTGTGGTACATAGCCAACTAATAAAGATAGATTGATCATATTTAAGATCGAAGCATTAATTAATGGTAGGGCTTCCTTGAGCAGCCTGGTAGGAATGGGGTCTAATAGACATGTTGATGGTTTGGAGGAAGTAACTAATGAAAATAACTCAGACAGAACAATCGGAGAGAAAGAGTCTAACCAAATACCGGCATCACTGAAAGCAGCCAAAGATATGTCTTTGGGATGGTAATATAATATTAATATTAAAGCAAACAGAGCTCTGGTATCGGAATAGTATTGGTATCGGCAAATATCCAAATTCAGGTGTCAGGATTGGCTCGTAAGTGACCCATTCTGGCATCTCTTCACTGGCTTCCTGTCTCTGTGAGATCACATTTTAAGGTTCTGCTATTAATCTATAAAATTATTCACAGACTAGCACCTCCCTACCTAGCTGACCCAATTAAACCCTACGTACCAGCCCGGGTGTAGCTGAGCAGATAATTTATTTGAGATTATTTTTGCTATTTTATTCTTACAAACGTTCTCAAAACTAACTTATGTTCTCTGTCTAAAATAGTCATAAGGGTTATTTCTATGTTATGTTAAGCTGCTTTGAGAACGAATTTGTAAATGAGTTTATTAGTTCCATGTTACCTGTTGTAGTGGGGGGGTTAATTAATGAGGCACACAAAGGCATACATGGGAGAAAGCTGCGCATTCCCAGCAAAAGAGGGACAGCTTCTGTGCTGGTAAGACACGCTTTTCTGTTCTCTCCTAATTTTTTTTTTTTTTGCTAGCAATTGTAAAAGTGGTTAAAATGATCTAAAACTGCATAAAAACGTAGTGTGAGTTTATTGTGAGTCTGCATGTGATTTTTACAGATAGCTTTGTTTGCTAAAAGAGATGTTAACCTTTGTCAAAATCATCAGAGATTTTACCTCATTATTGTTTCACTCGCTGCAGGGGAGAGACCGCGTGGTTGTCGGTGTGTCTGTGTGTGAGACGAATATGCCCTCTCACTGCATTACAGGTGTGTCTGTGTTATTGATGTGTTCATGTTCTCTGCTGCACTTTCAAGTAGAATTAATTATTTGTTCTTTGGCATAATTAATTAACAGTATCAAATGCATTATCTTTTCAAATTTTGATTAAGTTACTTTAATATTCTGTGTTACTCGACATGTATTTTAGTATTTTATTACAAGAAATCCTATATAAAATTGTAAAAAAAGAGGGACAGGTTCTGTGCTGGGGAGAGACCGTGCGGTTGTCGGTGGGTATGTGACGAATATGCCCTCTCACTGCATTACAGAGAATTAAAGTCCTAGGGAGGCAAAATGGACAATATTGACACTGAAATAGCTATGATGTTCATACAAAGCTGCCCTGACTCTAATCTTGCCTATGTTTTCAAGTGTAAGCCCATCAGTAAATGGTTGCTCACTGAGGTGCAGGAAGCTATCAATGTACATCAAAGAGAGTGTCAAGTGGGGAAGCCAAATGCAGTCAAGAAACATATCCTTCATGTAGGCACGGCCGTTATAGCTGTAGACCCACCACAATCAGAAATTGAGCATCTCCAGGTGAACATGACGAAATGCAAGACCTCGAACCTAGTTAAGTCAGGTGACACACCTACTTCAGACCCAAGTGCTCTTGAAAATGTGCTTAGTGTGTTAGAGAGAGTCCTAGAGCGGACAAGTCAAGCTTTTTCTACCACCCAATCTCAGTCTTCCTTCACAGCTCCTTTCACTCCCTGCAAAGTATGTGGTGATAACTCCTATTCCACACACACATTGCATGAAGGAGAGGAGATGTCTAGGATGTCTCGAACAGGGACATCAGCGAAAAGACTGTACAAAGACCTCTGCTACACAGCATGGTGGCCTCCCACCTGTTCAGGGAAACTAATACACTCACACTTGGGAGGGGTCAGTGTCAGTGGAAGGGATGTGACCTTCAACTCTGAAGATGCACAATCAGTATATGCAAAAAGCCTGAGAACTTCCCCACCTGGTGCTGTTGTACTATTTCAAAATGTAACTCACCTTGGAAAGGCAAACTGTCTGTTTTACACTGATGCAACAGTCAATGATAAAGTTTCACTGCGGGCATTGTTAGACACTGGCTCCATATCTTGTACCTTAAGTGGGGAGGCAGAGCAGATGCTAAAGAGTGCTGGGTTAGCATCAGAACCTGTCCCAGTCAGCAATGACATTGTGTTAGTTGGATGTGGTTGAGTTCAGGTCAGACCCAAATGCAATTTACAACCTTGAGATGGAGGTATATGGATGTGTATTTAATGTGCCTGCTCTGGTTGTTCCTGGGCAGAAAGATCAGATGATCTTGGCACAAATGTCATAAAACACATTCTGAAGCAGTTCAGATAACAGCCTAGCTTCTGACAGGTCCTTACCAGACCCGAGTCCACAGGTGAGCCTGAGATAATGCAGTTCCTTAACATGTTGGCCAGTGTTCAGAGGTGGGGGGTGATACGTTGCCAGATGCTATTGGCACAGCCAAGCTTGCAAGAGCAGTTACTCTTCTTCCAAGGCAAGAGCATCTGGTTTGGACCAAGTTACCTGCAGAATCACCCCTTTCAGAAGGCAGTGCAATTCTTGTTGAGCCATCAAAAGCTCAGATTCACAAAAAAGACATAATTGTTTGCAGATCTGTGGCCACTATGTGTGAAGACAGATGGGTTCCAGTCAGGGTTCTGAACACTTCTGACAAGGCAGTTACCCTAAAGCATCACACCAAATTGACAGATGTGTCCACCTGTGTTGCCATTGAGGATTTAGATGTCACTGCAGATCAAAAGCCAGCCACTGAAGTTGATGTGAAGAGTCAGTCGACATGCAATGAGGGGCCTATCAATTCAAATCTTCCCCATCCCTCCAGTTTCAATGAGATTCTCCATAACATGGGGTTGGGAGACCTGGATATTGACTCGTGCGAAGTTTCAGACTACTGGAAGTGTCAGCTGCTAACACCAACCCAAAAGTATGAGGATGTTTTCTCATGGACAAAGCTTGATTGTGGGCTGGCCAAAGATTTTGTCCACCATATCCATCTATGTGATCAGCGACCATTTAGACTTCCATACAGACGTGTTCCACCTGGAGAGTATCATAAGCTCAGACAAGTACTCTCAGAGATGGAGGAGCATGACATCATTTGCAAGTCCAACAGTGAGTGGGTATCACCTCTGGTACTTGTATGGAAGAAAAATGGGGACCTCCGGATATGTGTTGACTATCGGTTGAATTCCCGCACAGTCAAGGATGCTCACCCCTTGCTCCACCAGTTGGACTGTCTGGCAGCTCTTGGAGGTAGTGCTATCTTCAGCGCTATGGATCTCACTTTGGGATTTTATAACATTCCCAGGGCTGAAGAGGACAAACAGCTGACAGCCTTCATCACACCAGTGGGACTCTATGAGTTCAACAGGCTTCCCCAAGGTTTGTGTAACAGCCCTGCGAGTTTTATGTGTCTCATGATGGGCATATTTGGTGACCAGAACTTCCTGACTCTACTCTGTTATCTGGATGATGTTCTGGTGTATGCTCCCAACGAAGCTGAAGCACTCAGAGGCTCAAAACTGTCTTCAGCAGGCTGCGTGTTCATGGGTTGAAGCTCGCTCCTAAAAAGTGCCAATTTTTCAGAAGGAGTGTAAGATTTCTTGGTCACATAGTGGATGAAAGTGGCTTGCAACTGATCCCGACAAAGTCAAGTCTATCACTTCCATAACAGAGCATGACCTCATGATTGAGGATGGTGTCACACCTTCCCAGAAGAAAATCAAGTCATTTCTGGGCATGGTCATGTAATTCATACCTGACTGTTCCCGCTTGACCAAACTGCTGTTTGCATTGACCACGGCACCTAAAGAAAAAAAAAAAAGGAAATGCGAAAGGTCCTGCGGCATTCAAAAAGTTACATTCAAGTGATTGGAAAGAGGAACATTGCAACTCAGTGATTGAGAGTTGCACTTCTGGAGTCAGTTGTATTAATGCACCCTGACTTCAACCAACCTTTCATCCTGTCAACTGATGCCTCCCAAGATGGCCTAGGTGCAGTGTTATCCCAGCTTCAGGATGTGAGAGTGAAGCATGTCCCATTGCTTTTCCCAGCAAGGCACTCACCCGTGCTCAAAGCAATTACTCTGCCTACCGGCTAGAGTTCCTGGCGCTGAAGTGGTCCATCTGTGACAAATTTAGCCACTGGCTGAAAGGACACACCTTCACAGTTTGGACAGAGAACATTCCCCTTACCTACATCCTCACCAAACCCCAACTCGACACATGTGAGCAGAGGTGGGTTGCGAAGTTGTCACCATATGACTTCAGCATCAAGTACATCCCTGGCAGTAAGCACATCATTGCCGATGCATTGAGCAGATGGCCTTTCATTCAAAACCATGTCTGCCAAAGGCTAATGAGGGAGCCATATGTAGAATTGTTGGGTGAGTCAAAGCAAGTCCATGGAGTTGCTGTACAGGATGTGTTCAGAGCCAGTGCAAACCATCAAGCTGTTGAGCAACACCTTGGACTAAATGACTTAGAGCACCACTCTCTCACCACTCAGGAGGTGTCTGCAGTCCTGGATAGCCATGTTGAGTGGGATCAGAGTTCCAAGTAAAGGGTGGTTCTTGGCTTGCTCAAGACCTGCAGAACCTAATCCCACCAGGTTTGAATGCTCTACCTTCCTTCTTACTCCAAGAGCTTGAAGATGAGCAGAGAAAAGATGTTACACTGTCACAGGTCATCCCATTTTTTGATGGTGGTAGACGGCTGTCAAGAAGGGAGAGAGCAGGTCTGTCATAAAGGGTGCTAAAGACTCTAAAACAGTGGTACAAACTAAAAATGCTGGATGGCATCCTGTACTGAGTTTTTAAAGCTCCACTGACTGGACAGAAGCATTGCCAGTACATGCTCCCAGCTCTTTTGTCAGCCATATTCTGCAAGGTGTCCACGACCAAGCAGGCCATCAAGGTCAGAGCTGGACATTGTATCTGGCTATGCAAAGATTTTTCTGGGTGAATATGGAGCATGACATCAGGGAATATGTCAAGTGCTGCAAACGCTGCATCATCCTTAAGACTTTGGAGTCAGATGGCAGAGCCAAGCTTGAGAGTATCGAGACCTCAAGCCCTTTGGAGCTAGTCTGTCTCGATTTCTGGTCAGCTGAGGATTCAAAGGGCAAGAGTTTGGATGTATTTGTGGTGACGGACCATTTTACCAAAATGGCCCATGCCTTCAAGTGCCCTGATCAGTCAGCGAAGCAGGTAGCACCTCAGTTATGGGATCATTACTTCTGTGTGTATTGATTTCCGAAGAGAATCCATTCAGACCAGGGTGCAAATTTTGAAAGTCAGCTGATTCAGGAGCTACTGCAAATGACTGGTGTAGGAAAGTCCAAGACGACTCCATATCACCCAGTGGGCAATGGGAACTTTGAGAGGTTCAATAGAACTCGAGGCAACATGATCAGGTCCTTACCACCCAGAGACAAGCAGAGGTGGCTACCAGGTGTGCAAGAGGTCGCAGAAAACTAGCAAACAAGTAGGAGTCTGCACGCTACACAGCTGTCTCCAGAGATTCAAGGTATCACACCTACCACATCAGACACCCAGACACTGGCCAAGAGAGAGTTGTCCACAGAAATCTGCTTTTGCAGCTAACTTTTTGCCAGTTGAAGTGGACCAGGTGGAAGAATCATCTTCTTTTGATGGGGAATCTGAGTCAATTCGACAGAGCAGTGATGGAGAAGCGAGCCCCAGGGTGGGAGAGCCAGAAGTTGACCATTCTGCACGCACTGCCAGCTGGGTAGCCAGAAACGCCTCCAGTGAAGGCCCTTGTGTGATTGATGATGCAACTGATAGACATCCTCCAGACCCCCTCGAAACCCTGCAGCCAAGCTCGCCTGCTGATGGGAGTGTTGAATCTGAGGTGGGTGAAGTTGGACCAGACGAGGACAGAACTGTGACAAATGTGGAGCACACCGTAGACAAGTCTAATCTAAGTAGCAGTCAGTCAGAGGGTGTAGCAGACACAGATGTGATCAACAGGGTTATCACAGACCATGACTTGGTACCACCAAGTCACTTTGTTGCCCCAGTTAGGACCACAGTGGGAAGGGTAGTGAAACCAGTTAACAGGTTGATTCAAATCATGACTCAGAAAAACAACTAAGCAGACATTGTAGCATGTGAGGCTGCCAGGATTCTATTCATGTAGGTTATTGGATCACAGAAATGGCTTCAGTATGGAGAATGTGTTGATGAATTGTTTTGTGTGTGTGTGTGTGTGTGTGTGTGTGTGTGTGTGTGTGTGTGTGTGTGTGTGTGTGTGTGTGTGTGTGTGTGTGTGTGTGTGTGTGTGTGTGTGTGTGTGTGTGTGTGTGTGTGTGTGTGTGTGTGTGACTACCAAATACATACTGGGTAACAGTTCTATAGTCATCGGTATGGGATTGTGTATAAGGCACCTTCTTTGGCAAGTGAAATTAGGAGTCTGGCCAGCTCCTTTTGTTTTGCTTTCCCTCTTGGTTGGGAGACATTTGTGTCGCATGTAAAGATGCACTAATAGTGGAGGAAGTGGTTCATGTTACCCATTGTTAAACTACTGATCAATTCTGGTACTGTTTTGAGACGTTCAAGGGGGGGCGTATGTAGCTGAGCAGATCATTTATTTGAGATTATTTTGCTATTTTATTCTTATGAACATTCTCAAAACTAACTTCTTATATTCTCTGTCTAAAATAGTCATAAAGGTTATTTCTGTGTTATGTTAAGCTGCTTTGAGAGCGAATTTGTAAATGAGTTTATTAATTCTGTGTTACCTGTTGTAGTGGGGGGGGGCTTTAATTAATGAGACACACAGAGGCATACGAGGGAGAAAGCCACGCATTCAGTCTGCGTTCTCAGGGTGCAGGGCTACTTTGTGTCCCTAGCTTAGGGCTAGTGGCCAACGATCACCTTAGTATTCTCTCTGCTTCCCTGTCAATTTACTGCTGGTGAGCTCATGCCTGGTGCAGTTTTTCTGGCCAACTGATTCTGCTTTTTTCCTCTGTCTGAGGTGCTGATGACGCCTCACAAGGTTGACCACAGGGTGTTATACTCCCTACGAGATGCCATGGCTGAAGCTGACGCAGCACACTGCAGGATGCTTTTGGAATATACTTGGCCAGGAGGATGGGTCCACTGATGGCTTGAGGGTTGGACACTTGCCCTGCATCCCAGAGTGCAGGATCACCCACTGCCTGCGGCACAATTGCTTGCGTTGTCATCTCAATAATGGACTGTGTTTTTGATGTTATTCTCGGTTTCTGTTTCCTGTTTCTTCAGCTTGTAAAAACTTTGTAAAAACCTTGTAACTCTTATAATGGTCTAAGCAGTGGGTCACCCCCCTGAGTCTGGTCTGCTTGAGGTTTCTTCCTCAACATCATCTGAGGGAGTTTTTCCTTACCACTGTCACCTGTGTGCTTGCTCTACTGCAGTGGTGTCCAGCATATTCCAGAAAGGGCCAAGAAGGTGCAGGTTTTCTTTTCAGCCACTGACTCCAGCAGTTGATTTCACTGATGAACTCATCCCATCAGCTCAAAGTGATGTTAATCAGGACACAATGGAGGGATTATATTTACTGGTTGGCTTGGGAACACCTTGGGATCCCCTAGGAAGAGCTAGAGGACATGGCTGAGGACGGAGAAGTGTGGGATGAGCTGCTTGCTCTACTGCTATTGTGGCTCAAACCCAAATAAGTAGCAGAAAAAGAAAAATGAATGAATAAATTTATTTTCTCAGCTTGGGACTCCAATGAGAGCGGTCGCATCTCCTCCACTCTCCCTTATCTCTGCTCTCTGCTTTAACCTTCAAGTTCCTACTTCACCAGACTGTGAATTCCTCAAATTATATTGTATACTGGATCTATTGGACTACTATTGGATTAACCATGGAATTGATCAGCTGGTCTCTGAACACTATTGACATCATCTTTTCTACATGGAGGTCAGGACCGGGGGATCCTACCTGGGAGTCGTGGCATGTTGCATGCTTTGCACCTTTCTCTGTTGAGGATGTCGAGGATTTATTCATATTTGGTCTTATGGTAGCAGGGCTGGAACTTTCTGGCTTATGTGCTGCCCTGATCTACCAGAAAATTGGCAAGACGGCAGCTTCAAGAACCACGGGCCCTCGCTTGTCCGTCATGATTAACGAGGTGGGCAAGGCAGTGCATTCTCAGACTGCGATGACTCTTGAACTCAGACGCAAATTGGATGACATCTTGGAGCAGATGCACGCCTTGCAGATGAAGATAAAGATTTCGGAGGCTGGGGAATATTCTTAATTCATAATTGGGAATATTCTTAATTAATAATTGGGATTTAGTTGTTCAAGTGAAGCTGTAAAAAGTGTTTTTCACTGCTCAAACCACAACACGGCAGGCTTATCAGCCTGAAGGACAAATTGCCTGACTGTTTTCCTCCAAAGGAATGTCTTCACTATTTGGCTGTTTCTTATCTCAACTCACAAAAACAATAAACTGTTTCACAGGACTGAAGCATGCTCCACTCCCTCTCCCCACCCCCCTCCTACCCCCCATCACACACCCCCGTCACACACCCTCTACTCCGGCTTCTGCTCACATCATCCCTTCCCTTCTGCGGGGGCAGCATGGTTTTAGCTGCAGCATGTCCCTGTTCCTCCCCCCAAGCTGACGGTGGCGCAACTCAGGGTTGCTGCAAGACCTTCACCCACTTGCCTCAGTTCGGATAACGGACTTCTTCAAATTTAGTGCACATAAACATTGTCAAATGTGTATGTGCTGTCTTTAATTTTGATGTGTGCCATTATTACAGTAAACAAGTAATAATTGTGGACTAATTGCTGTCTGAGGTAACTAGAGTGTAAACATAATTTCTTCACTGTGAGATCAATAAAGTATATCTCATCTCATTTTGTCTGCAGGAATTAATAAAAACCTTGGGCAGATTTAATCAAAACATGCACACAGATTAATTAAAATTTGGGAAAGAATTACAGTGATTTCAACATGGGATCTTTAATTCTCAGAAGGTCACTCCACGGAATGGCAATTATGCAAAATTTGATACAGTGTCAGGCCTGCGTCGCAGTTCTTCTGACTTTGAGAACTGGAGTTGTTGACACTGAATGTAGCCTTTCACAACATGCGGTTTGTGTGATTGGATGATGTAAAATTCCCTTCAGCTAAATTTGCACACTGATGTCACTGTCAGTGCCTTAGAACATGCATTCAGAAACTATCACAGCTAGAGAAACTAAGCTGTGTCCTAGTTCTACATCCTCAAGCAAGGGCATACTATAGGACATCCCAAAGTCTAGAAAAAATGAGCATGATGTGATTATTTTTTGCATCTTTTTCTTTTTTTTTTTTTTTGACCAAATCAGTAAAACAAATTTGTTTTCCTGCTTATTTTGTGTTCTTGCACCTCGAAGCAGACATGAATGAAGAAGCCTGGGGGCATGGACCACATTTAAGATCAGAGAACCCAGGCTTCCTTTGAGTGAGGCATCTCGTTGTGACAGACTTATTATTTACTAACAGGCCTCCTGTTTTGTTGTTGTTGTTGTTTTTTTCCCAATTCCAACTCAGGACTGTGCAGGACCCAAATCCTGAATTCCAGCATGGCAGCCATTAAATCTAAAGTAAAGTCCACTTCTTTACCCTTCCTTTGGGTGAAAATAATGAGTGAGTGTCTTGTTATACTGCTCAGTACTGTTTCCATTGTGCTGTATCTTCTGGAGCTTAGTCAGGGTGGTTGTTGGTCTTCTGCTCATCCATAGTTCCCACATGCTTTGCATATACAGTAACGCTGTCACCAGGTCTGCTGTCATTGCACCATTCCATCAGTTCCATGTTGTCAGCCCTTGCCCATGTATAGTTCAGGATTGTGCATCTGTATCATATTCATATTTAAATGTTACAGTCAGGGCAGCATGTGCATACGAGCACATATGTTGCTTGTTGGACTATTGCGACCTTTTACATAGAAGAAAAACTCTGTGCTGGACTTGAAAGCAGGTTTTTGTCAGTCTGTGGTGCAGCCGCTTCCTGATGCCACCCAATAACACACTGCACGTTGTTTGTAGACCAAGGAATGTGGGTGCTGGTTGTGAAACCATAATTTTGTTGGTTGTGCATTACCATTGACATTTGTGTAGTGCCGTGTGCTGCTTTGCACATGGTGGAGGATGAGTTCCTTATTCTCAAAGGTGATCACAGATCGATATCGACTGCCACATGCTTTTGGAGCAGATATATCTGTTTTGCAGCAGAAAATTGTGAAAAATGCGCTCCCCCCCCCCCCCCCCCCCAAAAAAAAATCACTGTATCACCAATTTATTTTTATACAATAATATACATTTTGTTATTAACTTCAATAAAGCATGAAGGGAAAGGCAAAGGGGGCAAGAGTCAGGCTTTCATTGACTGTTGATAAAAAGTACGCCAACACCTCTATGGGTGTTATTTATTTGAAATGTGGAAACGAGGCAGAAATAATGATCTGTGCGCAGAGGAATAAAGCCCAAAAAACAGGAGCTGACATTTTTTAAATTTATCAGCAACTTTCAAAGAATCACAGGTGGAGAGATGACTCAAGGTACGCCAATACCCCTCCAAAACCGACTGTATCTTCTACTACACAAACCAGGTTTGTTGCCGTGTCCCACAGCAGCCTGTACTTAGGCTCCGACATATGTAAAAGTCTAGAAAAAACTTACAGATTATGCTTTCTCAAAGAGAAGAAACGCCGGAAGGGCAGAGACACGGCTCATGTAGTGGTCCATTACGGGTGCTTGGAGGGAAATGTGCCCTTCTACTTGTAATATCAACAGGCTGCTACTACCCCTAAACGGCCAGTAGGTGGCAGTGTTCCCCAGCACACAAGCAAAATACAGACCCTTCTATGGGGGACAGAATACTCCCCGTTTGATATCTGTAAGATGTCATATCAAGAAAACCTAACCCACAATTTCAAAAGGATATGAGGGCTCTTTCAGGAGTGATCTTTCGACACCAAGAGAATAACTTCACTGATTGGTCTCAGGTACTTTACTGATTGGTCTCAGGTACAGTCTCTGTTCACCATTGCGGATGACTTTGACCTCAATCTTCTTTACTTTTCCATCTTGGCTGGGAAAAGTCTCTGTAATCAACCCGAGGGGCCAGTTATTCCTCTTCGCTTGCCCGTCCTTGAGCAAGACAACGTCTCCAATCTGAAGATTAGGTTTCAGCAACCTCCACTTGCGACGATCCTGTAATCCGCTGAGGTACTCCTTCTTCCAACGTCCCCAGAAAATCTTGGCTAGGTACTGTACTCGTTTCCACTGTGCTCTATACAGATCGTGGACACTGAACTGGCTGGACATCACAGAAGGCGTGACAACTTTTTGTGTAAGCAGCATGGAGGGAGAGAGAATCTCAGGATGCTCAGAGTCTGTGGAAACTGTCGTAAGTGGCCTTGCATTAACTATTGTGGTGACTTTGGCCATGAATGTCACCAACACCTCATGTATGATGTTTGCAGTTCCATGCTGTAGCAACATTGCATCTAGGATGCTCCGACTGACACCGATCATGCGCTCCCAGGATCCGCCCATGTGTGAGGCATGTGGGGGGCTGAAATGCCATTCGCAACCACTGTCTCCCAGGTAGGTGTTAATTTTAGTGTTGTGGCAGCCCCTTTTGTCAATTTGGAGTTCTCTGCAAGCACTCACAAAGTTAGTGCCACAGTCAGATCTGAACAGTTTGACAGCACCTCGAATAGCCACAAAGCAGCGCAATGCATTAATAAAGGATGAAGTGTCCATTGACTCTATTACTTCAATGTGAATAGCCCGAGTGCTCATACATGTGAAAATAACTGCCCATCTCTTGGCCTCTGCTTGGCTTCCTCTAGTTTTTCTGACTGAGACAGGCCATGGGCCAAAAACATCAAGGCCTACGGATGTAAATGGAGGGTCTACACGCATTCTGTCTTCTGGGAGATCTGACATGATTTGTTTTTGTGGCTTGCTACTCAATCTACAGCAAGTGACACAGTTGAAGATAACACTACTTATTGCTCTTTTTCCACCCACTATCCAAACACCTGCAGCTCTGATCGCACCCTCAGTAAAGTGTCTGCCTTGGTGGCATGCCTGTGCATGAAAGTGTCTGATTATGAGCTACATAGTGCTTACTGGGAATGAGCATGGGGTGTGTTTCGTCTGTTGTCGACTGAGCCTTAGTGAGCCTACCTCCAACTCTAAGAACTGCATTAGCATCTAGGAAAGGGCTTAGCTTGCTAAGTGAGCTTTGTTTGGGAATGGACTCGCCCCGTTCCATGAGGCTGAAGTCGTTGGCATATGCCTCAGTTTGGACTGCATGTGTTGTGTGGGCTGCTGAAGAGGAGGTACTGCTGGCCCACCACCACCAGATGGCGCCCTGCTTGGAGTGCGGGCTTCAAGCATGAGAGGGCATCGGAACTACTGGAGTGACAGCTGTCACACATCATCAACACCAGCTGTCACTCATCAACTTCATCCTCCATAAAAGCCGGACTGCAACTCCACCTCCCCACCGAGAAATCAGCTACCATTCAGGTAACCTTCTCTGCTGTGATTTATTGAATATTGTTCTGTGTGCAGCTGTTCGCCCTGTGGATACAGTCTTCTACTGGATTGGCGTACAGTGTGGGTTGCGACGCCTTCGCCTCTCACTCCTTCCAGAGAAGCGACTGACAGGAGCTGCATGGGTGATTCTGTATCTGGAGGTGGAGGTTTTCCCTCCTGGAGGACTAAGCACTGTAAGATTGCTGGGTGTGTATTCACACACCCACCACTAACTGTTTCTGTTTCTGCCAGCAGTACCGGGTCTGACTGCTGAAGACAGTGGCCACCTGGGGCGCAGGGCTTGGCGGCTCCAGTGTTCTTCAGATCCGTTGGTGGTGGAAGCTGTGTGGGATCCGGCTCTTCTCTCGCCAGACGTCTTCTATCTTCGAGCCTGCCCACACGTCACCTTGTGTATAATTGACAATCCACAGTATTGTTATTGTCTGTATTTCGTTGTGCGATTCACAACATTAAATTGTTACGTTTGGCTTATCCATTGTCCGTTCATTAACGCCCCCTGTTGTGGGTCCGTGTCACGACACCTTCCCAACAGCATGAATGATGGTGTTTTTGGCCAGTTGAAGTTGGTCTTAAGTGTTTGTTACACTTGTGACATGTACTGTCTTTGGCATTTTTAAAGGACTTTGCAATGTGCAGCAGTCTAGCGATGGCCTTTAACAGATGATTCCAACTAGAGAATCTCTTGAACCTTACAGTTCCAAGCTTTCCTTTCAACAGAGAGGTGGCACAAGATGTAATCTCTGCATGCAGTTCAGCGTCATCTTCGGGTTTGACGAGGTCAAAAGACCCTTTCTGGATTTGATCCTGGCCTGCGTCAGTAAAGCCCCTTTCACACCAGAGCTGCTCCCAGTTGCTTCCTGTGGTGTCATGACGACGCAGGAATTTCTGTGTCAGGTGCGCGCAGCAGGGGGCAGAGAGGAGGTGAGAATGCAGCCTGCAGGTTCTCTGCACAGAGAAGTCAGAGTGCACAGTTTGGCTGCAGACAGACTGTGCACTCTGACTTCTCTTCTACTTGTTGTTGTGCTGAGCTGCAGGGCTGCGCTCTGAGTTCTGTTATAGTTTATCTTTCCTCCCTTGACCGCAAGATGCGTGCGTGCATGAACCGTCGTAGAGCAGATGTGGAGATGTCTGGATTTCTACTTGATGTTGACACGTCCTGGACTTATGTCCTTTTTTAACTGTGATGAGAGAGGCTGAGGAGAGAAAGGAACTAACTGCCTGCAGACAATTTTTTTTTTCTTTTCTTTCCTCCTTTGATGAACGGTCAAGCAAATTTGGAATGTCTGGTGTTCTACTTGATGTTGACATGTCCTGTCTCAGGACTTATGTCCTTTTTTGTCCTTTTTTTAACTGTGATGTGAGAGTTTGAGCAGAGAACAAGGAACTAATGCCTGCAGGCAGACTTTTTACTGGATATTTCTGGCAATCAGTCTGCATTTTTTTTTTTTCCTGTGGTGTTTTTTTTTAGCATGTAGTTTTTACTGCATTAAGTACATGGTATAAAAACAATCCTACATGATTTATACTGCAGGAACAGTGGAACACAGCAGGAATCATAAATTGGCTTCCAAGTCATGCTGGGTAATGCCTCTTTGCCCAGTTACACCTCTTTGCCCCGACTTGCGCTGGAACCACATTTTCACACTGGGCACTTGAATCAAAGACTATTCTGATTTTTCCTGGCTTTTGGGGGTGGTAAACACCAAAGCTAGGAAGATGCCAGCATTCTTGTTGTGGTTTGAGGGGAGGAGCTCTTTCTGCATGTCCTTTATGAAAGATGTTTTTCATGAACTCCACATAATGTTCTTTCATCTCTGGTTTCTACTTTAATGTCTTGCGTAATGACATGAGGCGGCTGAGAGCTTGCTCTCTGTTGTTAGGTAGACATTGGCGAGGATGACGAAAGGGGAGAGGGGCCACCCAATTATTCGCCTCATCTTTAATGAACTTGCTGTCCATAATGTAGAGGAATGCCTCATTGTCTACAGAGAGTGCCAGCTTGTCGTCGTCTGTGGTTAGTTTAAAGATATGCTTGCCAAGCTCCTCTTTGCCTTGTGTGCTCTCAAAAGGGGGTTGGTCTGTGAACCTTTCTTTTGTGTGGATTCTGTTTTCGCAGGGAGAGAGAAAGCTAGGGCGGCCATTTTCAAGTATGTGCGTCTTGTAGGAGTTCACTGTTGGTCTGTGAGCTCCTGAGAGACAGACATTTCTGATGATTACCCACCCGAGGTCGAGGTGTTGGGCATAAGGTGCTTCGTTCGGGCCATTTACCTGGCATCGAACCTTGTGAGCTCGAATGATGTCCTGACCTAGGAGTAGGAGAATGTTCGCTGATGGATCAAGTGCTGGTATTTGTGAGGCTATGTTACTGAGGTGAGGATGAGCAGCAGCAGCAGCTTCTGGTGTGGGTATCTCGCCCCTGTTGTCTGGAATCTGATTACATTCTGTGAGTATTGGTAGCGTCATGGACACCTTTCCATTGACACCCTCAATGATGAAGCCATGGGTTCAACACCCCATTTTTTCCATCGTGCCAGAGCAGGTTTTTAGTGTATATGGAAGGCTTCTCCACACAGACCAAACACGGTGAAAAAAGGGGAACGAGCCAGTGATACATTTTTTCTGATCGTCCAAAGTTGCATACATTTTTCTTTTCTTGTGAGGGGCTGAGCTGGGATACACATATACCAGGCAAAGTTTAGAACAAGACTTGCCTTAAGTCCTTGTCCGCATACCTCAGTACAGTTGGAGGTGGTCACTACAGGACATGGGCTGTCTGGCTCCCTGCCATGCATCTCTGTGGGGGTGTGAGAGTCTGTAATCGTCCATGGTGCAGGTCCAGCATGCATGGCGGAAATGTGTGAGTCACTTTTGCATTCTAAGCAGTGAATTCAAGGATTCAAGGTGTGGCATGTTGGTGTACGGTATACCTTTAAGGTGAAGGTGGGCGGTGCCAACAGGGTCTTTAAAGTGCGCAGGGCGTACTCACAGAGATATACCACCTGGAGTGGGCTTGTGGTGGTGGCGTGCTGCAGGTTCTGTGCCAAATTGTTTGGCCACATTTGCATTAAACTCTGAGGGTTCCAGTCGTTCTTACAGGTTAGTTTTGTGCTTTTCTGTAGCCTCGGTTGACATTGGCGTTATTTAATTGCATGTGTCTCGGGTTCAAGATATCACAGAGAGTTTTTTCAGAGAACATTTTGAGCCTTGGGGCACAGACCGTCTGGTTGCAGTTGAGGGCCGCCAATGGGCTCGAGATTCCATATATTGGCTATCTAGAACTGGACGTGGTTCTGTGCAACAAAGTGCTAACTCACTGTGGAATACTTGTTTTAAAGGATTCCCGGTTGCAAGACTGCCAGTGCCTGGTATTTTAGGAATGAATATAATTTGTCGTTGCTATCGAGAGCTTTTTTGCACCCATGGTTCTTCTCTTTTTGAACTTCCAGTGGTTGCCGAGGCTCCAGGTCCTGTCATGGAGGCCTTACAGAAGTGTCATTGGGCAGAGGCTGGTGAGCCATCGGACTGGTAAAAACGCGGGGTCCACGAGCCGTGCGAATATCGGGTGGCACTATGAAGTTGGTTGCCGGCACTTGCCCTCAGCACTTTGCTGGCCAGGCAGTTCTTTTTGAGCCGTCAGAATCAGGTCTTCCAGCTGGTCTTCTCACTTCTCCCTGTTTAGTACGTGTTAACAGAGGTACAGTTTACATCCCGGTGGTTAATGTTGGGTTGACTGATGTTTTACTGTATCCTTGTATCAGCCTTGGAACCCTTAGCAGGGCTGAGGTCGTGAGTCTGCCAGCAGGGGTAACGGAGGTCATCCCGGGAACAGCAACAGTGGCTGCCCATGTGGCTGACATGTCTAAAAGTGGGGTGGAGGCAGTGGATTTGTCTGCACTTAATTCTAAAGCTCAAGGAGAGGTTCGAACGTTGTTGCACAAGTATAGTACTGTGTTCTCTGCTCATGAAGGGGACCTTGGGTGTACCAATTTGGTCACCCATGAGATTCCCTTGCTGGATGATGTGCCTGTTCGGCAGCACTATCGTCGTATTCCACCTTCGGAATATAAGGCTGTGAAGGCCCATATTAATCAACTCCTCGACACGCAGATGATAAGGGAAAGTAGCAGTCCATATGCTTCTCCTATCGTCCTGGTCCGTAAGAGGGATGGTGGTCTTTGCCTTTGCATGGACTATCGCCTTCTTAATGCTAAGACCAGGAAGGACGCCTTTCCCTTGCCACGCATCGAGGAGAGTCTCGATGCACTGTCTGGTGCCCGCTGGTTTTCTACTATCGATCTGGCCAGTGGATACAATCAGGTCCCTGTAGGGGCAGGGCAAGCCAAAGACGGCCTTTTGTACACCTTTTGGCCTCTTCGAGTTCAGTCGGATGCCCTTTGGCTTGTGCAATTCTCCAAGCACATTCCAGCGGTTAATGCAGAGGCTGTTTGGTGATCAACGTCAGTCGTTGTTATATCTTGACACATTGTTGTGTACTCTTCTGATGTGCCGCAGCACCTGGAGAGGCTGGAACTGGTTTTGGAACGTCTCCACCGGGAAGGCTTGAAGCCAAGCTAGAAAAGTGTTCCTTTTTCCAGCCAAAAGTTAAATATTTGGGACATGTGATTTCCCAGGAGGGTGTCTCTACTGACCCCTCCAAGATCGAGGCAGTGGCCACATGGAAGCAGCCTCAACATGTCACAGAGTTGCGTTCTTTTCTTGGGTTTGCTAGTTATTATCGACGGTTTGTAGAGGGTTTCGCCAAATTGGCTGCCCCGCTGCATAGGCTTGTGGCGGAAGTTGCTGGAACAAAGCACAAGAGGGGGTCTGGGAAGCCCCTGGTTGAGGTTTGGACTCCCCAGTGTGAGGAGGGCTTTGAAGCCTTGAAGGCTAAGTTGGTCTCAGCCCCAGTGCTTGCATATGCAGATTTCTCCAAACCTTTTATCTTGGAGACTGATGCCAGCTACAGTGGTCTTGGGGCTATGCTGTCGCAAGAGACTGAGGGTGGCGTTAGACCGGTCGCCTATGCCAGTCGCGGTCTTCGGCCCACTGAGCGCAATATGACCAACTATAGTTCCATGAAATTGGAACTGTTAGCGCTCAAGTGGGCCATGACCGAAAAGTTTCGGGAGTACTTGCTAGGTCAGAAGTGCCAGGTCTTTACAGATAACAACCCCTTAAGCTACCTTCAGTCTGCAAAGCTTGGAGCTCTTGAGCATAGGTGGGCTGCCCAATTGGCTGCGTTTGATTTTGAAATAAAGTATAGATCTGGTCGCAGCAATGGCAATGCAGATGCATTGTCCAGGCAATATCTTACATCTTCTGAGCTGGCAGCTCTGTTCCACTGGCTCTTCAGCAACTTGCAGCTCCACATCTTGCCCGCCAATCTTTGGTTAGTGCCCTACCAGGGCGGTCTCTGCCTGAAATTGTTGCTTTGCAGGAGGATGATCCTTGTTTGAAGGAGCTTTTGGTCTTTTGGTGGAGACGTGCACGACCCTCGTTAGAAGAGCATCGTGGCCTTCCTAGGCAGACATTGTCTCTCCTTCAGCAGTGGGATCGTCTTGTTGAACAAGAAGGAGTATTGTATCGTCAGCTTTTACGGTCTGACAGTGGGGAAGAACGTCTTCAACTGCTCCTGCCAGCAGTACTCAGGGAACAGGTCCTTGAGCAGCTCCATCAGGAGCACGGCCACCAGCGTATTGAGAGGACTGCTGAACTGGTGCGTCAACGATGCTTCTGGCCTGGGATGTTCGCTGACATTAAGTCCTGGGTGCAACAGTGCGAAAGGTGTCAAGTGGCTAAAGATTCTGCACTAGTACCTCATAGTTATATGGGGCATCTGCTTGCTTCCCGGCCTAATGAGATAGTGGCTATTGATTTTACACTGCTGGAACCAACCCGTAGTGGAATCGAGAATGTTCTTGTCATGACGGATGTATTTACTAAATACACCATGGCTGTTCCCACTCGGGATCAACGGGCTTCTTCTGTCGCCCAAGTGATCACCCGGGGGTGGTTCTATAAATTTGGGGTGCCAAGTCGCATCCACTCAGATCAGGGGCGATGTTTTGAGGGTGCCATTCTACAGCAGCTCTGCCATTTGTATGGGGTGAATAAGTCCCGGACCTCAGCATACCATCCTGCTGGGAATGGTCAATGTGAGTGGTTCAACCGTACTCTACACAACCTTCTTAGGGCTCTTCCACTGTCCCGGAAACAAGACTGGGCATCTTGTCTCCCTCAGGTGCTCTTTTCATATAACACCTCGCCTCACCAGAGTACGGGGGAATCTCCTTTTTTCTTGATGTTTGGGTGAGAGCCCAATTTTCCAGTTGATTTTGTTCTGGGACAGGTGCCCGATCCCCTCCCTGGGACAGTACAGAATTGGGTTGCTGAGCATTGTTCAAGGCTCAGAGTGGCTTTTACTGGTGCCCGCAAGAGATTGGCTATGAGTGCTGGCCATAGGAAGGAGAGGTATGACCATCGGGTTAGGGAGGCACCTTTGCAGGTTGGCCAGCTGGTTTACCTTCGAGACCATAGCTATAAGGGGCGTCATAAAATCCAGGACATCTGGTGCCCTGGCTGGTTTCAAGTTTTGAAGACCCCCATTGGGGATAGTCCGATTTATACTGTTGCGCCGATCTCCAATTTGCATGCCTCTCGTAATGTACATCTTGACATGCTGAAGGCTCAGGTTGCGCCTGGTCTTATGATTGGACCCCAAAGAGGTGAACCCGTTTCTCATGTGCGCTCAGATAGTGAGTCTTCTGGAGACTGTGATGTCTGGGTGGTGGCTCCTTTGGTGTCTGGTCTCTCCAGTAATTCTGTTCCATCTGATCCTTGTTCCTCCAGTGATCCTGTTATTGTTCCAACAGAGAGTATGCCTGCAGGAGATGATGGTAACAGACTTATATCGGTGACTTTATCAAGTGCTAGTCGTCCAGTATTGCGTCGCACTACTCGTGCGACTGCCGGACAACATTCCAATGTCCATCATCTTTCCCGGGGCATTCAATAGGTAATTTTTTTTGTTGTTGTGTCATCGGGACGTCGACAAAGAAAGGGGGGGTAGAATGTGGCATGTTGGTGTACGGTGTACCTTTAAGGTGAAGGTGGGCGGCGCCAACAGGGTCTTTAAAGCGCGCAGGGCGCGCGCACAGAGATATGCCACCTGGAGTGGGCTTGTGGTGGCCGCGTGCTGCAGGTTCTGTGCCAAATTGTTTGGCCACATTTGCATTAGACTCTGAGGGTTCCAGTCGTTCTTACAGGTTAGTTTTGTGCTTTTCTGTAGCCTCAGTTGACATTGGCGTTATTTAATTGCATGTGTCTCGGGTTCAGGGCAGCAGCCTGGCTGGAGTGTTTGTTTGATTTCTGGTTGTTGGGAGTGCGTGTTGTCGGGCACGCGTTGTGGGCTCGGGGCTCTCTCCTGTGGTAAGTCGTTCATGGTTTTGCTGGTTTGTATGCTGTGTCACAGCTAATGTCAAATTCTGCTTTAGAGCCTGAGTTGTTGTGGGCTCTTTCCTCCTCCTCCTTCTGCTGTCTGCGGGTGCATGCGCCTACACTGGCAGGTAAGATTTCAACTACACAGGCTGAGTTGATATGGTTGTTTTTTTTCTAATTGCCCCTGTTTTTTTGTTTAGGCACAAGGAACCATCATGTGCAGAGTGTGTGTTTGAGTCGCCACCTCCTAATTAAGGGGCCGTTGCTTCGTCCACATTTCATCAGTCGCCAACAGCTGTGTATATTGGTTTGCAGAGGGCGCCCTCTGCGGGTGCTGTTGGCACACTACACGGGATTGATTTCACCTGCTGTGATTGATATGGTGGGGTGAGGGGTTATTCCTCCTCAGCTGAGTTTGATGCATGTTTGGTTGTGGTTTTTTTGTGTTTGGTTTGCTGTTAATGCTTTGGTTTGCAGTGGGGTTTTTTTTGTATTAATTTGGTTTCTTTTGTCTGAGTTGGACTCTTGCTCACCGACAATAATTCGGTTGAAGCTGAATAATTTAACTCGGTTAAGTGCAATAGGATATTGATGGAAAGCTGAATAATTTAATTCAGTTAAGTGCAATATAAGATCTGGTTGAAATTGAATGAGACAATGCTGTGTAATATAAGGTGAATGTGAAAAGCAGTACTGCGAGATTTGTAATGTTTTTTATTTGTATTTTTAAGCTAATTTGATAAAATAAATATACCTTGTGATCAGTACACTTCTCTGTTTCCCGTACCTTGCACAGCCTCCTGTTACAGTTTGGGCTTTGATTGGTTCCAGGGCCATATCCCTGGGTGGCGTTGTCGGCCTTTCTTTTAAAATTGGAATTATAGTGTATTTTTAATTAGGATAAACAAACAAATAACCCTAGCCCAAGAGCGAGACTCCACTTCGCCACAAAGGATTCAAGGATTCAAAAGAAGTTTATTGTCATATGCACATAGGAACATGTTCCCTGCACAATGAAATGTGTTTACTGCATTTTACCCATCCTAATTGCCAGTTAGGAGCAGAAGTCGCCTTTTTGGCGCCAGGGGACCAGCTCCAGATGTATATCCCTGCCCTAGGTCATGAGCAGGGCTGAGCAAACCTTGACCGGCCTCATGACACACTTAACAAACAACAACACACATAAGCCGGTCCGGTACATGAACACATATAAAAGCACACACAAGGAAAGAATTGGGAAGAAAAACCTCCATTGCTGCTGTGTTGAACCACTGGAGAGCAAAAAAAAAAACCCATAGCACAGAAAACAGTCATAACAAAACAAACAGAAAAAAACACAATAGACGACAGACAACAGCTGAGACTTAGATGTGACCAGTGTCCAGACAGACAGCCCGGAAAGGCCGCCCTTGAGGCGCCATCAGGCCTTATCTGTCCATCCTGGGGGGGGGGGGGCGGGGGATCCCAGTCCTGAATCAGTCTACCAGAGTCTCAAGGTCCCACAATCAACATCTCAGGACTGGGAAGGGAGGGAGGCAGTGGAAGACAAGGAGGCGGGGGAGACGAGGAGCGAGGCTATCAGGAGTGTTCTTCGGGGGGAGGATTTTATCCCAGCGGACAGCTGGTGTTTGGGAACCAAATAGATCCAGAGGAGCAGGGCTGGCAGCCTCACAGACAAAACACGCTACAGTAGCAGGAAAGTTGGGGAGGGAGGAGGAGAGAAAAATGCAACTGTCCCGACAGAGAGCAAGAACGCAAAAAAGTATAGTGAAGAATAGTGGCTTTACAGTCCTTGGCCCTGTGTTCTGTCAAGGAAAGGCACTTGTAGCAGACTGAGACTTCCTTGAGCAGCCCTTTCCTCTCCTCCAGTGTCTATCCTGAACCCTCTACATTTGGCGAGTGAATGTGGCTTTTTGTGGATTGGGCACTGTTTGGCAGGATCTAGACTTTGGGGGTTGAATTTGGTGTTGCTTACACTGATCTGTGTTTTGTTTGCTGTGAGGGGGTCTTTGAAGCCTGCTCGTCTCACTGTTGGTCTTTCTTCTTTAATGTGAGTAATGCTACAGTTTTGTATACTGGGGTCAGTCTTCATCTCAGCATGGTCATTCACAAATTGGACAAAGAAGGAGAAAGGTGGATAGTGAACACTGTATTTTTTCTTGTACTTGAATCCTTGTTTGATCCATGACTCTTGCAGGCTGTACGGGAGCTTTTCAATGACTGGGCTTATTCCTCTTGGAGTGTCCAGTAAGCTAAGGCCTGGTAGATACCCTTCATTTTTTGCAGCTTGAAGCTCTGAAAGGAGATCAGCAAGTTCTTGTAGAAGGTGGCTGTCTTTAGGAGTGATTCTGGGAAAACTTTCTAAGTGTTTGAACATTGAAGCTTCAATAACTTCTGATGAGCCATAACTCCTGTCTAATCTTTGCCATAAACGCTGAAGACCTGCCTCTGGATTATTAACATGAACAGCTCTAATTCTCAGGGCGTGTTGGAGAGACTCACCACTAAGCCATTTTGTGAGTAAATCGAGCTCTTCACTGTGTTTCAGGTTTAGGTCTTGAGTGGCATTGCAGAACATAGATCTCCATACTATGTAGGTTTCTGGCTTATTATCAAACACCGTTAACCCTGCTGAGAGAAGGTCACGATGTGAGAGAAGGGCAGCAAGGTCTGATATGTCAGTCTGTTGATGTGGCGGTGTAGGCAAGCCACCACCCAGCCTGATGTGACTAGGCGAAGGAGGTGATTGGATTTTGGGCTGACTCACAGGTGGAGAGCTGATGGGGCATGTGTATGGATGCGCAGCTGCTGTAGGCATGATTAACTCTTTGTTATAGGAGCTGTCCACATCATATTTTTGCTCTAGACTGTGAGTTGACTCGACTTCCTTACTAGTCTCCTGGTGGAAGTGGGTTTCTACATAATTCTGAGTGCGACTCAGAGCCGTCTCCATTTTAGTTGAGGGGCCTGGTAGTTCCACAAACTTCTTGTTCCAGAACTGCCGCGTCAAGGACCCTTGCTGCTGCAAGCGCTGCTTCGGCTTCTCCCTCTTGCTTTAGAGCTTTAAGTTTTGCTTCCATATGAGCCCTTTGTAGCTCAATCTGTGCCTTTTCTACCTCCATGTCTATCTGGCGTTTGGCATACTCTGCTCTGGCGCGGGCAGCTTCGGCGTTGGCTTGTGCTTGTGCTGCGGCGAGGCTGATGCAACTGATCTGCACTCTGTCCTCACCTCCATTTGTGACAGTTTTGAGGTGTCCCCATGACTAGACATGTCTGCCGCTGTTTTGAGCTGAGTGTCTCAGGAACCTGGCGATGCTCTTGATACACAGACAATCTTTTTACTCTTCTGCCTTCGGCAAAATTACTTGTTTCGGCCTATGCAGAGAGCTAAACATATGTAGCTTCAGTAAAAACCGTGGAGACGTATCCGTTTAGTGGTGTTTACTGATGTACCACATTTCCACTTGTGTTGATTGTAAAACTGAAATACAGAGGAAGAATAAAGCGTATTCAGTATCAATGAAACTGAATAAAGTTACATCTACAATTAGCTCATGTAAACAATGGCCTCTGGGTCAGAAACATAGCAAAAGAAAGAACATAGCATGCACATAAATGAAAGCTCAAGAGCTACACATTAGCATTCCTAATGCTAACCGCTATGATAAGCTAACAGAGAAGCCTCTGCCAAATAAGAGGTAGAATATATACAAGAACAAACGAAAGATCATTCTTAGGCTCCAACATATGTAAAAGTCTAGAAAAAAACTTACAGATTATGCTTTCTCAAAGAGAAGAAACGCCGGAAGGGCAGAGACACGGCTCGTGTAGTGGTCCATTACGAGTGCTTGGAGGGAGATGCGCCCTTCTAATATCAACAGGCTGCTACTACCCCTAAACAGCCAGCAGGTGGCGGTGTTCCCCACCACACAAGCAAAATACAGACCCTTAACTTCTATGGGGGACAGAATAATGGGCAAAACTGCCCAAAGATAGGTGCACCAAGCATGTGGCATCATATTCAAGAAGACATGAGGCTGTAATTGCTGCCAAAGGTACATCAACAAAGTGCAAACTAACTCAAAGGCTTTTTACACTCAAACAGGAGAGTTTGGGCACTGAGCTTGTTCTGTATTTTGGACGTTCTTGTCCAAAGTGTTACTACTCAGTGCTTAAGCTAAAATTTTACTGAATAGTGTCAGATTTAAAACTTAGTGTTATGATTCAGATGGTGTAAATTGTAATACAGCAGTGGAGAAAGGAGTGAGGGGACTAAAACGTTTGTGATTACTGGGCATAACAAAATTATTACTGAGCATTTGTTGGAACACTTCAGTTCTTTTCAATTAACATCATCTTTAATTTGTTCTGAGACATGAGAGCCATAATTAATGTCCTGCGTTGAATGTGTAAATGTTTCTGTGAGCAAAATGAAAATGTGTCCTTCCTGCAGTGGGAAACTGATACTTGTCAGAGTGGTAGCCATACCCGACCTCGCTCTGCAGCATGCTGCATTCAACCTAAGGCTGGGAAAAGAAGTGGAAGGCAAAGTCACACCTGTTTGCTCCTGGTTGCATGGCAACTTTTGTCACAGTCGTAAGTGCAACAAAATTTAGCCAGGAGCTTGAAAATCACATCCTGGGAGCCTTTTGACAGGTAAATTTGTCTGCTCTAGACTTTGCATAACAAGTCCACTTTGATTTGTGAAAATCTATAAAATGTATTTAATCCATCACATAAGTTGAATAATTTATCCCCAAGCAGGATCTGACATAAAGACTTGATATGGACCTTCCTGTTTCTGATGCTGTTCTGCTTGTCAAGTAGAAGAAGTAAGTCCCATATAGGTCCTGAAACATATAGGGCAGCGCAGTCGCGTTTGAACCCTGTGTGATATCGTGGGATTTGACCACTTATGGGGACAGCCACTCCCGTTGCGCAATATATATACACAGCATAACTTTCCAGCAAAACTTCACACGGGAAAATGGTGTACTGTTTTGTTTTTGGCTGCAATCACCGAAGCAGTCGCGAAAAGTGCAGGTTTTTTTTGGTTCCCAGCGGAGAAGGGAAGATGAAGCCAATGGGAGTGGTCGTGTCACTAAGTGTTAGCCTACACAGCTAACCAGAGTAGCTGTGTTCTCTCGCCTACACAATCGCCTCGACATGTTTGAGCTCCGACTCATAAACAAACCGCAACACATGTCCACTTTCCACCGCATCGTCACTGTTTCTTTGCATTTTCACTTTGTTTGCATGTAATTTGCCCAAACACTTAGAGAAAGTGCCCTGTTTCTGTCCCCGGAAGTAATCAAATCAAATCAAATCAATTTTATTTATATAGCGCCAAATCACAACAAACAGTTGCCCCAAGGCGCTTTATATTGTAAGGCAAAAGCCATACAATAATTACAGAAAAACCCCAACGGTCAAAACGACCCCCTGTGAGCAAGCACTTGGCGATAGTGGGAAGGAAAAACTCCCTTTTAACAGGAAGAAACCTCCAGCAGAACCAGGCTCAGACAGGGGCAGTCTTCTGCTGGGACTGGTTGGGGCTGAGGGGAGAGAATCAGGAAAAAGACATGCTGTGGAAGAGAGCAGACATCAATCACTAATGATTAAATGCAGAGTGGTGCATACAGAGCAAAAAGAGAAAGAAACACTCAGTGCATCATGGGAACCCCCCAGCAATCTATCGTCTATAGCAGCATAACTAAGGGATGGTTCAGGGTCACCTGATCCAGCCCTAACTATAAGCTTTAGCAAAAAGGAAAGTTTTAAGCCTAATCTTAAAAGTAGAGAGGGTGTCTGTCTCCCTGATCTGAATTGGGAGCTTGTTCCACAGGAGAGGAGCCTGAAAGCTGAAGGCTCTGCCTCCCATTCTACTCTTACAAACCCTAGGAACTACAAGTAAGCCTGCAGTCTGAGAGCGAAGCGCTCTATTGGGGTGATATGGTACTATGAGGTCCCTAAGATAAGATGGGACCTGATTATTCAAAACCTTATAAGTAAGAAGAATAATTTTAAATTCTATTTTGGAATTAACTGAAGGCTTTTCAGGGAACCTTTAGGACAACCTGATAATAATGAATTACAATAGTCCAGCCTAGAGGAAATAAATGCATGAATTAGTTTTTCAGCATCACTCTGAGACAAGACCTTTCTAATTTTAGAGATATTGCGCGAATGCAAAAAAGCAGTCCTACATATTTGCTTAATATGCACATTGAAGGACATATCCTTATCAAAAATGACTCCAAGATTTCTCACAGTATTACTAGAGGTCAGGGTAATGCGATCCAGAGTAAGGATCTGGTTCTGGATCTGGTATCTATATTTTACCCCTTTAACGCCTGGCCTCAAACAAGACTGTGCTGCCCAGTTGGTGCTGGTACTTATCTCAGGATTCATAGCTGAAGCAGATGAGAGTGTACAACTTCACTGAGACAGGGTGGTAGAACTGGTACCCATTTATACCTCAATGGACTGGGACACAGATGAAGCAGGGTCTTAACCCACTAATGAAATATGAAGAGCATATTTATCTTTTGCGGATAATCCGTCTTCATCACAATCCAACCAGTAGGTGAAATGATCTCTACCAGCCAAGGAAGTGGTTCTTGTATTCCTGTAATAACCATTAAAAAGTCAGAAAACAGTTAAAAACAGTCTAGATGACTACACGGACACTGTGACGTCATATATTCATTTCTGTGAAGACAGCATCATCCCACAGCGTACCAGGGTGAGATATAACAATGACAAGCCCTGGTTCACACCTAAACTCCAGCAGCTCCGTCAGCAGAAAGAGGTGGCTTTCAGAGAAGGAGACAGAGACAGCTATAGAGGTCCAAAGTACAGATTTAGCAAGGAGGTGGCAAAGGCTAAATCCATGTACAGTTCACGTCTGCAGCAAAGGTTCTCTGTGTGGAGGTGGTTGAAAGAGATCACCAACTACAAGCCCAAAGCACCTCGTTCTATTGACGACCTCAAGCTGGCCAACGACCTGAACGTCTTCTATTCACGCTTTGAAGACAAGGACTCACACCTCCCCACCCCCCACACAACTGGATATTCAAACACTCTGGACCTCCCCCCTCTCACTGCTGCCCTCCCCACTTCCCCTGTTGCCCTCTCGGTCCAAGAGGAGGATGTGAGGAGACATTTCAAAAGGCTGAATCCACGTAAGGCCCCGGGCCCAGACTGTGTCTCTCCTGCCACCCTGAGACACTGCGCTGATGAGCTGGCCCCAGTCTTCACGGGGATCTTCAACACCTCCCTGGAGTCATGCCATGTTCCAGTCTGTTTCAATTCCTCAATCATAGTTCCAGTCCCCAAGAAACCACGCATCACTGGACTTAATGACTACCGTCCTGTGGCTCTCACATCTGTAGTCATGAAGACCTTCGAACGCCTGGTTTTATCCCACCTGAAGTCCATCACCGACCCCCTCCTGGACCCCCTGCAGTTTGCCTACAGAGCCAACAGGTCTGTAGATGACGCCATAAACCTGGCCCTGCACTCCATCCTGCAGCACCTGGACTCCCCAGGAACCTACGCTAGGATCCTGTTTGTGGACTTCAGCTCTGCATTCAACACCATCCTTCCAGCTTTGCTCCAGGACAAGCTTTCTCTGCTCCACATGCCCAACTCCACCTGCAGGTGGATCACAGACTTCCTGATGGACCGGAGTCAGCGTGTGAGGCTGGGAAAAAATGTCTCGAACACTCGGGCTCTCAACACAGGATCTCCACAGGGCTGTGTCCTTTCCCCTCTGCTCTTCTCCCTCTACACTAACTGCTGCACCTCCAGCCATGACTCTGTAAAGCTCATCAAGTTTGCGGACGACACCACCCTCATCTGACTCATTTCGGATGGGGATGAGTCTGCCTACAGGAGGGAGGTGGACCGGCTGGTGACCTGGTGCAGCAGCAACAACTTGGAGCTCAACGCCCAGAAAACAGTGGAGATGATCGTGGACTTCAGGAAAGCCACAGCCCCCCCCGCCCTCCCTCGCCCTCACCAACAGCCCCATCACCACTGTGGTCTGTCACCGCTTCCTCGGCACCACCATCACCCAGGACCTCAAGTGGGAGTCAACCATCAGCTCCCTCATGAAGAAGGCACAGCAGAGGATGTACTTCCTGCGGCAGCTGAAGAAAGCCAAGCTGCCTGTCAGTGAGGTTACAATTAATTCAAAAAGACCCAAAGGCCATAAAAAAATTAAACAAGCTTTTTTGGGGGTAAATTTTGCTTGGTAATGGTAAATGGACTACATTTACAGTGAGGAAAATAAGTATTTGAACACCCTGCGATTTTGCAAGTTCTCCCTCTTAGAAATCATAGAGGGGTCTAAAATTTTCATCTTAGGTGCATGTCCACTGTGAGAGACATAATCTAAAAAAAAAAAAAAAATCCGGAAATCACAATGTATGATTTTTTTATATGAGGATGTATGAGGACGCCATCTGCACAGCACTCCATGCCACCATCTTCCATCTGGAACAGCAGGGGTGCTATGCCAGGATGCTCTTTGTTGACTTTAGCTCTGCCTTGAACACCATACTCCCGGACAGACTGATAATTAAACTCATGGACATCGGGCTCCCTAACACCATCTGCTGCTGGATCAGGGACTTCCTCTCTGACCGTGTGCAGAGAGTCAGAGTCGGTAACCATCTCTCCACAGCCCTCAGCCTCAACATCGGCTCTCCACAGGGTTGTGTATTGAGCCCCTGCTTTACACTCTGTACACCTATGACTGCATCAGCACCCACCCAGACAACGTCATCGTTAAATTTGCGGATGACACCACCTTAGTGGGACTCATCTCAGGAGGAGATGAGACGGCGTACAGGGCGGGGGTTCAAAAGCTGGTCGGGTGGTGTGCAGAGAACAACAAGACAAAGGAGGTGATTGTGGACTTCAGGAGGAGAAAGACTGATCTGCAGCCCATCTGCATAAATGGAGAGTATGTGGAGAGGGTGCCCAGTTTCAAGTTCCTGGGTGTGCAGGTAGATGCAGACCTTCAATGGAGATCTAACACCTCGGCGGTTGTGAAGAAGGCTCAACAGCGGCTCCACTTCCTGAGGATCCTCAAGAGGGTCAACTTGAAGGAGGAGCTGCTGACCGTCTTTTACCGCTGCTCCACTGAGAGTGTGCTGACGTACTGCATCTCTGTGTGGTTCTCCAGCTGCACCATGGCACACAGGAAAGCACTGCAGAGGGTCATTAACACCACGCAGAAGATTATTGGCCATCCCCTCACCTTCCTACAAGATTTATATAGCACCTGCTGTCTCAGGAGAGCATGCAGCATTCTGGGAGATAACACACACCCAGGGCACAGGATCTTTCAGCTGCTGCCCTCAGGCAGACGGTTTGAGATGCTGAGGGCAAGGACAAACAGACTGAGGGACAGTTTCTATAACAGGGCCATCGCCCTGTTAAACAGAAATATCTGACATTGACATTATGTCACTCAATTACAGGCCAGGTGCAATTACAACCACACATGCAATACACTTTTTTAGAGTGCATTATTATAATTTTTATAGCATTAATATACAGTTTTGTTTTTTTGTTTTTGTTTTTTTTTTTTTTAATGTATGTTGTGTGTTATATGTATGTATGTTGCACTGAGGAGAGGGCCGTGCCCCAATTTCGTTGTGCTGGTGTACACTGTATAACTGTGCAATGACAATAAAGACTTTAAACTTAAACTAAACACTCCAACCTGTCCACCATAGCCAAGACTAAAGAGCTGTCTAAGGACACCAGGGACAAAACTGTAGACCTGCACAAGGCTGGGATGGACTACAGGACAACAGGCAAGCAGCTTGGTAGAAGACAACAACTGTTATGATTATTTATTAGAAAGTGGAAGAAACACAAGATGACTGTCAATCTCCCTCAGTCTGGGATTCCATGCAAGATCTCACTTTGTGGGGTAAGGATGATTCTGAGAAAGTTCAGAACTACACAGGAGGACCTGGTCAATGACCTGAAGAGAGCTGGGACCACAGTCACAAAGATTACATTAGTAACACATGATGCTGTCATGGTTTAAAATCCTGCAGGGCAGCAAGGTCCCCCTGCTCAAGCCAGCACATGTCCAGGCCCGTTTGAAGTTCACCAGTGACCATCTGGATGATCCAGAGGAGGCATGGGAGAAGGTCATGTGGTCAGATGAGACTAGAATAGAGCTTTTTGGAATCAACTCCACTTACCATGTTTAGAGGATGAGAACAACCCCAAGAAAACCATCCCAACCGTGAAGAATGGGGGTGGAAACATCATACTCTGGGGGTGCTCTTCTGCAAAGGGGACAGGACGACTGCACCGTATTGAAGAGAGGATGGATGGGGTCAAGTATTGTGAGATTTTGGCAAACAACCTCCTTCCCTCAGTAAGAGCATTGAAGACGGGTCATGGCTGGGTCTTCCAGCATGACAATGACCCCAAACACACAGCCAGGGCAACTAAGGAAGGGCTCCGTAAGAAGCATTTCAAGGTCCTGGAGTGGCCTGGCCAGTCTCCAGACCTGAACTGAATAGAAAATATTTGGAGGGAGCTGAAACTCCAAACCTGAAAGATTTGGAGAAGATCTGTATGGAGGAGTGGACCAAAATCCCTGTTGCCATGTGTGCAAACCTGGTGAAAAACTACAGGAAACGTTTGACCTCTGTAATTGCAAACAAAGGCTACTGTACCAAATATTAACATAATAATTAATTTTGTTAGATTATGTCTCTCACAGTGGACATGCACCTAAGATGAAAATTTCAGACCCCTCCATGATTTCTAAGTGGGAGAACTTGCAAAACCGCAGGGTGTTCAAATAATTATTTTCCTCACTGTATACAGCGCTTTTCCATCTACATATGCACCATACCATACCAACTTTATTTGTAAAGCACTTTGACACAACCACCGCTGGCACAAAGGGCTTTACATTAAAACATACATTAAAACATAAATTTAGATAAATGAATAAAAAAAAAAAATGAGTTTAAAACTCAGCCTCACTGGGGCCAAAAGCCAAGGAGAAAAAAATAGGTTTTAAAATTAACTTTATAAGTGGACAGTGAAGGTGCCTGTCTTACATGCAAGGGCAAGCTGGTCCATAGTTTAGGAGCAACAATAGAGGAGGCCCTGTCCCCTTGAGTTTCCTTCTGAATCTTGATGCTTCCAGGAGCAGCTGGTCTGCTGTCCTGAGAGACTGACACAGTACAGTACCTTAGGATGAAGAAGCTCAGAGAGATAAGGCGGGGAAACACTGTGAAGAGATTTAAAAACAAACAAGTATTTTAAAATGGACCCTAAAATATACAGGCAGGCAATGAAGTGAGGCCAGTACAGACGTTATGTGTTGTCTTTCGATTTCCTGTCAGACGTCTTGCAGCGACATTTTGATCCAGCTGCAGACACAAAAGTAATGACTGACTGACTCCTACGTAAAGTGAATTACAATAATACAGACTAGATGAAATAAAAGCATGGATCACTGTTTCAAAGTGCTGCCTAGACAGAAAAGATTTCACTGTTGCCAACCTCCATAGATGATAAATCAGGACTTAACCCTCTGGGGCCAACGCTGTCATATATGATGGCAGAGACCAAGCTTTACTAAATTATAAATAACTTTTTAATGATATGGGATAGAAACTTATTTTTGTTTGCTGAAAAGTTAACTCCGCGGACTTTTGAGCCAGCCATTGTCCATCTTTGTACTCCTCATAGAAGCTGTGTGATGACGTGCGCAATGTGAGTGTCCAATCGGAATTGGTTCACCGTCACATGGTTTTCCAAAATCCAATCGTGGGGCAGATTTACCTCACGTGAAAAGCCAAAGATTGTTTTCAGGAATGATATGTTACTAGTTGGCTCGTTTGAATAGCCCCCTGGGTGCTCCAAGTGAGTACATACTATTAGTACATACTCAGTGTGCCCTGCACCATTATGCACAGCGAAAGTGAAAGCAGACGGAGAGCCTCTGATGACAATCTCACATGCTCAAACAAAGAGTGTGTAACTATCAGGATTGCTCCACTAGTTTGCATGTGAATGTTACTGGATAACTATGTTGCTTTCTCTGCATAAAGCATTGTTTACCATATCAAAATAAAACGCATAGACCATTTTGTATATATTGTTCAAAATGTACATTTGTGTTTATTGTTTGAACCTTTTTGTTGTACTGTCTTGTCAAAACAGTTGTTTATTATAGTTTGCTGTGTGTTTTGAATAAATGTATGTGGAAAATTATTTTTCACTTTATTTTTTCCTTGCCTATTTTTGAGTGTAAACCTTTATTACACTTATAAAACAGAACAAAAACATATATATTCTGAAAGCACAGGTTATCCTAAAAAAAAGAGACATAAAACTTGATTGTAGGATGCAGGGAGAGCTGTTAACAGCAATAATAAAAATTTATGCCAGGCGAGTGAACTGTCCAAAAAATGCCCTCGGACCCCAGAGGGTTAACCATAGCTTTAGTTTGGCTGTCCAATTTAAAATCACTGTCCACCTTAAAGCCAAGATCATTAATAACAGGTCTAAAATATACCGCCGACGGTCCTACGGCAACGGAGGAGGACTCACAGGGGCCTCCTCCGTCTAGTCTAGTAACTTCCTACTTTTAAATTCTGATAAGACTGAAGTTATGGTTCTTGGTCCAGCGAGGTATCGGCATCAATTTGATCAGCTAGCACTTAGCTTAGGTTTGTGTGTTATGCATCATACTGATAAAGTGAGGAACCTTGGAGTAATTTTTGATCCTATGATGTCCTTCGATCTCCACATTAGAGACATTACGAGGACTGCATTCTTCCATTTACGAAATATAGCAAAGATTCGTCCCATCCTGTCTATGGCTGATGCTGAGACTTTGATTCATACATTTGTCTCTTCTCGATTGGACTATTGTAATGCTCTATTTTCTGGCTTACTGCAGTCCAGGATTAGGGGTCTTCAACTGGTTCAAAATGCTGCTGCCAGACTTTTGACACAAAGCAGAAAGTTTGACCACATTACGCCCGTTTTGGCATCCCTGCACTGGCTTCCAGTGCTGCAAGATCAGATTTTAAAGTACTGTTATTAGTTTATAAAATTGTTCATGGACTTGCACCTCCCTATCTGGCTGACCTGGTAAGCCCCTATGACATGGGTTAAAGTTCTCCATCACCACGACGGATTTCCGTCATTTGGAAAATTTAACCACACATATGTGTGCGCACGTGGTGTCATGCATGTTTTGGGGCTGAAATATGATAGTCTCACTGTCAAAGCAACATCCCATTCTGCACTAATCAAAGCAGTAGCAGTGTCAGCGTGGACTGCGGAGGAAGGGACTGTGTGAATTTTCACTCCTCTCCGCTCTGTTTACTGCTTGCCATGAGCTAATGCGTTAGCATGTCTATGGCGTTTTCAATGTTAAACTTAGCATTCCGTGGTGCGAGTAATTTTTAGCCCAATAAAAGATAGTGAAATTTAACGGTAAATTATTCTGAGTATACGCACAACTAATATAAACATAAGGTAAAATAAAATGTGGTCTAGTTAATGTAAAACGAGAATTATATACAACCGTTTAAGTTTAATGACAATTTGTTTCGGTCAAACCACATCTAAGCTGTGTTTTTACACAAGAAAAAAAAAAAAATGCAGTAAACTGTACATTTGTGTCTTTTTTCATGAAAATAACTGGACTCTTGCTGTAATATGTTGTCAGTGGTTGAGATTGTTTCTGTAGGAAACCTGATGGAAATCTCTCAAAATAAAACAAAACATTACTTGAGGTATGTTTTGACGAGAATATAACGTCATAACTTTATTACAAGGTCAAACGTTGATGTTGCGTGATAAAGGCCTTTTAATAATAACTCACTTCAAGAAATAATTGGAAAACTCACATGTAAGTAAAACAAACAAACAAACAAAAAATGATTAATAGATTACTAAAATAATCGTTAGTTGCAGCCCAAGTTTGTTTTACGAGTGAGAGCATTTTACAGATTAAATGTGAATAAGCCAGTTTTGAGTTTCTCAGTGTGCATGTGTTTTCAAAACTGGTGACAGTGTTACTTTGTGCACAGCAGAACAACGTTGTCAGTTATTGACTGAGAACTTGCAAAACCGCAGGGTGTTCAAATACTTATTTTCCTCACTGTATGTTGAGAAAAGCATTGCATTTCCACAGGGGCGACGGGGGGGGTTCATTTCAGCCTTTCAAAGATAACATGAGTCATTTGGTTTGCCACAGAGTATGACATTTTATTCAAAGTGCCTCACATTTTTTGAAGGTTTGTCAGTGGGACAGAAAAAGCAGCCTGCAGTGTGCAGCATGTGGATTTGAACATCCTGTCAGCAGTTTAAAGTGATCATTTTTTCACTTTTATTGCTGCGCCTCTACCACTTCCGTGAGCCTGTCAAGGAAACAGAGCTGCCAGTGGGGGGTATCGAGGGAACTTTTGATGGAACAACCCTCCCCTTGTCGACGGCACTTACCGGGTCTGGGCGGCTCTCAATCAGCCGCCCAGTACACACACAACAAGCCTTGTGTCTGATTTCTCCAGCCCCGTCCTCTCAGCTGCACTCCTTGCGCACGCCGTCTCATCTCCCACTCACCGACCTCAGCAGCTCCTCTCGCTCAGACTCGTCCTCTGCCCCGGCCTCTGGCTCCATGCATTCGCTCCAGGTTTAACCCTTGCTCAGACCTGCCCGTGTACGTCTGCAGCCGCACTCACGTCCCCTCTGCTTACTCTTCTCTCCCTCGTCTCCTGCTCATTGTCTTTTACACTCTTGCCACTAATTTCCTGATTAGCAGCAGTTGTCCTGAAGCCACTCCTTTGATATCTTGACTGTGATTAGGGTCATTGTCCTGCTGAATGATGAACCGTCGTCCCACTCTGAGGTCAAGAGCACTCTGGAGCAGGTTTTCATCCAGGATGTCTCTGTACATTGCTGCATTCATCTTTCCCTCAATCATGACTAGTCTCCCAGTCCGTGTTGCTGAAAAACATCCCCACAGCATGAAGCTGCCACCACCATGCTTCACTGTAGGGATGGTCTCTGGTTTCCACCAAACATGACACCTGGCATTCAGGCCAAAGTGTTCAGTCTTTGTCTCATCAGACAAGAGAATCTGTCTCTCATGGTCTGAGAGTCCTTCAGGTGCCTTTTTGCAAACTCCAGGTGGGCTGCAATGTGTCTGTTTCAAAGCAGTGGCTTCTGTCTGGCCACTCTGCCACTCAGGCCTGATTGTTGGATTGCTGCAGAGATGGTTGTCCTTCTGGAAGTTGCTCCTCTCTCCACAGAGGAACACTGGAGCCCTGACAGAGTGACCATCAGGTTCTTGGTCACCTCCCTGACTAAGGTCCTTCTCCCCCAATTTCTCAGTTTAGACTGGTGGCGAGCTCTGCGAAGAGTCCTGGTGGATCTGAACTTTTTCCATTTATGGATGATGGAGGCCACTCTGCTCATTGGGACCTTCAATGCAGCAGAAATGCTTCTGCACCCTTGCCCTGATTTGTGCCTCAAGACAATCCTGTTTCAGAGGTCTACAGAGAATTCCTTTGGCTTCATGCTTGGTTCGTGCTCTGACATGCACTGTCAACTGTGGGGGCTTTATATGCAGTGTTGCCAACTTGGCAACTTTCTTGCTAAATCTGGTGACTTTCCAAACCCTCTTGACGATTTTAATTTCTCAAAAGCGACTAGTGACAAATCTAGGTACTTTTCCTGGCATCACTGGAGACTTTATTGGTGTTTGGCGACTCAGATCTAGTCTCTGTTCTCTCCAAGCGGCAGCAGGTCTCCCCACCTCCGCTGCAAATCCACAGAGCCCCATTGCAAAGCACTGAGAGGAGGGATGTCTACAATCCTCCGCGTTCAAACACACGTGCGATGCCTCTGCGGCTGTTCCTGCATTGAATGTCAAACCTCACTCGGACTTGCTCAGCTTACTCACCTCGCTTGCTGTGCTGTGACAAATTAGTCTCCAGACTTTGAGGATCCCTGGCATTGAGAAGTTATGTTATTTTGAGAAGTGATAGCCAATTTTAATGGCTAAATAAACAAACCAACAATCAAGTTTATTTCTAATTCAATATTATTAAGGTATTTTTACTCACTTTTTTTATCTGTCACAACTTTGTTTTGTTTTTTTTCAACAAATACATTTAACAGTAAAACGAACAGCAAATGAACAAAGGACAAGGCCACAAAGAGATAGAAAAAAAAATTTACAATAATAAAAGTAAAGGCATTCTTTAACATTAATTCTCTTTAAAAAATTCCTTATTGAGCGTGACAGTTTTAGGACATATGGGACAGTGTATAAGCTTAATACTTCTTATACATTGTTCAAAGTCAACCAGAAGTCTGTGTAAATTCCTTTTCAATACTCTACATTTATGAATATGGAATTTACCAAACAATATTAAAGCATTAATAATGTATTCAATGATCTCTGCCACATTTTTCTCTACAGTATCTGTGATGACGTCATGCTATGCAAATAATATGCAAATTAGATAATGACACCATTTAGCGACTTCTGCTGACTTTTAGGACAGCCAATTGCTACTTTTCTTACTGGGGAGTTGGCAACACTGCTTATATGTAGACAGGTGTGTGCCTTTCCAATTCATGTCCAGTCAACTGAATTTACCTCAGGTGGACTCCAATTAAGTTGTAGAAACATCTCAAAGGTCATAAGTGGAAACCTAAGTCTGAGATCAATTTTGAGTTTCATGTTAAAGGCTGTGAATACTAATGTACACGTGATTTGTTAGTTTTTGTTTTTTAATAAATTTGCAAAAATCTCAATAACCTTTTTTTGCATAGTCATTATGGTACATTGTATGTAGAATTTTGAGGGGAAAAATGAATTTCATCCATTTTGGAATAAGGCTGTAAAATAACAATATGTAGAAGAAGTAAAGCACTGTGAATACTTTCCGGACGTACTGAAAATGCATCTGTGTCATTCATAATGAGATTGTCTCTCCTCACTGGGATCCTAGTGCTTGGGGAGGCTTTAAACTTCACACCATGCACTTAATTTTTTGTTGTAGCCACGTGCATCTCCGAGACATCGGATATCTGTTTAGGAAGAACCTAAGGCAGAGGAAATAGAGAATCAAGGACATGTCAGGCCTGTGAGTTCATGTCATCATGTGAGACTTTAAATGCCTAATCCAGCTGAGGCTTGTTGATGCACTCTTAATATCCTGCGTGACTCATGATGTCCTTTAGCCTGTCAAAAAGGATGCTGTACCATTGTCAGAATCTTCTGCTTTAATTTTCACTCAGAGTGAATGAGGTAGTTTGTGCGCTATACATAAACCCTTTGTACATTTAAAATGCATATCTTAAAATATTTTTTTCTTTTTCATTTAGTTAGATTAATGTAATATGTTTGGTCTTAACTAGTGTAATTGAATTTTGTAGTGTTTGTTCACAAAATAAATGTCATAAGCCATTTTATATATATACTACAACCCCAGTTCCAATGAAGTTGGGACATTGTGTAAAATGTAAATAAAAACAGAATACAATGATTTGCAAATCCTCTTCAACCTATATTCATTTGAATACACCACAAAGATATATATATATATATATATATATAAATTAGAAAAATTTATGTTGTTAAAGCTCTGTAAAATATGTTTACCATTATGATTGTCTTAGTAATTGACTGAACAGTGCCAATGGAAGAGGAAGCAGGGGTGGACAGTAACGAAGTCCATTTACTTGAGTACTGTACTTAAGTACAATTCTGGCGCATTTGTACTTCACTTGAGTTGATTTATTAAAGGATACTTATTACTTTCACTTCACTACATCTGAATGGCAAATATATTTTTCACTTCACTACATTTCTGTTAAGGTGCTCGTTACTCGTTACTTTTAATATCCGAATATTGAAAGTCTGTCCCCTCTCCCCTCCCCTCCCTGTAATGTTTTGCAGGTGCAGCTTAATGAGATTCAGGGTTGTGTCACATTTGTGCACTGGAGGCTGAAAACCAAGTGAACTAACATAATTTGTTCTTTTTCAAAATCAACAGCAAAGATGGACGAAGACAGAGAGGAAGGAGCAACGTCAGGATCCCACGTCGAGCACTCGTCGCACCCATGGCCATACCTCGAACAAATGTTTCAGTTTTCCCAACATGTTAATGATTCATTCCGTTTTAAATGCGTACTTTGGCTACCTAAAGAAAATTTCATAACTGCGTCCAAAAATTCACCATCCAATCTGCGGAAGCATATTCAGGTATGTAACCCATCATACTCGTTTTGGTTAATATAAGTGAAAGTTTGCAATGAAGGCTGGTGGTCAAGAGATTAGCATAAGGCTAGTGAAATTAGCTACTTGTTACACCTGGGCTCTACTATCTTTAAACGGTTATGCCGGCAGACAAACCTAAAATTTCAGCGACTATGAATAGGGTAACTGAAGCATTTCTATTCCAACATGTCTTAATTGAATCATGCCAAATGTTTCCATTCCAATGTAACATCATTGTGTGTTAAGATTTTGCTAGCATGTTGGGTGTTGCTGCAGTGTAGGCTAGGTCCTATTTGGCGGGCAGTCATTTCGCCAGTCCTTTAGGTTCGACTACCAAGATGACTAGGCTTACTGCGGAGTTAATGAATTCATATGTGTTTGCTAATTGTAGTAATTCAGTGTGATATTGCATGAGTCAGGCATAAGTATGGGTATCGAGAACCGGTTCCTTTCGGGTATCGTTAAGAAATGGCTCAGTCCACTGACATCAATAACCTTTTTGCTTAACGATTCCCTTATCCGTCCTTCAGAGTCGCCGTTGTTTTTGGGGGCATTTATCAGGAAAATGATGATTTCTCTACATTGATTACAGACCCTGCAGCGGGTCTGTAATCAACTTTCCTGCAGCGCGGCTTTGCTTTGAAACTTGAACCAATCGAAGCAGTGATTCGCTGATCGAAGCAGTACTTCGATTTGGTGCTTCGTTGGTTCACTGTTTTCTTTCGCTTTATCTTAATTTTCCCCACTAAAATCCTAAAGATCATATGTCTGTGAGTAATATTTACCCTTTATATGTTAAACCGACCTGTTATGGTCTTCTGAAACAGTTGATAGATGTATTTTATAACTTAAAAACGGGACCGATGCTAACACGTTAGCACGTCTATGGCATTTTCAATGTTAAAGTTAGCATTAGGTAGTTCACATCTCGGCATGTTTGTGTGCATGTTTTCTGTATAATAATTAATGGCTCAGTGTTCATTGTCAAATTGAATTATTTTTTTTTATTCATATATTAATGATAATAGCAACAATAATAATAATAATAACTCATAATAATTAATGCTACAATACAATTTTAGAGAAAGAGACAAAGACCCTGATGAAATAAAACACAACAGAAAAGATAAAACCAACTAACAATGAACATAAATAAATAAATATAGAAATAAGTGTTTCCTATGAACACCTAGTGACTCTTACACCTCCACTTCATCCCTGTTTTATTTAAGTTTAATGACAATTTGTTTTGGTCAAACCATATTTTCAATTTGTTAATTTCTTCACTGATTTCCTCCAGAACTGTCTACCAAGCTAGAAAACTGCTGCATCCTGAGCAGAATACTACTGGAGTGAATTTGAATAAGGAAAGTTTTTTTTCTGACCAAAATGGATGCTGCACTCACTGCACTTTACTGTCCGGAATAGTCCCAGATTGCATTTCAGAGTTTCTGGAATTGAAACATTTTTGTGCATGAGGTGTTGGGGGTAATTTTGGGTGACAGCTTTTTTTGTTTTTCACCACTTTCATCCCTGAATATGTCAATCGTGAGTCACTTTTGTGCGGATTAAAGTCACTAACTGGGACTCCTGTCTTGTTGCGAGAAAGAAACGAGAATAGTCCTCCGTTCTGTTCACACAGCTCCAAACGCTGCGTGGCTCTCTGCCAAGTCAACTTAGAATTATAGAGTCCAGTCAGAATTAATAACTTCAAAGCAAAACAGCATTTAAATCAATTGACACCTCTTTCCAAATGTTGGAATACAAACAAACTGCAATTGACCAAAACGTTTTTTTCCTCCCAAAACAAAACGTCCTGCGCTGACGTACAGCAGCCGGCTGAGCTCAGCTCAGAGGTACGGAGAGACATTCATGCCAAAATGTCTGAAAGGAAATGCTTTTGACAAAAACTACAGATTTTATTTATTTTTATTTATGTCCAGAGATCAAGGATCTAGTGACCAATTTAAAAATGTTGTTGACATAGAAAACCTGTAAAGTCTACTTTTAGTACACAGAAAATTCACAAGAGGTATCGATAAGGGAATCGACAAGGAATTGAATCGATAAGCATAATTGATAATGGCATCTATTGATAAAATACCCATCCCTAGGTGTTTGAAGAGCTCTTTTCCAAACTGTGATAAATTTCTTGCAAATGTAACATAGTTAAATAGTTCAGGTAAAATCCCGCTAAATGGACAAACTACGCCATCTACTGTTGGAACGCGGTAACTGCATCAGGTAATAAAGGCAAAGCATTGTGGGTAATCCTCAGTGCAACGGAGGATTCACCATGAGGTAACATGTCTCTGATTGTCTGTGGATAAATTAATCTTAACTCCATTTGTAAATGGTGCTGGAGCTAAGATGGTTTTCTTTTGTTGAATCTTGTTTATTTGACATTATTTTCGCCACGTTTTATTGAAGTCGAGATTGTTTTAGATATTTTATTGGCTGTTAGCATAGCTAGCTAACATCCACATGGTACCATCTTTCCAGACGGAGAATGAGCTGTTATCTACATGACTGAATTAAGTGCCTTTGTTCACCAATGCAGGGATGGTGGGAAATAAACTGGCTGTTACCAACACTCTGACCAGCTCCGAGAGTTTCAGTCAATGCAGGGGACATTTTGCAGAGGTCACACAAACACTATATTCTGTCCACTAGTATGGTGCATGTCGCCTGTTTAGTAGTAAAATAATTCAGTCTAGTGGGCAAGTGGCATTAAGACAAGACCAGACAAGTCAAACCTAAGTAATACTCAGTTCAGTTACATTTCCGAGATAATAAAAATAATAATAATAAATCAATTGTTTTTCCTTCATAATGATTTAAGTAAATGAAGCTCCAGACACAATACAATAGCTTGTAGAATTGAATATAGACATTTATTCAACTAGAGTTGATGGGATGTTTTTTTTTTAAAATGAGACTAACTGAAATTCTACACTGTCTTTTACAGAGGAGACATAATTGTCAGCTGCCAAAGTATTGTGGGCTAACTTCAGCTGCCTCCAAGCGAAAGACTGAGTCTGGGATGACATCAAATGTCAAACAACTAAAACTAGAGGAAACAAAGCAAATGTCTCAGAAAAAGGTGGATAGCTCCATCCTCCGCTTCATTGTTCAAGGTCTTCAACTGTTCTCACTTGTAGAACAGCCGCCATTCCAGACCCTCATCCTGGACTTGCAGTCCAATGCTGCTCTGATGTCTCAAACCACAGTCCGACGCAGAATGGAGACCGCCATGATGACCAAGAAGGCAAGAGTCAAGGAGGCAGTGGGCAAGACTGCCTACATTGCCACAACAACGGATTGTTGGACTGTAAGGAGGAGGAGCTTTCTTGGCGTGACCGCACATTGGCTGGATTCAGGCACTTTTCAAAGGCATTCTGTTGCCCTCGCATGTCGGCGGATAAAGGGTCCCCACACATTTGATGTCTTGGCGAGCACAATGAACAACGTACACAGTGAGTATGACATCCGCCAGAAAGTAGTGAGAACCACTACTGACAATGGGTCGAACTTTTTTAAAGCATTTCGTGAATTTGGTCAAGATGAGAACCACAATGACATTCCTGAGGAGGAGACTGAAGAAGGAGCTGATGATGATGGCTCGGATGAAGCGACTGAGGTGGAATTTGTAAATGTTGACACCATTATGGCTGAGGATGATGGCCTCCAGTACCAGCTGCCAAAGCACCACCGCTGCGCATGTCACTTGCTGAACCTGGTCTCGACCATGGTAATTGAGAGTGCGAATACTTCAGAGGCCTATAAGAAGCTTTCAAGGTAAGCCTTCTCCAAGTCACAGGCCCTCTGGAACAAAACATCAAGGTCAACTCCTGCTGCAGAGGCAGCTGAAAAACACTGCAAGCTGCAACTTGTGCAGCCAAACAAAACAAGATGGATTTCGTTATACTTGGCTGTGGAGGGCATTGTGCAAATTCTCGAAGACCAAGGAGAGGGACCTATGAGAGAAGTCTGTGCTGAACTCAGAGTTCCTATGTAAGTAACAAATGTTTTGTCTTCTAAACAGTGTGTCACTGGTCAACATTATGAGAGCAGAAATAATGAAAAGAATGTGGTTGGATTACTGTAACTATAACAGACCTGCTTCATTTTTGTTTTGTAATGGTAATAAACTTTTTCACAGACCCCCTGGACCCCATTTTGAGAACCACTGTTCTAAGGGATAATTGCCTATACAAATGCTTGCCACATTACCTGCTGCAGTGTTTGTAAATGAGTAACAGAAATGGGAATGTTCTAATTTGTGTAATATGAGAGTAAATCAATTTTTTAAAATATATATATATATATTAGATTTTTTTTTTTTATGTTAGGTACAGTCCTGCTGATATGGCCTTCTTGAGCGAGTACATCACCACCATGAGCCCAGTTGCAAAGGCAATAAACATATTGCAAGGAGAATCAGATGTGCAGATGGGATGGCTGCTCCCCACAATCTCAACCCTCACCACCAAGCTAGAGAAAATGAGACCAGCTCTGAGATTCTGCAAGCCACTTGTGGATGCTCTCCTGGGTAGTTTGAGGAAACGCTTTGGCAGCATGATGTCTGATCCTGAGCTCATTGCGGCAGCCATTCTCAACCCGAAGTTTAAGACATCCTGGACTGCTGATGAGGATGTCCTAGAGATGTTCTAAACCTAATTTTGCCTACTCTTGAATATTGAAACTGTACTGCAGCTTGCATAGGTTAGTTCCTTAATGATGTAATGATGAAATGTATGGTAAATCTAGATATTTTTTTTTTTACACACACAAGAGACAGTCAAACAGTTGGATGCTTACTTAACGTGCAACAGAAAGTGTGACCATGTTAACGGCTTATTCTGCTGTATGTAGCCTCTCTCTTTAGTTGAACACAACCTTGCCTGCCTCTGCAGCGTGCAAGAGTCTGTTCAGTGCAGCTGGATTAATATTCAGGCCAAATCGGGCAGCTATCAGCTCCCACAACTTTGAGAACCAGCTACTGCTGAAGTTGAATAAGAACTTTTACAACTTTGACCATTGACATTTGAGAACTGTTCACACTAAGGCGGGGGTGCAAGTTGGGCTTTTTTCACCCATTATGTAGATATTACAAGGTGAAGAGGATTTTTGTGTGTGTGTGTGTGTGTAGTATGTGTTCATGGTGAGGTTTACCTCTGGTAAACTTCATAACAAAAAACACATGACACCATCCTTGTGTGACTTTTTTGTTATACTTAAAAAAAAATGCACTCTTGCATTCTGGCATGTTTTGTTGTGTAACTGTTCTACAGCACCTACAATTACAACTTAACCACTGACATTTGACAACTTGGCTATTCTGCAGAGACAGACTCCATCTGGACCATTCAGTCCTGTTGCTGCATCCCCAGTTGATATAATTTGCCAGTGTGGGGCTAATTGAGAACTATAGGTATCCTTGGTGATAAACATTGTTTTGCTGTGGTTGAGAGCATGTCTTTCGATGCAAATTGAAAGAGTTGTCTCTTTCTAGGTGTGGTGATTCACGTTAGAGAGCAGCTTTTTTGTGTAGTATGTGTTCCATGGTGAGGTTTACCTCCAGTAAACTTCAAAACAAAAAACACGTCATGCTTGTGTGATTATTTTTTGTTATACTTAAAAAATGTACCCTTGCTTTCTGGCGTGTTCTGTTCTGTGACTGTTCTACAGGGCCTTCAGTCTACAGTCAATTACAACTTAACCACTGACATTTGGGGCAAGAGTTTTTCTGTGTACTGATTTGATTTCAGTATTGATGGGGAAAATAAACATTTTCCTTAAGTTGGGTTGCTTCTTTCTGTAACATTATGTCCTTATTCTGCAGCCTTTACAAGCCAGAGGTATTTATGTTCTTAGAAATATAGTATAAGAAATGCAAATTGAAATTGTACTTTCATACTTAAGTATTTTTGAAAGCAAGCGCTTCAGTACTTTCACACAAGTATAAATTTAAACATCCAATTTTCACTTGTATCGGAGTAACATTTGACCAGTAGTATCTGTACTTTCACTTAAGTACTGAAGTTGAGTACTTCGTCCACCCCTGAGAGGACGTGTACAAAGGGCACAGATAAGGGCTCCCTGAGCCTGGTTCTGCTGGAAGTTTCTTCCTGTTAAAAGGGAGTTTTTCCTTCCCACTGTAGCCAAGTGCTTGCTCACGGGGTCGTTTTGACCGTTGGGGTTTTACATAATTATTGTATGGCCTTGCCTTACAATATAAAGTGCCTTGGGGCAACTGTTGGTTGTGATTTGGCGCTATATAAAAAAAAAATTGATAAGATTGATGAGGTGTTCATCAGTGCATGCTGAGCAAGAAGGAAAGGACTATTTGTCTGACTGTCTTATGCTATTTGATGAGACGAGAGTGTTTCATCAGTGTATGATGAACAACCAAGGAACAGACTTTTGAGAGTGACTGTCTTATACTATCAAATGAGTTCAATGAATCAACTTTGTAACACCGAGGGACTCTATATAAGTGGCATGAAAACTGAATGTACTTGTATTTTGTCGTCAGATCTACACTCAGTGTGATATGTACCTTTAAAGCTTTAAATAACAAAAGATCTTAGAAGCTGAAACCTGCTTCCTCTGGTGTCATTTTTTGTCTGTGTTGTGTTTTTTAGGTGATTTTCCTAACAGAGAGAGAGTCACCTAAACCGTCATTGTTTAAATCGGATATTTCCACTCACTGGGAAAAAAGCAGAAGTTCCAATGCTTTTCTGTGGTTTTCCATGTAATAAACACCGTATATACCAGATTTTGTATAACGGATTTTTGCTCATATTGGATAAAACGTCCCATCCCATTGTAAAGTATTCCATTAAAACACCCCCGCATGTACCAGACAGGTGTCTGGATGTTCCCTCTAACAGAGGTATGAAATGAAGTTCAGCACTGACACTCGCCGATTCAAGGAAAGAGGGTATTGTGTTTCATTGATTAAAAGTCCAGCCATTTATTTTTTTCCAAACCGTGCTCACACAGGAAATTTTGCTGAGTAAAATTGACTCTGCTGGGATAGCATTTGATCCCAGTCCAAATAGAGTGAATTATACTCTATCACAGAGCTAAATCAACTCAAAACAGTGTAAAATCAACTCATTGGAGTAAAACCACTTGCATTGAACAGATGGTGTCGCAGACCGAAAGGTCCTCTGTCAGCCCTGCCTTTACTGCCCTTACATCATCAGCCACGGTTGATTTTGCATCAATGATGTGAATCATCTGTGTGGCCTTTGTCTCAATCCAATCAGGAGACCACCTTGTCTGCTTTCCAAAGGTGTCCACAGCAGCATAGTGAATGCTGTCCCTCAGGGTGTTCCATGCTGCTGTAGCACAGGCTGAGGCTACAGGTGCTTTGCACATGTTCTGGAATGTTTCTGAATTAGCTAATTTAATTCAAAAATTGAAGCAAATGGTAAATGGACTGCATTCATATAGCACTTTTCCATCTACATCAGACACTCAAAGTGCTTTACAATAATGCCTCACATTCACTCCAATGTCAGGGTGCTGCCGTACAAGGCGCTCACTACACACCAGGAGCAAATTGGGGATTAAGGACCTTGCCCAAGAGCCCTTAGAGATTTTCCAGTCAGGCTGGGATTTGAACCAAGGATCCTCTGGTCTCTCAAGTTCAACACTTAACTACTAGACCCCCCCCCAGAAAAGCATTAGAAAAGGCCAACATGATATCAATTTAGGATCACCAATTAACCTTTTGGAAATGGGTGGACACCAGAGCACCCAGAGAGAACCCAGGTGCACAAGGACAACATGCAAACATGGAAAGAGCATGAAAACTCCCCACAGAAAGGACCTGGCAGGACATGAACCTGGGACCTTCTTGCTGTGAGGGAGTAGTTCTAACCACTAAGCCACTGTGCCACCTTGACAGATAAATCGATTTACCAACTCTTGGTAAGGTGCCAAAATATTTTGCAGAATATTTTCACAGTGCTGAGGAAAGCAGAGCTGCCACCCTGCAGTGTTTCTCCTCTGAACATATTTCACCTGAAGTCAAAGCACCGAGTCTGAATGAATGCATCTGTCAGTGTTTCAGGTTTCATGTATCACATCAAGTGTACATGGAGTTCATTGCTCAGAGAGTTCATTAACCTATTCCTTATAGTTCAGCTCTTTTAGACTGTAACAGATTTGCAAAATGCTGCTGATAAACTGAAGTCACACAACTGAACATGACATCATCTAAATCACTGTCCATTTGTTTCCTTTGCAGCATTATTCTGTTTTTGGCACATTTAGCTGAAGTAAATATGGAGGAATTCAAAGCTACACTTAGTGTGAAATTTTAACAAGAGTGTACTGTGATTAGACTTTTAATATGATATATTAAAAACAGAAGTGTTAGATCTACAAAATCAATTAGTTATTGTTGTGCTGCCTTTGCTGCACCTTGCTGTGGTGTCTGCCTCACTCCCTCTCCCTTCCTGTCTGCTGGAGCCGCCTTTGGAACTGATTGGCGTCACCTGCTCACACTCATTAACCTCCTGTACAAATACCTCATCTCTTCACACTTTCAGATGCCGGAAACTCAGTTGCCTACAGGTTTCCTCTGCTTCATTGCTGCATTGCTTTCTGTTCCATGTTTCAGTGGTGTGTTTCCTGTGTCCTCGGTGCTCCTGGTTCCATCTGCATCATTGTGCCACCTGGTCCTGTTCTGTGCTGGCTTCGGACAAACTGTATTTGGGTGTTGACGTTCCTGCCACCCGTTTGCTCCAGCGGTCTCTCCCTCCTTCAGTGCTTGGCTTCTCGGCTTGTACCATTTGCAATATATCAATAAACCATTCTGTTTTTGTACTTTGTTTCTGCATTTTGGGTCCTAATACACTGTCTCTTGGGTTTATCTCTAACAAGTTATCACCAAAATTTTTATGTCAGACAAAAAGGGAAGAGTTACAAGATGGTTTTGAGATGTCTGTTCAACATGTTGTCCTGTTTTTAGCCAATTGTGGAAAACTGCAAGGGCTGTGATTGGTAACTTTTCCGGATCTCACCCACCAATCAGTTTTAATCCTGATTGCTGACCTTTGCACTTCTCTCTGTTCTGAATCTTTGCTTCTGACCTCTGAACTTAGATATTTGCTTTAAAGTGTAGGTGACACGTAATGCCATGTTTTCATGAATATTTAAGACTAAAACAACAGTTTGAAATTTATCCTTTCCTAGTGAGCAGTTCTTGAAGAGATAAATATTCACATTTTGAACTGTGTGCCACTGAAAGACCAGGAACTTCCCTGCATGCTGACACTGGACAAGAAGAAAGAGGAAGTGGCATCAGCTCTGGAACCGTTATCTTAATTGTCCCATTAATTTATGGATTTTTACAGACTACTGACAGCCCTGTGGTTCGGGTTGGAGCTGCACCATGTTTTCGGTGTCAGAATGGTTACTTTTTGCCGGCAGAATGGCAGGTAGAACACATATATTGACGAGTGCGCACTTGCACAGAGTCCTTGGCTTCTCCAGTCCACACTGAGACAAAACTGAGGACCTTCAGAATATTTTATTGTTTTCTGGATCATGGGATAATGTCGTCGCTTGCAGATTGAGACGTTATGAGCACATGAGGCGCTGGCAGTCTTTTTCTTGTGGCGCAAAGCGGCTTGTTAACAATACATACTGGATTGTTCAGCCTCAATAACTGATTACAGCTGGTGCTGGAACTTGGCACCAAATCCCATGTGTCAAATGGAGTTTTCTTCAACCAGAACAGAAGGAAATAAATTATTTTTCAGATGTGGTTTTGTAAAGGTCAGTCAATCAATCAATCAAGTTTTATTTCTATAGCACCTTACAACAGTTTTCACTGAACCAAAGTGCTTTCCAATAGCACCAACTAAAGAAAAAATAAAAAGAACAGTACGAAAAACACACATAAAAGCATAATAAGAGCATCCAAATAGAATAAAAATAGACGAAAAAGTGTCAAAGCAATTATATGCAAAAAGCTGCCCTGAACAAGTACGTTTTTAACTTAGCTTTAAACAGAGGCAAACTATTAATGGACCTCAGTTCAGGAGGTAATGCATTCCACAACTTAGGACCTGCTACTGCAAAAGAACGGTCAACCCATTGTTTGAACCTGGACCTGGGAACCTCCAGAAAGTTTTGGTCAGCAGACCGAAGTGCTCTGACAGGGTTGTGTGTTTTTAACAGGTCACATAAATAAGAAGGTGCAATGCCATTTACAGCTTTAAAAACAAACATTAATAGTTTAAAATCAACTCTAAAACGGACTGAAAGCCAGTGCAGGGAGTAAAGTACAGGAGTGATATGGCTGTGCTTCCTGGTGTTGGTCAACAGGCGAGCAGCAGCATTCTGGACCAGTTGGAGTCGGTTTAGGGAGCCTAGAGTGATACCAACATAAAGTGCATTGCAATAGTCAATCCGGGAGTTGATAAAAGCATACATAGCCTTTTCAAGGTCCTTTTGGCTTAGAAAGGGTTTGACTTTTGCCAAGAGTCTCAGCTGGAAAAAACTGGCTCTTACCACACTCAATTTGTTTCTCAAATTTTAAACAGTCATCAAACAGCACACCAAGGTTCCTTACCACAGCCCTACAATAAGGAGCCAGGGAGCCAAGATCTGGGTCAGAGTTAGTTTTAGTTCCAAACATAATACACTCTGTTTTGGCTTCATTAAGGTGCAGAAAATTCTGAGCCAGCCAGTCCTTAATATCCTTAAAAGAGTTATGTATGGAGTCCAAAGCACTTGTAGTATTAGGCACAACTGGCATATAAATCTGAAGGTCATCAGCATAAAAATGAAACTGAAGATTGTATTTAGTGATGACTGAACTCAGTGGAAGCATGTACAAAGAGCGGTCCGAGGATACTGCCCTGGGAGACACCAGTGGTCAGAGGAACTGTGAAGGAGGAGAGGTCATTAACCATCACCCTGAAAGTCCTGTTGGTCGAATAAGACTGAAACCACTCCAGGACAGTCCCCCGGAGGCCAACCTGCTGGGACAGACGTGTGAGGAGGATTGAGTGGTCCACAGTATCAAACGTAGCTGTTCACCAGCAGCACAGGTTTTTTAGAGTCCAAGGATAAAAGAATATCATTTTGTACTTTTAAAAGAGCTGACTCAGTGCTATGTCGAGATCTAAAACCTGACTGAAATTTATCTAAAACAGATTGTGTTCTAAAAACGATTGCAACTGATTAAAAACAACTTTTTCTAAAACCTGATACTGATCTAAAATTAGTTAAACTGAGGGATCTAGGCTGGGCTTTTTAAGAAGAGGCCTAACTACAGCATGTTTAAAATGGGCTGGAACCGTCCCGGAGCGGAGGCAGCTATTGATAAAAGAGAGCAAGCTCAGACCCACAGTGTTAAAAACCTCTTTAAAAACCTTTCCTGGAATAGTGTCCAATGAGCAGTGGTGGATAAGTTGGATAAGTTTAAAGATTATCTCACTGTAATGGACAGACTATATGTTTATTTATTGTGTGAATGGTTTTAATATTTAATAATAATGTATTCAAGAAGGAAAACAATATTAATTTTAAAAAATAGCTGACATTTTCAGTCCCTTGTGTCATTTTTCAGATTTTTTTTTTTTTTTCTAAGCAAAACAAAAAACAAATTAAAAAAAATCCACACTTCCTCATCACTTATTTTCTAATGTCACAGATCGCAAAACAATTTTTTTTAATCAGTTGATTACAACTAAAGAGCTGGCAAAAAACAAACAAACAAAAAAAAACAGTTTATCACCTCCACCCATGCTGAAATCCCTGCTTTATTTATTTATAATCACATTCTGTGTTCTGAACTCTGCCAGTATCATTACTGTTGCCAGACTGAAGGTTTTCCTCCAAAGTTTTTTGTCATCTAAATAAGGCTCTAAACCATAAATGCTGTGGCCCCCACAGCTGCTTCAGAAAAACTTTCAGTGGACTTAAAAAAAAAAAAAAAAAAAAAGCGCCACACTATAAAAAAATCGTCCGAAAACAGCTCGACCTCCGCCATGTTTACAGTTGATTTTGGCTGGAATCAGCAGGTGCTGAAATAGAGCGCAAGCTTCAGACAGTTGTAGTTTATCCTTCACCTGCGCGCTTATCGACTTATTGTTCAGGATTTTTTTTAAATATCAACATTTCATCATTTTTAGTGATTATTTGTGCACATCTTTTGGTTTCAACTACACTTTCATGCAGTGGCGGTTCTACACTGAATTACTCCCTAGGCGAGACCCTCTCTTAGCACCCCTACACACACACACACACAAAAGGTCCAAATTTTGCACAGCCACTTTTCTTATTTTATTATTATTTTTAATATTTTTGAAGTGCCCCTGAAATTGCAATTGTTTCTTAGTTATTACTTGAAATTGTTGACATTCTAATAAGCTGTCTATGTGCGGTCCGCATAAGTTGGGAGTGGCAAAATGGCCGCCATTTTGCTTCAGTGAATTGTACGGAGTGTGTGGTCCAGTGAGCTATCCAGTAATATATACAGATCAGTGATCAGCCCTTGAAATGCAGTGAAATGACTAATTCTGTATGTTGCTAAGCAGATTAATAAATATTTGGCCAATCAGCATGGCCAAATTTAATTGTTTATGGGTGTCAGAACTGGTGCTCATGGGGCCAATTGTGTGTGGTTGCTAAGGAAATATAATAAATATCTGGACAATCAGCATCGCCAAATTTAATGGCTTGGGTCACCCGTGGACTTATCAAAGTGCTGCTGTTTTTGCTGGAAGCAGAAATCCCACCGACGATTGGGTTATATTTATTTTTTTGTTTCTGTGTGTTTGCTGGAGTAAGTTGAAGACGTTTGGGACTTTACGATTGCTGCTCCTCCTGCTCGTTGTGTCCTCAGAGATTTTCAGCTGTGGACTGACTCGCCTTTGGATCCCACTTCATCCCCGGTGAGCTGACGAGCTGTTAGGATTTATTACCGAATGTTGCTCCTGGTGTGGAAATAAGGATGAAAATTTAAGATAAAACAGATGAGTGATTTTTTGTTTGTTTGTTTGTTTTAGGGGGTCAAAGCTATGATCTTTATTGGTACAGTGGACCAGTTATAACGGTTAGGGGAGGCCGGGGCTGTTGTAACAGTAGAGAAGCTTGAATCTTCAGCTGGACTGGGTTGCTTGACGTGAGGACATTTCGCTTCTAATCGCAGAAGCTTCCTCAGCTAAATTTCTTGCTCTGGTGGTCTGACTTCTGGTCTTGACTCTTATAGAGAAGAATAACAGAGGCCACCAAAGCTGGAGTTTTAAACCTAACCAGACCCCTCCTACCGAGAAGCAGACTGCTACTGGCTGGTGACTAACAGTTGCTCTAAATAGCACCTATTGTGCTCTAGTTAGCACCCTCCTAATGACAGGGCAGCTGTCCCTCCTAACGATGGGGCTGACACATCTCCTGATGACTCTCCTGACGAAGTGAATGACTCATTACCATGAACAAAAGACTGAAACTGCTTTGACCTGAGTTCCCCATTGTAAACAGGGGACAAAGCGTGTCTCAGACCCCCTCCCCAGTTAAGGCTGGGTTTCAATTGTTTCACATACAAAGCTTCCTTCACTCCCCTCTCAAACCATTTCTTTTCTCTGGCTAAGATTTTAACTTCCTTGTCCTCAAACGTGTGGTTAGTGTCTTTAATGTGGAGATGAACTGCAGACTGAGGTCCACCGGCGCCCTCTCTGCGGTGCTGGCATAGCCTTTTGTGCAACGGCTGCTTAGTCTCACCTATGAAGTGTTCGTTACAGTTTTCCTGACATCTGATAGAATACACTACATTGCTCTGTTTGTAACCAGGGATCCTGTCCTTAGGGTGAACTCATTTCTGTCTCAAGGTGTTAACGTGTTTAAACTGGGATTTTGTGCTGTCTGAAGATCTTCTGTAGTTTTTCCCCTACTCCTGCTAAATAAGGGAGAGACGCTCCTCTTTTTCTTGGCTCCGTCTCCTGTCTGTCTGATCTCTTTGTTCTTTGGGACTTCTGCACTTTATCCAGGGACCATCGTGGGTACCCACATACCCATGATGGTCCAGTCGAAGATTCAAGCTTCTCTACTATGGAACCCACCTGGACAACTGAGAGCCTTCACAGAAACTGGTGTAACAGTGTTCAGACCTGCAGCCATCGTGGCATTTTGATTTCAGTTTACACGTAATGAGGATCAGCCCACAGAAGGGAAATATTCTTTGGACTATTCCACAGTCTAAAACAAATTATTTGCTCAGTTTAAAAAAACAAACAAACCCTAAAATAGCAATTTGCATGTTTATTTTTTAAACAAAATTCTAACTCAGCCACTGAGTACACACAAGACACTTATAGTCAGACTAACTCAAGTTTAGCAAAACATTTAATTAAGTGGTTTTGTGTACTTAATTTGCTTTGTCCTCTACACTTAGTTAATTTTAACCAATTTAATTTAAAGATTTTGGTGTTATTAGTTGGCCAAATTATCTAACTTAACTTCTAGATTATTTTGCCTCCATCCCACTCAGTAATGTTCATGCAAAATATTACCTTAATTTACTCTCTCTCTCTCTCTCTCTCTCTCTCTCTCTCTCTCTCTCTCTCTCTCTCTCTCTCTCTCTCTCTCTCTCTCTCTCACACACACACACTCCCTCTCTCTCACACACGCATTCTCTCTCTCTCTCTCTCTCTCTCTCTCTCTCTCTCTCACACACACACACTCCCTCTCTCTCACACACGCATTCTCTCTCTCTCTCTCTCTCTCTCTCTCTCTCTCTCTCTCTCTCTCTCTCTCTCTCTCTCTCTCTCTCTCGCTCTCTCTACCTCTATTTTTTGGAAGGTGGTGTGAACATTGTAGTATGTACATAATGTTCTTTTGTCAATTGAGGAATTTTTCCATATTTTGAAAGAGTCTAAATTTTGTGATATGTGGAATTTAGCTCCATATTCTATTCTGTTAAGGGGGTGTCATTGTGAACCCCATGATGTGTTTGGCTGAAGATGATGGCAGTGTTATGGATTGGGGGGTGTTTGGCTGGCCCTGTTTTTCTCTGTCTTCCCAGGTGGTTCTGGGGGGGTTATTGTCAATCAATCAATCAATCAATTTTTTTTTATATAGCGCCAAATCACAACAAACAGTTGCCCCAAGGCGCTTTATATTGTAAGGCAAGGCCATACAATAATTATGTAAAACCCCAACGGTCAAAACGACCCCCTGTGAGCAAGCACTTGGCTACAGTGGGAAGGAAAAACTCCCTTTTAACAGGAAGAAACCTCCAGCAGAACCAGGCTCAGGGAGGGGCAGTCTTCTGCTGGGACTGGTTGGGGCTGAGGGAGAGAACCAGGAAAAAGACATGCTGTGGAGGGGAGCAGAGATCGATCACTAATGATTAAATGCAGAGTGGTGCATACAGAGCCAAAAAGAGAAAGAAACAGTGCATCATGGGAACCCCCCAGCAGTCTACGTCTATAGCAGCATAACTAAGGGATGGTTCAGGGTCACCCGATCCAGCCCTAACTATAAGCTTTAGCAAAAAGGAAAGTTTTAAGCCTAATCTTAAAAGTAGAGAGGGTGTCTGTCTCCCTGATCTGAATCGGGAGCTGGTTCCACAGGAGAGGAGCCTGAAAGCTGAAGGCTCTGCCTCCCAATCTACTCTTACAAACCCTAGGAACTACAAGTAAGCCTGCAGTCTGAGAGCGAAGCGCTCTATTGGGGTGATATGGTACTACGAGGTCCCTAAGATAAGATGGGACCTGATTATTCAAAACCTTATAAGTAAGAAGAATTTTAAATTCTATTCTAGAATTAACAGGAAGCCAATGAAGAGAGGCCAATATGGGTGAGATATGCTCTCTCCTTCTAGTCCCGGTCAGTACTCTAGCTGCAGCATTTTGAATTAACTGAAGGCTTTTTAGGGAACTTTTAGGACAACCTGATAATAATGAATTACAATAGTCCAGCCTAGAGGAAATAAATGCATGAATTAGTTTTTCAGCATCACTCTGAGACAAGACCTTTCTGATTTTAGAGCTATTGCGTAAATGCAAAAAAGCAGTCCTACATATTTGTTTAATATGCGCTTTGAATGACATATCCTGATCAAAAATGACTCCAAGATTTCTCACAGTATTACTAGAGGCCAGGGCAATGCCATCCAGAGTAAGGATCTGGTTAGACACCATGTTTCTAAGATTTGTGGTCCTAGCACAGAACCTTGTGGAACTCCATAATTAACCCTAGTCTGTGAAGAAGATTCCCCATGTACATGAACAAATTGTAATCTATTAGACAAATATGATTCAAACCACCGCAGCGCAGTGCCTTTAATACCTATGGCATGCTCTAATCTCTGTAATAAAATTTTATGGTCAACAGTATCAAAAGCAGCACTGAGGTCTAACAGAACAAGCACAGAGATGAGTCCACTGTCCGAGGCCATAAGAAGATCATTTGTAACCTTCACTAATGCTGTTTCTGTACTATGATGAATTCTAAAAACCTGACTGAAACTCTTCAAATAGACCATTCCTCTGCAGATGATCAGTTAGCTGTTTTACAACTACCCTTTCAAGAATTTTTGAGAGAAAAGGAAGGTTGGAGATTGGCCTATAATTAGCTAAGATAGCTGGGTCAAGTGATGGCTTTTTAAGTAATGGTTTAATTACTGCCACCTTAAAAGCCTGTGGTACATAGCCAACTAACAAAGATAGATTGATCATATTTAAGATTGAAGCATTAAATAATGGTAGGGCTTCCTTGAGCAGCCTGGTAGGAATGGGGTCTAATAAACATGTTGATGGTTTGGATGAAGTAACTAATGAAAATAACTCAGACAGAACAATCGGAGAGAATGAGTCTAACCAAATACCGGCATCACTGAAAGCAGCCAAAGATAACGATACGTCTTTGGGATGGTTATGAGTAATTTTTTCTCTAATAGTTAAAATTTTGTTAGCAAAGAAAGTCATGAAGTCATTACTAGTTAAAGTTAATGGAATACTCAGCTCAATAGAGCTCTGACTCTTTGTCAGCCTGGCTACAGTGCTGAAAAGAAACCTGGGGTTGTTCTTATTTTCTTCAATTAGTGATGAGTAGAAAGATGTCCTAGCTTTACGGAGGGCTTTTTTATAGAGCAACAGACTCTTTTTCCAGGCTAAGAGAAGATCTTCTAAATTAGTGAGACGCCATTTCCTCTCCAACTTACGGGTTATCTGCTTTAAGCTACGAGTTTGTGAGTTATACCACGGAGTCAGGCACTTCTGATTTAAAGCTCTCTTTTTCAGAGGAGCTACAGCATCCAAAGTTGTCTTCAATGAGGATGTAAAACTATTGACGAGATACTCTATCTCACTTACAGAGTTTAGGTAGCTACTCTGCACTGTGTTGGTATATGGCATTAGAGAACATAAAGAAGGAATCATATCCTTAAACCTAGTTACAGCGCTTTCTGAAAGACTTCTAGTGTAATGAAACTTATTCCCCACTGCTGGGTAGTCCATCAGAGTAAATGTAAATGTTATTAAGAAATGATCAGACAGCAGGGAGTTTTCAGGGAATACTGTTAAGTCTTCTATTTCCATACCATAAGTCAGAACAAGATCTAAGATATGATTAAAGTGGTGGGTGGACTCATTTACTTTTTGAGCAAAGCCAATAGAGTCTAATAATAGATTAAATGCAGTGTTGAGGCTGTCATTCTCAGCATCTGTGTGGATGTTAAAATCGCCCACTATAATTATCTTATCTGAGCTAAGCACTAAGTCAGACAAAAGGTCTGAAAATTCACAGAGAAACTCACAGTAATGACCAGGTGGACGATAGATAATAACAAATAAAACTGGTTTTTGAGACTTCCAATTTGGATGGACAAGACTAAGAGTCAAGCTTTCAAATGAATTAAAGCTCTGTCTGGGTTTTTGATTAATTAATAAGCTGGAATGGAAGATTGCTGCTAATCCTCCGCCCCGGCCCGTGCTACGAGCGTTCTGACAGTTAGTGTGACTCGGGGGTGTTGACTCATTTAAACTAACATATTCATCCTGCTGTAACCAGGTTTCTGTAAGGCAGAATAAATCAATATGTTGATCAATTATTATATCATTTACCAACAGGGACTTAGAAGAGAGAGACCTAATGTTTAATAGACCACATTTAACTGTTTTAGTCTGTGGTGCAGTTGAAGGTGCTATATTATTTTTTCTTTTTGAATTTTTATGCTTAAATAGATTTTAAGAGGCAGGTGCAAAGCCGACTCAATCAATGCTGTCTGCTGCGGGATCGATCAGATCAGAGGCTAAGAACGATACTACAGCCTCTGTGACAGTGAACAGGGAGACTTTTATGAAGAAAACAGCAGAACGGAATTCAAAATTATTCAGGTACCGAGACACACTTTGAGATTTTGGTGCTGATAGCTGCGTGCATTATTTCCATTCTTCTATGTTTTAAAGGACATGTTGCAATCAAATCATAACATTTCTGAGTGTTTCCAACAGCGTTTCTTAGAGGAAACCGCGCACTTGAATGCTGCTAACATTAAAAACTGAACCACAGATTAATTACAAAGTTTACATAAGTGTGATGTGGTGTTAAGTGATAATTGTTCATTTTGATGCAGTCACAGTAAAAGCAGCCACTTTCCACTGTGTAAAAACTTAGTGCGCATGCACATTGCGTGAGTGCGGTGTGCGCTGCTCCGTTACAGAACAGTCTCGTGTCAAGACAAACACTCTAAAATAAAAATAAAGCCTACCAGCTCCACTGAGAAGAAAAAAAACCTGAACAGTCATCCAGTTGTGATTTCCAAAGTCCGCTCCACCAAAGGAGTCCCCATGCATGGATCGTGCACGATTGCCAGCCAGCTTTGCAGAGTTCCTCACAAAGTTCTCTCACGGTTAGACAGAAAGTCCATTATCTCCTGAAAATAATGTATTCCGACTTTTTCCCAATGCAAAATAAAGAAATTCATCTGCATGTCCAGCCTGTACAAAGCAGCATCGTGGAGACACTCCGCGTGCACGTCAATGGCAAAATACTTTAAAGCCCCGTAATATAACCCCCCCCAAACACACACACACACACACACACACAAAACTAAATCAACAATAATTATTGTGGGCTCGAATAGCAGCAGGAATGAAGGATCTCCTAAAGCGCTCCATCCTACACCGAATGGATAGGAAGCACTCAGAGTCTCATGCAGAGGGTGGTTGTTGTTATTGAGGATTGCTTGCACCTTCCTCCTCATACATCTCTCCGCAGCTGCCCCCATGTTGTCCAGTGATCCCCCAATCACTGACTGCGCCCTCTTAACCAGCTTATTCAGCTTCTTACAGTTTCTGGCAGAGATACTATTGCCCCAACACACCACAGCAAAGAAAAGGACAGCCGCAACAACAGAGTGATACAACATGGACAACAATTAGTTACACACATCAAACGACTTAAGCTTCCTCAGAAAAAAGAGCCTGGTCAGACCCTTTTTATAGAGGCTGTCAGTGTTAAAGTTCCAATCCAGGTTATTGTCTAGATGGATACCAAGATATTTGTACACTCAACAAAAATATAAACGCAACACTTTTGGTTTTGCTCCCATTTTGTATGAGATGAACTCAAAGATCTAAAACTTTTTCCACATACACAATATCACCATTTCCCTCAACTATTGTTCACAAACCAGTCGAAATCTGTGATAGTGAGCACTTCTCCTTTGATGAGATAATCCATCCCACCTCACAGGTGTGCCATACCAAGATGCTGATTAGACACCATGATTAGTGCACATGTGTGCCTTAGACTGTCCACAATAAAAGGCCACTCTGAAAGTTTTAGATCTTTGAGTTCATCTCATACAAAATGGGAGCAAAACCAAAGTGTTGTGTTTATATTTTTGTTGAGTATATGTGTGCACACATTCAATGTCCTCTCCATGAATGTTTATTGGCTGCATAAAAATCCTTTTCTTGCCAAAGTTGATAGTCATTTCTTTGGTCTTTGTTGTGTTCAGAATGAGTGAATATTTGTCACTCCAGTCACAAAAAGCAGTGATTAGGTCTCTGTACTCACCCTCCTGGTTGTTTTTAACACAAGCTACAATGGCTGTGTCGTCTGAGTGCTTCTGAATGTGACAGGTGTCAGAGTGATATTAGAAGTCAAACATGTAGATGGCGAACAGGAAGGGTGCGAGTACAGTACCTTGGGGAGCTCCTACGCTACTTACAACAGTGTCCGACTTGGGACTTGGGAATTCAAACTTTTCAAATTGAAAACTATGCAGAGTATAAGTGTAAAAAAGTCTGGAATCTCCCACATTTTAAATCGTCTTTCTGTACATTATTTTTTTTCTTTCAAATAAGTTTATTGCACATTTGTTACATACAGTGTGTCAACAAAACACAAACATTTTAGATTAATTTAACTAATCAACAATTCACCAAAGAATCAGACCAGAAACAGTACTAAAAGATTTTAATTTTTGTCTTTGGGCTTCAGGACACAAGGTCAGATAGGACGCTGAGTGGAAGTTCCCAACAGCACCGCTATACTAAAAATTTCTGGGGAGAACCCTGATATGCACTCATCCACTGTTGTTCAGGCTCCGAGCATGCTCGCCCATCAGTGCTGGTTTCACGTGCACATGTCCCTCATCATGACTATACTTGCAAATTTGGACTCTGCGTGCCTGCCCTCTGACCTCTTGCATATGACCTTCTTTCATGTGCCATTGATTGCTCTCTCATCAATTATTTGCACTTTGAGGATTAAAGCCCAAATTAACTCATGGGAATTAACAAACCTTAATCCTAAAGCTCCACCAAACCCTCAGGGTTACAACTGAGGAACTGATAAAGGAGTTGTAGGCATCAGACAGAAAATTATCCAGATTTAAGAATTCATGTTCCAATCACCATGACCACACATCGTCAAATTGACAGTCAAATTGTTTTAAAATGTCTGTTTTAATGTTTTTCTATGACTGAGTCCAAAAATGAATTTATCCTTTAATTTGCCCATAGCTCCCCTCAACTACACTTGTCTGTGGGCTTTCTTTAATACGTAAATTCGTATGTATGTCATGAGTCAAAATGGTATATAGTATTCATAACCATCTGTTCATTAGTGTATACATTACCTGCAACAAGGAATTAAAGGGGAACAGAAACACCCACAGATTATTTATAGCATGAATAAACACAAAAAAATGTGTTCTTTTGATAGTTCAAGAAACACTAAAGACCATAAAACATCTACAGAAAACCTTGTTTTAGTCATATTCTGAGACGCTTTGACATTGACCGGCTGCCGCCATTTATGCAGGTCAGGCGGGTGACATCACTGGTTGGGAGGCAGATGAGCCTCGTTCTGAGATTCCCTGCCAGAGGCACCAAGAAAGAGGTTAGTGGTCCCTCACTATAACGCGGTTCACCTTTCGCAGCCTCGCAGTTTCGCAGATTTTTTTTAGAGCAATTTCGTATGCTTTTTTTTAACGGCGCATTGTGTTCTGCGTCCTTATCAGGCGGGCCGGTCGCGGCACCGCGATTGCTCTCACTGCCTACGATGTGCTTTCTGCGGGCTCGGTAAAGGCAGCAGCGGGCCACTCACACTGCTGTGCGGAACTGCGCCAAATCTGGCAACAGGTCCAGAGGCTACGCTCACTGTTTTGATGCGGATGTTGACCGCAGCCGCAGAGCTCCGTGGCCACCAAGAGAGGACTTGGATTCTTTGCGGGTCCCGCATCCGTACCCCCAGAGGCAGTGAGCGAAGGGAGGACACGCGCATTGTGTTCTGCGTGTGTGTGTTTATAATCTTCTCGCACAGAAGAAAAAAGAGAGTGTTTACACAAGAGAGAAAAGTGAGAAAAAGTCAATGCCTGTTTGAGAAAAGTGTGTAGTGAGGGGTTTTACAGCCTTAAAACATCTATAATAATTGTAAAAAATAGCGCTGCCTACTTTGCGGATTTCGCTTATCGCGGGTTATTTTTAGAACGTAACTCCCACGATAAACGAGGGACCACTGTATACGACTACTAGAGTCCGCACTTCCAATGCTGCTCACTAAACGTCCCTTCATGGACAGCGACATGACGTCTCCAAACCGCACAAAATATTCACAAAGTTCCCGGATGTTAATGCATTTTCAATGGGAATTCACGACCAAACACACAGAAAAACACGTGTTAAAATCCCATTCTGACCTGGATATCGAGCCAGTAAAATTAATTAACATTAAATCATGTTAGGAAAGCATTAAACTTACTCTGACACACACATTCTGAAATATTAGTGTTGAAAGTTACACGGATCTGTGCTGTTAAGCTGCGCTGCTGGGCTGAACCCAGCTGCTGCTGCTGTTTTCAACATAGCGCGGCTCCTAAAACCATTACGAAACATTTTTTTTATATATTAGATTTTTACACAATTATCCTTTATTGACCGAGTTTCATTCATGAAGCCAGTGGTGTGTGTGCACATCTCTGTGTGTGAGTGGTGTGTGTAAGTGTCGTCCATGTCCTTGGATGATACAGGCACAGGCAGGAAACATACACCTGTTTATCAACCAAATGTCACGGACAAAGTGACAAGAATAACCAAAACCACTTACTATGGAAGGAATTATTGTCTCCCTTGTTCCTCCGTTTGTGGCTTTGCCAACATGCACAGCTTTAAGGTATATTCCACCTATTTCTTGACAAGACTAATAGAAGTACACAGTAAACTGCACTCGTCCACAGCGGAGGAGACCCCAACCAGTGATGTCAACCGGACGCACCCTCCGCTGACTTCAACCGATGGCGATTTACATGTCAGTTTAGCGGCAAATTTAATTCAAATAATATTATCTATACTGTGCTCAAACATTCTGCAAGTGTGTGAATAACACTTGATTTTTACCAAGGAATGCACAAACAAATTCTCAAAAGTTTCTGTTCCCCTTTACAGTGTTTTCCTGAGCTTAGAATGAGCCCTTCGTATCTCCATGATAGCGGAGGCTGCCGTGTTGAAACTGTAGCCCAAAAGGGACATACTTATTCTGCATTTTGCAGCATGGCAGGAAGACTGAAGTTAAAAAAAAAGAAAAGGGTAGTGGCTTCCCTTTACACTGCTGACTGGTTGCTTGTGCAGGCAAACAAGTTTGAGAACACTGAGTTTTATGTCACAACAGAAGGCAAGGGAGCATGAATCCCCATCTCCAAAGAAGCCAAAACATGAAGGGAAACAAAATTGTGACCAGCAACTGCCTGATGTAATCTGCAACTTCACCACTAGATGGCTCCACATCATACACACTGTAGCTTAAAAAAATAAAAGAAGCTTTTTCATGGAAGCCCTGAGTATTCACTTCCTCATGGCCCGGGCTGCCTGTCTGCAAGCAAAATATCTAAAATGACAACAAATTAACAAAAACACATGGGCAGGTGTTATTGAAACATGAAAACTTTGTGTCAAAGGGCAGTTAGATTTCAAAGTACATGCTTGAAATGCTCTGTCTCCCACTGACTTGGTGAAACAACGCCCCCACGTGGCCCTCTTGGTTGAGTACAGATAAACAGCATGGTGTTCCAGTTAACGTTTACAGTTGTAAAGCGTTTTGATCCGGATCAGACTTCGTGCGATCAGCGTCACATCTGACCTGGCGACACTTAACAGCTGGAAAAGCTGTGCACGCGTGTGCACGCGCGTGTATCTGTCTTTATCCAGCTCTCAACCCTCCCTCTTCTTCCTACGTCACCGCATCAACTAAAGATCGCACCAGTCTTCAGCGCTCCAGTTGCGCGCTGAGCTTCTGTGCCGCAAAAAAACAAACAAACAAAAAAAGGTTCCGCACACGCAGCAGGGAGCAGAGCATCTGTTTCTCTCGGGCGTCCAAGTCAGATGAACTGAGAGGAAATGTCGTTTTGTGCATTTTATTTTCATCTGCACGCGTAGCTCGTCGGCAGCCTGTGCGCTTGGAAGAAACGAAGGTGAGTGAAGTTATGTTCAAACTTAAGTCATGTTCGTTAAGTTGGATCCTGTGGTGTTAGTGCACTTGTCCGTAGTCTGCGCGCACATCTGCAACTTTTGTCAGCGTAACAAACTTCGTTGTCCGCCATTGTTTAATCACTGTCGGCTTTAACCGCAATCAACATCAAAAATCTAAAAGAGAAACATCCAGTGTGCGTTTTTACGCCACAGCAGCTGAGCAGAAATAATCAGTTCGTGCGTAATGGTGACACAGGATTTGGGAAGCAAAACTCCAGGGGAAAATGTGCATCCAGAGGTAGAAAACCGTGCATGTGTGGTCCGCCTTCATAAATCCCAATCATCGTGAAATGAGCCACGCGCGCACAAACCTGCATGCTTTTCCTCCCACCGTTTCTTGTGAATAGATGTCGACTCTCATGTAGTAATACTAATTAATTACAACTAAGAAAGGCAATTTCACCGATTGTGAAAACGAGCTACTCATCAGAGAGCTGTGGAAAAATGTTTTATTTGGTGGTCTGGGTCCATCCTTACGCACAGCCATTACGCACGGCTGCTCTTAATTATACCCACTAAAAAGGGGAAATGACTAAAACATTAACACGGCTGCTTATGGAATTTAGTGCGCACTCGTGTATTTATAGTGCTCTTGGTAACCTGTGCACGTTAAATATGTGTGTGTGCGTGTGTGTGCGCGTGAGCACAAATTTCATACGTTTAGCGATGATAAGCAATCCTGCTTTTCCCCGCGATAATTTTGTCTCATTTGAAGCTTCCAATTTACCACATCTGGCTCCACTTGGTATGATTTAAAGACAATAACAACAACAACGACAAAAAAAAAAAAAACAGTGTACGTGCGCCTACTTTGATACTGCGTATTTCTGCCGGAATGTGTTATGTGTCGGACGCAGCTTGGAGAACCGACCAGCGTTTGAAGGACCCAGTATGAAATAAGCAGAGCACGGTACAAAGGCTAACTGAATTTAATACATAACAGTGATACACAAAATAACAAAAGAAAGTGCGGTCTGGCGTGGTGCGCTCCCAGCAGCGCTAACGGTCCGGAGCCAGAAGCTGTTCGGACCCAAGGACCCCGCCGACACCCCCCAGGTGGCCGCATCAAACCGAGTCTGTGAAAGAAGGAACCATTATGTGAGTCCACACTCTACACACAGAGAGAACACTTAAAGGTGTACAAACAGCAAACACTTCCTGGCTTGATTACTAATCAGCTTCCCAACCTGCAGGCATGGAACATCCAGTTCACAAAACTCCACTGCAGTGGAAGCCGATACATGACTAACATACAGCTCAATATAAAAAGGTGTGAGGGACACCACATTTACTGACTGTATAAATGTTAGTCACAAAATCTAACGTACCTCAGGAAGTGTGCTGACGAGCGTGAGACCTCACCCCCTCCTCTTTCACAGACCGTGCATCAAACCCTGGATGTTCTCTGCATCCACTGATGATGAGATGGCTCCCGAGACGACGATCTCACCCGTCTGGTCACAAGGTCGAGTCTCTGGCAAATATACACTGTATACTCCAGTCTTAAATGCCACCATGTTCCAATCCATATAGATGCACCTCAGCTGTGAGTCCTGACGAGCCGCAGGTGATCAGGGTGAGGTCCTGATAACCTCAGCAACACAGCCACTCAGTCCCACATGCAAGCCACCTGGAAGGAAAAACAAAAGACAGAAACAAAAAGGCAGCCAGGCCCCCCAGCCATACAACAGAATGCCAGATAATGTGTGCAGAGAATGCGTTTTTTTTTTTTTTTTCTTGCGAACAAATAGTTTCTAAATGAGGCCTAATGACGCTAATATATATATATATATATATATATATATACACAAGGGTAGGCTGAAAAGTTCTAAGGCTCACTATAATGCAGTTAATGCATTATTCCTTCATGGGGAGCCTTAGAACTTTTCAGCCTACCCTCGTATATCACATTATCTTATTTTCAAAATATTTATTTACCCAAGATCATATTCTTGCAAATGTTAGATACAAAAAGAAAGTACCATGTTTTAGTGCTGCAAGAGCACGATGGTGACAAATTTTAGATGTGAAGTTCACGTTTTCATATGTGAATTTGGAATATACTTGCATATCAAAGACAGTTGTCATGTTTTCAACAAACAAATAGTTTCCATGAACTCATTCTGTGATTTTGATACAAACTTGAGTATTTAATATGCACGAATGCATTGTGGATTATGCCTGAATAAGGCAGTCCCATTTTTTTTTCAGGGGAGAAACGCATATTTGTAACAGTGCAGTATTACAAATGTATGTCAGGCATATGGGTGGCACAGTGGCTTCACGGTTGGCACTGTTGTTTCACAACGAGGAGGTTGTGAGATTGCTTCCCAGCTGGTCCTTTCTGTGCGGAGTTTGCATGTTCTCTGTGTTTGCGTGGGGTTCCTCTGGGTGCGCCAGCTTCCTCCCACTTCCAAAGACAGGCAGGTTAGGTGAATTGGTGACTCTAAGTTGATTGTAGGTGTGCATGCAGGTGTGAATGTGTTTGTCTCTCTATATGTGGCCTTCCGATAGACTGGTGCCCTGTGCAGGTTGTACCCTGCCTTATGCCCTATGACTGCTGGGATAGGTTCCAGCCTCCCTTAATTGGAGTAAGCAGGTATTGAAAATTAAATAATGTAGGGCATATCTTCACTATTGCAACTAATGAACATTTGTCTTATAGTCTTTGTCTCAAAGAAATCATTCAGTGCAATTAAGCATATATCCATCAGCAAAATGGATGAGCTTTGGATGAGTATTGGCTTTAATCTCTTTTGCCACTGTACACTATAAACAATAGCCAGAAAATACCATCAAAGTCCAATCTTATTTTGTGTCTTATTCAAACATGACCCATTTAATTGCAGCTTTCCAAATTCCATACACAACTTTGCACATAATCAACATCCCATTTGAAGTCAAAAATCAACACGTACGAGGTCTGTGATGAAAAAAGCGGTCCTTTTTATTTTTTTCAAAAAATAAATGGATTTGATTCATATGTTTTTACATCAGACAAGCTTGAACCCTCGTGCGCATGCGTGAGTTTTTTCACGCGTGTCGGTGACGTCATTCGCCTGTGGGCAGGCCTTGAGTGAGGAGTGCTCCACCCCGCCCATCGGAATCTCTTTGTCTGAATATCCGAGTGGATATCCCTCACACTATTCGAGAAATTAAGCTGGTTTTCGGTGAAAAGTTTAACGGCTGATGAGAGATTATGGGGTGTTTCTGTCGGTGTAAGGACTTCCCACGGAGCGGGACATCGCGCAGCGCTTCCAGGCACCGTCGTCGGCCTGTTTCGACCTGAAAACATTCTAATTTAAGGCTTAATTCACCCAGGACATCGTGAGAGAACAGAGAAGATTCAGAACAGGCCGGCATGAGGACTTTATGCGGACATTCCACTGTTTAAGGACATTTTGTAATGAAAGACGTGCGCGCAAATTCACAGAGTTGTTTCCGTGACGACTCGGCGAATCTGTGTGCGCCGCGACAGGAAAAACACCTCCGTGTTGAAAACCATTTGTAAAATTCAGGCGGCTTTTGATGGCTTTCAACAAGTGAGTAACTGAGAAATTGTTTAACAGCTTGGGCATGTTCCAACTTGCCCATTAAGGTTTCCAACGGAGGTGTTTTTCCTGTCGCGACCCCCCGCGGTCGGGTCCGGCCCGACATGCGACTCTGCCCGCACGTTCTTTCATTACAAAATGTCAGTTAACAATGGAATGTCCGAATAAACTCCTCATGCCGACTTCTTCTGAAAGTTCTCTGTTCTCTGACGACTTACTGGGTCAACAGAGCCTGAAATGTGGAAGTTTTCAACTTGAAACGGCGAGACGCTGCCGCCTCGAAGCGCAGATTGCCGTCAGGCGCCGTGGGCCATCCTTAAAGCGACACTACCAGACCAAAATTTCTCATCAGCCGTTAAAATTTTTACCGAAAACCAGCTGAATTTATCGAATGGTGTCCACTCAGTTGTGCCTTACAGTTTTTGAAAAAAAGTTTTATCAAACAAAGCAGCAGTCTCTGAGCCATTCCTCAACAATGAAAAAACAATGAGAGGGTGGGCCACTCCTCACTCAAAGACTGCCCACAGGCGAATGACGTAACCGACAGGCGTGAAAAAACTCTTGCATGCCCACGAGGGTTCAAGCATGTCTGATGTAATCACACGTGATTCAAATCCATATGGTTTTTGAAAAAAATAATAAGGTCCGTTACTTTTATCACAGACCTCGTATATGTTCAACATCTACACAAATATCAACTTGCACGTTGGCCGTGGGGATCCACGGGTTCTAGATTGGGCAGTGTTTATAAAATAGGTAGCTGAGATTTTTTTTAAGTGTGGTAATAAATTCTGCAAAGTTTCTATAATGATTTTAACTGAAAGTGCAGGAAATTAAAATTAGAGTTTTGTGAATTATTGTACTTATTATTTGGCACATTTAGATTATGTCATGTTTTACATCTGGCAACGTTGAGACATTTCCTTTGTTGAGAGTTTGTCTGGTTATTAGGACTAATTAATGGTGATATCGATGTCCATTGTTCAATCTTGTTACCTGCTATCCCAAATTTCTCCAAAAATATTAGTCCTATCACCTTTCCATTTTGGCGGCATTCATCCTTGATCCAAAATACATAAGCATACCAAACAGCAAATGTCAGCTCTGCCCAGTTTTTCTGTGATTGAAGTTGCACACACTTACACAGAGGCCACTTTGCTATTAATATATAGATGTGGATATAAAGTATGGACTCAAAGTTATCTCACAGGGATTACGCAACATTTTTTAAATGATCAAACTGCCATCACTTAAAGTGACAGCCAACAAAAATAAACTGAAAACAAAGAATCAGCATCAATGAAATTTATTTTTGAACCAAAACTTTCATTTGTCGACAGTGTTGTTTGTTTAATTTTGCCTGGTGAGTCTCTTTCCTGCCCATTGCTCACTTCATGGTGCTAGTGGGAGAATAAAGTTCTAGTTCTGAAGCCTTTGTGCAGTTAAAGTGACTCTAGCTTTGGTAGCATGTCGTTCGGAAAACAACGGCTGGTGTCATTGATTAAGTTGTGAATCTGCAGATAAGTGTCCAGTATCTCATAGATATGTTTTACTGAGCCAAACAGTTTCCTGTGTGGTTTTGAAGTTTACATTAATTCTTTAATCTGTGGCACGACAGAGACTGACGTCACAACCTGAAGCATCAGGAAATCTATCTAGAAATAATGCCAATTAAAATATGACTTTAATACATCTGTGGCTCACTACAATTTTTTCTCCACTTTAATTTAAAGGCAAACATACTGACACATGAATCCAATCAAGGTGTTTATACTTCCACAGTCATTTATTTCTCACACCATCTGAAGCATTGTACATTAGTCATGCTTTTTCTACCAAAGGGGGTGTTCACACTGATGTTAGGTTAGGAAAGAGGGGGGTGAACTATCAGCCTGATGTTAGGTTAGGAAAGAGGGGGGTGAACTATCAGCCTATTGTTCTCCAAAATCAACCTTTTTAGTTAAACCTTTTTTGTACCCTTGATAAAGGATACCTGGTTTCTTAGCATTAGATTTCTAATCTGGTCATGTTCCAAGATAAAGGAACCCACAAACCTCTGCCTCAGTCTACCCCATGCTGGACACTGTCCCAAAAAATGGAGAGACGTCTCAGGTTCCTCCCCACAGGCTGTACATGTACTGACCTGTTGGTGCAGTTGACACCCCCACAACAGGCTCTGGACCCACAAATTTAGTTGAGCTCCCTGACTTTGCGAGCCGGTCTGTTCTCTCATTAGCTGGAATGAATGTATGACCAGGTACCCATTACAACTACATCATTAATGTCTTCCAGTGTGTTAAGTGTCTGGTCACAGTCCCACACCAAAGCTGATGAGAAGAGTGGCCCTGACTATCTGAGTAAATAAAACCTCTTACACCTAAAATTGAGTAAATAAATCTCTTACACCTAAAATTGAGGCTCTACACAATAAATGGCAGCAAACACCTCAGACTGAAAGACGGTGGTGTATTTGCCCAGTGTGAAGCTCTTTTCCTGTGTCAGGCCGTCGTGTTGTATTAACACTCCAGCTCCGACTTTCCCCCGATCAATGATCCGTCTGTAACACAAGTGATTAGAGGTGAGGCTGTGTTCAGAGCCAGTTCTGACCATGACTATCTCCCTGTTATCACGACAAAATTTATTCACAAAAGAATATCTTTTTCCTACCCTATCACTTGGGAAAGTAATAAGCGGAAGATCCGCTGATAGTCTTTCCCTGATTAAGGTATATATACAGTTGTGCTCAAAAGCTTACATACTCTGGCAGAATTTTAATGAACATTTGGTATATAATCTCTAAATATGTGCAGTTTACCCCCGTCACTCACAAGGTAGTAACTTGTAGAAGCAAGTTTGTTGGAACTTACCTATCTTGCCTTTTTAAAGTTTAACCATCTTTGTAGTTCCGATACTGTTGCTGCATCGAATGGTGAGTTAATAACAGCTCCAGGTACATTATCTGGGTCCAAAAAAGTATCTTTCTTTGTGTACATCCATGGATGCTGGCTGTAGGCATACAGACGAAGTCAAGATGCATTGCACAAGGGCTGCTTCCGGACATGACACATGAAACCAATCAAGGCGTTTATATTTCCCTGGTCCAGAGGCATTATGGTCTGAGGTTGTTCGCTCCCCTTGGAAACTGAGAATGAACTGGTCTATTTTGTTTATAGACTTATTCTCATGAGAACTACTCTGACTATGTGGGAGGTGATGGTCTAGTGGTTAGGTGTTGGGCTCGAGACCAGAGGTTCCTCGGTTCATTCCCCAGCCTGACGGTAATATCACTAAGGGCCCTTGGCACGGTCCTTAATCCCCTACTTGCTCCCGGTGTGTAATGAGTACCTTGCATGGCAGCACCCTGGCATCAGTGTGTGAGTGTGTTTGTGTGAATGTGAAGCATAATTGTAAAGCGCTTTGAGCGTCTGATACAGATGGAAAAGCTCTATATAAATGCAATCCATTTACCATTTATGCCAAGCCATTTTATTGTATTTGATGTCTTGGATTAAAAAAAAAAACAAAAAAAAAAAACCGCTGTTGACATAAATATAATCCATAACACTGACGAAAGACACTTTTACTGATTAAGCCAAATTAGCAGCAAAAGGTGTGATCAATTATTTGTTGCCGTGTTATTATATTGTACAACTGTGATTATGCTTATCAAACTATATTACTATATACTTTCAGGAATACATCAGAGTTGTTGTGATTCATACAATGTTGTAGCCATGCCGCTCCGTGCACACTTGATCCAGTCAGATCTCATAAGTGAAGCAGAGTGGATCCTGTTTAGTACATGGCTGAAAAACTACTTAGACCAGGGCTGCCCAAACTTTTTGCCTCCAAGGGCCAAAATGAAAATGTGACAATGGGCCGCAGGCCAAATATAGCAATTTTACTCATGATGCAGAAATAAATGTAACAACGTTGCTTTAATTAACATAAAGGAATGAATGTTTAATTTTTCAACTAAGTGCAAATCAAATGCAACACAACAAACACAACAAATTGCAAGAAAATACTGCAAACTCAAGTGGAGTTTGGAGTTTGAGTTTAGTGGAGTTTACATCAATGTGTCTCACTAGTGACTAGTGAGACACATGAAGCTGATCTTTGCACATTATTAGCCTCTCAATGTTTGGTTGGAGCTGGCAAACTGCCAAGGTAAGTATGTCATCCAGGTGTGAGTCAGTCAGGGTACCTCTGAGCCTGGACTTGTTTAGGTTCATCACACTAAAGGTCTGTTCACAAATGTAAGTGCTGCCAAACAGTGAAAGCATCACCTGTGCATGCTTCTTAATGTGTGGGTAGTTTTGTAGTGAGACCTGTGTGTAGAAATCCTTAAGACTCAGTGACATTAACTCCATCTGAAGGTGGTCTGGGACAGAGTCTGGGCTAACACTGAAGGGTTGTGAGAACAATTCCATATCTCCAGCACTTTTTCTGAAGTCCATAAACCGCACATCAAACTCCTCGTTCAGGTTGCTGACAAGTCCTGCATATTCACGCAGCTTCTCCTCAATCAGGTTTACTTCTCTCAGACTAGGGAAGTGAGTCACGTTTCCTGGAAACAAATAAACAGCCTAAGTTTTCACTACAATTATCAGCACAACTGCCACATAAGCTCACAACAGTAAATGCAACAGTGCATTTCAAGTAAAACACGCATCTATACTAAGCGTCTCCCACACCACGGAGAACTCAGATGTACAATGGCGCACAGACATGACCTGCACGTACTTACATCAAGTATAAATACAGACCATTATATACATGTATACAGTATACAATTTTTATGATCAGTCTTACCTGCTGACAGATGTCGAGAGAGTAGCCCCAGCTTCATTTGAAAGGCCTTGATGTGATCATAAAGCTCGCTGATAATCTGATCCTTGCCTTGAAGCTGAACATTCAATGAGTTAAGCAGGTCCGTAATGTCCACCATGAAAGCCACGTCACAAATCCAACTGTTTTCTTTAGGAACTTGGATGTTACTGTCCTTGGTCATCAGAAAGTCTGCGATGAGATGGCGCAGCTCAAAAAATCTTTTAAGCACTTTCCCTCTGCTAAGCCAGCGAACTTCTCGGTGGTACAACACATCTCTGTATTGAGCATCGACCTCGTCCAAAAGAGCTCTGAACTGGCGGTGTGAAAGAGCTTTTGAGCGTATGCAGTTTATGATTTTAATGACGTCGCGCACAACGTCTCCAAGCCCGATTGATTTGGCACACAGCTGTTCTTGGTGCAGGATACAGTGGTATTGGGTCAGCTTACCTCCACATTCAGCAACCTTTTGAGACACCAGTGTGGCAAGACCTGCTTTTTTGCCAATCATTGCAGGGGCACCGTCCGTCGTGATCCCAACCATTTTGTCCCAGCTCAAACTGTACTTGTCCAATACTCGTTCAACAGCCTCAAACAAGTCCTCGCTTTTAGTCGTCCCATGCGGCGTCTCTATTCCAGCCAGCTCTTGAGAGATTTCCATGTTGTCACTCACTCCTCGGATAAAAACTAAAAGCTGTGCTGAATCAGAAATATCCGTGCTCTCATCACACGCCAGTGAAAAAACTGAAAATCTGCGTGTTTTTGCTTTAAGTTGTTCCTTAAAGTCCCAGCTCATGTCTTCAATACGGTGTGTCACCGTGTTGTGGGAGAGGCTGATTTGAGAGAAGAGCCTTGCCTGGGATGGACACACAAGTAACGCCGCTGTGGACAGACAGTCTTTGACAAACTCGCCTGTTGAAAATGATCTTCCAGTCTTGGCAATAAGGGCTGAGATTTCATAGCTGGCCCGGGTCACGCTGTCCTGGACAGAGGATGGCCGTGCTAGGGAACTTTGTTGTGAACGAAGTTTTGCTAATAAGTCACTAGCCTTCTTCTTACGTGCATCTCCTTGGTATGTTGAAAAAGCTGCATGTTTTGTCTCGTAATGGCGACGTATGTTGTACTCCTTTTGTACAGCCACAGACTGATTACAAATGAGACAAACCGGCCTACAATTAATGTCTGTGAAAAAATATTTTTCCTCCCACGTTTGTTTATAATGCCTCTTGTCCGTATGCCACTTCCTTTGGTGCTCCATGTCCACTGATTTAAGACCGTGAAATTGATGCTGCCAGCGCAAAGGTTCATGGGAAATCTTCCCAAATAAGTAAAATATATATTTTGTAATATAACATTTTTAAAAACATATTTGAAAATAGAAATAGAACACACAACAGTGTGACATACCCACTGTGTTAAAATAATGTATTTTAAAGACCTTCGAGTTTGGTATGAACAGTGCACCATGACTGAGAAGTAACTGTCCATGCAGCCCTATATAAAGCATTCACTTTGTAGGAAGGGACACAGGTTGGCTTAGCAGCTGAGCAAGAGTTGTCAATGTTGGGTATTTTCTCCTCCAAACATTCTTAAAACCTTTAACAAGACAAACAGAGTCAAGAACCACCAGTGAGACAGAAAGTCAAATTTATCTCGCGAGGAGTGCAGTCAGGCTGTACACCAAAGCTACACTAAAGTCTGGCCTGCGCTCCTGCTCTTTTTATTGGAGAAGCCCTAACCACATCATAAAACTTGTCCTAAGGGTGGGGGGAACAACGCAAGACAAGTTTCTTCCCGTAACATAAACACATACGTCAATAAGTGCATCTGCGTGGAAAAACAGTTTCTTTAATCTTATCAATGGAGGTCAGCACATCCCGTTCGTCTGTTGCACTTATCATCTGTTCTGCATCTGCCTGGAGTGTCCTGTTCTTTATACTAAGCATCACATATACAAGGCCATAAATTCACAACGGTCAAAACAACCTCCAGTTCTTTACTCCCAGTTCAGACTGACCCCAGCATGCTAAAACAAAGTTGAATAACAAGTACATTCTCAGGGTTACTTTTAAGACAGGTGCATAACAGCACAATAACAGAACAAAGACAAAGGTACAAATGTTTAACAGTGATAAAAATATATATATATATATACTCAACAAAAATATAAACGCAACACTTTTGGTTTTGCTCCCATTTTGTATGAGATGAACTCAAAGATCTAAAACTTTTTCCACATACACAATATCACCATTTCCCTCAAATATTGTTCACAAACCAGTCGAAATCTGTGATAGTGAGCACTTCTCCTTTGCTGAGATAATCCATCCCACCTCACAGGTGTGCCATACCAAGATGCTGATTAGACACCATGATTAGTGCACAGGTGTGCCTTAGACTGCCCACAATAAAAGGCCACTCTGAAAGGTGCAGTTTTGTTTTATTGGGGGGGGGGGATACCAGTCAGTATCTGGTGTGACCACCATTTGCCTCATGCAGTGCAACACATCTCCTTCGCATCATCCGTGAAGAGAACACCTCTCCAACGTGCCAAACGCCAGCGAATGTGAGCATTTGCCCACTCAAGACGGTTATGACGACGAACTGGAGTCAGGTCAAGACCCCGATGAGGATGACGAGCATGCAGATGAGCTTCCCTGAGACGGTTTCTGACAGTTTGTGCAGAAATTCTTTGGTTATGCAAACCGATTGTTTCAGCAGCTGTCCGAGTGGCTGGTCTCAGACGATCTTGGAGGTGAACATGCTGGATGTGGAGGTCCTGGGCTGGTGTGGTTACACGTGGTCTGCGGTAGTGAGGCTGGTTGGATGTACTGCCAAATTCTCTGAAACGCCTTTGGAGACGGCTTACGGTAGAGAAATGAACATTCAATACACGAGCAACAGCTCTGGTTGACATTCCTGCTGTCAGCATGCCAATTGCACGCTCCCTCAAATCTTGCGACATCTGTGGCATTGTGCTGTGTGATAAAACTGCACCTTTCAGAGTGGCCTTTTATTGTGGGCAGTCTAAGGCACACCTGTGCACTAATCATGGTGTCTAATCAGCATCTTGGTATGGCACACCTGTGAGGTGGGATGGATTATCTCAGCAAAGGAGAAGTGCTCACTATCACAGATTTAGACTGGTTTGTGAACAATATTTGAGGGAAATGGTGATATTGTGTATGTGGAAAAAGTTTTAGATCTTTGAGTTCATCTCATACAAAATGGGAGCAAAACCAAAAGTGTTGCGTTTATATTTTTGTTGAGTGTATATAATCTTTAACATTTCCCTCCTGTTATCGCTTGTTAAACATATAGTAGGCATCACCTAGCTTAGCACTTCTTTTGAGATTTTCACTAAGAGGATCATCATGGTATGTTCTACAGGCTTACACCCCAGAGGTTATGTCATCATTGTCATCATCATCGGTGTCTGGGTCATCATACTTCCATTGGTCTGGGTACAGGTCATGAGAGCCCTCTTCCTCTTCGTCGTCGTTTTGCCCCAGGAGTGGATATGAAGCTGGTCCCCCACCTGGTCCTGGACCTATTGCTGTGGTTATCATTCTATTTACAAGGCCTCGAAGACATGGAATACAACAACATCCAGACAATGTTAGAATCGCAGCAAATACTGCTATAGACACTAATAGTGAAGAAATCAAAGACCTCCATTTTCCCATCCCTTCCAGCCACCAATCCCAGCCTTCGGTGTTTACTCCACTGTGCTCTTTCATCTTCCTGTTCAACGTCCTCAGCCCGTCGATGGCTTGAGTGAGGCTGCCATCTGCAGCTGTGTTGTTGGGAATGAATGTGCAGCATTGTTCTCCGAACATGGCACAAACACCTCCTTTCTCTGCCAACAACATATCCAGAGCAATACGGTTCTGGAAGGCCATAAGGGACGTGGCTTCTAACTGCGAATGGACAGCCTTAAACCCTTCCTCAGTCCAATTTCCTAATTTCTGTACATTGTAGTGGATGTAGTTTATTCTGTCCACGTTCTTATTAATTGAACACCACCAACAGATGGAGGATTCGAATCCAGCTGCTATCTGATCAGCCAGTTTATACTCGTCAGGCACTCCTCTGGGGACTCCTATCGCATCAATATATGTTGGATCTCCCACTCCTTTCCAATCTCGTTTTACTCTATGTCTGACTATGCCTTTCTGCCAGTCTTCAGGAATGAGAGAGGCTGTATATGTCATGACTTCTTCAGGTGTCATGGGCATGGCTTTAACTGGTAACAATAATGATATAAATGCACAATAACCTGACACATTTCTTGGCAGTCTGTCAAAGATTCTGTTATCACCACACCACCACCATACGTCACTCCTACTGACAGGTTTGAATGTGGGAGTACTATGGACCACATCCTTACACCAGGCAGTGTGGTTTAAGCTACCCAAGGTCTTACTTGTCCCTGTCAAGTTTACACATGTATGGTTAGCATGCCCAACTTTGCTTGAAAATAAAGGTTTAATCTTAGTCAATTTGGTCAATGGATAGATCTTGTCCCACTTAGAACAATTGTTGTTTGCTGCAGTGTATGTCTGTGTCATTACAGTCAGCAGACAGTCTTTGGGTAATGCTGCCGGTATTACCTGTAATATAGGTCTGGGTCCCATACATACAACACAGTCCTTCTTTGCAGCTAGACCTGCTTGTTCTGCCATTAAAAGCCAATTGTTATTTTGTCCACTAATTCCTGTGGTTACCAGGAACCAGTCATCTGTTTTCATGTGTTTTGTGCCTTGTATGGACACCCCCTTTGACGTACTTAATTCTGTCAATATTGGTTGCTGTACTCTATCTGTTTCACAGAGGAAAAAATGGAAATACGGATGTTTTCCTGATTTGTATACCCAAAGGAGGAACAACCAACAGTCTCCCTTTATATCAGGTGGGAATATGGTTCCTTTTTCTGTGGTATTCACCACTATAAACAGCTTATCATCTGTTTGATACATTTTAAGAATTTGACTCTGGTACTTAGCCCACTCGGTTTGTGCCCATCCTGGTGTCCATCTACTCCATTCATCGGCTACCAACGTTTCCCATCTCTTATCTAGCTGATCATTGGTCATATACCATGAGAAACTATTTCCGTAATTAGTCCCTCTGTCACCATCCCATGTTCCATGGGTAAGAGCACTATATGGTACAGAGATGACCACAGAAGCATTTCTAGGAATGCAGGCTTGTACACCAAATCGGTACGCATTGTTCCTATCACACCTATGTACTGTGGCATTTGTTATCGGACTGGGGTCTTCGTTACTTCTTTTTGGTCTCTGCAATCTGCGGATGTGATCCTTATTATCATGTCCCGTGCTTATGGCTTTTAATAATAAGCCCAATCCGAAAAAGAAAAGTAGCATAACAAGGACTGTCCATGGGGTCCAGGAACCCTCGTTCTTTTTGTTTTTTTCTTTCGCCATTTCTGCACACTACAGCACACCTATGTTCAGAACAGTGGCTTCTTAATGTCTTCTGCTAGCTTTCGTGTCTAACCTGGATCTTAACACCAAGCTCACACACTATTACTAGTCTTATCCTACTGTTCTTACTGTTTGTCTGTGTCTGCAGAAATGACTTTCTTACAGTGAGTTAAATGAATCCATGTACATCTTTCCCCAATTTTCAAGGCTGTGGGTGTTGTGAGTAGTACTTGATGGGGCCCTTCCCATTTAGGTGAATGCCAGTGTTTTCTCTTGATGCTTCTTATCAACACCCAGTCTCCAGGTACCACTTTAGGGTCATCCTGTGGAGAAATGGGATCATCAGTGTTTGAAACTCTCCCTCGTTGTCTTTCTAACATCTTCCTCATGTAATCTGCCAAATTGGCTTCCTCAGGTACATCCCAAATTTGCCCATAATATGGCAATCGGTATTTTCTGCCAAACAATGTTTCATACGGTGTCAACCCCATGGTACTAGTTATGTTTATATACATTTTTACCAAATCTACACAATGTGTCCATGGTCTGCCTGTTTCTTCCATTGTCTTTCTAAGTCTGTTTTTTACTGTTCCATTCATCCTTTCCACTAATCCGGCACTTTGTGGATGATAAGCACAATGATTTTTGAGATTAATCTGTAGCGCTTCTCCTACGTATTGCACTATTGTATTAACAAAATGCGCTCCATTATCTGAATAGACTGTTTCTGGTATTCCAAATCGTGGAATGATGTCTTTGCACAATGCTTTAGCCACTGTAAGTGCATCTGCATGTTTTGTGGGGAACAATTCTACGCATTTTGAGAACGCATCAATTATGACTAAACAAAATTCTTTTCCTTCATGTTTACTCAGCTGTATATAATCCATATGAATCACTTGAAAGGGATATTGTGGTGTTGGAAATTTGCCTCTTTGGGGTCTCAAATTGCCTTGTGAGTTGTGTTTTGCACATGTCATGCATGCTCTACAATGCTGTTTTGCATATGCATCGAACCCATAAAGACAAAAAATAGATTGCAATTGCGATATCATATCCCCTGATGAGACATGCGTCACGCCATGGCTCATGATAGCTGCCCATTTAAACATATTTTTTGGCAATATGGGTTTCTTTTGTGGTCATAAGTACAAATCATTTGCGAATGTAGCTCCTTTGTTTAACCACATCTGCCTTTCTTTCTCAGGTGCCTGCTGTTGCATCTCAGCAAGCAGTATGTGACCTAAGTGCAAATCTGGAGTGGTTTCCTGTACAACAAAAATAGAAGAAGCTGCTGCTGCTGCCGCCTTCGCAGCTCTGTCAGCAAAATCATTTCCTTGTGAAACTATATCAGAGCCTTTGGTGTGAGCCGCACATTTGCATATAGCAATTTGTTTAGGCAATTTCACAGCTTTCAGTAGTGCAGTTAGGAGAGTGGCATGAGTCACCGGCTTTCCAGATGATGTCACCATTCCACGCTCTTCCCACAGTTTTGCAAACACATGCACTGTGCTGAAAGCGTACTGGCTGTCTGTATAAATTGTTACAGCCGTACCTTTAAACAGATAGCAAGCTGCAGTTAAAGCAACTAATTCAGCTGCTTGTGCTGAAAATGACGATGGCAATGAAGCAGAATCCAATACTTCTGAATTTGTGACAACAGCATATCCAGATTGTGTTTGTCCATAAGCATTTTTATTGGAAGAACCATCCACATACACAATTGTACTGTTTGGGATGGGTGTGTCCTGGAGGTCTGGGCGTGCTTTCATACAGACTGTTGCTACATCAAGACAATTGTGCGGCTCACCATCCTCAGGTAAAGGTATCAATGTGGATGGATTCAATGTTGTACAGCGCTCTACCGTAAGGTGTGGTTGTGATAATAGCAAGGACATGCACGAAAGATGTCTTGCTGGGGACAAAAAGCTCATGTTTGTCTGCAACAGGAGTGCAGAAACTGCATGTGGAACTTTCAATGTCAGCTGATGGAATAGAACAACATTACTGCTACTTTGAACAGCCATAGAGGCTGCAATTACAGCTCGCACGCAGTGAGGCAATGCACTTGCTACTGTATCCAATTTGGAAGAATAGTAAGCCACTGGTCGTAATTTTGTACCATGTGACTGTACTAAAACACTTGTCATGAAATTATTTTTACAATCCACTGTTTGAGTAAATGGTTTACTATAGTCAAAACTGTAGATGACACTAACGTTTGTTTTACTTTTACAAAAGCTTCCTCAGCTTCTTTGTTCCATTCCAACACGGTTGACATTGAAATATCATCTTTGTACATCAAATCAGAAAGTGGACTAGTCAATTCTGCATAGCAGGGAATCCATACCCTGCAGTAATTAGTCAGTCCAAGAAATGACATCATCTGTCTTTTAGTTTGTGGTTTCGGAGCATATAAAATCGCTTCCTTCCTGTCAGACAGGATAGTACGCCCTGTGGCTGATAATTCATGTCCTAAATATTTTACTTTATCCCTACACAACTGAACTTTGTTTTTACTCACTTTGTGGCCATTATTAAATAAGAAACATAATAATGCTACTGTGTCAGTTATGCAGTTTTCTCGTGTGTCAGAGGCAATCAAAATGTCATCAACATACACTAATAGTTGGCTATCTGCCGGTGGAACGAAATTAGCTAAACATGCTGACATGACTTGAGAATAAATAGTTGGACTCTCTGCGTAACCCTGCGGTAATCTGGTAAATGTATATCGTTGTCCTTTAAAGGTAAAAGCAAACCAGAATTGACTATCTGGGTGTACTGGCACAGAGAAAAATGCATTACTTATGTCAATTACTGAGAAACTATTAGAATTTGGTCTCAGCGAATTTAACAAGGTGTGTGGATCTGGAACACATGGTGCTCTTTTAATCACAGCAGTATTTACTGCCTGCAGATCTTGAATCATTCTCCACCCCACTGAGGGCGGAGCCTTTTTTACAGGAAATATGGGTGTGTTACATGGTGAATCTGGGCATGGCACTATTACTCCTGCTGTTAACAAATCCTCTATTACTGGCCTGATTCCTTCAATTGCATCAGGTTTCAATGGATACTGTCTTACACATGGTCTGTATTCTGTTTTTGGTCTTATAACTACAGGTTGTGCATTTTTAATCAGTCCTACGTCTGAAGGACCTGTTGTCCACAATCCTGACGGTACTGAAGAAAGAAGATCATCTTCTTCAGGACTCAACTGAAACACTCAGGATTGTGAAGTGGACACATCAATATGTGTTCCGGCTGTCAGCACTAATGAGACATTAACTGGGACTTTATACAATTTAGTTGATGGGCTGAACTCCGTTCGTGGTCCAACTCTGCTCCAATCAGTGGCTGACAAAGCTGTCATGACTATCAGTCCCAAATCTTGCCATTCTGTCAAATATGGTTTACAAAGTGACACATGTAATGGCATACCTGTGAATCTCAATTTTAAAACATCTTCAGTGGCACCTGTCACTGTTATGACAGCTGTGGAGTTGCCATCATGAATCAAATCTGTCATTGTCAGCTTCACAGGTGAAATGTCTTTCAATTTGTTTTCATAGTCACCATCCGGACCTGGAGGATCTTTATGCCACATTGTGACATGCAGGTCAGGTGGTGACATCTTTTGTTCAGGATGTTTCAGTAGGGCTGTTGCTTGCAAAACGACATCTTTACCCCATCCTGCAGCATCTTCTTCAGAAATGTCAAATGTATAGTAATAGTGGAATGTGGGGTCATCGCTTTCTTCTCTCACCATGTTAACACCACCTGTGCGCTTAACAACTAATTTCCCTTGTTCCACAATTATGGACAAGCCCAATGCAGTCAATCCGTCTCGTCCTAGCAGATTTACGGGACACTGTGGCATGTTCAACAATGGCATTGTACACGCCATTCCAAAGGGATCTTCCAAGGTTATGGGTTTAGTAATAGGGACGTCTGATGTTTGTCCATTTGCAGAGCGAACCCTGAAGGCTTCGTTGCTTAGTTTATGGACAGGTATGTTGTTATTACATGTGGTTCTACATGCTCCTGTGTCACAAAGAAATACCACTGGTTGTCCATTTACTAACAAAGTCACTTCCGGTTTTGGTACTGGATTTCCCAGTAAGGCACATAAATCCATATCGCACTCAGATTCGCTGTCTGAAGTGGTGCCATGGATTATGGAATCTAGTCATTGTGGATACTGTGGTTGTGGAGGATTATTCCGTTGTGGAATTCTTCCTGCTGCGCCATCAGCAGGTGGATTCGAACAATTTCTAGACATGTGTCCCTCTCTTCCACAGTTCCAACAAATCAGGGGACCACGTGGTGGCCCTCCCTGTCTGCGCTGCTGTTGCGGTTGCCATGGTCCTTGACGTTGTGGCTGTCCACCTTGTCTGTTCTGCCATGGCTTTTGGGGGCGTTTCCATTTCTTCTGCTGTCTTAAGTTACCCTGCTGGTAATATATTTCATCATCTCCTTGTGCTACATACACTCCTTTGTCGCTGTTACCTGTCTTTTTCTGCTTTAAGACTTCTTCTGCATGACAACAGTGGGTGTGTGTTTCTTCCAATGTGCCTGTAGGCAGTCCAATCCAATGTTTCTGTATCCAAGCTTTTATATCCTTGTTGGATTGCTGGATCAGAGCGTTTTTCAATTGTTGTTCATACACTGGTGTTCCTGGCACTATGCCACTGTGGACCTTAAATACACTCTCAAATCTGCATCTAAACTCTGTCCATGGCTCTTCTTCTTTCTGAGCTGTCCTGGTAATTTCAGTATAATTTATTTTTGGTCCTAACACACCTTTTGCTTGTGTAATCATGGCTTCCACTCGTGTTTTCAAGACTGGATCATCATGTTGCACCGGTACGCCATCCCGGTCTACAGGATTCCAATCTCCGCGTACCTGACTCCATTTAGGGCCACATGCTTTCATCCATACCTGTTGGACCTCAGTTCCATCTAGGTGATACGACTTTCTAATGTTTTCTATGTCTTGCATGAATCCCTCAATGTCAACATGAGGTGATGGTATCATGTCAACTGCTGCTTTGATATCATCAGCATTCCATGTTCGATATACGAGCATGGTTAGTCGATGTCCTGCTGTGCCTGCACGAGGATTTGGTACTTCTATCATAGGATAGGCACCGTCCTGGTCACTGTGTTCCTCCATGGGAGGAGCTGTAGGCACTTTTGTTTGACTGCGTGTTTGTGGCTTTTCTTGTTTTTCACTTTTTACCTTAGGTTTTACTGCCAAATCATACTGTGGTGGCGGTACGTCACCATCCTTTGGTAGAGGAGGATATAACTGTGTTGTTACCGACGATCCAGCCGACGGTGGTTGTTGAGGTTGTTCTGGTTCTCTGTGCTGAATTATCACATCTTCTTCTGCCTTACCTACGCCTTTCTTTTTCCTTGCTTTCTCTAATCGTCGCTTCTCTGCTCCCTTCTGTCTGTTCTCTGCTTCCTCCTCCCAAAACGCCACTAAATCTGCCCCTATTTTCTGCTTCTTTTTCTTATCACCTTTATGTTCCTCTTCTAACCTTTCCTTCAACTTCTGAATACTAGTCAGGTTCAGTCGTCCGTCAAAGTCATGTTTATTTATCCAGGTCTCCAATTTCTTAGTTGCTTTTGGATTTTTTGCTTCCATAAATTTCCAGTCGTCAGTTGATAAATTTCCCTTATTTTTAGACGTCTTACCCCCCATTTTTATTATCCCTTGTTATAATTTGGACTTCAGACGGGGGCACACCTAGGGTGTTCTAAATCTGAAGTTTTCACTTTCTTTGGACGTGACAATTAATTTGCCGTCGTGTGGTTGATTCCTTTCACCTCCCCGTAGGAAGCGGAATCACTTGCCTTTGCTTCCACACACACGGTTGTCACTTACGTTGTCCAAAGTATTACACTCTCACACTTTTATTCTCAAAAACCGGTATTACTTCGTATTTAAAACAGAGGAGTCCGTACCCTCCTTCCGGAATTTAACTACGTGCGTCCTTTGCTAACCGTAGAGGAGTCCGCCCTCCTCGCGGAGTTTAACTGCTTTACATTAACAGACGATTCCACGCCATCGTTTACGGAGTTTAACTGTTTATGTGATCACACTTTTATTCCCTACCGGTACGCGTATATAAACAGAGGAGTCCGCACCCTCCTTCGGAATTTAACTACGTGCGTTCCTTGCCATCGTAGAGGAGTCCGACCTCCTTACAGAGTTTAACTGTGTTTCATTAACAGACGATTCTGTATCATCGCTTGCGGAATTTAACTGTTTATGTGATCTGATCACCACTCACTCAGTACTGTTACAAAGAAATTCTACTCACTGACTCGACTTCCTGTCTGTCTTCTTCGGGAAAATCTCGTCAACCAGACGATGCCACCGGCGGTCGACAATTGCAGACACGATCAATCGATCGGACCTTGGCCAAGGATTTTCGTCTGGACTTGACGACCTCCGCCGGACACCTCCGGTATTGTTGAGATCCCTGACGTAGCCCCCAGTCAATGTTGGGTATTTTCTCCTCCAAACATTCTTAAAACCTTTAACAAGACAAACAGAGTCAAGAACCACCAGTGAGACAGAAAGTCAAATTTATCTTGCGAGGAGTGCAGTCAGGCTGTACACCAAAGCTACACTAAAGTCTGGCCTGCGCTCCTGCTCTTTTTATTGGAGAAGCCCTAACCACATCATAAAACTTGTCCTAAGGGTGGGGGGAACAACGCAAGACAAGTTTCTTCCCGTAACATAAACACATACGTCAATAAGTGCATCTGCGTGGAAAAACAGTTTCTTTAATCTTATCAATGGAGGTCAGCACATCCCGTTCGTCTGTTGCACTTATCATCTGTTCTGCATCTGCCTGGAGTGTCCTGTTCTTTATACTAAGCATCACATATACAAGGCCATAAATTCACAACGGTCAAAACAACCTCCAGTTCTTTACTCCCAGTTCAGACTGACCCCAGCATGCTAAAACAAAGTTGAATAACAAGTACATTCTCAGGGTTACTTTTAAGACAGGTGCATAACAGCACAATAACAGAACAAAGACAAAGGTACAAATGTTTAACAGTGATAAAAAAATATATATATATATAAAATCTTTAACAATTATGTCAGCACTTGTGCAAAGAATTATCAACTGAGGCCCGGCGGGCCAATCAAAACGTCCCTGCGGGCCCCACTTTGGGCACCCCTGACTTAGACACACCAAGATTGCACAAATGTTTCTCCATGTAAAATTAGTGTCAAATCCCAATGCAGATCTGTACAGGAGCTGCTGTGGTGACCATGAGGAGTTGTGTGCAGCTGAAAGAATTTTCTTGCAATAGTGCACTCACTCTGCAGTCGCTGTGTTCTAAATTGTGAAAGCAGTGGGCACAAACACCTGAATGATTCCGTCATGCCCCTACATGTGATGAATCTGTCCTTAGAGCAGCTCGCCATCTGTCACAGTTCTTCATAGACAGGATAGGAGGGGTTATCCAAATTGGACTTGTTGGCCCATCATCCTGTCATTCAAATCTGGCTTTCAGCTTTCCATTTGCAGTCTGACTGGCATTCTTTTTGAGTATAAGGACAAACCCATCCGACTTAACAGACTGAAGAAATCTGGTTCTTTTCTGTACATCTGACAAACAATGGGTGTCAGTCAAAACTCTGAGGTCTACAGCACTGTGCAGGAGGAAGGCTATATAATATTATTACACTGAGAGGTAAAGGTTATGAGGTTCCGCATAATTAAAGTTCCTGCACCACATCTGCTGCATAGGTGATTCTCTGAAGGCTAACAAAGCAAATTAAAATGTGTGCCACATGATGGGGCAATAAAATGTCACCTATGTTGGTATTTGATCAACATGATGCTATTTTAAGCTTGGTCATATAGAACTCGTGATGTTGACATTTAAAAACTGTAATTTGATATATATCAGTTAATTAATGCAGATTAATTAAATAAATAACTCCATCAAAAGCAGATTATATCAAGCCAATTCTTCATAACAAGGCATCCAGAGTACTGCAGTGTATCACCGCTGCCAGTGAATAGTTCTGCTTTGGCATCATGACGTTATGTCACTGATGTTCAAGGTCTGATGCATTTGTTTGCCTCAGAAGAGCAAAAGTCTGTGCAGAAAACTGTTTCAAAATATCAAGTAGCTCTGCAGATATTGACTCGGTCGCACATCCGGGAACTCTACCTGTGAGGTCTTAGCAGTGTGCTTACAAACGCCGGCTAGTGCATAACCAATCCATAGTGGACAATGAAAATTGATGCGAGTTTTTTTCATTTTAACCACTGCTTTTAATGCCTCAGCGATGCAAGGTAGTGTGTTGTACCAACAAAGCGAGAAAGAATATTAAAATCCGTCATGAAACACCAAGAGGATTATGCGCCACATCGATCATGCATTACTTTGGGGGAAATAATCAGCAGATGGCCCCTCTCCTGGCACAGACCAGCAATTCACAATGCATATATGACATAAGTAGTAGTACCATATTACCCCATTAGAGCGCTTCGCTCTCAGACTGCGGGCTTACTTGTAGTTCCTAGGGTTTGTAAGAGTAGAATGGGAGGCAGAGCCTTCAGCTTTCAGGCTCCTCTCCTGTGGAACCAGCTCCCAATTCAGATCAGGGAGACAAATACCCTCTCTACTTTTAAGATTAGGCTTAAAACTTTCCTTTTCGCTAAGGCTTATAGTTAGGGCTGGATCGGGTGACCCTGGACCATCCCTTGGTTATGTTGCTTTAGACGTAGACTGTGGGGGGGTTCCCATGATGCACTGTTTCTTTCTCTTTTTGCTCCGTATGCATCACTCTGCATTTAATCATTAGTGATCGATCTCTGCCCCCCTTCTCGGCATGTCTTTTTCCTGGTTCTTTCCCTCAGCCCCAACCAGTCTCAGCAGAAGACTGCCCCTCCCTGAGCCTGGTTCTGCTGGAGGTTTCTTCCTGTTAAAAGGGAGTTTTTCCTTCCCACTGTGGCCAAGTGCTTGCTCATAGGGGGTCGTTTTGACCATTGGGGTTTTACATAATTATTGTATGGCCTTGCCTTACAATATGGAGCGCCTTGGGGCAACTGTTTGTTGTGATTTGGCGCTATATAAGAAAAAAGTTGATTGATTGATTGATAAGTGATATAAAATACCTGGTGTGTCTATGAAGTAGGAATAAATACTAGGATATTCATTGAACATCTGGCCATTGTGTGGGATCATTTTTCCATCGTTCAGGTTCGTGTTGGTACGGACGAGATGTCAGTCCTGCTGCTGCTGCTATTTTGGTTTTATATCATTCCTGAGTGATATTATCCAAACCCTCTGAATAGCTGAAGGCCACACTAAGGTCCTAACAACAGAAATATAATGAAATTCAAACAAATAATTACTTAAATATGGAATTCAAGAGCAAATACAACGTCCACATACACAATGTATTTCTATGGTAAAACGCACCAACATCCGCGGCGTTTCACACCAGCAACGGACCCAACATGGAAGTAAACTGGCAGTGGCGTGGCTGTGACCAAATCAATTGTCATTAATTTATTTTAATAGATGTCTTCTGATTTGATCATAGACGTGTGATTTTGACATGACCTGTGTCGCACGAGGATGGCCTTCTGAATTCATGCACAAAGTTTGATTTAACTTCCTGTGTGCTTTTTGAAGATATCGCCATAGAAAGAAACAAACATGGCTAACACAATGCTTTTTTCCACTTTGTGACAAGGCTAATGAGGTTTTGACGAGTGCATGTGTTATCGATAACCAATTATTTCACCCATAGAGATTGTGTGTGTGTGTGGGGGGTGGGGTGGGGGGGTGGACAATGTTATTCAAGGAACCAGCCAGTAATGAGTAGTTTTGGCTGCCATCTTGTGTCAGGAATTAAATGAAGTTGGACAATGTAAACTGAAAAATGTGCTTACTGCTTCTACCACAAAAGTTGCACAAATTTTTCTGTTAAAATGTTTTGGAATTATAGCAATGCCACAATCATTCCCTGGGTGATTTAAAAAAAAAGAAACTGTAAGTCTGAGGTGATTGTAGTGCTAAATATTCATGTGCAATGCAGAAGAACACTGATCAGAATCACTTTCCAATAATCAATTTTCACCTAAAAACACAAATCGCTGAAATTTGTGGCACTTCTTTATACAAGATGGTGGATGAAAATATGTCAGAAATGAGCTCAGTGTCTGCTGTACTTTTTGCCATCTCTCAGATTGCACCACATTGGGGTGCATTGTGTAATCTCTTACCTCTCACTCACACTGCCTCTGGTGTTACCGTTGCAGTGTACGGATGCGGGCCCCGCAGAGAATCCAAGTCATTAAAAAGATACAAACCTCTCCGTGGCCACGGAGCTCTGTGGCTGCGGTTACTGAGACCCTGTGGCGCTGCTGATTTTTCCGTAAGAAGTCTATCCTTGTGGACTGCCGGAGCAGCCCGCAACAAAAAGGACAATATCAAAGACATTATTTAATGATAAGTTAAGAGCAGAAATAGCATGCATTACAAGATATTAGTCATTTATCTACTGGGTTGTGGTTAAAGCTTGCATAAGTATGTACAAACATGTTGTTATTATAAAGTCACTATTTCATACTTATTCATAGTAGAAAGCCAAACAGACAAGACAGACTTTGCACATCCAAAAGCTGTATTTGTTTACAAGGCACTTGCTTATTATTGGCCTTGTTATCGTGAGAAGCAACGTGAACCTATGTGAACTTCTGCTTTCACCAGCGTAGTCTCTTGACCTGTTGCCGGAGTTGGCCGCAGCTCCGCACAGCAGACAGGGTCAGTGTGAGTGGCCCGCTGCGGCGCCTACCGAGCCCGCAGACTCGGTAAGCACATCAGAGGCAGTGAGAGCGAGGCCTTAACAGAGGCTAATCTGCAACATACACAACACAGACATGCCAAACATTACTGGAAAGTGGTTCATTAAAGACTTCATTAACTGAGGTTAAGCCTCAATCATATCTGTATTGGACATGGAGCAAATTGTGGCTTCCTGTGGGTGAAGGGACAAACCTGTCGTTAATGTTTATAGTTTGCATTAATGATCCGGTCAGATTATGGGATCAGAGTTTGAAAGAGGATTTAAATTTATTAATTATCCAACATGTTCAGCTGGCAGGTTTTTCTGTTGGGTGTGGGTGAGTTTTAAAGGTTCTCAGGGGAAACTTTACAAATGAATGCTGCACATCTCTACATCCACTACACTACAGAACTGCTTTGGGTCTTGGATGGCAACCACCCAGGCAGACAACCCAGTCCAAATAAACTATCTATTTTCCACAGCCAGGGGAGATGTGGGCACCCTGTTGGCCGCCTCTAGCCATAGAAGCACCCACCTGTATCGTGAAATGCACCACATGGCCAAAATGTCTTCACTGATGCTTTCCATAGAAGTCTTTTGACAGTTATTCCTTATTTATCCAATGATCCTCCCAAGACACCTACTACCAAATACATCTTGTCCCTGGTTAGCGTCTACGTCTCACAACCATACAGTAAAACAGGAGGCACCAGGACCCTAAAGACTTGGACTTTCAATCTCATGCGAAGGTATCAGCATAAACTTCTGTCCAGTGACCTCATGACTCCGTAAGATCTTCCCAGGTGTCTTTCATTCTCACAGGCCAAGAACGCAGAGACACAAATGTCACTGCAGAGAAAAGTGAACATCTCTACCAGAGGTGGGACAAGTGACTGTCAAGTCATTCTTAAGTCATCAATCTGCAAGTCCCAAGTCAAGTATCAAGTCAAATGACCAGCAATTGTTTGCAAGCTGACTTGAGACTTGACTTGGGACTTTATGATTCATGACTTGATGGTGACTTCATCCCACCTCTGGTCTCTACAAGTTCAAATATTTCACTGCATACATATGCACCTCTAATGGCTAAGTCCAGGAAGTTACTGAAAGTCTGGATTTTCATCTTGATCCAGGTACTCCTATTTCTCAATCACCTGCTCAAGTGCTGCAATCAGGGTATCTTGATTCTGTAAAGATAACTGCATCATCTGTGAAATCTTGAACAATAAACCTTTTCTCACCTTCAGAAGTACCTAAGCCACTGGTTTCCACAACCTTACTCAACACCCAACCTGTGCAAGCACTGAATAGTGTAGGAGTCAGAACACACCCCTGAGGAATGCCAGAATGTACAGGAAAACATTCAGTTTCTGCCCTCACTCCGTACAGCACTCAGAGTACCTGTGTATAGGCTGGCTATGATGTCCAGTATGTTCTTGGGGATCCCACAAATTCTTGCACATATTGAAGACCAGCAAGAAGTCCACAGTCTGTAAATCTCTTAACCTTATGAGGTCTGTTAGAAAACTATCCGACCTTTTTATTTTTTGCAAAAACTATATGGATTTGAATCGTGTGCACTTGCATCAGCCAAGCTTGAACCTTCGTGCGCATGCGTGACTTTTTTTCACGCCTGTCGGTTGCATCATTTGCCTGTGAGCACGCTTTGAGTGAGCAGTGGTCCACCCCCCTCATTGGATTTTTATTGTGAGGAAAAAGTCTGAACGATTTGGAGCTTTGCTGCATCAAATTTTTCCAGAAACTGTGAGAGACAGCCAGGTGGAAACCATTCGGAAGATTCAGACGGCTTTCATGGCTGATTCTATGGGGATCACACAGATTAAGGAGTGTTACAACCGGTTTAAAGACGGTGCACAATGGCGGAGGGCGCGCCGCACTCCGAGCGGCGATCGACAGGCTGAAATGACCAGATCATTTCCAAACTGAACGCTGTGTTGATCCGGGACGTCGTCTGACTACTACAGAAATGGCAGAAGAGGTGGACATACCACTTTTTCGGCACATTCCACTGTTACAGGAGTTTTTGTCATGGAAAGAGGAGCGGAGGAATTCGCCACAGAGTCACTAATGGCGCGGGACAAAAGCACCTCCGTGTTGGTCTCACAGGACATGTAACATGCCCAGCTCTTGCACCATTCGGAAGATTCAGACGGCTTTTGGTGGCTTTTCAGTTGTGTGACTATCCGAGAAATTGTAGACGAGCTGGACATGCCACACCATGTCCTGTGAGGCTTCATCACAGCGTTGCTTTTTGTCCCGCGCCATTATCGGCTCCGTCCCGATGCGCGAATTCCTCTGCACGTCTTTTCATGACAAAAACTCCTGTAACAGTGGGATGTGCTGAAAAAGTGGTATGTCCACCTCTTCTGCCATTTCTGTAGCAGTCAGATGACATCCCGGATCAACACAGCGTTCAGTTTGGAAATGATCTGGTTGTTTCAGCCTGTCGATCGCCGCTCGGAGCGCGGCGCGCCCTCCGCCATTGTGTGCCGTCTTTAAACCGGTTGCAACACTCTTTAATCTGTGTGATCCCCATAGAATCGTCCCTGCCTCTACTGGTGGTTGGCTCTCACTGCGGTATTGTCTCACTTCCTGTTCCGGAGCACAGCGGTGTTTTGCTGTATCTGTTAGCTGTTTAATCTGCATAGTTAGAATGATCTAGTTAACTAGATAACGATTTGTTTCACAGTGTAATCTTCATGTGCCTTAACTAAAGCACTCCCTCTGCTGAATCACCTCTAAATTATTTACACATTATTCACTTTGTGTGTTTTTAGGAATCTGCTAGCTGAGCGCAGCTACTAGCACTTAGCCGGTTTAGCATGGCGGCTTCTCCTGTCTCTCCCGCACTTTTCTGCTCTGGGTGTGAAATGTTTAGTTATTCCTCGGCCTCCTTTAGCAGTAATGGTACTTGTAATAAGTGTAGCTTATTCGTAGCTTTGGAGGCCAGGCTGGGCAAATTGGAGACTTGGCTCCGCACCTTGGAAAATCCTACAGCTAGCCAGGCCCCTGTAGTCATTGCGGACCAAGGTAGCTTAGCCGCCGTTAGCTGCCCCCCAGCGGATCCCGAGCAGCCGGGAAAGCAGGCCAGCTGGGTGACTGTGAGGAGGAAGCATAGTCCTAAACACAAGCCCCCTGTACACCACCAACCCGTTCACATCTCTAACCGTTTTTCCCCACTCGGCGACACACCCGCCGAGGAACAAACTCTGGTTATTGGCGACTCTGTTTTGAGAAATGTGAAGTTAGCGACACCAGTAACCATAGTCAATTGTCTTCTGGGGGCCAGAGCAGGCGACATTGAAGGAAATTTGAAACTGCTGGCTAAGGCTAAGCGTAAATTCGGTAAGATTGTAATTCACGTCGGCAGTAATGACACCCGGTTACGCCAATCGGAGGTCACTAAAATTAACTTTGAATCGGTGTGTAACTTTGCAAAAACAATGTCGGACTCTGTAGTTTTCTCTGGGCCCCTCCCCAATCGGACCGGGAGTGACATGTTTAGCCACATGTTCTCCTTGAATTGCTGGCTAAGTGGTGTCCAAAAAATGAGGTGGGCTTCATAGATAATTGGCAAAGCTTCTGGGGAAAACCTGGTCTTGTTAGGAGAGACGGCATCCATCCCACTTTGGATGGAGCAGCTCTCATTTCTAGAAATCTGGCCAATTTTCTTAAATCCTCCAAACCGTGACTATCCAGGGTTGGGACCAGGAAGCAGAGTTGTAGTCTTACACACCTCTCTGCAGCTTCTGTCCCCCTGCCATCCCCTCATTACCCCATCCCCATAGAGACGGTGCCTGCTCCCAGACCACCAATAACCAGCAAAAATCTATTTAAGCATAAAAATTCAAGGTCTCTCTCTTCTAAGTCCCTGTTAGTAAATGATATAATAATTGATCAACATATTGATTTATTCTGCCTTACAGAAACCTGGTTACAGCAGAATGAATATGTTACTTTAAATGAGTCCTAAACTCTGAGAGTGAGATAGATTATCTAGTCAATAGTTTTATATCCTCATTGAGGACAACTTTGGATGCTGTAGCTCCTCTGAAAAAGAGAGCCTTAAATCAGAAGTGCCTGACTCCGTGGTATAACACAAACTTGCAGCTTAAAGCAGATAACCCATAAGTTGGAGAGGAAATGGCATCTCACTAATTTAGAAGATCTTCACTTAGCCTGGAAAAAGAGTCTGTTGCTCTGTAAAAAAGCCCTCCATAAAGCTAGGACATCACTAATTGAAGAAAATAAGAACAACCCCAGGTTTCTTTTCAGCACTGTAGCCAGGCTGACAAAGAGTTAGAGCTCTATTGAGCCGAGTATTCCTTTAACTTTAACTAGTAATGACTTCATGACTTTCTTTGCTAATAAAATTTTAAGTATTAGAGAAAAAATTACTCATAACCATCCCAAAGACAATCGTTATCTTTGGCTGCTTTCAGTGATGCCAGTATTTGGTTAGACTCTTTCTCTCCAATTCTGTCTGAGTTATTTTCATTAGTCACTTCCTCCAAACCATCAACATGTCTATTAGACCCCATTCCTACCAGGCTGCTCAAGGAAGCCCTACCATTAATTAATGCTTCGATCTTAAATATGATCAATCTATCTTTATTAGTTGGCTATGTACCACAGGCTTTTAAGGTGGCAGTAATTAAACCATTACTTAAAAAGCCATCACTTGACCCAGCTATCTTAGCTAATTATAGGCCAATCTCCAACCTTCCTTTTCTCTCAAAAATTCTTGAAAGGGTAGTTGTAAAACAGCTAACTGATCATCTGCAGAGGAATGGTGTATTTGAAGAGTTTCAGTCAGGGTTTAGAATTCATCATAGTACAGAAACGGCATTAGTGAAGGTTAGAAATGATCTTCTTATGGCCTCAGACAGTGGACTCATCTCTGTGCTTGTTCTGTTAGACCTCAGTGCTGCTTTTGATACTGTTGGCCATAAAATTTTATTACAGAGATTAGAGCATGCCATAGGTATTAAAGGCACTGCGCTGCGGTGGTCATATTTATCTAATAGATTACAATTTGTTCATGTAAATGGGGAATCGTCTTCACAGACTAAGGTTAATTATGGAGTTCCACAAGGTTCTGTGCTAGGACCAATTTTATTCACTTTAGAAACATGGTGTCTAACCAGATCCTTACTCTGGATGGCATTACTCTGACCTCTAGTAATACTGTGAGAAATCTTGGAGTCATTTTTGATCAGTATATGTCGTTCAAAGCGCATATTAAACAAATATGTAGGACTGCTTTTTTTGCATTTGTGCAATATCTCTAAAATTAGAAAGGTCTTGTCTCAGAGTGATGCTGAAAAACTAATTCATGCATTTATTTCCTCTAGGCTGGACTATTGTAATTCATTATTATCAGGTTGTCCTAAAAGTTCCCTGAAAAGCCTTCAGTTAATTCAAAATGCTGCAGCTAGAGTACTGACAGGGACTAGAAGGAGAGAGCATATTTCACCCATATTGGCTTCTCTTCATTGGCTTCCTGTTAATTCTAAAATAGAATTTAAAATTCTTCTTCTTACTTATACGAGGTCTATTAGAAAAGTGTCCGACCTTATTATTTTTTTCATAAACCATATGGATTTGAATCACGTGTGATTACATCAGACATGCTTGAACCCTCGTGGGCATGCAAGAATTTTTTCACGCCTGTCGGTTACGTCAGTCGCCTGTGGGCAGTCTTTGAGTGAGGAGTGGCCCACCCTCTCGTCGATTTTTTCATTGTTTAGGAATCGCTCAGAGACTGCTGCTTTGTTTGATCCAAATTTTTTCAAAACTGTAAGGCACAATTGAGTGGCCACCATTCAATAAATTCAGCTGGTTTTCGGTAAAAATTTTAACGGCTGATGAGAGATTTTGGTGTGTAAGTGTCGCTTTAAGGACGGCCCATGGCGCCTGACGGCAATCTGCGCTCCAAGGTGGCATCGTCTCGCTGTTTCAAGCTGAAAACTTCCACAGGCAGATTCGCATGTCGGGCCGGACCCGACCGTGGGGGGTCGCGACAGGAAAAACACCTCCGTTGGAAACCTTAACAGACAAGTTGGAACATGCCCAGCTGTTTCTCAGATACTCACTTGTTGAAAGCCATCAAAAGCCGCCTGAATTTTACAAATGGTTTTCAACACGGAGGTGTTTTTCCTGTCGCGGCACAGACGGATTTGCGTCGTCGTCACGGAACCGACTCGGCGAATTTGCCCGCACGTTCTTTCATTACAAAATCTCCTTTAACAGTGGAATGTCCGCATAAACTCCTCATGCCGACTTCTTCTGAAACTTCTCTGTTCTCTGACGACATCCTGGGTGAACAGAGCCTGAAATTAGGAAGTTTTCAGCTCGAAACAGCCAGACGGACGCCACCTCCGACCGCGCCGCGCCGATCCGCTTTGTGAGCTGTCCTTAAAGCGAAAGAAACTCCACAACCTCTCATCAGCCGTTAAACTTTTCACCGAAAACCAGCAGAATTTCTCGATTAGTGTCCACTCGGATATCCCTCACAGGCCCTGAAAAAATTTTGATAAAGCAACGCGCGCCGTCTCAGACAAAGGATTTCAGCCGAGAGGGCTGGACCAGTGCTCACTCAAAGCCTGCCCACAGGCGGATGACGTCACCGACACGCGTGAAAAAACTCACGCATGCGCACGAGGGTTCAAGCATGTCTGGTGTGCACGTGATTCAAATCCATATAGTTTTTTTTTTAATAAAACTGCCGGTTAGTTTTCTAATAAACTTCATAAGGTTTTGAATAATCAGGTCCCATCTTATCTTAGGGACCTCATAGTACCATATCACCCCAATAGAGCGCTTTGCTCTCAGACTACAGGCTTACTTGTAGTTCCTAGGGTTTGTAAGAGTAGAATGGGAGGCAGAGCCTTCAGCTTTCAGGCTCCTGTCCTGTGGAACCAGCTCCCAATTCGGATCAGGGAGACAGACACCCTCTCTACTTTTAAGATTAGACTTAAAACTTTCCTTTTGCTAAAGCTTATAGTTAGGGCTGGATCAGGTGACCCTGAACCATCCCTTAGTTATGCTGCTATAGACTTAGACAGCTGGGGGGTTCCCATGATGCACTGAGTGTTTCTTTCTCTTTTTGCTCTGTATGCACCACTCTGCATTTAATCATTAGTGATTGATCTCTGCTCCCCTCCACAGCATGTCTTTTTCTTGGTTCTCTCCCTCAGCCCCAACCAGTCCCAGCAGAAGACTGCCCCTCCCTGAGCCTGGTTCTGCTGGAGGTTTCTTCCTGTTAAAAGGGAGTTTTTCCTTCCCACTGTCGCCAAGTGCTTGATCACAGGGGGTCGTTTTGACCGTTGGGGTTTTTCCGTAATTATTGTATGGTTTTTGACCTACAATATAAAGCGCCTTGGGGCAACTGTTTGTTGTGATTTGGCGCTATATAAATAAAATTGATTTGATTTGAAAGCCGTCTGAATCTTCCGAATGGTTTCCACCTGGCTGTCTCTCACAGTTTCTGGAAAAATTTGATGCAGCAAAGCTCCAAATCATTCAGACATTTTCCTCACAATAAAAATCCGATGAGGGGGGTGGACCACTGCTCACTCAAAGCGTGCTCACAGGCGAATGACGCAACCGACAGGCATGAAAAAACTCACGCATGCGCACGAAGGTTCAAGCTTGGCTGATGCAAGCGCACATGATTCAAATCCATATAGTTTTTGCAAAAAATAAAAAGGTCGGATAGTTTTCTAACAGACCTCGTATAATGCCTGATGCAAGAAATGGATCAAAAATAATACGTACGGCAGTATAGGGTACATATCAGCATTTGGTTTACTCATGTTGAAGGTTAAAAGCATGAATGCAATAGAGATGATGACATTTAAAAAAACACTGTTTCCGCTTTCAAAGAAGCCAACCTTTTCCATGACTTCTGTGGCATAGATAACTCCAAGAAGGCTTTACATAAAAGAAATAAACTGAGACGCGTTGTCATTTACGAGGTCTATTAGAAAAGTATCCGACCTTATTATTTTTTTAAAAAACCATATGGATTTAAATCATGTGTGATTGCGTCAGACAAGCTTGAACCCTCGTGCGCATGTGTGAGTTTTTTCATGCCTGTCGGTTGCGTCATTCGCCTGTGAGCAGGCTTTGAGTGATTGTGCATGAGCTGGACATGTTTGGGCATGTCCAGCTCATGCACAATCACAATCGGATATTCACACGACTGGAAAGCAATCGGAATCCGTCTGAAATCCACCTGAAAGCTGTCCTGAGAGACCAACACTGACCGCACCATGAGCAGCACGGTGGTACGTCCCTCCGCTTCTTTTTCCATGAAAAAAACTCCTGTAACGGTGGAATGTGCCGAAAAAGTGCTGATGTCCACACCTTCTGCCTTTTTGTGAAAGTCAGACGACATCCCGGATCAACAAAGCTTTCACGTTGGAAATGATCTGGTTGTTCCAGCGGGTGTCAGCCTGTCGATGGGGGCTGGGAGTGCGCCGCGCTCTCAGGAGTTGTTGGCAGTCCTTAAAGCGGCAGTAACACTCTGTAATCTGTTTAATCCCCATAAAATCGTCCCTGAAAGCCATATTAATTTTTCGAACGGTGTCCACCTGGAGGTCTCTCACAGTTTCTGGAAGAAAATTGATGCAGCAAAGCTCCAAATCGTTCAGACATTTATTCGCAATAAAAAATAGACGAGAGGGGTGGACCACACCTCACTCAAAGCCTGCTCACAGGCGAATGACGCAACCGACAGGCATGAAAAAACTCACACATGCGCACGAGGGTTCAAGCTTGTCTGACGCAATCACACGTGATTCAAATCCATATTGTTTTTTTTTAAAAAATAATAAGGTCGGATACTTTTCTAACAGACCTCGTACTGATAAATCCACATAAAATCCTCCACTATGGGCTTCTGTCCTTCTGTCTCTCACGGTCTTTCCTGTGGTTCACTCCTCATTTTGCACTGATTCTGTTGTTTTCATTCTGCTCAGTTATGTAGCACATCTCTTCTGACATGTTTTCCCTCTGTAAGGAAATAAACAGATGTTAATTTCTGTAATTACCGGCGTGTTCTGCTACACTGATGCAACACACCAGTTTCTCACAGCCATCACACTGCTTCCACAGCCACAGAGGCAAACAAATTGATTGAGACTAAAAGTTTACTTATAGCACAAATAAGTTCATGGGAATTTATACATCCAAAAATATAGTTGTGAATTTATGGATGGTTAACATGAATCTTCCATTATAACATTAAAAGATGACAACAAAAACTGATTTTTCATGAGCCCCTTTTAACAGAACTCATTTAGGCATGTTGGTGTTGGTACTTATCCCCGGATTCAGTAGCATGAAGCAGATGACTGTATTGTCTCAGTCCACCCAGCCATAAATAGGTGGGATGCTGCAAATGGGGGACAACATATGAAATCAAACCAAAGTCTACATATTGGTAGCCCAACCAACTTCTTATTCTACTCTTCACATTCCTGAGGTTTTAATAAAATCAGTCATAGAAAAAGTTGAAGGCCAAAACAATAAAAACCCAAGCAAACACTCGGAGTACAACTGATTTTACTGGGAATAGTAAAAAAAAAAAAGATTTTTCTTTGCCTAGAAGCTTGTTTAAAGGGTTAAAGCAGTTAAGATATTAACTTGTGGTTTGATGCATAAACTGTAATTTGAAAGTATGATGGGAAGCTTCAGATCTGATTTTATAAAGTTGCATCTTAGAGCACATCATTGATCACATGCTAAAAAATGTAATTCAGAGAAATTATGTGGTTCTATTACATCTTTTCAGGGTCTACCAAACCACAAAAGAGTTTGACATAGAATCTTTACACAAATTATTTGACTGAGAAATTTTATTCCCAAGCTTCGGAAAGGCCGAGGCATGTACAGTGGGGTAAATAAGTATTTGATCCACTGTCAATTTTGCAGGTTTTCCCACTTACAAAGATTGGAGAGGTCTGTCATTTTTATCGTAGGTACACTTCAACTGTGAGAGACAGAATCTAAAACAAAATCCAGAAAATCACATTGTATTATTTTTAAATAATTGATTTGCATTTTATTGCATGAAATAAGTATTTGATCACCTACCAATCAGCAGGAATTCTGGCTCTCACCTGTTAATTTTTCTTTAAGAAGCCCTCCTATTCTGCACTCTTTGCGTGTATTAATTTTACATGTTTGAACTTGTTACCTGTATAAAAGACACCTGTTCACACAAGGACTGACTCCAGATGGCCCAGGAGCCGCAGGATGAGCTGCATGTTAGGCACGAACAAGATCGGGGTCCAACACAAAATGGGAGGGAACCCAGGACCGCTCCTTGGGACTGTAACCCTCCCAGTCCACCAAATATTGGAAACCGTGACCCCAGTGGGGCGAAGCAAGCAGCCGGCGAACTGTAAAAACCGGACCCCCATCCACACACCGGGGGGGGGGGGGGGGGGAGGTGGCCGGAGGGCACAGCGGGCTGGACAGATAAGGCTTAAAATGACTAACATGAAAGTGGGGTGGATGCGCATGGAAGCAGGTAACCGGAGTCGAACCGAAACAGGATTGATGACTTTAGCTATGGGGAAGGGATCAACGAACATGGGCGCCAATTTATGAGGAACCCCACGGAGCGGGAGGTGATGCATCGACAACCACACTTTCTGACCAACAGTATAGGCCGGAGCGACCGTCTGCCTGCTATCAGCCGCTGCTTTATGAAGAGCCGAAGCTTGGACAAGCGCCCGCCGAGCCCGCTCCCAGGTCCGTTGGCACTGAATGATCAAACTGAGGGCAGACGGGACCGGAGATCGCAGAATAGCAGGGGTAAACAAAGAAGGTTGATGACCAAAAACCACATGAAAAGACAAATACCCAGAAGAAGCTGATGGTAAACTGTTGAGTGCTAATTCAGTCCAAGATAATTATGAGGACCAGGTGGACGGGTGTTGTGAGCACAGAATACACAAACCTTTCTCCAATTCCTGATTAAACTGTTCTGACTGACCGTTTGCCTGCGGATGGTACCTGGATGTGAGACTGGAGGTGGCCCCAAGGAGACGCCAGAATTCCCTCCAAAATCCCGAGATGAACTATGGACCCCGGTCGGAGACTATGTCCTGCGGAAACCCATGGAGACGAAAAACATGTTGGAGCATAAGTTCAGCTAACTCTTTGGCAGAAGGTAATTTAGGCAAAGGCACAAAATGACACATTTTGGAAAGCCTATCAACAACAGTGAGAATGACTGTGTGTCCCTTAGAAGGAAGTAATCCAGTAATAAAGTCCAGGGGAATATGAGTCCAGGGCTGTCTAAGGATTGACAGAGGCAGTAATGACCCAGAAGGAGGATGAGTGGAGGACTTGTGCATGGCACAAGCCTGACAGGCATTAACAAAATCAGTAACATCCCTACTCATACAAGGCCACCAGAACCGCTGTTGGAGAATAAACATAGTCTTTTTAATACCTGGATGGTAGGAAAAGCGACTGCTATGGCCCCACTCGTTGACCGCCCCCCTAAGAGGAACTGGAACAAACAATTGATCGGCAGGACAATTGGTAGGTATGGTTTTGTCTCAAGTGCAGCCTTTATGCGAGATTCAATGTCCCAAGTAATCGCAGAAACAAAGCAAGTGGAAGGCAAAATATTACCTGGATCTGTTGGAGTATCTGGATCATCATACTGTCTAGACAAAGCATCTGGTTTACCATTCTTTGTCCCTGGCCAGTAAGTGATCACGAAGTTGAACCGGCTGGAAAATATTGCCCAGTGAGCCTGGCGAGCGTTTAGTCGCTTAGCGGAACGTAAATAAGCCAAATTCTTATGATCAGTGTAGATTAAGAATGGTATCTGTGCCCCCTCAAGCCAGTGTCGCCAGTCCTCCAAGGCCACCTTGAGGGGGCACAGATACAATTCTTAGTCTATGCTGATCATAAGCCAAATTCTTATGATCAGTATAGACTAAGAATGGTATCTGTGCCCCCTCAAGCAAGTGTCGCCAATCCTTCAAGGTCACCTTGACCGCAAGTAGTTCCCGATCACCGATACTATAATTACGTTCTGCGGCAGACAAATTACGGGAAAGAAAGGCACACGGATGTAATCGTTTGTCTGCGGGACACATCTGAGACAGAATTGCTCCCAAACCTACATCGGATGCATCGACCTCAACAACGAACTGCCGTGCGGGGTGAGGAAGGAGTAGCACTGGGGCGGTAGTCAACCGTTGCTTTATGATCTTAAAGGCCTCGTCACATTCCGGTGTCCACTTGAACACACGTAGTGACGAAGTTACGTTATGAAGTGGCGCAGCGACCGAACTGAAATTTTGGATGAACTTTCAATAGAAATTTGCAACTCCCAAATATCTCTGGACTTCTTTACGGCTACTGGGCATCGCCCAATCTTGTACTGCAGCCACCTTTTCAGGATCCATCTGAATCTTGTCCTCCGTAATAACAAAACCTAGAAGGGACACAGTAGGGTTATGGAATTCACATTTCTCCGCTTTGACATACAATTCGTTCCGTAAAAGGGTTTGTAACACAGTCCGTACATGCCGGGTGTGAGTTTCTAGATCAGGGGAGAAAATCAGTATATCATCCAAAAATACAAACACAAACTTAATCAAGAACTCCCGTAGTACATCATTAACTAGGTTCTGGAAGACAGCCGGCGCATTCGTAAGCACAAATGGCATCACCATATACTCGTAGTGGCCGGAGGGAGTGTTAAACGGCGTCTTCCATTCATCCCCCTCTCTAATCCTGACCAAATGATAAGCATTACGAAGATCTAATTTGGTGAATACTTTAGCACCCTCTAGTGATTCAAAAGCGGACGACATCAAAGGTAAGGGATAACGGTTCTTCACTGTTATATCGTTTAACCCTCGATAATCAGTGCAAGGCCGAAGCATCTTATCCTTTTTCTCCACAAAGAAAAATCCTCCCCCTGCAGGTGATGATGAGGGCCGAATTAATCCCACGTCCAACGAGTCCTGTATGTATGCCTGCATGGCGGTACATTCAGGGGTGGACAGCGAGTATAACCTCCCTCGGGGCGGGCTGGCCCCAGGCAACAAGTCAATGGCGCAATCGTACGTACGATGAGGTGGGAGTGATTTTAGCTTTACTAAACACTGTTGCAAGGTCATGATAACAAGGCGGGACCCCGGACAAGTCCGTCTGACCGAGCGTAGGCATTAGCTTGTGGCTGATTAAACATTTTCTGGGGCATGAAGGCCCACATTCAGTTATTGTACCTTTAGCCCAAATGAAATTGGGACTGTGCCGTTGCAGCCAGGGATGCCCCAGAATGACGGAGTGAGTCATTTTATCTAGCACTAAGAAACTGATTGTTTCCACATGGTTCTCATTGATAATTAGTTGGACGGACTGAGTGCGATGAATGATTTGCCCCAGCTCGTGTCCGTCCACTGCTCTGACCACCAGAGGTCGTGAGATGCAAAATAATTTAAGGTGCAGGGACTTGGCGATGGAGAGTAACATTAAATTGGCATCAGACCCAGAATCTACGAAGGCATGCACCATTTCTGAATTGTGATCAGATTGCAATTGAGCAGGAATAAAATTCTGCGAATTAGAAGGAAAATTAGAACTGTGACTCACCCGTACAGAGGTCTGAGGTTTTGCAGAGGCACCCCTGACTGGACAACAAGCATTCAAATGACCTGGTTTATCACAATAGAAACAAAGTCCATCGTCACGTCTCCGCTGTTGTTCCTCCAGCGACAGATGCGTGCGGCCGTGCTGCGTCAGTTCGTTAGTTGTTGGTGGGATTCGGATGCGATGTGAAGGCACGCTGGGCAGGTGATGCGGCGAAGCCGTTCCGCCAAATGTCGGTCGATCCGGATTGCCATGGCAATCAACTTGTCCAAATCCTCGGGCAGTTCGGCGGCGATCAGCTGATCATGAACCTCGGCGGACAGTCCCTGGAAGAACACATCCTGAAGTGCAGCTGGATTCCACTCGCTCTTGGAGGCCAGGATGCGGAAGTCCACAGCGTAATCCGCCACTTGGCGAGTGCCCTGCTTGAGCCTCAATAGGGAGCGCACCGCAGCAAACAGGACCCAAAGCCTGACAATAGCAAAGATAACTATCCATCCATCCATCCATCCATTTTCTTCCGCTTTATCCGGAGTCGGGTCACGGGGGCAGCAGCTCAAGCAAAGCCGCCCAGACCTCCCGATCCACACACACCTCCTCCAGCTCCTCTGGGGGAACCCCAAGGCGTTCCCAAGCCAGCCGAGAGATGTAGTCCCTCCAGCGTGTCCTGGGTCTTCCCCGGGGCCTCCTCCCAGTGGGACGTGCCCGGAACACCTCTCCAGCGAGGTGTCCAGGGGGCGTCCGGAAAAGATGCCCGAGCCACCTCAACTGACTCTTTTTGACGTGGAGCAGCAGCGGCTCCACTCTGAGCTCCTCCTGAGTGACGGAGCTCCTCACCCTATCTCTAAGGGAGCACCCAGCCACCCTGCAGAGGAAACTCATCTCGGCCGCTTGTACTCGCGATCTTGTTCTTTCGGTCATGAGCCAAATCTCATGACCATAGGTGAGGATCGGAACGTAGATCGATCAGTAAATCGAGAGCTTTGCCCCCCTACTCAGCTCTCTCTTCACCACGACGGTCCGATACAGCGACCGCATCACTGCAGATGCTGCACCGATCCATCTTCGATCTCACGCTCCATCCGTCCCTCACTCGTGAACAAGACCCCGAGATACTTAAACTCCTCCACTAGCAAAGATAACTAATGTGTGAAAATTATCTGAAAAAGACTTCAGAGACTGAAAGTTGAAAGAAAACAAAAAACAACAACAAAAACAAAAAACAAAACCCTGACAGCACCACACAAAAAACTTGGATTCAAGTGAATGAACTAAATACATACTCCTGACATTTTAATTTAGCTTAGAGTTGGACCTTGAAAAATTTTTCCAAAGTAAAATTTTGTGGAGTTGGCGGAGCTTTGCACTGTACAAGAGCAGTTAGTTTTTAATGACCTTGCAAAAATCTAAAAAACAAACAAAAAAAAAACTTTTTCACATTGTCATTTTTGGGTATTGTATGTAGAATTTTGAGGAAAAAATGAATTTCATCCAGTTCAGAATAACTGTGTAACATAACAAAATGTGGAAAAAAGTACTGTGAATTCTTTCCAGATGCAGTGTTTGTGTGTGTGTGTGTGTGTGTGTGTGAGCACTTGTTTTTTTTTTCCCCACTTTCAGGCAGTGATAAAAGTACATCCAGTGTGCTCACTTATCCTCAGCTGCTGTCATCGACTTTTATTTAAGTTAGTAATTTCCCAGAAGGCAGCTCTCCCATCAAACCTCTATGCTGCCAGACAAACAACTCTGTGTGCTGCAGAAGTGCTGGTAAAGAGAACAATTGTAACAAATATTTCTTTTAAAGAAATTGAGGGAGGGAAAAAAGTGAAATGCAACAAAAGACCCTGAAACAAAGCCGTCACACTGTCGAGATTTTGTACTGTATTTACTCTAATAAATACCCTGGGGTGTGAAGTTTTCATGAAGGGGGCATTTAGTAGAGTTAAACTGACCATCGCTTGCGTACCCCTGCATGCATGCATGCTGTACACAGTACAGCCTTACGGTGCTACTGACCTCCCAAACATATATCAATCACTGCATATGGACGCGCTGTGTTTACTGCATGGCAACAGTTTATCACGTGGGCCATGCTATGCTAGTATTAGCAGTGCCTACATGCCTACTGCATGTGTCGCAGCAGCACAGACTCAAAACAGATGTTTTCCTGCATGCAGTAGCTGCTACACAATTTCATAAAATGACTGAGTGCAAGTGTTGCTACTTGGCAGCATTCAAGTTAAAAGTTCTCAAAGAAGAGGAAGAAAAGGAGAAGCACCGTGCCGCTCTGATTTCCTTAGGTGAGAGGAAATGCGTTCGGGGGTGGTGTAGGGACAAGGATAAGCTTGCAACCCTGGTCAAAGTGGCTGCCTGGCGGTGGGAGGAAAGTGGGTTATCAGGACGTTGAAGAGGAACTGATGAAATGGTTCCAGGAAAAGGGAACGGCAGTTGTCTGTGTGACAGTGAAGGGTCTGAAATACAAGGCACTGTGGCTGCATAAGCAACATGGAAACCAGAACTTCAGACACTCGAATGGCTGGTACTTGACATTTGTGCAATGAGATAACGCATCAAGCCGACAATCCACTCATGTTGCTCAGCACCCGAAAGAACTGGCGGATAACATGGCGGACAAATTTCTGAAGTATATCTTGAGAATGCGCAAGATACGCAAATATGATGGGGCACTTGATGTGATTTTGTGGAAATGAGGTAGAACTATTTCATTTTCTTTTTACTCTGTTCTCTTAGAAATTAACACTTTTAATGTATGCAATGTGATGAAAAAAATCGGGTGGGGGGTGCATTTATTATAGAGGTAGACAGAGGGCATTTATTAGAGTAAATGCAGCATTTTCCTACATTCACAATCCTTCCCTTTGTAATAGTTCAACATGAAACGACTTTACTGTTTGATTTTGAAGGACAGTGACTAAAACCTCATGCTTTGTGGTCATCATTTACATTTCTAAAACAACAATCATGTAAAGAATACACTTTAATGACTTAAAGTGACTGAATGGCCTAACCAACCTGATTTAAAATGCATTTTAATTTTAAGGTACATTTCACATATTTGCCCTGTGACAGACTGGCATCCTGTCCAGGGTGTACCCTGCCTCACGCTCTATGGATGTTGGGAAGGGTTCGAGGTCCCCCAAGAGACAAACAGTGAAGTTTTTTCATGTTGAACTATTGCAAAGGGAAGGACCGTGAATGTGCGAAAATACAAAATTCTCTCCAATGGTGAAGGCTTTGTTTGTTTCAGGGTCTTTTTTTGCATTTAACCTCCGCCCTCAATTTTTCTTTTAAAATACATTTGTGTTACAATTGTTCTCTTTACTGGCACTTCTGCAGCAGAGCTATTTGTCTGGCAGCACAGATGTTTGTTGGGAGAGCTGCTTTCTGGGAACTCACTGACTTAAGTAAAAATCGATGACAGCAGCTGAGGATAAGTGAGCACACTGGATGTACTTTTACCATTGCCTGCAAGTGATTGATATATATATATATATATATATATATATATATATATATATATATATATATATATATATATATATATATATATATATATATATATATACACAGTAGTGTTCAGAATAATAGTAGTGCTATGTGACTAAAAAGATTACTCCAGGTTTTGAGTAGATTTCTTATTGTTATATGGGAAACAAGGTACCAGTAGATTCAGTAGATTCTCACAAATCCAACAAGACCAAGCATTCATGATATGCACACTCTTAAGGCTATGAAATTGGGCTATTAGTAAAAACAAGTAGAAAAGGGGTGTTCACAATAATAGTAGCATCTGCTTTTGATGCTACAAACTCAAAACTATTATGTTCAAACTGCTTTTTTTAACAATCCTGTGAATCACTAAACTAGTATTTAGTTGTGTAACCACAGTTTTTCATGATTTCTTCACATCTGCGAGGCATTAATTTTGTTTGTTTGGAACCAAGATTTTGCTCATTTACTAAATCAAATCAAATCAATTTTATTTATATAGCGCCAAATCACAACAACAGTTGTCCCAAGGTGCTTTATATTGTAAGGCAAAAGCCATACAATAATCACAGAAAAACCCCAACGGTCAAAACCACCCCTTATGAGCAAGCACTTGGCCACAGTGGGAAGGAAAAACTCCCTTTTAACAGGAAGAAACCTCCAGCAGAACCAGGGAGGGGCAGTTCTCTGCTGGGACTGGTTGGTGCTGAGGGGAGAGAATCAGGAAAAAGACATGCTGTGGAAGACAGCAGAGATCAGTCACTAATGATTAAATGCAGAGTGGTGCATACAGAGCAAAAAGAGAAAGAAACACTCAGTGCATCATGGGAACCCCCCAGCAGTCTAAGTCTATAGCAGAATAACTAAGGGATTGTTCAGGGTCACCTGATCCAGCCCTAACTATAAACTTTAGCAAAAAGGAAAGTTTTAAGCCTAATCTTAAAAGTAGAGAGGGTGTCTGTCTCCCTGATCCGAATTGGGAGCTGGTTCCACAGGAGAGGAGCCTGAGGTTGGCTCTCACTGCGGTATTGTATCACTTCCTGTTCCGGAGCACAGCGGTGTTTTTCTGTATCTGTTAGCTGTTTAATCTGCGCAGTTAGATTGATCTAGTTATCTAGATTACGATTTGTTTCCCAGTGTAATCTTTACGTGCCTTAACTAAAGCACTCCTTCTGCTGAATCACCTCTAAATTATTTACACATTATTCACTTTGCGTGTTTTTAGGAATCCGCTAGCTTAGCGTAGCTACTAGCTCTTAGCCGATTTAGCATGGCGGCTTCTCCTGTCTCTCCCGCACTTTTCTGCTCTGGGTGTGAAATGTTTAGTTATTCCTCGGCCTCCTTTAGCAGTAATGGTACTTGTAATAAGTGTAGCTTATTCGTAGCTTTGGAGGCCAGGCTGGGCGAATTGGAGACTCGGCTCCGCACCGTGGAAAATTCTACAGCTAGCCAGGCCCCTGTAGTCGGTGCGGACCAAGGTAGCTTAGCCGCCGTTAGTTCCCCCCTGGCAGATCCCGAGCAGCCGGGAAAGCAGGCCGACTGGGTGACTGTGAGGAGGAAGCGTAGGCCTAAACAGAAGCCCCGTGTACACCGCCAACCCGTTCACATCTCTAACCGTTTTTCCCCACTCGACGACACACCCGCCGAGGATCAAACTCTGGTTATTGGCGACTCTGTTTTGAGAAATGTGAAGTTAGCGACACCAGCAACCATAGTCAATTGTCTTCCGGGGGCCAGAGCAGGCGACATTGAAGGAAATTTGAAACTGCTGGTTAAGGCTAAGCGTAAATTTGGTAAGATTGTAATTCACGTCGGCAGTAATGACACCCGGTTACGCCAATCGGAGGTCACTAAAATTAACATTAAATCGGTGTGTAACTTTGCAAAAACAATGTCGGACTCTGTAGTTTTCTCTGGGCCCCTCCCCAATCAGACCGGGAGTGACATGTTTAGCCGCATGTTCTCCTTGAATTGCTGGCTGTCTGAGTGGTGTCCAAAAATGAGGTGGGCTTCATAGATAATTGGCAAAGCTTCTGGGGAAAACCTGGTCTTGTTAGGAGAGACGGCATCCATCCCACTTTGGATGGAGCAGCTCTCATTTCTAGAAATCTGGCTAATTTTCTTAAATCCTCCAAACCGTGACTATCCAGGGTTGGGACCAGGAAGCAGAGTTGTAGTCTTACACACCTCTCTGCAGCTTCTCTCCCCCTGCCATCCCCTCATTACCCCATCCCCGTAGAGACGGTGCCTGCTCCCAGACTACCAATAACCAGCAAAAATCTATTTAAGCATAAAAATTCAAAAAGAAAAAATAATATAGCACCTTCAACTGCACCACAGACTAAAACAGTTAAATGTGGTCTATTAAACATTAGGTCTCTCTCTTCTAAGTCCCTGTTGGTAAATGATATAATAATTGATCAACATATTGATTTATTCTGCCTAACAGAAACCTGGTTACAGCAGGATGAATATGTTAGTTTAAATGAGTCAACACCCCCGAGTCACACTAACTGTCAGAATGCTCGTAGCACGGGCCGGGGCGGTGGATTAGCAGCAATCTTCCATTCCAGCTTATTAATTAATCAAAAACCCAGACAGAGCTTTAATTCATTTGAAAGCTTGTCTCTTAGTCTTGTCCATCCAAATTGGAAGTCCCAAAAACCAGTTTTATTTGTTATTATCTATCGTCCACCTGGTCGTTACTGTGAGTTTCTCTGTGAATTTTCAGACCTTTTGTCTGACTTAGTGCTTAGCTCAGATAAGATAATTATAGTGGGCGATTTTAACATCCACACAGATGCTGAGAATGACAGCCTCAACACTGCATTTAATCTATTATTAGACTCTATTGGCTTTGCTCAAAAAGTAAATGAGTCCACCCACCACTTTAATCATATCTTAGATCTTGTTCTGACTTATGGTATGGAAATAGAAGACTTAACAGTATTCCCTGAAAACTCCCTTCTGTCTGATCATTTTTTAATAACATTTACATTTACTCTGATGGACTACCCAGCAGTAGGGAATAAGTTTCATTACACTAGAAGTCTTTCAGAAAGCGCTGTAACTAGGTTTAAGGATATGATTCCTTCTTTATGTTCTCTAATGCCATATAACAACACAGTGCAGAGTAGCTACCTAAACTCTGTAAGGGAGATAGAGTATCTCGTCAATAGTTTTACATCCTCATTGAAGACAGCTTTGGATGCTGTAGCTCCTCTGAAAAAGAGAGCTTTAAATCAGAAGTGTCTGACTCCATGGTATAACTCTCAAACTCGTAGCTTAAAGCAGATAACCCGTAAGTTGGAGAGGAAATGGCGTCTCACTAATTTAGAAGATCTTCACTTAGCCTGGAAAAAGAGTCTGTTGCACAATAAAAAAGCCCTCCGTAAAGCTAGGACATCTTTCTACTCATCACTAATTGAAGAAAATAAGAACAACCCCAGGTTTCTTTTCAGCACTGTAGCCAGGCTGACAAAGAGTCAGAGCTCTATTGAGCTGAGTATTCCATTAACTTTAACTAGTAATGAGTTCATGACTTTCTTTGCTAACAAAATTTTAACTATTAGAGAAAAAATTACTCATAACCATCCCAAAGACGTATCGTTATCTTTGGCTGCTTTCAGTGATGCCGGTATTTGGTTAGACTCTTTCTCTCCGATTGTTCTGTCTGAGTTATTTTCATTAGTTACTTCATCCAAACCATCAACATGTTTATTAGACCCCATTCCTACCAGGCTGCTCAAGGAAGCCCTACCATTATTTAATGCTTCGATCTTAAATATGATCAATCTATCTTTGTTAGTTGGCTATGTACCACAGGCTTTTAAGGTGGCAGTAATTAAACCATTACTTAAAAAGCCATCACTTGACCCAGCTATCTTAGCTAATTATAGGCCAATCTCCAACCTTCCTTTTCTCTCAAAAATTCTTGAAAGGGTAGTTGTAAAACAGCTAACTGATCATCTGCAGAGGAATGGTCTATTTGAAGAGTTTCAGTCAGGTTTTAGAATTCATCATAGTACAGAAACAGCATTAGTGAAGGTTACAAATGATCTTCTTATGGCCTCGGACAGTGGACTCATCTCTGTGCTTGTTCTGTTAGACCTCAGTGCTGCTTTTGATACTGTTGACCATAAAATTTTATTACAGAGATTAGAGCATGCCATAGGTATTAAAGGCACTGCGCTGCGGTGGTTTGAATCATATTTGTCTAATAGATTACAATTTGTTCATGTAAATGGGGAATCTTCTTCACAGACTAAAGTTAATTATGGAGTTCCACAAGGTTCTGTGCTAGGACCAATTTTATTCACTTTATATATGCTTCCCTTAGGCAGTATTATTAGACGGTATTGCTTAAATTTTCATTGTTACGCAGATGTTACCCAGCTTTATCTATCCATGAAGCCAGACGACACACACCAATTAGCTAAACTGCAGGATTGTCTTACAGACATAAAGACATGGATGACCTCTAATTTCCTGCTTTTAAACTCAGATAAAACTGAAGTTATTGTACTTGGCCCCACAAATCTTAGAAACATGGTGTCTAACCAGATCCTTACTGTGGATGGCATTACCCTGACCTCTAGTAATACTGTGAGAAATCTTGGAGTCATTTTTGATCAGGATATGTCATTCAAAGCGCATATTAAACAAATATGTAGGACTGCTTTTTTGCATTTACGCAATATCTCTAAAATCAGAAAGGTCTTGTCTCAGAGTGATGCTGAAAAACTAATTCATGCATTTATTTCCTCTAGGCTGGACTATTGTAATTCATTATTATCAGGTTGTCCTAAAAGTTCCCTAAAAAGCCTTCAGTTAATTCAAAATGCTGCAGCTAGAGTGCTGACGGGGACTAGAAGGAGAGAGCATATCTCACCCATATTGGCCTCTCTTCATTGGCTTCCTGTTAATTCTAGAATAGAATTTAAAATTCTTCTTCTTACTTATAAGGTTTTGAATAATCAGGTCCCATCTTATCTTAGGGACCTCGTAGTACCATATCACCCCAATAGAGCGCTTCGCTCTCAGACTGCAGGCTTACTTGTAGTTCCTAGGGTTTGTAAGAGTAGAATGGGAGGCAGAGCCTTCAGCTTTCAGGCTCCTCTCCTGTGGAACCAGCTCCCAATTCAGATCAGGGAGACAGACACCCTCTCTACTTTTAAGATTAGGCTTAAAACTTTCCTTTTTGCTAAAGCTTATAGTTAGGGCTGGATCAGGTGACCCTGAACCATCCCTTAGTTATGCTGCTATAGACGTAGACTGCTGGGGGGTTCCCATGATGCACTGTTTCTTTCTCTTTTTGCTCTGTATGCACCACTCTGCATTTAATCATTAGTGATCGATCTCTGCTCCCCTCCACAGCATGTCTTTTTCCTGGTTCTCTCCCTCAGCCCCAACCAGTCCCAGCAGAAGACTGCCCCTCCCTGAGCCTGGTTCTGCTGGAGGTTTCTTCCTGTTAAAAGGGAGTTTTTCCTTCCCACTGTAGCCAAGTGCTTGCTCACAGGGGGTCGTTTTGACCGTTGGGGTTTTACATCATTATTGTATGGCCTTGCCTTACAATATAAAGCGCCTTGGGGCAACTGTTTGTTGTGATTTGGCGCTATATAAAAAAAAAATTGAATTGAATTGAATTGAAAGCTGAAGGCTCTGCCTCCCATTCTACTCTTAAAAACCCTAGGAACTACAAGTAAGCCTGCAGTCTGAGAACGAAGCGCTCTATTGGGGTGATATGGTACTAAGAGGTCCCTAAGATAAGATGGGACCTGATTATTCAAAACCTTATAAGTAAGAAGAAGAATTTTAAATTCTATTCTAGAATTAACAGGAAGCCAATGAAGAGAGGCCAATATGGGTGAGATATGCTCTCTCCTTCTAGTCCCCGTCAGTACTCTAGCTGCAGCATTTTGAATTAACTGAAGGCTTTTTAGAGAACTTTTAGGACAACCTGATAATAATGAATTACAATAGTCCAGCCTAGAGGAAATAAATGCATGAATTAGTTTTTCAGCATCACTCTGAGACAAGACCTTTCTGATTTTAGAGATATTGCGTAAATGCAAAAAACCAGTCCTATATATTTGTTTAATATGCGCTTTGAATGACATATCCTGATCAAAAATGACTCCAAGATTTCTCACAGTATTACTAGAGGTCAGGGTAATGCCATCCAGAGTAAGGATCTGGTTAGACACCATGTTTCTAAGATTTGTGGGGCCAAGTACAATAACTTCAGTTTTATCTGAGTTTAAAAGCAGGAAATTAGAGGTCATCCATGTCTTTATGTCTGTAAGACAATCCTGCAGTTTAGCTAATTGGTGTGTGTCCTCTGGCTTCATGGATAGATAAAGCTGGGTATCATCTGCGTAACAATGAAAATTTAAGCAATACCGTCTAATAATACTGCCTAAGGGAAGCATGTATAAAGTGAATAAAATTGGTCCTAGCACAGAACCTTGTGGAACTCCATAATTAACTTTAGTCTGTGAAGAAGATTCCCCATTTACATGAACAAATTGTAATCTATTAGACAAATATGATTCAAACCACCGCAGCGCAGTGCCTTTAATACCTATGGCATGCTCTAATCTCTGTAATAAAATTTTATGGTCAACAGTATCAAAAGCAGCACTGAGGTCTAACAGAACAAGCACAGAGATGAGTCCACTGTCCGAGGCCTTAAGAAGATCATTTGTAACCTTCATTAATGCTGTTTCTGTACTATGATGAATTCTAAAACCTGACTGAAACTCTTCAAATAGACCATTCCTCTGCAGATGATCAGTTAGCTGTTTTACAACTACCCTTTCAAGAAGTTTTGAGAGAAAAGGAAGGTTGGAGATTGGCCTATAATTAGCTAAGATAGCTGGGTCAAGTGGGTCTTAATGTTGCACCATTGTACCGAAGCAAATTCCTAGTCTGTGAATCCTGTTCACTGGCAATGGCGATAAACTTCTTCTGATTCTGATTCTGATGTAACAATAAGAAATATACTCAAAACACAGTAGTCAGGTATGAGGCAAAAGGTGTGGTCGAGGAATACAGAGCAGAAGACAGTACATGGCTAAAGAAAACAGGACTGTGATCAAAAGGCTGTAATGTGTGCTAAGAGCAACTACAAACTGGCGGTGAGCTGTGAGACTGTGATGGTGTGAAGGAGCAAACAAATCACAGTGATGTGAAGCAGGTGTTAATTTGGTGCGTGGCTAGTGGACAAAGAGTATACATAGGCAAGATAGTGGGGAAGGGAGTGCACAAAATGGAGTAATGAAAAAGACAAAGACACGTGAGCAGGTGCAAGAGCGGGAGTGAATGAAAATACAAAGCAGACAGAATCAAAGGGTGAGAGACAAAGACACGAGGCAGGTGCAGGAAGTGGAGTGAACACAAGCAAATGAGGACAAAGTGAGAACAGAGCTAAAGCAGAATCTAAAGACTATACTAATATAATACTAGAGGACCAGGACAGAGCATGAATCATGGGAACTAAAAGCGAACCAAGATATAATAAGTACAAAAGAAAAACTACATGAGAACTGATCAGAAAATAGAAAATCAATACTGAAGCAAAACTAATCAGGAACTGACTAAATGAAAAGTAACAAAGAAACAAAGTGACAAAGCAAAATAGAAGAGAAAATAAACACATGATGTAAACAAGCAACTAATACGTCAATGCTGGGGCAGGAGGTGAGCCAAAGGAAGAGGCAAAATACGGATTAAGGCCTAGACCAGGGCTGGTCATGACATGACATCAGTATTTTTGTGTGAATAGGTGAATGTGAGGCATAATTGTAAAGTGCTTTGAGTGTCTGATGCAGATGAAAAAGCACTATATAAATTCAGTCCATTTATTTACAGACACAATTCACAAAACAAATATACAAGAAATGTTGCTGATACACAGGACAGGAGGGTTTCAGAAACAGACACCAGACCCATCTCTGGACAGGATCCCTAGTTACAAACAGAGCAATGTAGTGTATTCTATCAGATGTCAGGAAAACTGTAACGAACACTACATAGGTGAGACTAAGCAACCTTTACACAAAAGGCTATACCAGCACCGCAGAGAGGGCGCCAGTGGACCTCAGTCTGCAGTTCATCTCCACCTTAAAGACACTAACCACACGTTTGAGGACAAGGAAGTTAAAATATTAGCCAGAGAGAAGAAATGGTTTGAGAGAGGGGTCAAGGAGGCATTCTTTGTGAAACGTTTTAAACCCAGCCTTAACCGGGGAGGGGGTCTGAGACACGCTTTATCCCCTGTTTACAATGGGGTACTCAGGTCAAAGCAGTTTCAGTCTTTTGTTCACGGTAATGACTCATTCACGTCATCAGCAGAGTCGTCAAGGGAGCCATCAGGAGAGGGACAGCTGCCCTGTCATTAGGAGGGTGCTAACTAGAGCACAATAGGTGCTAAATAGAGCTATTGTTTAGTCACCAGCCTATAGCAGTCTGCCTCTCGGTAGGAGGGGTCTGGTTAGGTTTAAAACTCCAGCTTTTTTGACTTCTTGAGTATTCTTCTCTACAAGAGTCAAGACAGAAGTCAGACCACCAGAGCAAGAATTTTAGCTGAGGAAGCTTCTGCGATTTGAAGCGAAACGTCCTCGCGTCAAGCAACCCAGTCCAGTCGAAGATTCAAGCTTCTCTACTAAAGTAAGCCAGTGGGCAAATAACCAAGCCAGACCACAGGTTACCCCATCAGCCACATTCAGTAGCTGCAGTAGCAGCAATAAAAACACTACACATTTCACTTACGGTACCAACATGAGACTAAACTCACTCATGGTAAGAGCTGAACTACAAAAACACAATAAATCTATAATACTAACAACACTGTTAAAGTAACATGAACCACAATAACAACATTTAAAACCTCAAAACCCCAAACTCCCATAGTCCATTGCAGAGCAATGTCCATTGTTTACTGGTTAACTAAAATGGATAATTTCTTCAAAAATATTTGTCTTATCAACTTTCCAATTTTGCAGCATTGACCCTTGACCTAAAATACATAAGTATACCAAAGGGCAAATGTCAGCTCTCCCTGGTTTTTGTGTGTTTGAAGCCATGCATGCACACACACAGAGGCCACTTGGCTATTATATATACTGGTATATATGTGGACGTGTGATAGACTGGTGTCCTGTCCAAGGTGTACCATGCCTCAAGTCCTATGGCTGCTGGGATAGGCTCCACCCCCCCCAACCCCTAAGTGGAGTAAACAGGTATAGAAGATGTATGCATGTGTCACATTTTTGTTCATTGTTGTACAAAGATTATCCACCTTTTCATGAGTGTCTTGCTTAACTATAACTTCCTTCAGTGTCCTAATTTAAAATTCACAGACGTGGCCTTGGTTGCCACTAGAACAATACTTTGGAAATTAAATAAACTGCAACACAAGCTTATTTTAAGATAGAAGTAACTTCAGCTCCACCTGCTCCTAATTTCCATCATGCATGTGATGTAATTATGTGTTGGAAGGGATGGACTCATTCACTAACTGCATTTTTTGAGACACATGCCTCACCTTTTTACATTAGATAGAATTTTATTAATCCCATGGGAAGATTCCCTCAGAGAAACTGAGGTTCCAGCAGCATTGCATAGTTGTACAGTCTGATGGCCTGAGGGACTAAGGAGTTTTTCAGTCTCTTCGTCCTGCACTTGGGAAGAAGCAGTCTGTGGCTGAAGAGGCTCCTCTGGTTGCTGATGACAGTGTGCAGAGGGTGACTGGCACTGGCCATAATATCCATCAGTTTGTCCATTGTTCTTTGCTGCCATCACCAGAGAGTCCAGCTTCATGCTGACCATGGAGCCAGCCTGCCTGATCAGTTTGTCCAGCCTAGATGTGTCTTCTTGGATGTACCTCCCCCTTACAACACCATAGTGTGAAAGAGGATCCTGCCTACTATGGACTGGTAGAACATCCACAGGAGTTTCCTGCAGATGTTAAATGAGTGCAGCCTCCTCAGGAAGTACAGCTTACTCTGTCCCTTCTTGTACAGGTGGGTGGTGTGGGTTGTCCAGTCCAGTTTGCTGTCCAGCCACAGCCTGAGATACTTGTAGGAATCCACAGCCTCCACCTCAACTCCCTCGATCAGAACTGGCCTTGGTCTTGGTCTGGACTTCCCAAAGTCAATGACTAGCTCCTTTGTCTTCGAGGTTTTCATCTGTAGATGGTTTGTGTGGCACCAGGCAGCAAAGTCCTTTACTAGGCTCCTGTACTCCTCCTCTCTGTCATCCCTGATGCATCCAACAATGGCTGTGTCATCTGCGAACTTCTGGATGTGATGCAGCTCAGAGCAGAAGTCAGAGGTGTACAGGGTGAAGAGAAGAGGGGCCAGCACTGTGCCCTGGGGCGCTCCAGTGTTGCTAATCACAGTGTCAGACGTGATGTCCCTCAGCCTGACATACTGCGGCCTGTCTGTGATGTAGTTTGATATTCAAGTGACCAGGCAAGGGTCCACTCGCATCCTGATCAGTTTGTCCTGGAGCACAAGGGGCTGGATGATGTTGAAGGCGCTCTAAAAGTCCAGGAAGAGAATCCTCACTGTGCCACTTCCCTTATCCAGGTCCGAGTGGACTCGGTATAGCAGGTAGAGGATGGGATCTTCCACACCAACACCTGCCTGATATGCCAACTGCAAACATTCCTGGGCATGTTGCACCTGGGGTTTAAGGGAAGAGCCGGTCCGTCTTTATCAGGTGTGACGTGAGTGCCACTGGTCGGAAGTCATTCAGCTCGCTGGGCCAATTTTTCCTTGGAACTGGAATAATGCATGATGTCTTCCAGAAGGTGGGCATGCTCCCTAGCTGCAGGGTAAGGTTGAAGATATGTTGTAGCGGTTCTCCCAGTGGCCGCAGTTACAGCTGTAACACTGCCAGTGTCAAACTTGTCTGAGGTCGTTGCGACGTGACCTTGCATACCGCATTTCACTGTGATAGAGGGTCTTACATGTGGTCACACACACATTGATCACGGAGTCTAGCATTTCCTAGTCCTGCTGTCCCTGCACAAACCTAGGTAAAAATGAATAAATCGTGAATTATCAGCAAAATGTGAATAATGAAAAAATATCTCACAAAACGTGAAATTCATGATTTGTATTGCGTATTGCACATATTTATGATTTGTTGTCTTACATTTTACATTCTTCCAGGAACACCTCCTACCCATCATGGACATAGAGGGGCTCACCCCCGGAACCATATGTATGTATGTCAGTCTAGGGGCCCCGGAGGACTTTCATTCATCCAGGCAGGAACACTTTGGGGGAAAATTCACACTTTCTGTCCGATCACAGCGTACCGTCATCGCTTACAAATCAGCCAATTTGCACTCTCAGCTTTCCCTCCCACAGCCTCGCTGGCCACCAGGGTCGGATGAAAAAGATGATAATAACAAAAAATAGCAATTATATAGGTGTACAAGTAATGTTGAGTGTGATTTTTTTTTTTTTTTTCCTAAAACATAAATTAGCTGTACATGTAACTATCTATAGGCCTTTTGGCTGTAGCTGATTGGTTTTTAATTTTCAGTTATAAACCAAATGGACAGTTATTTAAATACACAGTAATATCAATGGTCTGAGGCATTATATTTATTAATTATATTGAGCGTGTCACTCACTAATAGGTGATCGGATCAACGCTAGAATCCTCCCAGAAACAAGTTTTCCTTCCAGCAGATTAAGTCTATTTGAAAATAACACTGATTGTACATTAAAATATGAACTTGTCTTATTTGAAAAGCTCAACACATTTAAGATGCACAAGAGTGGAATATCTGGCAATGAAAATTGCATGCATGCACTGTGTCAGCATTATATTATATATTACATTAGACATGCCAGTTCATGAACATTGATGTGTATTATCGACCTGCCTTACCGCTCTGACTTGTGTTGAGAGCATCAGCAGAGACAGACTGGCTTCCTGAGTTGTCGTTGGGCTTCAACACAGCCTCACATGCACTGGCCATGATATAATAAATTATTCAATTAAGTATAACAAAGAAATATAACAATTACATGTATATTTTCAACTAAAGCACGAGAATTTTGTTGATCTATTTACATATTGCAAATTATTCTTGATAATCTGGTTAATCTAGTAAAAAAACAAACAAACAAATAAAAAAATAATCTGGATCTCGTATGTTTTTTCCTGCTCGTTGTTAGACATGTTAGACTTATGTAGACTGTAGCTTAACACTTTGAACTTTTCATTTTTTTTAAATATCAACTTTTTACATGTTGATAGAAGAAGAATACCCCCCAAAAGTATATTACATGTCATAAATGTTAAAAACAAACTGCAAACTAAAAAAGGTTAGCTTTCAATGTCAGAATCCTTGGAAAAATAAAGATATGTCATAGTTGACAAATTGGCAAAATACAAAATGATTGTGCTTTTTATGTTCATTCATGTACCAGCATGCAAACATTAACAACATATCAAGCCAATTTTGTTGCAGTTGAAAAGTTTTCTTGGCAAGACTAAAAGCATGCAGAGTGTTTTGATTATGAGTTTCAAAAATATTTGATGTTAATAAGGTAACAGGCTCAGTGTAGACACTCTTGTCAAGACAGTCTTAGGGAATACATGGAATTCATGAACTGTAACAAATATGATAAATGGACTGCATTTATTTATATATGCATTTATATCACGCAAAAATCGGAGAGCGGTTTCCATCTGCATCACACACTTAAAGCTCTTTACAATTATGCCTCACATTCACATATTCACACAAACACACACTGATGTCAGGGTGCTTCCATGCAAGGTGCGCACTACACACTGGGAACAACTTAGGGATTAAGGGCCTTGCCCAAGGGCCCTTCGTGATTTTTCTGGTCAGGCGGAGGTTTGAACTGAGGATCCTCTGGTCTCAAGCCCAACACTTAACCACTAGACCATCACCTCTGTGGTTATCCACTTGTCCACTTTATTGCATATGATGCAGGTTGCTGGTAAAATAGTTGACTTCTGAACCAGGATGGTACTGCCAGTGTGGGTTTTTTTGGCTGGTGGTTCATTCAGTGGAACATCATCTTGATCTTTGGCTCTTTTCAGCCTGAGGAGTGATGAGGATCACATTTAATTACTGGGTATAAATGTATTTAGTTAAAAACATACTAAATGTACGTACATGTATGTATGTTCTCTGCTCTGTACAGTGACCACAAGCATCCATGTATGTGTAAAGGAAGAACCCTTTAAACAGGTAAACAGGGCCTTTCAAGTACTCCGTCAACAGTGAGCCCAAAAATATTACTAAATATTCTCCTAATGTACCTTGACAATCAGATTTATGTTGGTGAATTGACAATAACACGTTGGCTGAAACATGAAGTCAGGGTGTTCCGCGACAACATCATGAAAGGACTTCCCTCCATTTCACCAGGATTTACAGCAGTCAACAACCTTAATCCACCTCGCTGCTGTCAAGTGGAAAAAGCATTTAATTTCTGCTTCTCTAGCCAGCACTCGCCATGTTGTTTACACGCTGTGAGGATGTGAAACCTGAGCAGTGATTGGTTCAGACGGATCACGTGGGGTTCCACTTCTCAGTGAAAAAATATTTTTCTCGCAGACTTTGAGTTGAACTCTGTAAAATGTACTTTGTATATTTTTAACAAAATTGTTGCTTCAAGATCATTTAGACCGATATTCATCCGATCGCCTATAAGTTGTGTTATGAGTAAAATGTTTTTTATATGCGTATATTAGCTGTCATGTAATACTTGACATTTGCTCATAATGTTCAGTCAATAATCAAACTAAAATTATTTTTCTAATTTGACTGTTTAAAAAAGATGCACACTTTAGCCTATTACCCAAGAATCTATATTATAATAGCCAAGTGGCCTCTGTGTGCATGGGTACAGTCACACAAAAAACGGAGAGTTGATGGTTGCAGTTTGGCATGCTTATGTATTTTGGGTCAAGGATGAACGCTGCAAAACCGGTTGATAGGACAAATATTTTTGGAGAAATTAGCAATTTTAACTAACCAGTAAACAATGGATGGTGTGCTGCAATGCACCATGGGAGATTGGGTTTTTTTGGTTTAAAATGTTATTGTGGTTTATGTTAGTTTAATAGTGTTGTTACTGTTATTGATTTATTGTGTTTTTGTAGCTCAGTTGGTTTACTCAGTTTAGATAGGTCTCATGTTGTTCTTATCATGAGTGATTTAACCCTATAAAGCCTACCCTGTGAAATAATTGTCAGAAAATTCTAATTTTTTGAAACAAGAGTCTTTATTGGACCTTTTAACAAACCCACCAAAAAAACAAAACAAAACAAAACAAAAACAAAAAACAAAAACCTTTCTGCATATATGAGTTTTTATTTGTATCATATTTGCTACATTGGGCGTTATAGCATAAAAACATCCATTTTAAATCCAGAGCAAACATAACATTTCAAACCTATAAAATGCTGCTTAGGGAAATTACTGTGGATCACTTGTTTCAGGCAGCCATGAATGCCTCATCTGAAGGCCCTCTGATGCATAAGATACTGACATCTGGTGGTTTGTCTGTGTACTACACGTATCTCATTGTATACAATGGGTTTTTTTGGGGAGAAAATATCACACAGAAAATCATGTATCAAATATGATACACTTGGCATTATAGGGAAAAGTTTCATGTTGGTATTATGAGTGAAATGTGTAGTGGTGTTAATGTCTTCAGCCACTGTCTTTGTTTGTCTAATTCAAAGCGCATGTGTGCGTGCAAGTTCAATCAGGGACAAACGGAACACAGCTGACATTTGCCGTTTGGCATGCTTATGTATTTTTGGTCAAGGATGAATGCTGTCAAAATGCAACAGTGATGGGATTAATAGGTTTAGAGAAACTATGAATATTAGCTAACGATGCTAACTATATTTTGGACTTACACACCTTTCCAACAGGGGGCAGGATATCCTCTTTATATTAAAGTGTAGCTGACACCAAAAATTTGCACAAATAATCACTAAAAATAATGACATGTTGGTTTTAAAAAGTCCTGAACAATAAAACTCGATAAGTGCGCAGGTGAAGGATAAACTACAGCTGTCTGAAGCTTGCGCTCTATTTCAGCCCTCAGCCGTGGCCATATTGTTGCTACGTCATCACCAGAATAGCACCTGCTGATTCGAGGTCAAGCTGTTTTTGGATGATTTTTTTTTATAGTGTGGAGCTTTATTTTTAAGTCCAGTCTGGGGCATGATTTTTTTTTTTTTTTTTTTTTGTAGTGTGGAGTTTTTTTTATGTCCAGTCTGAAGGTTTTCTGGAACAGCTGTGGGGATCACAGCATTTATGGTTTAGAGCCTCATTTAGATGACAAATGTTGGAGGAAAACCTTCAGTCTGACAACAGTGATGATACTGGTAGAGTTCAGAACACAAAATGTGATTATAAAAAAAATAAATAAATAAATAATGCAGGTGATTTCGGCATGGGTGGAGGTGATGAACTGTTTTTTTTTTTGGTTTTTTTTTGCCAGCTCTCTGGTCGTAATATCTGATTTTAAAAAAATGCTTTACGATCTATGACATTAGAAAAAAGTGATGAGGAAGTGTGGATTTTTTTATTTTTTTTATTTCTTTATTTTGCTTAGAAACAAATTCAAATCTGAAAAATGACACAAGAGACTGAAAATATCAGTTATTTTTAAAATAAATATTGTTTTCCTTATTGAATACAGTATTATTAAATATTAAAACCATTCACACAAGAAGTAAATATATAGTCTTCTTACCTGTCGATTTCAGTGAGCTCATCTTTAAACTTATCCACCTTTACAAACCCACATCTGAAAAATAATTTAATTCCTTCTGTTATGGTTGAAGAAAACTCCATCTGACACACTAGACTGTGGTGCCAGGTTCCAGCACCAGCTGTAATCAGTTATTGCGGCCGATGGATGAGGTCTGTGTTGTTAATGAGCGGCTTTGAGCTGCAGGAAAAAGACTCCCAGTGCCTCATAACGTCTCAGTCTGCATGCGATGACATTATCCCATGATCCAGAAAACAATAAAATAATCTGAAGATCCTCAGTTTTGTCTCAATGTGGAGTGGAGAAGCCAGGGACTCTGTGCAAGTGCGCGCTCTTTAATACGAGGTGTGTCAGAAATCGGACCTTTTTATTTTTTGCAAAAACCATATGGATTTGAATCACGTGTGATTGCATCAGACAAGCTTGAACCTTCGTGGTCATGCGTGAGTTTTTTCACGCCTGTCGGTTGCGTCATTCGCCTGTGAGCAGGCTTTGTGTGAGCAGTGGTCTACCCCTCTCATCGGATTTTTATTGCGAATAAATGTCTGAACGATTTGGAGCTTTGCTGCATCAAATTTTTCCAGAAACTGTGAGAGACCTCCAGGTGGACACCATTCGGAAAATTCAGATGGCTTTCAGGGACCATTTTATTTGGATTACACAGATTAAGGAGTGCTCCAGCCGGTTTAAAGACCACCCACAGTGTCTGAGAGCGCGGCGCACTCCGACAGGCTCACACCCCGCTGAAACAACCAGATCATTTCCAACGTGAAAGCTTTCTTGATCCGGGACATTGTCTGACTTCCACAAAAAAGGCATAAGGCGTGGACATCAGCACTTTTTCGGCACATTCCACTGTTACATGAGTTTTTTTCATGGAAAAAGAAGCGGACGGATGCGCCACCGTGACGCTCATTGCGCGGGACAAAACCACCTCCGTGTTGGTCTCACAGGACGGCTTTGAGATGGATTTCAGATGGCTGTCGGTGGCTTTTTAGTCATGTGACTATCTGAGAAATTGTGCATGAGCTGGACATGCCCCAACATGTCCTGTGAGGCTTCATCATGGCGTTGCTTTGCGCCATGCGGCTCCGCCACGACGCGCGAAATTCCTCCGCATGTCTGTCTCAATGTGCCAAAAAAGTGCAATTCCTGTGCTAGTCAGAGGACGTCCCGGATAAAACACAGCGTCCAGTTTAGAAATGAACGGCACATTCCACTGTTACAGGAGTTTTTGTCATGGAAAGAGGAGCGGAGGAATTCCGCCATGATGCAATGCCATGCAACGCCAAAGCAACAGCATGATGAAGCCTCACAGGACATGTTGGGGCATGTCCAGCTCATGCACAATTTCTCGGATAGTCACACGACTATCCGGTCTTTAAACCGGCTGGAGCACTCCTTAATCTGTGTAATCCCCATAAAATGGTCCCTGAAAGCCATCTGAATTTTCCGAATGGTGTCCACCTGGAGGTCTCTCACAGTTTCTGGAAAAATTTGATGCAGCAAAGCTCCAAATCGCAATAAAATCCGACGAGAGGGGTGGACCACTGCTCACACAAAGCCTGCTCACAGGTGAATGACGCAACCGACAGGCGTGAAAAAACTCACGCATGCACACAAAGGTTCAAGCTTGGCTGATGCAATCACACATGATTTAAATCCATATGGTTTTTGCAAAAAATAAAAAGGTCCGATACTTTTCTGACAGACCTCGTATAAGTGTTCCACCTGCCATTGTGCCGGCGAAAAGTAACCATTCTGACACGGAAAACATGGTGCAGCTACAACCCGAACCACGGGGCTGTCAGTATCCTGTAAAAATAATAATAATACAACCCTAATTCCAGTGAAGTTGGGACGTTGTGTGAATTGTAAATAAAAACAGAATACAATGATTTGCAAATCCACTTCAACCTATATTCAATTGAATACATCACAAAAACAAGATATTTAATGTTCAAACTGATAGACTTTATTGTTTTTGTGCAAATATTTGCTCATTTTGAAATGGATGCCTGCAACATGTTTCAAAAAAGCTGGGACAGGGGCAACGATGTTCAAAGAACACCTGTTTGGAATATTCCACAGGTGCACAGGTTAATTGGAAACAGGTGAGTGTCATGATTGGGTATAAAAGGAGCATCCCCAAAAGGCTCAGCTGTTCACAAGCAAAGATGGGGTGAGGATCACTACTTTGTGTACAACTACGTGAAAAATAGTCCAACAGTTTAAGAACAATGTTTCTCAGTGTTCAATTGCAAAGAATTTAGGGATTCCAGCATCTACAGTCCATAATATAATCAGAGATTCAGATTAAGAGAATCTGGAGAACGGTCTACACATAAGCGGCAAGACCAAAAACCAACATTGAATTCGATCCCTCAGGTGGCACTGCATTAAAAACTGACATCATTGTGTAAATGATCTTACTGCGAGGGCTCAGGAACACTTCAGAAAACCATTGTCAGTTAACACAGTTTGTCACTACATCTACAAGTGCAAATTAAAACTCCACCATGCAAAGCGAAAGCCATACATCAACAACATCCAGAAATGCCGCCGCCTCCTCTGGGCCTGAGGTCATTTGAAATGGACAGACGCAAATTGGAAAAGTGTGCTGTGGTCTGATGAGTCCACATTTCAAATTGTTGAAATCATGGACGTCGTGTCCTGCGGACAAAAGAAGAAAAAGACCATCCAGATTGTTACCAGTGCAATGTTCAAAAGCCAGCATCTGTGATGGTATGGGGGTGTGTTAGTGCCTATGGCATGGGCAACTTACACATCTGTGATGGCACCATCAATGCTGAAAGGTAAATCCAGGTTTTGGAGCAACACATGCTGCCACCCAAGCAACGTCTTTTTCAGTGACGTCCCCTCTTCAGCAAGACAATGCCAAGCCACATTCTGCACGTGTTTAGCTCAAATATTTGCACAAAAACAATAAATTGTATCAGTTTAAACATTAAATATTCCTTCCTTCCCACTGTCGCCAAGTGCTTGCTCACAGGGGGTCATTTTGACCATTGGGGTTTTTCTGTAATTATGTTATGGCTTTTGCCTTACAATATAAAGCACCTTGGGGCAACTGTTTGTTGTGATTTGGTGCTATATAAATGAAATTGATTTGATTTGATTAAATATCTTGTCTTTATGGTATATTCATTTGAATATAGGTTGAAGTGGATTTGCAAATCATTGTATTCTGTTTTTACATTTTACACAATGTCCCAACTTCATTGGAATTGGGGTTGTCGTTGTGTATATGATAACAACCTAAAACTTTTATAAATACATTAAGGCAGTAAATTAACATTCAAAATTACATAATTAACAGGAAATAAAAGGGTTGAATTTCTCTTCTAAAAATTGTTGAGGTCTATGGTTCTAAACACATTCTGGATTCACACACACCATTCCAACTCATAGAAACTGCATAATTTATTACCACCCTTGAAAAATGTCAGCTACCTATTTTATAAACAATACCCAATCTAGAGCCCGCGGATCCCTACAGGCAACATGCTAGTATATAATGAAGAATGCATTTCCGATCAATTCCTTCAAAGCCCAAGATGGATTTCTCAGTGTTAGATTTAACCATTTATAAATATTCTTTGTATCAACATTTTAGTTGCTTCAGAACATTGCTGATTAGTTTTTAAAGAATATAAAATTCACATTAAACAAATATAATGAACATTTGAACATGAAAAATAATTGTAATATTTTGTGCAGCTATTGCTTAGAATGATATATTATGTCGTGAATTTAAGCCTGCAATTTTGTTGCAAAATATGTATTAAAACACCATATAAATAGTATTATTGAGAGAAAATTATTATATTTTACGAAGGGATGCCTATTTTCATGAACATACAACAGTAACTATAAACAGCAGTGTAGATGTAATATGAATGTACAAGTAATAATTGGTGATATGTGCAGTTAATAGAACATAGGCCACATTGTAAATGTACATGTACGAGGTCTGTTAGAAAAGTATCGGACCTTTTTATTTTTTCAAAAACCATATGGATTTGAATCACGTGTGATTGCATCAGCCAAGCTTGAACCTTTGTGTGCATGCGTGAGTTTTTTCACGCCTGTCGGTTGCGTAATTCACCTGTGAGTAGGCTTTGAGTGAGCACTGGTCCACCCCTCTTGTTGTTAAGGAAATGGCAGAATGATTTGGAGCTTTGCTGCATCAATTTTTTCCTGAAACTGTGAGAGACCTCCAGGTGGACACCATTCGGAAAATTAATATGGCTTTCAGGGACGATTATATGGGGATTCCTCCGCTCCTCTTTCCATGACAAAAACTCCTGTAACAGTGGAATGTGCCGTTCATTTCTAAACTGGACGCTGTCTTGATCCGGTATGTCGTCTGACTAGCACAGGAATTGCGGAAGACGTGGACATCAGCACTTTTTCGGCGTCGCGGCGGAGCCGCATGGCGCAAAGCAACGCCGTGAGGAAGCCTCACAGGAAAAGTTGGGGCATGTCCAGCTTATTCTCAATTTCTCGGATATTCACACGACTGAAAAGCAACCGGAAGCCATATGAAAGCCACCTGAAAGCCGTCCTGACAGACCAACATGGAGGTGGTTTTGTCCCGTGCCATGAGCGGCAAGGTGGCGCATTCATCCACTTCTTTTTCCATGAAAAAAACTCCTGTAACAGTGGAATGTGCCGAAAAAGTGCTGATGTCCACGCCTTCTGCCTTTTTGTGAAAGTCAGATGACGTCCTGGATCAACAAAGCCTTCACATTGGAAATGATCTGGTTGTTTCAGAGGGGTGTCAGCCTGTCGATCAGCGCTCGGAGCGTGCCGTGCTCTCAGACGCTGTGGCCGGTCTTTAAACCGGCTGGAGCACTCCTTAATCTGTGTAATCCCCATAAAATCATCCCTGAAAGCCATATTAATTTTTCGAATGGTGTCCACCTGGAGGTCTCTCACAGTTTCTGGAAAAAATTGATGCAGCAAAGCTCCAAATCATTCCGCCATTTCCTTAACGACGAGAGGGGTGGACCAGTGCTCACTCAAAGCCTGCTCACAGGCGAATGACGCAACCGACAGGCATGAAAAAACTCACGCATGTGCACGAAGGTTCAAGCTTGGCTGATGCAATCACACGTGATTCAAATCCATATGGTTTTTGAAAAAAATAAAAAGGGCAGATACTTTTCTAACAGACCTCGTATAGCTCATGAAAATTAAGATGCATTGACACAAATCTTTTGGTAGTGACATACACCCCCCCCATTTTTTATTTTTGTGGAGATAGTGTTTGATTCGCTGAAGTAAATGACCCATAAACTTAAATGGAACTTAAATGGAAAGAAAATAATATCATGAATGATATTCACGTTTTGCGACACATTTTGCAAGACCTGCATTCATACTTGATATTCACGGTGTACATCAAAATTATTAACTGTTCATGGATATTAACTTTTTGGATAATAGCTCTCCTGGATTGCAATAACTTCAAGGTTAGGACTGTTCTTTGTGCTGGGTGTAGAGCAGGTAGCTCAATGGGATAAGGATTTGAGTTGCCAATATGTAGACCCAGTGTCGCCGACCGAATGGTCCCTCCTAAAAATCGGTCCTCTCAGTAGCGTCATTTCTGAGCGTCACCAGCGATTCACCGATTATCACCTTGTTTCTGCTTAAAACTGCACTCCAGTCATCATCTATCTCAGCGGTCAATATCTGAAGTTTTTGTACAACAATCATTTCCACATAAATTCAGCATTATTTCATAATGAAAGACAGTGGACCGATTAGAGCGCACAGCAGCTGCTGCGGCATCTACGTAATTTCAGAGCGTCAGTAACGACTCGCCAATTAAGTCCTCGTTTTCTGCTTAAAACGGCCTAGTTTTTGCTTAAAACTGACCTTAGAATGATTTAAGAGGTTTTACTTTGTCATCTGATGGTTAATAATCACATTATTCTCTTTGATCACTTTGGGTGTAGAGAGTCCGTCACAGACGTGCTGCTGTGGTCCAAAATGATGCATGCGCAGTGAAGGCAGGGCAGACCAGTTTATAGACATAGATGGATAGCTCAATTTTATTGTCATTACAAGTGCAATGAAGTTACAACAAGTGCAGCGATTAATCCACAATTATTACTAGTTAAATGTAATAATGGCTCACATCAGAATTAAAACAACCATACATATACATTTGATTGTTTATGTACACTAAACTTTAAGACAGTCCGTCATCCAAATTGAGGCAATGTGAATGTGGGGTGAAAGTGTGGAGTTGCCTTGACAACAGGAGGCTGTAGGGGAGGTCAGATAGATAAGAGGGGAACCGAATGCTTCACCAAGGTCGTTGAGATCCTTCTGGAGGAAAAACAAGCGGGGTATTTTAACCTTCGGGAGCTGATGAGCTGCCGTGTTTGGGGTTAGGGGGACCGTGCGGTCTGCAACACCAGGTTCAGTTCCCAGTCATGTATCTTTTTCCTTGGACAAGGCATTTCATCTGCATTGTCTCAGTCCAACCAGCTGTAAATTAGTATCAACCATGGTTCTGGAAGTAACTTGCGTCAGCCTGGCATTCCATCTAGGGAGAGTTGTCCACTTCATGTGATGAAATCCAGGGATAAGAACTGATGTCAGTTTTCAGCATACCTATATCAAACGTATACTTCTGCTCTGACCACTTCCAAAGGACATTCTCAATAGGATTCTTTGGCAGCTGGTTGCTGCTCTGTGACCAGAGCAGTCTAGTTTCATGTTAATCAATCAATCAATCAATCAAGTTTATTTCTAGAGCCCTTTACAACACTCAAAGTGACCAAAGTGCTTTACAACAAAATCTAAAAACAAAACATGGTAAAAACAAATATCCAGCAATAAAACCATTACAAAAACAATTAAATAAAATATGCATAAAACATTTAATAGCATAAAATCATGTTAAAGTCAATCAATGGCCACATTGTAGCTATGTGAGTACTTGTTGAATAGAAAGATGAATATCAGAGGGTTTTTTTTTTACAGCATTTATTGTTGTTTGAACATCTTTGATTCAGTTGATCAGACTGCTTTGTGGGATATCCTGAGAATTTTTGAAATCCCCATTAAGTTGCTGGACCCAGTGTGGAAGTAAACCTCTTCCCATGAATTCTGGCTTTCATCAGAGATGTGTTCTGTCATGAACTGGGTGTTAGGTAATGCCATAAAGTGACTTAGGTGTCATTTTAAAATTGACAGTGTCATACTTCCTGGAATACTTCTCAATCGTAAACTGGTGTGTTTTTGTGTCTTGTTTTTCAGGTTTAAAATGACTGACGGACTTGAAAACAATATATCTCTTCTGTTTGACAACTGGACATTTTCTAATTTCTCTGTGAAGTCCGTCGTACCGAGGAACATTACCTATGTTGGATATTACCTTCACCAGCCATCCACATCAGTCTTCTTCATCATTTCCTATCTGCTGATCTTCTTGGTGTGCATGCTGGGAAATGGAGTTGTATGCTTCATTGTGCTGAGGAGCAAAAACATGAGGACAGTTACCAATTTATTCATTTTAAACCTTGCTGTGAGTGATCTCCTGGTTGGGATTTTCTGCATGCCAACAACACTTCTTGACAACATAATTACAGGTGAGCATTTACTCACTCACTCATCTTCAACCGCTTATCTGTGATCGGAGAAGCTTCCTCAGCTAAAATTCTTGCTCTGGTCTTCTGACTTCTGTCTTGATTCTTGTAGAGCCCTTGTAGAATCAAGACAGAAGTCAGATGACCAGAGCAAGAATTTTAGCTGAGGAAGCTTCTGTGATTTGAAGCGAAACATCCTTGCATCAAGCAACCCAGACCAGTCGAAGATTCAAGCTTCTCCACTACAAACAACCATTGTTCACTGTTGTTACCGAATATCCCTAATTTCTCCAAAAATATTAGTCCTATCAACTGTCTGTTTTTGCGCTGTTCATCCTTGAACCAAAATACATAGGCATACCAAACGGTAAATGTGAGCTCTCTCCAGTTTCTCCATGATTGAAGATGGGCATGCACGCATATACAACCACAATTCCAATGAAGTTGGGATGTTGTGGAAAATGTAAATAAAAACAGAATACAATGATTCGCAAATCCTCTTCAACCTATATCCAATTGAATACACCACAAAGACAAGATATTTAATGATCAAACTGATAAACTTTATTGATCCATTCCATTCCATTTTCTTCTGCTTCATCTGAGGTCAGGTCGCAGGGGCAGCAGCTCAAGCAAAGCCACCCAGACCTCCTGATCCACACACATCTCCCCCAGCTCCTCCGGGGGAACCCGAGGCGTTCCCAAGCCAGCTGCGAGACGTAGTCCCTGCAGAGTGTCCTGGAACTTCCCCAGGGCCTCATCCCGATGGGACGTGCTCGGAACACCTGTCCAGCGAGGCGTTCAGAGGGCATCCGAAAAAGATTCCCAAGCCACCTCAGCTGGCTCCTTTCGACGTGGAGGAGCAGCGGCTCGTCTCTGAGCTCCTCCCGGGTGACCGAGCTTCTCACCCTATCTCTATGGGAGTGCCCAGCCACCCTGCGGAGGAAACTCATCTCGGCCGCTTGTACTCACGATCTTGTTCTTTCGGTCATGAGCCAAATCTCCTGACCATAGCTGAGGGTCGGAACGTACACTCAACAAGAGATGAACTCAAAGATCTAAAACTTTTTCCACATACACAATATCACCATTTCCCTCAAATATTGTTCACAAACCAGTCTAAATCTGTGATAGTGAGCACTTCTCCTTTGCTGAGATAATCCATCCCACCTCACAGGTGTGCCATATCAAGATGCTGATTAGACACCATGATTAGTGAACAGGTGTGCCTTAGACTGCCCACAATAAAAGGCCACTCTGAAAGGTGCAGTTTTATCACACAGCACAATGCCACAGATGTCGAAAGATTTGAGGGAGCATGCAATTGGCGTGCTGACAGCAGGAATGTCAACCAGAGCTGTTGCTCGTGTATTGAATGTTCATTTCTCTACCATAAGCCGTCTCCAAAGGCGTTTCAGAGAATTTGGCAGTACATCCAACCAGCCTCACAATCGCAGACCACGTGTAATCACACCAGCCCAGGACCTCCACATCCAACATGTTCACCTCCAAGATCGTCTGAGACCAGCCACTCGGACAGCTGCTGAAACAATCGGTTTGCATAACCAAAGAATTTCTGCACAAACTGTCAGAAACCATCTCAGGGAAGCTCATCTGCATGCTCATCGTCCTCATCGGGGTCTCGACCTGACTCCAGTTCGTTGTCGTAACCGACTTGAGTGGACAAATGCTCACATTCGCTGGCGTTTGGCACGTTGGAGAGGTGTTCTCTTCACGGATGAATCCCGGTTCACACTGTCCAGGGCAGATGGCAGACAGCGTGTGTGGCGTCGTGTGGGTGAGCGGTTTTCTGATGTCAGTGTTGTGGATCGAGTGGCCCATGGTGGCGGTGGGGTTATGGTATGGGCAGGCATCTGTTATGGACGAAGAACACAGGTGCATTTTATTGATGGCATTTTGAATGCACAGAGATACCGTGACGAGATCCTGAGGCCCATTGTTGTGCCATACATCCAAGAACATCTCCTCATGTTGCAGCAGGATAATGCACGGCCCCATGTTGCAAGGATCTGTACACAATTCTTGGAAGCTGAAAATGTCCCAGTTCTTGCATGGCCGGCATACTCACTGGACATGTCACCCATTGAGCATGTTTGGGATGCTCTGGACCAGCGTATACGACAGCGTGTACCAGTTCCTGCCAATATCCAGCAACTTCGCACAGCCATTGAAGAGGAGTGGACCAACATTCCATAGGCCACAATCACAAAAAAGGAGATGTGTTGCACTGCATGAGGCAAATGGTGGTCACATCAGATACTGACTGGTATCCCCCCCCCCCCCCCCAATAAAACAAACCTGCACCTTTCAGAGTGGCCTTTTATTGTGGACAGTCTAAGGCACACCTGTGCACTAATCATGGTGTCTAATCAGCATCTTGATATGGCACACCTGTGAGGTGGGATGGATTATCTCAGCAAAGGAGAAGTGCTCACTATCACAGATTTAGACTGGTTTGTGAACAATATTTGAGGGAAATGGTGATATTGTGTATGTGGAAAAAGTTTTAGATCTTTGAGTTCATCTCATACAAAATGGAAGCAAAACCAAAAGTGTTGCGTTTAGATTTTTGTTGAGTGTAGATCGATCAGTAAATCGAGAGCTTTGCCCCCCTGCTCAGCTCTCTCTTCACCACAACAGTCCAATACAGCAACCGCATCACTGCAGATGCTGCACCAATCCGTCTGTCGATCTCACGCTCCATCCGTCCCTCTCTCTTGAACAAGACCCCGAGATACTTAAACTCCTCCACTTGAGGCAAGGACACTCCAGCGACCTGAAGAGGGCAAAGCACCTTTTTCCGGTCGAAAATCATGGCCTCGGATTTGGAGGTCTTGATTTTCATCCCGGACGCTTCACACTCGGCTGCAAACTGCTCCAGTCCATGCTGAACTGCACTACAGCTTTATTGTTTTTGTGCAAATATTTGCTAATTTTGAAATGGATGCCGGCAACACGTTTTAAAAAAGCTGGGACAGTGATATGTTTACCACTGTGTTACATCACCTTTCCTTCTGACAACACTCAATAAGCGTTTGGGAACTGAAGACACTAATTGTTGAAGCTTTGTAGGTGGACTTCTTTCCCATTCTTGCCTGATGTACGACTTCAGTTGTTCAACAGTCCGGGGGCTCCGTTGTTGTATTTTGTGCTTCATAATGCGCCACACATTTTCAATGGGCAACAGGTCTGGACTGCAGGCAGGCCAGTCTAGTACCCCCACTCTTTTACTACGAAGCCACGCTGTTGTAACATGTGCAGAATGTGGCTTGGCATTATCTTGCTCTCACTGCGGTATTGTATCACTTCCTGTTCCGGAGCACAGCGGTGTTTTTCTGTATCTGTTAGCTGTTTAATCTGCGCAGTTAGATTGATCTAGTTATCTAGATTACGATTTGTTTCCCAGTGTAATCTTTACGTGCCTTAACTAAAGCACTCCTGCTGAATCACCTCTAAATTATTTACACATTATTCACTTTGCGTGTTTTTAGGAATCCGCTAGCTTAGCGTAGCTACTAGCTCTTAGCCGATTTAGCATGGCGGCTTCTCCTGTCTCTCCCGCACTTTTCTGCTCTGGGTGTGAAATGTTTAGTTATTCCTCGGCCTCCTTTAGCAGTAACGGTACTTGTAATAAGTGTAGCTTATTCATAGCTTTGGAGGCCAGGCTGAGCGAATTGGAGACTCGGCTCCGCACCGTGGAAAAATCTACAGCGGACCAAGGTAGCTTAGCCGCCGTTAGTTACCCCCTGGCAGATCCCGAGCAGCCGGGAAAGCAGGCCGACTGGGTGATTGTGAGGAGGAAGCGTAGTTCTAAACAGAAGCCCCGTGTACACCGCCAACCCGTTCACAATTCTAACCGTTTTTCCCCCACTCGACGACACACCCGCCGAGGATCAAACTCTGGTTATTGGCGACTCTGTTTTGAGAAATGTGAAGTTAGCGACACCAGCAACCATAGTCAATTGTCTTTCGGGGGCCAGAGCAGGTGACATTGAAGGAAATTTGAAACTGCTGGCTAAGGCTAAGCGTAAATTTGGTAAGATTGTAATTCACGTCGGCAGTAATGACACCCGGTTACGCCAATCGGAGGTCACTAAAATTAACATTAAATCGGTGTGTAACTTTGCAAAAACAATGTCGGACTCTGTAGTTTTCTCTGGGCCCCTCCCCAATCAGACCGGGAGTGACATGTTTAGCCGCATGTTCTCCTTGAATTGCTGGCTGTCTGAGTGGTGTCCAAAAAATGAGGTGGGCTTCATAGATAATTGGCAAAGCTTCTGGGGAAAACCTGGTCTTGTTAGGAGAGACGGCATCCATCCCACTTTGGATGGAGCAGCTCTCATTTCTAGAAATCTGGCCAATTTTCTTAAATCCTCCAAACCGTGACTATCCAGGGTTGGGACCAGGAAGCAGAGTTGTAGTCTTACACACCTCTCTGCAGCTTCTCTCCCCCTGCCATCCCCTCATTGCCCCATCCCCGTAGAGACGGTGCCTGCTCCCAGACCACCAATAACCAGCAAAAATCTATTTAAGCATAAAAATTCAAAAAGAAAAAATAATATAGCACCTTCAACTGCACCACAGACTAAAACAGTTAAATGTGGTCTATTAAACATTAGGTCTCTCTCTTCTAAGTCCCTGTTGGTAAATGATATAATAATTGATCAACATATTGATTTATTCTGCCTTACAGAAACCTGGTTACAGCAGGATGAATATGTTAGTTTAAATGAGTCAACACCCCCGAGTCACACTAACTGTCAGAATGCTCGTAGCACAGGCCGAGGCGGAGGATTAGCAGCAATCTTCCATTCCAGCTTATTAATTAATCAAAAACCCAGACAGAGCTTTAAGTCTTGTCCATCCAAATTGGAAGTCCCAAAAACTAGTTTTATTTGTTATTATCTATCGTCCACCTGGTCGTTACTGTGAGTTTCTCTGTGAAATTTCAGACCTTTTGTCTGACTTAGTGCTTAGCTCAGATAAGATAATTATAGTGGGCGATTTTAACATCCACACAGATGCTGAGAATGACAGCCTCAACACTGCATTTAATCTATTATTAGACTCTATTGGCTTTGCTCAAAAAGTAAATGAGTCCACCCACCACTTTAATCATATCTTAGATCTTGTTCTGACTTATGGTATGTAAATAGAAGACTTAACAGTATTCCCTGAAAACTCCCTTCTGTCTGATCATTTCTTAATAACATTTACATTTACTCTGATGGACTACCCAGCAGTGGGGAATAAGTTTCATTACACTAGAAGTCTTTCAGAAAGTGCTGTAACTAGGTTTAAGGATATGATTCCTTCTTTATGTTCTCTAATGCCATATAACACAGTGCAGAGTAGCTACCTAAACTCTGTAAGTGAGATAGAGTATCTCGTCAGTGGTTTTACATCCTCATTGAAGACAACTTTGGATGCTGTAGCTCCTCTGAAAAAGAGAGCTTTAAATCAGAAGTGCCTGACTCCGTGGTATAACTCACAAACTCGTAGCTTAAAGCAGATAACCCGTAAGTTGGAGAGGAAATGGCGTCTCACTAATTTAGAAGATCTTCACTTAGCCTGGAAAAAGAGTCTGTTGCTCTATAAAAAAGCCCTCCGTAAAGCTAGGACATCTTTCTACTCATCACTAATTGAAGAAAATAAGAACAACCCCAGGTTTCTTTTCAGCACTGTAGCCAGGCTGACAAAGAGTCAGAGCTCTATTGAGCTGAGTATTCCATTAACTTTAACTAGTAATGACTTCATGACTTTCTTTGCTAACAAAATTTTAACTATTAGAGAAAAAATTACTCATAACCATCCCAAAGACGTATCGTTATCTTTGGCTGCTTTCAGTGATGCCAGTATTTGGTTAGACTCTTTCTCTCCGATTGTTCTGTCTGAGTTATTTTCATTAGTTACTTCATCCAAACCATCAACATGTTTATTAGACCCCATTCCTACCAGGCTGCTCAAGGAAGCCCTACCATTATTTAATGCTTCGATCTTAAATATGATCAATCTATCTTTGTTAGTTGGCTTTGTACCACAGGCTTTTAAGGTGGCAGTAATTAAACCATTACTTAAAAAGCCATCACTTGACCCAGCTATCTTAGCTAATTATAGGCCAATCTCCAACCTTCCTTTTCTCTCAAAACTTCTTGAAAGGGTAGTTGTAAAACAGCTAACTGATCATCTGCAGAGGAATGGTCTATTTGAAGAGTTTCAGTCAGGTTTTAGAATTCATCATAGTACAGAAACAGCATTAGTGAAGGTTACAAATGATCTTCTTATGGCCTCGGACAGTGGACTCATCTCTGTGCTTGTTCTGTTAGACCTCAGTGCTGCTTTTGATACTGTTGACCATAAAATTTTATTACAGAGATTAGAGCATGCCATAGGTATTAAAGGCACTGCGCTGCAGTGGTTTGAATCATATTTGTCTAATAGATTACAATTTGTTCATGTAAATGGAGAATCTTCTTCACAGACTAAAGTTAATTATGGAGTTCCACAAGGTTCTGTGCTAGGACCAATTTTATTCACTTTATACATGCTTCCCTTAGGCAGTATTATTAGACGGTATTGCTTAAATTTTCATTGTTACGCAGATGATACCCAGCTTTATCTATCCATGAAGCCATTTTTGAGTCATTTTTGATCAGGATATGTCATTCAAAGCGCATATTAAACAAATATGTAGGACTGCTTTTTTGCATTTATGCAATATCTCTAAAATCAGAAAGGTCTTGTCTCAGAGTGATGCTGAAAAACTAATTCATGCATTTATTTCCTCTAGGCTGGACTATTGTAATTCATTATTATCAGGTTGTCCTAAACGTTCTCTAAAAAGCCTTCAGTTAATTCAAAATGCTGCAACTAGAGTACTGACGGGGACTAGAAGGAGAGAGCATATCTCACCCATATTGGCCTCTCTTCATTGGCTTCCTGTTAATTTTAGAATAGAAATTAAAATTCTTCTTCTTACTTATAAGGTTTTGAATAATCAGGTCCCATCTTATCTTAGGGACCTCATAGTACCATATCACCCCAATAGAGCGCTTCGCTCTCAGACTGCAGGCTTACTTGTAGTTCCTAGGGTTTGTAAGAGTAGAATGGGAGGCAGAGCCTTCAGCTTTCAGGCTCCTCTCCTGTGGAACCAGCTCCCAATTCAGATCAGGGAGACAGACACCCTCTCTACTTTTAAGATTAGGCTTAAAACTTTCCTTTTTGCTAAAGCTTATAGTTAGGGCTGGATCAGGTGACCCTGAACCATCCCTTAGTTATGCTGCTATAGACATAGACTGCTGGGGGGTTCCCATGATGCACTGTTTCTTTCTCTTTTTGCTCTGTATGCACCACTCTGCATTTAATCATTAGTGATCGATCTCTGCTCCCCTCCACAGCATGTCTTTTTCCTGGTTCTCTCCCTCAGCCCCAACCAGTCCCAGCAGAAGACTGCCCCTCCCTGAGCCTGGTTCTGCTGGAGGTTTCTTCCTGTTAAAAGGGAGTTTTTCCTTCCCACTGTAGCCAAGTGCTTGCTCACAGGGGGTCGTTTTGACCGTTGGGGTTTTACATAATTATTGTATGGCCTTGCCTTACAGTATAAAGCGCCTTGGGGCAACTGTTTGTTGTGATTTGGCGCTATATAAAAAAATTGATTGATTGATTGATTGATATACAATAAATGTGATAAACTCATGATAAAAAATGAAAACACAAACTGGCAGGACCAAACTACAAATCGAACTGAATCATGACAAAAGAATACAAAGTGATGAGGAAACAAAACAGGCTGGAACAACGAGACTAGGGAAGATGGAGAGTCGTGAGGGGCTGATGCAGACCAGACAGCACAGAGTAGGGAGACAGGTAAAGCCAAACACAAATCAACAAAACCCCAATGTAACTAAGGAGGCAACAGACAAGAAAGACTAACCACCGCGATTGCAGCCAAAAACTGGACGAAAGTAGGACATCCAGTCTCAAAATGGAAGCTCACGGTGGTGAAAACAAAAAAAAAAGACAAACAGAAAACTGGTGATGAAAGTGCTCAAATAGTGAATGAAGAAACCAACAACCAGCAACTCTATAAAGGCTAAGTGGATTAATAGCCGTAAGGAAAAAAATGACCTAGGGAGCGAATAAAACCTGAAATGCTAACAAGATAGCAATAAGGGGGAAAAAGTGATAATATACCATGCCCCAGAATACTGAAGTACCCCTTCAAGTTTACGACAATTAGGACCCATGAAATATATGAACCAAGAATTATATGAGCCAAAATATTGGTTTACCAAAGAACGTATGTGGGCTAGGGCCTGGCGAAGGGAAATTCCATGGGGGTCTCCAAAGCCAGCTAATCTAGTAAAAAAATGTATTTGGGACACTAAACAGCCTTCCGAGTGAATGTGGAAGGTGGAACAACCAGCAGAACAATCTCAGGGGAAAATAAAAAACAGATGAATTCCGCGTGTCGTGGCGGAGCCACATGGCGCAAAGCAACACCGTGATGAAGCCTCACAGGACATGTTGGGGCATGTCCAACTCATGCACAATTTCTCAGATACTCACACGACTGAAAAGCAACAGGAAGCCATCTGAAAGCCACCTTAAAAGCCGTCCTGTGAGACCAACACGGAGGTGGTTTTGTCCCGCGCCATGAGCGGCACGGTGGCGCAATCCTCCGCTTCTCTTTCCATGAAAAAAACTCCTGTAACAGTAGAATGTGCCGAAAAAGTACTGATGTCCATGCCTTCTGCCTTTTTTGTGAAAGTCAGACGACGTCCCGGATCAACAAAGCCTTCATAATAAGTGGATAATTATAGACCAATAGCCTTAGTCAGTGTAGAGTCAAAAGTCCTGGAGAAAATATTACTTGAACGCCTTACTCAGTATTTAGGCACCACTTTTAATCAGTTTGGTTTTAAAGCAAAACTTGGCACAGATTTGTGTATCTATGCTTTGAAAGAGGTGACACACATTTACATGAGGCAGAATTCTTCTACTTTAATTGGTTTTATTGATGCATCTAAGGCATTTGACAGAGTAAATCATTTTAAGCTCTTTAAGAAATTGAGCCAAAGGGGTGCACCTGATAGCATTGTAAGGATCCTGTCTTACTGGTATGCCAAACAGAGAATGCAGGTTAAATGGGGTAACAGTGTCTCTGCTCCCTTTGGTGTGAGTAATGGTGTGTGTCAGGGGGGCTACTTTCACCAGCTTTATTTAACCTGTTCATGGATGATTTATTAAAACAACTAAATGCATGCAGAACTGGCTGTATGATTAGCAACACTTTGATAAATCACTTTATGTATGCGGATGACCTGGCAATACTTTCTCCTAGCAGTGCTGGCTTTCAACAGCTACTGAATACATGTTCTAACTATGGGATGAAATATGATGTGAAATATAATGTCAAAAAGAGTGTTGTCTTGGTATGTAGAACTAAAGGTGACAAAAAGGTGTGTTTTCCAGATTTCTATCTGTTAGGACAAGCTTTGAGTGTTTGTAAGACAACCAAATATCTGGGTCACTATATGACAGACCAGATATCTGATGATAATGATATTTATAGACAATGTCGCATGTTGTATGCACAAGCTAATATCCTGTCTAGGAAATTTCATGTGTTCAGAAGATGTCAAACTTTTTAAAGCATATTGCACTCCACTATATACTGCACCCCTATTGGCAAAGTTTAAGAAGGCAAGTCTACAGAAGTTACAGATTGCTTATAATTATTGTTTAAGGATTTTACTCAGGAGACCAAGATGTTGTAGTGCTAGTGCCCTGTTCTGTAATGCAGGGGTCAGCACTTTCAGAGCACTGATAAGAAACTTGATGTACAAATTCATTAGCCGCTTGAATGTGTCTCAGAACACCATGATAGCTCTGCTGGTTAATCCCTGCTTCAGTGCAATTAGGTACCAGTCACCAATGTGGAAGTATTGGTATGAATGTCTTTTATAAGAATGGTTGTATTGTCTAAATTTTTAATTGTATATTTGTCTTTTAAGTTGTGTTGTGTTGTGTATGTTCTTTTTGGACTTTGAGTGTGGCAAATAAAGATGATGATGATGATGATGATGATGATACAGAGGCTTCTTCCACTCAAACAATTTCAAACACAAACTGTGAGGATTATCCACAAAACAGTACGAGGTCTATTAGAAAAGTATCCGACCTTATTATTTTTTTCAAAAACCATATGGATTTGAATCACGTGTGATTGCGTCAGACAAGCTTGAACCCTCGTGCGCATGCGTGAGTTTTTCCACACCTGTTGGTTGCGCCATTCGCCTGTGAGCAGGCTTTGAGTGAGGAGTGGTCCAGCCCCCTCGTTGGATTTTCATTGCCAGGAAATGGTGGAATGATTTGGGCTTTTTTTCCGAATTTTTTCAGAAACTGTTAGAGACTGGCAGCTGGAAACCATTAGAAAAATTTATCTGACTTTCGGTGAAAATGTTACGGGCTTGGTAGAGAACAAGGAGTGTTACTGTCACTTTAAGGATGGCCCCCAGCGGCTGGGGCGCACCGCGCTCCGAAGCCGCCATCGACAGGCTGAACGACCATTTCATTTCTAAACGGATGTCTGTCTGGATCCATGACCATCGTGTGCCATTTCTCTGGTTATCACAAGAGCTGGACATCAACCATTTTCCGGCAGATTTCACTTTTAACAAGAGATTTTGTCATGGAAAGCCGAGCGGAGGCTTGGCGCGTCACGATGGATTCGCTACTGGAGCGAGACAAAACCACCTCCGTTTTGGTCTCACAGGACGGCTTTGAGATGGCGTTCAGACAGCTGTCGTGGTTTTTCCATCGAGTGATTATCCGAGAAATTGTGGATGTGCCTGGACATGCCAGAACATGTCTCGTGAGGCTTCATCACGGCGTTGCTTTGTATCATGCGGCACCGCCGCGACGCGCAGAATTCCTCTGCACGTCTGTCTCAATGTGCCGAAAAAGTGCTGATGTCCACGTCTTTTCACAATTCCTGTGCTAGTCAGATGACGTCCCGGATAAAACACAGCGTCCAGTTTGGAAATGAAAGGCACATTCCACTGTTACAGGAGTTTTTGTCATGGAAAGAGGAACGGAGGCTTCGCGCGTCGCGGCGGTGCCGCATGGCGCAAAGCAACGCCGTGATGAAGCCTCACGAGACATGTTCTGGCATGTCCAGGTACATCCACAATTTCTCGGATAATCACTCAATGGAAAAACCACCGACAGCTGTCTGAACGCCATCTCAAAGCCGTCCTGTGAGACCAAAACGGAGGTGGTTTTGTCTCACTCCAGTAGCGAATCCATCGTGACGTGTGAAGCCTCCGCTCGGCTTTCCATGACAAAATCTCTTGTTAAAAGTGAAATTGCCCGAAAATGGTTGATATCCAGCTCTTGTGATAACCAGAGAAATTGCACACGATGGTCACGGATCCAGACAGCCATCCGTTTAGAAATGAAATGGTCGTTCAGCCTGTCGATAGCGGCTTCGGAGCGCGGTGTGCCCCACAGCCGCTGGGGGCCCTCCTTAAAGCGACAGTAACACTCCTTATTCTCTACCAAGCCCGTAACATTTTCACCGAAAGCCAGATAAATTTTTCTAATGGTTTCCAGCTGCCAGTCTCTAACAGTTTCTGAAAAAATTCTGATGGAAAAAAAGCCCAAATCATTCCGCCATTTCCTGGCAATGAAAAGCCGCCGAGGGGGTGGACCACTCCTCACTCAAAGCCTGCTCACAGGCAAATGACGCAACCGACAGGTGTGGAAAAACTCACGCATGCGCACGAGGGTTCAAGCTTGTCTGACGCAATCACACGTGATTCAAATCCATATGGTTTTTGAAAAAAATAATAAGGTCGGATACTTTTCTAATAGACCTCGTATAGTGGGCTATCGACCAGTTTCTTACCCATATTCAAGCTAAGGCCAGGTTCACACGGCAGGATAGTTAGGCCGATATCGGACCCGATCTTCCTCTTCCGACAGTCTTAAGGACGCCCTGACAATCGTGATGACGCTAAAGATAATCTTATCAGATATTCCTCCCATGTGTGGTGTGTTAAGAGCGCTCTGATCTGCTCGAGCGGGTGTCAGGAGCGCTCCGATCACAAATTGGGGATATTCAACATGTTGGATTTTTTTGGCCCGATATCGCAGCGTGTGTTGTGTCCTCCGACCACAAATGTGCACGCAGCCTGCTGAATGTGACGTGCAGCCAATCAGAAAGCGAGGTGACGGACGCACAGAGCGGAAAATAAAATCAAAACAGCTGTTCTGACTTACCAGAAAGTCCGGTAGTCGCGCTGTCTCTTCTTTTTCTTTTTGTATCATTTTTTCCCTCTGTTTTAAATAGTTCACAAAGTATCTCCGTTTGTTTACTCTGAAGTCACGTTTAATCTCGAGAGATTTTGCAAGATTTCCTGTCTGAACTGTAAATGTTCGTGTGTGAAATCTGTTCGTGTGTGGTGTTGTTGTTCTTACCATGTGGCTGCACACCACACACTGTACGACCAAACCTGTTAGATCCATGGTTTTTATCTTCACGTGTGTTGTCTCGCAGGTTTTGGAAACCTAAAGATAATTTTAAGATCCTGCTGTGTGAACCAGGATTAAGAAGGGAACAGGAAAACAAAATAAACTTGAGACATGTCATACAGAAAATGACTGTCAAAATCTGGGTGTATGAATTGTTAGATAACCAAACCAGGCCTCCAGTTTTTTTGGAGCAAAAAAAAAACCTGCATGCAGAACAGGTTATACAGAAAAACAAGAAAGAAGATCACCAATAAGAGAACAAACAAAAGAACACTAACTGCTCGGTGACTGTCAACTCCAAAGGAAATCTTTGAGGATGCAGCAGACAGTTGGACAGGAAAAGATGACTTTGAATCAGTGGGCATGGCAGGGAATCCCGGTGACGTAAGCTTCAACGTCTCTGTGGGCGTGGCGGAAGAACCCGGTGACTCAAGCTTCACTGAGAGCGATGCAGGCGTCGTGGGCATGGCTTGAGGCAAGAGCTTCCAGGAAGGCTGAGAAGGCAGTTCTGATGACATCATTGCCATTGTAGACCTCAGCGGAGCACGCTCAGCTGGGACCTTTACCGCCGAGGCAGGACCAACGGGCATGCTCATCGTCATGGTTCCCACTGAAGCTTTGTTCAGTGGGACTGAAGAGGGCAGAACAGCTTGTATGAGTGGCGTTAGCGTTGCTGCTAATGCTTCCGGTGCTGTAGCCGAATCGCTGAGCTTGTGTGCTGCGTTTTGCGGCAGCGACATGGAACTTCCTGATGCCTTGACAGTTGGTTCAGGAGCTGGAAGCGGAGCTGATGGTTCCGGAGAACTTTTCACCATCAAGAGTTCAGGCAGTGGTGGCACTACAGGCATAAGGGAAGCAGAGCTTATCAGAGCTGGCTGCTGCAGCTGAAGTGAAAGCAGCTTGCATGGAGCGCGGAGCGGAGGAGGGAGAGGTGACGCCAACTTCGGCGTGTAACTTGGCTGTGGAGACAATGCTCTTGTCCGAGGCTGCCCTGCCGGTTCTCGTACGGTTGAGCGCCGTGGTGCCAGAACTAGTGGAGACAACGAGGCTGGAGATAATGCAGGAGTTGTCTGAGAGGCCGGCAGATGAAAATAAGCAGGAGATATTGCGGCGTCAGACAGCGTAATGGAGCAGGGTGTGCCAAGACTGGCTATGATGTCTCCTTCAAAGAGAAAGTCTATCGGGTCCTCGACACAGGTAGGCAGCTGAGCCCACTTGAATAGTGCATTTGTTTTGGTTAACTCAGGAAATGTGGTGACCATTTCCGGTGCAGCGAGGAGTAATTGATCTAAAGTTGACAAAATGCGCTGCTTGCTCCGCTCACCTGGACTGTCCATGAACTCAAAAAATAAGTCCTGAATCTTGAACAAAATTCTGCCTTGCTCTGGAGTGATGATTCCTCCATTTCTGATGAGGAATCCTCTTCCAAGTCGGTCCAGTCAGAGTCATCATCTTGTGGCGGATGAGTGAATTGCAGATATGACTCAGGATGTTTGACCCAATCAGGCAGTCTCTCTGCAGCAAACAAATTGTTCAAATCCTCTAGATCAGGAAAGTAGCAATAAAGCCAGGTGTTTGCTTAAACAACTTCCCAAGCTTGATCCAGATAATTAAATTTCTCACCCGGGGAGTGGACGTGACAAAAACAGGTACAAAAGAAGTCTATGTCAGCGAATACCTCTTTAAAAGCCGTCATGTTCAGTTCAGGGTCTGAGTTTGCGGCCTCCTGGTACAGGCCCGATTGTTTTGTCAGGGCTGGTGGTGGTTTCACGCAAGAAGAAGTAAGAGACCAATGCAAACTCACAGACGTTGTGGCTGGGGTGTCTGGCGTGCCTGGCTGGCTTTTGTTTGTCTTCTGTTTCTGTCTTTTGTTTTTCCTTCCAGGTGGCACGCGTTTAGGACTGAGTGGCTGTGTGGCTGAGTTATCAGGACCTCACCCTGATCACCTGAGGCTGATCATGTGCAGCTCCTCAGGACTCACAGCTGTGGTGCATCTACACGGATTGGAGCATGGTGGCATTTAAGTCTGGAGTACACAGTGTGTATTTGCCAGAGACTCGACCTTGTGACCAGACGGGTGAGATCGTCGTCTTGAGAGCCATCTCATCATTATGGATGCAGAGAACGTCCAGGTTTGATGCCATGGTCTGTGAAAGAGGAGGGGGTGAGGTCTCACGCTCGTCAGCACACTTCCTGAGGTACGTCAGGTTTTGTGACTAACATTTGTACAGTCAGTAAATGTGGTGTCCCTCACACCTTATTATATTGAGCTGTTATGTTAGTCGTTTAATCAGCTTCCACTGCAGTGATAATGTGAACGGGGTGTTCCATGCCTGCAGGGTGGGAAGCTGATTAGTGATTAAGCCAGGAAGTGTTTGCTGTTTGTGTACACCTTTGAGTGGTCTCTCTGTGTGTGGAGTGTGGACTCACATGATGATTTCTTCTTTCACAGACTCGGTTTGTCGCGGCCACCTGGGGGGTGTCGGCGGGGTCCTTGGGTCCGAACTGTTTCTGGCTCTGGACCGTTTGTGCAGCTGGGAGCGCACCGTATATCCACCTCGCCAGTCCGCGCACTAATTTGTTATACTTTTGCACATCACTGTTATGTTATTAAATTTTGTTATCCTTTGTAACGTGCTCTGCTTATTTCATACTGGGTCCTTCAAACGCTGGTCGGTTCTCCGTCCTGCGTCCGACACATAACAGACATGGCTGATTGCTGAGAATAAGTAGCTTTATCTGATGTCCAGGCATTGGGTGCGGGACATGTGAAGTCAGACATACAGGCAGAGATATCAGACATGGAACAGGCTGGATCATGGTCAAAAAACGAGCAGAGTTCATATCCACGGTGTCAAGGAGTATAGCAGGCAGGGCAAAGGCAGAATCAAAAAACAGGCAGAGTTCAGGGCTATGGCGAGGCGGGGGTCGGAGTACACAAGCAAGGTCAAAACCACTAGAGCACAAACTGGACAGGACAAGAGGTGAGAGAGTGATCAAAGTCAACAATCGGGCAGTGAGCTGTGGAATGTGAGAATTTTAATGAGGAGCAAGCTAATCAGGTAGATGTGAAGCAGGTGTGTGGAAGGTTCTGGAAAGAGGTGTGGTTAAGTGAACAAAGAAGAGCGAAGAAAGGCAAGAGATTGCGGGAGGGAAAAACAAAGCAGTGCAAAGCAAGAGAAGTGAGTGACAGAAAAACGAACTGTAAGAAACATGACGTGCTCAAATAATTAATGTGAGCAAAACAAAAGGGGCAGAACTAAGAAATACTGTGACTAACTATTGTTTAAACTGCAAATAAACAAAACCCGGTGAATATAGAATAATGCAATTAACAAAACAAGATAACTGATAAACAGAAAATGCAATGACTAACATAATGGAACATAATCAGATAAGCAACACTGAAGATAAATAATAACCAAACCCTGTGACCAAGCATATATAATAAATGTGATAAACTCATGATAAAAAATGAAAACACAAACCGGCAGGATTAAACTACAACGGAACTGAATCATGACAAAAGAATACAAAGTGACAAAGAAACAAAGTGACAAAGCAAAATGGAACACAGAATAAACACATGATGAAAATATTCCACTAATAAAACAAAGCAAGAGCTGAAGGGGAGGAAAAGAAAGAAGGAATCAAAGCCTCGAACAGGGCCAAATCATGACAATAAGAATTGTCTTATATTCAGAATGCTCTGCGTCCATTTATCTTGATATATGGTCTGCGTAAGCTTGAGTTTTGATCATGTCTGTCCAACATTAAATACTTTTTTCATTGACAGACACTCTTCCACTATGTTTAGTCCATATTGGTGCTGAATTAACTTAAACAGTTATGACCTTGCGTTAGTTTAACTTTTTCAAACCCATGTAATCTTGGTTCACTGAGTTGCTCAGAACTTGGTTTTAATCAGGTTGGGTCTGGTTAATGTTACACAACTAGAAAATAGACTTTTAATGTCATTGACCTCTTCACTTTACGGCCTCTGGATTTTTTTTTTTTTTTTTTTTTTTTTTTTTTTTTTAACTTCTGAACAGCAGATATTTCTGTTTTTGAACTACAGCTGTTTCACATGGATCTGTCTCTATCACTGCTTTGTGCATTGGTTTAATGACAAACAAATATAGTATTTTCTTTTGGCTTCTTCAAATCAATATGCAGATCCACATTGTGTCAGCATGTTCATTATGGCACAGTGTTTACGCTGGATGTCTTTCCTGATGCTACTCCATATTAAATAGTCGATGGGCCCAGGTGGTCTTGAACCAAGAACCTTTTGTTTTGGAAGCATGCACGTTAACCACTTCCACCATCCAACTGTAGTAAGGATTTCAGTCGAGACCTCTTTAAAATCTTGGCAGGAAGATATGACAGTGTTATAATTTTGAGGGATTTTAACCTTCACATCTGCTGTCTGAACAAACCTCTGGCTAATGGATTTTTAAACACTTACTGACACTTTTAATCTCATTCACTCAGGGAAAGTGTGCCCACACGGGATATCGTTTTGTCTTTTGGCTTTTTTCTCTGGAACACTGAATGTGACTTAAACCTTTATAATTACATGTCTCTTAAATTTGGGGTGCTGCTCTTGATTGACTCTTTCAGCTCCTACTGGACATTTTGCTAGTCCTTATCTAAATACCTGTCGCGTCGTTTCCCTGGACAGCACCCACCCCACCCTCAGCCAGAGTACTGACCACTGACTCACTTTGATTCCGTTCAGATTGGGGTTGACATTTGGGCTCAAGTTGGACTCAGTCTGGATTGAAAGCATCCTTTCATGGACACACCCCCATACCATCACAAATGCTGGCTTTTGAACTTTGCGCTGGTAACAATCTGGATGGTGTTTTTCCTCTTTTGTCCGGAGGACACAATGTCCATGATTTCCAAAAACAATTTGAAGTGGACTCATCAGACCACAGCACACTTTACATGGTAGAGTTTTAACTTGCACTTGTAGATGTAGCGACGAACTCTGTTAACTGACAACGGTTTTCTGAAGTGTTCCTGAGCCCACGCGATAAGATCCTTTACACAATGATGCCGGTTTTTAATGCAGTGCCGCCTGAGGGATCGACGGTCACGGGCATTCAGTGTTGGTTTGCTGGACTATTTTTTCAGGCAGTTGTTCACAAAGTGGCGATCCTCGCCCCATCTTTGGTTGTGAACGGGGGCTGCTTGGTTTGACAAAAAGAAATAACTCTGTAGAAACAACGGATAATTTCAGCAAGAAGAGGACTGCTATCACTAAGTTCTGGCAGGGGTTGAGTGAAACACAAAGTTTTACATACACAAAAAATCAGGGCAATGAGGAACAGCTGAGGAGCAATTGCCAACAGGTGTGACAGACAGGAACAAAGCAAGCAAGAGAAAGGAGATGATAGAAAACACCATCAAAATAAAACAGGAAGAAGAAACAATGAAATGAAAACACAATTTAACCAGAAGCAAATGCCAACTGAACAAACTGAACACAGAAAAATAACTGAGAACACTTGGGACATAGATACGACTAGATGCTGAACAGTGATAAAAATCTAAGGAATAAAAGTGGCGAAGAGCTGAAAAACACTAAACAACCAAAACTGAATATCGGAACACAAAACACCAATTTAACTAAAACAAATAAATAAATAAATAAACTAGCAGAACACTAGAGGGAGGCAGAGGCTGGACAGACAAAAATTATCATGGATTCCAGCCCCCCCATGAGCCTTAACTGGAATCAGTGGTTTCATAAAATAGATGAATGAATGAATGAATATTATCATTATTGGTAATTTTAAACAATATTACAAATTTGAAAATCAAAGACATTAAATTTATTTACAGTGCTCACTTTCTGGCCACCACCGAGGGTCGTGGTCCATCTGCAGTACAGTCACCTCCTCCTCCTAGACTTTCACCTTCAGTCAAAGTGCTTTTAAAAAATATCTCATGAACACCACAGTCCTTCTCTTTTCAGAGCCAGTACGTAATGGGACAAACTAAATTTAAGGATTACGTTTCATAAAATTATCACTTACAGCCAGTTTTCTTGATACAAGTGAAGGTTGGGTACATGAATGTAATGTCTTGGACAAGTGAATATCTGCACAATGAAAACAGTACATATAATGTCAAATAGTGATTATAACATAACATAACATTATAAATGTAGAACACTAGTGGTTATGGGCAAAAGTTGGTGCTTATCTCCAGATTCTGAAGCATCAGGTGGATGATGGTCACTGGTCCAGTGCAGTTTAGTTCCCCAGCCTAGGTCGGTACCCATTTACAGCTGGGTGTACTGGGACAATGCAGATTGTTTCTTGTCCAAGAAAATAGACAGGTGACATGAGTGGGATATGAACCCAGGTCTACATAATTGTAAGCCAGCTCCTTATCCTGTATTTCCTTTGTATTTGTTTTGTCAACTGTGTCGGTAGCATGGCCCAAGCAGAGGGTCACCCCTTTGAGTCTGCTTGAGATTTCTTCCTCAGATCATCAGAAGGAGTTTTTCCTTACCACTATCACCTGTGTGCTTGCTCTAGGGGTTGGTAAATTTAGATTTTACTTGTGTAAAGCGCCTTGAGGCAGCTTTGTTGTGACTTGGTGCTATACAGTGGTGGGCACAGATAACCAAAAACATTAACTTCGATAACAGATAATCAGATAATTGAAAAGTTATCTTCAATTAAGCTAAAATGATAAACCACAATGTAGCAGAAGTTACAGGTAACCGATAAATTCCCGTATTGTCTCCGGCACACTTGCAACTACTAACAAGCTGATTTAGAATTTTAACACCATAAGCACTTCTGAAAGCATCAAAAGTGACAACAGACCTAAACAATGAGTCAGCACTTGTCTTCGAGTGTCCTGCCCCCTGCTGGAAGCTCCAGTTTACTACATGGCTTCCAGCACAGAAGCAACTGAGAGGAGCCACAAAGCTCAAGTCTCTACTCAATTGCAATGCTGCCGTCAGGCCGAGGTCTTGGAAAATAAAGCAGTGCTGAGTTATGGTTTGGTGTATAAATAAAATGAATACAGATAGAATAACTCCATTAATGTCAATTCTGTCATTTGTGCAAAGTTAAGATATACCATATATCTTTTAATGTTGAATAATACACTAATTCTGAAGTTTTGTAACAAACACAGACAGATGGCATTCTGGGTAAAATGTGCCTCCGCTAACACTGATTGGTTTCATTCTATAAACCAACACGTTAGTGTGAGGTGTATCATTGTCTGATCATTTTTTAATAACATTTACATTTACCCTGATGGACTACCCTGCAGTGGGGAATAAGTTTCATTACACTAGAAGTCTTTCAGAAAGCGCTGTAACTAGGTTTAAGGATATGATTCCTTCTTTATGTTCTCTAATGTCATATACCAACACAGAGCAGAGTAGCTACCTAAACTCTGTAAGGGAGTTAGAGTATCTTGTCAATAGTTTTACATCCTCATTGAAGACAACTTTGGATGCTGTAGCTCCTCTGAAAAAGAGAGCTTTAAATCAGAAGTGTCTGACTCCGTGGTATAACTCACAAACTCGTAGCTTAAAGCAGATAACCCGTAAGTTGGAGAGGAAATGGCGTCTCACTAATTTAGAAGATCTTCACTTAGCCTGGAAAAAGAGTTTGTTGCTCTATAAGAAAGCCCTTCGTGAAGCTAGGACATCTTTCTACTCATCACTAATTGAAGAAAATAAGAACAACCCCAGGTTTCTTTTCAGCACTGTAGCCAGGCTGACAAAGAGTCAGAGCTCTATTGAGCTGAGTATTCCATTAACTTTAACTAGTAATGACTTCATGACTTTCTTTGCTAACAAAATTTTGACTATTAGAGAAAAAAATACTCATAACCATCCCAAAGATGTATCGTTATCTTTGGCTGCTTTCAGTGATGCCGGTATTTGGTTAGACTCTTTCTCTCCGATTGTTCTGTCTGAGTTATTTTCATTAGTTACTTCATCCAAACCATCAACATGCTTATTAGACCCCATTCCTGCCAGGCTGCTCAAGGAAGTCCTACCATTATTTAATGCTTCAATCTTAAATATGATCAATCTATCTTTGTTAGTTGGTTATGTACCACAGGCCTTTAAGGTGGCAGTAATTAAACCATTACTTAAAAAGCCATCACTTGACCCAGCTATCTTAGCTAATTATAGGCCAATCTCCAACCTTCCTTTTCTCTCAAAGATTCTTGAGAGGGTAGTTGTAAAACAGCTAACTGATCACCTGCAGAGGAATGGTCTATTTGAAGAGTTTCAGTCAGGTTTTAGAATTCATCATAGTACAGAAACAGCATTAGTGAAGGTTACAAATGATCTTCTTATGGCTTCGGACAGTGGACTTATCTCTGTGCTTGTTCTGTTGGACCTCAGTGCTGCTTTTGATACTGTTGACCATAAAATTTTATTACAGAGATTAGAGCATGTCATAGGTATTAAAGGCATTGCGCTGCGGTGGTTTGAATCATATTTGTCTAATAGATTACAGTTTGTTCATGTAAATGGGGAATCTTCTTCACAGACTAAAGTTAATTATGGAGTTCCACAAGGTTCTGTGCTAGGACCAATTTTATTCACTTTATACATGCTTCCCTTGGGCAGTATTATTAGACGGTATTGCTTAAATTTTCATTGTTACGCAGATGATACCCAGCTTTATCTATCCATGAAGCCAGAGGATACGCACCAATTAGCTAAACTGCAGGATTGTCTTACAGACATAAAGACATGGATGACCTCTAATTTCCTGCTTTTAAACTCAGATAAAACTGAAGTTATTGTACTTGGCCCCACAAATCTTAGAAGCATGGTGTCTAACCAGATCGTTACTCTGGATGGCATTTCCCTGATCTCTAGTAATACTGTGAGAAATCTTGGAGTTATTTTTGATCAGGATATGTCATTCAAAGCGCATATTAAACAAATATGTAGGACTGCCTTTTTGCATTTACGCAATATCTCTAAAATCAGAAAGGTCTTGTCTCAGAGTGATGCTGAAAAACTAATTCATGCATTTGTTTCCTCTAGGCTGGACTATCGTAATTCATTATTATCAGGTTGTCCTAAAAGTTCCCTAAAAAGCCTTCAGTTGGTTCAGAATGCTGCAGCTAGAGTACTGACGGGGACTAGCAGGAGAGAGCATATCTCACCCGTGTTGGCCTCCCTTCATTGGCTTCCTGTTAATGCTAGAATAGAATTTAAAATTCTTCTTCTTACTTATAAGGTTTTGAATAATCAGGTCCCATCTTATCTTAGGGACCTCATAGTACCATATTACCCCATTAGAGCGCTTCGCTCTCAGACTGCGGGCTTACTTGTAGTTCCTAGGGTTTGTAAGAGTAGAATGGGAGGCAGAGCCTTCAGCTTTCAGGCTCCTCTCCTGTGGAACCAGCTCCCAATTCAGATCAGGGAGACAGATACCCTCTCTACTTTTAAGATTAGGCTTAAAACTTTCCTTTTCGCTAAGGCTTATAGTTAGGGCTGGATCGGGTGACCCTGGACCATCCCTTGGTTATGTTGCTTTAGACGTAGACTGTGTTTCATAATTATTGTATGGCCTTGCCTTGCAATGTGGAGCGCCTTGGGGCAACTGTTTGTTGTGATTTGGCGCTATACAAGAAAAAAGTTGATTGATTGATTGATTGTATCGTGTGTTGGTGTTTACAGATAAATGTGCTTTTGTAAAATATGCCATTTTTTATTTGTAAAAAAAAAAAGGCATTTTCAAAAAAAAAAAGCCAAGTTGGAATTAGATAACCATCTGATATAACCTGTCTTGTAATGTTTTTTTTTACTTTGATGTCTCCCATCGAGAGTTTTTGTAAATTAAGTTTGAAAAAAAAAGCTTCTGTTTACATTTTGCTTCTGGAAACACAAGTCCGATGTGGTTTTTGAACGTACAATGTGTGTGAGAACATAAATCGTGTGCTCTGAACTTTTACACCGTGCGGTTCTGTGGTACAGTTTGAGCTGGAACCGAGTACAGTGATTGAAAATATCTTCCCAGCTTCAGTTTGAATACTGCCATGAACACTACTGGCCAGTAGATGGCAGTAGAGACCTTGAAAATGTGCAAAAACAAAATTCCAGATAATCTGTGTTGCTACTTGCTACGTTTAAGATGCCTGGAATTTAATAAACTCAAACACAATAACAACGTCTATAAACCCAGAGAATATATTCACAAGAGTTTTAGGCACTAGAGTTTAATGCTGTTGTCCGTGGAGCCTGATCAGAGTGTCTGAAATGCATTTCTCCTGTCGTGAACGTACTGAGATTACCCTATACCCATAATGCACCTGGACACAGCATGTCCACACTAAAACCTTAAAAATTAGCGCATTACTTTAAAATTAAAACATATATCTGATATTTTCACTTTATAAAACTTAATACGTGACGTTAATTTAAATAACTTGTCCGAAATAAGTTTGGTTAAAATTTCAACCACAAGTTAAAAATGTATGCCTCTGGATGACTTGGGTGATATTGGCCAAGTATCAGTATGGTGTTAAAAGAAATGTGTTTTTTTTGTTGTTGTTGTGACCAGTTCTCCTTTGTCTGCAGAGCATAGAGCGGTTTCTTCTAACAGCAGCTTTCCTCTGATTGCAGAGGATAGAACTACACATCTGCTACAAAACATTTAACAGGTAGGTGCTCAACTGATTTTAAATTTTGTAAGTGTTTGTAGCTGTTCAGCTTTGTTTACCATGTTAACGGTGTAAAAATTATCGGACAAAAATTTATCGGAAGATAATTAGTCTAATAATGGTTTTCAAAGTTATCTGAAAAGATAATCCGATAATGAAAACTTTATCTTCGATGGTTATTGGATTATCGGAACTGTGCCCACCACTGGCGCTATATAAATTAAATACATTGAAACTGATTTATCCACTCAGCTCTATAGCTGCATTTTTGTGATGCCCAGTATCATTGCGTTATGACCAGAGTGTAATAGAAACTAAACACAGGTTTTAAAGCCACATAAACTTGTCTTTTGAGGCCTATCTGACTCAGAATACCCATAAAGAGGCTATGTGGTAGTCGAGATGGAGTTTCCAGAGAATGTTGCAGCAGTTAGAGGGCCTGTCAGTGTTCTTGCTCTTGTATGTCTACCGCCACCCCAAAGTCTGCCAACACCTGCCATCATGGGTACAAATGTATTCCTGCTCCATCAGTTGTGGCAGATTTCTAAAGACAATGGCAGTTGTCCCTAAAGCATATGCCTTCCCAGTAATTCTTAGTGTAAATACCACTGATCAGGTAAGTTCAAAAGAACTTAAGAATGCTCAGGATTTGGATCATATCATCAGTCCAGTTAAATCTGCCATTTCTGCTGGCAAAAGGCCAGTTCCAGCCAAAAAATGACCCTGATTCTGATTGCAATGCTTTGAAGAGAAAGCTCAAAGCTTCAATTGAAAGATGGCATATTATACAGAGTCAAGCAAAATCAAGAAGGCAGAGAAACCAAACAACCGGCCTTGCCTGAAAAATATCGTCATGCAGTGTTAAGATTGCTTCATGATGAATGTGGACACCTAGGCTTAGACAAAATGTCTGAACTGATCAATGACAGATTTTATTGGACAAAAATGATGTCTGAAACTTGTGGACGATGTGTTTCAAGTAAAACACTCCCCAACTCAGAAAGGGAGGAAAATCTAAATACTGACACTGAAACGGATGTGGAACAAGGTTGTTCTTCATCATCCAAAAGATCTGCAAAGAATAAAGACACTCCCATAATCACTAAGTCACAATGAAGAACAAAGCCTGTTATTCGCCTGACTTATGATCAGCCGGGCATCCAACTGAGGAACCTGTGACCATTGTGCACAGGGGTGTCGGATTGGGGGGGGGGGGCAAAGGGTACTATGTGCCCAGAGCATGGGGGGGTGGCGGCACAAAAAACTGTCATTAAATAAATTTTTGTGTTGCATGTTATTAATGTCCATACAATTCATGTTGTAAAAGAATATAATTAGAATGAATGTATAACAATAATATTGAAAGAGCTCTGAGGGCCCTTCCCACCCCTACACAGTTGTACAATGGTTTAACTCAGGCCCACAGGCGGCACACTGCCACACACACATCCCAAACGGGATCTGACAGCATGGGAAGAGGTGTTTAGTAGAGCTGAAACAACTAATCAATTTAATTGATTAAAATTGATTATTAAAATAGTTGTCAACTAATTGAGTCATGAATTAGTTGCTAAATAACTTTGTTTTACCGCAATTGTTTTGTTTTTTCCATGTAATCAACCATTTCTGAAGCACGGCTTTGCTTTGAACCTTGAACAAATGAAGCAGTGATCTGCTGATTCATTGGTTCTTTGTTTTATTTCACTTTATCTTAATTTTTCCCTGCTAAAACCCTAAAGAGCATGTGTCTGTGAGTAATATTTACCTTTTTTTAATGTTAATCCGACCTGTTATGGTCTTCTGAAACAGTTGATAGATGTATTTTATAACTTAAAAACGGGACTGATGTTAACGTGTTAGCATGTCTATGGCATTTTCAATATTAAAGTTAGCATTAAGCTGTTCGTATCTCAGCACATTTGTGTGCTTTTGTTTTCCGTATAATAATTAATGGCTCAGCATTTCTTGTCATAAAAGAGTCAAATGTATTACAAATTGTAATATTTTTTTAATTTGTCTTTATTTATATATTAATAATAATAGCAACAACAACAGTACTAGTAATAATAACTAATAATGCTACAATACAATTTTAGAGAAAGAGACAAAAAGAACCTGATAAAACATAACACAACAGAAAAGATAAAACCAACTACCAATGAACATAAATAAATAAATATAAAAATAAATAACTGTTTCCTGTGAACACCTAGTGACGCTTACACCTGCAGTTCATCCCTGTTTTATTTAAGTTTAATGACTATTTGTTTCGGTCAAACCGCATCTAAGCTGTGTTTATACACAAGAAAAAAAATAAAATGCGGTAAACGGCACATTTGGGTCTTTTTTTCATGAAAATATCTAAAGATCACATATTACACTTTAGTCAGGCCTTTAAAATACTTTTGTGGACTCTTGCTGTAATATGTTGTCAGTGGTTGAGACAGATGCTGTAGGCATCTAAAAATGTTCATAATCGGGTGAAACCTGATGGAATGTGGGGTGTCGGTGATGTATGTATGTGCAAAATAAAACAAAACACCACTCTAGGTATGTTTTTGACAAGAATATAACATCATAACTTTGTTAGAAGCTCAAACGTTGATGTTGCGTGATAAAGGCCTTTTAATAATAACTCACTTAAAGAAATGATGCCAAAACTCACATGTGAGTAAATAAAAAAAGATTAATTGAAAAAATAATCGACCGATTAATTGATTATTAAAATAATCGTTAGTTGCAGCCCTAGTGTTCAGGTTGAAATAAGACATGTCTTTCCTAAAAAAAAAAAATCAAAGTCTGGATTTCAAAAAAGAAGAGAAAACAGGGGACAGGGAAAGAAAACTAAATCAGGGAAAACAGCTGCTAACCAAATTCTTTGAAAAGAGAGGTGAGCTTGAAAACTAGCTTAATGCGCACGCAGGAAACTTGCTAATATCAGCACTGAGGACATATAAACTTCACAGTTTAAAAGTGAAAGACACGATAAACCCACGCCGGTTTTGGTGGAAAAAATATAAAACATATTCTGAATGAATGTTTACAAGCAGCCGCATCTCTCCTCTCTCCCCACTGGACACACAGTCCATGCAGGAGGGAGGAAGGGAGGGAGAAAGGGATAGAGGGAGGGGTACACGGAGCAGCTGCTGTGAGGACACACAGGACCGGAGCAAGGCAGCTTGCTTCTGCTGCAAGAAAATCATATGTCTTCACCCAGTCTCCCCTGACTTGCCACTGGTTGTTAGCACATTTATGGCAAATTAATTACGCAAATGCTAAAAATAATTGTGTGCATTTAGTGCTGTCCCTTTCGTTATATATTTGCAGATTTGGAAAAGTCTGTTTGCAAGTCTGCAAAGTCCCTCTGTTAAATAAAAGATGTGCAGAAGAGGTTACAATTTGCCAAAGAACACATCAACTGGCCTAAAGAGAAATGAAGGAATATTTTGTGTACTGATGAGAGTAAAATTGTTCTTTTTGGGTCCAACGGCCGCAGACAGTTTGTGAGACGACCCCCAAACTCTGAATTCAAGCCACAGTTCACAGTGAAGACAGTGAAGCATGGTGGCGCAAGCATCATGATATGGGCATGTTTCTCCTACTACGGTGTTGGGCCTATATATCGCATACCAGGTATCATGGATCAGTTTGGATATGTCAAAATACTGGAAGAGGTCATGTTGCCTTATGCTGAAGAGGACATGCCCTTGAAATGGGTGTTTCAACAAGATAATGAACCCAAGCACACTAGTAACCGAGCAAAATCTTGGTTCCAAACCAACAAAATTAATGCCTCGCAGATGTGAAGAAATCATGAAAAACTGTGGTTATACAACTAAATACTAGTTTAGTGATTCACAGGTTTGCTAAAAAAGCAGTTTGAACATAATAGTTTTGAGTTTGTAGCATCAACAGCAGATGCTACTATTATTGTGAACACCCCCTTTTCTACTTTTTTTTTTACTAATAGCCCAATAACATAGCCTTAAGAGTGTGCATATAATGAATGCTTGGTCTTGTTGGATTTGTGAGAATCTACTGAATCTACTGGTACCTTGTTTCCCATGTAACAATAAAAAATATACTCAAAACCTGGATTAATCTTTTTAGTCACATAGCACTACTGTTATTCTGAACACTACTGTAGCATGATTGCTGACAACACAGTCAAAAGATCTACAACTACTAAGAAAACCTCAAGTCAAGAAAGAAGATACACCTCCACCAGAAAGGCAAAGATTAGATGAGGACATCAAGCATTTAGAAGGGGGAGGGTATAGCCCAGTCTAAAAATGGCATTTATAGACTAGTGAACAAGTTTTAAAAAGCATAAATAAGTGTTAAAACATTAATAAAAGAAGTTAAAACATTTGTAGTTCTCAAAATGTTTATGTAAACTTGGAACATTTTCTAATTAATGTACAGCATTTAAATCCAGTTCAGAAATGGTTTAAAATGTATAATGTTGATAGGCTGTTGTGTACATGCCAGAAGCGTCGTCAGTGTTTACAGTCTAACCTCACAGAGCAACAGACTGTCAGTCATGATATTTCTTTGTTATTATTGGATATGAATGAGCTGTCAACCAATCGGAATAGTATTGGGGCAGGACATGGAGAGAAAGAATAACAGGTAGATGGGTGTACAAACTGCAGAAGACAGCTTCACACTTCCGTGTTTCTTAAGCCCCCGTCACACATAGCAAGAATGTGCAGGAACCAGACCGAAACAGCAAATATTACCATCATCGGAGGCAGTCGGGAGGGAAAGAGAGTTGGTCATCAGCTACCGCATGCTGGGTAATCGGGAGAGTCGGGAGTTTTCCCGGTGGGCTGGTCCAACCTGGGGCCGTTGTGAGGGGGTGTTAATATATATGCATACATATATGACCACCACTAACTGTTAGGCTGCACAGCAAGACACTTGGGCTGCTGTATCTTAAAGAGAAGACATTAAGTGTTATACATGTTTTACAATCACGAAAATTCACAAGAAAATAACTTAAGACTGCTTCTTTTGCAATGCTGTTATCTTTTCCAAAGCCTAAGGTAGGGACATACCATTACACGTTTAACACCCCTATGCATTCATTACAGTTAGTTCAGTCCAGTCAAGCCCTGTGCGCCCAGATGGGACTTGCGCTACTAGCAAGTATAGGAGGAGTGGCCAGTGAGTGAAAAGATGGACAGAAAAAAGCCAGCTGGAGCTGAAAAAGCTAGATTAAGAAAAAGAAAAGCTTTGGAAGAAGATGCTGCCAAGTGTGCAAAGCTCACAGATATTTTTTCAAGAAGACAGAGCAAAGAGGGAAATGGTAAATAGGGCCGGGCATAACAGGCTACATGCCTGTGCTGCCCGGATGTCAGCCGTATCAACATTTGTAGTACAGTACCACCTCTTCCAGCTACTTACAGACTTCACTGACTTAAGCTGGGCAAACACTGTACAATATTTTCAATCATTGTACTTGACTCCAGCTCAAACTGTGCGACTAAACCGCAGAGTTTAAAAGTTCAGAGCGCACGATTCATGTTCTCACACTGTACACCAGCCTTAAGTGGTGTATTGGTGAGTTAACAATACCGTTCTTGTTTTAACTAAGGCTGGGCTTACACTGTGCGATTTTTGGCCCTTTTTCAGCCGATTTTTCACTCATGCGACAATTTTTTGGATCTCGCCGAGTTTCAGCTTAATTGTGCATCCTGCATCGTGCGGACTACATGGAGTAACGAGCTGCATTTAACATCTCACGACCACCTCCTGATGGGGAATCATATGGTCAGATGAAAATCAAACCTGTTTGATATTTTGGTCAGCCGTCGTGACTCGTGAGGGTTCCGCACTGTTGAAGCAGCGCTACAAGCATCTACGTGCTGATTACCTCGCGTACTGTTAAGATTAGGCTTAAAACTTTCCTTTTTGCTAAAGCTTATAGTTAGGGCTGGATCAGGTGACCCTGAACCATCCCTTAGTTATGCTGCTATAGACGTAGACTGCTGGGGGGTTCCCATGATGCACTGTTTCTTTCTCTTTTTGCTCTGTATGCACCACTCTGCATTTAATCATTAGTGATCGATCTCTGCTCCCCTCCACAGCATGTCTTTTTCCTGGTTCTCTCCCTCAGCCCCAACCAGTCCCAGCAGAAGACTGCCCCTCCCTGAGCCTGGTTCTGCTGGAGGTTTCTTCCTGTTAAAAGGGAGTTTTTCCTTCCCACTGTAGCCAAGTGCTTGCTCACAGGGGGTCGTTTTGACCGTTGGGGTTTTACATAATTATTGTATGGCCTTGCCTTACAATATAAAGCGCCTTGGGGCAACTGTTTGTTGTGATTTGGCGCTATATAAAAAAATTGATTGATTGATTGATTGATGAGCAAACACTGGAGAGAGCAAACAGTTCTCTCATGTAAAGTCTTGTGTTTTTTTTTTTTATTACGTCCCCTCACAATAACCTAATATCATATTAAAGTTCATGCCTATCAGCGCGCACAGTGAGTGGAATCAGGTGGGGGAGACCGAACATATATGCGCGCGCACACACACACACACACAGCAGACAACAACAGGATTTACGACAGATGAGCACAGCTGTAATTTATACTACAGTGTAAGTAGCAACACCTGTTATGAATGTTTATGTTTTCTTTTTTACCGTCCTCTCGTGAATCATGTTGCTGTCTGCTGTGTGAGCGCGCGCATATGCGCTCAGTCTCCCCACCTGATTTCACTCACTGTGCGCGCTGATAGGCATGAAATAAATTTTTTTTTAAAAGGAAAAAAAAAAAGCTTCTGTTACGTTTTGCTTCCCGACGTGTGGTTTTTGAACGGACAGTGTGAACAGTCAGATCGCATCGGAGCATCGGGCCGCACAGTGTGAGAACATGAATTGTGTGCTCTGAACTTTTAAACCCTGCGTTTTTTTCGCACAGTTTGAGCTGGAGCCAAGTACAACAATTTAAAATATGGTACAGTGTATGCCCAGCTTAACTAACTTTTACTTTCTATTATAAGCCACCCAGTTTTCACAGTCAGTCAGCACATGAATGCCACACTATCCCTGTGCGCTGGCGGTTTGTGAGCGGTTGGATATAAAACTCCTGAGCTGTTCCCAGCATGCCCCTGGTCAGCAGTGTCAGAATGCATCCAGATTACCTTGTCTACACCTGCACAATGGCATCCAAAGTGCATGTAGACAACAGTTTAGATGACACCGACTGCTGTCAGTAAAAATCAGCTTTGCATTCGTACTTCCGGTTATTTGACAACAATGGCTGAAGTGACTTCACAGTGTCACTGCTCTGTGCTGCTCTGCAACTCAAACACACACAGCCGTACCTCAGCTTTCACTCATTCCCAAGTGACAAAATTCTCCGAAAGAAATGGGTGAGAGCTATTCGCTGGGATGAAGGGCCAAGTTTTACAATTAATTGAAATGGCACAGTCATCTGCTAGCAGGCTAGCTACAATTAACATTGCTGAGAAAATCACTCAAAAACTTTAAAAAATCAGAGCCATGCCCTCTACTTTAGATTGGAATGGTTGGGGCAGAATGACAATGCCAAGAGAGTTTGTTTCTACGAGAGCGTTGTCTCACTTAGGCCATGACGTTCGCCCAGCCCTTACTCTGGAGGAGCCGCTGTGTGAGGACGAAGTGGAAGATGTAGCAGTATTGCCTGCGATGACAGGACACTACTACCATTCAGCTCCTCAGCCAGGTATGTTGTGCATAAGCATTCTACACTTTTGTGAGTGTATAGAGTTAATATAAGTTAACACCTCTGAGACATGGGCTTAAGTCCAGATAAAGATTTTGATAGGCAAATCTCAATTTAATTGACATCTTTGCATTTGATCAAGTTTGTTAGTTTGACCACAGTGAGAAATTATGCTCAATTTAAAGTAATATTTGTTAATAGTAGCAATTAGGAAAAAGTAATTAAGCATTAATTAATAGTCAAAGTAATAATAATTGATAGTCAAATAATTCAGTTCAATTAAAAGTAATAGTCTAACAATAGCAAGTAAAGGTAAATATTGAGCTGTAGAAAACTTTCTCATTTTCATGTTTTTCTCTCATCTCATACAGGTGCACTGGATGCTGCAGCTGCCTGCATGCAGCAATTGGAGGCTGAAGTAAAGGAGTTGGCTAAAGAGTTGAATAAGCTGAAAATGTGTTGGTGCATTTTCAGAGATTTTGTTTATCGTATGATGACATCTGATTTTACACACGATTTACTTCAGAGGAAGTTTTTTGTGCTTCTAGGAGGCTTATCAACCATCTGCCTCCGTGATGGCTTACTGGACAAAAGGAAAAAGGGCAGACATTTGAACGTACATCTCCCAGTCCACCACGCAACCTGCAACTGGTAGATGAGGTTTTTCTCTACTGTTGCTCCGGGCTTACAAGAGAAGGTGCTGGCTGACGTGTTTCTGGTCAGTATGCCCACTGTCTCCTGTATAGGGATGACATGGTGGGCCAACTACCTGTACCTACTCCTTGGTTCCCTGCCCATCTGGATGAGTAAACAGCAAGTCCAGAAGACTATGCGAGCAAAATTTGTGCATGGCTGTGCAGAGGTTTGAGTAAATGGCTGCATCAAGGTGCAACGCTTAACCACTCGATTATCACCTCCCCTGAAAGGATGTTCTGAAAACCCAAGCAATTGCCTCACTTTGAATCCTTGTGTTAGGAGCCATTCTCAGAGTGAAGGAGTATCACATCTGGGAACACACGCTTCCTCTAACCTTGTCTGAGACAGTCAACCAGCTATGGACCAACTACTGCATGATGACCAACTTCTAGGGACCACTTAATTTGAAAGGCTATACTCCTGTTGAATAAAGCATATATTTTTTTGTTTTCATTCAATATTACAGTGTGAATTCATCCCTAGAATCAAACATCTGTCTTTTCATAACAACTGTGCACATGGATCACACAGCTGTACAGTGTATATAGTTTGTATGTTGGCCCAGTTCTGCTGTGTTGTATATAGTTAGTTATATTTACATACTGTATATATTGAATATGAGAAGTCACTCATTTGAGATGTAAAAATTTTATTCAACATTTGTGACTAACATTCGCCATAATTCACCATAATTAATTTTTTTATTGTTGCATCTTTGTAAGCCTGCTATAAATGTAAAAACAACTTCAACATGCTCTTCTTACTACTAGGACTAGTGGGCACTACGACTAGTGGGAAGTTCTCCATAGGGTGGACCAACAGCAGCTCTACATTTACGGCAGTGAGGAGAAACTGAATCAATGTTATTTTAAAAATCAATTTTTGAACGTTTTGAATCAATTGTAAATCGTTAAGGGTAAGAATCGTGATTCTGACATAAATCAGTTTTTTCCTCATCAGATCAAATTGAGAATTATACCAGGTCATGTATTAAAACCTAACAAGAATGTGATGCATTCATCTGAATAATCAACATCAAAGCCTGGTGGACAGCTGAAAGACACATTATATGCAGTAGAACATTACAAGAATGCTTTCATGTAGGTATTTTCAGGATGTTCTCGGTAGTGTGATGTTTTCATTTCTGCACACATAGACTGAGGATGTCTGCTGTATTTTGTTTGTTTCATTTCTCTGAGTGAATATAACGGGATGGTTTGCAGTTAGAAAACTCCAGATGTCTAAAGATGCTTTCATCTGATCAAACATTAATTTCTGTATAGCACAGAGCACGTCAACTGATGATTTGCTTTGAACATCTCCATTGCTGCACATCAGCAATTTGCATTTTGTAAAATAGAAACAGAAAATAGTATGAAGGCACCAGTGTTGCAAAAGGAATGAAGTGCATTTATATAGCACTTTTCATGGTCAAAGGTGCATTTGTTTAAAACAATTAACTCTTAACATACACAAATGTTTATCAGTGTCAGTATGATGAATAAGGTAATGTGTCATTAAGAACAAAAAATGTGAAATGCAGTGCAGCAGATCAACATCAAAGGTGAATGTGAGGCATCATTGTAAAGCGCTTCGAGCTTCTGATGCAAATGGAAAAGCGCTATATATAAATGCACTCCATTTACCAAAAGTCACTGACTATGCCTTCATAAGGAGATAAAGAAAAGACGCAAACAGGACACTGGTGGTAACAGAAAGATAAAAGAAATAGAAAACTACATGATGAAAAAAAAATCTGAGAAATGCATGATGAGAGCAAATAGATGACTGGCCAAAACAGAAGACAGATGAAGTGAATGCATAAAGGATAAACACATGTATGTTGTTTAATGCTCAGGAGATCCATAGATGATGTCCAGAAGTTGTACAGTAACATCAGATCAGCTGCTTTCCCAATGAAAATGGAGAAGATATCAGAATAGATGATGTGAAGACAGTGTTGAAACTATGAAAGTCAGGAAAAGCACCAGGATTAGATGACATAACAGAAATGATCAACCATGAGATGAATTCCTAGTAAAGGTGCTGACAAAGTTCTGCAACAAAATGTACAACAGCATAACCCCAGGAGACATGAATGAGTCTTCAGGAGAATGCTAAAAAAGAGCAAGGCCACAGTATGTCAAGAATACAGAGCACTCAGCTCATGTATTCTTGACATGTGGCTCATTATTTAAAGTTTTAAAAAGTCACATGAACAGAGACAAGGCCAATATAAAAAATAGACCAACAGAGCAGATTCACTCACTCACTCATCTTCAACCGCTTATTGTGATTAAGGGTCACAGGGGGCTGGAGCCTACCCCACACCCCTACACCTTGGACAGGATGCCAGTCTGTCACAGGGCCACATGTAGATAAACAAACACATTCACACCTGCACGCACACCTACGGACAGTTTACTACCTAACCTGCATGTCTTCAGATGTGGGAGGAAGCCAGAGCACCCAGAAGGAACCCACACAAACATGCAAACTCCACACAGAAAGGCCACAGGGGGGAATGGATTCCATGACCTTCTTGCTGTGAGGCAACAGTGCAAACCACTAAGGCATCGTGCTGCCAGAGCAGATTCATCAGTGGTAAATGATGGTGTTTAAACAATATGGACACAATCAGTAAAGGTACGCAGAAGATGTTTTATAGACTATGAAACACACTTGATCAAGTCAGTTGTAAGAAGATGACAGGAAACCCTGCACACCAAAGCCACAAATGCATGGGCAGCATTATGATTTGGTGGTTAGCAGTCTAGCTTCACAGCAACAAGGTCTCAGGTTTGATTCCACCCAGTTCTGATTGGAATTTGCGTGTTCTTTCTGTGTCTGTGTGGGTTTCCTGTGGGCACGAGTTATCTGAAACCGTGAGTTATTTAAGTTAACTAAAAAACTTAAAATTTGCTTACCTTGCCATATTATAATAGTTTTTACCATTTGAAGCATGATTCCTTCCTGGATGACGATGATTTCTTCATCTGGAGTGGGTTCAGGATCTTTTTTTTCCTCCTCCAGCTGCTGCAGGTCAGCGATAAGGAGTTTGTCTGAGCGGACAATTCTAGACGATGATTTCTTCTTCCTCCTCCGGGTGCTGCATGACAGTGATGAGGGCGGATGATTCTGGGTAGAAGATTCCTGACTATTCAAAGTGTCTGCCACGTGTGGTGTGGGTGTGGCGGATGCATGTATAAATTCCGGCCCATTCTGAACTGGCAGTAAGGATGCAAAGGAAAGAGTCACATCTAAAGCCTCTTCCACTTCAGACTTCCTCATACAATACCACAACTTTTCTCATGGCACCCTGTCATAATCTTTCTCAAAACCTCCAAGCACATAATGTAACTCCTTTTGGCCTTGTTTCTGTGAAGGCTCTCAGTTGTCCAGGTGGTTTCCATAGTAGAGAAGCTTGAATTTTCAACTGGACTGGGTTGCTTGATGCGAGGACGTTGCACTTCAAATCACAGAAGCTTCCTCAGCTAAAATTCTTGCTCTGGTAGACAGAAGTCAGACTACCAGAGCAAGAATTTTAGGTCATAGGTATTAAAGGCATTGCGCTGCGGTGGTTTGAATCATATTTGTCTAATAGATTACAGTTTGTTCATGTAAATGGGGAATCTTCTTCACAGACTAAAGTTAATTATGGAGTTCCACAAGGTTCTGTGCTAGGACCAATTTTATTCACTTTATACATGCTTCCCTTGGGCAGTATTATTAGACGGTATTGCTTAAATTTTCATTGTTACGCAGATGATACCCAGCTTTATCTATCCATGAAGCCAGAGGATACGCACCAATTAGCTAAACTGCAGGATTGTCTTACAGACATAAAGACATGGATGACCTCTAATTTCCTGCTTTTAAACTCAGATAAAACTGAAGTTATTGTACTTGGCCCCACAAATCTTAGAAGCATGGTGTCTAACCAGATCGTTACTCTGGATGGCATTTCCCTGATCTCTAGTAATACTGTGAGAAATCTTGGAGTTATTTTTGATCAGGATATGTCATTCAAAGCGCATATTAAACAAATATGTAGGACTGCCTTTTTGCATTTACGCAATATCTCTAAAATCAGAAAGGTCTTGTCTCAGAGTGATGCTGAAAAACTAATTCATGCATTTATTTCCTCTAGGCTGGACTATTGTAATTCATTATTATCAGGTTGTCCTAAAAGTTCCCTAAAAAGCCTTCAGTTGGTTCAGAATGCTGCAGCTAGAGTACTGACGGGGACTAGCAGGAGAGAGCATATCTCACCCGTGTTGGCCTCCCTTCATTGGCTTCCTGTTAATGCTAGAATAGAATTTAAAATTCTTCTTCTTACTTATAAGGTTTGAATAATCAGGTCCCATCTTATCTTAGGGACCTTGTAGTACCATATTACCCCATTAGAGCGCTTCGCTCTCAGACTGCGGGCTTACTTGTAGTTCCTAGGGTTTGTAAGAGTAGAATGGGAGGCAGAGCCTTCAGCTTTCAGGCTCCTCTCCTGTGGAACCAGCTCCCAATTCAGATCAGGGAGACAGATACCCTCTCTACTTTTAAGATTAGGCTTAAAACTTTCCTTTTCGCTAAGGCTTATAGTTAGGGCTGGATCGGGTGACCCTGGACCATCCCTTGGTTATGTTGCTTTAGACGTAGACTGTGTTTCATAATTATTGTATGGCCTTGCCTTGCAATGTGGAGCGCCTTGGGGCAACTGTTTGTTGTGATTTGGCGCTATACAAGAAAAAAGTTGATTGATTGATTGATTGCACTTCCTGATTTACTCTCTTCACATCGTCCAGCCTTTTCTTGCTCTCATTTTCTTCATTCATCAGCTCCTCAAAATATTCCCTCCACTTTCTCAACACACTCTCCTCACTTGTCAGTATGTTACCATCTGCATCTTTTACCACCCTAACCCGCTACACATCCTTTCCAGCTTGGACCCTTTGTCTGGCCAATCAGTACAAGTCCTTTTCTCCTTTACTGACCAACTTTTTGTACAGGTCGATATTTGCCTTTTCCTTAGCTTTTGCCACTTCTCTTTTCACCTTACGCCACATCTCCTTATACTACTGTCTACTTTCTTCATCTCTCTGACTATCTCAATTCTTTTTTACTAACTTCTTTCTCAATAAGCTTACCTGAACATCTTGATCTTCCTGAATAATAACAGTAGACTGTATAAGTGAACAGTTTTGTCAAATTTGACCATTTTTGGAGGGGCAGGTGTGAGTATAAATTCGTGCCTGCCCCTTACGCGTGGGGCAGGTGTGTGTATAAATTATAGCCCAATCTGAACCAAATCAGATCATTCTTTCATTATCACAGTGTCCACGTCATCTCCATCAAGTTCTACAAAGATTTTCAAGCAAGCAAGCAAGCTTTGTTGTTAAAACAGGCAAGTGCGAAAGTGACCATCTTGTCCAGTAGCGGGAAGGATCTAAAGAGAAAAGTCACATCCAGATCCGTAAATGAAAAACTTTGAATTGTCCAGACTCGTCTGCACTGAGGAAGCCCTCATCGCTGAAGTGTAACAGCCCGAGGAGGAGGAAGATCTTAAACCCACTCCAGATGAAGAAATCACCACCACCCAGGAAAGAATCATGCTTGACATGGTTGAAACTATTGTAATATGGCAAGGCAAGCTGATTTCAACTTTGTGGTCATCTTTCAGCTAAAGGCCCGGTCACACGGCACTTAATGAAAGGCAACTTAGCCCAAACGAAACAAGAAATCTGGATTTTCATTGGCATCGTTTCACCTTCTCACAGCTTCGTTCCTGCAACTGCCGCTTTTTCAGGATTTTTCAACTATTGAAAAATTTGAACGAATGCTGCAGAAAACCTCAATTCATCCGTATTTCATTTTACTGTCAATCTTGGCGGTTTCTTATCGTTTGCTTAGTCTTTGTAACATTAGCTTTTAGTTCGACTTCGTTTGACCAGCTGAATGTTTTAATACAATGCAGGTCCTTTTTATTTTTTTCAAAAACTATATGGATTTCATTCATATGTTTTTACGTAATGCCATAGGTATTAAAGGCACTGCGCTGCGGTGGTTTGAATCATATTTATCTAATAGATTACAATTTGTTCATGTAAATGGGGAATCTTCTTCACAGACTAAGGTTAATTATGGAGTTCCACAAGGTTCTGTGCTAGGACCAATTTTATTCACTTTATACATGCTTCCCTTAGGCAGTATTATTAGACGGCATTGCTTAAATTTTCATTGTTACGCAGATGATACCCAGCTTTATCTATCCATGAAGCCAGAGGACACACACCAATTAGCTAAACTGCAGGATTGTCTTACAGACATAAAGACATGGATGACCTCTAATTTCCTGCTTTTAAACTCAGATAAAACTGAAGTTATTGTACTTGGCCCCACAAATCTTAGAAACATGGTGTCTAACCAGATCCTTACTCTGGATGGCATTACCCTGACCTCTAGTAATACTGTGAGAAATCTTGGAGTCATTTTTGATCAGGATATGTCATTCAAAGCGCATATTAAACAAATATGTAGGACTGCTTTTTTGCATTCATGCAATATCTCTAAAATTAGAAAGGTCTTGTCTCAGAGTGATGCTGAAAAACTAATTCATGCATTTATTTCCTCTAGGCTGGACTATTGTAATTCATTATTATCAGGTTGTCCTAAAAGTTCCCTGAAAAGCCTTCAGTTAATTCAAAATGCTGCAGCTAGAGTACTAACGGGGACTAGAAGGAGAGAGTATATCTCACCCATATTGGCCTCTCTTCATTGGCTTCCTGTTAATTCTAGAATAGAATTTAAAATTCTTCTTCTTACTTATAAGGTTTTGAATAATCAGGTCCCATCTTATCTTAGGGACCTCATAGTACCATATCACCCCAATAGAGCGCTTCGCTCTCAGAATGCAGGCTTACTTGTAGTTCCTAGGGTTTGTAAGAGTAGAATGGGAGGCAGAGCCTTCAGCTTTCAGGCTCCTCTCCTGTGGAACCAGCTCCCAATTCGGATCAGGGAGACAGACACCCTCTCTACTTTTAAGATTAGGCTTAAAACTTTCCTTTTTGCTAAAGCTTATAGTTAGGGCTGGATCAGGTGACCCTGAACCATCCCTTAGTTATGCTGCTATAGACGTAGACTGCTGGGGGGTTCCCATGATGCACTGAGTGTTTCTTTCTCTTTTTGCTCTGTATGCACCACTCTGCATTTAATCATTAGTGATTGATCTCTGCTCCCCTCCACAGCATGTCTTTTTCTTGGTTCTCTCCCTCAGCCCCAACCAGTCCCAGCAGAAGACTGCCCCTCCCTGAGCCTGGTTCTGCTGGAGGTTTCTTCCTGTTAAAAGGGAGTTTTTCCTTCCCACTGTCGCCAAGTGCTTGCTCACAGGGGGTCGTTTTGACCGTTGGGGTTTTTACGTAATTATTGTATGGCCTTGCCTTACAATATAAAGCGCCTTGGGGCAACTGTTTGTTGTGATTTGGCGCTATATAAATAAAATTGATGATGATGATGACGTCAGACATGCTTGAACCCTCGTGCGCATGCGTGAGTTTTTCCACGCCTGTCGGTGACGTCATTCGCCTGTGAGCACTCCTTGTGGGAGGAGTTGTCCAGCCCCTCGTTGGAATTCCTTTGTCTGAGAAGTTGCTGAGAGACTGGCGCTTTGTTTGATCAATATTTTTTCTAAACCTGTGAGGCACATCGAAGTGGACATGGTTCGAAAAATTAAGCTGGTTTTCGGTGAAAATTTTAACGGCTGATGAGAGATTTTGAGGTGATACTGTCGCTTTAAGGACTTCCCACGGTGCGAGACGTCGCGCAGCGGTCCCAGGCGCCATCGTCAGCCTGTTTCAAGCTGAAAACCTCCACATTTCAGGCTCTATTGATCCAGGACGTCGTGAGAGAACAGAGAAGTTTCAGAAGAAGTCGGTTTCAGCATTTTATCCGGCTATTCCACTGTTAAAGGAGATTTTTTTAATGAAAGACTGAGAGCCTGAGAGCGCTGCGCGACGTCTCGCACCGTGGGAAGTCCTTAAAGCGACAGTATCACCTCAAAATCTCTCATCAGCCGTTAAAATTTTCACCGAAAACCAGCTTAATTTTTCGAACCGTGTCCACTTCGATGTGTCTCACAGGTTTAGAAAAAATTTTGATCAAACAAAGCACCAATCTCTCAGCAACTTCTCAGACAAAGGAATTCCGACAAGGGGCTGGACGACTCCTCCCACAAGGAGTGCTCACAGGCGAATGACGTCACCGACAGGCGTGGAAAAACTCACGCATGCGTACGAGGGTTCAAGCATGTCTGACGTAAAAACATATGAATGAAATCCATATAGTTTTTGAAAAAAATAAAAAGGACCTATACTCTATTGACAGACCTCGTATACAACATTATTTGTCTGATCATAATGATTCCAAAAAGGTATAGTTTGGACTATCTATGACTGAATTCCACGGAGTTATGGGGATAAAAACGGCAAAAATGGTGACAAAGGTCAGTTTCAGTTTGTACAGGGGTCAAAAGTTAAAGTTGCTCCAATTTTGTTTTGTTTTTTGTTTTGTTTTGTTTTTTTGCAAATTATTGGTTGAGTTAATTGCATTTTAAAAAGGAATAGTTTACACCATCTGTCATGCGTAGTTATCATGTTACGGGATAACATATGTCATACGTCATAGGATCCAATGGACGTTGACCTTGTTTGACCTTTACTTTGAAGACCAAGCATTCAAAACAGTCATAACTATTTTTGACTATTTTCAATTTATTAATCCTTTTATTTCAACCAATAATTTGCATCATCACACCTTGACGATTTAGCCTGCGTATGCTGACTGTATTAAAAACACTGACACACGCTGGCATACGTCGAATAAATTAATGCAGCTGTCACACCTTGACAGTTAGCCAGCCCCATTTTCACCGAGTGGTTCGGGTCGGTACTGCATGGCGTGGGGCCGGTCAGAAACAGAGTAATTTAACATTTTTTATTTATTTATTTATTTTATCTTGGTGGACCATTTTCATTGTGTACAGAATGCTGATGAGTCGACAGGCTGTGTTAAATGCTGCCGTGAACGAATGAAGTGCTGTGACTCTTTAAACTTTTAGTGGCTGCTTTCATTTCCACTGATCAGGTCATCACAGACCTGAATAATGAAACACTGTGATGATTTAAACTTTTAAAGCACCATTCGACCGCGATCGGGTGTGATTTGAATATAGTGCTGTGTGATCTGTCGGTATGGTGATCAGCGACGGTGCTTTAAATGTTTAAACAGCGCATTAATCAGGCATGACCACTCCTGTTCAGTCAGGTCATCTGATGATCACAACCGATCGCAATGATGCTTTAAAGAGTTACAGCGTATTAATCAGGTGTGATCAGCCTGATCGATTGATCAGGTCGTCTGATGATCACACCACAGCGACGACACTTTAAAAGTTTAAATCACCACAGCGCATCTGGGTGTTCACAGCGCGACACCAGCATAAGAAACGCACCTGGAGCAGAAAAACCACTGAGGGACTTGCTTTAAAACGCTACGTTTCCAGCCATGAATTAAAGTATTTCCAGAGTCATTTTCAAAAATCAGGAGCTTTATGTGGATTCATGTCCGTCCTTGATGGTGAATTGGACTGAAATGAACAGGTCGGATTTACTCCGTGTGTAAATGAAACAGTCGATCTGCATTAAGACTGTGGTTTCAGCATTAATGGATAGATTTAGACTTATGAGTAAATTACAAGAAACGTGCCAACAATGACATAACTTACCTACAACTTATGTCCCGCATGTGCGGGTTGTATGAGTCACATGCTGGCATGCCTTGAAAATTTTCAGCATGCTCAAATTTTTTTGAGGTACTCAGCTTATTAGGCCATACATCAGCGAGCTTCAGCGTGTTTAAACATGCTTCAACGTGCACTTAACTTACCCTTAACTTATTGAACTTATGCCAGCATTTTTTAATACGATTGGCATACACTGGCTAAATCATCAAGGTGTGACAGGGGCTTAAGTGAAAAGCATGAAGTCAGCTGATGATTTGCTCAAACAAAATAATCTAACATGGCAGAATACACACCAAAACAGGTGCATTTGTGTATGAATCTGTTTGCCATTATGTCTTATATATTTTGTAAAGGTTAGCATGAAATAAACACTTCAAATTCTAAAAACACTGTTTTTGTAACCAGATAATGCCTCTGAAGTGATTTGCAAGACATCGTACAGAGATCTTAGCATGCTAACTAGCTATATAGCTATGAAAGATGTTAGACTGAAACAAATCAAATGAACTTTGGTTTCGTTGAGCAGTCTGCTATGGATTAAAAACTCATAGTGACGTTGGGTTTTCCTTTCCTTTATAATCAATCATCAAACATTATGTTCATTTACGTTACGTAAGCCTTGGACATGTCCTGGGAATGCCCATCAAGTGACATATGCCGACTGCTTGTCGCCCTTTGCCTCTGTTGCTTGTGGCTAATGTGACTGTACAGTAAATTAAGAGTTAATGTGTCTCTCCTGTCCACAGGTTGGCCATTTGGAAGCCTGGTGTGCAAAATGAGTGGCATGGTTCAAGGGATCTCAGTCTCGGCATCTGTCTTCACTCTGGTTGCTATTGCTGTTGACAGGTACAGTGCTCATATTTCTTTTGTTCCCTAAAATAGCAACACACTTTGTCATAGCACCTTGCACATGTGACATGAACCCCAAAACACTTCTTTTTCCTTATTTAAATCCTTATCTGGATTTAGATGTGTAAAAACCATGATGGACAATCCTGGATTATACGTATGTGGTGATTTTTTTTTTTTAAAGGTCATCCTTTAAAAAAAAAAAAAGATGAATAAAGCTAAAGTCTACAATTCATAGTGCTAAGAAGTCCTTAAAGGACATGTCACACCAAAATCATAACAATTAAGATTTAGGCTGTTAGTGACCATCCGATGATCCAGTGGGATTACTTTATCCACTTCCGTGACCGGTTTCAATGTATCCGGCATTCACAACAAACAGCTACAGAGACAAAGTACTCATGAGTACTTGGGTGTTTCCGACAAGTGACGTAGCTACTATTAGAAGCGTCCTAGCATGTGCTTCAGTGGAATGTAGCTGCTAAGGTTAAGAACTGAGGCACAGATTAATTCCAAAGTTTACATAAGTGATGTCATGTTATGATGACTCGTTTTTAAGTGATAACTGTTAATTTTGTTGCAGTCACAGTAAAAGCTACTCCAGGAGGCTCCAGGAAAGGCTCCAGGAAGGTTTATGTGCACCTGCAGCCACGAGTCATAAACGCAGCCTGTCAATAACAATCTCTGCTCGACACTCAGCTTTGCGCACGATTAATTATAAGTGTTGTTATCAGTAAAATGTAAAAACTATATATATATATATATATATATATATATATATATATATATATATATATACGAGGTCTGTGATGAAAAAAAGCGGTCCTTTTTATTTTTTTCCAAAAATAAATGGATTTGATTCATATGTTTTTACGTCAGACATGCTTGAACCCTCGTGCGCATGCGTGAGTTTTTTCACGCGTGTCGGTGACGTCATTCGCCTGTGGGCAGGCCTTGAGTGAGGAGTGCTCCACCCCGCCCGTCGGAATCTCTTTGTCTGAATAGCCGCTGCGGACGCCGTGCGTTGCTTTATCAACCTTTTTTCCCAAAGCATCATAAAATGAAGGGGTGAGAGTAATGAATTTCCAACTTTTATTTTTTTGAACCTGCCGGGGGAAAATGAGCATCTTGTCAGCTGCACAACGCGCATGCACACACACACACACACGCACACACATGCACACACACAGCGAGCTTCGTAGTACACATACACACATTCCGGCTCCAAATTCACTCTCTCAAAGAAAAAAAAATAGAAATCTAGCCACAAAACACAAAAGGGGTAAAATCCTGAAAATGCCAGACTCACTGTTGTGTTATGGACTAATTTCCAAATGTAAACTCCACACGATAAAAGGAGCATACGCGAGATCACCGGCTGCAGCTCTGCCTCTCTTGTGGCACATAAAATAATGTCCATTAACTCCTGGCAATAATGTATTCTGACTTTTTCCCAATGTAACAAATCCATCTCCGTGTCCAGGCAGTCTGTTAAAAACAGAGTCATACAGATGTCTATGTACACAGCTTCAGTAAACCAGCATCCACACAACCAGTGCGTCACCACACTTTAGTCTCCAAAATCCAACACTCTGAAAAAGTTCAGAGTTCCGTGATGAAGCATGTCGTCTCCTGTCTGTAAATCCGAGCCATCACTTTCGAACAGTAGCTCAGAAGCTTCATGTCTGGATGGAGCAGGTTTGTTTCCCTCTGTCTGTAAGTCACTGGGATGTTTCTGTTTTGCTAATAAGTGCGTCACACACTGAAAAATGCAGAGAATTGCCGAGTGAAACATTTTCCGGAAATGCACCCTCTAACGCTCAGAGTGAGAGAAATAAAATACATCAGAAATCACTAATTATTAACACGTGTGCAGAGACACAATCATGAATACTTTTATGTTGTCTTACTAACTGTGGCATTAAAAAATGTGAGACATGTCCTCTAATAACATTTGTTGAACTATATACCTGTTTTTGGACCATGATTTTCCTAAAATTTTATTGAAATTTTGAAGTCATTTTGTGAGAAGTCTGAGCATTCTAATGAGAGAAGCTCAGCTACCCTTTTCTGAAGGATTAAGCCTCAGTTACATGTTAATCCTTTTAAATTGTTTTAGAAATCAGTGGAAGCTGCAGACTGTGACAGCGGGTGAAGTTTATTATTTTTTTTAATTTGACAGATTGTTGCTAACCACAGAGCTTAGTAAATGTAGTAAAAGTGTGATTTGTCAAGGTGCTGCAGAGAGAGAGTGGATAAACTGGAAAAATGATGGGGTGTTTTAACATTTGTCATCGCTACATATGCAATAACGTCTCTGCATCACAACCTGCATGATGGAAAGCATGGAGGAGTTTGAAAACCTCTGATGTCCAAACATCTGGCACTTTACGACTTTAACTGCAAAGGGATTTGCAATTAGACTAAAATGAGGGAGAAACACATCGATTCAATTCAGTTTATTCATCTTATATAGCGCCAAATCACAACAAAGTCGCCTCCAGGCGTTTCACAGTCGCCTCAAGGTGCTTCACATCGGTTCTCTTTTGTGCTCTGCTCGTCAGAACATTCTACACAATCAATATTCTGTTTTTTTTTTTTTCTCACTCTGCAAATGTCAGTCATGTCAAGTCTGGGAGCATGTGCTGGTGCCATGCATTGCCACATTACAGAATTGCCCTGAGACCTGACTGGCAACCATCACCACCACTCAAAAGTAATCATCTGTCTGCCACAGCCAGGTGAAGCTCGAAATTGAAAGGCTTGCCCAAATCCTCTTCAACAACAGGAACCAAACTTGTGATTCTGTCTCTGTGCTCATCCTCCACACTAATGAGCAGCCTTGGCTCCTGGAAGGCAACCACTGAGGCAGTCTATCAGTGCCATCAAAGTTTTCTTTTAAACACAGTTACCTGCAAAAGCCAAAGAAATTGAGAACGTTTCTGTTATTTTACTCTCCAGTGTACGAGGTCTATTAGAAAAGTATCCGACCTTATTATTTTTTCAAAAACCATATGGATTTGAATCACGTGTGATTACATCAGACATGCTTGAACCCTCGTGGGCATGCGAGAGTTTTTTCACGCCTGTCGGTTACGTCATTCACCTGTGGGCAGTCTTTGATTGAGGAGTTGTCCACCCGCTCGTCGATTTTTTTCATTGTTTAGGAATGGCTCAGAGACTGTTGCTTTGTTTGATAAAATTTTTTTCAAAACTGTAAGGCACAACTGAGTGGACACCATTCAATAAATTCAGCTGGTTTTCGGTAAAAATTTTAACGGCTGATGAGAGATTTTGGTCTGGTAGTGTCGCTTTAAGGACGGTCCACGGCGCCTGACGGCGATCTGCGCTTCGAGGCGGCAGCGTCTCGCCGTTTCAAGTTGAAAACTTCCACATTTCAGGCTCTGTTGACGCAGTAAGTCGTCAGAGAACAGAGAACTTTCAGAAGAAGTCGGCATGAGGAGTTTATTCGGACATTCCATTGTTAACGGTCATTTTGTAATGAAAGAACGTGCGGGCAGAGTCGCATGTCGGGCTGGACCCGACCGCGGAGGGTCGCGGCAGGAAAAACACCTCCGTTGGAAATCTTAACGGGCAAGTTGGAACATGCCCAAGCTGTTAAACAATTTCTCAGTTACTCACTTGTTGAAAGCCATTAAAAGCCGCCTGAATTCTACAAATGGTTTTCAACACGGAGGTGTTTTTCCTGTCGCGGCGCACACAGATTTGCCGAGTCGTCACGGAAACAACTCGGCGAATTTGCGTGTACGTCTTTCATTAAAAAAATGTCCTTAAACAGTGGAATGTCCGCATAAATTCCTCATGCCGGCCTCTTCTGAATCTTCTCTGTTCTCTCACGATGTCCTGGGTGAATTAAGCCTTAAATTAGGATGTTTTCAGCTCTAAACAGGCCGACGACAGCGCCTGGAAGCGCTGCAGGACGTCCCGCTCCGTGGGAAGTCCTTACACCGACAGAAACACCCCATAATCTCTCATCAGCCGTTAAACTTTTCACAGAAAACCAGCTTAATTTCTCGAATAGTGTCCACTCGGATATTCCTCACAGGTCCAGAAAAAATTTTGGTAAAGCAACGCACGCCGTCTCGAGCAGCGTGTGAAACAAAGGAATTCAGCCGAGAGGGCGGGACCACATCTCACTCAAGGCCTGCCCACAGGGAAATGACGTCACCGACACGCGTGAAAAAACTCACGCATGCGCACGAGGGTTCAAGCATGATTGGTGTAATCGCATGTCATTCAAATCCATATAGTTAAAAAAAAAATAAAAGGGTCGGTTTATTATCTAAGAGACCTCGTATAACTAAAGGTTATTTGATCATTGACAATATTCCTCTTTCAGCTGTTCCCATTAGGGGTTGCCACAGCAGATCATCCATCTCCGTTTCACTCTGTCCATTACATCTTCTATCACATCACATGTCCTCCCTCACCACATCCATAAACCACCTCTTTGACTTAGCTCTTCTCCTTCAGCCTGGCACCTCCACCCTCATCATCCTTCTCTTGATATCCCCTACATCTCAACTCTGTACACTTCCAGACCATATGAATCACATCTCTCTCACATTTCCTCCAAACTATCACGCATGTGCTGTTCGTCAGGCATACTCATTCATTTTCAGTTTGTTTTATTTGTATAGCACCAAATCACAACAAAGCTGCCTCAAGGTGCTTCACATGAGTAAGGTCTAACCTTGCAAACCCCTCTGAGCAAGCACACAAGCAACCGTGTGGTGATAATGAGGAAGAAACCTCAAGCAGACCAGACCCCAGAGGGGTGACCCATTGCTTAGGCTATTCTGACAGTTGCAAGGCTTTTATATATTGTACAAGAGTTTTGTTACAAACAGAAGAAACAAAAGAGCAATAAAAGCAGAGTCCTTAATTGAGAATATAGTAGAGTCCATTTTGCGTATCTAATACATTGGTGTCCATGTCCAGCACTGGTAGGCTGCAGGGCAGGACCTCCAGTCAATGGTGCAACAGGTGAGGTGAGGTCAGTCTAGTGCCCTGCGATGCAGGGCGAGGATCAGTTATTGGTTTTGTTAGTGCCTTGGACAAAGAGAAAAAAAGCAGAATCAGTCGGCCGGAAATAACTGTACCTGAGTAACTGCACCTGAGGCATTAATTCATGAGCAGTAAATCCACAGAAAGTCAGAGATTACTAAGGTGGTCACCGGCAGGTAGCCCTGAGCTTCACTAACAGATACAGAATTTAGATGTAGTGAGGTAGATACCTGTTCTTTTGCTAATATGAATTAAAAGGACAGGAAGCATAATTCCATACTACAACAGTATACCAAGAGAGTGAATAGATGCCTCCTTTGTCTGGACTTGAATATCTCTATGGAATCTGACTCTTTTATGTCACCAGAGGGATCATTCCACAACCCAGGTGCACAATAAGAGAAGGTTCTGTGGGCTGCTGACTTTGTTTTTTTACCTTCGGGACATAAAGTAGTCCTGCATGTAGGAACGCAGAGCACGGGCTGGTACATAGGGTGTAATTAGGTCAGCTAGGTAGGGAGGCACTATCTCATGAATAATTTTGCAAGCTAATACCAGAACCTTAAAATCAGATCTCACAGAGACAGGAAGCCAGTGAAGGGAGGCCAGAATTGGTGTAATGTGATCAAACTTTCTGCTTCCAGTCAAAATTCTGGCAACAGCATTAAACCATAGAATAGAACATTGCAGTAGTCCAGTGTAGAAGAGACAAACACATGGATCAGTCTCTGCATCAGCTATAGACAGGATGAGATGACTCATCACTATGTGGCAAAGGTGGCAGAAAGCAGTCCTCATGACATCTCTGATCTGTAAATGAAAGGACAATGTGGGATTGGCCCTGTACAAAAGGGGTCTTAAAATCCTTGATCAAAAAAGCATTCAATATCACCATTGTCATATATTGAGCAAATATGCTTTACTCAGTTTTGAAAATTTTATCTATCTCCATGAGGTTCAAATGGTATACAAAATAGTCCATAATCAAGCTCCACCACCTCTCAAGAACTTCATTCACCTGTCCTCTGATACAACAACAAGGGTAACAAGAGCAACCACTCGGAGGCAGTGTACCATTCCCAAATGTAAGACTGCATTTGCACAATCAATGTTTTCTTACAGAGCCACAAATAAGTGGAACATATTACCAGAAGAAATAAAAACACAACCAGACTTTAAGACATTTTCTGTAAAGGTAAAATCATGGCTACTTCAAAACCAAAGATGCAGGCACTAAATATATAGCACTGCTAAAGGTAACATTGAACATGTGTAATAAGTGTTCTGATTTTACATAGGATTTGAGAGATGAACTGTATGAATGGTGAATATCTTTTATAAGTGTTTTGATATTGTACAGTAATTGAGAGGCTTAGATGAATTTATAAATGTCTTGATAATTTAGATGTGTTGATGCTGCATGATACGAGTGACAGGGATGAGTTATGAATGATTGTTTTAAACGTTTTTGATATGGCACAGTATTTTAGAGATGAATGACATAAGAATGAATTTAATATTATATATTTATGAATTTAGTATTACATATTTTGTAGGTGTTGTTTGTGATGTATTTAATAGCCCTATGTGTATCCCCCTGACCCTCAAGGACTACAGATGGAAATTAGCTGTTGTTGGTACAAACATCTCTGCTCAATGAGCATAATGTAATTGTATGTTGTCCTTGCACAAATAAATGAAATGAAATGAAATGAAATGAAAAGGATCAAAAATCACCCCAAGGTTCCTCACTTTGTCAGAGTGATGTATTATGCACGAGTCTAAGTTAAGCGTTAGCTGGTCAAACTGATGTCAATGTCTCGCTGGACCAAGGACCATTATTTCAGTCTTCTCAGAATTTAAAAGTAAGACATTGCTAGACATCCAGCTTTTCAATGAAGCAAGGCAATCCTCTAAAGTCTTGATGTGTATGAGATTACCAGCAGTTATCGACATGTGCAACTGAGTATCATCAGCATAGCAGTGAAAAGTAAGCCCATAATGTTGCAGTATATGCTCAAGGTGTGCTATATTGAGAGAGAAAAAACAAGCAGGGGGCCTGAGACGGATCCCTGTGAAACCCTCTATTTCATCGGAACAAGATTTGAGGTGACATTATTGTACAGGACACAGTGAGAGCGACTGGTTAGGTTAGATGTCAACCATACAAGGACATTCTCAGTAATTCCAAAGTGATTCTCCAACCAGTTGAGTAGTATACTCGGACTCGTGCTGATACAGATACATCAGTGCATGATGCAGGGCGTGATACATAAACAGACATGTAATAAGATATTCATCACGTTACAACAAAAAAATAAAGGACAATAATCATACACATGAATCATGTAGAATGAATAACGCAGGTAAATCATGTAAATATGTCAATTATGGAATGTTCTTATGTCTGTCTATAAAGTCATGAATGTCCTCTGCACTGATGTCTCACAACTTCAGTATAAGACTCAAGTTGTAGAATTCTCCCTGCTTGGGAAGCTAAAACTCTCTCACCTTGATCAGACATCTTGGTTGAATGAAATGATCTGGATCCTGTATCAAGATCCTGCACTTGTCACCAGGGTAACACAAAATGGGGTATATATACGAGGTCTATTAGACAATAAACCGACCCTTTTATTTTTTTTTTTATTATATGGATTTGAATGACATGCGATTACACCAATCATGCTTGAACCCTCGTGCGCATGCATGAGTTTTTTCACGCTTGTCGGTGACGTCATTTCCCTGTGGGCAGGCCTTGAGTGAGATGTGGTCCCGCCCTCTCGGCTGAATTCCTTTGTTTCACACACTGCTCGAGACGGCGCGCGTTGCTTTATCAAAATTTTTTCTGGACCTGTGAGGAATAGCCGAGTGGACACTATTCGAGAAATTAAGATGGTTTTCTGTGAAAAGTTTAACGGCTGATGAGAGATTATGGGGTGTTTCTGTCGGTGTAAGGACTTCCCACGGAGCGGGACGTCCTGCAGCGCTTCCAGGCGCTGTCGTCGGCCTGTTTCGAGCTTAAAACATCCTAATTTAAGGCTTAATTCACCCAGGACATCGTGAGAGAACAGAGAAGATTCAGAAGAGGCCGGCATGAGGAATTTATGTGGACATTCCACTGTTTAAGGACATTTTTTTAATGAAAGACGTACGCGCAAATTCGCCGAGTCGTTTCCGTGACGACTCGGCAAATCTGTGTGCGCCGCGACAGGAAAAACACCTCCGTGTTGAAAACCATTTGTAGAATTCAGGCGGCTTTTAATGGCTTTCAACAAGTGAGTAACTGAGAAATTGTTTAACAGCTTGGGCATGTTCCAACGTGCCCGTTAAGATTTCCAACAGAGGTGTTTTTCCTGCCGCGACCCCCCGCGGTCGGGTCCAGCCCGACATGCGACTCTGCCCGCACGTTCTTTCATTACAAAATCACCATTAACAATGGAATGTCCGAATAAACTCCTCATGCCGACTTCTTGTGCAAGTTCTCTGTTCTCTGACGACTTACTGCGTCAACAGAGCCTGAAATGTGGAAGTTTTCAACTTGAAACGGCGAGACGCTGCCGCCTCGAAGCGCAGATCGCCGTCAGGCGCCGTGGACCGTCCTTAAAGCGACACTACCAGACCAAAATCTCTCATCAGCCGTTAAAATTTTTACCGAAAACCAGCTGAATTTATTGAATGGTGTCCACTCAGTTGTGCCTTACAGTTTTGAAAACATTTTTATCAAACAAAGCAACAGTCTCTGAGCCATTCCTAAACAATGAAAAAAATTGACGAGTGGGTGGACGACTCCTCACTCAAAGCCTGCCCACAGGCGAATGACGTAACCGACAGGCGTGAAAAAACTCTCGCATGCCCACGAGGGTTCAAGCATGTCTGATGTAATCACACGTGATTCAAATCCATATGGTTTTTGAAAAAATAATAAGGTCGGATACTTTTCTAATAGACCTCGTATATATAAAATGGACACATTTCCATTGTTGGATTAGTTTAAAGTTATGCAACATCCAATTTTGACAGACAGCCATACTCAGACTTCCAATATGGTGGCTTATAGGAGAGACAATTTAAAACTCTTTCTATCAAACATCTATGAAAAATGATTTTACTTGCGAGTATATGACTAAAAGTGTCAAAGTTATGCAAAATTCTATTTTCACAGTCAGCCATATTGAAAAACCTAATATGGTGTTTCCTGTCAAAGTCACTGCCAAACAGACCCCAGATTTAGAATCCCAGAGGTCCAAAACCCTAGAAAAGTGTTTTATTTGTGATTGTGTGACTTTTTCTTGGCGACAAATTAAAAAACCTGTTTTCGGGTGGTGGCCATTTTGAATTGCCCAATATGTTGACCCTACTGAACAATGGCTTTGATTCCCAGCAAATTTGAATTAAACACGACATCCACGGCATTGTTTACATATTTTGGGCTATGATCAGTGTGGACCCTCTTTCTCTTAAAAAAAAGCTTTATTTTACGCTGTGTGTAAGGTTGGAAAGTTGTAGATTCTTGTGCTACATTAATTAGCACTTACACACCTTATGTGCATGCACTAGTCTTCTTCTGTTTTTCTTCTGGGGATGTTACAGCGTCGCACACAAGCCTCGCATATGTACTACAACGCTAAACGGAGCTTCAAGGCACAGAATTTGCCTCTCACATTTTTGTAATCAAATTATTAGAGTAACTCGAGACTAATTGTTTCAGCCCTGCCTGCATTACTCCACTACTTCACAAAAACGAGTATTGTCACATTTTTAATGTTTATCGATTTCGTACAGAAGTATTGGTTCTTATGGCATCCCTAATGCACAATCACTTAAATTCATACAGTCTCTTGTTTGGCAATGGTACTTTAAAATGCATATTAAAATGCTCTCCACTTTTTTTCTTCTTTTGCAGATTCAGGTGCATTGTCTACCCATTCAAGCAAAAACTGACTTTATCCACAGCCAACTTGATAATAGTCCTTATTTGGGTTCTGGCCATATCAATCATGTGTCCTTCTGGTGTGATGCTACAAGTAACCAAGGAGTCGACCGTTCAGGTGCTGCTGGGATATGACAACAAAACAAGCCCGTTTTACTGGTGCAGAGAGAATTGGCCAAACCAGGAGATGAGGAAGATTTATACCACAGTCTTGTTTGCAAACATCTATCTTGCCCCTTTGTCACTCATCGTGATCATGTACGCCCGAATTGGCATTACGCTTTTCAAAACAACAGTTCCAACAGGAGGAAAGCCAGGCCAAGAAAGCCGTTACAGTGTGCCAAAAAAAAAACAAAGGGTAATTAAAATGCTTCTTATAGTTGCGCTGCTTTTCATTCTTTCCTGGTTGCCTTTGTGGACTCTGATGATGCTGAGCGACTACGCCAAGCTTACTGAGCAACAGTACAAAATCATCAACATTTACATTTACCCATTTGCCCACTGGCTGGCCTTCTTCAACAGCAGTGTCAACCCCATCATCTACGGATTCTTCAATGAGAATTTTCGGAGAGGATTTCAGTCTGTGTTTAAGTTCAGCTTGTGCACGGTAGACGGACACCGGCGGAAAACATACTCACACAGGCTGCAGGGGAATTCTGTGCTCCCAGCAAATAATGTACAAACCTCCCTGGAGCCCATTTCTCTCAACAGCCTGGGCGAGAATGCTCCAAGGCACCTCAACCATGTCACTGAGCAGGACCTGGTCATGGAGGACCTGGAGAAGGCATCATGCAGCAGTGGTGGTATGACTGCAGTGTCTATTTAGGAAGACTTAAAAATTCTTGAAGGTGATAAGTACTCACTCAATCACTCATCTTCAACTGCTTACTTCAGTTAAGGGTCACGGGGGCTGGGGCCTGTCCCAGCAGTCATATGGCGTGAGGCGGGCTACACCCTGGACAGGACGCCAGTCTGTCACAGGGCCACATATAGACAAATACATTCACACCCACATGCACACCTACAGACAATTTTAAATTTTCAGTCCACCTAACCTGCATGTCTTTGGATGTGGGAGGAAGCCGGAGCACCCATGACCTTTCTGCTGTGAGGCAACAGTGCTAACCGCTAATCAACCGTGCTGCCGCAAGGTGATAAGCAAAGGTGTTCAAATTTTGATCTCCACTTTCGTCAAAAAATGTAGAGGATACTACTTGTTTAAGTGCAAAACAGCATCCCCATGCCCAGTGCCATTAAAAATGCACTCTGTTTAAATAAAAAAAAAAGCTTGCATCACTGGTTTGGGATATTACCAAGAGTAATTGCTTATGGGGTGATTCCACAGAGCACCGTCCCTTCTTGTTTAATCCTGAATACCAGCTCGGGGAGTATTTGCTATATTTGATCTGCATTGTCTCAGTCCACCCAGCTGTAAATGGGTGCTGGCCTTGATTAGGGAAGTAACACGATAGTCTAGGATTATATGTAATGTCGTTTTTTTTTTTGTTTGTTTGTTTTTGTAAAAGTAAAAACTCACTTGATTTTGAAACGAACTTATCATAAGCTGTAAAAAAAAGGTGCCATGTTTTTCCTTTATATTCTGAGAATCTGAAATCCAAGCTGGCGTCCAAAATGGCCTCCATTTAGCAATAATGCAATATCTTTGCTAATACACAAGATATAATTACAAACAAAGTATCTACATAAATATAGGTTTTCTGACAGAAGGAAACCAGTGGAATCATCAAATTATGTAATTAACGGGATATAAAAGGGTTGAGTTCTTCATCTTTAAACTGTTGAGGTCTAAGGTTCTAAAAACATTCTGGACTCACATGCCATTCCAACTCATTATGGAAACTGCATAATTTATTACCACTACCCAATCTAGAGCCTGTGGATCCCCACAGACAACATGCTAGTAGTTTGTATAATCTGTTTCTTTGTTGCTCAACTGACATATGAAGCAAAGTCCGAAATCCACAGTGTTTGCCTTCTTGGATAAAGACTCTGCCATGTTGGTTAATATACAGTGAGTCAAATAAGTACTTGATGCACTGTTGATTTTGCAAGTTTTCCCACCTACAAAGAATGGAGAGGTCTGTTATTTTTATTATAGGTACACAGAACAATAATAATAAAAAAAATCTGAAAATCACATTGTATGATTTGCATTTTAGTGCAAACAAAAATGGCACCCTATTTTTTATTATATTCGAACAGAATCAGATGAGTTTTTGCTTTTACCAGAAATATACACAAACTTTTACTTCATGACAAAGGAGTCTACACTAAGACTGGCATCCTGTCCAGAGGAAGTCTGAGACTCTCATCCACAGTATCTGGGGATAAGCACTGGCACCAAATGGTCATCTGGCCTGATACAGGACTGACTACTTCTTCAATGAATGTGACTATACAATGTTTGAAACCAAAAACAATAAGATGGGCATTCGGTGCCATTTTGCAATTTAAGAGTGTTTCTTTACATCCTACATTAAACTTACAGTAAACTAGAAATGATGAGCTTCACAGTGAAATCCCCCGTTGAGAAGATTTGTTAGACCAAAAAGCTGCAGTGTTGATAGATTAATGCACAAATTGTCAGTAATTATCCCTTGATCATATTTTATGTGCCAACATCATTTTTGTAATTTATCCAAGCTTATTCAAATACTGTCAGCAGTACCTGTAGTAAGTGATATAAATGTACATATTTTACATGCAAAACTTGGGGGGAAAAAAACAGGTAATGCCACTGATAATTTTAAGTGGTCATCACTTAATCTGCACTTCTTTTTTTCTTGGCACTTTTTTTCTCCCCCGAGTTGAATTTTGAGTTCACATTAATTATGATACCAAACCAGATATATGTTATATTTTATTTATGTACAAATGACAGAATTGACATTGACGGAGTTATTCTATCAGTATTCACACAAAACCATAAGTCAGTATGACTTTATTTTTCAAGACCTCCGCCTGACCGGCGCATTGTGATTGGTAGAGAGCTAGCTTTGTGGCTGCTCTCAGGGTGCTTCTGTGCTGTAGCTGTGTAGCTTTCAGCAGGGGGCAGCATGTTCAAACATAGAAGTACTGGCTCATTGTTTGAGTCTTTTGTTGCTTTTGATGCTTTCAAAAGTGATTGTGGTGTTAAAACTCAAATTCAGCTTAAGTAGTTGCAAAAGTACTAAAGACAATACTGGAATTTATCGGTTATCTGTAACTTCCAATACATTTTTGGGTGGTTTATCGGTTTATCTTTATCAAAGATAACTTTTCAGTTGTCTGATTATCTGTTATCGAAGTTAATTTTTTGGTTATCTGTGCCCATCACTGATCATATTAAGAACATTACAATGAACCAGCACTTTACAGCAATAATGTTGTTCATCTTACAGAGCATCCAGAAAGTATTCACAGCGCTTCACTTTTTCCAAATATTATGTTACAGTCTTATTCCAAAATGGAGTAAATTCCTTTTTTCCCCTCAAAATTCTACTCACAGAACCCCATAATGACAACATGTAAAAGGATTCTGTTTTGTTGCAAATTTATTAAAAATAAAAAACTAAGAAATCACACGTAAGTATCACAGTGGAATTTACAGCGGGGCAAAAAAATATTTAGTCGGTCCCTGATTGTGCAAGTTCTCCTACTTAGGAAGATGAGAGAGGTCTGTAATTTTCAACATAGGTACATGTCAACTGTCCATCCATCCATCCATCCATCCATCCATCCATTTTCTACCGCTTTATCCGGAGTCGGGTCGCGGGGGCAGCAGCTCAAGCAAAGCCGCCCAGACCTCCCGATCCACACACACCTCCCCCAGCTCCTCCGGGGGAACCTCAAGGCATTCCCAAGCCAGCCGAGAGACATAGTCCCTCCAGCGTGTCCTGGGTCTTCCCCGGGGCCTCCTTCCGATGGGACATGCCCGGAACACCTCTCCAGCGAGGCGTCCAGGGGGCATCCGAAAAAGATGCCCGAGCCACCTCAACTGGCTCCTTTCGACGTGGAGAAGCAGCGGCTCGACTCCGAGTTCCTCCCGAGTGACTGAGCTCCTCACCCTATCTCTAAGGGAGTGCCCAGCCACCCTGCGGAGGAAACTCATCTCGGCCGCTTGTACTCGCGGTCTCGTTCTTTCGGTCATGAGCCAAATCTCATGACCATAGGTGAGGATCGGAACGTAGATCGATCATGAAATCGAGAGCTTTGCCCCCCTACTCAGCTCTCTCTTCACCACGATGGTCCAATACAGCGACCGCATCACTGCAGACACTGCACCGATCCGTCTATCGATCTCACGCTCCATCCGTCCCTCACTCGTGAACAAGACCCCAATATACTTAAACTCCTAAACTTGAGGCAAGGACACTCCACCGACCTGTAGAGGACAAAGCACCTTTTTCCGGTCGAGAATCATGGCCTCAGATTTGGAGGTGCTGACTTTCATCCTGGACGCTTCACACTTGGCTGCAAACCGCCCCAGTGCACACTGAAGGTCCTGATTTGACGAAGCCAACAGAACCACATTGTCCGCAAACAGCAGAGACGAGATTCTGTGGTTCCCAAACCAGACCCCCTCTACAACCTGGCTGTGCCTAGAAATTCTGTCCGTAAAGATAATGAACAGAACCGGTGACAAAGGGCAGCCCTGGCGGAGTCCAACGTGCACTGGAAACAGGTTTGACTTACTACCGGCAATGCGAACCAAGCTCCTGCTGCGGTCGTACAGGGACCGAATAGCCCTTGGCAAAGGACCCCGGACCCCGTACTCTCGGAGCACCCCCCACAGGGCGCCCCGAGGGACACGGTTGAATGCCTTCTCCAGATCCACAAAGCACATGTGGACTGGTTGGGTGAACTCACATGAAACCTCGAGCACCCGATGGAGCATGTAGAGCTGGTCCAGTGTGCCGCAACCAGGATGAAAACCACACTGCTTCTCCTGAATCCGAGGTTCGACTATCGGTCGAATTCTCCTCTCCAGTACTCTGGAATAGACCTTACCGGGGAGGCTGAGGAGTGTGATGCCCCTGTAGTTGGAACACACCGTCCAGTCCCCCTTCTTAAACAGAGGGACCACCACCCGGGTCTGCCAATCCAGAGACACTGTCCCTGACCGCCACGCAATGTTGCAGAGGCGTGTCAGCCAAGACAGTCCCACAACATCCAGAGACTTAAGGTACTCAGGATGGATTTCATCCACCCCAGGAGCCTTGCCACCGATGAGCTTTCTAACCACCTCAGTGACTTCGGCCTGGGTAGTGGATGAGTCTGTCTCTGAGTCCCCAGTCTCTCCTTTCTCTTTGGAAGACGTGACGATGGGATTGAGGAGATCCTTGGACGTATTCCTTCCACCGCCCGACAACATCCCCTGTCAGGATCAACAGCTCCCCACCCGCACCGTAGACAGTGCCGGTGGAGAGCTGCTTCCGCCCCCTGAGGTGTTGGACGGTTTGCCAGAATTTCTTCAAGGTCGACCGACAGTCCTCCTCCATGGTCTCCCCGAACTCCTCCCATACACGAGTTTTTGCCTTTGTGACCGCACGGGCTGCAGCACGCTTGGCCTGCCGGTACCTCTCAGCTGCCTCCGGGGACCCACCTACCAACAAGGACAAGTAGGACTCCTTCTTCAGCTTGACGGCGTCCCTTACTTCCGGTGTCCACCACCGGGTTTGGGGATTGCCGCCGCGACAGGCACCAGAGACCTTGTGACCACAGCTATGAGCGGCCGCATCGACAATGGAGGTGGAGAACATGGTCCGCTCGGACTCCATGTCTCCAGCCTCCCGCGGGATCTGGGAGAAGCTCTCCCGGAGGTGGGAGTTGAAGACCTTGCTGACAGAGGGTTCCACCAGTCATTCGCAGCAGACCCTCACGATACATTTGGGCCTGCCAGGTCTGACCGGCTTCCTCCCTTCTCAGCGGATCCAACTCACCACCAGGTGGTGATCGGTCGACAGCTCAGCCCCTCTCTTCACTCGAGTGTCCAAGACATGTGGCTGAAGGTCAGATGATACAACTACAAAGTCGATCATCGACCTCCGACTCAGGGTGTCCTGGTGCCACGTGCACTTATGGACACCCTTGTGCTCGAACATGGTGTTCGTGATGGACAAACTGTGACTAGCACAGAAGTCCAACAACTGAACACCACTCGGGTTCAGATCGGGGAGGCCATGCTTCCCGATCACCCCCTCCAGGTCTCACTGTCATTGTCCACGTGGGCATTGAAATCCCCCAGGAAAACAGTGGAGTCCCCAGTCGGAGCGCTAACTAGTACCCCTCCCAGGGACTCCAAGAAGGTCGGGTACTCTGCACTGCTGCTCGGCCCGTAGGCCGAGACAACAGTGAGAGACCTGTCCCCGACCCGAAGGCGTAGGGACGCGACCCTCTCGTTCACCAGAGTGAACTCCAACACATGGCGACTGAGCTGGGTAGCAATAAGCAATGCGACCCCAGCTCTCCACCTCTCCCCGTGGGCAACACCAGAAAAGTGGAGCATCCACCCCCTCTCCAGGAGTTGGGTACCAGAGCCCAAGCTGTGCGTGGAGGTGAGCCCGACTATCTCTAGTCGGTATCTCTCAACCTCATGCACAAGCTCAGGCTCCTTCCCCCCCAGCGAGGTAACATTCCATGTCCCAACAGCCAGGAGACTGTGAGCGCGGACTGGGCCGCCGGGCCACCCGCCCTCGACCGCCACCCAATCCTCTCTAAACCCGACCCCCATGGCCCCCTCTGCAGGTGTTGAACCCACAGGAGGGCGGGCCCACATTGCTCGTTTGGGCTGAGCCCGGCCGGGCCCCATGGGCTAAGGCCCGACCACCAGGAAAAAATCCAGGAAATCACATTGTAGGATTTTTTAAAGAATTTATTTGGAAATTATGGTGGAAAATAAGTATTTGGTCAGTAACAAAAGTTCAACTCAATACTTTGTAACATAATCTTTGTTGGCAATGACAGAGGTCAAACATTTCCTGTAAGTCTTCACCAGGTTTGCACACACTGTAGCTGGCATTTTGGCCCATTCCTCCATGCAGATCTCCTCTAGAGCAGTGATGTTTTGGGGCTGTCGCTGGGCAACATGGACTTTCAACTCCCTCCACAAACTTTCTATGGGGTTGACATCTGGAGACTGGCTTGGCCACTCCAGGACCTTGAAATGCTTTTTATGGAGCCATTACTTTGTTGCCCAAGTGGTGTGTTTGGGATCATTGTCATGCTGGAAGACCCAGTCATGTTGCATCTTCAATGCTCTCACTGATGGAAGGAGGTTTTGGCTTAAAATCTCACGATACATGGCCCCGTTCATTCTTCCCTTAACACGGATCAGTTATCCTGTCCCTTTCGCAGAAAAACAGCCCCAAAGCATGATGTTTCCACCCCCATACTTCACAGTAGATATGGTGTTCTTGGAATGCAACTCAGCATTCTTCTTCCTCCAAACATGACTAGCTGAGTTTTTATCAAAAAGTTCTATTTTGGTTTCATCTGACCACATGATATTCTCCTAATCCTTTTCTGGATCATCCATATGCTCTCTGGTCAAACTTTAGACGGGCCTGGACATGTACTGGCTTAAGCAGGGGGACACGCATGGCACTGCAGGATTTGAGTCCCTCTCTGCGTTAGTGTGTAGCCTTGTTACTTTGGTCCCAGCTCTTTTGTTCACCGTTCTCATGATCATTTTGACCTCACGGGATGAGATCTTGCGTGGAGCCTCAGATCGAGGGAGATTATTAATGGTCTTGTATGTCTTCCATTTTCTTACAATTGCTCCCACAGTTGATTTTTTCACACAAACCTGCTTGACTATTGTAGATTCACTCTTCCCAGCCTGGTGCACATCTACAATTTTCTTCCTGGTGTCCTTCGACAGCTCTTTGGTCTTGGCCATGGTTGAGTTTGGAGTCTGACTGTTTGAGGCTGTGGATAGATGTCTTTTATACAGATAACAAGTTTCAACAGATGCCATTAATACAGGTAACAGGTGGAGGACAGAACAACTTTTTAAAGAAGTTACAGGTCTGTGAGAGACAGAACTCTTGCTTGTTTGTGGGTTACCAAATACTTATTTTCCACCATAATTTACAAATAAATTCTTTAAAAATCCTACAGTGTGATTTTCTGGATTTTTTTTTCCTCATTTTGTCTGTCATAAGTGAAGTGTACCTATGTCGAAAATTGCAGACCTCTCTCATCTTTCTAAGTAGGAGAACTTGGACAATCAGGGGCTGACTAAATACTTTTTTGCCCCACTGTACAAAGATATGAACCCTACAAAGTAGCTTATTCACCATTTGATTGGCAGCAGTTAATGGGTTATGTGTAAAACTTCATATCAGCATTCTTTACACATACAAACTGTAGCACACAAAAAAAGCACATTTCATTAAAAAAAGTTATAATGGTCTTACTTTTACTTATAAATGAAGTCCACGTGCAGCTCCTTCTGAACGAAAGCATCGATGACTTGTTTGTAAGTGTTCCTTTTCCTCCTTCAGTTTTAAAGTTTCTCAGTCTCAGTGGAGATCACTGCCAGGTAAGGAAGTCCTACCTTCTGGCTTTGAATGTGAGTGGTCGACCGCTCATGTTTGATGAGAAAATTCTTCAGGTCACAATATCCCATCTGAATCCAGACATTGTCACAAGTGGAGAAAAGAAGGCAGCAGAAAAGGCGTTTTCTTGCTGGACATCCACACGGTCAGCCTTTACCTGTGTCCCACTCCGTTTGAAAAGAGCAGGTCTTCTGTCTCGCAGTCTGACACAAACCTTTTAGCTCCTTGTTCTTCCTTTAATTATTACTTCCTGCTTTGATTGAAAGTCCAGTTTAGATAATTGATTCAGTTTGGATATGTATTCCTCCATTCTGAAAGTAAAATAAATGGACTGTGGCTCACTTGCTACAATGTAAAAAATGTCCGTGAAAATTACAGTGAAAAACTGTGAAATGGCAACAGGAATAAACCGTAAAGCAAGAAGAAGCTTATTGTTGTAGAATAAACATTGAATTACCATAAATTTATAAACTGCAAAAATGTTATTTTTAATTGTTTTAACATGTGAAATATATGGTGAAAAGCTGAAATGGTGACAGCACTGGACAGTCATATTAAAAATAGCACATTACTGTATTATTCACGGAATATCACCCAAGTCATCCAGAGGCATACATTTTAACTTATGGTTCAAATTTTAACCTACTCATTTTGGACAAGTTCTTTAAAATTACTGTCATGTCTGAAGTTTTATAAAGTGAAAATATCAGATATATGTTTTCGTTTTAAAGTAATGTGCTAATTTTTAAGAACCAATCAGTGTTTAGCAGAGACACTTTTACCCAGAATGCTTTGCTGTCTGTGTTTGTTACAAAACCTCAGAATTAGTGCATTATTCAACATTAAAAGATATATGTTATATTTTAACTTTGTACAAATGACAGAATTGACATTAATGGAGTTATTCTATCAGTATTTTCACAAAACCATAAGTTAGTATGACTTTATTTTTCAAGACTTCCGCCTGACCGGAGCATTATGATTAGTAGATAGCTGATTTTGTGGGTACTCTCAGGATTTGTCTGTGCAGCTTTCTACAGGGGGCAGTATGGTCAAACATAAAAATACTGACTCATTCTTTGGGTCTTTTGTCGCTTTTGATGTTTTCAAAAGCGATCATGTTAAAAGTCAATTTCAGCTTCTTAGTAATTGCAAATGTACCAGAAAAAGCACTGGAATTTATCAATTATCTGTAACTTCCAATACATTTTTGTGCTGTTGTTTTTAGCAGGAATAAACCATAAAATAGGGTAATAAATTATGGGAATGGATAGAAATTCACCTTAAAAGCAAAGGGTTTATACTGTGAATTTAACAGTCATACCGTCAAGGCATAAATAATTGTGCTGTTGTTTTAACAGAAATTGACCATAAAATAGGACAATAAATGCTGTGGAATGGGTAGTATTTCACTTAAAAAGCAACAGGGTTACATTGTGAATTGTACAGCTATACCATGAGCCTATATACAATTTCACTGTTATTTTAACAGTAACTCATCTTTATTGGAACATTTTCAAACTGTTGTTTTTACAAGTGTTAATATACCTATACCGTGAAGCCATATACAATATCACTGTATTTTTTACGGTGAAAAAATGGCAACCACAGCTGCCAGTTTTTCACCGTAAATTTGACAAGATTTTTTTTACAGTGTAACTGTAAATTGTAGCTTGCTGTTACTTATTCTGTAGTTTCTTCTCTGGCAGCCAGCATCCTTTGTGGTACATTGCTCCCACCTGCTGCATCAGTCCACTACAGTTGTACTAAATCCTCTTGATGAGTCCAGTGACTTTCAGGTATTAAAAGAAAACACAACTTCCCCCTCCCACTTGACCCAATGTCCAAAATACTGCCCACAGAAACTCTATACAGAACTACACAGTAAAATCACCAGTGTTAAATTAACACTGACTGTGCATATGGTCCTACTCTGGCCAGAGTAGGACCATATGCACACTGGTATCATTACAATCCATATTCCAATGAAATTGGGACGTTGTGTAAAATGTAAATAAAAACAGAATACAATTATTTGCAAATCCTCTTCAACCTATATTTGATTGAATACACCACAAAGACAAGATGTTTAATGTTCAAACGGATAAACTTTATTACATTTCAAAAAAGTTGGGACAGTGGTATGTTTACCACTGTATTACATCACCTTTCCTTCTAACAACACTCAATAAGCGTTTGGGAACTAAGGACACTAATTGTTGAAGCTTTGTAGGTGGAATTCTTTCCCATTCTTGCTTGAAGTACCCCTTCAGTTGTTTAACAGTCCGGGGTCTCCGTTGTCGTATTTTGTGCTTCATAATGCGCCACACATTATCAGTGAGTGACAGGTCTGGACTGCAGGCAGGCCAGTCTAGTACCTGCACTCTTTTACTACAAAGCCACGCTGTTGTAACACTGCAGAATGTGGCTTGGCATTGTCTTGCTGAAATAAGCAGGGACGTCCCTGAAAAAGACGTTGCTTGGATGGCAACATGTGTTGCTCCAAAACCTGGATGTACCTTTCAGCACTGATGGTGCCATCACAGATGTGTAAGTTGCCCATGTCATGGGTACTAACACACCCTCATACCATCACAGATGCTGGCTTTTGAACTTTGCACTGGTAACAATCTGGATGGTCTTTTTCCTCTTTTGTCCAGAGGACACGACGTCCATGATTTCCAAAAACAATTTGAAATGTGGACTCATCAGACCACAGCACACTTTTCCACTTTGCGTCTGTCCATTTCAAATGAGCTCAGGCCCAGAGAAGGCGGCTGCGTTTATGGATGTTGTTGATGTATGGCTTTCGCTTTGCATGGTAGAGTTATAACTTGCACTTGTAGTGATGAACTGTGTTAACTGACAATGGTTTTCTGAAGTGTTCCTGAGCTCATGCGGTAAGATCCTTTACACAGTGATGAGGGATCGAAGGTCACGGGCATTCAATGTTGGTTTTTGGTGTTGCCACTTACGTGTCGAAAGTTCTCCAGATTCTCTGAATTTTCTGATTATATTATGTACTGTAGATGATGGAATCAATAAATTCCTTGCAATTGAACATTGAGAAACATTGTTCTTAAATTGGTGATGATTTAGTGGTTAAGGTGTTGGGCTTGAGACCAGAAGATCCTGGGTTCAAATCCCCACCTGACTGGAAAATCACTAAGGGCCTTTGGGCAAGGTCTTTAATCCCCTCTTGCTCCCGGTGTGTAGTGAGCGCCTTGTATGGCAGCACCCTGACATTGGGGTGAATGTGAGGCATTATTGTAAAGCGTTTTGAGCATCTGATGCAGATGGAAAAGCACTATATAAATGCAGTCTATTTACCATTTAACCTGTCCACCCCCTCATTTGTTGGGATAGCCACATGTGCTGGAACCCACATCAATGTTACCTCCACTCCTTTCCGTGCCATATCCCTAATCACCAAAATGATGATGATCCTGACCAAATACTACTGATAGCTGATAGAGAGTCACCGCACACCATCACTTTGATGAGAAATCTGTGATGCCCACTGGACTGCCATTAAAATAGCCAACAGCTCCACTGTATACACACTCAAGAAAGCTGATGTTCTCTTGTATAACTCAGTATTCCAGTCCTGGACTACAAAAGCTGCTCCAGTAGCCCCTGCTTGATAAAATGCATTAATCATGATTCCATTATTATTCTCTGCCCTATGTCCCTGGGCACCCTGGGCATTTCCAGCTGCCACAAAGGAACAAGACACCACCAAACTCCCAGACAGAAGACTTTGTCATACACCGTCAGTTCCTTTGCAACTAATTCTCCTGATCACCCAAAGCTTGATAATTTAGCCACTTCTCTCTCCCAGCTTGGCTGAATCACTCCTTTAACCGCGTGATCATCTCTCTGACCCATCAGGTTCATCCAGTAATTTGCTTGTAGTTGCTTTCCACTTGCACAGCACACACTGGAGATGACCGCACCACTTCTGTACAAATCCTGAGGGCCTGAGCTTGAACTAGGTCCAACCAGGACAAAACTGTCTTGGAAACCAGTCCCAGCAGAAGACTGCCCCTCCCTGAGCCTGGTTCTGCTGGACGTTTCTTCCTGTTAAAAGGGAGTTTTTCCTTCCCACTGTCGCCAAGTGCTTGCTCATAGGGGGTCGTTTTGACCGTTGGGGTTTTTCTGTAATTATTGTATGGCTTTTGCCTTACAATATAAAGCGCCTTGGGGCAACTGTTTGTTGTAATTTGGCGCTATAGAAATAAAATTGATTTGATTTGATTTGATTTGAGACAGATCCATATACCAAACTTCCATTTTCCAGTCTTGATCTTAGATATACATACATTAGCTTTAAAGAGCCCATATCTGTACCCCACTCTGATCCAGCCAGACATCCCATTATGTTCATCACCTTTAAGCACCTTTAAGCATTTTTCCACCACTTTCAGTATATGGTCCCTCCTTGTCAGTCTTGAATCAAAAGAAACTCCCAAGAACTTAAAACTTGACACCCTCTCCAAACCATTACCATACAACGTTAGTTGTATGTCCTCTCCAATTTTCTTCCTTGTAAAGAACATAGTCTTAGTTTTCTCAACAGAGAACCTAAAGCCGAGGGAGAGAACCAGGAAAAAGACATGCTGTGGAGGGGAGCAGAGATCAATCACTAATGATTAACTGCAGAGTGGTGCATACAGAGCAAAAAGAGAAAGAAACACTCAGTGCATCATGGGAACCCCCCAGCAGTCTAAGGCTATAGCAGCATAACTAAGGGATGGTTCAGGGTCACCTGATCAGGAGAGGAGCCTGAAAGCTGAAGGCTCTGCCTCCCATTCTACTCTTACAAACCCTAGGAACTACAAGTAAGCCTGCAGTCTGAGAGCAAAGCGCTCTATTGGGGTGATATGGTACTATGAGGTCACTAAGATAAGATGGGACCTGATTATTCAAAACCATATAAGTAAGAAGAAGAATTTTAAATTCTATTCTAGAATTAACAGGAAACCAATGAAGAGAGGTCGATATGGGTGAGATATGCTCTCTCCTTCTAGTCCCTGTTAGCACTCTAGCTGCAGCATTTTGAATTAACTGAAGGCTTTTCAGGGAACTTTTAGGACAACCTGATAATAATGAATTACAATAGTCCAGCCTAGAGGAAATAAATGCATGAATTAGTTTTTCAGCATCACTCTGAGACAAGACCTTTCTAATTTTAGAGATATTGCGCAAATGCAAAAAAGCAGTCCTACATATTTGTTTAATATGCGCATTGAATGACATATCTTGATCAAAAGTGACTCCAAGATTTCTCACAGTATTACTAGAGGTCAGGGTAATGCCATCCAGAGTAAGGATCTGGTTAGACACCATGTTTCTAAGATTTGTGGGGCCAAGTACAATAACTTCAGTTTTATCAGAGTTTAAAAGCAGGAAATTAGAGGTCATCCATGTCTTTATGTCTGTAAGACAATCCTGCAGTTTAGCTAATTGGTGTGTGTCCTCTGGCTTCATGGATAGATAAAGCTGGGTATCATCTGCGTAACAATGAAAATTTAAGCAATGCCGTCTAATAATACTGCCTAAGGGAAACATGTATAAAGTGAATAAAATTGGTCCTAGCACAGAACCTTGTGGAACTCCATAATTAACCTTAGTCTGTGAAGAAGATTCCCCATTTACATGAACAAATTGTAATCTATTAGATAAATATGATTCAAACCACCGCAGCGCAGTGCCTTTAATACCTATGGCATGCTCTAATCTCTGTAATAAAATTTTATGGTCAACAGTATCAAAAGCAGCACTGAGGTCTAACAGAACAAGCACAGAGATGAGTCCACTGTCTGAGGCCATAAGAAGATCATTTGTAACCTTCACTAATGATGTTTCTGTACTATGATGAATTCTAAAACCTGACTGAAACTCTTCAAATAGACCATTCCTCTGCAGATGATCAGTTAGCTGTTTTACAACTACCCTTTCAAGAATTTTTGAGAAACTTGAATACATCTGCCCTTCAAGAAGTTCATTGCCCAGTTAAACATATTTCCTTCTATTCCTATCATATCCATCTTGATTTAAAGGCCCACCACCCAGAGCATGTCATAAGCGTTCTCCACGTCTAAACATATTGCCACCACAGCCTCTTTGTTTACCTGAGCTTTCCTTATCTCATCTTCTAAGCACAAGATGGAGTCAGTGGTGCTTCTCCCTTTCCTAAATCCACTCTGGTACTTGGCCATCAGCCATCTTTCCTCAATTAAGTATACTATTCTTCCATTAACCAATCTTTCCATTAATTTACTGACATGTGATGTCAAAAATATTGGTCTATAATTCACTGGGTTACTGGTGTCTTTCCCTGGTTTCCTGATGGGAACAATAACTGCCTCCTTCCATCCTGAAGGAATCTTACCTTCCTCCCACACCTTATTATACAAATTTAACAGTTTTTTTAAGTCCCTCATCACTTAAGTGTCTTAACATGGAATAGCACATTTCATCTTTTCCAGGAGCTGAATTCTTACATTTGGCCAATGCAGCCCTTAACTCTTCCAGAGTGAATGGAACATTATACTTATCATGAGACTTTCCCTTTCTGTGACCAATTTCAACACTGGCTCCCCTTGTTGTTGCTCTGCCCCTCTTCTCCTCTTCAGAGAGATTAGATGAACTACACACTCTACTCAGAGTTCTCACCATCATTTCTGCTTTTTCTACATTTGATACTGCCACCTGTTCTCCATCAGTAAGTGCCCCTTCACACAAAGTTTGGTTGAAGTGTGCACGAAGTGCGCATGATGCAGGAATCGTGTGCAAACTGTGTAAATTCGTCCCTGCCTCCAACGCCTCGTACACTTGTTGCTACAACTATTTACACACAGCAGCAGCTGAAAGACAAAGTGTGCGCTGTGCGAACCCATCGCACCCTCTTGTGGCAGGTGCCGGCCAAATTCCACGTGACATGCACGAACATCTAACACCGCTTGCATGGCACTTAAAAAATGTGTGGCCAGTTGCACTCTTCAAATGATAGCAGACTGCAGACAACCACTGTCATACTTGCAGTGAAACTTGTCTAATGCCGCGTTCACACCGGGCGCGATCAGACGCTACAAATTCACGTGGGTCGCCAGGCGACGGACGCGCCTCCTTCGCCCGGTGTGTCGCTCTGCTTGGGTGGACTTTCGCTGCGAAAATTCACCCCAGTGTGTCATCAAATAGGAGGAGCTTCCATTCCGCTCGCCGGCTCCGGTTGTCAGTCAAGCTAACATGACGGACCTTGATCACACGGAGCGGGTTGCTGTGGAAAGCTCCCAATACAGAGAGTATCATTATTTGCTGCAGGAGCTGTGTCTGGGTTACGGCCGCTTTCAGCGGTCCTTCCACCTCTGCAGGACCCAGTTTGAGGATCAACTGTCCTGTTCGCGCACGCACATGTAAACAATAAAAAAAAAAAAAGAAAGAAACTCCGCTGCTTGCTGCAGCTGGCTCTTCCCCCAAAAAACTCTGTCATAATTGTTTAGAAACCAGTCACCATTTGTTTTATTATACATCTGTGTAGTTAATTAATAAAATATTCTCTACAGACGATTCGCTCACGCGCGCACGTAAAAACAAAAAAAAAGAAAAGGAAAAAGCTCCGCTCCCGCTGCTGCAAGTAGGGCTGCTGCTCGCTCCAAAAACTCTGTTATTATTGTGTTTAGAAACCAGTCACCATTTGTTTTATTATACAGCTGTGTAGTTAATAAGTAAAATAATCTCCAGGATGATTCGCACGCGCACGTAAAATAAAAATAAAAAGAAACTCCGCTCCCCGCTGCTGTGGTGCTGCTGTTCGCTCCAAAAACTCTGTCATGATTGTGAAATAAAGGACAAAAGAGACATAAGTCCTGCTCACAGGCTGCTACCAGATATAGGACATGTTCACATCTTCAGTCAAACTCCAGACATCTCCACGTCACTACATATTCAGTCCCTGATTGGTCATCGCGGCGCGACAAGATGAAAAAGTTCAGATTTTTGAACTTGGGGAGGAGGGCAACGCGACGTGATGCGACGCAGTATTGCGCCACAAATGCGCAAAACGCTCAAAATCGCTTCACTCGCATTCATCGCATCGCGATGCGCGGTTTGGCGCCAAAATGCGTCCTTACATAGGGATTACATGGCAACCTGTGGCTGCAGTCGCTCGCGTTGCGCCCGGTGTGAACGCACCTTAAGTTTCCCACAAGTGTGACTTTGCAAACGCACACACTGACACGTGGGTGTGTGAGCTCCACTCACAGGAGGTGTGGCTTCTGACAGGAGCAGCTGAGGGGATCTGTCATTGTGGACATTCCAGCTGGACGACACCTACTGTGTTTGGACAGACATGGACTCACAACTGTGAGGCGCGTGTGTCTGATTGCTGTACTTACATGGACATAAATATAAACATATATCGCAACAAGCTGCAGCGAGCGAGCGCACGCATGGAGCGGACAATGACAGCCTGCCAGGTTGAAACGGACCGTCAGATCAGAACACTCTGCGGGGGATCTGACCCGAGTGATCTTTGTTCTACATGACGTGGTGTCTGTGCTGCAGTGTGCCGTCCACAAGACACGTGTGTCAGACAGAATACACGCACGTGACGATTGGGCGCGCTGGACCAGTAGATGTGGACATCAGAGCACACTGCTTCTCAATCATGTCATTTCATGACTGCATGTCTGTGGCCATGGGTCATCTACAGCAGAACAGACAGATCATTTTTGTATTGCTCGCTTGATAAATGCTGTGTTTTTATATGGTGTGTGATTTAAATTTTTTTTGTAATACTTCCATGTCCTTCCTGATATGAGGCAGATTCCTGCAGCTTTCAAAGGACAGCTCTGTAGCTCAGTGTTAATGATTCTGACTGACATTCAGAGCTTTTGGAAGGTGTGGGGGTTTTTTCTTTTTCTTTTTTAAATTTATTCCACATAAGCGGTGCGATGTGGTCCCACAGGTGCCGGCTGTTTTTTATTTATTCCACATAAGCGGTGCGATGTGGTCCCACAGGTACCGGCTGGTTTTGTTGTTTTTTTTTTATTATTCTACATAAGCAGCACGATGTGGTGCCATTTTTTTTATTCCACATAAGCGGCGCGATGTGGCGCACCTCGCACTGTTCCTGCTCAAAAGACACTGTTGTGTGCACGACCTCTCGCACTGGGATTGTGCACGCCTGCCCATCAGTACAATGTTTTGTGGTGCGCAAATTCGAACTGTTTCGCGCTGTTTCACCATATTCGTCGAAATGTTGTCCAAACTTCGCACTATGTGTGAAGGGGCCCTACGGATCAGGTAGCTCCACTCTGTCCTATTACCTTCCATCCTCTTGATCACCCCCCATATTTTGTCTATAGAAATGGTATTTCCAATAGAGATACAATAATCCATCCAGTATGTCCTTTTTGTTTGCCTTATAGCTTTCCTCACTACTACCTGTAACTGCTTATACTCAATCAAATGCTGGAAATTATGAATCCTTTTCAGTGGTCTAAAAGCTTGGTTTCTGTTCTTAATTGCCTGGTCACATCTGTCATTCCACCAAGGAATGGCTTTCCTCATACGTTTACCAGTGCACTTAGGTATAGCCAGTGGTGGGCACAGTTCCGCTAATCCGGTAACCGCTAATTATCGAAACTAATGTTTTCATTATCAGATTAGCTTTTCAGATAACTTTGAAAACCATCATCAGACCAGTTATCTTCCGATAAGCTTTGTTAGATAATTTTTAGATCGCTAACATGTTTTTGCAGGAGAAGTGAATAAATTTTAAACAATTAAAAACTTTTGTTAAGTCTGATATCAAAGATTTTAGCGCTTACCTGTTAAATGATTTGTAGCAGATAAACATCTCTATTATCTACAAACAGAGGAGAGCTGGTTTAAGGAGAAACCGCTCTATCCTCTGCAGTCAGAGAAGAGCTGGTCATAAACAATTGGTCTTGACACCATACTAACTCACCGGCAATCTCACCCAAGTCATCCAGAGGCATACAGTTTTAACTTATGGTTAAAAGTTTAACCAAACTAATTTCGGATAAGTTATTTCAATTTAAATTTAAATTTATTAATTTATATAGCGCCAACTCATGACAAAGTCGCCCCAAGGTGCTTCACACAATTCACAACAACACAAATTACTCTAAAATCAAAACTAAAAGCAAGAAATAAAAAAAGCCATAAAAGATAAAACACAGTAGAATAAAAAGAAATTACAAATCAAACACAAACAGATTAAATTAATGATAAGACAGTCTAAAAAAGTGGGTCTTCAGTCTTGATTTAAAAGTCTCCACCGTGTCAGACTGCCTAATAACAGCAGGTAGATCGTTCCAAAGAGTCGGACTATGGTAGGAGAAGGCTCTATACTCCACAGACTTCTTGTTCATCCTCAGAACACACAGAAGCCCTGCGCCCTGTGAATGCAAGGGCCTCGCAAGTACGTAGGGCTTAACCAAGTCCACCAGGCAGGAAGGTGCCAGTCCATGAACAATTTTATAAACCAACAATAAAACTTTAAAATCCGATCTGGCAGAAACCGGTAGCCAATGAAGGGATGCCAGAATGGGAGTAATGTGGTCAAACCTTCTACTTTGTGTCAAAAGTCTGGCAAGTGAGAACAATCAGGTATATGAGATGAGATGAGATATACTTTATTGATCTCACAGTGGAGAAATTATGTTTACACTCCAGTTACCTCAGACAGCAATTAGTCCACAATTATTACTTGTTTACCGTAATAATGGCACACATCAGAATTAAAGACAACAAATACACATTTGACATTGTTTATGTGCACTAAGTTTGAAGAAGTCCATTATCCGAATTAAGGCAAGTGGGTGAAGGCCACGCAGCAACCCTGAGATGTTTTAGTTTTAAAGTATTGCACTGATTTTGAATGTTTTAGTGTGGACATGCTGTGTCCAGGCACATTATGGGTAATCTCAGTACAGTCACGAGAGGAGAAATGCATTTGAGATGCTCTGATCAGGCTCCACACAGACAACAGCATTAAACTCTTTGTATATTGTGCCTAAAACTCTTGTAAATATATTCTCTGGGTTTATAGATGTTGTTATTGTGTTTGTTTCATGTAAAAATGCCAGAAGAAGCACAGGTTGCTTCTCCATTATTTTCAGTTGGAATCACTGTGAGTTGCAATCACTTTCTGCTTGCTCTTTAATGTGCTGCTTATTGTCCTACAACACTGTTTGTCGTCTTTGTTCCAGAGTAATATATATAAGATGTCTGAAATTCAGTTTGCGTTTATTAAATTCCACACAGGTTAAACATAGCACACGGATTATTTGGAATATTTGTTTTGGCAAGTTTTCACGGTCTCTACTGCCATCTACTGGCCGGTAGTGTTCATGGCAGTATTCACCCTACGTATTGAGATATCCCATAATCCTTTGCATGCCTGAGAATTGTTGCAGCCTCTTGCAGCAGCTAAAGAAATAAAAATGTACATTTTGGTTGTATAATGTTCATTTACGATTGTCGTCGTGGATTCTGCTGTTTAAACTGCAGCAACTCTCTGGCATGCAAAAATGAATTACACAATGGATTACGGGTAAGGGTCTGAGCATCTGGGTGCCAGTAGTTGGCAGTGTTCTATGCATTTTGACCCTGGTTATATCAGATGGTTATCTAATCACAACTTGACTTTTGGCTTTTGCAAATGACTTATTTTTTTGCATATGACTAAAATGGCATATTTTACAAAAGCACATTTATATGTAAATACCAACACACATATCACGTCACATTAACGTGTTGGTTTTTACAACCAGTCAACCAATCAGTGTTAGCAGAGGCTCATTTACCCATAATCCCTTTGGCATCTGTCTGTGTTTGTTACAAAACTTCAGAATTAGTGCATTATTTAAAATTAAAAGATATGTGTTATATTTTAACTTTGTACAAAATTGACATTAATGGAGTTATTCTATCCGGATTAATTTTGTAAAATCAAAACCATAAGTCAAAACTGCTTTATTTTCCAAGACCTCTGCCTCATGGTGGCATTAGCCTATGCTGTTAAGAAATAATGGCTTGTTGTGTGTCTGTAGAGTTGAGCTTAGAGCAGGGGTGGGCAATCCTGTGCCATGAAGGGCTGAGACACTGCAGGTTTTCCTTACTACCAATCACCCCAGCAGGTGATTTCATAAATGATCAGGTGTCTCAGCAGGTGATTTCATTGACGACCAGGTGTTTATATTCAGGGGAGAAGCTCATCAACAACCCACCTGCTGAGGTGATTGGTTGCAAGGAAAACCTGCAGTGTCTCGGCCCTCGCTGCCCACCCCTGGCTTAGAGCCTCTCAACTGCTTCACTGCTATCAATCAATCAATTTTATTTATTTATATAGCGCCAAATCACAACAAACAGTTGCCCCAAGGCGTCTTATATTGTAAGGCAAGGCCATACAATAATTACGTAAAAACCCCAATGGTCAAAATGACCCCCTGTGAGCAAGCACTTGGCGACAGTGGGAAGGAAAAACTCTCTTTTAACAGGAAGAAACCTCCAGCAGAACCAGGCTCAGGGAGGGGCAGTCTTCTGCTGGGACTGGTTGGGGCTGAGGGAGAGAACCAGGAAAAAGACATGCTGTGGAGGGGAGCAGAGATCAATCACTAATGATTAAATGCAGAGTGGTGCATACAGAGCAAAAAGAGAAAGAAACACTCAGTGCATCATGGGAACCCCCCAGCAGTCTAAGTCTATAGCAGCATAACTAAGGGATGGTTCAGGGTCACCTGATCCAGCCCTAACTATAAGCTTTAGCAAAAAGGAAAGTTTTAAGCCTCATCTTAAAAGTAGAGAGGGTGTCTGTCTCCCTAATCTGAATTGGGAGCTGGTTCCACAGGAGAAGAGCCTGAAAGCTGAAGGCTCTGCCTCCCATTCTACTCTTACAAACCCTAGGAACTACAAGTAAGCCTGCAGTCTGAGAGCGAAGCGCTCTATTGGGGTAATATGGTACTATGAGGTCCCTAAGATAAGATGGGACCTGATTATTCAAAACCTTATAAGTAAGAAGAAGAATTTTAAATTCTATTCTAGAATTAACAGGAAGCCAATGAAGAGAGGCCAATATGGGTGAGATATGCTCTCTCCTTCTAGTCCCCGTTAGTACTCTAGCTGCAGCATTTTGAATTAACTGAAGGCTTTTCAGGGAACTTTTAGGACAACCTGATAATAATGAATTACAATAGTCCAGCCTAGAGGAAATAAATGCATGAATTAGTTTTTCAGCATCACTCTGAGACAAGACCTTTCTAATTTTAGAGATATTGCGTAAATGCAAAAAAGCAGTCCTACATATTTGTTTAATATGCGCTTTGAATGACATATCCTGATCAAAAATGACTCCAAGATTTCTCACAGTATTACTAGAGGTCAGGGTAATGCCATCCAGAGTAAGGATCTGGTTAGACACCATGTTTCTAAGATTTGTGGGGCCAAGTACAATAACTTCAGTTTTATCTGAGTTTAAAAGCAGGAAATTAGAGGTCATCCATGTCTTTATGTCTGTAAGACAATCCTGCAGTTTAGCTAATTGGTGTGTGTCCTCTGGCTTCATGGATAGATAAAGCTGGGTATCATCTGCGTAACAATGAAAATTTAAGCAATGCCGTCTAATAATACTGCCTAAGGGAAGCATGTATAAAGTGAATAAAATTGGTCCTAGCACAGAACCCTGTGGAACTCCATAATTAACCTTAATCTGTGAAGAAGATTCCCCATTTACATGAACAAATTGTAATCTATTAGATAAATATGATTCAAACCACCACAGCGCAGCGCCTTTAATACCTATGGCATGCTCTAATCTCTGTAATAAAATTGTATGGTCAACAGTATCAAAAGCAGCACTGAGGTCTAACAGAACAAGCACAGAGATGAGTCCACTGTCTGAGGCCATAAGAAGATAATTTGTAACCTTCACTAATGCTGTTTCTGTACTATGATGAATTCTAAAACCTGACTGAAACTCTTCAAATAGACCATTCCTCTGCAGATGATCAGTTAGCTGTTTTACAACTACCCTCCCATTTGCTACAAAATATGTAGCAAATAGGAGCTTCCAGCAATGAGCAGGGTGAACAAAGACAGAAGTGCTGACTCATTGTTTGGGTCTGTGGCTTATTTCCGAATATAATACATTTTGTTTTACCCAAATGAAGCAATAATTTATTTGAATCAAACCAGTATTTAAATTTTTGTAGTTCCCTCTCCATCATGTCCAGGAGCTGTCCCAAATGATCCCCACTACCAAACACAGTCGTATCATCAGCAAACAAAATACATCTCACAGACTTGGAAACCAAACCTATATCATTCATTCATTCATTCATTCATACACAACAAAATGTACTTAGGAAGTAAACTTGAGGTTTACTTAAGGTTACTTAATAAAATAAACTCTAAGTATACAGTGTTTTGTTTATTTTGGTAAAGGTGGAACAGAGTGTTCTTGAGGTGGCTGTGAGTCTTACACACTGAAAGGATGTATTTACCACGCAATCGCACTACTTGCTACGCTGTCATTACAGATCATAAATCTGCATAATGCATTAATTATTGTTACTATCAATTCAACCATTTCCTATACCCGCTTACTCCAATTACGGGTTACGGGGGGAGCTGGAGACTGTCCCACCAGTCATAGGGTGAGAGGCGGTGTACACCCTGGACAGGATGGCAATCTGTTACATGGCCACATATAGACAAAAACGGCATGCTCCCCCACACGTACTGTCAATTAAAAAGGCATATTTCACTCAAGTCAGCACTAACTTTTAAAAAATTATATAACAGATTGTGAATCATTATTACAAACTCTTTAACTTGAGCGAGTCCTAATGTAGCTGATAAAAATCAAATTAGCCATACAGCCTCTGAAAAATGCACACAGATTCAGAGCTGTTTTTAGCCAGAAAAGTGATGTACTGTAACCTCAGGTGCTGACTGTTGGCTGTCTGAAGCTCACTCCACCTGTATCCGGTTACAGTCCACAAATGACTTATTCCAGTTCACACAGTCAATGGGTGTTGTTTGCTGTATACAAGGGTAACATGGTTTTAATTTGCATTTCAAGTACAAATTATTGTATTTTGTGATCAACATATGTCCATCTTCACCTCCTTGTAACCCATGGTGTATTCAGAAAAACTAAAAAAGAAAAACAACAAAACATTGCATACATTTCAATAAGACTGAATAATCATACCGTGAAAGTGATGTCTCTGATTTCACGCCTGCTGTGTGTACACACAGAGCCATGTAGTATTATTGTTCCATTGTGTGGTGCTGTCATTTGTCCAGAGAAAACCTGCATTCCTTTGCCAGCCTTCTCCCAACTTCACAAATTTTCTGGGGCTCCTATTAGCTTAGCCTAGCTATCAGTTTAAAACTGATATAAAGTATTATTGGCCATTCAAATAAATACAGAAATCATAGATGTTGCACTGCTGACATTATATAGATGAGCGTCCCTTTCACTATTCCCTGACAGCTCAAATACTGTTGGTTTTGACACTTGCCTTGTGTTGTACCAACGTTACTGTTGTCAGTCTGTAGTCATTGTGTCCATCCATTGAATGTTCATGAGCAGATTTCACAGTCATGTGGACACTTTGAGCAGTCCGTCACAGACTATTTAACCTCTGTGTGACTCCTGGGAACATAGGCAATAAATGTCTGTTGGGTGTCATGCAGCAGTCATCATAGTTACAACAAGGAAACAACTTTGAAGGTCAAACAAAATCATTTCTGGCTGCTTTGGAAATTGTAAGTTTAATGTAATACACTCCTATAAAACAGCAACCCCCCCCAACCAAAAAATAATCCCCTGTAGAGGACCTCTAAGACGGCACCATACATAAATGTCATAAAACTCATTATTACACTCACCTTCCTATTATAGTATTAAGGTCTCATGATATACCACAGTTAACCTATAAGGAAGAAATGTTTCACGTCTACTTCTTGGTTTGACTTGGTGCTAATCACTGGTTATAAATGCTAATTATCCATTTTAGTCACTCAAAATGTTAAAATATAAGATTGTAACATATTAGTGTAATTTAGCAACATATTGAAGAATAACAACATATATATTTCAAATGGCAGGCTGCTCCTTGCAGTAAACGACTATTGACCATCTTAAGGAATACACAGATGCCATTCATTCAAGAGTGTGTAACCAGTTTTTTTTTTTCTTTCGGCTGCTCCCATTCGGGCTCTCAACAACTCATTCATTTACATCTCGCTTGAATTTTGTAAGGAACTCTGCTTTTTATGAAGTGTTTCACAGGTGGTACCCTAATAAACTGTGGTATGTGGTGACAAGTGGGTGTACAACATACACAAGTCTGGGTCATGAAGTGCGTATGTGTAGTGTGTGTGCATCTGTGCCTGTATATAAGATGTATAACACCTTATGATCCATGATGAAATACAGCATAGATCACATTGTAGAAGTATGACATATGGACAGACTTGCATGAGACTTTTCTGTTGTCCCAACAGATGAGACTGTATTGCTGTTACAACACAGAGACAGCAATATGGTGTAATGCACACTCCTATCGCACTAACGTGTGGTGTGTAACTCTTTCTGTGACCCCTGGATGATTAACCATCTGGAAACCTTGGTCCCCAAAGGTATTTGTATAAGAGACAGAGTATGTAAAGTACATCAGTAAGAACATTCAATATCTAATCTTTTTAGGTTGAGCCTTCTTTATTTTATGTACCAGTAATGCTGAAATTGCCATACAAAAGCTAAAAGTTATATTTTTGCTATAAATTGTATATTAAGCTTCATGACATGTTTTGCTCAAATGAATTCAATTAATGTTCCATTTTAAGTGACCTCACTAAGATCTCTGTTTTCATATTGAGCCACATGACCAACAAGTTTATTTCTTCTGCATCATTGAAACCACAACAATAATAATAATAATAATAATAATAATAATAATAATAATAAAAGAATCATTAAAATATGTAACATTTTTGTTGTAATATTCAGTGTTGTAAGTGACCTAAGTTTTATTTGAGGGTTGGGTTTTCTTTAAAGAATCCCCCCCAAAAAACAGGGTATGTACAATGATTTTAAACACTACAGTCTTTATTCTGTCATTGTTTGTAAAATAAACCATCACCGCTCATGATTAAACTGAACAATTTGACAAAACCACAAGGGTCAACGTAAGAGTTCAGTTTTTAATGTACTGCATTTGCACTTTTCTGGTGCCTGTGATACATTTCTTGCTGCGTCAAACTTTTCAAAGTGTGGATGAACTGCTGTGAAATTCTTTTGTTTTTTGATGTAGAGACACTCTCTAGCTTTGTGTAATCTGCATGTGAGTATTTTATGTGAGCTTGTGTGGGTTTTGTGAGTAAAACAGAAAACTGTTAATGGGTTTTTTTTAAGTTTACAAGCTGTCAAAGGTTTTACACAACCAGATGGAAGTGAATCGTGTCGAATGTATTTGTCAAGGGCTATAAATCACATTACATATTACTCTGTGAATAGCTGAACAAAACACAACTGTAAGAATAATTGATAAGACTTTTTAATGTGACTGATATCTAATATCACCCGTCTAGAAAATTTTCTGTACTTAAAATCTGTTGTTGTTTGTGGACTGTCAAGAAAATAAACAAATTCATTGCTAAAAGGTATTTTTTTCCAAAAGCACCCAAAGTCTAGCCATTAAAAAAATCATCTTTAATGGATTTTGGCATAAATCTTGGGAATATTGTGGAATACAAAAGTGGTTCAGTGACACTGACATGGACTGGAACATTCTGAGAACACATTTAAAAACAACATTCAGAAGACAAATTAACATGGAAACACAGACCACCTCAGAAGCATTCATTGAGTCAGGATAATCACTGTAATATGTAGAATATTCCATTTTTCAGTGTTGTAATGTAACAAATGAGGGGGTAAGGATGTGCTCCCCCCCACAACACCTCTAGATTAAAAGTCCAGTTTTGAAGCCTTTTTTTACTACAACTACTAATACTACTTATAATAATAATAATTTCGACAAGTAAAATGTTTAGAGAGAATTTAAATGTTACAAAAATGTTAGAAAGAATTTAATAGTTACATTTATAAACAATGTAGGTTAGAAATTGTAAGTTTTACTGTTACAGTGCTGTCAACAGTTAAATATGAAGTCAAGAAAGAGGTCTTTATTTTACTTTTTATAAAACAAGTATTTATTTTCATTGAAGCCAAGAAAGGGTGACTATAAAGTGAGTTTTGGCAAAACAAGTATCATTGTCATGTTGTGGTGGCAGAGGGTTGTTGTCGACAGCTGAGTAATCAGTAAAGTAACTAAGTTACTTTTTCATGGAGTAATCAGTAATCAGTAATTGGATTACTTTTTCAAAGTAACTGTGGCAACACTGTTTGTAACATAATCTTTGTTGGCAATGACAGAGGTCAAATGTTTCCTGTAAGTCTTCACCAGGTTTGCACACAATGTAGCTGGCATTTTGGCCCATTCCTCCATGTAGATCTCCTCTAGAGCAGTGATGATTTGTGGCTGTCACTGGGCAACATGGACTTTCAACTCCCCCCACAAATTTTCTAAGGGGTTGAGGTCTGGAGACTGGCTTGGCCACTCCAGGACCTTGAAATGCTTTTTACAGAGCCACTCCTTCATTGTCCGAGTGGTGTGTTTGGGATCATTGTCATGCTGGAAGACCCAGCGGCATTGCATCTTCAATGCTCTCACTGATGGAAGGAGGTTTTGGCTTAAAATCTCATGATACATGGCCACGTTCATTCTTCCCTTAACACGGATCAGTCGGCCTGTCCCCTTTGCAGAAAAACAGCCCCAAAGCATGATATTTCCACCCCCATGCTTCACAGTAGATATGGTGTTCTTGGAATGCAACTCAGCATTCTTCTTCCTCCATACATGAGGAGTTGAGTTTCTACCAAAAAGTTCTATTTTAGTTTCATCTGACCATATGATATTCTCCCAAGCTTCTTCTGGATCATCCATATGCTCTCTGGCAAACTTCAGAAGGGCCTGGACGTGTACTGGCTTAAGCGGGGGGACACACCTGGCACTGCAGGATTTGGGTCCCTCTCTGTGTAGCCTTTGTTACTTTTTGCTCACTGTTCTCATGATCATTTTGACCCCACAGGATGACATCTTTTGGAGCCCTAGACTGAGGGAGATTATCAATGGTCTTGTATGTCTTCCATTGTCTTACAATTGCTCCCACATTTGATTTATTCATGTCAACCCGCTTGACTATTGTAGACTCACTCTTCCCAGCATGGTGCAGGTCTACAATTTTCTTCCTGATGTCCTTCAACAGCTCTTTGGTCTTGGCTGTGGTTGAGTTTGGAGTCTGACTGTTTGAGGCTGTGGACAGGTGTCTTTTATACAGATAACGAGTTCCAACAGATGCCATTAATACAGGTAACAGGTGAATGACAGAAGAGCTTCTTAAAGAAGAAGTTACAGGTCTGTGAGAGCCAGGAATCGTGCTTGTTTGTGAGTGACCAAATACTTGTTTTGCACCATAATTTACAAATAAATTCTTTAAAAATCCTACAATATGATTTTCTGGATTTATTTATTTATTTATTTATTTTTTTCTCATTTTGTCTCTCATAGTTGAAGTGTACCGATGTTGAAAATCATGGGCGCAATTTGGTGGGGGATAGGGGGGACATGTCCCCCCCACCTTTTCAACCAGGGGGGACAGAATATGGTATGCCCCCCCCCCCCCCACCTTCTGGCATATATGTGTGGACTTGAAACATGCTATGCCAGTCTTATGTGCAAAACCATGTCAGAATAGTATCTTTGTATCTTTCTACGCATGTGGTGATACCTTATTTACACCAGGATGTTAATAAAATCAGTGCTGGCTATTCTCAGAATAAAGTACTTATATCCACAGTTTCAAATTGTATAAGTCAAATGGTGTCCACTTTATGGTCTCTAAACATTAAAATTACTGTTCTGGATGCTCAGAATGCATCTGAGCTTATCTAGAAACCGTTGGCTTCTGGCCTAAAGCGGCCCCCAGCCCCCCAGCCTATGGGCTTCGGCCCTGTGGGCCTCGCACTTTACCCCCTCCTCCCTCTCCCCAATTTCTAGTTCCAAATTGTGCCCTTGTTGAAACTTACAGACCTCTCTCATCTTTCTAAGTACAACCCCTGGCAAAAATTATGGAATCACTGGCCTCTGAGGATGTTCATTCAGTTGTTTAATTTTGTAGAAAAAAAGCAGATCACAGACATGACACAAAACTAAAGTCATTTCAAATGGCAACTTTCTGGCTTTAAGAAACACTATAAGAAATCAAGAAAAACAATTGTGGCAGTCAGTAACGGTTACTTTTGCAGACCAAGCAGAGGGAAAAAAATATGGACTCACTCAATTCTGAGGAATAAATTATGGAATCACCCTGTAAATTTTCATCCCCAAAACTAACACCTGCATCAAATCAGATCTGCTCATTAGTCTGTACCTAAAAAGGAGTGATCACACCTTGGAGAGCTGTTGCACCAAGTGGACTGACATGAATCATGGCTCCAACATGAGAGATGTCAATTGAAACAAAGGAGAGGATTATCAAACTCTTAAAAGAGGGTAAATCATCACACAATGTTGCAAAAGATGTTGGTTGTTCACAGTCAGCTGTGTCTAAACTCTGGACCAAATACAAACAACATGGGAACGCTGTTAAAGGCAAACATACTGGTAGACCAAGGAAGACGTCAAAGCGTCAAGACAGAAAACTTAAAGCAGTATGTCTCAAAAATTGAAAATGCACAACAAAACAAATGCGGAATGAATGGCAAGAAACTGGAGTCAACGTCTGTGGCCGAACTGTAAGAAACCGCCTAAAGGAAATGAGATTTACATACAGAAAAGCTAAACAAAAGCCATCATTAACACCTAAACAGAAAAAAAACAAGGTTACAATGGGCTAAGGAAAAGCAATCGTGGACTGTGGATGACTGGATGAAAGTCATATTCAGTGATGAATCTTGAATCTGCATTGGGCAAGGTGATGATGCTGGAACTTTTGTTTGGTGCCGTTCCAATGAGATTTATAAAGATGACTGCCTGAAGAGAACATGTAAATTTCCACAGTCATTGATGATATGGGGCTGCATGTCAGGTAAAGGCACTGGGGAGATGGCTGTCATTACATCATCAATAAATGCACAAGTTTATGTTGATATTTTGGACACTTTTCTTATCCCATCAATTGAAAGGATGTTTGGGGATTATGAAATCATTTTTCAAGATGATAATGCATCTTGCCATAGAGCAAAAACTGTGAAAACATTCCTTGCAAAAAGACACATAGGGTCAATGTCATGGCCTGCAAATAGTCCGGATCTTAATCCAGCCAGAGGTGGTGCAACAAAATATTAGTGATGTGTTGGAGCGTTCTTTTGTTTTTCATGATTCCATAATTTTTTCCTCAGAATTGAGTGATTCCATATTTTTTTCCCTCTGCTTGGTCTAAAAAAGTAACCGTTACTGACTGCCACAATTTTTTTTTCCTGATTTCTTATAGTGTTTCTTAAAGCCAGAAAGTTGCCATGTGAAATGACTTTAGTTTTGTGTCATGTATGTGATCTGCTTTTTTTGTACAAAATTAAACAACTGAATGAACATCCTCCGAGGCCGGCGATTCCATAATTTTTGCCAGGGGTTGTAGGAGAACTTGCACAATAAAAGGCGGATCCAGCGTTTTTTAGGGGCTGAAGCCCCCTCCTGATTTCTCCAGACACCACTTTGGCTTTCTTTTTGTGTTGCTGTTTCACTCTCCACTCGTTTTGGATATTACTTTCACTCCATACTTTTACTTAAAGTACATTTTATATGAGAAATTTACTTTTGATACTTAAGTACAGTAAATGTCAGATACTTTAAGACTTTTGCTCAAGTCATATTTTTAAAGGAGACTTAACTTTTACTAAAGTAATTTTATGCTACAATACTTGTTCTTTCACTCAAGTATCACTTTTAGATACATTATACAAGACTGCCATTTTTGTTGCATTATTAATATGTTTACACATATGCAGTATATTTTTTATACATATTTACATTAATACAGCTGAAATGTTACTGGATGCTACGGCACAAAGCTGCCCAAAACAGAACCACTTCATCCTTGGCTAACACACAACCCTCCCACTATGTTTAATCCATATTAGGTCCAAATTGTTTGATTTAAATCAGGGGTGGGCAACTTGTTCCAGAAAGGGCCAAGAGGGTGCAGGTTTTCTTTGCAGCCACTGACTCCACCAGCTGATGTCACTGATTAATATCACTTTGAGCAGATGAAATCAGTTAATCAGTTCGCTAACGTTCTGTCTGTACGTACACCTCGCTCTGATATTTTCCTGTACAGACCTCGCACTCGGTTAATAATCGTTTATTATATATCGGCATCACAAATTTTTTAGTCCCTGATATGTGTGTCGATATTGGCCCACAAAAAATCCATATAAGTTGGGCTTTACTAGCACTACATGTGAACAAGTAAGCCACTTAAACAGCTTAACAAAATACTGTTATATTCAAAGCAATGTCAGTGTATTACACTGCTCAACACAATTTTTCTTGCATGGCCTTTTTCAACGGATGTTTGGTAAATTGAGGGAGCTGAATCTGAATCTGGTGTCAGTTTTTGCCAATCACATCATGTTTGTGAGATATAAAAACATACAACCCCAATTCCAATGAAGTTGGGACGTTGTGTAAAATATAAATAAAAACAGAATACAATGATTTGCAAATCCTCTGCAACCTATATTCAACTGAATACACGACAAAGACAAGATATTTAATGTTCAAACTGTTAGACTTTATTGTTTTTGTGCAAATATGCAACACGTTTCAAAAAAGCTGGGACAGTGGTATGTTTACCACTGTGTTACATCACCTTTCCTTCTAACAACACCTCAATAAGCGTTTGGGAACCGAGGACACTAATTGTTGAAGCTTTGTAGGTGGAATTCTTTCCCATTCTTGCTTGATGTACGACTTCAGTTGTTCAACAATCCGGGGTCTCTGTCAGTCATTTTCAGTGGGTGACAGGTCTGGACTGCAGGCAGGCCAGTCTAGTAGCCACGCTGTTGTAACACGTGCAGAATGTGGCTTGGCATTGTCTTGCTGAAATAAGCAGGGACGTCCCTGAAAAAGACGTTGCTTCGGTGGCAGCATGTGTTGCTCCAAAACCTGGATGTACCTTGCAGCATTGATGGTGCCATTACAGATGTGTAAGTTGCCCATGCAATGTGCACTAACATACCCCCATACCATCACAGATGCTGGCTTTTGAACTTTGCGCTGGTAACAATCTGGATGGTCTTTTGTTCAGAGGACATGACGCCCATGAGTTCCAAAAACAATTTGAAATATGGACTAATCAGACCACAGCACAATTTTCCACTTTGCGTCTGTCCATTTCAAATGAGCTCGGGCCCAGAGAAGGCGACAGCATTTCTGGATGTTGTTGATGTATGGCTTTCGCTTTGCATGTTAGAGTTTTAACTTATACTTGTAGATGTAGCGACGATCTGTGTGAATTGACAATGGTTTTCTGAAGTGTTCCTGTGCCCACGCGATAAGATCCTTTACACAATGATGTCATTTTTAATGCAGTGCCACCTGAGGGATCAAAGGTCATGGGCATTCAATGTTGGTTTTTGGCCTTGCTGCTTGCGTGTAGAAAGTTCTCCAGATTCTCTGAATCTTCTGATTATATTATGGACCGTAGATGATGGAATCCCTGAATTCCTTCCAACTGAACATTGAGAAACATTGTTCTTAACTGTTGGACTATTTTTTAATGCAGTTGTTCACAAAGTGGTGATCTTTGCCCCATCTTTACTTGTGAACGACTGAGACTTTTGGGGATGCTCCTTTTATAGCCAATCATGAATGTCTTCAGTTCCCAAATGCTTATTGAGTGTGGTTAGAAGGAAAGGTGATGTAACAGTGGTAAACATACCACTGTCCCAGCTTTTTTGAAATGTGTTGCAGGCACCTGTTTCAAAATGAGCAAATATTTGCACAGTTTGAACATTAAAGATTTTGTCTTTGCGACGTATTCAATTGAATATAGGTTGAAGAGGATTGCAAATCATTGTACTGTTTTTAATTTACATTTTACACAACATCCCAACTTCATTGAAATTGGGGTTGTATTTCTCATATCAAGCATTGAAACAAACGCTGCAGTCTAGCACACCTCTTCGGCACCATAAATAATATTATGGCTTTTTGCAAACCTGGTTTAAAAACTATGCTTTGGAAGCTGCTTCTGTGCATGAATAGTGGCATCAAACTCATGAGTGAATGAGCAACTTTTGGGTAATCCATCAATACGGAACATTTCAAAAAAACGTGCTGTGATAGAGGAAATCTGAGGTCAGATTTGGATTCAGCACCCCAAATTACCCCAAATCAGCTCACAAAGTCCATGCAAGAAAAAAAAATGTTGTTGCTGTTGACCAGTGTTCTTCGTAGTCCATGTCAGTGTCAGAGAATGACTCACCAGGGCTGAAATCACAGAATACTAGGGGGAAAAAAAATCATGTCTAGTAGAGTGATGATTCCATTTTTGAATCTAATATGTATGCAAAGCCACAAGCTCATTTGTAGATGACATATTTCAAAACAAACATTATTTATTCTCTGATAACTTAATAAATTTGTACTCCTAAACTTGTAGAACCAACAACCAAATCCCTGCAAGGTTACGTGCAGTTAACGCTTTTTGTTCTTGTGTGCAATGTGTGCATGTAAATGTGACGTGCTTTTAGTACCTAAAAATATGATTGTTCAAGCCCTGCGCAACAGTGTTATTATATAAATCATTTTTTTTCTAAACTTCAACACATTTTCATCCCAACCAATCTGTTATGTGACACACAGTGACGCTGATGACATTTTATCCTCATTGGATACATGTGTGCCATCTCTATGGGAGCTATTTGCTTTATACAGTAGATAAATGATTTCCCTTTTCATTCATACAGTTTTGGTAATGGTTATTGGCATTCCACCTCTAATTGCAACAAAATCTTAACGCGTCACTATAGTGTCACTTGAGATGAGTCTGGAATGTAAATACAGGGTAATTTTAAACTTTCTTTTTGAGAAAAGTTGCAAAAAAAAAGAGGAACAAATAAATACTTTTTTTTAATTTACACTCCTTCACAAAAGTGCCATATATAGTCTTGTTGAGAAACTGTATGAAACTGCATGAATATGCATAATCTGTGAAACTAAAACAACACGGTGGGGTTGAAAGTATGATCTGGTGATGTTTTATGTTTGATGGATTACAAAGGAGAACCTTGTTAACTAAATCTAAAACCTCGGTCCAACCGAATAATAAAGCCATGAATAATGAGCCACGTATGGACTTGCCAGAAATTTCAGTGATTATTTGAATAATGATCCATGTATAATCTATCACGTATCCACTACGAAGAAGCCTCTATGGGCCATGACTGACCTGTCATTTGAGCCCTGTCCAGCCTTGAATGGCTCATGTCCATGTAACGTGATGTTGGTGCATGCTTAGGCATGGTTTTGGTCCAATCCTCCAGCCCTCCTACACTTGTCCCTTTAAAGTATGGGTTTTCAATCCACAGCATCCATTCAAGATGTCACATTTTTAAATGCAGTCCAAAAGACGCTCTGCACAGTCCACCGGTGTGCTCATCCGTGCATCTGGCTGCTGTTCAGAGTTATTAAATGCAGCAGTTCTGCGTGTGCACCCAGCTCCCTGTGACTAAAAAAATATGGCCACTTTAATTATATACACCTGCACCAGTGTGGATCACCCACCCACCCCCCCCAAAAAAAGATCCACTAACACAAAACCCATCTATAACCAGACCAGCTAGAACCGAACCATGGGTTCCTGCGCAGTTGCCTCTGGGCTTCTTCTCACTGGCTTTATTTCTTCCATGGTTAACAGTCATTTTGACACCGTGATCCAACTTTTAACTTTGTGTTCGTCCGTTATTGTCTGCAAAATCACTCTTTTGCGCACTGGCGTTCTGTATAAATGCTCATCTTGAGTCATTGCGCCAGTGCGCACACAGCGCAGCTCATCTGATCCATTATAACAAGATGTTAAATCTATCATAACCATACTTTACAGCTGCTTATAAAGAAAGAATGAACAAGTGACTGTTTTACCAAGCTATTACAATATAAACATTACAAATAATTACAACCCTGATTCCAATGAAGTTGGGATGTTGTGTAACATGTAAATAAAAACAGAATACAATGATTTGCAAATCCTCTTCAACCTATATTCACTGAAGTCGTACATCAAGCAAGAATGGCCAAGAATTCCACTTACAAAGCTTCAACAATTAGTGTCCTCAGTTCCCACATGTTTATTGAGTGTTGTTAGAAGGAAAAGTGATGTACCACAGTGGTAAACATACCACTGTCCCAGCTTTTTTGAAACATGTTGCAGGTATCCATTTCAAAATGAGCAAATATTTGCACAAAAACAATAAAGTTTATCAGTTTGAACATTAAATATCTTGTCTTTGTGGTGTATTAGATTGAATATAGGTTTAAGAGGATTTGCAAATCATTGTGTTCTGTTTTTATTTACATTTCACACAACGTCCCAACTTCATTGGAATTGGGGTTGTACCTTTTAGGCTGTTCCAAATATGTTCTCCACCTCATGCAGCATGAGAGAGATGGAAAAATGGGTCCCGGTGGCCCTATGTGATTCCAGAAGTGATTAGAAGTGTTTTCAACATCTCAACTCTGACAGAAAATGATTAATCTGCTACAAAATAATAATTATTTTATATACAGTGTCCAGTGCACAAAGCAGTTGGGATTGTCACGACAAAGTGCGTGAGAAGACAGAGCCAAAATAGCCTGTCTAAAATAGCCTGACCTGTCCTCGTAGCCGCCAGGTGCTCAGATAATAGGCTTTTAACAGTGTCATCCTCACCACAGACATGCCTCTAAAATCCTTGTTTGGCCTCGTAGTAACTTGTGCATGAACTGGCCCATGCTGTTGTTGCTAAATTTTGAACTTCTTGAAATTAGTGCCACGCTCAGAGATGAGCCTCGTTAGCCGAATATTCTGCCTCTAAGAGCCTCAGAGAGCCACTATTCTCCCACGATTGTTGAATAACTGCACTCGTGCCAAAAAAACAACAACAAAAAACATGCTATGTGGCTCCATTATTCATCGCTCATTGTTCGGTGGGACCAGGGTTTAATATAACACAGAGCCTGTGTCCAGAATTGATCACTATTCTGTATTTTTTTTTCTTCTTCTAACATTTCTTAACATAATGTTGCTCTGTTGTGTAATGTAATATATATATATATATATATATATATATATATATATATATATATGTATTATACCTAGTCAAATTTACAAAAATATGAAATTATTTAAATAATTTGCCAGACTATTATTGTTACAATTTTGTTAATTATATTAAATTAAATTCTATTAAATTAAATATAAAATTTCCTGATCAAGCTGCTGTATTAGAGGAAGAGTGAAGATTTGAACTGCTTTTCCTTTCGATTTGTCCAATTTGCTGCTAAACGTTCAAAGCTTTTTGTTCTTTTGTTCCATGCACATACTTTGTTCACTTGGTGACCAGAAAAATAGACACCAACTCACTGCCTTTGACATGCCTGCAGCATCTCATTGGTAAAACTCTGTGTGTAAGTCAGCGTTTCAACAAAACTGATATGCGAATGTTTAAATTCTTCTCAAAAGTACCCTGTGAGGTTGTGTTGCATGTTACTTTAAATGTTCCTGTGATATCTTTGTATAAGAACTTTTCCCTTTAGTATAATGTAATGTTCAAAAATGGATCAGCCTGTATTGCTGAATACCCACAGAGCAGCTGCACATATTTTACTCTTACTAATCTCCTCACAAGGAAAGGATGGGAACTACAAAGGCACCCAGAGTGCAGACCTCTGCCAGTAGTCCACTCTTCTATGATCTGCTACCACTATTTGTTACCATACAATTACTGAATTAAGATCAATCAATCAATCAATCAATTTTTTTATATAGCGCCAAATCACAACAAACAGTTGCCCCAAGGCGCTTTATACTGTAAGGCAAGGCCATACAATAATTATGTAAAACCCCAACGGTCAAAACGACCCCCTGTGAGCAAGCACTTGGCTACAGTGGGAAGGAAAAACTCCCTTTTAACAGGAAGAAACCTCCAGCAGAACCAGGCTCAGGGAGGGGCAGTCTTCTGCTGGGACTGGTTGGGGCTGAGGGAGAGAACCAAGAAAAAGACATGCTGTGGAGGGGAGCAGAGATCGATCACTAATGATTAAATGCAGAGTGGTGCATACAGAGCAAAAAGAGAAAGAAACAGTGCATCATGGGAACCCCCCAGCAGTCTACGTCTATAGCAGCATAACTAAGGGATGGTTCAGGGTCACCTGATCCAGCCCTAACTATAAGCTTTAGCAAAAAGGAAAGTTTTAAGCCTAATCTTAAAAGTAGAGAGGGTGTCTGTCTCCCTGATCTGAATTGGGAGCTGGTTCCACAGGAGAGGAGCCTGAAAGCTGAAGATGTCCTCCATATGAAAACTTATGTATCTTATTCCATTGGATCCAAAGTTTATCCAGAATTCCTAAACATTCATAGCTAATTATTACAACAAATATGCCCAATTTTTATTTCATAAAGATTTTTCATATTTCTAACAAATTAATGAAAATGTCTAAAATAAATACAATCCTGTACCCACCACCACCACCACCATCTGAATCTGCTCCAGATTTTAAGTGGTTCTTCTTTTGTCTATGCTCCACAACCCAAAAAATGTTCTTTCAATTTAACTAGGTAGGTTTTGAGTAATGCTGCTGACAGACAGGCCGACAATGAACCTAACAATAGTGAACATATAACCAACTTGGTGCTAGTAATTGAAGTAATGTTAAAGGAGGATCAACGTCAACTGTAGTGACAGTGTTTATGTTTCACTGGTCGCTGAGAGTGTATGGTACTGTATATTTTCCAGGAAATCTTTGGTTATTTTGATCAACTGTAAAGTGAGAAATGAACAGGAAATTTGTGTCAATTCTTGAGCTTGTTTTTGACTTGCCTTTGTATCAAAAATTCAATGTGAACAATCTGTCAGAAGAATCATGTGTTTTTGTGAATGGTAAAATGTCCGAATGGTCATTAATAAATGGTATGTCATTAATAAATGGTGTGAACAATGAAGTACAAAAACACGTCTGTATGTACCAAAAACATCCGGTAACTGAACACATAGAAGAAAAAGCAAAAGTAAGTACAATGTACTGCATATGGATAGAAGGTGTTACAAACTGAAGTAAAACAAGAAAAAAGAGAATAACATATTATGACTATTTTACTAACATATTCTTAGGTTATAAAGGAGATGTTATGTTTTTAACAACCTTAGTCATGATCAAGTATGTATCTTGAATAATGGGCTACAAAACAGTCTAGGCCCGGTACGGTTTATATGGAATGGTTTAATGTGATGGTATGATACAAAGTAATTCTTAGTTTAACCCTCTGGTGTCCAGTATTTTTCTAGATTTCAACTCAATTTATTTAATTTATAATTCAATTTATTTCTTTTATATAGCACCAAATCATAACAAAGCTGCCTCAAGGCGCTTCACACAAGTAAGGTCTAACCTTACCAACCCCTCGAGCAAGCAAACAGGTGACAGCGGTAAGGAAAAACTCCTTGTGATGATATGAGGAAGAAACCTCGAGCAGACCAGACTCAAACGGGTGACCCACTGCTTAGGCCAGGGGTGTGCAACGAGGGCAGAGACACTGCAGATTTTCCTTGCAACCAATCATCTCAGCAGGTGGGTTTCTGATGAGCTTCTCTCCTTTTCAATTTTTCAATTTATTTTCATTTATAACGCGCCAAATCACAACAGAGTTGCCTCAAGGCGCTTCACACAAGTAAGGTCTAACCTTGCTAACCCCCAGAGCAACAGTGGTAAGGAAAAACTTCCTCTGAGGAAGAAACCTCAAGCAGACCAGACTCAAAGGGGTGACCCTCTGCTTGGGCCATGCTACAGTAAGCTCAAAGTGATTTTCCAGCCTATCAAGTAGAATATGATGACCCACGGTATCAAATGCAGCACTGAGATTTAACAGCACCAGAATCGTAGTGGTGTCCGAATCCATTGTAAGCAGAAGATCATTCACCACTTTAGTGAGAGCCGTCTCTGTGGAATGATATTTTCTAAAAGCAGACTGCAGTGGCTCAAAGAGATTATTCTCAGTAAGGTAGTCCACGAGCTGCTGTGACACCACGTTTTACAGAATATTAGAGCAAAATGATAGATTTGATATTGGCCGATAGTTTTTCAATACACTAGGGCCAAGATTAGGTTAATCACTGCAAATTTGAAACATTTAGGAACAGATCCAGAAGTTAAACACCTGGTTGTCAATGAAATCACCTGCCGAGACACCTGAACATTAATGAAATCCCCTGCTGAGGACATTGGTAGAAAGGAAAACCTGCAGTGTCTCAGCAGTTCATGGCACATGATTGCCCACCCCTGACTTAGGCCATTCTAGCAGTTACAAGATTTTTGCAAAGTTTTACAAAGCTGAAGAAATAGAAAACAGAAAGTCAAACAACACAACTTTACAAAAGAAAAAAAAAAGATTAAGTTGATGAGAAGTCCACACAGGTGTTTCCCCTCTCCAAGATGTGGGGCCCACACTGGTACAAGCATGTGTCATGTGGTTGTCAGTTAATGACCCATATGATGGACGGACCATGTGGACATTGCAATCGCGTGTCACGTGACTGTCAGGTCTGATGGCGCGCTGGGCGTGGAACACCACGTCATATGGGGTTTATATGGGATCTATATGGGACCATGCTTTTGTGAGCTGCCAGTGGGAGCTATCAGCAGAATGGGATGTACAGCACAGGATGCCTGATTGGTCTCCTCCCAGCACTGGCATGCTGGAGCCAGTCCACAGCTGAGTTTTTATTTTTATCTCTGTTGTGGCGGTGTGGGCTCATTACTGCCCAGTAATTTCACCTCCAGAGGGACATGCTGAATATGTCATGATGGGTGTTCCACAGCTCTGATATCCTGGCCAGCTGTGTTTGGTGGGAGTGTGCGCACAATGCGCGCACCTGCACATCTCATAGCTGTGATGATCATAATGTCTCATATATATAGTCATTCCCTCCCTTGGGTGACACAATGTATGTGACGTCCATCATGGACATGACCTCGACAATGTTGGGGGGGGGGGGGGACAACACACTGGCATGCCATTCGTATCGCTCGGGGGGGCAGGACTTGCACGTCATTCATGTTGCTCGTGAGGGTATACGGCACACTTGCACGCCATTTGTGTTGCTTGGGAGGCAGACATGACACACTGACTGCCCTTTGAGCTTTCGCTACCTCAACTGCACATCAATGGTGTCCTGGGCCAGATATTGGCACTGGCTGCGCGACTGGGCCAACATTTTCTAATGGCCCCATGACTGCTGTTGGAGGTTTGTGGGTGGCATGTCAATTCTGGCCGAGTGTGGGTCATATGGCCATTCGGGCGCCATTTGCCCTCATTCAGTCGCTGGTGTGAAGGCTAGCTTGTTCGCGACATTCGGCCAGGGTTCGGCGTGGCCGATCATTTCCTGCAGCCCCTCGATTATGTTAAAACTACTGCACGGATTTGTTGAAATTTTCACCACAGATACGAGGGTAGGCTGAAAAGTTCTAAGGCTCCCCATGAAGGAGTAATGCATTAACTGTTATGTTTCGGACACGGTCGGAGCACCGACCCAGCGTTTGAAAGGACCCAGCATAAAATAAGCAGAGCACGGTTCAAAAGATAACAGAATTTAATAAACATAACAGTGTGTGCAGTGCTAAACAACTAAAAAGTCCGCGGTCTGGTGAGGTGGAAACATGGCGCGCTCTCAACAGCGCAAACGGTCCGGAGCCACAGCAGTTCGGACCCAGGGACCCCGCCGACACCCCCCAGGTGGCCGCGACAAACCAAGTCTGTGAAGAAAGAAAACATGAGGTGAGTCCAACTCCACACAGAGAGACACAACTCAAAGGTGCACGCAATCAGCAAACACTTCCTGGCTTAAATCTATACATCAGCTTCTCACCCTGCAGGCACGGAACAACTCAGTTCAAATCTCCACTGCAGCAGAAGCTGATTAGACAATTAGCATAACGTGACAGCTCACTAACACAAGGTGTGAGGGACACCTAATCCACTGTCATTACTTCATAAAAGTCACCAAAAACCGAATTACCTCAGGAAGTGCGCTGAAGAGCGTGAGACCTCACCCAATCCTCCTTCACAGACTGTGGCATCAAACCTGGAGCGGTCTCTGCGTCCGTGATGGTGAGATTGTTCTCCTGACGTCGATCTCACACGTCTGCTCACAAGGTCGAGTCTCTGGCAATCACACACTGTGCATTCAAGGTTTAAATGCAGCAATCTCTGATCAAGACAAAATACACCACAGCTGTGAGTCCTGATGACCTGCATGTGAAAACAAGCCTCAGGTGTTCAGGGTGAGGTCCTAATGCTCAGCCACTCAGTCCTGAATGCATACCACCTGGTGGGAGAAACAGAAAACAAAAACCAAGCCAGCCAAACACCCCAGCCCACAACATTAACTGCATTATAGTGAGCCTTAGAACTTTTCAGCCTACCCTCGTACATATTAGGGCATGTGTAGCGGCTCCACTCTGCGTTGTGTTGTTATGACTCTGCCCATTCGCTCCCCTTGGGACGCAAACTCAACGAGCTCTGGCATGGGAGTCGGACTCTCTAACCAGATGGCTAAAACCCAGGGCTCTGGCCTTGTGACCAGAGAATCTTTTTGAGCTGTTGGGAGTGAGGTTTACTAACTACATCTGCACAGCGACAGCTGCTGGCCTCCGTTACACTCACCCCCCTAAACTCACTCCCATCCGGGTACATGGCACCATTGTAGCAGCTTCACTCTGCATTGTGATGTTATTGACTCCGCCCATTTGCTCCCCTCGGGACGTGAACTGACAAGCTCCGGCATGGGAGTCGGACTCTCTAACCAGAATGCTAAAACCCAGGGCTCTGGTCTTGTGACCAGAGAATCCTTTTGAGCTGTTGGGAGTGAGGTTTACTAACTACATCTGCACAGTGACACCTGCTGGCCTCCGTTACACATGGAAGACTCCATTAAATATTGGAGGTGATCTGGAGCCAGAGACAGATTCTGGATCAAGATTTCATTTGATATATACACACAGGGGCCTGTCTTAGGCCCCCAGCTTTTCTCCTTTTATATAGCACCACTTGGGCACGTAGTGCAACGTTTTGAGATTACCATTCATTGCTATGCTGATGACATTCAGTTGTACATGCCGATAACTGCTGGTAATCTTGTACACAAACAGCCCTTAAAGGATTGCCTTGCGTCAGTGAAAGTTGGATGACCAGCAATTTCTTTCTCTTAAACTTGGACAAGACTGAAATGATGGTTCTTGGTCCAGCGAGACATCGGCATCAGTTTGACAAGCTAACGCTTAACCTAGGCTCGTTCATCATACATCATATTAGCAAAGTGAGAAACCTAGGGGTGATTTTTGATCCCACGCAATCCTTCGACCTACACATTAGAGATACTATGAGGACTGCTTTTTTCCACCTGCGAAATATAACGAAGATTCATCCCATCTTGTCTATGGCTGATGCAAAGACCTTGATTCACATAAATCAATCATATGTAAGGGTCCCTTCACACATAACATGAAGTTGGGCGAAAGAAGCAGGAACCAGTCGAAAAACAGCAACAAAAAAAAAGCGATTGGCGAACAGCGAAAGATTCCATGGACAATACAATAATTATCCTTCTCCTCGACGTACACCAGGAAGTAATGAAGTGACATAGATTACTTTTTCTTCCTTTTATTTTTTATATGAATGACCTGATGCGCTCATACCATGAACACATCAGCCGGATCCATGTGTCCCTCTGGCCAGTGGTGACCACGTTGCAAAGGTGATATGTGTTTTTAATTATTACCATGCAAGGAGAGCCCGCCGATGCACAAACCTCACAGTGACAATGATATTCTGCTTGGCACAATATGTGTTTATCAGCTGTGCGTAGCGATGATGCGGTGGTCAAGTGCAGCTTTAACTGCAGCTCATCGCCGAGCATGCAGAGATGTGGTTGGGGTGATGCAGTTTGCTTTTATTTTTCCCCATGTCGTCATCGTTTGCAGACACGCATGTAGCACCGTGCCTTGGAAGGGTGGGTGATCGGAGCACATGTGACAATATATCATCCAACCCATGATGTGATTACATATTCAGTCACAGCTCCAGGCTGTGGGGCAGTTGAGCTGGCCACTGTGATTTTTCTGTGAGGCTGTCAGTCAGGCTGGGACATGACGGACGGATCAAGTGTTGCTTTCAGTTTGAGTTAAGGAAGATAATTTTAGAAAAAATTTTATTTGAAATGGAATAAACAAATAATCCTCTTCAGCCCAGGCAAAACTATAATCTTTCTTTACACGTTTTACAAACTTCATGTCTTAACAGTAGCAAGGCTCCCATTTTGACTTAAATGGGAATTGGTTGGTAATTCATGTAAATACAGTTTGTCCACAGTAAATGGACTGCATTTATATAGCGCTTTTCCATCTGCATCAGACGCTCAAAGCGCTTTACAATTATGCCTCACGTTGCTGCCATACAAGGCGCTCACTACACACCGGGAGCAATAGGGGATTAAAGGCCTTGCCCAAGGACCCTTAGTGATATTCCAGTCAGGCGGGGATTTGAACCCATGATCTTCTGGACTCAAGCCCAACACCTTAACCACTAGACCATCACCTCCCCACAGTAGGTTCTGTGATGAATGATATGTGCGCAACTTAATCATCGGTCTTATCAGACTGTTTCACCGTACAGCAAAGTACAGAATAGTTGGGAGGGAGAGGATTAAAATGTGTGAAGTACCAAGTATTCCAATATTTTTTGAGGGCAATTGAGAAACACTGAGGAGCAGCATCTTACATCTCATATATAGTGCCGCAAAAAAGAGAATATTTAGAGTGGAATCCTGCAAATGGTGATACAGACATCAAATTTGGCACAAACAATCCATAAGCATGAACGCTTTTGGAAAAAAAAAATACAACTTGATAAAAATTAATTAAAAACATAAAATCCAGCTTCCTGATTAAGTGGTGTAGAGGAGGATTAAAAAGACAACCTGAAAGTTCAGCTACAATTTGACAGAAAGTACATCTGAGATGAAAGCCTAGATTTGATGTTTTGGTGAAACAAACTTGTACTTCTTCATAATTGATGTAAATAAAGTCCAACACATATTCAGTGACTTGGAAATGTTCATGTTTCCATCCCCTGACTTGTCTAAAGAAAACTGGCAATAAAACTGATTATTATTTACAGGTTTATCACGTTTTAGTGATATGCTTTCAGTTTGAGTTTGAGGAAGATAATTTTAGAATTTTTTATTCTTTATTTTTTTGTATTTCTTGTATTTATGCAAGATTTGAATGTCCACTTTCCTCTCAAAAACCACAAGAGTCACATGAAAACCTCCCAGACTGCATAAGTAGGAACCAACTCCTCCTCAGAAGCAGACCTCGAGACCATCAACCACGGTTAATCAGAAGTAATGATGGCTCCAGAGGATTACACGTGCAAACACACACACACACACACACACACACACACACACACACACACACACACACACACACACACACACACACACACACACACACACACACACACACACACACACACATCGAGAACTATAGAATAACTTCCAAGATCCAGTGATAACACTCCAAACTACATACAACCCCAATTCCAATGAAGTTGGGACGTTGTGTAAAATGTAAATAAAAACAGAACACAATGATTTGCAAATCCTCTTCAACCTATATTCAACTGAATACAACACAAAGACAAAATATTTAATGTTCAAACTGATAAACTTTATTGTTTTTGTACAAATATTTGATCATTTTGAAATGGATGCCTGCAACACATTTCAAAAAAAGCTGGGACAGTGGTATGTTTACCACTGTGTTACATCACCTTTCCTTCTAACAACACTCAATAAGTGTTTTGGAACTGAGGACACTAATTGTTGAAGCTTTGTTGGTGGAATTCTTTCCCATTCTTGCTTGATGTACGACTTCAGTTGTTCAACAGTCCAGGGTCTCTGTTGTCGTATTTTGCACTTCATAATGCACCACACATTTTCAATGGGTGACAGGTCTGGACTGCAGGCAGGCCAGTCTAGTACCTGCACTCTTTTACTATGAAGCCATGCTGTAGTAACACATGCAGAATGTAGCTTGGCGTTGTCTTGCTGAAATAAGCAGGGACGTCCCTGAAAAAGACGTTGCTTGGATGGTTGCATGTGTTGCTCCAAAACCTGGATGTACCTTTCAGTATTGATGGTGCCATCACAGATGTATAAGTTGCCCATGCCATGGGCACTAACACACCCCCATACCATCACAGATGCTGGCTTTTGAACTTTGCGCTGGTAACAATCTGGTTTGTCTTTTTCCTCTTTTGTGCGGAGGACACGACATCCATGATTTCCAAAAATAATTTGAAATAAGGACTCATCAGACCACAGCACACTTTTCCACTTTGCGTGTGTCCATTTCAAATGAGCTCGGGCCCAGAGGAGGCGACGGCATTTATGGATGTTGTTGTTGTATGGCTTTCGCTTTGTATGGTAGAGTTTTAACTTACACTTGTAGATGTAGCGACGAACTGTGTTAACTGACAATGGTTTCCTGAAGTGTTCCTGAGCCCACGAGATAAGATCCTTTACACAATGATGTCAGTTTTTAATGCAGTGCCGCCTGAGGGATAGAAGGTCACGGGCATTCAATGTTGGTTTTTGGCCTTGCTGCTTATGTGTAGAAAGTTCTCCAGATTCTCTGAATCTTCTGATTATAATCTGGACTGTAGATGATGGAATCCCTAAATTCTTTGCAATTGAACATTGAGAAATGTTCTTAAACAGTTGGACTATTATTTCACGCAGTTGTTCACAAAGTGGTGATCCTCGCCCCATCTTTGCTTGTGAACAGCTGAGCCTTTTGGGGATGCTCCTTTTATACCCAATGATGACACTCACCTGTTTCCAATTAACCTGTTCACCTGCGGAATATTCAAAACAGGTGTTCTTTGAGCATTCATCAACTTTCCCAGTCTTTTGTTGCCACTGTCCCAGCTTTTTTTGAAACGTGTTGCAGGCATCCATTTCAAAATGAGTGAATATTTGCACAAAAACAAAAAGGTCTGTCAGCTTGAACATTAAATATCTTGTCTTTGTGATGTGTTCAATTGAATATAGGCTGAAGAGGAGTTGCATACCATTGTATTCTGTTTTTATTTCTGTACTGATGGGGACTAGAAGGAGAGAGCATATTTCACCCATATTGGCCTCTCTTCATTAGCTTCCTGTTAATTCTAGAATAGAATTTAAAATTCTTCTTGTTACTTATAAGGTTTTGAATAATCAGGTCCTATCTTATCTTAGGGACCTCATTGTACCATATCACCCCAATAGAGCGCTTCGCTCTCAGACTGCAGGCTTACTTGTAGTTCCTAGGGTTTTTAAGAGTAGAATGGGAGGCAGAGCCTTCAGCTTTCAGGCTCCTCTCCTCTGGAACCAGCTCCCAGTTCGGATCAGGGAGACAGACACCCTCTCTACTTTTAAGATTAGGCTTAAAACTTTCCTTTTTGCTAAAGCTTATAGTTAGGGCTGGATCAGGTGACCCTGAACCATCCCTTAGTTATGCTGCTATAGACTTAGACGGCTGGGGGGTTCCCATGATGCACTGAGTGTTTCTTTCTCTTTTTGCTCTGTATGCACCACTCTGCATTTTATCCTTAGTGATTGATCTCTGCTCCCCTCCACAGCATGTCTTTTTCCTGGTTCTCTCCTTCAGCCCCAACCAGTCCAAGCAGAAGACTGCCCCTCCTTGAGCCTGGTTCTGCTGGAGGTTTCTTCCTGTTAAAAGGGAGTTTTTCCTTCCCACTGTTGCCAAGTGCTTGCTCACAGGGGGTCGTTTTGACCGTTGGGGTTTTTCCGTAATTATTGTATGGCTTTGCCTTACAATATAAAGCGCCTTGGGGCAACTGTTTGTTGTGATTTGGCGCTATATAAATAAAATTGTTTTGATTTGATTTGATTTTTATTTACATTTCACACAATGTCCCAACTTCATTGGAATTGGGGTTGTATGTTGCTCAATACATGAAACAAACAAAATGACATGGAATTTAAAATCACCATAGAAGCAAGGAAAGAGTCAAACGGTTACATTTGCTATTAAAAAGGTGTTTTGTATTATTGTATCAGTTACATTAATTATTAATCAATGATCAAAATGTAGCTGGCACCACGTCAAGTGAAGATTGGGAATAGGCATTGGTGCCATGCTTGACTACAGCCACAACATCATTGGGATCTGGATGGCAACACCCATACAGACAACCAATGCATCCCCACCTCTGGAAAGTAACCATCCATCTGTTGAAGCCAGATGAGGTGTTGACATCTCATTGGCTTTTTCCAGCTACTGAAGCACCTGCATGCTGGATCATGCACAGAGCAATGCAATACATGGCCAAAATGTCAAAGCTGACACACCTGTTTGACACAAAGTTATTCCAGCAGTACCCAAGGGCCCTCTAAATGGACCAAGTACCAAAGACGTTTAGCCATCGCCTTAGGTTCCAGGTTGTTTTTAATTCTCACAACCATCCAGTAAGGTCTGAAACACACAGCAAGGATCATGTTTGTGTGATGACTGCGGAGTGTGTTGATTTTCATTTAGGCATCCATGTTAACAGATTAAACCTTGCACACAGGCTGCACGAGGGAGTCCAGAAGTGTCCTCGATGCCCGTGTTGCATCACGTGTGTTGCACCCCTCTCCAGGGCCATGAAAAGTACAAATACAATTTTTCAAAATCATTTCAGCAATTGAAAAAAGTCACATGACTTCTGTCTAAGTGAGAAGAAGTCACTTTCTGCTGTTTCCAAACACGACTTATCTAAAACCATGGGGAGCTCTGTGACTCACAAGATCTGGTAATAAAAATCTAAAATAACAGAGTTGATGGTGAGTCTATATGTACTTACCAATTTCTGTTTTTAAGGTTATATATTATGAAACATGCCACACAAGGAGGGCTTTCATATACCTGCTGTGTGGTGGATGCACACTGTAAAATGTCACTGAACATGCAGAGAGTGTCGAACAACAGTTCTTATCAAACACCAATGATGTGCACAGATTGAGCAGCCACACAGCAAAAATACAGCTGAACACTAATAAGCTGTGTGAACAAGAGAAGCACACTAGTGTTCCTCTTGTTCACACACAACTTATTATGTCCGCCAAGGGCGTAACAAAATCATCATTATTTATTTCTCTGTCTGTCTGTCAGCAAGATTATTTCAAAACCACTGCACGGATTTTGATGAAGTTTTTACCACAGATAGATATTAGACTAAGGAAGACTCCATTAAATTTTGGAGGTGATCTGGATCAGGATTCCGAATCAAGTTTCACTTTATATAGGCTTTGAAAAATGACGTCAAAACGACTTCACAGATTCTCACCAAATTTTCACCACGGATACATATTAGCCCATGGAAGATGCCATTAAATTCTAGAGGCGATCCGGATCTGGATCACCTCCGGATCTGGATCAGTATTTCACTTTATTCGCGTAAGTACACGTTGAAGGATTATGTCAAAACTACTTCACAGATTCTCACCAAATTTGCAGCACAGATAGATATCAGGGCATGGAAGACACCATTGAATTTTGGAGGTGATCCAGATCCAGATCCGAATTCTGAATCAAGATTTCCCTTTATATAAGCTTTGAAGGATTACTTTAAAACCACTTCACGGATTCTCACAAAATTTGCCCCACGGATAGATATCAGGGCATGGAAGACTCCACTAAATTTTGGAGGTGATCCAGATCCGGATTCTGGATCAAGATTTCCCTTTATATAGGCTTTGAAGGATTACTTCAAAACCACTTGACGGATTCCCACCAAATGTACACCACGGATAGATATCAGGGCATGGAAGACTCCACTAAATTTTGGAGGTGATCTGGATCCAGATCCGGATTTTGGATCAAGATTTCCCTTTATATAGGCTTTGAAGGATTACTTCAAAACCACTTCACGGATTCTCACCAAATTTGCACCACAGATAGATATTAGGGCATGGAAGACTCCATTGAATTTTGGAGGTGATCCAAATCTGGATTGGCAGATGTCAGAAATCTCCGATCACTTTTGATAGTGATGCATTGAACCGTGGCTCCATGGTTCGGCACACATATGAAGCATGGATTAATTGCAAAGTTTATATAATTGTATGAAATTTTAACTTATTGTCATAGTGAACTGCTTTGAAATTACAGTTGTATGTAAAAGTTTGGGCACCCCGGATGATTTCCATCATTTTCCTTTATAAATTATTGGAGTTATTTTGGATCAGCAATTTCAGTTAAATATATCATAAAGCAGACAAACAAAGTGACATTTGAGAAGTGAAATGAAGTTTATAGGATTTACAGAAAGCATTCTTTAAACAGAATTAGGCAGTTGCATAAATTTGGACACCCCAACAGAAAAGAAGATTATCAGGGGTGACCAAACTTTTGCATACAACTGTAACAATTGCATAAATCTCAGTATATGATAGCCAAGGTTGGGTAGGATTACTTTGAAATGTAATCCAAAAGTAATCAGATTACAAGTAATCCAAATGTATGTACATACATGTAATCCACATGTATTCTTTCAAAGTAATCCTACCCAACCTTGATGATAGCAGTGAATTCGAAGCGGTCGTGCATGCACAGGAACATAGCATGTAAAAAGCAATCAGCCTGGTGCAGGAACAAAGCACACTGCAGTCCAAACACAGAAAAAAATCTCTCTGAAATATCAGGAGTTGAGTATGGAGTGTGTCCCACACCTTCCCTTCCAGTGTGCGAGTGCAGGTGGGGCTATAGGGTGGCTGATTGTCCACTGAGCTCGGGGTGGGGTGGGGGGTACTTTTCCTTACTGCTGCTCCACACAGAAAGCAAAGTTATATCCCCCACACCACTGTTTTTTTTGTTGTTTTTTTTTCTGCTGACCCAAAATAATTATCTCATCCACCACCCATAACCATGATGCAAACCTTTTGGCTTGTGAGCCAGAGCACCTCCATGATTTATGAAGCCTTCTTGCTTATTGCAGAGTAATTAAAATTTTATAGGCTCATCCCTCATCAAAAAAATGCATGCTGTTTTTTGAACATACATCATTGTGACATGCATTTATCGGGTTTAATGTCTTGTAAAAAAATAAATATTAAAAATGTCTAGTTACGTTAGTGGTGATGTCAGGCGCCATCAGTCAAATGTATCAGGATTCTGGCTTCCCTACAGCAGACAGGCGTCACATTTCTGCAGCAATGCCAGAAACAGACAAGTGCAAAATGGCTCACTGCAGGAAAAGCAACACAATTCAAACTCTATTGTGCACATCACTCGTGGCTGAGTACTGTGCAACCTACAGAAACATAATTAAGTACAGAGGGCAAAAGAAGCATGAAAACATAACGGAAGTTTTTTTTTTTTTTTTTTTTTTTGCTGAACAATCTTAACGTTATTAACATTTTGTGTATTTAATCTCAGCAAACTAGTTTTGCTGCAGTTAATTCAGTCACACAGCTGCTGCTCAGTGTCAGGCTCCATTCTGAGCTGCTGGCATCTCATCCCTTTTGCTCAAGAGACAACTCATGCAGCACTTTTTCTGGCATTTTATTGTGACCTGAGTGGAAATGTTTCAAGTGTGGTTCCTCTGTTGTCGAAGCAGCACTATACTGCTGAGTGTGGTGAGAACACCAGCTGGATTTATTTTAAATATGTGTGAGTGTTTTATAAAAACACTCTCACTCTTTCAGCTGATCACGCTGTGCAGAGTCAGAATTGATTAAATGCCTGTAGCAGTGCAAACAGCCAGTAAAGTGTTTGGAGCCAGTGAGAATTTAATGAAACATTAAATTTAATTTAAAATATTTATATTGATATTTTATAAATGATTATTATGAAAAATAATTTAAATTAAAATTTAATTTGCTGTACGGTTGCCAGGCGACAGGAGTAGGGGTGAGAAATGCTAATTACGCAATACCAAAATGATGCGTGGGCTAAACCGTCTTATTTCCGAATGATTTGTTCTGACCTCTGCTGTCTCCTCTGTGGTCAGATCTTCACAGGGTGCAACTTTCCAAGTACAGTATGCAGCCTCTGAATTGAAACACTTAATCTTTAATTAAAGAATCATAATGTTTAGAATTGAGTATTTGTCCCAGTGAGATATGAGTAACTGAGAATAGAAGAGGAGAATGTGTCAAAGTACTACAAGCAAGAAAGGAGATAAATCAAATAGCTAATCATGGCAGACACAGATTAGGAGAGATGAAAGTTACATTATCTGGAGAACAAAAATAAGGAATGAGAGAATCAGCTCCGTTATTATTCAAAACTGTTGACTTTCTAATAAGCTGTCTTATGTGCAGTCCGGATAACTTGCGAGTGGTAAGATGGCCGCCTGTTTGCTTCAATGGTTTGTATGGAGTGTGTGGGACAATGAGCTATTCAGTGTTATATACAGATCCATGGCAAAAACTGAGCTTGTGCGACTTTACGCCGAGAGCGTGCACTGCCGCTGGACATTTAAAGTTCAACTCAATCCAACTTTCTCCACTGCACGCTGTGACGTTGCTTCGTGCATCCAGTAGAAACACGGCATCGGACCAAAATACGGAAAACAACAAAGTGCAGAAATGTGTGTCAGAGGAGCAACAGAACTGCTAATTTATTTTTTTTTAACAGTTTTCTAAAGAAAATCCTTGCAAATCTTTTTTTTAAATCTAGATTAATTTCTACATTTTGTTGTTAAAAATCCTTTTTATATTACAAAACATGCAATAAATATAGTTTGAAGTAAAAAAAAAAAAGATTCTTTAGAAAACTTTAATGTCCATTTAAAAAATTAAAACCATAACTTACCTGTTGTTGTTTAAGATGAGATGATTGTTTTGATTAACATGATAATAAACCTTGGACATTTAATTTTAGACAAATAAAGTAGCATGAAAAGTAATGTGCACATTTTTAAGTGTGACATTTTTCAAGGGTGGCAATAAATTATGCAAAGTTTCTATAATGAGATGGAATGGTGTGCGAGTCCAGAATGTTTTTAGAACCTTTGACCGCAACAGTTTTTAGAAGAACTCAACCCTTTTATTTTCTGTTAATTATGTAATTTTTAAATGTTTATTTGCTGTCTTAATATATTTAAAATGGTTTAGGTTCTTGTTATCATACACACTATTATCATCATCATCATTATTATTATTATCATAATTTTTTTATTTTATTATTACTTCTATTTTGTCATTTGATTTTTAAATGGACCACAATGGAAATAAATGTTTTCACTTTCTTGTGTCCATGCATTTTTTATGTATTTACATTTATATTATGTACTTATATTGAACTTACTAAATAAAATCACGCATACATGCACACACACATGCTTTTAACATATATAGATGATTAACTGCACCTGATAGAATGGTGTGTGAGTCCACAATGTAGTTATCAACATCCATTGTTCAGTGTTGTTAGCTAATATCCGTAGTTTCTCCAAAAATATTCATCCTATTAATGTTCTGTTTTGGCAGCATTCATCCTTGACCCAAAATACATAAGCATACCAGACAGCAAATGTCAGCTCTCCACTGTTTGTCTTTAATAGAAGTTATATGCACGCACGCATGCATTCTGCCACAATTTTTTACACATCCATCCGATCAAACGGTCCCTCCTAAAAATTGGTCCGCCCCGCCTTCACTGTGCATGCGTCATTTCTGAGTGTCACCAGTGATTCACCGATTATCACCTCGTTGCTGCTTAAAACTGCACTCCAGTCATCATCTATCTCAGCGACAGATATCTGAAGCTTTTGCACAACAATCATTTCCACACAAATTCAGCATTATTTCATAATAAAAGACAAAGGAAGCGATCAGAGCACCACAGCAGCACGTCTGACTCTGATGTGCTGCTGCGGTTACGTCATTTCAGAGCGTTAGTTACAACTCACTGATTATCACATATTGCAACAAAAATCTGCCCTATACTCGTAAACAAGGGCTCATGAGATACAACAAAAAATAGGGCTGATAAATCATACACTTTGTCAGGTATTTGGCCGGGTCAGGGCGCTGAGCCCTTGTTTTTCCCCTTTTTGTGGTTTTCCGTCTGCTTCAGCTTGGATTTGTCAGTAATTATTTTCATCATGAGTTATTCTGTTATGTTTTTCTTATAACTTTGTTACTTTCCATACTTTAGCCATTGTCCAGTTCTGTTCTAGTTTTGTTCAGCCGGTTTGTGTTTTCATTGTTTATCATTTAGCTTTCATCTGTTTTCTGTTATACTTTTATATCGGGTTTTGATTTCTGTTTATTAGTCTGTTCCTGTTTAATTCTGCTTTTGTATTGATTTCCTGATAGGTTCTAGTTGCTTTTGTACTCTTGCTCATGTTTGATTTTGGTTCCTGTTGTTGTATGATATTCTGACCATGATTTCCAATTTAGCTGTTCTGTTTTTGCCATTTGTTTCCACTTCGAACCTCCCATCACGTCTTTGTTCCTTGTCTCACGCCCAGTTACTTATTTTCACTCCACGTCCTGCACCTGCCCCATGTCTTTGTTTCCCACCTTGTTTATTTTTGCTTTGTGTTTTCATTCACTCCCATTCTTGTTCCAGCTCACGTGTCTTTGTCTGTTACTTCACTCTGTGCTTTCCTTCCTTCACTATCTTGTACTCTGCACAACCTTTGGCTCCCCCGGTCACACCCCCTTCCAGAGACTTCCACACACCTGCTTCACATCACCCTAATTTGTTTGCTCCTTATTTAAACCATCACAGTCTCACAGTTCACTGCCAGTTTGTTGTCTCGTACACATTCCAGCGCCTTTGTCAGTTCTGAGTTTTGCTTCGCCGTGTATCGTACCTCTGCTCTGTTTTCCTTGACCATGCCTTTTGCCTTGTCCCGGACGTCTGTGTTTGCTCGTGCCTCTGATCCCTGCTCAACCATGACTGTGTTTTTGCCTGATCCTGATTGTACCTCTGCTCCACTGCTCGATCACATGTGTACCGAATCAGAGCCTGGAATAAAGACCATGTTTTCTCCAACACCTAAGCTTAGTCCGGAAGTTTGCATTGCGGGTCCAGCCACCATGGTAGATGGGCCCCCGCCCGTTCTGACACACTTTTCCTATCAATTTTACTGCCCTGGAAACTGTGGTAATAAAATAAGGACGATACAAATCTTAAAACAGAGTGATACAAAAAAAGACAATGAAAATACCAGGCTTTGTCTCGCCCGCTTTTCATCCAATCAGGAGCCCCAATGACATGCCCCAATTTTGTGTTACCCTGATGACAAGTACAGGTTCTAGATAAGGATCCAGATCATTTCATTCAACCAGGATGTCTGATCAAGTGAGAGTTTTAGTCTCGCTAGCAGGGAGAATTCTACAAACCTAAGTCTCATACTGAAGTTGTGAGACATCAAGAAGTTAGTGACGAGGACACTCGTGACTTTATAGAGAGACATAAGAACAAGAACACTACTAGGAAAATGGAGAGTGATGTGAACTTGTTCACTGAATGGCTGAGTGGAACTAAGAAGGAGAAGAGAGGGGTCCTTGTTCTTTCTCTGGTGGAACTTGACAAATGGGGTTGATGATAAATATGATTCTTGTTCTTTATTTTTGTTGTAATATGTGATAAATATCTTATTACGTTTTTTATGTATCATCCCCCTGATGTATCTGTATGATCAGTGCATGATACAGGGCGTGATACATAAACAGACATGTGATAAGGTATACTTATTGCCTTGTTTCGGCTTAAAACGGCCTCATTTATGCTTAAAACTGACTTTTGAATTATTTAAGAGGTTTTACTTTATCATCTGATGGTTAATAATCACATTATTCCCTTTGATCGTTTTGGGTGTAGAGAGTCAGTCTCAAATGTGCTGCTGTGGTCCCAAATGACATATGTGCAGTGAAGGAAGGGCGGACCAATTTTTAGGGGGTCTGTTCGTTCGGCGACACCAGGACACAAGAAAAAATCAAGGAACACTAAGAGGTAACATAAACGGACATCACAAGGTACGTGGAAGTAAAACCTGATCAAGAAATATAACACCAAAACATAACATACACAAAATGCAAAAAACAAAGATGAAACAAAAAGACAACACAAAGGGATAAACAACTCAAACCAAGATCACAAACACCGAAAATCTACATAAAGAACTGATGAACAGAAAACAGACACAGACAGCGGACAGACAAGAATCAGACCTCAATGATTACAACAACTGACAAGGGACACACAAGACTTGCATACGCAGGAGAGAGCCACATGCTCACACACACACCCAGCACAGACACGACAGGGACCCATACAGATGGCAATGAGCAGAGGGAGCATACACACACCCACATACCAAACAGAGACATGGACTGGGGCCCGCGCACCCACACACCAGACTTGGCCATGAAGCAGGGGAACACACAACATATGCACTCCCATAAAAGGTACAGAGACTAATAAATACACAATGCCCAGACCAACCAACAACACTGTTAGCTGATAAAACATACGTGTTCAGTGGTGCACTAACGTCACCTTTTACTCACGTACCTGGCTGAGGGAATTGGGAAATGTTCTCCACCTGGAGAAAATTAGGTATACATTGTCTGGTTGGGAAGGAGTTTTTGATAAGCTATGGCAGCCATTAATCAGTTTGATAGATAAACTTAAATGATATGCATTCGTTTTTTTTTTTTTAATGCATTCCCTATTGTTTAACTTTCCTTTTTCAGTATAATTGCTTGTAAAGTGTCACCACCTTTTGTTGTTCTGATGTGTCCACCTTCCACTGTTTGTTTGTGTTCTGGAGGTGTGTTTTTGTTTGATTTTTTTGTATGTGTGTGCTTATTATATGTGAAAATCAATAAAAATAATAATAATAAAAAAAAAGATTACTCACGTACCTCAGACAAATTTGCAGAAGCTCCATTGCTCAAACTGGATGCGTGTATATGTCCAAAAGTGAAGAATTTCGGACTGAGTGCATCTACTTGATCACACCAGCTGCTTCAGTTTTTTCCAGAACTCACTGAGTTTTTCCTGCAACACGTCTTCACAAACATGGTGACCGCAAGACTTGCTCAGCCTCCACAACACAAACAGAGTGATGTAAAAAACACAGCCCATTTTCCGCATCCACTTGCAACATTCCCAACAGTCTGTAAGGCCCTTAAAAATTGATATGCCAGGGCTTGTATCCACAAAGCAGCCTAAAACTAAAAATAGCTCCTAGTGACGTTACTCTAAGAAAAACCTTAGAATTTCTTGAATTCTTAGACAAATTTTCCCTTGGTAAGATGAAAGTGGCCCACAAAGCACTTTAGGCCTTAAGAGGGCACCTAAGGTGCCAAACTGGTAAGAGAACAGAGGAGGACTTTTAAGAAGCCTTTTGCTGCATTCACACCGGGCACGATCAGACGCTACAAATTCGCGGGGGTGGTGTGGCGACGGACGTGCCACCATTGCCCAGTGTGTCGCTCTGCTTTTGCTGCAAAAATTTGCCCCGGTGCGTCATCAAATAGGAGGAGCTTCCATTCCGCTTGCCGGCTCCGGTTGTCAGTCAAGTTAACATGACGGACTTTGATCACACTGAGCGAGTTGTTGTGGAAAGCTGACAAACGTCATGAGACGTTCCCAATTCAGGGAGTATCATTATTTGCTGCAGGAGCTGTGTCTGGATGACGGCTGCTTTCGGCGGTCCTTCCGCCTCTGCGGGACCCAGTTTGAGGACCTCCTGTCCCGTTCACGCGTGCACATGTAAACAATTTTAAAAAAGAAAGAAAGTGGGGGCTGCAGCTCGCTCTTCCCCCAAAAACGCTGTCATAATTGTGTTTAGAAACCAGTCACCATTTGTTTTATTATACATCTGTGTAGTTAATTAAAATAATCTCCACAGACGATTCCCTCGCGCGCGCACATAAAGAAGAAAAGAAACTCCACTCTCCCTCTTGCGGGGCTGCTGCTCGCTTCAAAAACTCTGTCATAATTGTGTTTAGAAACCAGTCACCATTTGCTTTATTATACATCTGTGTAGTTAATAAGTAAAATAACTTCCACAGACGATTCGCTCGCTTGCGCGCGCACGTAAAAGAAAAAAAAAGAAACTCCGCTGCTTGCTTCGGGCTGCTCCTGGCTCTTTCCCAAAAAATTCTGTCATAATTGTGTTTAGAAACCAGTCACCATTTGTTTTATTATACATCTGTGTAGTTAATAAGTAAAATAATCTCCATGTACGATTCGCTCGTGTGCACACGTAAAGTAAAAAGAAAAAGAAACTCCGCTCCCGCTGCTGCGGGGCTGCTGCTCGCTCCAAAAACTCTGTCATAATTGTGAAATAAAGGACAAAAGAGACATGTCCTGCTCACAGGCTGCTACCAGATACAGGACATGTTCACATCTTCAGTCAAACTCCAGACATCTCCACGTCACTACATATTCAGTCCCTGATTGGTCATCGTGGTGCGGTGAGATGAAAAAGTTCAGATTCTTCAACTTGGGGAGGAGGGCAACGCGACGTGATGCGACACAATATCGCGCCACAAACGCGCCAATCACTCAAAATCGCTTCACTCGTGTCGCTTCATTCTCGTCTATCGCGTCGCACTGCGTGACTTGGAGCCAAAACGCGTAGTTCCATAGGGATTACATGGCAACCTGTCACTGCTGTCACTCACGTCACGCCCAGTGTGAACGCAGCATAGAAGTGTCCTAAGCAGAGAAGATGGCAGAAAAGACAGAAGAAGCAGAGATATTTTTCGTATGTAGGATGACAGTGAGTCAGTAACATACTACCCGCTTGATCTATGTAATTATTTTATTGTCTTAATGTATTTAAAAATTGTTTAGGTTCTAGTTGTCATATATGTACACACTGTTAATATTATCATTATTATCGGTATTATTAATATTGTTATTTTCTTTTATTATTGCATCTACGTATTTTGTCATTTGATTTTAAATGGATGATAATGGAAATAAATGTTTTCACTTTCTTCTGTCATGCATGTATTTTTAACATATTTACAATTATATAATGTACTCATAATGAACGTATTAAATAAACTCATGCACCCACTATTAGATTAATCAAATCAAATCAAATCAATTTTATTTATATAGCACCAAATCACAACAAACTGCTGCCCCAAGGCACTTTATATTGTAAGGCAAGGCCATACAATAATTACGGAAAAACCCCAACGGTCAAAACGCCCCCCTGTGAGCAAGCACTTGGCGACAGTGGGAAGGAAAAACTCCCTTTTAACAGGAAGAAACCTCCAGCAGAACCGGGCTCAGGGAGGGGCAGTCTTCTGCTGGGACTGGTTGGGGCTGAGGGAGAGAACCAGGAAAAAGACATGCTGTGGAAGAGAGCAGAGATCAATCACTAATGATTAAATGCAGAGTGGTGCATACAGAGCAAAAAGAGAAAGAAACACTCAGTGCATCATGGAAACCCCCCAGCAGTCTAAGTCTATAGCAGCATAACTAAGGGATGGTTCAGGGTCACCTGATCCAGCCCTAACTATAAGCTTTAGCAAAAAGGAAGGTTTTAAGCCTAATCTTAAAAGTAGAGAGGGTGTCTGTCTCCCTGATCTGAATTGGGAGCTGGTTCCACAGGAGAGGAGCCTGAAAGCTGAAGGCTCTGCCTCCCATTCTACTCTTACAAACCCTAGGAACTACAAGTAAGCCTGCAGTCTGAGAGCGAAGCGCTCTATTGGGGTGATATGGTACTATGAGGTCCCTAAGATAAGATGGGACCTGATTATTCAAAACATTATAAGTAAGAAGAAGAATTTTAAATTCTATTCTAGAATTAACAGGAAGCCAGTGAAGAGAGGCCAATATGGGTGAGATATGCTCTCTCCTTCTAGTCCCTGTCAGTACTCTAGCTGCAGCATTTTGAATTAACTGAAGGCTTTTCAGGGAACTTTTAGGACAACCTGATAATAATGAATTACAATAGTCCAGCCTAGAGGAAATAAATGCATGAATTAGTTTTTCAGCATCACTCTGAGACAAGACCTTTCTAATTTTAGAGATATTGCGCAAATGCAAAAAAGCAGTCCTACATATTTGTTTAATATGCGCATTGAATGACATATCCTGATCAAAAATGACTCCAAGATTTCTCACAGTATTACTAGAGGTCAGGGTAATGCCATCCAGAGTAAGGATCTGGTTAGACACCATGTTTCTAAGATTTGTGGGGCCAAGTATAATTTTATGGTCAACAGTATCAAAAGCAGCACTGAGGTATAACAGAACAAGCATAGAGATGAGTCCACTGTCTGAGGCCATAAGATGATCATTTTAACCCTCACTAATGCTGTTTCTGTACTATGATGGTTTCTAAAACCTCCTAAATTCTTCAAATAGACCATTCCTCTGCAGATGATCAGTTAGCTGTTTTACAACTACCCTTTCAAGAATTTTTGAGAGAAAAGGAAGGTTGGAGATTGGCCTATAATTAGCTAAGATAGCTGGGTCAAGTGATGGCTTTTTAAGTAATGGTTTAATTACTGCCACCTTAAAAGCCTGTGGTACATAGCCAACTAATAAAGATAGATTGATCATATTTAAGATCGAAGCATTAATTAATGGTAGGGCTTCCTTGAGCAGCCTGGTAGGAATGGGGTCTAATAGACATGTTGATGGTTTGGAGGAAGTAACTAATGAAAATAACTCAGAACAATCGGAGAGAAAGAGTCTAACCAAATACCGGCATCACTGAAAGCAGCCAAAGATAACGATATGTCTTTGGGATGGTTATGAGTAATTTTTTCTCTAATAGTTAGAATTTTATTAGCAAAGAAAGTCATGAAGTCATTACTAGTTAAAGTTAAAGGAATACTCAGCTCAATAGAGCTCTGACTCTTTGTCAGCCTGGCTACAGTGCTGAAAAGAAACCTGGGGTTGTTCTTATTTTCTTCAATTAGTGATGAGTAGTAAGATGTCCTAGCTTTACGGAGGGCTTTTTTTATAGAGCAACAGACTCTTTTTCCAGGCTAAGTGAAGATCTTCTAAATTAGTGAGATGCCATTTCCTCTCCAACTTACAGGTTATCTGCTTTAAGCTGCGAGTTTGTGAGTTATACCACGGAGTCAGGCACTTCTGATTTAAGGCTCTCTTTTTCAGAGGAGCTACAGCATCCAAAGTTGTCTTCAATGAGGATGTAAAACTACTGACGAGATACTCTATCTCACTCACAGAGTTTAGGTAGTTCCTCTGCACTGTGTTGGTATATGGCATTAGAGAACATAAAGAAGGAATCATATCCTTAAACCTAGTTACAGCGCTTTCTGAAAGACTTCTAGTGTAATGAAACTTATTCCCCACTGCTGGGTAGTCCATCAGAGTAAATGTAAATGTTATTAAGAAATGATCAGACAGAAGGGAGTTTTCAGGGAATACTGTTAAGTCTTCAATTTCCATACCATAAGTCAGAACAAGATCTAAGATATGATTAAAGTGGTGGGTGGACTCATTTACATTTTGAGCAAAGCCAACTGAGTCTAATAATAGATTAAATGCAGTGTTGAGGCTGTCATTCTCAGCATCTGTGTGGATGTTAAAATCGCCCACTATAATTATCTTATCTGAGCTAAGCACTAAGTCAGACAAAAGGTCTGAAAATTCACAGAGAAACTCACAGTAACGACCAGGTGGACGATAGATAATAACAAATAAAATTGGTTTTTGGTTGATTAGATTAGATTAGATATACTTTATTGATCTCACAATGCAGAAATTACAGTTACACTCCAGTTACCTCAGACAGCAATTAGTCCACAATTATTACTTGTTTACCGTAATAATGGCACACATCAGAATTAAAGGCAACACATACACATTTGACATTGTTTATGTGCACTAAGTTTGAAGAAGTCTGTTATCCTAATTTAGGCAAGTGGGTAAAGGCCACGCAGCAACCCTGAGTTGCGCCGCCATCAGCTTGGGGGTACGTGGGCTTGCAGCTAAAACTGCACCGCCCCCGCCGAAGGGAGAAGGAATGACGATAAGCAGGCGCCGGAAAGGGTGGGTGTTGATGGGGGAAGGAGGGGGTGGTGGGAGGGAATGGAACATGCTACAGTCCTGTGAAAAGCAGTTTATTGTCTTTGTGAGATGAGATAAGAAACAGCCAATATTCCCCAGGCCGAAACAATTTCCTCTGGAGTAGACAGCAGGGCAATTTGACCTTCAGGCCTTGATAAGCCTGTAATGTTATGGTTTCAGCAGTGAAATCACTTTTTAACAGTTCCACTTGCACAACCAAATCCCAATTATGAATTAAGAATATTCCCCAGCCTCTGAAATCTTCAGCTTCAACTGCAAGGCATGCATCTGCTCCAAGATGTGATCCAATTTGCGTCTGAGTTTAAGAGTCATTGCAGTCTGAGAATGCACTGCCTTGCCAACCTCGCTAATCATGGCGGACAAGCGAGGGGCCGTGGTTCTTGATGCCACCGTCTTGCCAATTTTCCGGTAGATCAGGGCAGCACATAAGCCAAAAAGTACCAGCACTGCTACCATGAGACAAAAAATGAATAAATCCTTGTCGTCCTCAACGGAGAAAGGTGCCAAGCATGCAACACGCCAAGACCTCCAGGAGTCGAGGACATAGCCCGCAGGATACGTTGGGCAGGTAGGATCCCTCGGTCCTGACATTGTATAAAAAATGGTGTCAATAGCGTTCAGAGACCAGCTGATCAATTCCATGGTTAATCCAATAGTAGTCCAATAGATCCAGAATCCAATATAATTTGAGGAATTCACAGTCTGGTGAAGTAGGGACTTGAAGGATAAAGCAGAGAACAGAGATAAGGGAGAGTGGAGGAGATATGACCGCTCTCGTCGGAGTCCCAAGCTGTCACTATTTTAATATATAGATATTTGGGATGTGAATGAGGTCAGTTCAAACATTTTCAAGCTGTGTAACAATTAATTTAATTTTTCATCATCATAACAAAGTTATCCTCACGATTGCACGTATTAATGCAGCTCAGGTTATATGATCGGTTCACTTCACTGTCCAGTCATGACAAGGAAATTTTAGGCTAAGTTAGGAGCTCTTTGAGTTGCTTTGTGGATACGGGCCCAGTCTATGAATCATTGCTTCTAACGCTTTGACTTGAGTTAGTCCTGATGTAGCTGATAAAAATAAAATTAGCCATCGTTTATGAAATGGATTTAATTGCGGGCTTGTCTGCGCTTTACCTGTGTAATGCACAGACGTACCATTGAATCTTTTTAAATAAATACAGTTGGAATTCCTTTTGAGGAGAGGAGCACTTTTGCTGTGTATTTGATTAATATTAATGTATCCTTACTTGCTATTATTGGTTGCCTCAGGCTGTTGATGCTGGTGTGGTGTAAATGACTTCTGTGCTCTGTCCATGTGAATCTACATGTATAATCAGCAGCTCCATTGAAATATGTTGAATTCTGTTAATGTGGCTGGCTGTTGTGAGTTTAATCATTTCTTTAGAAACAACAGTGATTTGGGATATACACGACATCCATTTGTGCTGCTGTATGATGTGGTACTGTGTTTAATTCCGATAGGGTAGCTCTGAAGGCTTAGGTGTAAAACACACGCCCCACTGCTGCCAAAACCTACCTCTCACAGTGAAACAATAACAGCCACACAAGGAGAGAAATGTCATTCTTCATACCATTTATTGCTATGTGCTCCCCGTTACAACAAACAGCATCAGTAGTGTACACTTCAATCTACACAAATACACAGAAAAGCAAGTAGGGCAGAGAGCACACGGGTATAGATACAGTACATGGAGTATTGTGTGCAGTAATATCTGTCTGAGGCTCAGGGATTGTCAAAGTAACACCTACAACTATTCATCATTACAAGCTTTGCATAACATTAGCAGCAATGTTTTATAGGCAAGATGGGCATCAACAAAAAAGGGAAGAAAAAAGTACAATTATAAAGAAAAAAAAACTAAAAACAGCATTTAAAAAAAGCAATTTTCCTGCTTTGCTGGTACTACAGTATAAATGTGGCCAATGCGTAACAGCTGTGTTAATAACTTCTACGAAACAGCTGTAAAAAGACAGCTTTTAGAAAAACAAAACATCTCAAAATAGAGCATGTATATTTACATCTAGTTTGTTTGAAAGAAACAATATCATTTATATGGTAAGGTGTAGAAAAAAACAAACAAATCCATTTAAAAGTGAAAACTATCAAGAAAATGATGTGGCCATAAATGCTAAATTTAATGGCTTACGAGCTGCAGCAGAGTGACAAGCTGTCACTGCACAAACAGTTATCAAGCTCAAGCGTTTAAATTTCAATAAATATGTATGCACCGGATGCTATATACATGCACTACTCTGTACACCTGCACACAGGAGTGAGTGTGAGTAGTTTTGAGCCATTTCTTTGCTGAAAACACAAAACCTTCTGTCTTTTGTATTGCAGTCAGATGCATGGTGGTGATGAGCAAATCCTTATTTCAATAAATAGCTTTATCTTTCTGGAACCTTCATTTAAAATCCATTTACAAAGACTTAAATGTGCGGGGTTCCAAACCAAACCAAACCAAAACAAAAAATGCAAAAACCATACCACCAAACCTTATGTGGAATGAATGTAAAAGAGTGTGATAGCTAAAAGCACCATACATAAAGAGAGAGCGAGAGAGGAGAAAAAAAAATTGACAACCTTAAGCAGTTTTTGTCAGGTTTTGTTTCCTGTTTTGGTTCTTTAGCATCATCTGACAGCTTGGTTGTCTGATCACAGAAACTAACAGTGACTACAGTGAGAATTATTTTTGTTTTTCTAATGAGCCGATGGAAACCAAGTTAAACTGCAACTGCTATTTAATGGCTGTCATTTCTGTCCACTATGGTAATAATCATAACTGTAGTGGACAGGAATGCACAATAAAACCATTACTGTAATAAATATTAATACTATTGTAAACATCTCTTTTCATGAATACATGTAAATGGTAAATGGACTGCATTTATATAGCGCTTTTCCACATCTGCATCAGATGCTCAAAGCGCTTAACAATTATGCCTCACATTCACCCCGATGTCAGGGTGCTGCCATACACACAGTGGATTAAAGGCCTTGCCCAAGGGCCCTTAGTGATTTTCCAGTCAGGCGGGGATTTGAACCCATGAGAACCCATGATCTTCTGGACTCAAGCCCAACACCTTAACCACTAGACCATCACCTCCCATGTGTATGTCCATAGCTTTTAACTGAGATAAACACTTTTCCAAGAATTATTACAATAGTGAGCTACAGTGCATCCAGAATATATTCACAGCGCTTCATTTTACGTTACAGCTTTATTCCAAAATGGAGTAAAATAATTTTTTTCCCTCAAAACTCTACTCACAACACCCCATAATAACGACATGAATTTTTTTTGCAAGTTTATTTTATAAAACAAACAACAAAAACTAAGAAATCACATGTACATAAGTATTCACACCCTTTGCTCAGTACTTGATGCACTTTTGGCAGCAATTACAGCCTCAAGTTTTCTTGAATATGATGCCACAAACTTGGTGTACCTATCTTTGGGCAGTTTTGCCCATTCCTCTTTGTAGCGCCTCTCAAGCTCCATCAGGTTGGATGTAGGTGTCGGTGCACAGCCATTTTCAGATCTCTCCAGAGATGTTCAATCAGATTCAGCTCTGGGTTCTGGCTGGGCCACACAAGAACATTCACAGAGTTGTCCTGAAGCCTCTATTTTGATATCTTTGCTGTGTGTTTAGGGTCAATGTTGTGCTGAAAGATGAACCGTCGCCCCAGTCTGAGGTCAAGAGCACTCTGGAGCAGGTTTTCATCCAGGATGTCTCTGTACATTGCTGCATTCATCTTTCCCTCAAGCCTGACTAGTCTCCCACTGACAGTTACTGATGCTGAAAAACATCCCCACAGTATGATGCTGCCACCACCATGCTTCACTGTAGGGATGGTGCCATGTTTCCTCCAAACATGATGCCTGGAGTTCAATCATTGTCTTATCAGACCAGAGAATTTTGTTTCTCACATCTGAGAGTCCTTTAGGTGCCTTTTGGCAAACTCCAGGGGGGCTGCCATGTGCTTTTTACTAAGGAATGGCTTCCGTCTGGCCACTCTACCATACAGAGGTGATTGGTGTATTGCTGCAGCGATGGTTGTCCTGGAAGGTTCCTCTCTCTCCGCAGAGGAATGCTGGACCTCTGACTTAGTGACCATCGGATTTTTGGTCACCTCCATGACTAAAGACCTTCTCCCCCAATCACTTAGTTTAGATGTGTGGCCAGCTCTAGGAAGAGCCTTGGTGGAGCCAAACTTCTTCCATTTACAGATGATGGAGGTCACTGTGCTCATTGGGACCTTCAATGCAGCAGAAATGTTTCTGGACCCTTCCCAAGATTTGTGCCTTGAGACAATCTTGTCTTGGGGGGTCTATCAAATCCTTTGACTTCATCGATGATGGCAAAGGCTGTGAATACTTACGTACATGTGATTTCTTATTTTTTGTAATACATTTGCAAAAAGCAAAAAAAAAAAAAAAAAAAAAAAAAAAAAAAAATCACACTGTCATTATGGGGTATTGTGTGTAGAATTTTGAGGAAATAAAATGAATGTCATCCATTTTGGAATAAGACGGCAATATAGAAAAAATGTGGAAAAAGTTAAGCACTGAGAATACTTTCTGGGTGCACTGTATGAGAGCAAGACAGCTATGAATTTGTTTGGGGGCTAATACGATACAGACATTAGGGAGTAAAAAAAAATTTAAGAAACCTATATATCTGTTGATATATCCATTAAAATGGCAATGATTCCTAACATTTCCTTATCAAACCATTATGAAAAAAAAATGTAGTTAAGGCTTGATGTTTTAGAGTTGAAATATGAACTTTATTATAAATATAATCAACATTCAACCAACCTATGTCACACTACTGTTATGTTGCCTGCACTCAGATTGGCAGTCCCCTTGATATATTGCTCAATAGTTGCATAATGCAGGCATCTCATCTAATCTGGCCCCGCCTAGCTTGTGGCATAGCAACCACTTGTTGCTGTAAAATGCCCACTCTGACTGAAAATAAATGGCAGTTTGCTTCGCCTTTGTCTCTTGTAGGTAATTTGACCAAGGGATGATGGGGTACCAGCTATACTTGACAACAATGTAACAATGCAGCTGGAGCCCCCTCTGCTGGACAAACTATGGAATGACAACATTTCCAATAGCCAAGTAGAATAAAAGTTTTCCTATGGCCAAAAATAGCACAGATACTGATATGTTTGTGAAAGGCTCATTTCAGCCAATATTATCAATTGGCCAATGTTATAAAGTTATGTCTAAACCCGCTCTAAAGCTGATCTAAGGGTCTAACCTTACCTACCTAACAGTCTACAAGATACCACGAAATGGCCTTTTTCTAAAAGCTTTGAGATTATGAAGAAAAAAAAGGAGAAAATTTCAAATTCATATACTTAAAAAAAGCGTTTTCGACCTTGCCTTTGATGCCAGTTCCAAACTTAGTTACGTCAAGTATTCATGAGATTGAACAGGATTATATATATATATATATATATATATATATATACTTTGTTGTGAACACTGAATACAGAAGGCGAGATTGTATGGTTGGATTTTCTGTTCACACATTCTGCAGAGTCACTACTTTGCACAAAGTTAAAAGCTGGTCAAGTGCAAAACAGCAGCCCTAAATCATAGTTTTCCACTCCACTGCATGCACTTTTTCCCTGTCACTGCTTCAAAACTATATGAAGGTCATCAGAGGAGCAATGTGTACCCTGCACACGCACATAATACAAAGATGCAAGAATATGATAGTCATTAGGAGATATAGGAACAATGGCAGCAGCAAGACCAACAAGGCAGAGATTATTAACCTAGTCTGACTGGTAGTAGATATCACGGAAATGTGTTTTTCAGAGTATATTGATGTAATTTCATGATGTTTTTGTGTCTTCATCGTCATGTCACTTATACCACATAATGACAAATGATTAGATCAACATAAACACTGAATCACCTCTTTAAGCCAACTGAATGTGGAGAAATTCAGCAGAATGCATTTTTCTGATAATGTCATTTTTTTCTGATTATGTCATGTCATGTCATGATGTTTTAGCAACATAATCATATCACATAGCACATCATGACAAATGATGAGCGGACGCATATAACATGTTCTTTATTTTTACTATTTTTCTTTTTGCCTTTCCCTTGACATTTTGATCAATCTACTTTAAAAGTTATTCATGTTGATACACTCAGCATTTTCATGCACAATATTAACAGCAACCTTGGCAAATAGCAACTGGCACAGAAAGCCAGTAAAAAAAAATTCTATGCAACAACAACAATTTTCAATGTCTGATCACTGTGGACTCTTTCAAAAGAGCTGCTCCATGTAAGAGTCAGAAGGCCAGGCTTCCTTGCAACTTTTAAACATTTCTGTCTTTTAAAACAACTTTTAAAAACTTTTGTCTTCTAGCTTGAAGGTTAAAAATGTGTATGCACCAAAAGCATTTTTTTTTCATAATGTGAAGAGCCTTTTAATTCGAGACCATGGAAGCTCAGCCTGTGTTGTGTGCATACAGTTTCCCAAACTGAATCAACACCAATAACTGCACCTGATGACATTTTGTCTTGTCTTCTGCTGAACGTTTTGCAGCAGATTCAGCCCCCGCTCTGTGGATTCCAGAGATTTGTTTTATTATGCATCGTGACCAATGAAACGAAGAAAAGGCCATTTGGAGTGAAAACGTAGGCACCTGCTGGGACCTCACATCTCATTCTAAGGCACTTTTGTTGACACATCAGAGTTTGGTTCAGATCCATTTGAGATGTACAAAGAGATTCAGGACTGTCAAGGTTTCTATGCTTTGTTGAACTTTGAAGTCCCTGAAACAGTTCAGCAAAAAGAACAAAAGTTGTTTTTCTGGCATGAATGAACATTCTCTCCTAATCACGTTGCTCCTGTTCACTGAAGTCATTGCATCTTTTTCTATTCTTAATAAATAAGCATGAAGCAAAGCAATGTGGACTTTCAGTCTAAAAACTGTAAGAAGACACTGACAGGGAAAAGGAAAGTGTAAAAACAAAGTGAACCAGCACTTTTCTGTCTGTGTGTTGTTTGACATGACTGAGAGTAAAGCTGGATATTGACTGTTCATGAAAGGCCTGAAGCAGGACATTTTCATCTCTCCACCTCACATAACGCTGTAGGCCACCGACTGTCTGTCAAGCTGCTCAACCTTTGACCCTCACCAGTACCTGGCTGCCTCTCAGGCTGAGTAGCCATGGAAGCCAGTGCAATAACAGGTGGCTTCCTGACAGTAATTCCCACGTGGCGTGGAACACGCCTTGGTGCAGTACTGATCTTTGTTGGGATTTTCTTCAACGGGGCAGGCGAAGTGAAGCCTTTCCCAGCAATACCAGATGATACTGAGCCTTTGCCTGAGTCTTGCTTAGCAGCACGGGTGCTGTTGGCTCCGACAGCGGCCGATAATGTCTCTAGGAGCTGGGAGGCTGACCCAAAGCGGACATGCTCTTCTGTCTTGGCCGCCTCAGAGAAGAGAGAAAGTGTGCCGCTCCGCTTGCCGCAGGAGTCACAGCAGAGTTTGTTGTAGCCTGGAATAGAGCAATATCGCGCTAGGACCTCCATCTGGCAAAAGATGGACTTGTCTCCATTACAGGGTTCATCTGAAAGTCAAACAGCACAGCATGTCAGAGAGCATCAGAACAAAGAGATATGATGAAATGAACACATTACTGCATCGGTATTTTAATGTTTACAAGTATGCCAGGGTAAGGCTTCATTACTTTCACAAATAGTATTACTTCTGTGTGATTTCAAAAGTAAAACACGGGGGGGGGGGGCGCGCTAGTGAGTAGACGTGTTTTTCGGAGCTCCTCGAGGCACGTCACCTTAAACTCTATAAAACCCGTGCCAGAGCTCTTGCCTCCGTCACATTGTTTGGACCTCCATTCATCTCCTGGACATTGTAATTATCACCACACTATAAGGAAATGACCAGTAAATGTGGGGTAAGCACACGCCAGAAAGATGGTGCTATGGCTAATGCTAGTGCTACAGCTAACCACCCAAAAGCTAGCTCACCTAGCGACAACGACAAGTAGCTCCCACTTATCTGGAAGAAAATTGAAACGAGCATCCTTCATTCTATCAATCTCCGTTTTGACGACTTTGAACAGAAGATCCAGGGTTTCGTCTCCTGCCAACAGGAGTTAATCAAGAAAATGGACGACATGGAAAACCAGGCCGCAGACCACGCACAATGCATTCAGAGCCTGGAAACAGCAATGGACAAGTTGCGGCAGAAAAATAAGTTTCTCCACTCCAAGCTTTCCGATCTTGAAGGGCGATCTCGATGCAATAACATAAAATAGTAGGTATTGCTGAAGGAGAAGAAAAGGGGAGACTGACTGATTTTGTATCCCACTTGATTCCCAAACTACTCGGAGTGGAGATCTTCGACAAGCCTGTGGCTATTGACAGAGCACACTGCACGCTTCAGCCAAAACCAGCAGAAGGCTCCAAACCACGCACCCTCATCGCGTGTGTACATTACACCCAGGATAAAGAGAAGATTCTTCGGATATGCCGACAACGCGCCCTGGAATATGATGGAAAGCGTGTCTTCATCTTTTCTGACTGGACAACAGAGGTCATGGAGAAACAGCGGAGCTTTTAGGAGGTGCTACAGGTGCTAAGGGAGAAAAACATTCAGCATTATCTCCGCTTCCCTGCTCGGCTTCATGTACACCATCAAGAGCAGGTAAAAGTGTTTGGCAGTTCTGCTGAAGCAAAACGCTTCATTGACAAAGAAGTAAAGTAGACGGAGGACACTAATGTTGATATGTGTAACTGAATTGGTTGGGACATGCCTATCTCGGCTTTCAGTGCTTACCAGTCGAGTGAGTATAAGAGAAATTGTAGAGAGCTGGGCTTGTCCTCTGGCACTCCGAAACGGAGGTGTTCCTTTGTCTCGCTTCATCAGCGAATCGGTCGTGATGCGCGAAGCCTCCGCGCGGCTTTCCATGACAAAATCTCTTGTTAAAAGTGAAATCTGCCGGAAAATGGCTGATGTCCAGCTCTTGTGATAACCAGAGATATTGCACACGACGGTCCCGGCTCCACACAGCCATCCGTTTAGAAATGATGTGGTGGTTTCTGCCTCTCGATGGCAGCTCGGAGCGCGGCACGCCGTGCGCCATTGTGGGCCATCCTTAAAGCTGTAGTAACACTCCTTATTCTCTGTGAAGCCCGTAAAATTTTCACCGAAAGCCAGATAAATTTTTCGAATGGTTTCCAGCTGCCAGTCTCTAACAGTTTCTGAAAAAATTCTAATGGAAAAAAAGCCCAAATCATTCCGCCATTTCCTCGCAATGAAACAACGACGAGAGGGGTGGAGCAGTGCTCACTCAAAGCCTGCCCACAGGCGAATGATGCAACCGACAGGCGTGGAAAAACTCACGCATGCACACGAAGGTTCAAGCTTGGCTGACGTAAAAACATATGAATCAAATCCATATAGTTTTTGAAAAAAATAAAAAGGTACAATACTTTTCTAACAGACCTCGTATATATATCTATATGTATCTATCTATCTATATAAATATATTAATCGATTTGTGTAATTAAAATGAGAATCAAATTAAAATCGGTGAATCAATCTTTTCAACCCAGCACGAATCGAAAAGCTCATTTGGTGTACGTTTTGCATTATATCTCAATCTAAAGTGCCTCAATCACTCTCATTTTTCTATTATGGATTTACCTACACCACCGAAATTGGATGGAGATTCCAATTTTACATCTGTTTATCTTCCAGTTATCAGTCGGAAACCAGGTGCCAAAAAGCAATGACAAATTGTGCATAGCACAGATAACCAATGTTCTGTGAAACTTATCTGAAGAAAAAAATCAGAAACCGGAAAAGCTGAATACTAAAAACAAAACAAAAAAACCTGACAACACCACAGAAAAAACTTTAATTCAAGTGCATGAACTAAATACATACTGTTGACATCTGATCACATCTAATTTCATGAAAAGCCATTTCTAACAGGACTTTGACCTTGATTTTTTTTTCCAAAGCATAACTTTGTGGAATTGGAAAGTAGTGTTGGCGGAGGTTTGCACTTTTCGAGTGCGGTGCTCTAGTTTATTTGTGTTTTTATAGTGTTTTATTGTGTGTGTTATCTGGAAGTTACATTTACACCAATATGCCTTTTAAGTGGTTTAGACACATCACTTTCTTTACTTTTATTTTTTACATGCTACTCTGGAAGCCATGTTAGTCAAACTGCCAGCATTGTTTATGCACAAGATCAGCTGACTGCCCTAAACCAGCTGGCCTTTGTAGCCGGAGAGAGGTCTGATATTCTGGAGGAGCTAAAGAGGAGAAGGTGAGGCTGTAGAGGGGGGATTAAACAGAGGGCTGTAATTAGGGGAGCCTGGGGGTGAAGCCCCCCAGAAGCTGAAGACTTTTAGCCATGCTAATGCTCTCCAGAAGCATTCACTGAAAAAAAGTCGGAAGGACCTTAATGACATGGTGAGATGCTGAAGAGCTTCGCTCCTTCATGTCCATGACATATACGTAGATATTACTATATACTACTGACTATTACTATAGATATTACTTCTCTGTGTTTTTACCTAGGTTACTTATTGTTTTTTGAGGTACACGGCTGCTATGACAACTGGAATTTCCCCTCGGGATGAATAAAATAAAGTTATCTGTCTAATGAGAATAAAATCCATCTGAAGTTTGCTGTGGTGGACTGCAAGGCTACATGGGAATCAGCAGAAATCAATGACTGTGTGAGTAATACGGAACATTACCATAATACTTTAGATAATGCTCAGTAGTAATACATAATAAATGGGACATTTGTGGGCTCTTGTCTAAAGATGATGTAACTCTGAGTATTGCATTACCGTGGCATGGTCCTGGTCGACATGGTCTTATAGTTTCAGGTTTGTCCCCATGACACTGATCGCCAATCCGACAAGTAACCAGTCGCCTCTCCATCCCGTCACCACAGGTAACTGAGCACTAAAGAAAAAGAAAAAAGTAGCAGTGATGTTGGAAGGGCACATCTTAAATGAACCTCTGTTCATAAAAGATTAAAGTTAATGTCCGGAGAACTGAATGAAATAAGCCAACCTGAATTTCCATCTACAGTAATAACAGGGAAAACTGACTGCAATTTGGGGAACTTTGAATCATCAGATTACACCAAAAACAAACCACATTTTGCTTATGTGATATCCAATAGATGTGTTTTCCCTCTGCTGAACACTGCCATCCACTGGATATGTCTCAGTTTCTTACAAATTGTAACCTTATCATCACCTGCATGATGGAAATGAGGCTTCATTCTACACAGAAGTGCACACAGCGTAACACTTGTGGTGAACAACGTGTCGGGTACGATATGGTACAGAATTTTGTTTCATAATTCCAGGTATATCCAAGACAGAGACCAATATGAGGGAGGCATATCAAAGCTGATGAGAGCTTAACAATTTTTTTCTCAAGTGACTTTCTGGTATTAAAGATAAAGATCATGTCATGATCTGGACTTTTGTATTATGCTTTGTTGTGTTTTAGTTTAGCTTGATTTGTTTGCCTATGTGTGATTTCTCTTGTCTCTCTCACTTGGTGCTGGGTGCACATTGTTTGGGCCACACCCCTTTTTGAGAGTTTTACACACCCCTGTTTCTAATCTGTAGCTCATCACCAGAGTGTATATAAGCTTCACTAGTTGCACTAGTTCCTTGCGAAATCGTTGCGCTTTATGCCATCACTTCCAGCTTAGTTCCTTGAGTTTTCCTTGCCTGCCTGCTTCCTATAGTTTTTTTTTACCTACTGCCTGTTTTGTCGACCATGCCTTTTGCCTGCTGTTCCGGATTTGTTTGCTGTTCTTAGACTGCCTTTCTGTGTATTGGACCCTGCATACGCAACCAGTAAACGACCTTGAAAATCTGAACTGTGAGTTTGACTCCTACATTTGTGTCCAGACATCTCTGTCTACTCAAACCTGATAGATCAACTTTATTTATCCTGAAGGAATTTATTTTGGAAGAGTACAGAAACAGTAAACAGTAAACAATGATTCGATAACTACACAATTACAAAAAGTGTTAGTATTAAATAAAAAACAATCAATCATTTCAAAAAAGGTACAAATTTATGTGAAATGACTGGAAGATGTATTGCATGCGCTTGGTTTCAGTGCAGAATGTTCCGGGTTCAAATCCCACCTCTGCCACATTTCTCCATGTAATGTGGAGTTGCGTCAGGAAGGGCATCCGGCGTAAAACCTGTGCCAATTCAACATGCAGATCCACCTTGGATTTGCTGTGGTGACCCCGAGTGTAAACAAGGGAGCAGCCGAAGGGACTTACTTACTGGAAGCTGTATTGCCAGGGGCGTCAGACTGGGGGGGGGTAAAGGGTACTATGTACCCAGGGCCCAGAGCATGGGGGGGGCACAAAAAACTGGCATTAAATACATTTTTGTGTTGCACGTTATTAATGTCCATACAATTCATGTTGTAAAAGAATATAATTAGAATAAATGTATAAATGTTGCAAAACATAATTCTGCTCTAACAATAATATTGAAAGATCTCTGAGGGCCCTTCCCACCCCTGGACAGTTGTACAATGGTTTAGTCCAGGCGCACAGGCGACACCAATGAACATAAATAAATATAGAAATAACTGTTTCCTGTGAACACCTAGTGACTCTTACACCTCCACTTCATCCCTATTTTATTAAGTTTAATGACAATTTGTTTCGGTCAAACCACATCTAAGCTGTTTTTACACAAGAAAAAAAATAAAAGGCAGCAAACTGCACATTTGTGTCTTTTTTCATGAAAATAGCTTATTAAATATAACATATTACACTTTTGTCAGGCCTTTAAAATACTTTTGTGGACTCTTGCTGTAATATGTTCTCAATGGGTGAGATAGTTGCTGTAGGCATCTAAACCTCATGGAAATCTCTTTGTGGTGTGTCGGTGATGTATGTATGTGCAAAATAAAACAAAACACTACTCCAGGTATGTTTTTGATGAGAATATAACATAACTTTGTTACAAGCGCAAACGTTGATGTTGTGTGACAAAAGCCTTTAAATAATAACTCACTTAAAGAAATAATGGCAAAACGCACATGTAAGTTAAAAAAAAACAAAACAACAAAACGATTAATCGAAAAAATAATCTATCGATGAACTGATTAGTAAAATAATCGTTAGCTGCAGCCCTAGTGTTTAGGCTGAAATAAAATATGTCTTTCCTAAAAAAAATCACTGTCCAGATTTCAAAAAGAAGAGAAAAAAGGACAGGGAAAGAAATTCTTTGAAAAGAGAGGTGAGCTTCAAAGCTAGCTATATTGAGTTGGGTGGTCTGGGGGACCTCGTTGAATGGTATGTTCCAGCTTTCACCGAATTAAATATTAATTCCTTTGAAAGAATGTAAAAATATTCATTATTTGTTTTATATAACGGCTAAAATAGATCCTTGTCATTTGATATTTTATTAATTTATAAACAACAGAAAAGGGACTTACATTTTGGTGTTCCACTGTAACGTGTAGTCCAGTGATGCTGAGCCCTGACTTTGGACTGCCATAAAAAAAAACAAAAAAAAAAACAGACTTTGTGTAGTTCCTCAGTCCAGCCAAAAATCACATCAGCGTTTCATGTGAACAGGTCCTCAGGCATCCAGACTGCTTACAGCGGAGTGGATTTTGTGTGTGTGTGTAGCAGCATCAGTTAGCTCAATCAAATAATCGTGTCGCTGTCCCCCGCGCGCGCACACACACAACCGGCTCGGTTGACTGTGTATGTCCTCAGTGCAGCAAAAAAAAAAAAAAAAAAAAATCACGTCAGAAATGACTCCAGCTTTTCTTTCTCTCTTCCTGCTCACAGACAGCACAGTGGATTTGTTTTGTGTGTGTGTGTATGTATATCTTACAAAAATTAGCAGCGTCAGTTACCTCAATCAAATTATGTCTCGGGAGAGTTGTTGTCCCCCGCGTGCACGTGCATACACGCAACCTGGTCGGTGCTTGTGTGTGTGTGTACTACCAAAAAAAGACTGTGTATGTCCTCAGTGCAGCAAAAAAAAAAATCACATCAGAAATGAGTCCAGCTTTTCTTCTTTCTTCCTGCTGACAGCCTCCAGGCAGCACAGTGGATTTGTTTTGTGTGTGCGTGTGCGCACAAGCATGTGTGGGCGCGCACGTACTCATGCACGCGTGACTGATCATGTGTGCTGGAGGACGTGCGTGCGTCCGTGTGTGTACACGCAGAGTGCAATGGTACCAAACGTATGGAACCAAGTTTGCACTCTAAATGGAACCAAGCCGCACTCTAAATGCAATGCAACACAAATTGGATGAATTAATCCATGTCATGTGACATACAAAGCACCAATCAAATGACAAGGATCCACTCAGTCATTATATAACAACCAATATGTCAAAATATACTGCATTATCACCTACAACCACAAGATGGTACCATCTGCATGTGTGATAAACTACTCCTGTATACTGATCTGAATGAGGTACTGTCGGATTCACACTCTGGAGCAGATATAAAGCACCACTAAGATGGATCCCAACTGCCATAAAATAATAATAAGAGCTGAACAAAGAAGACAGTTGGGTCTTAGAGAACAAGCAAGCGTAATAAATCAGGCTCTCAAACTGAAAGACCTCATTATTGAATAAAGAGAGGGAACACAGTTCATACTACCCGGCACTCAACTTGTTTGCCTTTGAGGACAATGAGAACGTTGGTTAGGGCGTGGTAAGGCTAAGGTTAGGGCCTGATTTACTAAAGGTTTGCATGTGTATGAATGTGAGCAAACACCACAGTTCCTGTAAAAAATGTGCGTGCTGACTTACTAATGTGCTCAGTGAAGATGGCATCTTTTAAATGGGCACAATAGCAAGTATTGTCTGTTTAACTAATTTTCCTTCATGAATATGCAATTTTGGGTGTGTCCACCCAAGTGCTCAAAATTGTAGGTGTTGAACGTGCAATAGGTGAGACTTGCACCTGCAACACAATTTATCAAGGCGAAAAGCAATTTTAGGGTCTGAGGCTGCATCTGTAATTATGCATGTTTGAAACCTTAGTGTTAACTTTTGTATGTGCATGATCAATGCAGACACGCATAAACCTTACATTGAACACACAACTTTAACACTGAAAACACAATGATGAAATAATTTATAGTGGCCTAATTTTAAGGAAACATCTATTGTCTAAATAAAACTGAAAGTCCCTTCAGCTGCTCCCTTGTTTTTGCACTCGGGGTCGCCACAGCAAATCCAAGGTGGATCTGCATGTTGAATTGGCACAGGTTTTACGCCGGATGCCCTTCCTGACGCAACTCCACATTACATGGAGAAATGTGGCAGGGGTGGGATTTGAACCCGGAACCTTCTGCACTGAAACCAAGCGCATTAACCACTTGACCACCAAATGTGTAATACCATATGTAATAGAAATATACGAAGAAAGACCTGTGCATGTCTGCCCATGTCCAGCCCAGTCACCACGCACAACCACACAGGGGAGCTGACAGCAGTCAGCACCACAGTGTATGGTCTGGACTGTGGGTAGCACCATGGACAGTGAACAACAGACAGCAGACACTCACCTACATATAAAGCATACACAAATGATTCTTGATTCTCATTCTATATCACATTATCTGCAATAATGTGACAATGAAGAGAATATATTAACACCACAGTGAAATGCTCCCCATTGTCAGATTGTCTTTAGATAATGATCTTTAAATGAATGGGACTGAATTTGGACTTGTGCAAAACACTGCGCACCTCCCTTGACAAAACATTTTCAAGGCGCATTCATTTTTGATTTGGTAAATTACATTTTCAGTTAAAAGTGTGAGTGGCTTACATCGCATATTGTTGAAAGAGGCTTATTGCAATTTTTTTTCATGCCCACACATTTTGGCACTTAACAGAATCTTAGTAAATCAGGTGCTGAGTTGGCATCGATGGACACCTGTGGGTAAGCAAGTGATGCTTTTTTCTGTTGAGTGGTGACAAGAAGCAATTTACACTTGAGTGTTTTGTGCCTCTTCAAATAAAACAGTAGCAACATATTTCAAAAATAAATGCGACTTACAGACATACGCGACTGATATATGTTTTTCCCCCCCATTCATGACACATTTTTGGACAGATGTAATGAATATTGTAGTGCAACACATAGTTTGGAAAATATGGAAAATATGGTAGGTTGAAATAAGCTTGCAGATCTGGCTGTGTCCGCTGTGGCGACCCCGAAGAAAAACCAGGAGCAGCCAAATGACCAACAACAACTTACATTGAACTTACTAAATAAAATCAAGCACGCACACACTCACACTTTTAATAAAAAGATGATTTACCACCCCCTGCTGGAATAGCGTGTTAGTCCAGAATGTAATTAGCAACATTAACTAATAGCCGTAGTTTCTCCAAAAATATAAGTCCTATCAACGTTACATTTTCGCAGCGTTCATCCTTGACCCAAAATATATAAGCATACTAAACGGAAAATGTCAGCTCTCTACAGTTTCTCCATGATGAAAGCCATACACACGCACACACGGATGCACGCACGGACGGAGAGCTTTATTGTGTTTTATGCATTTTGCCGTAAGCAGGTGCTTCTATTTTAGACATGCACAGAGATAGTGGCGGAAGACATCAAACACAATACACTTCTCACTCACAGTAACGGCAACATGATACTTAACTAAACTGACTAATCCAATTGAACTACAAAAACACAATAAATCAATAACTCTAACAACACTGTTAAACTAACATGAACCACAATAACATTTAAAACCCCAAAACCCTGAACTCCCATGGTGCATTGCAGCACAATGGCCATGGTTTACTGGTTAGCTAAAATTGCTAATTTCTCCAAAAATATTTGTCCTATCAACTTTCCGTTTTCACAGCCTTCATCCTTGACCCAAAATACATAAGCATACCAAACGGCAAATGTCAGCTCTCCCCAGTTTCTCGGTGATCAAAGCCATTTACATGCATGCACGCACACACACAGAGGCCACTTGGCTATTATGATATAGATTTTGTTTAACTAATACACAGAGGCCACTTGGCTATTATGATATAGATTTTGTTTAACTATTACACAATCATACCAACAAGCAGCAGTGGGTTTGATGGCTTGGAAATTTGGAAGAAAGCGACAAACAAAATACTCTCGGTCGTATGAGCATTGTCTTCTTTATAATTTACAGTTGCTTAATTGGTATCCCAGTGCAAACTATTTAGGGATAAACCGATAATTGGCTTGGCCGATAATCTGCATCAGCCGATAATCTCTCTGGGTCCTGTGTAAGAATTGGCCAAAAATTGGTTGGGCCAATAATTGGCATCGGCCAATAATCCCTCTGGGTGCTCTGTACGGATAGACCGATAATTGGCTGATACCTACTATATATATATATATATATATATATATATATATATATATATATATATATATATATATATATATATATATATATATATATATATATATATATATATATATACAGAAGTTAGCTTTGTCCACGTGTGATGCGCGTGCATGCTGATGTCTGCAAGATGTCTTGTAAAATACTCCAGAGGTGTTATGAGGTTACAATAACAGTGTTTTCAGTGTCATAAGTATTTGTCGGTAGCTTTTACATAATGTATGAGAAAGATGTTGTATTTACACAGAAACAAAGTGGTTTTGGAGCACCTGAGAAAGACCAACCAGTGACATCATGGTGCTGCTCTACTCTGATTGGCTGTCACCCCCCCAGAAAAAAAAAAAATATCTGCATGATTCATAGCATAAAAATAGGAAATAGAATGTGACTTTTTAACGTCTTACAATGGGTCAAGGTTGGCCATATTTGATCTTGTCCAAGGTCTGTATCCCAAGAATGTTCCCTGTAAATTTGAAGACTCTGGCAGCAGTGGTTGGCACAACTAACCAAAACGTTAGCTTTCATAACCACTAATCCACTAACTGAAAAGTTGTTTTTTAAATAACAATTTTATTGAAATTTTTGAAAATTATAACAATTAAAAGACATGTACATAAACACAACCAAAAGGACAAAAAGGAAACTACAAAGAAATCAGACAATGCAATTAAAACCACAACAAAAAGGAGAAAAAAAAGGAAAGAAAGAAAGAAAGAAAAATACCCCATTTCCTCATCATGTTCGCTTCAATGTTTCATTAACCTGCCAGAGTCTGTTAAGCTTAAGTCCAGCCTCAGCCTCGATGGGAATGTCCAGTGCCTTTATTCAGTCCAGAGGGCTTCCAGTTCAGGTAAGAGAATCCTTTAACAATAAATCAAGACTCTCTGCTGGAAAGTAGCCATAAGAGGTTGCCAGATGATCAGGAATAATTGTTCATTGCCTTTTAACACTGCACTAATCCTCTCATGAGGAAGTATAGAAAAAAATTCTTTGTACCACATAGGAACAGTAGGAGGTTTGTCCTTGATCCACCTCAATAGCATACATTTTCTTGCTAAAAGTAACAGCTTATCTAGCAATTTGAATTTAACAGAGAGGAAAGATACCAACTTGGATGGCAGGTCCAGTAGAAAAAGGCCGGGGTCCTTGGTTATCGTAGTTTTGAAAATGCCATAGCTGCTTTGCTATACATGACCAGAAATGTGATATGTATTTGCAATGCCAGAACAGATGAATATAGTCCCCTCTTTCCCTGAGACATTTCAGACAAAGTGGTGACAGGCCCGGGTCCATCTAATGCCGAATGGAAGGTGTTATATGTAATCTATGAAGAATTTTATATTGAGTTTCCCTCAGTCTAATACAAATAAATACATTTTTTTTTTTTTTTTTTTTTACTTTTACAATTTAAAGCTTCTTGCCAGTGAGCTTCTATTTACTCATTATCTAGGTCCCTTTCCCACTTATGCTGAACACTGAACAAGCCTGTTGGAAAAGTGTCATGTAACAGGTAATAGAAGGAGTAAATAAAATGGGAGAAGTTCTTGCAATTAATAAGAAAGGATTCTGGGGCAATCAATTTAGGAGTACTGAGGGAGGGGAGACTCAGCTCCTTAATAAAGTGGCAAATCTGCAAGTATCCAAAAAAATGTTCCTCCGAAAGGCCATACTGATGTTGAAGTTGCTGAAAAGTCATGAGAATACCATTTTTAAATAAATCTCCAATAGTCTTAATTAGGGATGTCCTGATCAGGTTTTTTTTGGCCCCGATCCGATTCCGAGTCATCTGATTTCGAGTATCTGCCAATACCGAGTCCCGATCCGATACTTTAAAAAAACTGAATGAACAATGAACAAATGCTAAATATATAATATTTTCATTTTAATCACCATATTTTATTATTTATCACTTAAACAGTGCACTTCTCCTTGAGGTAGCTTGAACAATCAAGTAACAACCTACCAGACTTAAAAAATGTACAAGTTTCCATGTTATTTTATTTGTCTAAAAATAAATGTCCAAGGTTCCTTATGTTAAACAAGAAATTATCTAATCTGAAATAACAGGTGGTTTTAATTTATTGATTTAGCTAATTTAATTACAAGTGTTCTAAACTTTTTTAAACAGCAGTCAGAAATTTTGAGGTAACAAACAACAACAAAAACATTTCCAAGGATTTTTCTTCAGAAAACTGCTCTATAAATGAGCAGATCAGTGGTTTCTGCACTAATCTGTTTTGTACAGATCAGTGGTTTCTGCACAGATCTGTTTTGTACAGATCAGTGGTTTCTGCACCGATCTGTTTTGTACAGATCAGAGGTTTCTGCCACTAGTCTTCCGTGTTTTAGCCCGATGCGTCGTTCCTATTGGAGCGAAGCTACGTCACAGCTCAGAGCATCGAAAGTTGGATTGTGTTGAACTTGTTTTTTCTTTTGTTCAATAAAAAAAAAGATTGGGTTGAACTTTGACCGCGTCAGCCTGCTGACAAGCGGCAATGCGCGCTCCCGTCAGAAGCGTCGCTTTAGCTCAGCTTTTGACGCGACGCTGACGCCTCTAAAAAGCAACGCGTCTCATTGAAAATAATGTTTTTACACCGATTCTTGAGGCCTCTGACGCTTCCAACGTGTGAAAGGCCCATTAATCTGCAATAATGAGCTTGAAATAGCGCTGATCAAAATAATGAGGATAAGAGCTATATCAGATTCCTGATCGGGATGCAACGTCCGATTTCGATCAAGTCTGAAACCACGTGATCGGGCCCGATTTCCGATCACGTGATCGAATCGGGACATCCCTAGTCTTAATGACTCAGGCCCCACATAGATGACGGTGAACAGCAGAGCCAGCCCAAAGGATACTCGAAATATGCAGTCATTTAGGAACTCCATACCACCAGGGGACCCCCAAGAGCACAGAGAAATCATGATGAGAAATATATATAATTTTGAATAATTAATAAAACTGAATAACTCAAATGAATCAATATATCATAAATCAATTAGTTTGAGGTTTTTGTTGCAGATGGATAGGATTCACAAAATTTTAAAAAAATCAAGGCTTTTCTCCTCTTACGCACCTTTTGTCCCCAGGAGATTCCGTAGCTCTTCCCCCCAATCCCGCTTACTTCTCACAACAACAACATGGGTAATGTGAACGCAGAGGGAGTGTTTGGTCAGTGGTTTGGGGAACAAGTAACTGCATGGCTGCAAAGTTTGTTTAAAACCTACTGCAACAAAAGGCAGCGTTCAACAAACTTATTCCAGCATCTAAAACAGAGGCATCCAGCCGAGTGGGAGAAATGCCACTCTTTACGAGGTGAACAAGAGAGCTACAACAAACAAACTCCTGCTAAAAAGCAGCTTACTGGGGTAGAATCATTCAACAAGTGTATTTTTTGAAACAAAAGAACAGCTGGAACTTTAATTCCAGGAGGTAAGTAGAGGTTCCTTTTGGTAAGTTGTTGATCAAACAAAAACAAAACTTGATTTGAGTTATCGCTGTCATTTGTACTCATTTTCTTTAAAAAGTAAGAAAAAAACAAAGTCTATTTAAAAAAAAAAAATCCATCCTTCTACCACCCCTACTACCTTCCACTGTAATGCACTTTGGGTGTCTTGAAAAGTGCTGTAGAAATGTAAAGTAGTTCAATATGACTCCGTTTACTAGTTAGTTACAGGACAAGAGTTGATGGGTTGTTAAATTAGGCTATGCAGGTTTTTCCACTTTATCTTGCCAAAGGTGCATTCAGGTTCACATAAGACAAAGACAAACAGACACAACAACAGTCAGAACAAAGAAAAATAACCGTATGACTGTGTATGGACAATAAATAAATAATTCCATCACACCAATTTAGGCTTCTGACAGAATTCTATGCTGTAATCAATATTGTGCAAATTGACTTTTGGTCATCAGAAAGGTGTGCAGCTCCCTGCCTGTATGGGTAAAGTAGAGTAAATAAGTCATTTATCAACTATGTCTAATGTGCTTGTGTAAAAATTTGAATGAGCGTTGTTGAAGTATTTTGAAGCAAAACAAGTCTGCCTGCCTAACCAAGTGCCGGTGCCTCCTCAGTTGATGATGATGGAGCAAATGAGCACTGAACTGAACAGAGGTTACTCCCGGATCATGGATAAACCATGTTTTTTTTTTTAGACTTTGGTGGTTGAAAAACAGTTACTTATATTTTTAATATGACATGATACATTTAACATGTGAACTTCATTTTGTGACAATATTTAAGTATTTTATTTATTTGTTATTTAAGCATATTTATTTTTATTACAACTGATTATTTTTATGTAAGAAGATAATGTGAATGTCATTTGGTTTTATTTTGTCTTAGAAGACAAGAGTGTGCACGTTTTGCACACTCTTGCATATCTGTACCAAATTTTAAAACAAAATAAATGAAACTGGTTAACTTGTTTACTGTAAATGCAGTGCCTTGTGTGCTGATTTTACTTTCAAATAGTTAATGTAATTATGCCACACTTATACACCACTCTGCATTTAGAATTAGGACATTTTTACGAGTTTGCTACCCCTGTAAGGTTAAAAACAATAGCCAGAATGACACTGGTATGTTAGCTAATTACAAATAATGCTAATGATAGTGGGTACATTACACACAGTGTAGCCTATGAAATAATGAGACATCTGGTGCTGAGGTGGTGGTAGTGGGGGCACCAGATGAAATTCTGCTTAGGGCCCCATAAAGGCTTGGGTCGGCCCTGGTAAACAGGCCCAGGAATCAATGCAGAAGGCTGAGTCAAGATATGAGCAAAGCCAACCCAAATTATCCGAGCATGGCAGGCCCAGTTATAAAAAAAGTATACTGGGCAAACAACTGCTAAACTCCTTAAAAAAAAAAAAATTATTTACACCTTAGCGCTAACTTTCAAGTACTGACTTGGCACACTATCAGCGACTTTTAGCACCATAGACGCTTCTGAGTAGCAGATGCATCACTTGTGTCAGCTGCTGCAAAAGACGTCTCACTTACCTTTCACAGTGGAGTGTAGATCAAACGCAAGTCATTTTCACTCATGGTTTCATTTATAAAGAGACTTAATTCCGGACAGTTTATCAGCACATTAACAGCAACTTTGCCATTTTTACAAAGTGAAAATACCGCACTTTTAAAATAATGAAGAAGAAAGAATAAAGAAGGTTTGAGCATTAAACCGACACAAGCGCCAAAATGTATTATGGGAAATCAGACTTGTGTTATCAACCCCCCCCGCCGCCGTCAAAATGCATAGAACACTGCCATCTACTGGATGGGAGTGTGGAAAGCGGCCAACATGCTGAGTCACACTTCACAAACAGAATTTTCAGTTTTGCAAATGCTTTTTTTGTGTGTGTGTTTGTTTTTTACAAATGGAAAAAATGAAGTATTCATGAAATACACATCTATTTGTAAAAACCAACACACAACTTACAAGTCGGAAATTTGTGTTTGTGGATCACAAAACGTGTGCAAATCAAGGGCTATTTGTAGATAATCCTCTGTGCATTTGTAGGCATTAATTAGAAAAATTTAACTCCATAAATAAGTGTCTTTTCACTCAACAAAAATATAAACGCAACACTTTTGGTTTTGCTCCCATTTTGTATGAGATGAACTCAAAGATCTAAAACTTTTTCCACATATACAATATCACCATTTCTCTCAAATATTGTTCACAAACCAGTCTAAATCTGTGATAGTGAGCACTTCTCCTTTGCTGAGATAATCCATCCCACCTCACAGGTGTGCCATATCAAGATGCTGATTAGACACCATGATTAGTGCACAGGTGTGCCTTAGACTGCCCACAATAAAAGGCCACTCTGAAAGGTGCAGTTTTATCACACAGCACAATGCCACAGATGTCGCAAGATTTGAGGGAGCGTGCAATTGGCATGCTGACAGCAGGAATGTCAACCAGAGCTGTTGCTCATGTATTGAATGTTCATTTCTCTACCATAAGCCATCTCCAAAGGCGTTTCAGAGAATTTGGCAGTACATCCAACCAGCCTCACAACCGCAGACCACGTGTAACCACACCAGCCCAGGACCTCCACATCCAGCATGTTCACCTCCAAGATCATCTGAGACCAGCCACTAAGACAGCTGCTGGAACAATCGGTTTGCATAACCAAAGAATTTCTGCACAAACTGTCAGAAACCGTCTCAGGGAAGCTCATCTGCATGCTCGTTGTCTTCATCGGGGTCTCGACCTGACTCCAGTTCGTCGTCGTAACCGACTTGAGTGGGCAAATGCTCACATTCGCTGCCGTTTGGCACGTTGGAGAGGTGTTCTCTTCACGGATGATGCAAAGGAGATGTGTTGCACTGCATGAGGCAAATGGTGGTCACACCAGATACTGACTGGTATCCCCCCCAATAAAACAAAACTGCACCTTTCAGAGTGGCCTTTTATTGTGAGCAGTCTAAGGCACACCTGTGCACTAATCATGGTGTCTAATCAGCATCTTGGTATGGCACACCTGTGAGGTGGGATGGATTATCTCAGCAAAGGAGAAGTGCTCACTATCACAGATTTAGACTGGTTTGTGCACAGTATTTGACGGAAATGGTGATATTGTGTATGTGGAAAAAGTTTTAGATCGTTGAGTTAATCTCATACAAAATGGGAGCAAAACCAAAAGTGTTGCGTTTATATTTTTGTTGAGTATAGTAAAGGTGTGCATGTACACACTGTCTTTTGAAGGAGACACACTGTCGATCATAATGCACTGCAGCAATGCATTATGGGAGTTCAGGGTTTGTTTGTTTATTATTATTATTGTAGTACATGATATTTTAGGAGTGTTGTTACTGTTATAGATTTGTTGTGTTTGTAGAGTTCAAGGAATGCAGTTTGGCGAAGAGTTATGTTGTGACCATGCGTGAAAATGACGTTATGATTTACCTCTTCTGCCACAGTGTGAGCTGCTGCATGTTGAAAATAAATGACATTTTTTTTCTTCTCCAGCTGCACTGGCAGCTGGCTCACCTCCTTCTGCTGGGGGAAGGTGGATGGGCAGAGTTCCTTATGGCAGCCTGGCTATTGCACAACAATTAACATTTGGTTTTAAGGTTTACAAACAGTTTTGATCATTCAGTCTTACTCACTATGCCAGCAAAGAAATGTTACTGGACTGAAAGTTAGTGGAACTAAATTTAGCGGAAGCTAATTAATCCAATGTTTATTTTCAAAATTAGCTGAAAAGATAATCCACTAACGAAAAAGTTAGCTTCGCTAATTAGTGATTAGCGGAACTGTACCCAGCACTGTCTGGCAGTAATAGGATTGGACTTATGCTGAGCACAGACAGACGGATGGATGCAAAGCCTTCACAATACCCCACAGCCATATTTTGCTGGAGAGAGAAGTGTCTGCTTCAGGTAAATTCATACAAAATTATTTCCTCTGGGTTGTGTGGAGTTATCTGAGTTTTGGAATGCGAACAAACGATCTTCAACTAGTGGGTCAAACTTCTGTGATTTAGTAATTGTTTTGGGCTGCAATGCTCTGTATCTGTGAAGATGCACGATATGTTCAAATATTTGAACCCATATCCCACAAGGCCAATTAATTCTTGTCAGGCTTGCTGTCTGTCTATTTTAGACCCTGTTGTTTTTGTGACTTTAAAGGTTTTATTTGACACCTCATAATCTTTCAAACTAAAATTCTCTTTTTCACCCACGCTGGTGCTGTTTTCGTTCTGAAACAGTGGACGTGCACACACATCCTAACCATTCAGAAAGCAATTTGGAATTAATTGTCAAAATATTTTGTGTTTAATTTGCACATGTTCTTTTCAGGTCCTAATAATGCAGACAGTATTCACTTTAAAGTTGCTGTGCAAAATCTAGTCAGCAAAACCAGCTGGCTTTAAGTACATCATAACACGTCAAACTGAAATTTTAAAATGATCACATGAATTTGTAGCAAAGTGACCCTTATACAAAAACAGCACAGGATTATAAGACAGAAAAGAACCAATTTTTTTTTTTTTTTTTTTTTTTTTTTTTAAACATGAGCCTCATAAAAATCCACCCTGCATATCGCACCTCAGACCACACTCCCGTTCTCCACTGGGCAGGACAAGGAACTCTGTTACATGGCCTCCGGTTCTCTGGTTTCTCTCCACTGCAGTATTTGCTGTGGATTGAGCGGTTGGTGCCGTCGTGGAGGAAATGTACACAGCGCACGGTCCGGATCTGGAAGCCCAGACTACCGCAGGTTTTGGTGCAGTGCTCCCATTCATCTGAGATCCATCTGTGCAAAACAAGACAAGGATTAGTGTGGGCACACAGAAAGTGGAGTCAAAGTACACATTGAACAAGAATCCTCTCTTTGACCAATTCAACATTAATTACATGAACTTTTACAGATTTGACATCTACTCCATTAGATCAGTACACTGGAGTATTTAGATCAATCAATCAATTTTATTTATATAGCGCCAAATCACAACAAACAGTTGCCCCAAGGCGCTTTATATTGTAAGGCAAGGCCATACAATAATTACGTAAAAACCCCAACGGTCAAAACGACCCCCTGTGAGCAAGCACTTGGCGACAGTGGGAAGGAAAAACTCCCTTTTAACAGGAAGAAACCTCCAGCAGAACCAGGCTCAGGGAGGGACAGTCTTCTGCTGGGACTGGTTGGGGCTGAGGGAGAGAACCAGGAAACAGACATGCTGTGGAGGGGAGCAGAGATCAATCACTAATGATTAAATGCAGAGTGGTGCATACAGAGCAAAAAGAGAAAGAAACACTCAGTTCATTATGGGAACCCCCCAGCAGTCTAAGTCTATAGCAGCATAACTAAGGGATGGTTCAGGGTCACCTGATCCAGCCCTAACTATAAGCTTTAGCAAAAAGGAAAGTTTTAAGCCTAATCTTAAAAGCAGAAAGGGTGTCTGTCTCCCTGATCTGAATTGGGAGCTGGTTCCACAGGAGAGGAACCTGAAAGCTGAAGGCTCTGCCTCCCATTCTACTCTTACAAACCCTAGGAACTACAAGTAAGCCTGCAGTCTGAGAGCGAAGCGCTCTATTGGGGTGATATGGTACTATGAGGTCCCTAAGATAAGATGGGACCTGATTATTCAAAACCTTATAAGTAAGAAGAAGAATTTTAAATTCTATTCTAGAATTAACAGGAAGCCAATGAAGAGAGGCCAATATGGGTGAGATATGCTCTCTCCTTCTAGTCCCCGTTAGTACTCTAGCTGCAGCATTTTGAATTAACTGAAGGCTTTTCAGGGAACTTTTAGGACAACCTGATAATAATGAATTACAATAGTCCAGCCTAGAGGAAATAAATGCATGAATTAGTTTTTCAGCATCACTCTGAGACAAGACCTTTCTAATTTTAGAGATATTGCGTACATGCAAAAAAGCAGTCCTACATATTTGTTTAATATGTGCATTGAATGACATCCTGATCAAAAATGACTCCAAGATTTCTCACAGTATTACTAGAGGTCAGGGTAATGCCATCCAGAGTAAGGATCTGGTTAGACACCATGTTTCTAAGATTTGTGGGGCCAAGTACAATAACTTCAGTTTTATCTGAGTTTAAAAGCAGGAAATTAGAGGTCATCCATGTCTTTATGTCTGTAAGACAATCCTGCAGTTTAGCTAATTGGTGTGTGTCCTCTGGCTTCATGGATAGATAAAGCTGGGTATCATCTGCGTAACAATGAAAATTTAAGCAATGCCGTCTAATAATACTGCCTAAGGGAAGCATGTATAAAGTGAATAAAATTGGTCCTAGCACAGAACCTTGTGGAACTCCATAATTAACCTTAGTCTGTGAAGAAGATTCCCCATTTACATGAACAAATTGTAATCTATTAGATAAATATGATTCAAACCACCGCAGCGCAGTGCCTTTAATACCTATGGCATGCTCTAATCTCTGTAATAAAATTTTATGGTCAACAGTATCAAAAGCAGCACTGAGGTCTAACAGAACAAGCACAGAGATGAGTCCACTGTCTGAGGCCATAAGAAGATCATTTGTAACCTTCACTAATGCTGTTTCTGTACTATGATGAATTCTAAAACCTGACTGAAACTCTTCAAATAGACCATTCCTCTGCAGATGATCAGTTAGCTGTTTTACAACTACCCTTTCAAGAATTTCTGAGAGAAAAGGAAGGTTGGAGATTGGCCTATAATTAGCTAAGATAGCTGGGTCAAGTGATGGCTTTTTAAGTAATGGTTCAATTACTGCCACCTTAAAAGCCTGTGGTACATAGCCAACTAATAAAGACAGATTGATCATATTTAAGATCGAAGCATTAATTAATGGTAGGGCTTCCTTGAGCAGCCTGGTAGGAATGGGGTCTAATAGACATGTTGATGGTTTGGAGGAAGTAACTAATGAAAATAACTCAGACAGAACAATCGGAGAGAAAGAGTCTAACCAAATACCGGCATCACTAAACGATATGTCTTTGGGATGGTTATGAGTAATTTTTTCTCTAATAGTTAAAATTTTATTAGCAAAGAAAGTCATGAAGTCATTACTAGTTAAAGTTAAAGGAATACTCGGCTCAATAGAGCTCTGACTCTTTGTCAGCCTGGCTACAGTGCTGAAAAGAAACCTGGGGTTGTTCTTATTTTCTTCAATTAGTGATGAGTAGTAAGATGTCCTAGCTTTACGGAGGGCTTTTTTTTATAGAGCAACAGACTCTTTTTCCAGGCTAAGTGAAGATCTTCTAAATTAGTGAGACGCCATTTCCTCTCCAACTTACGGGTTATCTGCTTTAAGCTGCGAGTTTGTGAGTTATACCACGGAGTCAGGCACTTCTGATTTAAAGCTCTCTTTTTCAGAGGAGCTACAGCATCCAAAGTTGTCTTCAATGAGGATGTAAAACTATTGACGAGATACTCTATCTCACTTACAGAGTTTAGGTAGCTACTCTGCACTGTGTTGGTATATGGCATTTGAGAACATAAAGAAGGAATCATATCCTTAAACCTAGTTGCAGCGCTTTCTGAAAGACTTCTAGTGTAATGAAACTTATTCCCCACTGCTGGGTAGTCCATCAGAGTAAATGTAAATGTTATTAAGAAATGATCAGACAGAAGGAAGTTTTCAGGGAATACTGTTAAGTCTTCAATTTCCATACCATAAGTCAGAACAAGATCTAAGATATGATTAAAGTGGTGGGTGGACTCATTTACATTTTGAGCAAAGCCAACTGAGTCTAATAATAGATTAAATGCAGTGTTGAGGCTGTCATTCTCAGCATCTGTGTGGATGTTAAAATCGCCCACTATAATTATCTTATCTGAGCTAAGCACTAAGTCAGACAAAAGGTCTGAAAATTCACAGAGAAACTCACAGTAACGACCAGGTGGACGATAGATAATAACAAATAAAACTGTTTTTTGGGACTTCCAATTTGGATGGACAAGACTAAGAGTCAAGCTTTCAAATGAATTAAAGCTCTGTCTGGGTTTTTGATTAATTAATAAGCTGGAATGGAAGATTGCTGCTAATCCTCCGCCTCTGCCCGTGCTACGAGCATTCTGGCAGTTAGTGTGACTCAGGGGTGTTGACTCATTTAAACTAACATATTCATCCTGCTGTAACCAGGTTTCTGTAAGGCAGAATAAATCAATATGTTGATCAATTATTATATCATTTACTAACAGGGACTTAGAAGAGAGAGACCTAATGTTTAATCGACCACATTTAACTGTTTTAGTCTGTGGTGCAGTTGAAGGTGCTATATTATTTTTTCTTTTTGAATTTTTATGCTTAAATAGATTTTTACTGGTTATTGGTAGTCTGGGAGCAGGCACCGTCTCTACGGGGATGGGGTAGTGAGGGGATGGCAGGGGGAGAGAAGCTGCAGAGAGGTGTGTAAGACTACAACTCTGCTTCCTGGTCCCAACCCTGGATAGTCACGGTTTGGAGGATTTAAGAAAATTGGCCAGATTTCTAGAAATGAGAGCTGCTCCATCCAAAGTGGGATGGATGCCGTCTCTCCTAACAAGACCAGGTTTTCCCCAGAAGCTTGAATGAAATAGATGAATGAAATAAATGGGATTTTCAACATTTTTCAACCTTTAGTTTTACGAGTTCACTTTTTGGGGTTAGTCTTCCAGAAAAAAGCCCCTCACTGGCAGTGAACTTGTGATGACTCAGTGGAGAACATGGACTGGACATTAAGGTAAGCAGCTAACTGTATAATCAATCATTTTACAAGTTTCTTTACATTTAGTGAGGTAAATATGTATGTTTGCCTTCATAGGGATTGTCTCTATGCTACCACACACTTCTACTGACATTTTTGTCTGTTCACCAATGACAAGAAGTGGTTTACTGTGAGTGTTTTCAACTTTCCCTGCCACATTACATTATATAGCCTGTTAGCCCGTGATGGGAATTGCATTCCACATCCACATCCATATTATCTTAATTAAATTCTTTTTCTGAAACTTGGCTCTGTGAGGACAAAGGAATAGATTTTGAAATTGAAGGATATAATTTGTATTACATAAACTGTCCAGGAAAGAGAGGGGGAAGTGTGGAGTTAAATGTGGATAGTAAAGTGAAATGTAAACTGGTTGAGTCTGTTGCTACAAAAGGTATTATGGAAAGTGTGGCAGTTGAAAATGAGATGCAGGACAGGAATGTGATCGCTGCGTGTATCGACAGAGCGCAAGACTCAAATGTGGACGACTTCAGGGACAGCTTTGAAAATATAATAGATACACAGAACAACCAATTTTTTTTTTTTTTTTGATTGGTGGAGATTTTAATATTGATTTTTATTATTTTATTAAGTCATCCATTTAAATGTAGAGATATTTCAGATGTGTGTATATATATATATATATATATATATATATATATACATATATATATACACACACACACACATATACAAGGTCTGTTAGAAAAGTATCCGACCTTTTTATTTTTTCAAAACCATATGGATTTGAATCACGTGTGATTGCATCAGCCAAGCTTGAACCTTCGTGCGCATGCGTGAGTTTTTTCACGCCTGTCGGTTGCGTCATTCGCCTGTGAGCAGGCTTTGTGTGAGCAGTGGTACACCCCTCTCGTTGGATTTTTATTGCGAATAAATGTCTGAACGATTTGGAGCTTTGCTGCATCAAATTTTTCCAGAAACTGTGAGAGACCTCCAGGTGGACACCATTCGGAAAATTCAGATGGCTTTCAGGGACGATTTTATGGGGATTACACAGATTAAGGAGTGTTCCAGCCGGTTTAAAGACCGCCCACAGTGTCTGAGAGCGCGGTGCACTCCGAGCGCCGATCGACAGGCTGACACCCCGCTGAAACAACCAGATCATTTCCAACGTGAAGGCTTTGTTGATTCGGGACGTCGTCTGACTTCCACAAAAATGGCAGAAGACGTGGACATCAAGACTTTTTCGGCACATTCCACTGTTACAGGAGATTTTTCATGGAAAGAGAAGTGGAGGGATGCGCCACCATGCCGCTCATGGCGCGGGACAAAAGCACCTCCGTGTTGGTCTCACAGGACAGCTTTCAGATGGCTTTCAGACGGCTTTCGGTGGCTTTTCAGTCGTGTGACTATCCGAGAAATTGTACATGAGCTGGACATGCCAGAACATGTCCTGTGAGGCTTCATCACGGCATTGCTTTGCGCCATGCGGCTCCACCACGACACACGGAATTCCTCTGCATGTCTGTCTCAATGTGCCGAAAAAGTGCAGATGTCCACGTCTTCCGCAATTCCTGTGGAAGTCAGATGACGTCCCAGATCAACAGAGCGTCCAGTGTGGAAATGAACGGCACATTTCACTGTTACAGGAGTTTTTGTCATGGAAAGAGGAGCTGATGATATATATATATATATATATATATATATATATATATATATATATATATATATATATATATATATATAAAACATCAGCTTGGCCCCTTTTTCCTTTGATTTTACATCCAAGTGGAATTACCACTCCTTGTGCCACATTAATTGATAATATTATCATGAATGACATTGAGCATATTGCTTAGTGATCATTTGCCTGTCTTAACGGTTCTTGATTTGCAGCTTAAAAAATATGACTTGAAATCAGTCCACATACTTCAGAATCAGAAGCCAGAAAACAATTTACGGAGGCTTCGCGCGTCACGACCGATTCGCTGATGAAGCGAGACAAAGGAACACCTCCGTTTCGGAGTGTTAGAGGACAAGTTGGGACATGTCTATCTCGGCTTTCAGTGCTTACCAGTCAAGTGAGTATAAAAGAACTTGTGGAGAGCTGGACATGTCCTCTAACACTCCGAAACGGAGGTGTTCCTTTGTCTCGCTTCATCAGCGAATCGGTCGTGACGCGCGAAGCCTCCGCGCGGCTTTCCATGACAAAATCTCTTGTTAAAAGTGAAATCTGCCGGAAAATGGCTGATGTCCAGGTCTTGTGATAACCAGAGAAAGAGCACACGACGGTCTCATATCCACAGAGCCATCAGCTTAGAAATGATCCAGTGGTTTGTGCCGCATCGTCGCAGCTCGCAGCACGGTGCACCGACCGTCCTTAAAGGGGTCCTTAAAGCTGTATTTAAAGTCCTTATTCTCTGTGAAGCCTGTAAAATTTTCACTGAAAGCCAGATACATTTTTGGAATGGTTTCTAGGTGCCAGTCTCTAACAGCTTCTGAAAAAATTCTGATGGAAAAAAAGTCCTTTTCATTCCGCCATTTCCAGACAATGAAAATCCGACGAGGGGGCGGGACCACTCCTTCCACAAGGCGTGCTCACAGGCGAATGACGTCACCGACAGGCGTGGAAAAACTCACGCATGCGCACGAGGGTTCAAGCATGTCTGACGTAAAAACATATGAATGAAATCCATATAGTTTTTAAAAAAAATAAAAAGGACCGTTAATTTATGGACAGACCACGTAAGTTGGCTTTAAACTGGGATAAAACAAACTATATAATTTTTGGTAATTGAAGGAAGAATAACGATGTGAAAATTACCACTGATGGAGTTAATATTGAAAGAATTAATGAAGTTAAGTTTCTTGGTGTTGTGTTGGATGAGAAATTAAATTGAAAAGCCCACATAGATTATATAACAAAGAAAATTAGTAAAAGCATAGCTATTTTATTTAAAGTAAAAGATTTGTTTGAATGTAATTTGTTGTGTATGTTGCTCAATGATTCTCCCATACTTCACTTACTGCGCTGAAGTCTGGGGAAATACATATAACAGTACCACTAAGCCATTGTTTTTGCTACAATATAGAGCCATTAGAATAATCATAATAATCAGAATAATCAATAATAATAATAACTAGAATAATAAAAAGGTTACAGACAGCATACTAACAACCTGTTTATTGCAGCCAATCAGTTAAAATTTAAAGATTTTGTTAACTCAAAAATTGCTCTTATCATGTGGAAAGCTAAGCATGGTATTATACCAGATGAAGTCCAAAATTTATTCAGTCTTGTTACACAGGCCACTTGCCATAGAAGAAAATATAACTTTAGTGTTAAGTACTCAAGAACTACTATGAAACAGAAATGGCCCTCTGTATACGGAGTTAAGCTTTGGAATGCACTGACTGAAGAAATTAAATGTACAAATGTTTACAAGTTCAAAAAATGTATATGGATAAAATTCTGAGAGAATACAGTAAACGATGATGTTAATGCTGATACAGTTGATGTTTATTTGATGTTTGGTGATTGATGAGGAGACGGTGTTGGGGTTGGAATTATGGAAGTTAATGGATGCTTTTTTAATGAATTTATGACATAAGGGACAATGTTTCAAGATTCATCTTCTTTTGTTCCTTATTCATGGAAATTTTTGTTCATGAAAAATAACGGAAATTCCTTTTTGTACACAGTAAAATCACCAGTGTAAAACTAACACTGGCATAACACTGGCAGTGCGAAGTGCTTCTCTTATCCCTGTACTGGTAAGCAATATTCAATTTCTTCATTTATCAACTGTAACACTACACACATAGTATACCTTCTAAAATGTCCTTGTGGATTGGCATATATAGGCCAAACAAAATGTCAACTCAAATTACGGATAGCTGAACATAAAACAGCAATCCGCACTCAGAATCTAACTTATGCCATGGCGAGGCATTATAAACAGGCTGAACATGGCTCTCCAGCATCTTCAAAATTCTGGGGTATTGAGAAAATTATAGTTCCACCCAGAGGAGGTGACATCATTGAAAAACATTTATGTAGAGAAGCATTTTGGATACATACTTTGTGCACTTTGGAACCATTTGGTTTGAATGAAGAATTGAACTTTACTTGTTTTCTTTAACATTAATATTTATGTTTTTTTACTCTGGGTTATTGTCATTTTGTTTGTTCTTTTTTAATTGGGACGGTGTGTCTCTAATTATGAACTAAATATAAACTGAGTGAGTGCCTTGAGTGATAGATGGTCATGCCCCTTTTACGCATTCTGACATCTGGCTCCTGTTAGTATTTAGGCTGCACCATCCAGGTCTTTTCAGGACTCTGATAAAGATGTGATTTGCACATCAAAACGTTACTCTTTTTCTTTGTTTTCAGCACCTTAATACATTTTCAGCACCTACTTCTGTGTTGCACCAGCTGCTTTCCTTTTTTTACTCATGATCACTTTGTACCAGACATTAAAATAATTAACAACAAAAAGGTTAATGTTGTCTTGTTACTATGGTCATAGCAGATGGTCACTCCCCTGAGTCTGACAGGCTGGATGTTTTTTTTTCATTCAGGTGTTTTTCCTTATCACCTTCACCAATGTGCTTGCTCATGTTTTTGGGAAGGTCTACACCAGTGGTGTCCAAAGTATTCCACAAAGGGCCAAGAGGGTGCAGGTTTTCTTTGCAGCCACTGACTCCAGCAGGTGATTTCACTGATTAACATCACTATGAGCAGATGGGAAGAGTTCATCAGTGAAATACCAGCCGAAAGAAGAAAAAGAAAAAACCCTCTTCTCCTTCTTCTTCTTTTGGCTGCTCCTGTTAGGATTTGCCACAGAAGAGCAATCATTTCCATCTCACCCTGTCCTCTCTAACTTCCCTTGTCACACCAACCATGTCCTCCAACAAACTTGTATGCCCTCCCTCAGCACATCCATAAATGTCCCCTCTATCCATGGCCTCCCTCTTCTCCTTCTGCCTAGTGGCTCCATCCTCAGCATCCTTCTCCCTATATACCCTGGGTCCCTCCCCTGCACATGTCCAAACCATCTCAATCTCACCTCTCTGATTTTGTCTTCAAACCGTCCCACCTGCACTGTCCTCTGATATGTTCATTCCTAATCTTGTCCATTCTCGTCACTCCCAAAGAGAATCGCAACATCTTCAGCTCTGCCTCCTGTCTTTTTGTTTGTGCCACTGTCTCTAAGCCGTACAACATAGCTGGTTTCACTGCTGTCTTGTAAACTTTCTCCTTCACTCTTTCTAATTCCAATTAATGGTCAGGAGAGAGCTGAAGCCTATCCCAGCAGTCATTGGGTGAGAGGCAGGGCACACCCTGGACAGGATGCCAGTATGTCACAGGGCTACATATACGGTGCATCCGGAAAGTATTCATAGCGCTTCACTTTTTCCACATTTTGTTATGTTACAGCCTTATTCCAAAATGGAGTAAATTAATTTTTCACTCAAAATTCTACTCACAAAACCCCATAATGACAACATGAAAAAGCTGTTTTTTTTTGTTGTTTTTTTTTGCAAATTGATTAAAAGTAAAAAAAAAACTAAGAAATCACATGTACATAAGTAGTCACACACTTTGCTCAATACCTTGACAGCAATTACAGCCTCAAGTCTTCTTGAATATGATGCCATAAGCTTGGTGCACCTATCTTTGAGCAGTTTTGTCCATTACTCTTTGTAGCACCTCTAAAGTTTCATCAGGTTGGATGGGGAGAGTCGGTTCACAGCCATTTTCAAAGCTCACAAGAAATGTTCAATCAGATTCAGGTCTGGGCTCTGGCTGGGTCACTCAAGGACATTCACACAGAGTTGTCCTGAAGCCACTCCTTTGATATCTCAGCTGTGTGCTTAGGGCCACTGTCATGCTGAAAGATGAATTGTTGCCCCAGTCTGAGGTCCAGGTTTCACTTCCATACAATAACAAAGGCATCAAACACTAATTGTAAACATTGACCTTGATATGGTGAGGTCATGTGAGTCAAAGACTCTTTTTTTGTAATCGTGCAAAAGCACATGATGTTGCGTGAATATGAGGAGCAAGTTATGCTTTCATTGACCAGTCACTGGTAACAATGCTACCTAGATACTTCAAACGAGTGACATTTGCTAAATTTGTGTTATCAATGAAGAACTCTTCTGTAGGGCCAATGCACATAGTTTCTGTTTTGGTTGTGTTGTACAGGCCCATTCTCTTTGTGAGACTATTGTATGCATTTAATAATAACTTTAGGCCAACTGATGTATCACTGAAGATTGCAATATCAGTGTATTGAGATTCCCTGATGAATTCACTCGGAATTCTGGTTTTCACTTTGAATTTACATAGATCAAATAAACCCCCATCATAACAAAACCATATCTATATGCTGCATGTGTGCTTTAAGTCTTTAAAGGCAAGCCAAATTCTATGCAGCAAAACTGCAGCATAGAAGACAAACAATGTTGGTGCTTAGAGGTCAGAGGAGAATGGGCAGACTGGATGAATGAGCGACTGCATGATGCTATCATGTCACTATGGACCAATATCTCCGAGTAATACCTTGTTGAATCTCTGCCATGAAGAATTAAGGCAGTTCTGAGGGCAAAAGGGGTCCAACCTGGTAATAGCATGGGTGTATCTAATAAAGTGGCCAGTGAGTGTATATGAAGTAGTCTGCAGTGGCTGTGAGTGCCAGGGGAATGAGTACAACTCCCCCAGCTCTGCCAAACTTTACACACCGTCAAAACTCACAGATGGAACAAAACACACCCGGAATCTGATCTAAGGATTCAAGCCAAAACTGATTTTCAGAAATGATACTTCAATCACATTTCAAACCCCCTACAAATGAGACTTGAAACAGATTTGGACTTGCATCGTGGAATCAAGTTCAAATCAAATATGCAAATAAATCTGACTTTTAGTAGCAGTAAGAACAAAGTCTAAGACTTGAGAAAGGTTTTATATGAACATGGTCCACATTTGTACCAATCTGTAAATGTTTACAACTTTTTTGTTTTTCCTCTGTTTCAAATATGAAAAAGGGAACTCCTCAGTAAACAACACAGTTTTGTGACTGTTGGCTTTGGAAGCTTCATCAACACAAACTAAAATTTGACTTCTGCAAATCTCAGCATGTAACAGTGAAGCTTTTTGAATGAGCTGACCTTTCAACAGCTGCGGTGTGCTAGGCTTTAGTTGTACACAAACAAATGTGCACGTTCACATGCTGTGGCAGTTTGGTGGTTGGTGAGATAAACAAAAGTTCCACAGTGCCTCGTTAAAGCTGAAAAACTATCGATCTTTTCCTGGAATCTCTTCTGGCTGTTGTAAAAACAAACTAATGGCTGGTAAACACCTTGATATCAAAGCAATTTTGTATTAAATCACCACAAAGCTTGCTGAAGTGTGACGTTTGTTTGCCAAGTTCATCTCTCTGATGTTTCAAATGCCAACAGGTGAAGTGGAGGTGATGGTTTGTGATCAACGGATCCTTAGTTTAAATCCCCGTCAGAGTGGAAAATCAGTTGTTTGGGTGAGGTCCTTGATCCCCAAGTTACTCCTGATGTATAACGAGTTCCTTCCATGGCAGCACAGCACCCTGACGTGAATGTATGGGTGAACTTGCAGCATCACACTGCGGTCGTGACAGTGCTAAATGCAGTGTGTTTACCACTTCACTGTCACTGCTTTCTACAAATAATGGCTTCCTGCTTGCCATGGTACCATCACAACTGACAACTGGGCTGCATCGCTCAGTGCTTACACACACACACACACACACACACACACACACACACACACACACACACACACACACACACACACACACCACACACACACACACACACACACACACACACACTGTTCAAACAGGGTTAAATGATATATGGGGAGGTGTGGCAATAATTATTATCAGCATTTCTCAGTGATTTTAGTTCCATCTGCCTGTGCCATTTCAGTCATTTTTACTGACTCCCCCGTCACTATAGTTTCATTTCTGCGAAATGATCCATAGAAAATATGTCAAGTTATATTAATTCTGTGCAAATAGACATGTCAGTAATATCCCGTGGACAAGGACTTTTCCACCATTTATCTTAAGTATGGAAGTGCTTAAAGAACTTGCCAACAGCAGAGATTCAACTAGACATGGGCTGATAACCGGTTTTAGGGTATACCGCGGTATGAAAAGCCACGGTATCAAAACCACTAAACTTTTCCATTATACCGTCCCTATGGTATGAGCGGGTTATGAGAATTCTTGACAGGTAGAGCGGAGGCGGACGCTGCCACCCTTCCCCCTGGCACGCACCTCTGTCTCTGTTTACAAACAGGCAGCTAACGTTAGCTAGCTCTGCATCATGGATGAAGGACGCAAAGCCTGCACTGAACTTTTCCCTCCATCTAAAGCAGTGGTGTCCAAACTATTCCAGAAAGAGCCGAGAGGGTGCAGGTTTACTTTGCAGCCACTGACTCCACCAGGTGATTTCACTGATCAACTCATCCCACGTGCTCAAAGGGCTGTTATTCAGTGAAATCACCTGCTGAAGTCACAGGCTGCAAGGAAAACCTGCACCCTCTCAGCCCTTTCTGGAATAGTTTGGACACCACTGGTGTAAAAGGACGAAGTCGGCTTTTTCATTTTATTTTCTGCGGAATAGCCCTTCAAGCCAAAAATGGTGACAACAAAGCTCTGTAAGCTATGGCCTGTGTCGGACTTGGAGTGATTCAAGATACCCGCAAAGGATTACATGGAAGGAGTAAACTTTAACCCATCTTTGAAACCACTGAGAAGTACAAGCGGTGGACTCGAGTCGTGCTTGTGGTCGACCAAATTTCTCTCATAAACATGTCAAGAAGGACAAATACATCTATTCCAAGCACTTTGTTAGTGAAGATGGGCCAAATATTGAGCATCCGGAGTTCCAGACCTTATTCCAGCCACGTTTCTCCCTAAGCAAGTAAGTCATGTTTCCCACAGGGCAGATGTTACATGTCTAAAAGAGTAACTATTATTTTGGTATTTTTTTTAAAGTTATCAGTGGTATAGTGCTCGTAGCGGGTGAAATTGCGTCAATTAGTGGGCCTGAATCATGTGTGCTTCATATGCAAATAGCCATAATGTTGTTAAAGGGTGATTCTTAGACTACGGGCACTTATTATGTCCTTTGATCATATTGTATGAAAAACAGAAAAAAGGGGAAATTTCACACTTTTATAGTTATCTTTACAATGAAAGTGTGTTAAGAAATTTGTTCTAGTAGTCTATGATGACTTTTTCACCTTTTTTCAGCATCATTATATGCAAATATTGCCGTTTTGTGCTTGTCCCACACCCAGACTTTTGATCTTCAATGATAAAAATGAATGGTAAAGAAACATTTTTTCTAATGTTTTAAAATATCTCTGAATAAAATATCAGTAAAATAATCAAAACATAATTGGGGTATTCAATGTCATACAACTGTTGCGATTTAAACAAAATGTAGTTGTCCCACACTATTGCCGTAATTTCCACCACAACACTGTAATGTCCCTTTAAACAGTTTGTATGAAAGATTGTTTGGGTAGTTTCTATGGAGATAAACAGTGACATCAGAGCACATGTATATAGCGCCAAATCACAACAAACAGTTGCCCCAAGGCGCTTTATATTGTAAGGCAATGGTGTTGTGGAAATTACATTTACAAGGCCAATAGTGCCCGTAGTTAAAGAATCACCCTAAAGCACATTTTAAAGCTATACATAATATCGTGAAACCACTGTATTTTTGCCCACGGTTATCATACTGTCCAAATCTCATACCGTCCATGCCTAGATTCAACATTCACACGAGTTTTATTCACATAGAATTTCTGTATGAACCTCACACGTCACAACTACAGACTGATCATGATCATGTTCATGTCAGCGCCTCAGCTTTATGTATTCCCATACTGTGCAACTTTGGAACACTTGCTCTGTTTGTGCACATGCATGGAGTGCATGGCTGCAAGGAGCGCAAACAGCAAAAAAAAAATAAAAAGAAAAAAGCCTCCCTATACTCCCATCCGAATAATGTTTACGCCTACTCTTAATTGCTTTTGCGTCACCATGATCAGCCCCTGAAGGAGAGATAGAGAAAAAAAAAAGAGACTCACTGTTCCTGTCTGACTCAACTGCAAATAAAAATTTCTTCTGATATTTTTATCATCTTCTCTCGGAGTGCTCAACAGTTTGCCTATACCTCTGAGTGATGCAAAGTGCTTGAAAAATGAGAAATTTCAAGCAGCTATTGAAAAATGTTCTGTCTTTTCAGAGGTCTGGCTGCTCAAATTGACCATCCAACATGTCACATTACTAAAAGATAGGAAAGTGGGAAAATGCACTCGCCAGAATTATCTGGGAAGGAATGAGACTCTACGCCACTCTGCACTCTCTTTTCTCTCTCTCTCTCTCTAATATATATATATATATATATATATATATATATATATATATATACGAGGTCTGTTAAAAAAGTATCCAACCTTTTTAATTTTTGCAAAAACCTGATGGATTTGAATCACGTGTGCTTGCATGAGCCAACCTTGAACCTTCGTGCGCATGCGTGAATTTTTTCACGCCTGTTGATTGCGTCATTTGCTGGTAAGCAGCCTTTGCTGGTAAGCGCCTCCGTGTTGAAGTCTCACGGGACCTGCTGTGACATGCCCACCTCTTCCACAATTTCTCGGATAGTCACAAGACTGAAAAGTCACCGAAAGCTGTCTGAATCTTCTGAGTGGTGGAAGAGGTGGGCATCATTTTTCGGAGTCTAGCATGTCCTGTGAGACTTCAACACAGGGGCACTTTTGCTCCGTCAGCAGCTTTGTGCCGAAGCCATCGCCATGAATTTTGCTGCAACTCTTTTGATGGCCAAATCTTCTGTCACAGTGGAATGTGCTGAAAAAGTGCTGATATCCACCTCTTCCGCAATTTCTCGGATAGTCACACGACAGTCCCACATCACCGCAGCGTTCACTTTGGAAATGATCTGGCCATTTCAGCATGTTGATGGCCGACCGGAGCACGGCTCGCTCTCCACCGTTGTGCGGACGTCTTTAAACCCATTGTACCACTCCTTAATCTGTGTGATGCCCATAGGATTGTCACCAAAAGCACTCTGAAAAATCCGAATGGTTTCCACCTGGCTGTCGCCCAGTTTCTGGCAAAATTTAATGCAGTTGCGCTGCTCCAGTCGTTCCGCCATTTTCCTTGCAAAGAAAATCCGATGAGAGACGACACCCATCCTCACACAAAGGCTGCTTACCAGCAAATGACGCAATCGACAGGCGTGAAAAAATTCACATATGCGCACGAAGGTTCAAGGTTAGCTCATGCAAGCACACGTAATTCAAACCCATCAGGTTTTTGCAAAAAATAAAAAGGTCGGATACTTTTCTAACAGACGTCGTATATATATATATATATATATATATATATATATATATATATATATATATATATATATATATATATATATATGTGTGTGTGTGTGTGTGTGTGTGTGTATGTGTGTGAATCCATGAACAAGGATCACAACTTGCTTCATCAGATACACTCCACCCTGTGCGACACATTCTCTGAACACTTCATCTCAGTCTCATGTCTCAATCAAAACTGTGGTTCAAGGTTTGGGTAGGTTGTAAAGGATTTTCACATTTCAAAGTGGGCTGTGGCATTCTTAAGTTTGAACCTGGCACATCTGCACTAATCAGGAATTTCAATTTTCAATTTCAATTTATTTTCATTAATATAGCGCCAAATCAAAACAGAGTTAAGTCAAGGCACTTCACACAAGTAAGGTCTAACCTTACTAACCCCCAGAGCAGCAGTGGCAAGGAAAAACTCACTCTGAGGAAGAAACCTCAAGCAGACCAGACTCAAAGGGGTGACCCTCTGCTTGGGCCATGCTACAGACTCAAATTACAGAACAATTCACAAAACGAATGTACAGGAAATGCTGTTGGTGCACAGAACAGGAGGGTCTCCAGTACAAATACCACACCCATCTCTGGATGGAGGTGCACCTTAAACAGAGAGAAAAAACAGAATCAGGCATCAGAAAGACAAGTATATAATTTGTCAGCGTTAAACAACAAGAGAAACAGGAAATACTAAGTAGCCCTAAGCTTCACTAAAAGACCCAGAATTTAGGTAAAGTTGAGGCCGCGGCACACTCCGTTTCCTAATAAAATGAATTAAAAGAGTAAAAAGCGTAGAACCATACTATGCCAGTATGCTAGCCATATGAAAGGGAAAATAAGTGCATCTTACGTCTGGACTTGAAAGTCTCCACAGAATCTGACTTTTATTGACGCAGGGAGATCATTCCACAGAACAGGGACACGATAAGAGAAAGCTCTATGACCCGCAGACTTCTTATTCACCCTAGGGACACAAAGTAGTCCTGCACCCTGAGAACACAAAGCCCAGGCCGGTACATGAGGTTGTTACTGTACAAAACAGTGAGAACGACTGGTCAAGTATGACATCAACCATGCAAGGGCTCTCCCAGTAATCCCAAAGTGAGTTTCCATCCTTAAATGAGTCCTGCCCACCAGCATATGATGATCCTCGGTGTCATATGCAGCACTGAGATCTAACAGCACAAAAACCGTAGTGGTGTCCGAATCCATTTCAAGCACCACTTTAGTGAGAGCTGTCTCTGTGGAATATTTTCTAAAAGCAGACTGCAGTGGCTCAAAGAGATTATTCTCAGTAAGATAGTCCACGAGCTGCCATGACTGACAGCATCTCAAGGATGACACTGATCATCCTTGAGATGTTTCTACAGCTTAATTGGAGTCCACCTGGGGTAAACACCTTGGGAACAATCTCACCATTACGGACGCAGAGACCGCTCCAGGTTTGACGCCACAGTCTGTGAAGGAGGATTGGGTGAGGTCTCACGCTCTTCAGCACACTTCCTGAGACAGAAGGCCCGAGGCATCGGTGGCGGCAGTTCATCCAGGCCCGAGGCATCGGTGGCGGCAGTTCATCCAGGCCCGAGGCATCGGTGGCGGCGATACATCCAGGCCCGAGGCGTCGGCTACATCCGAGGCTAACAGCGGCTACATCCGCTGCTAGCAGCGGCTACATCCGGGGCTGGCGGTGGAGGCATCGGTGGAGGCGGTTCATCCAGGCCCGAGGCATCGGTGGCGGCAGTTCATCCAGGCCCGAGGCATCGGTGGCGGCGATACATCCAGGCCCGAGGCGTCAGCTACATCCGAGGCTAACAGCGGCTACATCTGGGGCTGGCGGCGGCGGCAACCGAGGCTGGCGGCGGTAACATCTGAGGCCGCCTACGGCTACATTCCTGGCTGATGGCGGCTACATCCGTGGCTAGCAGCGGCTACGACCGAGGCTGGGGGCGCCTGTGAACGAGGTTAGCAACGGGGAGGGTTGGTGTGCGGTGACCGGACCTGTGGTGGTGGAGGTTACGGGTGAAAATTGTTTTTTGCAATTAACAGTGGCCATACTAAGCCACGATAGTTAACATGGCACCACCCAAGAAAACGGAGAAACTTGAGGAAAATATAGAGGAGATAAAGACCTCAATAAACCAGATATTAAAAGACATGTCTAATTTAGACAAGCTGACGGTGGAGATTAAAGAACTCCAAAAACTGGTTAAAGAGAAGGACAAGATCATCAAGAAACTTGAACAACGTGTAGATGAACTTGAACAATTCACTAGAAAAGATGATGTTATAATATCTGGACTAGAAACAAGGCATCGGACATATGCAAGGGTGGTGGATTCTGGTGGAACCAGTGGGGAGAATGCACCACCTGAAGAACAACAATCATTGGAACAGCAAGTTACAAACTTTTTATATCAAAATGGTGTTGACATCCATCAAGACACAATATCAGACTGCTATACTGTTCCAACTAAAGATAGAAAAAATAAACTGTCTAACATTGTTATACGATTTACAAGCAGAAAATATAAAAATGAAGTATTAAGACAGGCAAAGAATTTGAAAGGAACAAGTGTCTATATAAATGAGCATTTAACAAAAAAAATGCAGATATTGCTAGGGAAGCAAGACTATTAAAAAAACAGAAGCACATTGTTGCTACATGGGTCTGGAATTGTAGAGTGTGGATTAGAGTAAAAGAAGGAACAAATGGTATACAAATCAAAAACACGGAGGACCTTACGAAATACAGACCTGAATAGACAAGCAAATATGACGTCTGTTGGTAATTGGACCAACAAAATCAAAATCTGATCAAACATGGAAATAGATGATAAAATATATGACATAGACACTAATATTGATGAAAGTATATTTGACTTAAAAACGATTGGTTGTGAGTATTATACGGTAGAACAGCTAAATAGTGAAAAAATTGCAGAAGATACCCTGTCACTCTTACATATAAACAGTCGAAGCTTGTATTGTAAAATGTCGCAAATAAAAGATTATTTAAATCAGTTTAAAAATAGATTTAGTATTGTTGCAATCACTGAATCTTGGCTTAATGATGATCTCATGGCTGATGTTCAAATGGAGGGATATGAGCTGTATTTTGTGAACAGAAGAGATAAAAGGGGTGGTGGTGTCTGTACATAAAGGTAGATCTGATATGTACAATTGTAGAAGAAATGACAACTGTGGATGACATCATAGAAATTGTAACAGTGGAACTTGTACATGAAACATCTAAAAATATTTTAATCAGTTGTGTATACAGAGCACCAGACACTTGTGTTGTGAAATTTACAGATAGAATAATAGAGTTATTCCATCAAATTAAAAACAAAACGCTTTTTATATGTGGAGACTTTAACATTAACATAGAGAGCTCCAGTTGCCAAAGAATAAGTGATTTTGTGAATTCAATGTATAGTTTGGGGTTATTCCACTTGATAACAAAACCAACCAGAATCACATCACAAAGTGCAACGGTAATCGACAATATATTTACAAATAGAACAGATGAAATTATCAGGAATGGGATCTTGATGACAGATGTTAGTGATCATTTACCAGTCTTTTCAATATTTAAATATAAAAATAGGTACAAAAAAAAAACTGTTATAAACTTTAAAAGAGACAAGTCAGTAAAAGCCTTAGAGGCATTAAAATATGATCTTAAAAATCAAAATTGGGAAGAAGTTTATGTCAGTGATGTTAATGTAGCATATAACTCATTTATGAAAATATTGATGAAATCATATAATAAAAACTGTAAATTAATAGAAATTAGTAAGAAAAGAGTAAATAAACTATGGCTGACAAAGGGAATAAAAAATGCTTGTGCAAAGAAAAACTATTTATACAGGTGCTTTTTAAAAATGCAAACAAAGGAAACAGAACACAGATACAAAAAATATAAAAATAAACTATTGACAATAATTAGGAAACAAAAAAAAGATTATTATAGTGAACAATTAAATAAGAGTAAAGATAATATGAGGGCAACATGGGGAATTATAAAAAGTGTGATTGAAAGTGATGGAGCGAAAGCAACTTTTCCAAATTACTTTGTCAAAGAAAATAAAGAGATATATGACATAAAAGAAGTGGCAAATGGGTTTAATGATTATTTTTCAAATGTAGGATCAAGTCTGGTGGGAAATAAACCAATAGTAGAAGATACATTACATACACTTGTAAATACGGTCAATAGTATTTTCCTGGACAATGTGGAAAAAGATGAAATAAGAAATATTGTAAAAAACTGTGTAAGCAAAAGATCAACTGACCATGAAGATTTAGACATGATGACTGTAAAAAGTATAATAGAAACTTTTATTGAACCATTTACTTATATTTGCAATCTGTCTCTGTCAACAGGGATTTTTCCAGATGAAATGACAATTGCCAAGGTAGTCCCATTATATAAAAATGGAGACAAACATAAATTCTCTAATTACAGGCCAGTATCATTGCTTCCACAGTTTTCTAAAATTATGGAAAAAGTTTTTGTGACAAGGTTGGATAAATTCACTGAGAAACATCATATTTTAAATAATGCTCAGTATGGATTCAGAACAAAACATTCGACAGCTATGGCAATTATGGAATTAATAGAGAAAATATCAACAACAATAGAAAATAAGGATTATTTTGTAAGTATTTTTATTGACTTGAAAAAAGCTTTTGATGTTATTGACCACTCAAGATTGCTTCACAAGTTACAACAATATGGAATAAGAGGTATTGCACATCAGTGGGTAAAAAGCTACTTAGAAAACAGAAAACAGTTTGTTCAGATAAATAATATCAAATCAGAATTGTGTAATATTGCTTATGGAGTACCACAAGGATCAGTACTTGGACCCAAACTGTTTATTTTGTATATCAATGATTTTGTGAATGTATCTAATGTGCTTGGTAGCATTTTATTTGCTGATGATACAACGCTGTTTTACTCTGGATCAGATATACAGGAAGTAGCACAAGTGATAAAAACAGAATTGGAAAAGGTTAAGCATTGGTTTGATATAAACAGACTGTCACTAAATATTAATAAGACAAATTTCATATTGTTTAATGACAGAGCAAAAAAAAAAATAACGTGTCATTACAAATAGATGGAATGGATATACAAAGGGTAAAAGAAATGAAATTTTTAGGAGTCATAATTGATGAAGATCTTACATGGAAGTCACACATAAATTACATAAAAGGAAAAATAGCGAAAGCCATTGCTGTTTTACATAAAGTAAAATATTCATTAAATAGTTATGGTTTATTAACATTGTACAATTCATTGATTTTCCCATATTTAACTTATTGTGTAGAAATCTGGGGATCAACATATACAACTTATATACAACCTTTGTTTATTCTGCAGAAAAGGGCTTTAAGGGTGATTAGCAACAGTGGTTTTAGAGATCCATCTAATCCATTGTTCATTAAGTACAGGGTACTTAAATTTCGTGATTTGGTCGATTTGAAAATATTACAAACAATGTACCAAGCTAATAAAAATGCTTTACCAACAAACATTCAAAATATGTTTGAGAAAAGAGTAAGTAGTTATAAACTGAAAGGAATAGAAGTCTTTAGAAAACCAAGATACAGAACCAAAGTAAAAGAACGGAGTATTGCAGTAAATAGTGTAAAATTATGGAACAATCTCAACAAAGAAATTAAAGAATTAAGGTCGCTTAAATTATTTAAAAAACGTATTAAACTAGATGTATTAAGTAAGTATGAAACTATAAAATAAGTTAGCGGGCTGTAAGGAAGTAAAAAAAAAAAAATGTAATTTGTTAATAATGTATAAAATGTTTTAAGTTTAAAAATGTAACCTGTCAGAGATGTAATCTATTTAATAATGGTCATAATTATGAAATAAGTCAGTGGTATGTGACAAGTTAAAGAAATACAATCTGTTAAATAATGTTGAAAAATGACACTGGATATTGAAAGATTATATTGTAAAAAGGGGCAGAAAATATAAGACTTGTTCTTCTCTCTGCTCCTTTTCATTCTGGTAATGGAGATGCTTTATTTCTACTTTTCTGTTTTTTTTTTTTCTTTTAAATTAATGAAATAAATAAATAAATGAAAATGAAATGAATGAATGAATGACACTACTTTTTCCAGAATTTTAGAGCAAAATGATAGATTTGATATTGGCTGATAGTTTTTCAATCCACTAGGGTCAAGATTAGGTTTCTTAAGTAATGGTTTAATCACTGCAGATTTGAAACATTTAGGAACAGACCCAGAAGTTAAAGAAAGATTAATAATTTCCAGCACAGTTGGCCCAAGAGTGGACCATAGGTCCTTAAACAGTTTTGTTGGTATAGGATCAAATAAATAGGTTGTGTCTTTTGTTGATGTTACAAGTTCCGTCAGCATGCCTAGTGAGATACTATCAAATTCTGTAAATTCTGTAAATCTAGGTAATACCTCTTCTAATTTTGAAGTACCCCATTTCCGTTCTAGACCTCTAGCCTTATGCTTGAGGTCACGTAGGTAATCATTGAACCAAGGTGACTGTGTTTTGGGGAGCGCGGTTTTAACACAAGTGGTGCAATCATGTCGAGTGTAGTTTTTAGCACTGAGTTTAAACTTTCCACAAGACTGTCTACTAAATGGGTATTTGCCAAATGTAAAGCTAAGACATCAGGCAGTCTAGCTTTGAGTTCAGCAAATTCATCTAAGAATTCAGAGTATGGGCCAGGAGGCCTATATACAATGACAAAGTAATACGGCTGATTTTTATTCTTCTGACCTTAGCAGTAAGTAATATCCTGAACAGAGCGGAGACTCAAATCCTCAAACGAGTTATATTTGTGACCCCCAACAGCTAATAAGCTAAACCTAGATTAATAAATAAGAGCAACACCACCGCCTTGCTTCACATCACGAGGGACATGACTAAATGTATATGCTGGTGGGCAGGACTCATTTAAGGGAAGGACAGCTGTAGGTTTAAGCCAGGTTTCATATAACCCAATCATATCTAAGTGATGATCAATAATTAGATCATTAATCAACAATGATTTTGAGGACAGTGATCTTATGTTAATGAGACCCAGACTAAGGACCTCATTGGGGTTGACAGTTGAACTGTTTGGATTTAGGGGTGGTTCCAGAGTAGCATATATAAGATGCCTAGAAGTAGGTTTAGGTTTGAGACATTCCACGCATGTTGTAGGTAGCAGACACAAAATCCTTGATATTGCTGGAACAACTACTGGGCCATCCTCAATTTCAACATCATCCAATGTAGTAATGGGTATTAAGTTTGCAAAGCATATCCCTCTATGATTTTTATGGACACGTCTACGGAAGCAGGCCACAGAACAGCTTGGGACTCCGGCGAGGGCGGTCACATCTCCTCCTCTCTCCTCTATCTCTGCTCCAACCTTCAAAGTCCCTACTTCACCAGGCTGTGAATTCTTCAAACTATATTGGATTAATCATGGAATTGATAGCTGGTCTCTCAATGCTACTAATACCATTTTTTCTACAAGAAGATCAGAGCCGGGGGACCCTGCGTGCCCGGATGGAACTTACCTTGCGGGCTATGTTCTCGACGCCTGGGAGACTTGGCATGCTTTGCGCCTTTCTCTGTGGAGGACGTCGAGGATTTATTCATATTTGGATTCATAATTTGAGGGCTGGTATTTATTGGCTTATGTGCTGCCCTGACCTACCGGAAGACTGGCAAGACGGATGCCGCCAAAACCACGACCCCTCGCTTGTCCGTCATGATTAATGAGTTGGACAAGGTGATGCATTCTCAGACTGCGTTAACCCTTGAACTCAGATGCAAACTGGATAACATCTCGGAGCAAACGAGTGCCTTGCAAGGGAAGGTGAAGATTTCAGAGGCCGGGGAATTTTTCATAATTGGGTTTTGGTTTGTTCATGTGAAGCTGGAAAAGTGTTTTTCCCTGCTCAACCACAAACACGCAGGCATATCAGCCTGTCAAGGACAAAATGCCCATTGTTTTACCTCCAGAAGAATTTCTACGGCCTTGGGAAGATTGGCTGCCGCCTTATCTTTCTTACTTCAGTACAAAAGGACAGACAGACTCACACATGGACAAAGACTGAGGCATGCTCCACTTTCCCTTCTACCTCACATCCTACCCCCCATCACAGACCCCATCCCGGCAACTGCTCACGCCACCCCTTTCCCCTGTAGGGGCTGCGTGGTTTTAGCTGTGGCAGGTCCCCGTTCCCCCAAGCTAGCGGCGGCACGACTCCAGTTGCAGCGGCTACCACACATCGCCTCAATTCGGAAAATGGACTGTTTCAAGTTTAGTGCACATAAACAATGTCAAATGTATATGTGCTGTCTTAATTCTGAAGTGTGCCATTATTACGGTAAACAAGTAATAATTGTGGATTAATTGCTGTTTGTCTGTGGAAATGTGAGTGTGGACGTAATCTCGTTGTTGCATTTGTAATGACAATGACAATAAATCTCATCCATCCATCTATCCATCCATCCACAGTCTCAACTTGTTGGATTTCCCTCCCTGGCAGATAAACTGCACTATCACCATAGTGGATGCAAGTAGTAGAGGAAATCCAGAACAGTTTTCTAAACCCTGATCTCCTACTGCCGTTTAACTTATTGTGGCAGTTTTTTTTTTTTGCTCCTATAAACTGCACTCATTCCTTCTACTCCACATACAGTGACAAGTACTGGAACACTTGGTATTTCACATTTTAATTTGTTTATCCCATTTCAAGTACAAAACATAAAAATTTCTAAAATTATGTTCTTTAAACTCAAACTCAAAGCAAATCTCTACAACTTGATGCAAATTAATTAACAATATAAAAGATGATGGACTGCATAAATAACAGTGAATAATCCTGTGAACACCTGTGAATAATCCATTTTTGCCAGTTTTTTTCAGACAAGTCAGGGGATGGATACATGAACATTTTCAAGACACTGAATATATCTTGGACTTTATTTACATAAATTATGAAGAAATACAAACAGTATGGCACTCTATGGTAAATCTGTATGGAGTAGACAGTTCTCAAAAAGTGAGTGACTGTGCAAGAAGGAGAAGAGTGACGAAACCACCAAGACACTCAGATGATCCAGAAGAAGCGATAGGCTTATGTGGCTGTGATTGGAGAAATTGTGCATAGTGCATGTTTTGTAAACGATGAACTAGTTACTATATGGACATGAACTGGCTTGAAAGAAAAAAATTCAAGGCTTTGATTTACTTGCTTTAGCAGCAATATTTTAGTTCAAATTATATTTCATCTTAAAAAATACTTCTTTCTCTCTAAATAGCAGTGAAAAGCTTCATATAGCATTGTTTAAATTCAACTTCTATGCCTTATTATGTCCCCAAAGGACAAATATTGTGCAGCCAACAGTTTAAATACACCCACTTTCATCCAACCAATTTAAAATAACTTAGGATTAAATAAAATTTAGATTAAATCTAGTAATTTTAAAGATTCCATATTTAAAAGCACATCACTACTGAATTAATCTTATTTAAAACACATATTAAAGGTGCGATAATAGAATACTGAAACCTTTTTTGTTCTACGTTTTGGCATTCTGCATATTTGCCATAAGGAAGCACCTGAAACACTCTGAACAGTGGATAGCTTGAATCTGCCAAAATTTTTCTCACCATTTTCAAAGACTTGACATTGGATACACTTGTCAGGACACTTAAGGGTATGCTCACGATTTTGCTGCATAATTTAATAATATTCTGCAGCTTATTTGTGTTCTTCAGGGTCAGCAGGCTGAGCCAGTTCAGGACTGAGTCAATGAAACACAAATAGAACATTCACAAAAACAATCCAATAAAATGATGTATATTCATCAGTGGGTTTTCTTCAGAACCCCATCTACCTGGCCTTCAAAGGTGAGCTTATCAGTGAGGGCGTCCAAGAATTTATACTTGATCACCAATCACCACCTGAGAGATGGAAGATTGATTCTTCCAAAAATCAATGACCATCTGCTATGTGTGACCGTAATCGGCTGGTGTCAGGGGATCATCCAAGTACACCAGGGGTGGGCAACTTGTTCCAGGAAGGACCAAGAGGGTGCAGGTTTTCTTTGCAGCCACTGACTCCACCAAGTGATTTCACTGATTAACTGATTCCATCTGCTCAAAGTGATATTAATCAGTGAAATCACCTGGTGGAGTCAGCGGCTGCAAAGAAAACCTGCACCCTCTCGGTGCTTCCTGGAACAAGATGGCCACCTCTGAAGTACACCCTTATGCTAAATATGAATGAAATTGGTCGACTGGTTCTTGAGATATCACGCTAACAAGCGAAAACTGATGGATGGACGGACAGACGGATGGACATGCTGATTGCTATATCCCCCTGTATTTCATACTGGGGGGATAATAATATAAAGCCTGTCATGCTGGCTCTGGCACATGTGTGTGTACAGAACAAACAAAATGAGTGAAAGGATACACCCCTGCAGTGATCCGGCGGAAGACACAATTATGTCAGATTATTTGTCGTTAACTTTAACATGCTGGGACCTATTGGTCAAGAAATCAGTAAACCAACAAATCCATTTGGGCTCAATATTATGAGCACAACTTAAACTGTCTGCCAAAATGTGGGGCTGGATGCAGTTAAAAGCTGAAGAAAAATCTATAAACACCAGCCACAGTAAAGAATTTGCACCCTCTAGATGTGTCAAGATTAGGTTCAAAAGGGTGCCAGTAGCACCATCAACACCTCTTCCTGACCGGTAGGCAAACTGAAGTGGTGCTAAGTCTGACTGAACTTTTTCCCTGAGTGTACCCTTGGTCCAAAGACCAGATACCTTACAAAGCTCGATGATCTCTGACAATTAAAACAGAATCTACTGTATCTGCCACCTGTTCTGCACAATTCTTATGGCCCCATCACACTTAGTGCAAATGAACACGAGCCAAGCCGAATCAGCCAGAATGGGGAAAAAAAAGCCAAACTTTGAGGCACATTTGGGATGGACAGACATTCGGACAGCCGTATATGAATGCGGTATGGTCACTTAGAATGTGGACGGATCCCGCCTCGACTGTGTTGTACACGATCGTGTGTATGCGTACACGACTGCAAGTCAAACGTTGTTGGACTACGTACAATGCTGTTAGAATGCACTATGACTATAAATAATGCACAACGAGTGCCAGACAAATGAGGTTCGATAGGAGGCAGCGTTGTCTGCCCTTTTTACAAGAACTGCCAATATTGGATGTTAAAATACATGTAACATATGGACTGGAAACATGTCATATATGTTAAATATGTCAATCGCTCACAGGATGACCATCCCTGGTTCTCGAGATAAGGCACCTAAGTGGCTCTACTCTACTCTATTCTACTCATCCATTCTACTCTTCTTTTTTTTAGATATTTAGATATACCTTAGCATACACAAGTAGAGTTCTACTTTAGAATTGGAATATATTATAGAAGACATACCTTACCGAATTTTCATGGATTTTATCACATGGCACAGCCTGGTTAGTGTTCGCCCTGTGCCATGAGGTGCAGTTGGAGGCGTTCCAAAGGTGAGTTTTTATTTTTATTGATGTTGAAGTGCTGTGACTCGCCCTGGGGCAGCAGCGCCGCGCCGACACAGCTGCACCTGGTGTTACAGCTATAATGATCATCATAATTCACATACATTATGGAACCCACGAGAGGGCATGGCAATGTATCTGTAATCTAAGGTTTATTATGGATAGAAGACCCCATTCAGATGTGTGCACAGTGCCCCGTGGCTGTGGGATGCATTAACTCGCAGGGACACATGGTGCTTTTCGGTTTGATTGCACAATGCTCTCGTGTAGTTCACAAGATGAATGTGTGCCACAGACATTGCACATACAGTGCCTTGCAAAAGTATTCGGCCCCTTAGTATTTCACACATTTTAATTTGTTTATGCCATTTCAAATACAAAAAGTAAATCAGGCTTCTCAATATAAAACTCAAAGCAAATCAATGCAATTTGATATAAATTAATTAAAAATCTAAAAGCCAAGATGATGGGTTGCATAAGTAATGGGCCCTTTTGGCATAATACCTGTAAATAATCAGTTTTATTGCCTGTTTTCTTGAGAGAAGTCAGGGAATGGATACATGAATATCCATACATACATTTCCAAGTCACTGAATATGTCATGGATGTTACTTACATCAGTTATGAAGAAATACAAACAGTATGACACTCTATGGTAAATCTGTGTGGAGGAGACCGTTCTCAAACAATGAGTGACTGTGCAAGAAGAAGAAGAGTGAGGAAAGCCACCAAGACACCCAGACAACCCAGAAGAATTCATAGGCTTATGTGGCTATGATTGGAGAAATTGTGCACAGTGCAAATTTTGCATTGTGCATCCCCAGTTATAGGGCTTCTGGATGACGTGGTATAGAGGAGGATTTTCTTTAAAAGAAGACCTGAAAGTTCAGCTACAAAATGCCAGAAGGTACATCTGCAAGCCTAGATTTGATCTGATTTGGTGAAATAAAGCCTTTCTCCGCTCTACTCCACTATGAAGTTAAGAGTGGTCATGCAAAATGCAAAGCTTGCACTGTGCAAGATTTCTCCACTCAGAGCCACATAAGTCTCATTCTTGCACAGTCAGTCAGTTTTTGAGAACTGTCTACTCCACGCAGATTTACCATAGAGCTGTGTTTCCCAACTGGGGGTAGGCGTAGGTACTGCAGGGAGTACGCGGCGCACGAGGAGTTTTTTTTTTTTTTTTAATGTGTCACACAAAAGCGTAGTCCTAAGCTAACTCGTAATATGTGGACAAAAGAATGTCTGCTGTGGAATTTAGTAATATTCTATTTATTTAATAAAATTTCAAAGATAAATCTTCTCAGCAATGTGTCATGTCGAGCTCATCAATAACGGTACGTTTGCGCTACAACTCGTTTCCCCGGGAAGACAATGACCTGTGACACAAAATACAAAAGCATAGCAACCGATGGATAAATGGTTAAAACGTCCAGTTTCTCTGGATCCAGGGGGTTTGGAGGAGACAGCAGTGAAACGCAAGAAAAAGGCCAAAGCTAAACCTAGACAGTACAATGAAAACTACATTTTGTATGGTTTCACCACGTCACCGTCTTCGGAACTACCGCAGCCTCAGTGTTTCTTCTGTGGTGAAATTCTGGCTAACAGCACAATGAAGCCAGTACATTTGCAGCGACACCAGAGCACCAAGCACCCTGCAAAAGCAGGGAAAACTGAAGAGTACTACAAACGAAAGCTGTCAGAATTTAAGTCAGGTCAGATTCAGAATACAATGATGAAAGCCACTAATGTATCGAGCAAAGCCCTGGAGGCGTCTTACGCCGTATCGCTGCTTGTGGCACAAACAAAAACTCCTCACTCAATTGTTGAAGAACTAATTCTCCCTGCAGCGACTCGCATGGCTGAAATAATGATAGACAAAAAAGCAGCTGAGACATTCAAGAAAGTTCCCCTGTCAAACAACACCGTGGCCCGTCGGATTGATGATATGGCTCTTGATATTGCGGGACAAGTCGTGGACAAAATAAAACGAGCCGGTCAGTTCGCTTTGCAGCTGGATGAAATGACAGATGTGAGTGGAGAAGCGCAGCTCCTGGCCTTCGTTCGTTACAAAGATGTGTCAGACATAAACAAGCATATTTTGTTTTGCAAAAGACTGCCAGGAAAGACAACCGGGGAGAAAATGTGTCAGGTTATTGACAGTTTTTTCAAAGAGCACGGTATACAGTGGAAACAATGCAGCCACATCTGTACTGATGGCGCGGCTGCAATGACTGGGAGCGTGAAGGGACTATTCAAACAAGTGAAAAAGATAAACCCCGACATTAAATGGATGCATTGTATTATCCACCGCGAAGCAGTGGCTAGTAAGAGAATGAGCCCCGATCTAAATGCTGTTATGGATGACGCTGTGAAGATGATCAACTTCATCCAATCCCGGCCACTAAATCACAGACTGTTTGAAACTCTTTGCCACGAGAGCGGCGCGCAACACGACCAGCAACTGCGTCACACAGACGTCCGCTGGCTGTCTCGTGGGAAAACGCTACTGAGGCTTTTTCACTTCGCAGTGAAGTTTTTGCGTTGTTGAAGGAGCAGCTGCATCCTCTTGCTGTGGTGTTTGAGGATGCCAATTGGGTGGCACGTCTGGCATATCTCGCTGATGTGTTTACCAAACTCAACGAGCTCAACCTCTCACTCCAGGGCAAGGAGTCACATGTCCTGAGGATGTACAAGAAAGTGGAAGGGTTCACAAAAAAGCTCAATCTGTGGCAAAGGAAATGTGAGGAGGCTGATGTGAGCCATTTCGCATTATTTCATGCACATCTTGCCACTACTGATGTCACCAGGGCTCCAGTGGTAAAACTGGTGGAAGAACATCTATCCAAACTCAACTCAGACTTTAACCAATACTTTCAGGATATTGATAAAAAGTCAGAAAGCCTGGATTGGGTGAGGGACCCATTCACCCCAACTGACAGCAGCAACAAGCTTCCTGCAAGGCTGCAGGAGCAGCTGCTGGATGTGTCCTCTGACCGGGGCCTGAAAGTGGCACACAGAGAAAAGACATTGACACAGTTTTGGTGTAATGTTGAGAAGGAATATCCTGAATTGGGAAAACATGCACTGATTGAACTTTTACCTTTTGGGTCAACATATATGTGTGAGGTGACCTTCTCAGCTCTGACACACAGAAAAACAAATAAGAGGAACAGGCTGGATGTAGAAAACAGCCTGCTAGCAGCTGTTTCCACATTGTCCCAAGATCTAGCAAAGCTGATGAAAGACAAGCAAGCTCAAGTGTCTCACTAAAGACCACATTATACTACAGAAGTGAGTATTTTGATGAAGGTTTTGTTTCAGATATTAACTATTAAAAAGCCTGTTTATGGAGGACTGTTTATGAAGGAGACTCCAGTTTTGTGATGAATGTTACATGAGTTATGTTAATGTATTCTTTAAAAATAGAGAAATGAGTTATGTTAATGTATTCTTAAAAAAAGAGAAATGTTTCTTAAGTTAGATATAACAAAAGAAAGGTTATTTTGATTTAGTATTTATAATATTTTTGTTAATTATTTATATTCCAAGAAAAAAAAATCTTTATTCTTATGTTGAATTAAGGTTAAAAAGAGAGAGAGAAAGCCTGAGAATTTTATGTTAAAGTTAAGGAGATTAAATAAAATGATTTTCATGTAATAACCACTGTGTTGTGCTCTACTTTTGGAGAATCATCAACGCAAATGTGTGAGGGGGTACTCATGGTGTGACAAGAAGGCTCAGGGGGTACTCAGGCCAAAAAAGGTTGGGAAACACTGCCATAGAGTGCCATACTGTTTGTATTTCTTCATAATTGATGTAAATAAAGTCCAGGACATATTCAGTAATTTCCAAATGTTCATGTATCCACCTCCTGACTTGTCTGAAGAAAACAAGCAATAAAACTGATTATTTACAGGTATTATACCAAAGGGGCCCATTACTTAAGCAACCTATCATCTTGGCTTTTGTATCATTGTATCACTTCCTGTTCCGGAGCACAGCGGTGTTTTTCTGTATCTGTTAGCTGTTTAATCTACGCAGTTAGATTGATCTAGTTATCTAGATTACGATTTGTTTCCCAGTGTAATCTTTACGTGCCTTAACTAAAGCACTCCTTCTGCTGAATCACCTATAAATTATTTACACATTATTCACTTTGCGTGTTTTTAGTAATCCGCTAGCTTAGCGTAGGTACTAGCTCTTAGCCGGTTTAGCATGGCGGCTTCTCCTGTCTCTCCCGCACTTTTCTGCTCTGGGTGTGAAATGTTTAGTTATTCCTCGGCCTCCTTTAGCAGTAACGGTACTTGTAATAAGTGTAGCTTATTCGTAGCTTTGGAGGCCAGGCTGGGCGAATTGGAGACTCGGCTCCGCACCGTGGAAAATTCTACAGCTAGCCAGGCCCCTGTAGTCGGTGCGGACCAAGGTAGCTTAGCCGCCGTTAGTTACCCCCTGGCAGATCCCGAGCAGCCGGGAAAGCAGGCTGACTGGGTGACTGTGAGGAGGAAGCGTAGCCCTAAACAGAAGCCCTGTGTACACCGCCAACCCGTTCACATATCTAACCGTTTTTCCCCACTCGACGACACACCCGCCGAGGATCAAACTCTGGTTATTGGCGACTCTGTTTTGCGAAATGTGAAGTTAGCGACACCAGCAACCATAGTCAATTGTCTTCCGGGGGTCAGAGCAGGCGACATTGAAGGAAATTTGAAACTGCGGGCTAAGGCTAAGCGTAAATTTGGTAGGATTGTAATTCACGTCGGCAGTAATGACACCCGGTTACGCCAATCGGAGGTCACTAAAATTAACATTAAATCGGTGTGTAACTTTGCAAAAACAATGTCGGACTCTGTAGATTTCTCTGGGCCCCTCCCCAATCAGACCGGGAGTGACATGTTTAGCCGCATGTTCTCCTTGAATTGCTGGCTGTCTGAGTGGTGTCCAAAAAATGAGGTGGGCTTCATAGATAATTGGCAAAGCTTCTGGGGAAAACCTGGTCTTGTTAGGAGAGATGGCATCCATCCCACTTTGGATGGAGCAGCTCTCATTTCTAGAAATCTGGCCAATTTTCTTAAACCCTCCAAACCGTGACTATCCAGGGTTGGGACCAGGAAGCAGAGTTGTAGTCTTACACACCTCTCTGCAGCTTCTCTCCCCCTGCCATCCCCTCATTACCCCATCCCCGTAGAGACGGTGCCTGCTCCCAGACTACCAATAACCAGCAAAAATCTATTTAAGCATAAAAATTCAAAAAGAAAAAATAATATAGCACCTTCAACTGCACCACAGACTAAAACAGTTAAATGTGGTCTATTAAACATTAGGTCTCTCTCTTCTAAGTCCCTGTTGGTAAATGATATAATAATTGATCAACATATTGATTTATTCTGCCTTACAGAAACCTGGTTACAGCAGGATGAATATGTTAGTTTAAATGAGTCAACACCCCCGAGTCACACTAACTGTCAGAATGCTCGTAGCACGGGCCGGGGCGGAGGATTAGCAGCAATCTTCCATTCCAGCTTATTAATTAATCAAAAACCCAGACAGAGCTTTAATTCATTTGAAAGCTTGACTCTTAGTCTTGTCCATCCAAATTGGAAGTCCCAAAAACCAGTTTTATTTGTTATTATCTATCGTCCACCTGGTCGTTACTGTGAGTTTCTCTGTGAATTTTCAGACCTTTTGTCTGACTTAGTGCTTAGCTCAGATAAGATAATTATAGTGGGCGATTTTAACATCCACACAGATGCTGAGAATGACAGCCTCAACACTGCATTTAATCTATTATTAGACTCTATTGGCTTTGCTCAAAAAGTAAATGAGTCCACCCACCACTTTAATCATATCTTAGATCTTGTTCTGACTTATGGTATGGAAATAGAAGACTTAACAGTATTCCCTGAAAACTCCCTTCTGTCTGATCATTTCTTAATAACATTTACATTTACTCTGATGGACTACCCAGCAGTGGGGAATAAGTTTCATTACACTAGAAGTCTTTCAGAAAGCGCTGTAACTAGGTTTAAGGATATGATTCCTTCTTTATGTTCTCTAATGCCATATACCAACACAGTGCAGAGTAGCTACCTAAACTGTGTAAGTGAGATAGAGTATCTCGTCAATAGTTTTACATCCTCATTGAAGACAACTTTGGATGCTGTAGCTCCTCTAAAAAAGAGAGCTTTAAATCAGAAGTGCCTGACTCCGTGGTATAACTCTAAAACTCGTAGCTTAAAGCAGATAACCCGTAAGTTGGAGAGGAAATGGCGTCTCACTAATTTAGAAGATCTTCACTTAGCCTGGAAAAAGAGTCTGTTGCTCTATAAAAAAGCCCTCCGTAAAGCTAGGACATCTTTCTACTCATCACTAATTGAAGAAAATAAGAACAACCCCAGGTTTCTTTTCAGCACTGTAGCCAGGCTGACAAAGAGTCAGAGTATTCCATTAACTTTAACTAGTAATGACTTCATGACTTTCTTTGCTAACAAAATTTTAACTATTAGAGAAAAAATTACTCATAACCATCCCAAAGACGTATCGTTATCTTTGGCTGCTTTCAGTGATGCCGGTATTTGGTTAGACTCTTTCTCTCCAATTGTTCTGTCTGAGTTATTTTCATTAGTTACTTCATCCAAACCATCAACATGTTTATTAGACCCCATTCCTACCAGGCTGCTCAAGGAAGCCCTACCATTATTTAATGCTTCGATCTTAAATATGATCAATCTATCTTTGTTAGTTGGCTATGTACCACAGGCTTTTAAGGTGGCAGTAATTAAACCATTACTTAAAAAGCCATCACTTGACCCAGCTATCTTAGCTAATTATAGGCCAATCTCCAACCTTCCTTTTCTCTCAAAAAATCTTGAAAGGGTAGTTGTAAAACAGCTAACTGATCATCTGCAGAGGAATGGTCTATTTGAAGAGTTTCAGTCAGGTTTTAGAATTCATCATAGTACAGAAACAGCATTAGTGAAGGTTACAAATGATCTTCTTATGGCCTCGGACAGTGGACTCATCTCTGTGCTTGTTCTGTTAGACCTCAGTGCTGCTTTTGATACTGTTGACCATAACATTTTATTACAGAGATTAGAGCATGCCATAGGTATTAAAGGCACTGCGCTGCGGTGGTTTGAATCATATTTGTCTAATAGATTACAATTTGTTCATGTAAATGGGGAATCTTCTTCACAGACTAAAGTTAATTATGGAGTTCCACAAGGTTCTGTGCTAGGACCAATTTTATTCACTTTATACATGCTTCCCTTAGGCAGTATTATTAGACGGTATTGCTTAAATTTTCATTGTTACGCAGATGATACCCAGCTTTATCTATCCATGAAGCCAGAGGACACACACCAATTAGCTAAACTGCAGGATTGTCTTACAGACATAAAGACATGGATGACCTCTAATTTCCTGCTTTTAAACTCAGATAAAACTGAAGTTATTGTACTTGGCCCCACAAATCTTAGAAACATGGTGTCTAACCAGATCCTTACTGTGGATGGCATTACCCTGACCTCTAGTAATACTGTGAGAAATCTTGGAGTCATTTTTGATCAGGATATGTCATTCAAAGCGCATATTAAACAAATATGTAGGACTGCTTTTTTGCATTTACGCAATATCTCTAAAATCAGAAAGGTCTTGTCTCAGAGTGATGCTGAAAAACTAATTCATGCATTTATTTCCTCTAGGCTGGACTATTGTAATTCATTATTATCAGGTTGTCCTAAAAGTTCCCTAAAAAGCCTTCAGTTAATTCAAAATGCTGCAGCTAGAGTACTGACGGGGACTAGAAGGAGAGAGCATATCTCACCCATATTGGCCTCTCTTCATTGGCTTCCTGTTAATTCTAGAATAGAATTTAAAATTCTTCTTCTTACTTATAAGGTTTTGAATAATCAGGTCCCATCTTATCTTAGGGACCTCGTAGTACCATATCACCCCAATAGAGCGCTTCGCTCTCAGACTGCAGGCTTACTTGTAGTTCCTAGGGTTTGTAAGAGTAGAATGGGAGGCAGAGCCTTCAGCTTTCAGGCTCCTCTCCTGTGGAACCAGCTCCCAATTCAGATCAGGGAGACAGACACCCTCTCTACTTTTAAGATTAGGCTTAAAACTTTCCTTTTTGCTAAAGCTTATAGTTAGGGCTGGATCAGGTGACCCTGAACCATCCCTTAGTTATGCTGCTATAGACGTAGACTGCTGGGGGGTTCCCATGATGCACTGTTTCTTTCTCTTTTTGCTCTGTATGCACCACTCTGCATTTAATCATTAGTGATCGATCTCTGCTCCCCTCCACAGCATGTCTTTTTCCTGGTTCTCTCCCTCAGCCCCAACCAGTCCCAGCAGAAGACTGCCCCTCCCTGAGCCTGGTTCTGCTGGAGGTTTCTTCCTGTTAAAAGGGAGTTTTTCCTTCCCACTGTAGCCAAGTGCTTGCTCACAGGGGGTCGTTTTGACCGTTGGGGTTTTACATAATTATTGTATGGCCTTGCCTTACAATATAAAGCGCCTTGGGGCAACTGTTTGTTGTGATTTGGCGCTATATAAAAAAATTGATTGATTGATTGATTGATTGGCTTTTATATTTTTAATTAATTTACATCAAATTGTAGAGATTTACTTTGAGTTAGATTTTAAGGAAGATCATTTTAGAAATTTTTATACTGAGAAGCCTGATTTACTTTTTGTATTTGAAATGGCATAAACAAATTAAAATGCGTGAAGTGCTAAAACATTTGCAAGGCACTGTAAAAATATACCCTTTGCTAACACCAAACAGGATCTAGTGGAGGTGCACGTATGGCTCATTTGTGCCACATTGTGGACATGCCGGCAGGATTTGATGTGCCTGACCATGGCGAATGTGTCCTGAGTGCAATGAGACTCTTCCAAATGCTATTTTGACATGGTGAAAATATTTAGAACACAGTCAGATTGCAGTCAGACTGCACATCGACTGCCATTCAATTGTTTTCCACTTCGACTGTGCCACGATTGTTTTGAACATGAGAAAAACATTCAGGGCAGCTCCATGACTGTGTCTGACTGTTTAGACTGCGCTCAGAATGCTGTCTGACGTTCAAAGGTGCATCTTGTCACCAGACAAGGCAGGCATCTGCTTGGGGCCCCCGATCCACTAGGTGGCGAAAGAGAGTCGAGATTTGCGAGTCGGAAGTAGACACTTGCGTTTTGAAAAGTCATTCACTTGCACGTCCGTGTGTCTGCAAGTTGTCTCTGCACCTGCAAATAATCAAACTATCAAAACAAGATAATGACAGCTATAAGAATTGAAGAGGAACTATCCTTCCGGGAGTAAGAAAAGAAAGAAGAAAAAAAGAGGAAGAGGAGAGAAAAAAGCAAGATAGTGGTAAGTCAGTCGAAATATAACAAATGATATAGAATGGTGCTAGTCTAGCTTCATTCGCGTTGGCATGGCCATACTTTTCTATGTCAACTTTAATGACAGTACTACAGTACTACAGCTGCTTGGTTTAACTTGACAACAAAGTTAGTTCAGCCCCCCCCCCCACACACACACACCACACTGTGTGCCATGCTTGCCATGAGTGGTCAGCCTCGCGCAGCAGATAAACTACCACCGTCGTTATCAGGCTGGAAGAACGCAGGCAGTAGCTAAAAGTTGAAGAAGACACTTGAATACTTTCAGACCAGAAAACTTAATTTATGTATTGTTTTTAAATTTGGCATGTTATTGGTTTACAGTACACACACACACTAGTTGTTTGGAAAGGGCTAAACTGTCAACTGGAGATGAAAGCTGTTATCAGCCAAGCTATGACAGGCCACTAGTCTGGCTTTTTTTTGTTTTAGCTGCAACTGCATTTTAAGTTGTGCATCTTGGCATAAACCAAGTATTTTTCAGCAACCAACCAGTGCCGATTTCACAAATCCTTTGTTGAAACTAAACCATTCCACTGGTTTTAGTCTATAATAAACAAAGAACTGTGTCTTTGAAGAATTGTTAAAATGTGGAAATATTAAATCAATGTAATGGATATGAGACTATTATAGCCTATTTATCATCCATTATTTCACTTTTTATTTATTTATTTAGGATCATTGCTGAAGTTTTTTACACCAGTGGTGCCTAGTAAAGAGAGCCAATGCGGTGATGTTTCATCTTTGCCAGCTGATGACTGTGAGTATAACTTGTACAGTACATTTACATTTAATGTCAAGGTCTAATGCCAAGTTTCTGTTTTTTCTTCTTCTTTTTATAATTATTGGCACAATCTCAATAAATTCATTCAGTCCACACAGATGTCTTTGAACAAGTCCCAGTCTGTACAGCTAAAAGAACCCTGAAGACACTCAATGGCATCTCCTGACCGCACTGGAACAGAGTGTTGTTCCGGCTTAACCCCCTTCAGAATCTGTTTGTAATCAATCAATCAATCAATCAATCAATCAATCAATTTTTTTATATAGCGCCAAATCACAACAAACAGTTGCCCCAAGGCGCTTTATATTGTAAGGCAAGGCCATACAATAATTATGTAAAACCCCAACGGTCAAAAATGACCCCCTGTGAGCAAGCACTTGGCTACAGTGGGAAGGAAAAACTCCCTTTTAACAGGAAGAAACCTCCAGCAGAACCAGGCCCAGGGAGGGGCAGTCCTCTGCTGGGACTGGTTGGGGCTGAGGGAGAGAACCAGGAAAAAGACATGCTGTGGAGGGGAGCAGAGATCGATCACTAATGATTAAATGCAGAGTGGTGCATACAGAGCAAAAAGAGAAAGAAACAGTGCATCATGGGAACCCCCCAGCAGTCTACGTCTATAGCAGCATAACTAAGGGATGGTTCAGGGTCACCTGATCCAGCCCTAACTATAAGCTTTAGCAAAAAGGAAAGTTTTAAGCCTAATCTTAAAAGTAGAGAGGGTGTCTGTCTCCCTGATCTGAATTGGGAGCTGGTTCCACAGGAGAGGAGCCTGAAAGCTGAAGGCTCTGCCTCCCATTCTACTCTTACAAACCCTAGGAACTACAAGTAAGCCTGCAGTCTGAGAGCGAAGCGCTCTATTGGGGTGATATGGTACTACGAGGTCCCTAAGATAAGATGGGACCTGATTATTCAAAACCTTATAAGTAAGAAGAAGAATTTTAAATTCTATTCTAGAATTAACAGGAAGCCAATGAAGAGAGGCCAATATGGGTGAGATATGCTCTCTCCTTCTAGTCCCCGTCAGTACTCTAGCTGCAGCATTTTGAATTAACTGAAGGCTTTTTAGGGAACTTTTAGGACAACCTGATAATAATGAATTACAATAGTCCAGCCTAGAGGAAATAAATGCATGAATTAGTTTTTCAGCATCACTCTGAGACAAGACCTTTCTGATTTTAGAGATATTGCGTAAATGCAAAAAAGCAGTCCTACATATTTGTTTAATATGCGCTTTGAATGACATATCCTGATCAAAAATGACTCCAAGATTTCTCACAGTATTACTAGAGGTCAGGGTAATGCCATCCACAGTAAGGATCTGGTTAGACACCATGTTTCTAAGATTTGTGGGGCCAAGTACAATAACTTCAGTTTTATCTGAGTTTAAAAGCAGGAAATTAGAGGTCATCCATGTCTTTATGTCTGTAAGACAATCCTGCAGTTTAGCTAATTGGTGTGTGTCCTCTGGCTTCATGGATAGATAAAGCTGGGTATCATCTGCGTAACAATGAAAATTTAAGCAATACCGTCTAATAATACTGCCTAAGGGAAGCATGTATAAAGTGAATAAAATTGGTCCTAGCACAGAACCTTGTGGAACTCCATAATTAACTTTAGTCTGTGAAGAAGATTCCCCATTTACATGAACAAATTGTAATCTATTAGACAAATATGATTCAAACCACCGCAGCGCAGTGCCTTTAATACCTATGGCATGCTCTAATCTCTGTAATAAAATTTTATGGTCAACAGTATCAAAAGCAGCACTGAGGTCTAACAGAACAAGCACAGAGATGAGTCCACTGTCCGAGGCCATAAGAAGATCATTTGTAACCTTCACTAATGCTGTTTCTGTACTATGATGAATTCTAAAACCTGACTGAAACTCTTCAAATAGACCATTCCTCTGCAGATGATCAGTTAGCTGTTTTACAACTACCCTTTCAAGAATTTTTGAGAGAAAAGGAAGGTTGGAGATTGGCCTATAATTAGCTAAGATAGCTGGGTCAAGTGACGGCTTTTTAAGTAATGGTTTAATTACTGCCACCTTAAAAGCCTGTGGTACATAGCCAACTAATGTGGGGCCAATTACACAACACTGTGATCCATGCACCGAGTGGTAGTAATTTAGATGTTCTGCCTCTCTGATGTCTTCGGTTGGAAGCTGACCAGAACAGCTGGTGCGTATGAGTTAACTGTGTGTGGTCTTCAGGCTGTTATTTTACATCATTTCTAAGCACTGAAATTCACATCCAACCAACAACAGTGTGTCACGCAGCGCAAACATTTACATTTTAAATTTGGCTCAGTCTATGCAGTTCTATACAACTGACTTTGAACTTTTCTTTCTTCTTCTCTCCACCAATAATCAGCTTATCCTCCCGTTTTCAAACAGCTTCATCTACATATCTGCCTGCTGGGTTTGTATGCGGACTGTGCATTCAGACTCCGTGACCTCAGCCCGCAGCAGTAATCTCCTCACACTCCTTTTACTTTCACATCTTTGTGTTAAGCTGTGAAAGCTCAGAAACACTCCTTTTCATTGACATTAGCATGTCTATAATCCACACTTCCAATTTTCTAAATGATTTGGTAAGATTTAAATAGACTGCGATGACCGCTGCCTCACAGAAATGAGACATAGTCCGGTATTAAGAAAGGAGACAGAATGCCACGCGGCCCAAAATCATCACTTTGCAAGCCTGGCTGAGACTTACTGACTTTAGTTCTTTAAACTAAATGAATCTTTAAGCAAACTGTGTGATAAAAAGAAGTACAGCTTCAGGTTAAAGCACCTGCTCACAGCAGCACAGCAGAAGGAAGCCGTTGCTTACGATTTGGCATTTTTGAAGGCTGGATATGAAAAAGTAAACGTGGGAACTTGGCAGCAGTGCTCGGAAAAGCAGAATTCATTAATTTTCTAAGCCATTCACTCTTTCATTTATTTTCTCCACCTGCTTATTCCAGTCGGCCTTATCAGGGTGCAGCTTATAGCACGTGGTACACGAGTCAACCCGGACATAACTGAATACTTTTTCAGCATTAGCCAAGAGCACAAATGTCAGGTTCAGCAATTTATGGTGCAGAGACGGATACTGAAATATATTTGCAGATATCTGAATGAAAGGAATATCATAACAACTACAAAAATGCAGAATTAGGTGAGTCCCCTAATAAGGCTAATAGCTTAGCATTTCCCCACAGAATGCCGATGAGGAGGAGGACTATCTATTTATGCTCTGGTCCTCACCTATGATCATGAGCTTTGGGTAGTGAGTGAAAGAACAAGATCGTGGACACAAGTGACAAAAATGAGATTATGGGGTGTTGTGAGTAGAATTTTTAGGGAAAAAATTAATTTACTCTATGTTGGAATCAGGCTGTAACATGAAGTGTGGAAAAGGTGAAGCGTTGTGAAGACTTTCCGGATGCACTGTATATAAAATGCAAATCAGTTCTTGTTGTGGTGGATGTGGAAACACGTGGCACCAGTGCATGCTCCCAGGCCTGATCTGACACTTAACCTTTTTAACACAATATCACCAGTTATCTGAGTGTGTACTCACTGTGGCTGTGTGCAGTCTTGCAGGTTACACATTCTGCGAATCGGTTTTGGTTTTTTGTTTGCGTCGCAGTAACCTCGATGGATCATCTTGGTGTCTCCTTTCTTTCGACATCCATACTTGGTGTACTGAAACCCTAAAGCAACAAAGGAACATCGGTCATAATGTGGTCACTCAATAACCTGCAATTTATATGGTACAAATGTGTATAAACTGTATTATTTTTCAAATAATACAGCTTAATGTTCACTTTTACAGGAAGTACCTTTGCATTCCTTTAACATACTTAGTGAAATTTAAATAATCTTTTTAATGAATGGGTATAAATTCACTGGAGTATAAATACACCTGTTTCTGGACAGTCCAACATTTGATGAGTCAGTACAGTCACAAAGGTGAACACATCATCTTAATCTGTGAAACTGTGACTGAAAAGCACATGTCCAAGGGATGGAGGCAACAACATTTTCAAGAATCCATCATTTAAAAAATGGAAAGTGTACACTCCAGATGGGTAAATCTGTTTATACTATGTCACTGTTAAAATCTGACTGACTGTGCAGAAATGACATGGCTCTATGCAGAGTCCCTCCTGGACATTCAAACTTCTCACCTTGTCCCTGAGTGCAACTCTCGATACCAGACAGAGGAACTGATCCCCATTTATAGCACGCCGCTTGTTTTCACGACCTTGCTCTTTTGTTCATTAGTTCATGACTATAGGTGAAGACAGGACCGTAAAACGACTGGTAAATTGAGAGCTGCACCTTCTGCCTCAGGTCCTTCTTCACCACGATGATCTGGTACAGCATCCGCAGAACATCAGATGCTATTTATCTATCTATCTCATTATCTCTACTAGTGAAAAAGACCCTGAGATACTTTAATTCCTACACTTGGGACAATGCAATCTCCCCTGACCCAGAGGTGACAATCCACCTGTTTCCAACAAAGGATCATGGCCTCAGATTTGACGGTGCTGATCCTCATCCCAGTCACTTCACACTTGGCCTCAAACTTGCCAAGCGCACATCAGATCTCATGCTCTAATAAAACCAACAATCACATGGTCAGCAAAAGCAAGTCTTTGTTTCTAAGTAAAGGCCTTGAGGACACATCGCACCAGGAGCACTTATGTCAGATCCACATGTGAAAATAAGTGGAAATGGCATTGTTACAGACTGTGCTAAATCAACCAGGCTTTAATTTTGAAGGGTCTCACTATAAAGTCAAGTCTGGGAGCATGCACTGGTGTTGCACTTCGCCACATCCACAACAACACCAGACCACCTTTGGTGCTGGATGGCAACTTCACAGGCAGACCACCACTCCACTCCAACATCGCTAAAATAACCATTTGTCTGCCACAGCCAGGTAAAACATGCTGTTGCTGTTGTTGCTGATGGTCCCTCACAATGCAATTACCATTAACCATTAAGAGCTTTTGCAATTCCCCTTGACAGTGGTCATTAGTCGCCCTATTCATTCTCAGCCAATTATGCAAGTCCTGTTGATGGTGAATGTCATTTTGAATTTAGCGTATGCCTTTGCAGACACTGCAATGTGTATTGATGTTAAAATGTAACTGCTATTCAAAATCCTTTCTGTGATTCTTCTAGCTGACCCCGACATTTTTTCTTGGTTATATGGAGCGAAAATAAAACAGAATTTGCACAAGGGCTGTTCTCTTCACCTACTGGCTGCTCAAAATGGTGAACTAGCAAATAAGTAGAGGGTCGTTTAGAAAATGGTGGGAAAAAAAATCACCTTTTTTTGCCTTGGAAAACCACAACTGTAAAATAAAAACCTCTACTAGCACCTTGTTTCGAAAGCAGAAAGGTAACAACTGACAACAACTGTCTTATAGGACAGTGTGAGCGACCTGAATTGATATTGCAGCGACCTCAACGGATCCAACAGTGCATCTGCCCAATTGGACATCGTGCACAACCCACTGGATAGCACAGCTGCTCAACTGTAGAGCGGGCTCTGACTCGACAGCACTTGTGACCCGACTCGGGAGGGTGGAGCCTTACTGGATAGTGAAGGAGAGTTGAATATGTGATGCCTGCCTTGGCCAGGCTTTTGAATTGTTCGGTCCGCCATATGTTTCAGAGACAAAAAAAAAAGTGCAACCTGAGGGAAGCAACCAAGTTGCCTTAAGCACTTTTACAGTCAGTCTGATCATAAATCAGCCAGAAATAATACTGAAATGACGTATTTTAGAAAGAGGGGCTCTTTTATGATGTATTGTTACACTGTTTTCATCTTTCTCTCATTATCCTGACTGGATGTCTTGTTTGGAAGTGAATAAAGCACACTGAGTACATCTGGATGTCTGTTGTACTGTCACACGTCTTTGACAAGAAGAAGTAAATGCAGCAGCAGCCAATATGTATGTGGTAGTATCTGATCCCAACGTGATGTCATTTAGTACTCAATAAGAGTGAACAGTGCAGGTTCAGAATCAGAGGACAAACACAACAGATGAGCCGTGTGGGTGCATTCATGATTACAACACACAATTTAATGGAAATTATTTACAATAATATTTATTACTGTACAAAGGTGACAGGGTTTTTCTCTTTATTGTTGATATATGTATTATCAAATATTAATGTCTTCACTTTGATGTGCTCTCTGTAATCATGTCTTTGATTTCTGTTCTCTATTTTTCATATATGCATATATGCAGGTGTAAAAGCTTATGTATCATTATTCCTTTAAGTAATTACTTAGTGACAAAAGCAATCATATACGCTGAATGATTCAAATGCATTAAGACTGTCTAACAGTGAGCATATGACGTCTGACCATTCAATGTGCAGGTCATCTATCTACAATGTCAGACTGGCTGGCTGGGGTCATGATTAACTAATCGCAGATATGTACTTTTGATTAATAGTTCATCCTTGGACAGGAACAGTACAAACTGACATCGGCTCATATCAGAATAAGACCAGACTTTCTGTCTTTTCATTGTTTTGTGATATCGTCATTCCTATATGCTGTGTGTAACGATATTCAATAAAAAGGAGAGGCAAGGGGCGGGACCTTCAGGACGGACGACAGTTCTTTCTGAAGGAGCTTCTCGTTCCTCCTCTCCTGCAGGATAAAGAAATTCAGTCTCTCCTGGGTGATCATTTCTGTATGTGTGTAAACTTTTCAGGTCTAACTCTGAAAAACTCTAACAAAAGGCAATAAAGCAAAGTTGTTTTATGTAATCAGGCTGACCATATTATGAATGTTCTTCATTATTATTCATTTTCCAATTAAACATTTTCCAATTAAAAGAATGTTTCAGCTTGTAGGAATGTGAACTAACACAAAATTCCTAAGTGCAAGTTTTTGTTTGCGTTGTGGCTGCTCCCATTTGTTCAGAGTCATCACAGTGGATCCAGCAGAGATCTGCACTGGGATTTGGCACAGATTTTACACCGGAAGCCCTTCCTGACAAAACTCCAGGTTTTACCTGGAGAAACAAACACACACAGCCACTGCAAAGAGGTCTCACATCTAAATACCAATCAGGACCAACTCTGCTTAAGGCCCGGTCCCACTGGGGAGAGGATTAATTGCGCATGAATTGAGTATGCAAATTTCAGGAGTTCGTTGTCGGCCGGAACAAAATTGGCCAAGAATGACAAATGTCTCAGTATGAATTACGGATATATTAATAATGTATAGCGAATATATGACGAACAATCACAGATGTATAACGCATGTATTGAGGAAATGGATCGGACGCATTGCAATTATCACGGAAGTATTACGGATGTATTGAGAATGCACTGCGCACGTGTTGCAGAAACAGTGGTTGTATCGCACATGCGCGGCATCTGCACTGCGGTCATAAATAAAGCGAACTCCCGTCTTTCGGCATCACTATTCACACCAACACCACAGCCTCTGGAGCAATTGCTGGACTTGGACAAGTTGATTGATATGTTTTTGGATAGCAGCAACTAACACTCTACGAGGTTTGTCTAAAAAGTAACGGACCTTTTTATTTTTTTCAAAAACTATATGGATTTGAATCACGTGTGATTGCATCAGCCAAGCTTGAACCTTCGTGCGCATGCGTGAGTTTTTTACCCCTGTCGGTTGCGTCATTTGCCTGTGAGCAGGCTTTGTGTGAACAGTGGTCCACCCCTCTCGTCGGATTTTTATTGCGAATAAAATGTCTGAATGATTTGGAGCTTTGCTGCATCAAATTTTTCCAGAAACTGTGAGAGACCTCCAGGTGGACACCATTCGGAAAATTCAGATGGCTTTCAGGGACAATTTTATGGGGATTACACAGATTAAGGAGTGCTCCAGCCGGTTTAAAGACCGCCCACAGCGTCTGAGAGCGCGGCGCACTCCGAGCGCCGATCGACAGGCTGAAGCCTCGCTGAAACAACCAGATCATTTCCAAAGTGAAGGCTTTGTTGATCCAGGACATCGTGTGACTACCACAGAAATGGCAAGAGAGCTGGACATAGCACTTTTGCGGCACATTCCACTGTTACAGGAGATTTTGTAATGAAAGACGTGCGGAGGATTTTGCGCGTCGGCACGGAGCCGCTCATGGCGTGCAACAAAAAAAACATCTCCGTGTTGGAAGTCTCACAGGACATGTTGTGGCATGTCCAGCTGTTACACAATTTCTCGGATACTCACTCGACTGAAAAGCCATCGAAAGCCGTCTGAATCTTCCGAATGGTTTCCAACACGGAGGTGTTTTTTTTGTTGAGCGCCATGAGCGGCTCCGTGCCGACGCGCGAAATCCTCCGCACGTCTTTCATTACAAAATCTCCTGTAACAGTGGAATGTGCCGCAAAAGTGCTATGTCCAGCTCTCTTGTCATTTCTGTGGTAGTCACATGATGTCCCAGATCAACACAGCGTTCAGTTTGGAAATGATCTGGTCATTCCAGCCTGTCGATGGCCACTCGGTGCGCCGCGCGCACTCCACCACTATGGGCCATCTTTAAAAAGGTTTTAATACAACTTAATCCGTGTGACGCCGACAGAATCTTCACCGAAAGCCATCTGAATCTTTCGAATGGCTTCCAACTGGCTGTCTCTCACAGTTTCTGAAAAAAATTTCATGGAGCAAAGCGGCAGTCATTCTGCCATTTCCCTGACAATAAAATCCGACGAGAGGGGTGGACCAGAGCTCACTCAAAGCCTGCCCACAGGCGAATGACGCAACCGACAGGCGTGAAAAAACTCACGCATGCGCATGAAGGTTCAAGCTTGGCTGATGCAATCGCACGTGATTCAAATCCATATAGTTTTTGAAAAAATAAAAAGGTCCGTTACTTTTTGGACAGACCTCGTATGTCTTTGGGGATCCATAACTACATCTGTACGTCTCCACAGCTGGACTGGCAATGACTGGCAAGTATGTTGATTTCTGCCACATTTATATAGTACTTTGGGTTTACGTGAAGTGTTTGTTATGCATTTGCAAATTGTCCGCAAATCAGATGCAAAGCAGACATAATACAAACGCTTTATCTGTGGCCACTCTGTATGCATTCGCTACAGCTTATTTTAGTCTGTGATATGAAAGTGATAGGCACACTATATATCCGCTTTACACACTGTCCCAGTCCGCTGCCAAGCCGCAATACCCCGTCAGTTGCGCATATCAGCAGATAACGGCGGATATACAGCGCATAGACTGAGTATGCATTGAGTATGTATTGTGTATGTAAGGCGGATGTCATCCGCAACCAAAATTTTGTGCCACTCAAACATCCTGGCAACAGAACAACCTGCCTCTGCGGATAATTGCAGACATGTGTGGATGTCGGCCGACTCATACATGCATGTTTCACGGATATTGCGGATGTTTAGCAAATATAAACCAAGTTTGTGCGCAATTCATACACAAATCTTCCTAAACGCCAGTGGGACTGTTTTTCGTGAAGTGCGAGTTTAAGGTCAAATGGTTGCATGGTCGCCATCTTGGCAATGGAAGACTCTGCCTAACTTCCAGCCAACCCATAAATGAGTAAAGGGGTGGAGTATGGGCAAGGCCGGCGTGACCTGGGCGGGATGAAAGAAGCTCAAACGCACGCCTGTCTCAGAATTACCGAGGTAGTTAAGACTAACAAGAGTTATCAACACCTGCTAATTAGGGCTAATGGCGCCAACGCTCAACTTAAATAATACGTTGCAATAATACTACACATTCTGTGCAATAATACTTGTACACTCGTGTACAACATCACTTGAACACTCGTGCAATATTACAAAACATTCATTTGGCTAGTGTAATTTGTTCTATTGTATATATTTTTATTCCACACAGAACTTGACTTTCATATTTTGATAATTATTTTTCTTCTGCCTTATTTTTGCATGCTTGAACTGTTGTTCTGTGACTGTTTCTTCTTTAATGGCGGGAATGAAAGAGCCTGTTTTGTTTCCTGCTGCTGCTGCTCAGTGACACATGTACAGGTAAAATATCTGTTTTCATGCCAAAGTAACTTAGTAATTTAGTAACACAACGTAACATACAAAGTAACTCACTGTTATATCTTAAATGTGAGTGTTTTGTGCATGCACGTTGGTTCATGTACAAAACTTTGATTTGGCTTTAATGATCACTAATTAAACACGCACGGAGCTCCGACAGGCCATAACAGTTAAAAAATAATTGATTCATGAAGATTTGAATTATAATAATGATGTTCAGTGGGTAAATTTTAAAACAAAATGGTATTGGATACAATAAGATAATTATTAAAGGGGTCATACTGTGCCAAATCAGTTTTTATATATCTTTTATATTTTCATGTGTTTGATTTTTAATGCGGCAGCACGGTGCCTTGGTCGTTAGCACTGTTGCCTCACAGCGAGAAGGTCGTGGGTTCAATTCCTGTGGCCTTTCTGTGTGGAGTTTGCATGTTCTCCCCGTGTTTGCGTGGGTTTCCTCCGGGTGCTCCGGTTTCCTCCGGGTGCTCCGGTTTCCTCCCACATCCAAAGACATGCGGGTCAGGTGGATTGGAACCTTTAAAAATTGTCCGTAGGTGTGTGTGGGTGTGTCTGTGTTTGTTTGTTTATTTGTGGCCCTGCAACAGACTGGCATCCTGTCCTGGGTGTACCCCGCCTCACGTTCTATGACTGCTGGGATAGGCTCCAGCCCCCCATGACCCTTAATTGGACTAAGCGGTAGAAGATGAAGAATGAATGAATGATTTTTAAAGTCCAACATCTCCAAAGTAACACAATTCTGTGTTTTACAGATATTCTCCTGATTTAAGCAGAATTTATGACTGACACAGCTTGTTTCACACCTCTGTGACCTATGTAACAGAAATAACCAGATACTCAGATACTGTAATTTGAACTTCACATTATTAAATAATGTGATATTCCAAAGAATATGATGTATTGTAAGGATTTCTGAACAGACTGTCAGAAACAACCTCAGGGAAGCTCATGTGCATGCTCAACGTCCTCATCAGGGTCTTGACCTGACTGCACTTCATCATCGTAACCGACCTGACTGGACAAATGCTCACATTCGATGGCGTCTGGCTGCCGATCAACTCTAAGCGAAGGACATGTGTTGCCCTGTGTGAGGTAAATGGTGGTCACACCAGATACTGACTGGTTTTCTGACACTCCCAATAAAGCAAATCTGCACATTTCAGAGTGGCCTTTTATTGTGGCCAGTCTAAGGCACACCTGTGCAATAATCATGCTGTCTAATCAGCATCTTGATATGCCACACCTGTGAGGCGGGATGGGTTATCGCGGCAAAGGAGAAGTACTCGCTGACACAGATTTAGACAGATTAGTGAACAATATTTAGAGAAATAGGTCTTTCGTGTATACAGAAGATATTTTCCATCTTTGAGTTCAGCTCATGAAAAATGGGAGCAAAAATAAGCATATATATATATATATATATATATAGAGAGAGAGAGAGAGAGAGAGAGAGAGAGAGAGAGAGAGAGAGAGAGAGAGAATGTGATTAATTTAGATTAATTAATCGCAAACATATTCAGATTAATTTTTTAACTGGCTGACAGCACTAATAACATATCCATTACCTCCAGCACAAGGTTTGGAACATGGAGACCAGCTCTTCAGGGCCCACTCATACGTGTCCTCCTGAATGACATTGTTGTCGTTTACAGGCGCTGAATCTTCATGGATGTCGTAATTGTACAATAGAGTTGAGCGTGTTTCATTGTCCTTGGGTATAATCTACAAGAAACAGAAGAAAATGGCACAGCACCATTAAAACATCATCTGTCATTTACACTGACATTCTCAAAATGCAAACAAGTAAGTAAAGATGTTGATTAAATATGAGAGAATTCAGGTGGAACTGAGTCCACTTCTATAAAGTACTTGTATATTTTTGCCATTATGGTCTTCAGTGCATTCCATAACATGGACAGAACAGAGTTCAGATTAAGTTTTTCTTCACATGGATCCAATGAAAATATTCTCAGCCATCAAGTAATCATATCTAACTTTTGATCTTGAACCCAGCTAACAATGGATTCTGCTCAGCCTTGGGTTTATTTGATTGTTGGATGTTGAGAGGAGTAATGCAAAGTGTGGACAGAATCTGGGAATATGATTCTGCCAATCATATTCCCTCAAGTTAGACAGAACCCAAGTCAACCGAAAAACAGGTTTGAATATTACATCAGGGGGAATATAAAATACACACACACACACACACACACACACACACACACACACACACACACACACACACACACACACACACACACACACACACACACACACACACACACACACACACACACACACACACACACACCACATCTATTACATGATTACCTCATGTTTCATAAATGTGTGAATGTCTCAGCATATTGTCTGTATTTCAGTAACTTTATGAAAATGGACACTCTTCAGACTCTCTATTATTTAGTAAAATTATATTATGCTGTAAATCATTTTTAATCCCTGCAGAGTGCATAATCTTGCCAAAGCACACAGGTCCTTCAACCCTATTCAACAAATTCCTAACCCAAGCTGTTTTGGTTTCTAAAACAATTACTCTAATTTCCCAACTTTAACTCATATATGTGCACATATGCAGACTGTACAAAGGTTTAGGGCAGAGAAAGAAAGAAAGAAAGAAAGAAAGAAAGACCCAGTACACATCTAGTATTTCCAAATAAGTAGAAGTACCACATAGACCACTTATCAAGATTGCTTTTTGGTGGTGTCTTTAAATTTATAAGAAAAAGCTTCACATTCTTCCCTCGTTTATAGTGCAGTATATATATATATATATATATATATATATATATATATATATATATATACACACACACACACACATACATACACACATACGAGGTCTATTAGAAAAGTATCCGACCTTATTATTTTTTCAAAAACCATATGGATTTGAATCACGTGTGATTACATCAGACATGCTTGAACCCTCGTGGGCATGCGAGAGTTTTTTCACGCCTGTCGGTTACGTCATTCGCCTGTGGGCAGTCTTTGAGTGAGGAGTCGTCCACCCGCTCATCGATTTTTTTCATTGTTTAGGAATGGCTCAGAGACTGTTGCTTTGTTTGATAAAAAAGTTTTCAAAACTGTAAGGCACAACTGAGTGGACACCATTCAATAAATTCAGCTGGTTTTTGGTAAAAATTTTAACGGCTGATGAGAGATTTTGGTCTGGTAGTGTCGCTTTAAGGACGGTCCACGGCGCCTGACGGCGATCTGCGCTTCGAGGCGGCAGCGTCTCGCCATTTCAAGTTGAAAACTTCCACATTTCAGGCTCTGTTGATGCAGTAAGTCATCAGAGAACAGAGAACTTTCAGAAGAAGTCGGCATGAGGAGTTTATTCGGACATTCCATTGTTAACGGTCATTTTGTAATGAAAGAACGTGCGGGCAGAGTCGCATGTCGGGCTGGACCCGACCGCGGGGGGTCGCGACAGGAAAAACACCTCCGTTGGAAATCTTAACGGGCAAGTTGGAACATGCCCAAGCTGTTAAACAATTTCTCAGTTACTCACTTGTTGAAAGCCATTAAAAGCCGCCTGAATTCTACAAATGGTTTTCAACACGGAGGTGTTTTTCCTGTCGCGGCGCACACAGATTTGCCGAGTCGTCACGGAAACGACTCGGCGAATTTGCGCGTACGTCTTTCATTAAAAAAATGTCCTTAAACAGTGGAATGTCCGCATAAATTCTTCATGCCGGCCTCTTCTGAATCTTCTCTGTTCTCTCACGATGTCCTGGGTGAATTAAGCCTTAAATTAGGATGTTTTAAGCTCGAAACAGGCCGACGACAGTGCCTGGAAGCGCTGCAGGACGTCCCGCTCCGTGGGAAGTCCTTACACCGACAGAAACACCCCATAATCTCTCATCAGCCGTTAAACTTTTCACAGAAAACCATCTTAATTTCTCGAATAGTGTCCACTCGGATATTCCTCACAGGTCCAGAAAAAATTTTGATAAAGCAACGCGCGCCGTCTCGAGCAGCGTGTGAAACAAAGGAATTCAGCCGAGAGGGCGGGACCACATCTCACTCAAGGCCTGCCCACAGGGAAATGACGTCACCGACACGCGTGAAAAAACTCACGCATGCGCACGAGGGTTCAAGCATGATTGGTGTAATCGCATGTCATTCAAATCCATATAGTTAAAAAAAAAAATAAAAGGGTCGGTTTATTATCTAAGAGACCTCGTATACACTCACAGAGGATTCCTTCAAATGGCAAATTCAAAGTAGCACAAATACTCCGTAGACATTACTCTTTTGAAAAAAACACTGTCCACTTGAATTTTCAACAGGTGGCCAGGTAGGGGTCAACTGAAGAATTTAAAAATACTCCAATCATATTGAAAGGTATTCCATATTATTTTTCTGATCATACAGATTTAAAAAAAATACAGTTTGCACCATCTATGGAGTTATGGGGTAAAAATTGTGAGAAAGGTCAATTTCATTTTGTACAAGGGTCAAAAGTTGCTGCATCTAATTTTGGCAAAACATGATGCAAATTATTGGTTGAGCAAATAGGGTTTTAAAAAGGAATAGTTTGCACCATCTGTCATGCTTAGTTATCATATTACAGGCTAACATATGTCATATGCTATTGAATCCAATGCACACTGACATTGTTTGACCTTTACTGTGGACACCAAACATTCAACACGGTCCAAACTATTCCATTTATTAATTCTATTACCTCAAGCAATAATGTGCATAACGTTTTCCAAAACTGCAGTAACTTTAACTTTTGACTCTTGTACAAACTGAAATTGACCTTTGTCACCATTTTGCTACTTTTACCTCAAAACTATATAGAATTCAGTCAAAGATAGTTCAAACTTTTTTGGACTATTTGGACCTTTTTGGGATCTTTTTTTTTTTTTTTTATGATTGGAACATTTTAAAATTTTGACCCCTGTGCAATTCTTCAATTGACCTCTACCTGGCTGCCTATTGAAAATTCAAGTGGACACTTTGCATTTTCGAAAGAAAGAAAGAAAGAAAGAAAGAAAGAAAAAGATAGATAGATAGATAGATAGATAGATAGATAGATAGATAGATAGATAGATAGATAGATAGATAGATAGATAGATAGATAGATAGATAGATAGATAGATAGATAGATAGATAGATAGATAGATAGATAGATAGATAGATAGATAGATAGATAGATAGATAGATAGATAGATAGATAGATAGATAGATAGATAGATAGATAGATAGATAGATAGATAGATAGATAGATAGATAGATAGATAGATAGATAGATAGATAGATAGATAGATAGATAGATAGATAGATAGATAGATAGATAGATAGATAGATAGATAGATAGATAGATAGATAGATAGATAGATATATAGATAGATAGATAGATAGATAGATAGATAGATAGATAGATAGATAGATAGATAGATAGATAGATAGATAGATAGATAGATAGATAGATAGATAGATAGATAGATAGATAGATAGATAGATAGATAGATAGATAGATAGATAGATAGATAGATAGATAGATAGATAGATAGATAGATAGATAGATAGATAGATAGATAGATAGATAGATAGATAGATAGATAGATAGATAGATAGATAGATAGATAGATAGATAGATAGATAGATAGATAGATAGATAGATAGATAGATAGATAGATAGATAGATAGATAGATAGATAGATAGATAGATAGATAGATAGATAGATAGATAGATAGATAGATAGATAGATAGATAGATAGATAGATAGATAGATAGATAGATAGATAGATAGATAGATAGATAGATAGATAGATAGATAGATAGATAGATAGATAGATAGATAGATAGATAGATAGATAGATAGATAGATAGATAGATAGATAGATAGATAGATAGATAGATAGATAGATAGATAGATACTTTATTCATCCCCTTTTAGGGGAAATTCATCTGCCCAAGAGCATGCATACATCCACAATTCATCCATTCAAAAAATACCAGTAAATAAGACAAATATAAAAACACATTAGAAGTAAAAATACATTAACAAGAGGCATTAAATAATTAAATGTTAAACAAAAGAGCAATGTCTAAGGTGCATTTGTGCCACATTTAATGCTTGCATCACATTTTAAAGATTTCAGTTATCTGCTGCACACGATTACTCCCTTCCTTCAATAAACTTAAGTCTTTTACAAATTTAATCACTTTTTTAATACAAGGGGTGGCACAATACCACAAGTACAAGGAGTTTATTATAACACTTAAGCTCTCACACTTTACACACATATGCACGCACACACACACACACACACACACACACACACACACACACACACACACACACACACACACACACACACACACACACACACACACACACACACACACACACATGATCTTGCTTCCATGTTCACACAGGTCTCTTCCACACTTGGTTGTTATTTGTTGTGGTTTTCAACTTTGTTGCCCTGTCACACTAGGTTTTGCTTTGTTTGTGTTCTGTTGTTTCCTGGTTTCATTGGCCGACGATGCCTTCACGTTGCACAGATATTTTCAGTTTCTGCTTGCTATCCACACCTGTGTTCTTTCAACAGTCCTCACTCATTTCCCAAATTATCTGACAGGTTTTAAAAGTGAGCTTCTCCCTTCACTCTCTGCCAGATGGTTCGTCTTTATTGCACTTGCTGTGTTCTTTGTTCTCTTGTGCTTTGATATTTAACTACATTTAATTGACTACTTTGCTTGCCTGCCGATTCTTGTTCTGACACCTGCTTGTCAGAGATTTTTTTTTTCCGTGAAGACCTTTTCTGTGTACCGACCTGGAGAGTGTTTTTGGAACTGCTTTTTCACAGTGCAAGCTGTCTCAGCCCACGGCTCCTATTTTGCCACATATTGTGAAAATAAATTGCCTGTTGTGTGGGCCGCTGAAGAGGAGGTACTGCTGGCCCACCACCACCAGAGGGCACCCTGCCTGGAGTGCGGGCTCCAGGCACCAGAGGGCGCTGCCGCCTAACAGGAGTAGCCGGGGTGACAGCTGACACTCATCACCTATGACAGCTGTCACCACTCATCTGATCAGCATCAGTATATCAGCAAGACGTCATCTCCACCTCTTTGCCGAGATATCGCTTTACCAGGAAGGTAACGTTCTCAGCTGGCTGTGAGATTTATTCGACAGTAACCTTTTGTGACTTTTTGTGTATCGTATAACAGACTCTTTTTCCAACAAGAGGTGGAGTTGGTTTTCCTGCCGTGTGAATTGCTGGGTGCATACGCGCCCACATTTAATTGTCTTTTGTTCCTCGCCAGCAGTACCAGATCCGACACGCGGAGGCAGTGGCCACCTGGGAGTTCGGGACTTGGCGGCTCCAGTATTCCCGGGGTCTGGTGGCGGAGGAAATCGTGTGGTTCCGGTTCTACTTTAGACAGACGTCTTCTATCTTCGAGCCTGCCCACACGACACCTTTTGTAATTTGACCTTTTGTCTATTGTTGCAATCTGTTGTGTTTGTTGTGCCCTTTCACAACAGTAAAGTGTTGTATTTGACTTCCTCCATTGTCCGTTCATTTGCGCCCCCTGTTGTGGGTCCGTGTACCTACACTTTCCCAACAGGATATCTCGGCCAACGTCATGGATCCCGAGGGGCGTCAACCGGCTGTTGAACGGCCAATGGAAGAACAGGGCGCACAGGCGTCCGCAGGAGGAATGATCGGTGAGTTGCAGCGGATCCTCACCGCTTTCACGGCTCGGTTGGATTTAATGACCGAGCAGAACGTTCTCCTTAACCGCAGGGTGGAGGCTCTCGCCGCGCAGGTGGAAGCGCACCCTCAGGGCACTGCTGCGGCTCTCCCTCCTGTCGACCCTGTGCGTAACAGTGACGTTCCACAGGTCGTTCAACGACCCCTCCCACCTTCCCCGGAAGCATACATAAGCTCTCCAGAGCCGTACGGAGGTTGTGTGGAGACGTGCGCGGACTTCCTTATGCAGTGTTCGCTCGTCTTCACACAACGTCCTGTCATGTACGCGACTGATGCCAGCAAGATAGCTTATGTAATAAACCTGCTTCGCGGTGAGGCACGCGCTTGGGCTACAGCGCTCTGGGAGCAGAATTCACGGTTCCTTCAGACATATGATGGGTTTGTGAGGGAGTTCAGAACAGTGTTCGATCACCCAAATAGAGGAGAGACTGCTTCAGCCGGGCTGCTGTCAATGAGACAGGGGCGCCGGAGCGCAGCTGCCTATGCAGTCAACTTCCGCATCGCGGCTGCGAGGTCCGGCTGGAATAGCACTGCCCTCCGCGCCGCCTTTGTAAACGGACTGTCATTGGTTCTAAAGGAGCACCTGGTGGCTAAGGACGAACCGCGGGATTTAGATGGGCTTATTGATCTCGTCATACGATTAGACAATCGGTTAGAACGCCGTCGGGAACGAGACGAAGGGCGTGGCCGGGCACGCGCCGTCCCTCTCCCTTCCGGTTCCGACCGCGTTCCGCCCACCCCACGCTCCACGGCCCCTGCGCTCCGTGTGGTTACAGCTCCCCCTGCTGACGAAGCTATGGACACGAGCAGGGCCACATTTAGGGCACCAGATAGACAGAGGAGGCTGGCCCGCGGAGCGTGTTTTGTTTGTGGCTCGATAGAGCATCAGGTAATAGACTGCCCCGAGTGGTTAAACACCAACGCCCGCCCATAGAAACTGGGCTAGGGGTGGGCCGAGACATTCACGTGGGACACGACTCCCAGTTACAATCCTTTATGAGGATTTAACCCTGAAGGCCCCAGCACTGGTGGACACGGGCTCTGAAGGGAATCTGTTAGACAGCAGATGGGCCAGGGAGATAGGGCTCCCTCTGGTGGCGCTTACCTCGCCTGTGCGGGCACTAGATGGCTCCCTACTCCCCCCAATCACACATAAGACACCACCTGTAACTCTGGTGGTGTCAGGAAATCACCGGGAGGAGATCGAGTTTTTTGTGACTCCTGCTACCTTCCGTGTGATTTTAGGGTTCCCCTGGATGTTAAAACACAATCCCCGGATCGATTGGCCGTCTGGGGTAGTGGTTCAGTGGAGCGAGACCTGCCATCGGGTGTGTTTAGGTACCTCGGTTCCTCCCGGTTCCCAGGCTAAGGAGGAGGTCAGAGTCCCGCCCAATCTAGGGACGGTGCCGGTGGAGTACCACGACCTTGTAGATGTGTTCAGTAAGGATCTGGCGCTCACCCTTCCTCCCCACCGTCCGTACGATTGTGCCATTGATTTGGTTCCAGGCGTTGAGTTCCCGTCCAGCAGGCTGTACAACCTCTCACGACCTGAGCGCGAATCAATGGAGACCTACATCCGGGACTCTTTAGCCGCCGGGTTGATCCGGAATTCCACCTCCCCGATGGGTGCAGGTTTCTTTTTTGTGGGTAAAAAAGACGGCGGACTTCGTCCATGCATTGATTATAGGGGACTGAACAAAATCACGGTTCGTAATCGATACCCGTTGCCCCTGTTGGATTCAGTGTTCACGCCCCTGCATGGAGCCCGAATATTCACTAAGCTAGATCTTAGAAATGCGTATCACCTGGCTCGGATCCGGAAGGGAGACGAGTGGAAGACGGCATTTAACACCCCCTTAAGTCACTTTGAGTACCTGGTCATGCCGTTCGGCCTCACAACCGCCCCCGTGACGTTCCAAGCTTTGGTTAATGATGTCTTGCGGGATTCCCTGCACCGATTCGTCTTCGTATATCTAGACGATATACTCATCTTTTCTCCGGATCCTGAGACCCATGTCCGACATGTACATCAGGTCCTGCAGCGGTTGTTGGAGAACCGGCTGTTTGTGAAGGGCGAGAAGTGTGAGTTCCACCGCACATCTTTGTCCTTCCTGGGGTTTATCATCTCCCCCAACTCCGTCGCTCCTGATCCGGCTAAGGTTGCGGCGGTGAGAGACTGGCCCCAACCCACTAGCCGTAGGAAGCTGCAACAGTTCCTCGGCTTTGCTAATTTCTACAGGAGGTTCATTAAGGGCTACAGTCAGGTAGTTAGCCCCCTGACAGCCCTGACCTCACCAAAAGTCCCCTTCACCTGGTCGGATCGTTGCGATGCCGCGTTCAAGGAGTTGAAACGGCGCTTCTCGTATGCACCCGTTCTGGTGCAGCCCGACCCTAGTCGCCAGTTAGTGGTTGAAGTGGACGCCTCGGACTCAGGGATAGGAGCTGTGCTTTCCCAGAGCGGGAAGACCGATAAGGTCCTTCACCCGTGTGCCTATTTTTCCCGCAGGTTGACCCCGGCCGAACGGAACTATGACGTCGGCAATCGAGAACTCCTTGCGGTGAAAGAGGCTCTCGAAGAGTGGAGACATCTGTTAGAGGGAACGTCCGTGCCATTCACGGTTTTCACTGACCACCGGAACCTGGAGTATATCAGGACCGCCAAGCGGCTGAACCCCAGGCAAGCCCGCTGGTCACTGTTCTTCGGCCGTTTTGACTTCCGGATCACCTACCGTCCCGGGACCAAAAACCAGAGATCAGATGCCTTGTCCCGGGTACATGAAGATGAAGTCAAAACGGAGTTGTCGGATCCACCGGAACCCATCATCCCGGAGTCCACTATCGTGGCCACCCTCACCTGGGACGTAGAGAGAACCGTCCGGGAGGCCCTGGCACGAAGCCCGGACCCCGGAACTGGGCCGAAGAACAGACTCTACGTCCCACCAGAAGCTAGGGCTGCAGTCCTGGACTTCTGTCACGGCTCTAAGCTCTCCTGTCATCCAGGGGTGCGAAGAACCGTGGCAGTTGTCCGGCAGCGCTTCTGGTGGGCGTCCCTAGAGGCCGACGTCCGGGATTATATCCAGGCCTGCACCACCTGCGCCAGGGGCAAGGCTGACCATCGCAGGGCTTCGGGACTGCTCCAGCCGCTGCCCGTGCCCCATCGCCCCTGGTCCCACATCAGCCTGGATTTTGTCACGGGCCTCCCGCCGTCCCAGGGCAACACCACCATCCTCACGATAGTGGACCGATTCTCCAAGGCGGCCCACTTCGTGGCCCTCCCGAAGCTCCCGACGGCCCAGGAGACAGCGGACCTCCTGGTCCACCACGTCGTCCGGCTGCATGGGATCCCAACAGACATCGTCTCCGATTGCGGTCCCCAGTTCTCCTCGCACGTCTGGAGGAGCTTCTGCCGGGAACTGGGGGCCACGGTGAGTCTCTCATCCGGGTATCATCCCCAGACCAACGGGCAAGCAGAACGGGCCAATCAGGAGATGGAGCAGGCCCTGTGTTGCGTGACAGCCGCGCACCCGGCGGCCTGGAGTACCCATCTGGCCTGGATCGAGTATGCCCATAACAGCCAGGTGTCGTCAGCCACCGGCCTCTCCCCTTTCGAGGTATGTCTGGGGTACCAACCTCCTCTGTTTCCGGTGGTTGAGGGAGACGTCGGTGTGCCCTCGGTCCAGGCCCACCTACGGAAGTGCCGTCGGGTGTGGCGTGCCGCCCGTTCTGCCTTGCTGAGGGCCCGGATGAGGACGAAGGCCCATGCAGACCGTCGGCGGACCCCGGCCCCTACGTACCGGCCAGGGCAGGCAGTGTGGTTGTCTACTAAGGACATACCCCTTCAAGTGGACTCCCCTAAGCTGCAGGACCGGTATATCGGTCCGTTTAAAATCATCAAGGTACTCAGTCCAGCCGCAGTGAGGCTTCAGCTTCCGTCCTCACTGCGGATCCATCCGGATCAAGCCCCATCACACCTCACCCCTCTGTACTCCGGGTCCGGCACCACCTCCTGCCCGGATCATCGATGGCGAGCCGGCTTGGACTGTGCGCCGGCTCTTAGACGTCCGTAGGATGGGCCGGGGCTTCCAGTATTTGGTGGACTGGGAGGGGTACGGACCCGAAGAATGCTCCTGGGTGAAGAGGAGCTTCATCCTGGACCCGGCCCTCCTGGCCGATTTCTACCGCCGCCACCCGGACAAGCCTGGTCGGGCGCCAGGAGGCGCCCGTTGAGGGGGGGGTCCTGTTGTGTGGGCCGCTGAAGAGGAGGTACTGCTGGCCCACCACCACCAGAGGGCACCCTGCCTGGAGTGCGGGCTCCAGGCACCAGAGGGCACTGCCGCCTAACAGGAGTAGCCGGGGTGACAGCTGACATTCATCACCTATGACAGCTGTCACCACTCATCTGATCAGCATCAGTATATCAGCAAGACGTCATCTCCACCTCTTTGCCGAGATATCGCTTTACCAGGAAGGTAACGTTCTCAGCTGGCTGTGAGATTTATTCGACAGCAACCTTTTGTGACTTTTTGTGTATCGTATAACAGACTCTTTTTCCAACAAGAGGTGGAGTTGGTTTTCCTGCCGTGTGAATTGCTGGGTGCATACGCGCCCACATTTAATTGTCTTTTGTTCCTCGCCAGCAGTACCAGATCCGACACGCGGAGGCAGTGGCCACCTGGGAGTTCGGGACTTGGTGGCTCCAGTATTCCCGGGGTCTGGTGGCGGAGGAAATCGTGTGGTTCCGGTTCTACTTTAGACAGACGTCTTCTATCTTCGAGCCTGCCCACACAACACCTTTTGTAATTTGACCTTTTGTCTATTGTTGCAATCTGTTGTGTTTGTTGTGCCCTTTCACAACAGTAAAGTGTTGTATTTGACTTCCTCCATTGTCCGTTCATTTGTGCCCCCTGTTGTGGGTCCGTGTACCTACACTTTCCCAACATTGCCTTTTCTTTGAATGAGGCATGCCGTCCTTCTGCTTAGGTATTTTGTTCAGCATTCTGACACATATTCAAGATTTGTAATTCAGTATTTGATTAAGTTATTTAACAAAATCAAAAAAGTAACAGACTTGTCGGAAAAAGAAAGTTAGGAGATTTCAAACTGGAATTTTAGTTGACTCACTGATAAATCACACACTGCATTTGAGTGACATTCCTTGGATGTTTAAGACTTGTGCACCACTCTGTACATTTCAATTTCAATTTCTTTTCATTTATATAGCGCCAAATCACAACAAAGTTGCCTCAAGGCGCTTCACACAAGTAAGGTTTAACCTTACCAACCCCCAGAGCAAGCACACAGGCAACAGTGGTAAGGATAAACTCCCTCCGATGATTTGAAGAAGAAACCTCAAGCAGACCAGAATCAACGGGGTGACCCTCTGCTTGGGCCATCCTACAACACAACTTACAAAACAATTCACAAAACGAATATACAGGAAATGCTGCCGCTGCACAGGACAGGAGGATTGCAGAAACAGACATCACACCCATCTCTGGATGGAGCCGCACCTCAAACAGAGAGAAAAGAAAAAAACAGAATCAGGCATCAGAAAGACAACAAATACAGTATAATTTGTCAGCATTAAGCCACAAGAAAAACAAAAGAAATACTAAGGTGATCGCTGGCCACTAGCCCTTAGCTTCACTAAAAGACCCAGACTTTAGTTAAAGTTGAGGCCGTGGCATGCTCTGTTTCCTAATAAATTAATTAAAAGAGTAAAAAGCATAGTAACATACTATGCCAGTATGCTAGCTATACGAAAAGGAAAATAAGTGCGTTTTTAGTCTGGACTTATGTACATCTTTTTGAAAAGCTGAAGTCTGTGCATTATTTAATCAGGAAATGATAAAAATGCTCTTTGTTGCAAATGTAATCACAAATTTTGCACATCGGCACCAAAATGTACCGTATTTTCCGCACCATAAGGCGCACCTAAAAGCCTTAAGTTTTCACAAAAATCGGCCGTGCGCCCTATAATCTGGTGCGCCTTATGTGCACACTGAATTCCAAAATCTGTAAAAACGACCAATGCTGTCTTTGACCGTTGGAATATCAGACCATTTCCCGCTGACACAAGGACGTAATACGTAAAGTACGTACGCTAGCAGCGTAGAGTACGTATCCTGCCAGCGATAAACCAATCGGAGAACATTACGTAATACGTAAAGTACGTACGCTGGTAGCATAGAGTACGTACGCTGCCAGCGATACACCAATCAGAGAAGAGTCCGTGAGTCCGTGGTACGTACACTTACCTCTGCCACTCCTCCGGTAGTTATCGTATACTACAGGTATCCTGCAAAACAACATTTGTTTGTCTAAGGACCCCTGAAAATGGCGCCAGCGAAGAGACATGCTTACGAGGCACAATTCAAACTGCAGGCTATCAGTTACGCGGTTGTTCATGGGAATAGAGCAGCTGCGAGAGGAAACAAGAAAATGAACTGTGCCAAGTTAAAAAGACCAAACGGAGTTTCCGCAGAAACAAAGCGAGGTGGCCACAGCTAGAAGACCAGCTGTTCAATTCAGACACAGAAGATGAAGACTTCGATGGATCTGTGACAGAACCATAATAAAAAATAATGTGAGTACCATATTGTTAAATACCGGTAGTTCAAAGTTGTTAAAAAGTTCAAATAAACTCACCGTTTTGCTTCCGTGACCTTTTTTTTTTTTTTTTTGTAGACTATATGTTTTAGTGTGCGTAAGGGTTAAGTACCTGCTAATTGAGGGCGCGCCTTATAATCCGGTGCGCCTTATGGTGCAGAAAATACGGTAATGGGTTCTTTGGTTGCCCACACCTCCAACCCCTCCATGAAGTGACAAGAACACTGGTTAAAGCATTTTTGCGTCACTCTGGTAATACGCAAATCAAACAACCAGTGGACAAGAGACATCGTACTGTAAGCTCTTTGGTGTGAACATAAAGAGAATCAACTCGCACCCTGCAAATGCTCTGTAGTGTAACTTTAATAGTTCATAAGGCTTCAGTTGAAGGATGACATGTCTCTGTGGAGAAAAGCACCCCACGCACTGCATGTGCACGTGCTATACGTGGAGTGGTTTCTACCTTCTGGTGGAAAAGGTTTCAAGTCTACGGGAGTCCCTGTAATAGATGATATAGCACGGTGCTGAAACATGTTCTTTGAACATGGAAGTCAAACAGACGCTGCTGCATCTGGGGAAGAACAAACAAGCCTGACCTGCTTTACAACAACTGAAAAAACCTTAACCAGAGGATTCTCTCTAACTGTGCCTGTCTGAGCAGCACATCTGACAGCTTTAAAGACCTGCACAGGCTGATAAAAGCAGCTTGGCAAGAGGTCAGAACAAAGCACTTCATCTGGAGGATGTGTGTGAGCTGACTCAAGCGCTGGCAACGTCATCGAGGACATAACCAGCCTCTGACATTTCCTCTCTGTTGCACTACTGTTTGCAAAACTAGACTTAAGCACCTCATCCTTGACCCCCAAGGCTGCTGAAGAATGAATTTCATCACAACAGAAATGATCCTGATTAGGGGTGTAACAATTTACTGATACAAATCGAAAATCCATTTTAAATTAACAGATACGACTTAGTAAATCACAGAATGATTACATCCAAGGACAGAAAAAATCACTGTCATTTACTTATTTGTCTGTCTGACTGTTAGCAGGATTATGTCAAAACTACTGCACGAATGTTCACCACAGATACATATTAGGTTACAGAAGAACCTATTAAGTTTTTTTAGGTAATCCGGATCCAGATCTGGATTCTGGATCAAGTTTCACTTTGTATAGGCTTTGAAGGATTACTGCTAGCAGGATTACATCAAAGCTACTGCACAGATTTTGACGAAATTTTCAACACAGATACATTTTAGTCCATCGAAGAATCCATTAAATTGTGGAGGTGATCTGGATCCGAATCCGGATTCTGGATCAAGATTTTACTTTATGTACGTTTTGAAGGATTATGTCAAAACTACTTCACAGATTCTAATCAAAATTGCACCACAGAAAAATATTAGGGCATGGAAGTCTCCACTGAATTTTTGAGGTGATCCGGATTTGCGGACATCAGAAATCTCTGATTGCTCTTGTTTTATAATAAGAATTGGGGGGGGGGGGGGGGGGGTGTGTACAACAGAACAGGATAAAATGACACAAATACACTGGCCTGATTATGACTGTGCATGGCAGCATTATAGGTACAAAGAACCAAATGTAAACATCTCCAGCGACTTTGACATTTGTATAACTAGATGGACAAGCTTCATTTAAAATGCGTGAACATTTGTTTTAGCAATACTTCACTCAAGCCAATCATGTAATCAATGCATCACATTCTGGTCAGTTATCAGCAGTGATTTTGAGATGACAACCATATACTGACAAAGTGTACACTGAGGTACTTTTTGGGCATGGCCCATCACTACAACCACCAGCCTATGGACCCACCTTAGGTGCTACATAGCAACCACCCAGGCAGAGAACCTGGTCCATCCTCACTCCTCCTAAGTAACCATCTCCCTGCAACATCAAGGTGAAATGTGAACATCCCTTTGGTCTTTACCCAATTGCTGGGGTCCTCACCATATGGCTAAAATGCTGTAGTTTATGTTCCCGCACAATTCAAGTAAGACGCCTTGATGTTACTTGATGCGCATTTCATTACACCTTGATATGATGGTGTGAACTAAAACGAAACAAGAATCCAAATGCATACACAAATCCATGCGCGGCACTGTTTTAAGCGATATAGGACCAATTGCCACTCATAGCTGTATTGAACCACAGGGGCTATCATTCAGCATGAATTATCAAAATGAAAAACAACAGACAAATTATCATAAGCACACACACGCATACACACAAAGGGTAGGACAGGTTTAGCAACACTGCATGCTATCATCAATCTGTGCCACTCAGTTGGTATGTAAACAGAGATCAAGTCTCAGGAATCTCAGGAATGTATCTACATAATTATGCAAACATTTTCAAAGCACCGACCCTTAGAAGAGTCTCCTGAGAGAATCCAGAGAATCTAGTTTATTCTTCTTCACTAAAGAGACACACAGTCAGAGAAACATATAATTACATTCACCTTCAGATGACGCTAACAGCTTCCACCGAGACAGAACAACAGGGAACACTGGAACGCTACAGCTTCACACTACTGTGCGAACTTTACCGAAACCAAGGCTCAAAGTGAAAGCATTTGTGCCTAAAAAACACTCAAGAGGAAGGAGCGAAGACTCATTGTTTTATGGATCGTGTGTTCTTTCTTTTTTGCACGACTAAGAGAAAATGGCTTCAAATGCAGAGGAGGAACTTTCCTGTCCGATCTGCCACGACATCATTAAGGATCCTTCTGTCTTATCGTGTAGCCACACTTGCTGTAAAGGCTGCCTGAAGAGCTGGTGGAAAGAGAAAAAAACACGAGAGTGTCCGGTGTGTAAGACAATATCCTCAAAGGTAAAACAACCTCGCCAAGTGTTGAGAAACCTATGTGAGTCCTTCTTCCTGGACAAAGATTTCTGCCTTCTGCACTCAGAGAAACTCAAACTATTTTGTCTGGACCACCAGGAGCCAGTTTGTCTCATCTGTCGAGACTCACAAACACACACCTATCACAGATTCAGACCCATCGATGAAGTTGCAAAGGATTGCAGAGAGCAGCTCAAGCATGCCCTGATGCCCCTACAAGAGAAACTCAAGCTCTTTGAAGATGTTAAAGGAATGTGTGAGCAAACAGCCGAACATATTAAGTTCCAAGTTCGTAATACAGAGAGCCAGATCAAGGAGCAATTTAGGAAGCTTCACCAGTTTCTACAAGACGAAGAGGAGGCAAGGCTGGCTGCACTGAAGGAGGAAAAGCAACAGAAGAGCCAGATAATGAAGGAGAAGCTTGAGAATGTGGCGACAGACATAGCAGGTCTTTTGGCCATTTTCCGAGTCACGGACAAAGAGCTGAAAGCGAAAGACGTGCCATTCCTGCAGAACTACAAGGCAGCAGTGGAAAGAGAGCAGCAGCGCAACCTCCCGGATGATCCACAGCTGGTCTCAGGAGCTCTCATAGATGTGGCCAAACACCTGGGTAACCTCGGGTTCCACATCTGGAACAAAATGATAACAGTAGTCTCCTACACCCCTGTGATTCTGGATCCAAACACTGCTCATCCCGAACTCATCTTGTCAGATGATTTGACCATTGTGACACGTGGAACCAACCAGAATGTTCCTGAAAACCCAGAGAGGTTTGATTACTGCAGATCAGTCATTGGGTCTTGGGGATTTAACTCAGGGTATCACAGATGGGATGTTGATGTTGGAGAGAGTTCGGCCTGGGCGGTGGGTGTCGCTGATGAGTCTGTCCAGAGGAAAGGTGAAAAGTGGGCTGGATTATGGAGAATCATGTTGTACGACGGAAAATACACAGCACGCTCGCCGACTGACGCGCTGACAGACCTCCCAGTGAAGACACTGCAGAAGATCAGAATCTATCTGGACTGGGATGGTGGAACGCTTTCATTTATGGACCTAGACACTAACACATACATACACACTTTTACTCACACCTTCACTGAGATGCAGTTTCCATACATTAACACTGTTGGTGAAGTGCCAGTGAAGATACTCTCTGAGAACATCTCTCTGACAGTAGAGGATGAGTAGAAAATAATATCAATCTCAGGCATCATTGTAAAGTAATACATGTATCATAACATTAAAACAGTTGGCTAGGGCTCAAACCTTTGCAGAAAATGTGATACTTCAGACAATAAATGATGTTTTGCTAGATGTTATTTTTTTTTGTAAAGTAGGAGTCAAGCCCTCTACTTTTGAGGGTGTTTGTGACTACTATGGCAGAAACCATATATCTAAATCAGAGATAAGAAAAAAATACATCACCCTATGTGTGTGTGTGTGTGTGTATATATATATATATATATATATATATATATATATATATATAAACATAAAATTAATAAGTATTTTAATCACTGTCATTATTAATCTATAGAAAGGATAACAGTATACTACTAATAGTATTTAGAAACAGCACAATTTTAACACCTTAATGTACTTTTCCCTTGTACTTTTTAAAATTCATTTATCAGAAATACTTTCCATCTCTGATGTAGGTCACATGTACTACTATTACTATTGTGAGTAAAATGGTTTGATTATTTAGTTTGCCACTGGATGCTGTAACATTCAATAATCTGCCCTATATGTTATGTAATTACAAAATCTGATAATTTTTGCTTGTGAATTCTGGTATAATAATCATCTCTATAAAAACAATCAAGCCATTGTGCTAAACTGTTTCACTGAAGATAATGTGATACATTTTTATTTTGCATCCAACTTTGGTGTGTTGTGTTTTTCCCATACATATGGTTAGTATGCTTATATAAAATGTTTTCTTTTTCAGTTTACATAAATTAGTTTAATGTTGGTGATATAATTACATATTCTTCAAGATGAAGATGGTGAAAAGCTGTAGTGTTTTATGACATCTGTTAGGTGCATATGTTGAAACATAGCATCAGTTATTAAACCGATTTGAATCAGTAATTCCATAGAAAATGATTCACCATCTGCCCTTGTAAATATGCAAAAAACACTGAATTAACACACAAATCAAATGATCTTATAGTCCTTCACAGCACTGGAGGATGTTCCAGCAGCTATCATGCAGACTACATGTGACATGCTTTGCATGAATAGCTGATGAATGATTGCGTGGCTACAACCTGTCTGTCTGCATTCCTGTTCATATCCTCAAGTCCAAAGCCGACTAGCAGTAAGGAAGCTGCTTTTTTGTCACACTTAATGTGTTCTTAAAGCCTATGCATTTGTTTTATGTTACAGATAAAGTTTGTTGATTAGGTACAATATCTTGTTCAAAATTGTTTATTGGAGATGTAGTGGATCTAGCCACAGACACATCTTTATAGAATCAAAATTACATTAATTCAACTGGGGAGATTGACTCTCCCCAGACAGCCCTAAGGTGGAAGTGTGACACAGCTCTGAACCGATGTTATCATGACACAGGAAAGCCACGTTTCTCACAAAGTAACCTGCTTTCCAAACCAAGGGCAATTTACGATACCTCATGACAAACTTCATGAACAGTCCTCTACATCAAAAGACCCTTGTTGATATTGTGCCAGGAAATATCAGCTCATAAAACAACCGCCTTGCACTGTGGCCCACAGTGCAAGGCAGTCGTTTTATGACCTTTTGATTCTTTGTGGTCTGGCTGGTCGAACTTGTCTGCTTTACTGATAAGACCTGAACAAGAGTGCTTTGAAGGCCCCTTCTGGAGATGTGAGAGGCTATAAATTGATCACAGAGTGCTTGAGAGTTGATATTACCTGGTACAATATCACCAAGAGAGCTGGTTTAGAGAGCTGGTCACATAGAGAAAGGTGGATTACCTATGGAGTGATAGCATTGGGTCATAGCTATGTCACACTCAAAAGGATTCTTATTCAGGTCTTATCAGTAAAGCAGACCAGGTCCACCAGCCAAACCACAAAAAAAAAAAAAAAAATCAAAAGGTCATAAAACAACCACCTTGCACTGTGGCCACAGTGCCACCTGGAGGAAAGAACACAGATACATAAGTATTTATATATAAGTATTTCTTTTGTAACTCTTAACATGTCAAATGTTATTTCTTGAATTATTAATGAATTGTCATGGTAAAACTGTTTCTTTTCATTGCTTTCTGGTCCTAGATGTACTTAGAAAACTTAGCCATCTTATATTTTGTTAGTTAAAGAAGAAAACAAGGTGTACGTCATTCATTGTATCTGATGTGTTTTTTCACATAACTTTCTTTGGGGAAGAAACCTAATGTCAAATGGGCGGCCCTTATAACCATGCGTAGCTCTCTTTAAAAAGACCCTGAACAAAGAAACTCTCTCTTACTCTTCGGCCATTTTTCTTTAACTCTTCCATTTTTGCTCTGGCTTTCTTATGCGCTCCTTTTTTTCCGGACTCTCTAAGTCCTACCTCATGGCTTTTGTTTCATTGTTCTTAGTGTTTCTTTTTGCTCCATAACTTTCGTTGTTTGAGGCGCCAGTTTTAAGAACTCTTAAGGTTTGACTCATGTTCTCTGCATTTTGAAGACAACTTCCTAACTGAATTTTTAAGATCAGGAGCAAATTTATGAGCCTCCAAAATTTTCTGTTCGAGGCCAAAAGTGTTTTTTTAACTTTGATTTTTTTCTACAACTTTCTTTGCCAAGCCTTGAACTTTTTCAAAATTTATAAAAAGACTTTAAATTGATCTTCCACAACTTCTGAAGCCACCAGAGCATGTTTGAGAACAAACACATAAACCTTCATCCATGGGTTGATCGGAACCAACTTCTATGGACCCATCGTTGGGTCCTGTTGGCAAAACAACCCGGCTCCAGCCTGTGGTCACATGGGAAACCAGTGGTCAACCCCGATGTGGGTTAAAGAGGGCCGTAAAAGCCCATTAGGAAATCGGACCGAACCCACACCCATCCCAATGGACCCAGATAAGTGAACCAGCCAAGTGTTCTAACGGTCTTTGTTGTCAATGATGCAAAGTGTTATTCGTTTGTGAATGTTCTTAATAATAATAACAGTAATTTGTTAACCTAAATTCACCGCAAAATTCCAACCAGATTTATTGTCATTAAATTTCTATACTTCCTTCTTTCACGTCTCATTATCAATGGATCATCTCAGTAATAAAATTATGAATCATTATTCATACTCTCAAAATGTAAGTCACGTGTTTATCCCTGTACATATATAAATAAATGTGTAAATATTGCAACTTGTTTTTCTTTTGTCCAGTTGAAGATAGACGTTGGATCAATTGTATCTGGAACTTATGACTTTCAGATCAAAGACTGATTCATATGGACTAACATGATATTCCTATGCATCTAATAAGTCGGTGGTGCCCCCTTACGAGTATTTCAAGGTATATAATTAAATTTCATATTTAATTAAATATTGTTTTCACTTGTATTTTGTCTACAATAATTTATTGTGCCCCCGTAGAAGGCAACTCAATATTGATTACATTTCAATTCCTTACATATTTTATGGTACTGATTATTTAAATCATTACATTATTTTGGTGCCCCGGTGTGAGGCGTTATATTTCAATATTAATAATTATATAAATTCATCACAGAGATATTCTGTAAATGGGTGCAGCTGTTTTTGCTGTGTAAAGTAAAAAGATGATGTCTTTAGCAAATTCACAATCTAGGTAACGCAAAGGACATATACCAGAGGTCTCAAACTGATTCCAGAAAGGGCAGAGAGGGTGCAGATTTTCTTTGCAGCCACCCACTCCACCTGGTGATTTCACTGACTAACATCACTTTGAGAAGATGGAATTAGTTAATCACTGATTAATTATATCGACATAAAATGTAAAAACTTAAATAACTTGGAAACAGCAGCCAACTGGCCATTATATTGTCTAATCTGAATTCAGCATGCCAAAATCCATAATAGATAGCACACAATTTCTGAAGATGACAACTTCTAGAAATGTATAAACTAGTGTAATTAGAAGCTCTATCTCTTTTCTGTACCAAAGCTCTTTTCAGTTTCACAACCACATTTTGGAAGTGACATTGAATTGGCTATTAAGCCACAAAGCATTTCCATTCTGTGACTTTCTCGATATTAAAACCACACAATAGAAGAAAAGGAAAATAAGTACAAAATGCAACATAAAGCAGCCGCACAAAAAACAAGTGTCAGGCTTTTTAAGAACGTTGATTTATGACTGATTCCAAAGTTTTTGACAGGCAGGACCAATGTGACTGTTTCAGTTATTAAGGTCAGTGTAATCTTCATTTGTATGCTGAAGGAACAAATAAATCAAGTGCAAAGCACAAGAATCAGGATTCTAGCTACGGTGTGCGGCGCTGCACTGCAAATTTCCACACAGCTGTCAGGTTCAAATTGGCTGTGCTGCCAGGCACTGATTTTCCAAAAGGTTAACTGAAATGTTGCTGAAAATGTACCAATTCGATCGTATTTCAAGCTTATCGATGTCATAGTTTTACTTTATTTTGCAATTTCAAGCAAATAATTAAAGAAATAAGAAATATATTTCTCATTTAATTCATACTGAGTCAGCTGCAAACAGCAGAGATCACCACCAGTGAGTGACTTCAGTGTTTTGTGAAGCCACAGCACTGAAGGCGGCTCAGAGACAGGAATTGTGTTTTTAACCTTTTCAACGTTATTTATTTTATCAACTTAGACTTTGACAGAAACATGCAAAAAGAACTTTGATATTACAAATATTTCAACATAAATGTTTGTCTATTATTCTTGCCTTCAAAGCATCTACAACCACTCAAAATTAATAGGGCTTGCCAATAACATTTTAATCATATAAACCCCTATAGCAGAGTATACCAGACGTGTACACTGCCTGAAAGAGGGTTTTATGACTTCAACGTTTTGCTCGGTATACAATGTAGAGCAAATGAGTTTTCAAATTAATCTGAATCAATGCTATGACAAAGAAAAAGCAATTACCAGAACCACCACGGGGTCATGCAAAGGTCCTTCAGTGTGCAGAGTCTCAATGCCGTCCTCAAGGATGTAATGCCACTCCACACCCAGGTCAATGAAGCTCCTGGACTTGACCTCCTCTCCTTTCCCGTTGAGAATGTAATGCCCTGTTGCCTGGTTCTTGATTGCTGCAATCAATGATTACAAACCCATGAAGCAGCTGAAATTGTTCAGATCTTACAATCACAGACAGTTTGAATTTAACTGTCAAAAAGCCAAAAACATCTTCTGGTTAATTTATGGATACACAGACATATCTGGTGTCATCAGTTGTCAGATGACTCAATGTAAGAGTTACATTCCCCCAACGATGATGTGACTTATGTGTAGCTGCCTTCAAAGTTCAATCAACAAATCTGGCATTGGGGTCATAACAAAGTAAGATGCCTTTTCTTGATTGATCAATTCTGCTAAATGAGACAGCAACAGGCGTGTAAAAAAAACACACAAGCTGGAGATTCAGATAGTGAGCTTTAAAAACAAGCTAAGCAAGCTAAAGCATCCCAGACATCCATCAGCAAGTCATTTAACAAGATAATGACAGAGAAAAGAAATGATGCCTTTGCTTACAAAACTACAGCAAAGGGTCTCTGCATGAAAGAAAAACTAGCAGAAAGAAAGGTTCCATTCACTCATATTATACTACAGCAGAATATAGTATAATATGGACACTAAATACATTGAGAAAACAAACATTTAAGGCAACTAGCTGTACAGGATTTTAGCGTTAACTCACATTAAAGGTATTCATTAGGTCAAAGGTTCCCAAACTTTTTCTCCAGGGCCTCCCTTTTATACTTAAGAATATTTTCAACACCCCCCCGCTGCCACCACCCACCTCACACCAACACAAATCTACACACATGTAATTTGCTTCCAAAACTGCAACTTTTTATTGAACAAAAAAATAAAGTAACAAATCACCTTTATAGTGGAATTATTATTACATTATTCTTGCATGCATCATCTGAAATCTGAATTTCTGAATTTTTTTTTAAATTTTTTATTTATTTTGCTCAAACTTGTTCAACCTTAGAACTGTAATATAATATACAAGGTCTGTTAGAAAAGTATCCGACCTTTTTATTTTTTTTCAAAAACCATATGGATTTGAATCACGTGTGATTGCATCAGCCAAGCTTGAACCTTCGTGCGCATGCGTGAGTTTTTTCACGCCTGTCGGTTGCGTCATTTGCCTGTGAGCAGGCTTTGTGTGAGCACTAGTCCACCCTCTCATCGTTTTATTATTGCAAATAAATGTCTGAACGATTTGGAGCTTTGCTGCATCAATTTTTTTCCAGAAACTGTGAGAGACCTCCAGGTGGACACCGTTCAGAAAATTAATATGGCTTTCAGGGACGATTTTGTGGGGATTACACAGATTAAGGAGTGTTACTGCCGCTTTAAGGATGGTCCACAGCGTCTGAGAGCGCGCCGTGCTCCGAGCGCCGATCGACAGGCTGACACCCCGCTGAAACAACCAGATCATTTCCAACATGAAGGCTTTGTTGATCCGGGACGTCATCTGACTTTCACAAAAAGGCAGGAGATGTGGACATCAGCACTTTTTCGGCACATTCCACTGTTACAGGAGTTTTTTTCATGGAAAGAAAAGCGCAGGATTGCGCCACCATGCCGTTCATGACGCGGAACAAAACCACCTCCGTGTTGGTCTCACAGGACGGCTTTCAGACGGCTTCTGGTTGCTTTTCAGTCATGTGATTATCTGAGAAATTGTGCATGAGCTGGACATGCCCCAACATGTCCTGTGAGGCTTCATCACGGCATTGCTTTGCACCATGCGGCTCCACCGCAACGCGCGGAACTCCTCCGCACGTCTGTCTCAATGTGCCGAAAAAGTGCTAATGTCCACGTCTTTTCACAATTCCTGTGCTAGTCAGACGACATACCGGATCAAGACAGCCTCCAGTTTGGAAATGAACGGCACATTCCACTGTTACAGGAGTTTTTGTCATGGAAAGAGGAGCAGAGTTCCGTGCGTCGCGGTGGAGCCGCATGGCGCAAAGCAACGCCGTGATGAAGCCTCACAGGACATGTTGGGGCATGTCCAGCTCACGCTCAATTTCTCGGATAATCACACGACTGAAAAGCAACCGACAGCCGTCTGAAATCCACGTGAAAGCCGTCCTGTGAGACCAACACAGAGGTGGTTTTGTGCCACGTAATGAACGGCTCCGTGGCACGTCCCTCTGCTTTTCTTTCCATGAAAAAAACTCCTGTAACAGTGGAATGTGCCATTCATTTCTAAACTGGACACTGTCTTGATCCGGTATGTCGTCTGACTAGCACAGGAATTGCGGAAGACGTGGACTTCAGCAATTTTTCGGCACATTGAGACAGACGTGCGGAGGAGCTCCGCGCGTCGCGGTAGAGCCGCATGGTGCAAAGCAATGCCGTGATGAAGCCTCACAGGACATGTTGGGGCATGTCCAGCTCATGCTCAATTTCTGGGATAATCACACGACTGAAAACCAACCAGAAGCCGTCTGAAAGCCACCTGAAAGCCGTCCTGTGAGACCAACACAGAGGTGGTTTCGTCCCGCCGCGCCATGAATGGCACGGTGGAGCAATCCTCTGCTTTTCTTTCCATGAATAAAACTCCTGTAACAGTGGAATGTGCCGAAAAAGTGCTGATGTCCACATCTCCTGCCTTTTTGTGAAAGTCAGATGACGTCCCGGATCAACAAAGCCTTCACGTTGGAAATGATCTGGTTGTTTCAGCGGGGTGTGAGCCTGTCGATCGGTGCTCGGAGCGCGGCGCGCTCTTAGACGCTGTGGGCCATCCTTAAAGCGGCAGTAACACTCCTTAATCTGTGTAATCCCCACAAAATCGTCCCTGAAAGCCATATTAATTTTCTGAAGGGTGTCCACCTGGATGTCTCTCACAGTTTCTGGAAAAAAATTGATGCAGCAAAGCTCCAAATCGTTCAGACATTTATTCGCAATAAAAAAAACAACGAGAGGGATGGACCACTGTTCACACAAAGCCTGCTCACAGGCGAATGACGCAACCGACAGGCGTGAAAAAACTCACGCATGCGCACGAAGGTTCAAGCTTGGCTGATGCAATCACACGTGATTCAAATCCATATGGTTTTTGAAAAAAATAAAAAGGTTGGATACTTTACTAACAGACCTCGTATAAGATATAACTTACTGAATTTTCATGTCAGGGCAACAGGGGTCAAACATGTCAACACCGTTGCCAGATACAGTAGATAGATGCTTTCCAGGCAAAAGATGTTAAAAAAACTATCAAAGTGCAAACAAAACAATACAACCCTAAAAATATTAGAGCAACATTTTGTTCAGTATTTTGAATGTCTCCCAAAGCATACGTAAAAAGCTGTATTTTTAAAAATCTCTAATCAACTGTGCCTCATTCATTGCTTAAAAGAACGTAAGCTTAATGGTGTCCTGTAGTTTTTGTTGTTCTTAGAATTTCCTGAACTTGAACACTGAACACATGAACATTTTCAAATTACTGAATATGTCTTGGACTTCATTTTGAAGAGGAATCTTCGAGGTTAGGATACAGAAGACGGAGCATTAATTCACACTTACCAATAATTTGAGGGGATGCCACGTGTTCTTGGATGAACACATGCCGAGCTCCATGAGGAATGAGAAACATCTTAAGGTAACCTTTGACAAGTTTGTAGCAGCAGCAGTGGAAAGGTTAGAAAAGACAACAGAGATACGGGTAAGTGAAGCAGACACACAAACATCTACCTGTTTGCAGAGGTGGACATCACGAGTGGGTTCAGAAGTTCTGCTCTACAGAGCTGTGAAGTTTTAGGGAGGAAAAATAACATATCTACATCAGCATCTTGAAACAGGCCCAAATGTTCACTGCATTCACAAGAAACACCAACAAATTTTTGGGTTTGTGCACAAAGAGTGTGCTTTTAAACGTTCTGTGAATGAGCGAGCCTCGGGCCATGCTTCAGCATGTATGATGACTACATGGCAGCAGAGTCCCCTTCTGTCTGGGATGTCCACCTCTTGCAAACCTACCGTGACTCACCGAGCACGTTTCTAGAATCCTCCGTTTCATTTAAAAACACATTTCGAGCTCCTTTGGGTAAGGAGAAGGCCCCTCTGCTCTTCCCTTCAAATGAAACACATTAGTTAGTTTTATCTCACACACAGTGTTGATCTGCAACAACGTGGCCCACGGTGGAAGCGCATCTAATTAGCATCGCGGGCACCTGAGGAATTTGCATTGGCTGAGGAGGAACACTGTTTTTGCTGGCACAGTGGCAGTTGCCAATCATCGCTGTTGAGGCTGTAATTGCTCACGCTTATGTTTAACTGGCAGCTGCAACACTTGAGACGCCCTGATGGAGAAGCGGCAGTGTTGCTGGGGTGATTATGGATGAGATTGGCACACCGCAGTTATGACAGGCGCTGTTCACCACAAGGGATGTTTCACATGCAAACAGCAATCTAAGACTGTAGGGAAATTCTGCTCTCAATTTTGATAGCAGTGTAAAATAGTTTGGTTGTCAAATTTCAGCACTGAAACATTGTCACCGTGCCAGTTTAGATTTAATCAATTCAGCAGCTAAATGGCCAATCACACAGCAGAAAGCCGCTGAGGGTCTACTGCAGTGTTTCAGACGACATTGATCTACACAGAAACTTTAAAGGGGCACTCCTTCAAACTTTCCATGACATAAAGAATGTCAAAAATTATGTGTTACCTCAGAGCGCCCATTTATTTAATTCCCACACTAAATTTCAACCTTATATGCATTTTAGTGGACATTTTTTCTCCAGATCACTATTTAGATTTGGACCTAAATACAACTATAGATGAATATTGATCCTGAGCGTTCTGACTGCTACCTGTGATTCTGATCCTGCTGTTTTTTTCGTGCTCACTCAGAATTGATCATCATCTTTGATTCTAAACAGTTATCCATGATCCTGACCTTTGGTCCTGATTATTGAACAGGACTGAGCAGGTGATTTTAGGAGCTCATCATGAAAACCTCCTGCTGAGGTGATCAGTTGCCAGAAAAGCCTTCACCATCTTGACCCTTTAAGGCACACTGTTGCTCATCCCTGATATAGATGCTAGAATTTAAAAATTAATATTTTCCAAAAGGGATTAATGTTTTTTTTCCTTTAATGTTGTAATCAGGATGCTTTTCTTGATGGAGATAATAAATTAAATGAAACTCTCATATACCATATAATGATTGTAATGTGACCCGTGTATTGTTTTTTTTTTATTTAACTTAAAATATTTTAACATTTTAATTATCTTTTTCTACTGCATAATTTCTGAAACAGACTCTACTGCGGGCATGATGAATGACCCCTGCCTGTGGACTGGACGCCTGCATGGACTGCTCATCATATTCATCTTTTGTTATGTTATGTTCTGTTGTGTAAAACTTTGCAAACTCTTGTAACTGGTAGAATGGCCTAAGCTCAAAGGGGTCACCCCTCTGAGTCTGGTCTGCTTGAGGTTTCTTCCTCAGAATCATCAGAGGGAGTTTTTCCTTACCACTGTCACCTGTGTGCTTGCCCTAGGGGTTGTAAGGTTAACCCTTACTTGTGTGAAGTCCAACCCCTGGCACAAATTATGGAATCACCGGCCTCGGAGGATGTTCATTCAGTTGTTTAATTTTGTAGAAAAAAAGCAGATCACAGACATGACACAAAACTAAAGTCATTTCAAATGGCAACTTTCTGGCTTTAAGAAACACTATAAGAAATCAAGAAAAAAAATTGTGGCAGTCAGTAAGGGTTACTTTTTAGACCAAGCAGAGGGAAGAAAATATGGATTCACTCAATTCTGAGAAATAAATTATGGAATCACCCTGTAAATTTTCATCCCCAAAACTAACACCTGCATCAAATCAGATCTGCTCATTAGTCTGAATCTAAAAAAGGAGTGATCACACCTTGGAGAGCTGTTGCACCAAGTGGACTGACATGAATCATGGCTCCAACATGAGAGATGTCAATTGAAACAAAGGAGAGGATTATCAAACTCTTAAAAGAGGGTAAATCATCACGCAATGTTGCAAAAGATGTTGGTAGTTCACAGTCAGCTGTGTCTAAACTCTGGACCAAATACAAACAACATGGGAAGGTTGTTAAAGGCAAACATACTGGTAGACCAAGGAAGACATCAAAGCGTCAAGACAGAAAACTTAAAGCAATATGTCTCAAAAATCGAAAATGCACAACAAAACAAATGAGGAACGAATGGGAGGAAACTGGAGTCAACGTCTGTGACTGAACTGTAAAAAACCGCCTAAAGGAAATGGGATTGACATACAGAAAAGCTAAACGAAAGCCATCATTAACACCTAAACAGAAAAAAAACAAGGTTACAGTGGGCTAAGGAAAAGCAATCGTGGACTGTGGATGACTGGATGAAAGTCATATTCAGTGATGAATCTCAAATCTGCATTGGGCAAGGTGATGATGCTGGAACTTTTGTTTGGTGCCGTTCCAATGAGATTTATAAAGATGACTGCCTGAAGAGAACATGTAAATTTCCACAGTCATTGATGATATGGGGCTGCATGTCAGGTAAAGGCACTGGGGAGATGGCTGTCATTACATCATCAATAAATGCACAAAATTACATTGATATTTTGGACACTTTTCTTATCCCATCAACTGAAAGGATGTTTGGGGATGATGAAATCATTTTTCAAGATGATAATGCATCTTGCCATAGGGCAAAAACTGTGAAAACATTCCTTGCAAAAAGACACATAGGGTCAATGTCATGGCCTGCAAATAGTCCGGATCTTAATCCAATTGAAAATCTTTGGTGGAAGTTGAAGAAAATGGTCCATGACAAGGCTCCAACCTGCAAAGCTGATCTGGCAACAGCAATCAGAGAAAGTTGGAGCCAGATTGATGAAGAGTACTGTTTGTCACTCATTAAGTCCATGCCTCAGAGACTGCAAACTGTTATAAATGTTATGTGTCGGACGCAGCTCGGAGAACCGACCAGCGTTTGAAGGACCCAGTATGAAATAAGCAGAGCACGGTACAAAGGCTAACTGAATTTAATACATAACAGTGATACAAAAAATAACAAAAGAAAGTACGGTCTGGCGTGGTGCGCTCCCAGCAGCACTAACGGTCCGGAGCCAGAAGCTGTTCGGACCCAAGGACCCCGCCGACACCCCCCAGGTGGCCGCAACAAACCGAGTCTGTGAAAGAAGGAACCATTATGTGAGTCCACACTCTACACACAGAGAGAACACTTAAAGGTGTACAAACAGCAAACACTTCCTGGCTTGATTACTAATCAGCTTTCCAACCTGCAGGCATGGAACATCCAGTTCACAAAACTCCACTGCAGTGGAAGCCGATACATGACTAACATACAGCTCAATATAAAAAGGTGTGAGGGACACCACATTTACTGACTGTATAAACGTTAGTCACAAAATCTAACGTACCTCAGGAAGTGTGCTGACGAGCGTGAGACCTCACCCCCTCCTCTTTCACAGACCGTGCATCAAACCCTGGACGTTCTCTGCATCCACTGATGATGAGATGGCTCCCGAGACGACGATCTCACCCGTCTGGTCACAAGGTCGAGTCTCTGGCAAATACACACTGTATACTCCAGTCTTAAATGCCACCATGTTCCAATCCATATAGATGCACCTCAGCTGTGAGTCCTGACGAGCCGCAGGTGATCAGGGTGAGGTCCTGATAACCTCAGCAACACAGCCACTCAGTCCCAAATGCAAGCCACCTGGAAGGAAAAACAAAAGACAGAAACAAAAAGGCAGCCAGGCCCCCCAGCCATACAACAGTACCCCACCCTCACGGGAAGCCTCCCGGCGACCACACAAACCTGGCCCAGGAGAAACACCCCCCTCCAGGGACCATGGCTGGAAACCGCATCTGCATTCGTCTTCCAACAGAATGGTTGATGTCCTCTCCTCTGGCTGCATCCTTGCCTTTGTTTCAGTCAGTCACTTAGCACAGGTGTGGCCAGGAGTTCTTAAACCTGTGCGGTCAGCCTTTATCCAACCATGTGCGGTCATTAGTCATAAAACAAAAAAGACAAACACAAACAACCAAACCACCCCCCCCCCTCCCCAGGGGACCGTCCTATCAAACCCCGGGATGAGGAGAAAAGAAAAACCCCAAACTTAAGCTTACAAATAAAAGCGCTAAAACACCCCCCCCCCCCCCCCAAACGACATGTAGGGACCAACACCCCCCAGAGGACTTCCCGCCAGCTCCAGGAGTAATAACCACAGTCGAGGTCCCTCTGGGATCCAACGTCACCCACGGGGACTCCCAGCGCCTCCCAGAGGACCACTCGTCAACCCCAGGAGACGCCTCCCCTCACGACCAACGGACCCAGCCCCGGCCGTCTATGGCTAGATGGACCCACAGCCCTTTCCCCCCCAGAGGACACCACAGTCAAACCCTGAGGGCGGAAACTGGGGGGAAAACACCCCCCCCCCCCCAGGTGCAGAGGTTACCTGGGAAACGCCCAGCATAACCACACTGCACCACTCCAGCAACGCCGACACTACGGCTCACACGGCTGGAGTCAGAGGAGAAGAGAGGGCATAACAAAAAACAAAACAAAAAAAAAGAAAGAAAAAACAACAACCCAAATACCCCCCCCCCCCCATGACCCCCCAGGGGACCGTCCCATCAAACCCTGGGAGGTGAAACTGAAAAAAATAAAATAAAAAGAAAGACTAACAGACTGACATAAGGTTGCTCGGGTCCTTTTTTTTTTTTTTTTTTTTTTTTCTTTTTTGGCAGAACTGCAGGGTCACGACCCCAGACACTAAATAGTGAAAAGCAAAAAATAAAATCCCACACAAAAACCAACTCAAAAAACACCCACACAAAATGAACTAACACAAAACAAATAAGTGATTTATACCGTCAAGCTCCAACAAATGGAACACACCTGTTCCAACTTAAGAGCTTGACGGTAATGTGACTCAGTCACCAAAAGAGGGAGCCAAAGTGCTAAAAATGAAAAACCCCCTTTGGTAACTGAGAAAACAAACTCATGCTGCCTTTCTGTGAACAGCACACAACCAAAAATGTGATTCAACTAAATAACACCGGAGCTGACACAACAGACGCAGTAGCTATCATTACCCGGGGAAACGGGGCTACGACTGTAACACAGGAAGCACCGCGACCCGTGCCACAGAGCTCCGCCGTGCGCGTTCACCCATTACAGACTCACTCCTGCAGCTCCCGTTCAAACCTCTTATCCGGTCGAAGTGCGACGCGAAGCCGTCGCCAGTCACACTCCACCACGACCCACGGATAAGGCACACACAGGAACACGGCTGCAAGAGAGCACGAATCAGTATTCAGTAATGGGTTCTCAAACACGCACCATCCGGGCGGAGAGCACCCGCAACTGATCCGGATAACTTCTGAACGTCTGCTGCCGCCTTCCCGGCGCGTTACCGTCTCTGCTACCGCTGGGTCCGTGATGTTTGGCCAGAGACTACTGTTATGTGTCGGACGCAGCTCGGAGAACCGACCAGCGTTTGAAGGACCCAGTATGAAATAAGCAGAGCACGGTACAAAGGCTAACTGAATTTAATACATAACAGTGATACAAAAAATAACAAAAGAAAGTGCGGTCTGGCGTGGTGCGCTCCCAGCAGCGCTAACGGTCCGGAGCCAGAAGCTGTTCGGACCCAAGGACCCTGCCGACACCCCCCAGGTGGCCGCAACAAACCGAGTCTGTGAAAGAAGGAACCATTATGTGAGTCCACACTCTACACACAGAGAGAACACTTAAAGGTGTACAAACAGCAAACACTTCCTGGCTTGATTACTAATCAGCTTCCCAACCTGCAGGCATGGAACATCCAGTTCACAGTGCAGTGCAGTGGAAGCCGATACATGACTAACATACAGCTCAATATAAAAAGGTGTGAGGGACACCACATTTACTGACTGTATAAATGTTAGTCACAAAATCTAACGTACCTCAGGAAGTGTGCTGACGAGCGTGAGACCTCACCCCCTCCTCTTTCACAGACCGTGCATCAAACCCTGGACGTTCTCTGCATCCACTGATGATGAGATGGCTCCCGAGACGACGATCTCACCCGTCTGGTCACAAGGTCGAGTCTCTGGCAAATACACACTGTATACTCCAGTCTTAAATGCCACCATGTTCCAATCCATATAGATGCACCTCAGCTGTGAGTCCTGACGAGCCGCAGGTGATCAGGGTGAGGTCCTGATAACCTCAGCAACACAGCCACTCAGTCCCAAATGCAAGCCACCTGGAAGGAAAAACAAAAGACAGAAACAAAAAGGCAGCCAGGCCCCCCAGCCATACAACAATAAAAGCCAGAGGTGGTGCAACAAAATACTAGTGATGTGTTGGAGCGTTCCTTTGTTTTTCATGATTCCATAATTTTTTCCTCAGAATTTAGTGATTCCATATTTTTTTCCCTATGCTTGGTCTAAAAAAGTAACCGTTACTGACTGCCACAATTTTTTTTCCTGATTTCTTATAGTGTTTCTTAAAGCCAGAAAGTTGCCATTTGAAATGACTTTAGTTTTGTGTCATGTCTGTGATCTGCTTTTTTTCTACAAAATTAAACAACTGAATGAACATCCTCCGAGGCCGGTGATTCCATAATTTTTGCCAGGGGTTGTACCTTTAGGCAGCTTTGTTGTGATTTGGCTCTATATAAACTAAATAAATTGAAATTTATATTCCATTTAGCATACAGAGAATGTCTCTTCTCTGCTATGTTTTTAACAACACCCAAGTCAAACAATATCACATTTTCACAGTCTTTGTGAATGTGACCTCAAATAAATAAATGACTCAAACACTTAAATTTTAATGGTTGGATGAGATCAATGTCTGAAAAGTGTCCACTTCTCAACATCTGCCAACAACAAAAAGGCCTTGGAGAAGAAACTTCAATATTTAAATGATTATGAAGGAGTGCCCCTCTTTGTGTTAATCCATCAGGTTATTGAATAAACTACTAAAAAGACAGTTCATACATTAGATGACTCCTATCACGAATAGAAGACAACTAGACAGCGAACTGCATCACCTTTAGTGGCAGAGTCAGACCTTTGTAGACAACTAGTCAGAAGGATTAGTTTAAAACAGTAGTTTATATCACACATCTCCACAATGTTAGTCTCCCGTCAACACTAAAAACAGTCAGCATGTGTGCATCACTAACACTGGATACTTGCATAGTTTGTTTTCCAACAAAGCATTTTCTTTTTGGTGTCTCTTGCTTAAATACTTCCCTGGTTCAAAAAAAAAAAAAGAAAAAAAAGTGAGTGGTTAAGAGTAAGATGTAAAAAACAAAACTGACAAAAAAGACTGATTATAGTTTCAACAATGAAGTTCCTGTTAACAGTGTGATGAAGCCGCCACACTCTCAGAAGAAAGATTTATGCAAAAGGATATCTGATATTTCTGATATTTTTTTATATGGCTATGAAAAAAATTGTAGAGAATTTTGGACATTTCCTTCCATCCACTAAACAAAACTTTGTCATTAAGATTCAGATTCAATTTAGATTCAATTAAAGCTACAGTAGGTAGTATTTAGTGGCATCTACTGGCGAGGGTTTTGCTAATTATACATATATTGCAGCTATTTTTAAAATTGTTTCATTCACTGATGAATTAAGGTTGTAACAACTGAAAGTTTTCACTATCAGCTTAATGTTTTTCTTATGTGACCTTGAAAAAATTTACGTGTGAAACTGCTAAACATTTCCATGCATCAACTAAATAAAATCTTGTCATTAAAACTACAGTATGCAGGATTTAATCAATCAATCAATCAAATTTTTTTTTATATAGCGCCAAATCACAACAAACAGTTGCCCCAAGGCGCTTTATATTGCAAGGCAAGGCCATACAATAATGATGTAAAACCCCAACGGTCAAAACGACCCCCTGTGAGCAAGCACCTGGCTACAGTGGAAAGGAAAAACTCCCTTTTAACAGGAAGAAACCTCCAGCAGAACCAGGCTCAGGGAGGGGCAGTCCCCTGCTGGGACTGGTTGGGGCTGAGGGAGAGAACCAGGAAAAAGACATGCTGTGGAGGGGAGCAGAGATCGATCACTAATGATTAAATGCAGAGTGGTGCATACAGAGCAAAAGAGAAAGAAACAGTGCATCATGGGAACCCCCCAGCAGTCTACGTCTATAGCAGCATAACTAAGGGATGGTTCAGGGTCACCTGATCCAGCCCTAACTATAAGCTTTAGCAAAAAGGAAAATTTTAAGCATAATCTTAAAAGTAGAGAGGGTGTCTGTCTCCCTGATCTGAATTGGGAGCTGGTTCCACAGGAGAGGAGCCTGAAAGCTGAAGGCTCTGCCTCCCATTCTACTCTTACAAACCCTAGGAACTACAAGTAAGCCTGCAGTCTGAGAGCGAAGCGCTCTATTGGGGTGATATGGTACTACGAGGTCCCTAAGATAAGATGGGACCTGATTATTCAAAACCTTATAAGTAAGAAGAAGAATTTTAAATTCTATTCTAGAATTAACAGGAAGCCAATGAAGAGAGGCCAATATGGGTGAGATATGCTCTCTCCTTCTAGTCCCCGTCAGCACTCTAGCTGCAGCATTTTGAATTAACTGAAGGCTTTTTAGGGAACTTTTAGGACAACCTGATAATAATGAATTACAATAGTCCAGCCTAGAGGAAATAAATGCATGAATTAGTTTTTCAGCATCACTCTGAGACAAGACCTTTCTGATTTTAGAGATATTACGCAAATGCAAAAAAGCAGTCCTACATATTTGTTTAATATGCGCTTTGAATGACATATCCTGATCAAAAATGACTCCAAGATTTCTCACAGTATTACTAGAGGTCAGGGTAATGCCATCCAGAGTAAGGATCTGGTTAGACACCATGTTTCTAAGATTTGTGGGGCCAAGTACAATAACTTCAGTTTTATCTGAGTTTAAAAGCAGGAAATTAGAGGTCATCCATGTCTTTATGTCTGTAAGACAATCCTGCAGTTTAGCTAATTGGTGTGTGTCCTCTGGCTTCATGGATAGATAAAGCTGGGTATCATCTGCGTAACAATGAAAATTTAAGCAATACCGTCTAATAATACTGCCTAAGGGAAGCATATATAAAGTGAATAAAATTGGTCCTAGCACAGAACCTTGTGGAACTCCATAATTAACTTTAGTCTGTGAAGAAGATTCCCCATTTACATGAACAAATTGTAATCTATTAGACAAATATGATTCAAACCACCGCAGCGCAGTGCCTTTAATACCTATGGCATGCTCTAATCTCTGTAATAAAATTTTATGGTCAACAGTATCAAAAGCAGCACTGAGGTCTAACAGAACAAGCACAGAGATGAGTCCACTGTCCGAGGCCATAAGAAGATCATTTGTAACCTTCACTAATGCTGTTTCTGTACTATGATGAATTCTAAAACCTGACTGAAACTCTTCAAATAGACCATTCCTCTGCAGATGATCAGTTAGCTGTTTTACAACTACCCTTTCAAGAATTTTTGAGAGAAAAGGAAGGTTGGAGATTGGCCTATAATTAGCTAAGATAGCTGGGTCAAGTGATGGCTTTTTAAGTAATGGTTTAATTACTGCCACCTTAAAAGCCTGTGGTACATAGCCAACTAACAAAGATAGATTGATCATATTTAAGATCGAAGCATTAAATAATGGTAGGGCTTCCTTGAGCAGCCTGGTAGGAATGGGGTCTAATAAACATGTTGATGGTTTGGATGAAGTAACTAATGAAAATAACTCAGACAGAACAATCGGAGAGAAAGAGCCTAACCAAATACCGGCATCACTGAAAGCAGCCAAAGATAACGATACGTCTTTGGGATGGTTATGAGTAATTTTTTCTCTAATAGTTAAAATTTTGTTAGCAAAGAAAGTCATGAAGTCATTACTAGTTAAAGTTAATGGAATACTCAGCTCAATAGAGCTCTGACTCTTTGTCAGCCTGGCTACAGTGCTGAAAAGAAACCTGGGGTTGTTCTTATTTTCTTCAATTAGTGATGAGTAGAAAGATGTCCTAGCTTTACGGAGGGCTTTTTTATAGAGCAACAGACTCTTTTTCCAGGCTAAGTGAAGATCTTCTAAATTAGTGAGACGCCATTTCCTCTCCAACTTACGGGTTATCTGCTTTAAGCTACGAGTTTGAGAGTTATACCATGGAGTCAGACACTTCTGATTTAAAGCTCTCTTTTTCAGAGGAGCTACAGCATCCAAAGTTGTCTTCAATGAGGATGTAAAACTATTGACGAGATACTCTATCTCCCTTACAGAGTTTAGGTAGCTACTCTGCACTGTGTTGTTATATGGCATTAGAGAACATAAAGAAGGAATCATATCCTTAAACCTAGTTACAGCGCTTTCTGAAAGACTTCTAGTGTAATGAAACTTATTCCCTACTGCTGGGTAGTCCATCAGAGTAAATGTAAATGTTATTAAAAAATGATCAGACAGAAGGGAGTTTTCAGGGAATACTGTTAAGTCTTCTATTTCCATACCATAAGTCAGAACAAGATCTAAGATATGATTAAAGTGGTGGGTGGACTCATTTACTTTTTGAGCAAAGCCAATAGACTCTAATAATAGATTAAATGCAGTGTTGAGGCTGTCATTCTCAGCATCTGTGTGGATGTTAAAATCGCCCACTATAATTATCTTATCTGAGCTAAGCACTAAGTCAGACAAAAGGTCTGAAAATTCACAGAGAAACTCACAGTAACGACCAGGTGGACGATAGATAATAACAAATAAAACTGGTTTTTGGGACTTCCAATTTGGATGGACAAGATGCCATCTAGTGGTGAGGTTGCAGATTGCATTATGTCTTTGTCAGTCATGAGTGTTTCCCTTCACATTTTTGCCTCTTTGACGACAGGGTTTCATGCCCCCTACCTTCTTTTGTGATTTGCAGTATGTATGATTCTCCATTTGAGGATCCAAATGAAGATTCTCAAACTTGTTAGCCTGGACTAACAATCAGTAGATGTTGTATAGGGGAGCAACTACTGAGTCCTCTTGTTTTTTTGTTTTTTTTTCCAGGTTTCTGGCTGTGTTGCAACGTACTGCAAGGTGGAGGAAGGGCCCCCTTGTGGAGACCATGTCGATATTGCCACCGGTGATGTTTTGGTGTTTAGGTTTGTTCTCTCGGGTTCTGATGTTATTCTGTCTCTCGCATTATTAAGTAACAAATTTTCACTTTTGTCTTGTTCTAGGGTTAAAACCATAATTTCCCATTTCTTCACAACCAATCAAAATAGAAAAGAGTGGTCTTGACCTCCAAACTTTGGTTTTGTGGTCAGAACAATGAAATTGCAAATTAACCAGTTTTCACATTCACTGAGTGGTCACTACTAATTTCTGGAAAAGTTAAGTCCATTTGTCAGAGTTGTGGTCATCAAATTTTCTTTTTGTGATCATGTCAAAAGGGTTCAAACATCATTTCAAACATAATACAATGTTGACAAAGCAAATTCAACAAAGCTGACAAAGCTTATTCTGGAATGCCAGTTGGAGACCAAGATAAGAACTGGGCACCTCACTTAGCTTGTGAATATTGCAAGAAAACACTTGAAGGTGAGAAAGTTATGTTTTGTTGAAAAAGCAAAAATCTTGTATGGTAAATATTGAATGATCAGTCATTAAACAAATATTTTCACTCTTTTTGCAGGATGGTACAGAGGGGAAAAGAGTGCAATAAAGTTTGCTGTTCTAAACTACTCAACCAACTGCTACTTCTGCATGGTGGATCCTTCCAAACGACGAAAGGGGAAGAATGCACCTGCTATTCCTTATCCTGACATTCCATCTTCCATTGCACCAGTGCCACATAGTGCTGAGCTTCCTGTACCTTCACCTCCAGAAAGAAAACAACCATCAGAAGAAGAAAGCACTGAATCAGAGGATGGGAGAACAGTGAAGTGGACTGTGACATTACAGATACAGTTTATTTTCATTGGACCACAAGTCAAGAAAATCACAGAGTGCCCTGAATTTCCAAAGAAATTGACAGCAAAGGAACAGGAGGCATGGAAACGTTTTGTTGATGTTGTCCATGGGTTTCTGGGCAACCACAAGGCTGACAATTATGTGGAACTGGTTGAGACTTTGAGAAATTATGGCCAAAGGGGCTGTAGATGTCACTGAAGCTCCACATTTTGGATGCTCACCTTGACTTCAAGGACTTCATGGGGGCATACACAGAAGAACATGGGGAGCACTTCCACCAAGACATAATAGACTTTGAACACAGATATCAGGGATCTGACAATGAAAACAGGATGGGGGACTACATTTGGGGTCTGATCAGGGAAAGTGATTCGTTGCACATTTGCAAATCAAGGAAAACTGTTCATTTTTGCTGCAGTTATGTTCCGTATTTTAGTTTTATTCTGAAAAAGTCAGAAAACTGTTAAAAATCGCTGTTTTGAGGGGATAAAATTGGTGTGCAGCCAAAAAAAAGTTTGACATGAAAAGTGGGCTTTTTTCTATTGTTTTGCAATAAATGTAGTTGGAAAAAGACACTTATTTGCCAGGAACAAAAATCGTGTTACACATTAGCTAATTCTTCCTTGTGGCAAATATTCATTGGTGCTTTTACTTTGACATTTCCGCCACGTTCATTTAATGTACCTGAACTTGCAGTTTCTGGTCTTCCAGGTTCACAAATCTCCACAGTTCTGCTTTTAATTGTTTACTCATCTTAATAACTGCTGTTGGAGTGTTTCCTTGTTCCCATATTGTATTGGTTCATCCATCATCCTGCCTTATCTCCTTTTTTCTTTTTTTGTGTTTGTCATTTTGGATTTATTGCTTGTATTAGAACTCTTTCTGTGACTGATTTTTGGAACATCCTCTGCTGAATCCAATAAGAAGACTGTTGCATGTTGAAATGTGCATTTTTGTGAAAAATAAACCTGCTTTTTTCATCTTTCGTTGTGGTTCTCTGTAATAGGGTCCATTACCAACCCTCTTTCTAACCTTATGAAAACACACTGTTGCAGGTAATTAATTATACATTAATGAACAGATAGTTACTGATACTACATTCCATTTGTGCTAATAAACACCCTTAAATTCTACATGGAGGCCTCGTGGAACGCTTCAGTTGCTCATTAAGTTATTCTCTGTGTTCCAGCATGAATATGGTGTCAGTTCAAGTCTAGACAAGAAGAATGAAACTACTTATGCACACTGACTCATTTAAATTCTGAAATATGAATCATGTTTGGATTTGCAAATGAAAGGTCAGTAGGCCTACTTATGTTCTCTGGAAAATCACAAAAGTAAATATTCATTCAGTCTCACAAAGATGTCAAGAGTACATGTAACAGTACAAAAGAAAGGCACCCAAGGTGTTTCAACTGAACAATCTGAGTTGAAATATGTTGGCTTTTATTTTAAAAAGATAAATCTTGAGTTCATATATGATTTTTAGTTATTTTAATTATATATTATATATTTTCATTTACATCGGAGTGCCTGGGATACATTTCTTTTGATTACCATTTCTTCAGATTTTTGAATAGACTACTACATGTATCACTGATGAACACTCATCACTCACTCATCTTCAACCGCTTATCCGGGATCGGGTTGCAGGGCCAACAGCTCTAGCAGGGGACCCCAGACTTCCCTTTCCTAGCCCAATGACCACCTCTGACTAGGGAATCCCGAGGCGTTCCCAGGCCAGTGAGGAGATATAATCTCTCCACCTAGTCCTAGGTGTTCCCTGGAGTCTCCTCCCAGATGCCGTGCCTGGAACATCTCCCTAGGGAGGCGCCCAGGGGGAATCCTTACCAGATGTCAGAACTACAGTAGGGAAAATAATTATTTGACCCCCTGTCAGTTTTGCAGGTTTTCCCACCTACAAAGAATGGAGAGGTCTGTATTTTTTTTTTATCATAGGTACACTTCAACTGTGAGAGACAGAATCTAAAAAAAAAAAAAAAAAAAAAAAAAAAAAAAAAAAAAAAAAAAAAAAAAAAAAAAAAAATCCAGAAAATCACATTGTATGATTTTTTTTTTTTATTTATATTTTATTCCGCCTTAAAACAAGAACACTGTAGCTTCAGACCTGGGTGTACAGAAACATCATTCAAAGCCCTTATTTATCCAAAAGTCCACTTAATGTCATAATAAAGTCCTCTCCAAGCAGAAGGAAAAAAAAGGGGAGGGGGGGACACAATATATATATATACATATATATATATATATACACACATACATATAGAAATGTTCCTGACGTGCAATAAAGTCCTATACAAAATCAGATCTGCACTGTCTAATGTATTGTAGTCATCCCTTCCAGATGTTATTGAATTTGTCTACCTCTAGTCTAACAGATGCGGTCACTTTCTCCATAGTGTATATATTCAGCATGACATCGACCCATTCCTCCACCTTGGGGACCAGATCTGTTCGCCATCTTCTGGTGAGTGCGTTTTTGCTAGCCAAGAGCATAATTTTATAATCATCTTTTCTTAAATTCAACATTTCAGTTTTACTCAGATACACAATTTCAAACCTTAATGGAATTTTAATATGTAGTACTTCATCTATAACTTTTTTTTAATTTCAGTCCAATATTGAAATAATAAGGGGCAATCCCAGAAGATGTGGAAGTGATCTGCTTTATCCTCACCACACCACAACATTTTGTATCAGCATACTTTCTTTGCGCAGGAGTAATAAAAAAACATATTACATTTTTCCACCCATATTCTCTCCAAAACAGGGAACTAGTTGTTTTCCATTGATATGAAATCATTTGTTCCCAATCCCCTTCCAAAATTTCAATGTTTGTTTCCCTCTCCCAACTCCCCTTCACATATCCTGTGGCATCCCCCTATAACTCCTCTAAAGCTATATATAGTTTTGAAATAAGTTTACTACTTAACTCTAATTTATATGAAGCCAGGACAATTTTAAGTATATTCAATTGAGAAATATTAACATTCCTATTTTTATTTTATGCTGTATATAATGCCTTAGCTGTAGGTATCTATGAAAATCCTGATTGCCAAGACTTAACTTGGACTAAACTTCTTTTACTTGCTGAAAACTCATCAACTCATCTTTTAATTATCTCCCAATACATTTTTGGACCATTTTCCCACATTTTAAATGTGCTGTCCACTGCATCTGGTGCAAAATCAGTATCATATGCGATCCATCTCAATAGCCTGCATTTTTCTATCAAGTTGTACTTTTTCAGGATTTCAGACCACACCCCCAGAGACAGCCACAGCCAAGCATTCACATTTTGTCTCCAGATTTTCTGTAATTGCACATCACATAAAAGAGCTTGTACTGGTGGTGCAGTTTTCCCCTCAATGTCTTTCCATTTTGCCACATAATCTGGATCACATAAACCCAGCAGGACCTTCAACTGAGCAGCTTGGTAATAGCCCTTAAGGCAAGGTAAAGCTAGACTGCCCTTTTATTTTGGCAATTGAAGAGTTCTATACAGGGCTGTGAAATGAAAATTGTGAAATCCGAGGAAAATTTGCAGGGGGGGGGGGTACAGCTCCCCAGGAGCTAGGGTCTAGGGCTGTGGGGCCCCAGAATTAATTTTTTATCCAATGATAATTTTTCAGCATCTCCTGGAAGAACAAATCTCAAAATTAGTGGATATTTAAATGATCCTATATTCAACCTTTTATTTTTTCTGTCAATGATGATGTTGAAATAACAGAATATGATGTGGAAGTAGGACCTGGAATGATTTTCCTTTTAATTGTAAACCAAATTATGAATTAACTCAGAACAATTAAACCACATGAAATTCATGAAGACTGAAAAGACTGTTATAGCACTTCAAAAACCACAGCTAAAGCTTGGAGAATATTTGGAAAATCATGGTAAAATATCAATAACATACCTTATAGTAAAAAGTCACTTATATTCTTGTGTAAATTCATGCAGCCTAAATCCATTCAAAGCCACAGTCTTTTTTACAATGAAAGAAAGTCTAGATTAGTGAAAAAAAAGTCACATAATCTTGTCTAAAATCCTGTTTGAACAGCAGAATGTTTATTTTCCAGGGAAAGAAAAATTCTTAGTGTTTCCTGAGAGAGCACAGTTCAGTTTTCCCATTTCTTTTATCTTTCAGGTGTGTTGATGAAGCCAGCGACGATTCCATGGATTCTTGTCCTTATAAGACTTTTTCAAACAGTCTTTCTCACCATCTTCTCTCTGTGTGACGTCGCTCCGTGACACAGACATGCTGCACAAATCTTCTTTTAAAAACCTGAAAGCTCTAAAAATTTGGGATATCCACATGCTAAGTTTAGCTTAAGCGTCGCACAGGAGCCACACAGTGTCGCCACACAGTGTCGCCACACAGTGTTGCCACACAGCGTCGCCACACAGCATCGCCGCACAGCGTCGCCACACAGCATCGCCGCACAGCGTCGCCACACAGCGTCGCCACAGCAACCAACCAGTCCTGCTTTACGACAACTGTCGTAACAGCTACGCTTTGACTGGCATTTTTCCTCCGCGAAACTCCGCGGATCCGAGGAAACAAATTTGTATCTGTAACACACAGATCAGTGTCCGCGGACTTATAAAACTTACACGATGTCGTAAAAAAGAGAACGCTTTGCGATAAGCATTTTAAAACTCAGTGATGTTCACAATTAAAGAGTACATCACTAACACCCCACCCCCCTCCCCCTGCGGCGTTTTCACAGCCCTGTCTATATTTAATATGCAGTCTAGCACCCTGCCATATGTATCTAAATATAACTTTGTCCCATTCTCTAAAATCCTTCTCTGTTAACTCAAATGCTTTCAGGTTTCCAAAGACTTTTGTTAAGTGACTGCCCAAGTATTTCATTGATTGTTGCTCCCAATTAATTGAATAGTTTTGTTTTATAAATTGGTTTGGTTCAAAATTAAAGGCTAAAGCTTGGGTTTTTTGAACATTAATTTTGTATCCTGACAGGCTACCAAACTCTGTCAAGGATGTCATCAGGACAGGTAATGATGAGTTTGGGTTCTCCAGATAAATCAAGACATTGTCTGCGAACAGCGCTATTTTCTGTTCTTGTTCCGACATGGTTATACCCTTAATATTCACACACTGTTTTATCCTTTGGCTAAGCGGTTCCAAAAAAATAGCAAATAATAAAGGGCTGATTGAGCAGCCTTGACGACACCCCCTCTCTAAATTGATTGCCTTTGATAGACTACCATTGACCTTGATCCTTGCTATTGGATCCATATATAGAGACCGCACAGTCCTAATCCATTCAGCATGAAAGTTAAACTTTTTCATAACTCTAAACAAAAATTCCCACTTTACAGAATCGAATGCTTTTTCTGCATCTATTCCCAAGATGACAGCCTCAGTTTTTTTCTTTAACATGTTGCATGATAAGTAGAGTACGGCAGATATTATCATGTGTCTGTCTTTGTTTTATAAATCCATTCTGATCTAAACTGATAATCTCTGGTAATATTCTCTCCATTCTTCGAGCTAAAATTGCAGTAAAAATTCTATAATCCACATTAAGTACGCTAATGTGTCTGTAGTTAGAGCAATTTGTTCCATCTTTACCCTCTTTCGCAATACTGAAATTACTGCTTCCCTCCAAGAATCTGGAATTTTCCCACCCTGTAAAATCCAACTGAATTTTTTTTGTAGTAATGGAATTAGAGTTTTTCTATATACTTTATACCATTCAGAGCCATAACCATTGGTGCCAGGACTTGTATTACTTTTGAGTCTGGAAATGGCAGAATTTATTTCTTCCCCTGTTATTTCAGCCATTAAATTTATATTCTGCTCCTCTGTTATTTTTGGTAGATGTAACTCATCTAAATACTTGTCTATTTGGGATTCATTGTCATTTTTAATTTTGGCATACAACTTAGCATAGTAGTATTCAAAACATCTATGTATATCTTCCATTTTGTATACCTCTTGTTCTGTTTGGGATTCTTTCATCTTATAAATTTGTCTTAATGTTTGTTGCTTTTTATGTTTGTATGCCAATAGTTTTGCGGATTTACTCCCCACCTCATAATATCTTTGTTTGGTGTAAATCATCTCCTTCTGAATTTCTTGGGATAAAATATCATTAATTTTTCCTGTAAATATAGTACCTCCACACCCTCCCTCTTCATCCTGCTCAAAACTTCAAATTGCACCTCTCAGGGCCTGTTATCATTAAAAGTTGGGGAAGCGGTGTTTTTAGGCTGCCGCCATTCTCACATTCCGACCAGAAGTCCACATTGTATGATTTTTAAATAATTAATTTGCATTTTATTGCATAAGTGTTTGACCCCCTACCAACCAGCAAGAATTCTGGCTCTCACAGACCTGTTAATTTATCTTTACCTGTATTAACTGCACCTGTTTGAACTTGTTACCTGTATAAAAGACACCTATTCACACACTCAATCAATCACACTCCAACCTGTCCACCATAGCCAAGACGAAAGAGCTGTCTAAGGACAACAGGGACAAAACTGTAGACCTGCACAAGGTTGGGATGGACTACAGGTCAACTGGCAAGCAGCTTGGTAGAAGACAACAACTGTTATGATTATTTATTAGACTGTGGAAGAAACACAAGATGACTGTCAATCTCCCTCGGTCTGGGATTCCATGCAAGATCTCACTTTGTGGGGTAAGGATGATTCTGAGAAAGCTCAGAACTACACAGGAGGACCTGACCATCTGGATGATCCAGAGGAAGCATGGGAGAAGGTCATGTGGTCAGATGAGACCAAAATAGAGCTTTTTGGAATCAACTCCACTTGCCATGTTTAGAGGATGAGAACAACCCCAAGAAAACCATCCGAACCGTGAAGCAAGGGGGTGGAAATGTCATACTCTTGGGGTGCTCTTCTGCAAAGGGGACAGGACGACTGCACCGTATTGAAGGGAGGATGGATGGGGTCATGTATTATGAGATTTTGGCAAACAACCTCCTTCCTTCAGTAAGAGCATTGAAGATGGATCATGGCTGGGTCTTCCAGCATGACAATGACCCCAAACACACGGCCAGGGCAACTAAGGAGGGGCTCCGTAAGAAGCATTTTAAGGTCCTGGAGTGGCCTGGCCAGTCTCCAGACCTCAACTCAATAGAAAATCTTTGGAGGGAGCTGAAACTCCAAACCTGAAAGATTTGGAGAAGATCTGTATGGAGGAGTAGACCAAAATCCCTGTTGCAGTGTGTGAAAACTTGGTCAAGAACTACAGGAAACATCTGACCTCTGTAATGGCAGACAAATGTTTCTGTACCAATTGTTAAGCTCTGTTTTTCTAGGGGGTCAAATAGTTATTTTATGCAATAAAATGCAAATTAATTATTTAAAAATCATACAATGTGATTTTCTGGATTTTTTTTTTAGATTATGTCTCTCACAGTTGAAGTGTACCTATGATAAAAATTACAGACCTCTCCATTCTTTGTAGATGGGAAAACCTGCAAAACTGACAGAGGTCAAATACTTACTTTCCCCACTGTACCTCAGCTGACTCCTTTCAACACGAAGGAGCAGCGACTCTACTCCGAGCTCTCCACTCTATATCTAAGGGAGATACCAGCCACCCACCTAAGGAAGCCAATTTCGGCCACTTGTAACCGCGATCTAGTTCTTTCGGCCATGACCCAACCCTCATGACCACAGGTGAGAGTAGGAACAAAGACTGTCCAGTAGATCGAGAGCTTCGCCTTTTGGCTCAGCTCCCTTTTCATCACAACAGTACGGTAGAGTGAATACAATACGGCCCCTGCTGCGCCGATTCTCTGGCTAATGTCACGCTCCATGAACAAGACCCCGAGATACTTGAACTCCTTCACTTGGGGCAAGACTGTATTCCCTACCTGTAGTAGGCAAGCCATCGGTTTCCTGCTGAGAACCATGGCCTCAGATTTAGAGGAGATTTAGAGGTGCTGATCCTCATCCCAGCAGCTCCACACTTGGCTGCGAACCGATCCAGTGAGTGTTGGAGGTGACAGGCTGATGAAGCCAACAGGACCACATCATCTGCAAAAAGCAGTGATGAGACCCTGAGCTCACCAAACTGGAAAACCTCCTCCCTCGACTACGCCTCAATAGCCTGTCCATGAATATCACAAACAGGATTGGTGAAAAGGTGCAGCCCTGGCGGAGCCCAACCCCCACCAGAAACGAGTCCAACTTACTGCCGAGAACCCGAACCCAGCTCTTGCTTTGTGAGTACAGTGACTGGCTGGCCCTGAGAAAGGACCCCCTCACTCCATACTTCCGCAGCACCTCCCACAGTATCTCCCAGGTTACCCAATCATATGCTTTCTCCATGTCCATAAAACACATGTAGACTGGGTGGACATACTCACAGGCACCCTACACTACAGGATCCTTGTGAGAGTGAAGAGTTGGTTGGTTGTTCCACGACCAGGACGGAACCCGCATTGTTCCTCTTCAATCAGAGGTTCGACTATCAGCTGAACCCTCCTTTCCAGCACCCTGGAGTAGACTTTACCAGGGAGGCTGAGTATGATGCCCCTATAATTGGCACACACTCTCTGGTCCCCTTTTTTAAATATGGGGACCACCACCCCAGTTTGCCACTCCTTAGGCACTGTCCCAGACCTCAACGTAATTTTGAAGAGATGTCTCATCCAAGACAGTCCCTCCACACCCAGAGCCTTCAGCATTTCTGGACAGATCTCATCAACCCCTGGGGCCTTGCCACTGTCGAGTTGTTTGACTACCTCAGTAACTTCCACCAGGGAAATTGATGATAATCCTCCATCAGCTTCCAGCTCGCCCCTACTATAGAGTGCACTCCGGTCTGATGCAGGATTTCCTCAAAGTGCTCCTTCCAGCATCAGATTACATCCTCAGATGAGGTCAACAGAGTCCCATCCTTACAATAGACAGCTTGACTGGTACCTCACGGTCTTCCAGAAGCACCTTGGTGCCGACTGAAAGTCCTTCTCCATGGTTGCTCCGAACTCCTCCCACACCCACTGCTTTGCCTCTCCCACAGCAGAGGCTGCTGCCCTTCGGGCCTTTCGGTACCTTGCAACTGCCTCCGGAATCCTCCGACATAACCGGAAGGACTCCTTCTCCAGTCAGACAGCTTCCCTGACCACCAGTGTCCACCACAGTGTTAGAGGGTTGCTGCCCCTTGAGGCACCTAAGACCTTTAAGGTGCCTCAAGGGGCACCTTGTTGAACACCTGATTTTTATTTCCAGTGAACAGCCCAATGCAGCACGCTCCTTTGTTTCCTTCTTTTCTGTGTTGTCAATAATTTGGCATTTTGTGTTGTGTGTAGCTGCAGGGAGGAGATTACCTTAGAGATGCTGTTATGAAGCAAAACAGGAAAATAATCTCTGCAATTACATTAATGTAAATATTAATATGAATAATAATGAATTTAACTGTGTTACTGCTAATTAAAAAGAGCTTTAATCCAAGTGAACTGATCAAATATTCAGTGCACTCACCTTCATGCCAGGCTGCGCTCCCTCAGCCTCATTTATTAGCTGGGAATGCCAACTACATGCATGCTAAATTGCACACTAAGAAAATTTTATGCACATTTATGTATTTTCCATGCACTGGCATGGGATGATGTGCAGTGATCAAAGAGCGATATGCAAAAATAAATGACTCCTTTCGTTGATCACTGCACTTTGCGCTTTGACAGTAAAGTGACATTAATGCACTTATTTTCATCTTATTTGTCATATTTGCACAAATTGCCACACAGGATGTGCGTGTGTTAGTGGAACGAGTCTTATTTGGTCTCTTTGGTACGAAAGCTCCGCTGAGTTGAGCATCTCACCGTTTCTACTCAGGAAATCACAGGCGGTTTGGGTGGTTATGTCAGAGCTGCCATATTTTGGCAATCCGCTGCTAAGTGGGTGAATTTCAAATGTCAAATATGAAAATGTGTCAGGATGCCACAATAGACCATGCCGCACTTATCCATTTTACTTTGTGTGCTTTCCAAGTAACTATTAAAATTTTTGCTTTACTTCAGGATTCTGTCAGTTGAAATAGCAATTAAGACATTTTCATAAATTCTAAGAACTTAAACACAACCCAGAAAAATAAATTAGACCTTCACTGAAGTACAACAGGATGATGATGAGTTGAATCTGATTGGCTAATCAGGATCTGCCTGAAGCAGATACACTTAGCTTTTTTTAAATATCGTGTTTAAAGGCTTGTTGCTCTCATCAAGGCTATTGAGCTGAAAAGAAAGTGCACTCAACATCTAATTTTGTTATGTTTCGGACGCGGTCGGAGCACCGACCCAGCGTTTTAAGGAGCCAGCATAAAATAAGCAGAGCACGGTTCAAAGGATAACAGAATTTAATAAACATAACAGTGAGAAGTGCTAAACAACTAAACAGTCCGCGGTCTGGTGAGGTGGAAACACGGCGCGCTCTTAACAGCACAAACGGTCCGGAGCCACAGCAGTTCGGACCCAGGGACCCCGCCGACACCCCCCAGGTGGCCGCGACAAACCGAGTCTGTGAAGAAAGGAAACATGAGGTGAGTCCAACTCCACACAGAGAGACACAACTCAAAGGTGCACGCAATCAGCAAACACTTCCTGGGTTAAAGCTATACATCAGCTTCTCACCCTGCAGGCACGGAACAACTCAGTTCAAATCTCCACTGCAGCAGAAGCTGATTAGACAATTAGCATAACGTGACAGCTCACTAACACAAGGTGTGAGGGACACCTAATCCACTGTCATTACTTCATAAAAGTCACCAAAACCAAATTACCTCAGGAAGTGTGCTGAAGAGCGTGAGCCCTCACCCAATCCTCCTTCACAGACTGTGGCGTCAAACCTGGAGCGGTCTCTGCGTCCGTGATGGTGAGACTGTTCTCCTGACGTCGATCTCACACGTCTGCTCACAAGGTCGAGTCTCTGGCAATCACACACTGTGCATTCAAGGTTTAAATGCAGCAATCTCTGATTAAGACAAAATACACCACAGGTGTAAGTCCTGGTGACCTGCATGTGATAACAAGCCTCAGGTGTTCAGGGTGAGGTCCTGATGCTCAGCCACTCAGTCCTGAATGCATACCACCTGGAGGGAGAAACAGAAAACAAAAACCAAGCCAGCCAAACAACCCAGCCCACAACAGTACCCCACCCTCACGGGAAGCCTCCCGGCGACCACACGGACCTGGGCCAGAAAAAACAAAGCTCCCCTCCAGGGACCATGGCTGGACTGTTGGCTGGGAACAAAAAACACCTCCTGCAGCTTCAGTTTCGGCTCCTTGTGCTGACGATCCAGCTGGGAAAGGCCCGTCTCCAGGAGCGTTACTGTGCTCTGATGACAGCTCCATCATCAGCTGCTCCACCTGCAATGTTAATTTCTTCATGCAGTCATTGATCATCTCAATGATTTGAGCCTCTCCAGCTCTTCCCTCAGCTGGATAACGCACGCTCCCAGCCGCCTCTTCTCTGTCAACAGGGAACTCCGTGCTGAGACCATCACTCTCATCCTGGAGCCCATCCTTTCCCATCCTGAGCCTGTCTGCAGCAGACTGCTCCGCAGCTGACACTCCAGAGCAGAGACATCCTTTGTTGACTTGGATGGACTTGCCCTCTGTTTCGTTTAGCAAACCTGTTAGAGTCTCCACCTTTGCATTCATTCCTGTCGACTCTTGCTTTAGTTGACTTTGCATAAGTTTGGCCAGGAGTTCTTAAACCTGTGCACTCAGCCTTCTTCCGACTATGTGTTAAAGTCTGCTTAGTCATAAACAAAAAAAAGACAAACACAAACAACCATACCAACCCCCCCTCCCCAGAGGACCGTTCCATCAAACCCCGGGAAGAGGAGAAAAGAAAAAACACAACTCAAACTCAAGCTTGCAAACAAAAAAAAAAACGCTAACACCCCCCCCCGGACGACATGTAGGGACCAACACCCCCCAGAGGACATCCCGCCAGCTCCAGGAGTAATAACCACAGCCGAGGTCCCTCTGGGACCCAAAGTCACCCACGGGGACTCCAAGCGCCTCCCAGAGGACCGTTCCATCAAACCCCAGGAGACGCCCCCCCTCATGACTAACAGACCCAGCCCCGGCCGTCCACGGCTAGATAGACCCACAGTCCTTTCCCCCCCAGAGGACACCACAGTCACACCCTGAGGGCGGAAACCGGGGGAAAAACAAAAAAAAAAAACATACAAACAAAACAACAACCCCAACCCCACCCCCTCAGCGCAGTGGAAACTGGAAGTACGTCCAGTGTCACCAACCACGACTATACCCCAAAAGTCAACCGGGAGGAGTGGAACAGCGGTAATGGCATACGGCACAAGACGGCGCCACCCCTCTGACTTTTAAACCAGCCACCAGCTGCAGGTATATTCCACTGCCCCAAACCTCAGCTACGCCAATGGCGTACGGCTCAAAGGCGCGCTGAAGCCGGAGGTGGAACAGGGAAGTAACAAAAAAAAACCCTAAACCCCCCCCACCCGGGTGCAGAGGTTACCTGGGAAACGCCCAGCATAACCGAACTGCACCACCCCAGCAACGCTAATGGCAAACGGCACAGAGGCGCGCCAAGGCTGGAGGTTGCAAAGGGAATTAAAAAAAAAAAATACCCCAAACCCCCCCCCCCCCTCCCGGGTGCAGAGGTGACCTGGGAAACGCCCAGCATAACCGAACTGCACCACCCCAGCAACGCCGACAACATACGGCTCAAACGGCTGGGGCCGGAGGAGAAGACAGGGAATAAAAAAAACAAAAAAAAAAGAAAAAAGAAAAAACAACCCAATTACCCCCCCATCACCCCCCAGAGGACCGTCCCATCAAACCCTGGGAGGTGAAACCAAAAGAAATAAAAAAGAAAGACTAACAGACTAACATAAAGTCACCTGGGTCAAACTATGCTCCAGACAGCCTGCATTTTCAACTCCACCAGACCACAGACAGTGCTTAAAAACCCACAAAAACAACAAATTAACCCCTGATAAAAACACCTCATACTAAAACAAGAAACAGATAATAGACCAATAAAAAAACTAACATTGGCCTACATCGTCAAGTGCAAAGAATGGAAAAACATATTTTCCATCCTTTGAACCTAGACGGTAATGTGACTCTGTCACCAACAGAGGGAGCCAAAGTGCCAAATAAGAAAATCCCTGTGGTAACAGAGTAAAAACCAATACACACTGCTGCAAACGACAGCAGGTTATACCAAACAGCTTAACGTGCAAACTAAATACCACCGGGGCTGCTACAACAGGCGTCGGAGCCCGCTGCACGGGAGGAGACGGGGCTACAGCCGTAACAGCGGGGTGCGACGCGACCCAAGCTGTAAACTCCGCCATGCGCGCACCAACGCGCACAACCCGGGCGGAGAGCACCCGCAACTGATCCCGGATCAACTCCAACATCTGCTGCAGCCTTCCCGGCAAAAATACCATCTCTGCTTCCGCTGGTCCATTGTTAAATGGCCAGAGACTACTGTTATGTTTCGGACGCGGTCGGAGCACCGACCTAGCGTTTGAAGGAGCCAGCATAAAATAAATTTCCTGAAACAAGCCCCATTCACATGCCTACATTTCATGCTGAAAAAGCTTATTTACAGCAGGTATCTCACACGCACACCCAGGGATTAATGTGAGGTCCGCTGCAACTAAAGAAGTTGATAAAAAGGAAAATTCATATGATCATCATAAGTGTTTGTATCAAAACAGGTAAAAAAAAAACAAACAAACAAAAAACACCATTATACTGATTGGTTGACTAATCAGTGCACATACTTAATTTAACCACAGCCCGGTAAAGCGTGAAAGGTATAATTAACTACAGGTAGCCAAGGCATCTACACTGATGCTTCACATACTATAAGATTAATGTTTGAATACTAACTTAAATGGATAAATTCATCGAAGCTTCTCTGTTGTCCACTGTGGATAGATAGCATGATATTATGCAAATAATGAATATTTATGAGTTCAATGGTAAGAATATTTCATGAGGTGAAAGATGGAATGTTTCATTCAAAGAGACAAAGCCCAGTTGAATGGAACATTCCAGCTTTCACCAAATTAAATATTCATTTCATTTAAAGAATGAAAAACATTCATTATTTGTTTTATATAAAGGCTAAAATAGATCCTTGTCATTTGATATTTTATTAATTTATAAACAGAAAAGGGACTTACATTTTGGTGTTTCACTGGTGCTTAAAAGACCAACACAAACCTTAAGTTGGAATCCAAAATTGTGACAATGTAGTCTGTGATGCCCTGACTTCATGTACTTCCAAAAAACACTTCCTCTAGTTCCTCAGTCCAGCAAAAAATCACATCAGAAATTTGCCCAGCTTTTCATCGTAACAGCTCTTCATGCCTCCAGATGGCTTACAGAGTAGTGGATGTGTTTTTTAATGCTAAATATGAATGAAGTTGCTCCACTGGTTCTTGATCAAAATGTTTTCACAAAGATTCCATCAGAAGTCATTCAGTGTGTGTTGGTACTGTGTGTACTTACCAGCTTTCTTTGGAGTGCGGGTGAACGTTCCTGTAATGGTACGGCAGTGGGAGTTGTCTCCGCCACAAACACCACATTTGTCTTCAACTTTGGTTGAGCCAATTTCTCTATCACAGCCAACTTTCTGGAGAGCAAGAAACAATTGGAAAGATGGATGTGGAATGGATTCTGTTATGACAGGGGAAACACAAAGTGTGCCACATGCTTTGTCAAGAAGATAACCTGGTGTTTCCACTCCTACGGGTTCATTAGGTTTTGGGTTATCTGTGCTTACTGGGCACAAACTGCTATTTGCAGACTGACTCTGCGACTGGAGGATTGTAGATTTCATTTGCTCCATTGCTAATTCTCCTGGAATGCAGCTGTCACTGTGCCAAATGAACAACTGCTTTAGTGGATAAAGATGCGACAGCCACCACAATGTGTTTTTGTTTGTTTGTTTTTGGTCATTTATAGTTTGCTGTTCTCAGAAGCTGGAATACATTTCAGCATCAGAAAGACAGTTACACTTTAGGTATGACCTCAATCACTTTTGTAATGCCCGGCCCAGTTACAGGCTTTGATCCTTATTTTCCCTTTTTATTTGGTTCATCTCCTTCTGCCCCAGCCTTGTTTTATTAATGGTTATCTTCACGATGTGGTTATTCTTTGTTCTAGTTTTGCTTTGTCACTTTGTTTTTGTTACTTTTATACTTCAGCCATGTTTCTGTTCTTGTTTTGTTCAGCTAGTTTGTGTTTTCATTGTTTACCATTTAGTCATCTGCTTATTTCATTTATGTTATCTGTGGTACTTTAATATCAGGTTTTGGTTATCACTTATAGTTTATTGCTCGGTCTGTTCCAGTTTCGCTTTGTCCTAGTGTTTTATTTCCTACTATTCTCTGATCAGTTTTTATGTAGTTTATCTTCTGTGTTTGTTATCCTCGGGTTTGTTTTCCAGTTTTGTTCTTAGTTTGCCCTCATGTCCATCTTATTATGTTCATTCCACAGCACTGCGCCTGCTATTGTCTTTGTCTCACACCTTGTTTCTGTCTGCTCTGTGTTTTCTTTCACTCTCACTCTTGACACCTGCTCACGCATCTCTGTATCCTACATCACTTCATTTTGTGCACTCTCTTCCTCCCCATCTTGCACAGTGTTTACTCTTTGTTCACTAGCCACGCCCCCTTCTAGATTGGTCCTCACATGCACCTCGTTGATACCACCTGTCCTTTGTTTCACACTAATTAGTCCACATGCATTTAAAACCCACAGTCCTTCACTTCCCCGCCAGATTGTTGTCTCGTACACTTTCCAGCGCCTTTCTCAGTCCTGATTTTGTCTTGCCGAGTTCCGGATCCTGCTCTGTATTCTTCGACCATGCCTTTTGCCTCGTCCCACATGTCTGTGTTTGCTCGTGCCTCTGAACCCTGCCTGTTTATGACTGCGTCTCAGCCTGACCCTGCTTGTACCTCTGCCGTGCTGACTGATTACATGTGTACCTGATGCTGGAATAAAGACCATGATTTCTCCTACATCTAAGCCTAGTCTATGAGTTTGCATTGCAGGTCCAGCCGCTCCTGGTGATGGGCTTCCGCCCATCCTGACATCTTTTATAGATGTTCTAGGATCAGGATCAGGATCATCATCACTGCTGCTCAACATGAATGTGGTGGCCCAAATGAAATTTTTCCAGACAGCTACACGAGGGGATGCTCCAGTTTGATCACCATGGTAAGCTTTGGAGGACCTCGTCACTCTTCCTCAGTTTTCGGTCTGATGATTACAAAAGTCTTGGCACCAACATCTACTGGGGCTGAAGCACAGCCAAGACCGAGACCAAATGTCTGAATATCAGTCACAAGACAATGTTTGCATAGTTACGACCACTCAGGTGCCACATGGCTGCTGCAGCACCTTAGTTGCTTGGAAAAGTTAAGTCAGGATGACAGAGGCACTGGAGAGTTGCAGTTTGGTCATGACTCACGGAAGTACATCAACCCTATGGAGATACTGCTTTTACCTATTAGATCATGATACCATCATGAAATTTAGTATATTTTCATGATGGGGTTGTCTAACCCTACCCCTGACATAACCATTAGAATAGATTAGATTAGACAGAACTTTATTGATATCTTGGGAAGACTCCCTCAGGGAAATTGATGTTCCAGCAGCACTGTATATCAGCACACAGGGCAAGAAGCACACCGTGTAGCAAAAGTGAAAGTAAAAAAGAAAAACAATATAACCATAACCGTGACTAAAATGCCACACGGCAGATCTGCAAAACCCCATTCGTGATCTATTATTTTATGATCTATTATTTTGTCCCAGGCTTTGGAACAGTCTCCCCTTCCATATTAACTTATCCTTGACCCTAGAGTCTTTTAAATCTTCCTTAAAAACACACTTCTTTTCCCTGGCATTTTCTCAATGAGCAGATCTACCTCTATGTTTTATTGTTTTTATCACCTGCAGTAATTTTATTGTCATTTTTAATTAATTAATTTATTTACTTATTATTGGGCATAACCTGGTGCCCACTTTTGTACAGCACTTTGGTAGACTGTTGTTATTTTAAATGTGCTTTAGATATAAAGTTTGAGTCATACCATCACAGAATTAGTTCACGTACCATCACAAAACTCTACTACATTTCGTGATGGTATCAAAAATGAATGGATTAAATCACTTTTCGTGATGGCATCACAAAATGCTGTGAGATATGGTTGAGACAAACAGGTGGGATGAGTCATATAGTTGCCAACCACCTAACCTTGAGCAGGACCGAGGTACAATCAGGCTGACTGATCAAGATCAATGACCTGACACGTCACATTCCTGTCCTGATTTTTATTGATTTATATTTTTACATAAACTACATGCAAACATTCATGAATAAATTAAGCAATTAGAATTTTAAAATGACAGATTTACACTCTTTGTCGAAGTGTTTCCGCTGTCAGGTGTGAAGTATGAAGCTTTTTTTCCCTATTAAAAAAGCAGGATTACCACTGAGCTTGATGTTGACTCTGCAGTTTACTGATAAACCGTGTTTAATTCATTGAAAGCTTTTAATGCCAATTCCATCACTGGCTGATTAATTGTGTAGACCTTTGCATTAAGAACAAATGTGTAATCAACTTCTCATATAGCAGAAAGTCAATTTATTTACACAGGTAGATCTGGTCAGGAGGATCTGTTGAACTTTAAACAGGATCAGAATGAAGAAGAAAGGTAACTTAAGTGGCTTTGAACATGTCAAGGCTGTTGGTGTCAAATGGGTATTTGATGCAGTGAATATTCCCCCCAAAAATGGAAACATCCAGTGATCTGATGAAAAGTCTTATTGATGGCAGAGGTCATAAAATAATGGCCCAGTTGATTTAGGCTGACAGAACGGTGCGAGTAACTCAACACACCATGCATAACAATCTAATATGTATGCAGAAGAGCATCTCCAAACACACAATATGTCAAATGTTAGAGAAGAAGCTCATGTAAGGTGCCACTGCAGTCATCTAAGAACAGGACACTGAGGTTACAGTGGACATGGGTTCACTGTGTCACCATAATTGGACAGTGGAAGACTGAAAAAACATTGGCTGGTCTAACGAGTCTTGACTTTGGTGTGTAATTCAGGTGGTCGGGTCAGAATTTAGTGTAAGCAACATCAAAGCATGAATCCATTCTGTCTTGTGTTAACAATTCAGGCTGGTGGCAGTGTGGCTATCGTGTAACCACTGACATGATGCATGATGCTATTATGTTGACATGGACCAAAACCTCTGAGGGTGTTTCTAATCTCTGAGAGATGTTGAACTTATGCCACAAGGAATTCATGCAATTACAGCAATACTTAACCCGGTACTTGTACAGTGTATCTAATGAAATGGCAAGTGAGTGGATGTTTCTGCACATCCTTACCACACATTCTCCACGCACGCAGATACTATAAGCATCCTTGTAGGAGCATCGTGTCCCATCATGTACCAACTGCTTCATGTAAGCCATGTCTCCTGTCTCCTTTGACTGGCAGTAGAGGTGGCATCTCTTATTTGCTGAAAAGCACAACAATTTGATTAATATGTATGTGTGCAGGATGTACCCCACCACCAACTTACCAATAGCTGTGAATTTTTTGTCATTTTAGCATTGACACTATTATGTAAATACACTTTTAAATGAAACCCAAAGTATCAGGTGACATCTTTACACCAGTGTGGAATTTGTTTAGACACGGTTATAACTATTGTTGATGGTCACTGAGGATCCCAACACCACCACCAAAAAAACATATTTTCCTTAAAATTACGTACGGAAGAATTTCCAAGAGTGCTCAGAAGAAGCACATAAATAATTCATTTTCAGCACAAAAAAGGCGATATTTTGCGTAAAACGAAAATGGCGAATAGTGTGCCAATGAAGCAAACAAAACCATCAGAATCACCAAGAACCGAAGGACAGGAAGTACTTTTTATTGATTGTGGATGAACAGGTGGGCAGATGGATGATGGAAACTTCGCCATGGCATTAGTTCATCAGACAGTTAGTCTGAATTAGCTAAAAATTCATTGCAAAGGTCCTAACATTAATTGTTTCGCTGCAGACACTAGTTTTATGTCTCTAATAATATAACTGAATCCCAATAAACAGTCGGGTCTATAAATATTTGGACAGTGACAATTTTTTCTTCAATTGTTTTTGTAATACTGTGGCTGTACACTACAATGAAGTTAAATTAAGAAGTCCTTGTATTGTATACTTTTAACATTAAATCAAGTAATTTAACAAAAATATTGCACTAGCCATACACACTAGGTATTAATTATGTAAGGATTAAACAACGAGAAGCTGTGCATTATACGGTTTGAATGCATGACGCGGAGTCTAAAACACCACGACGCGAAGCGGAGTTACTCCATGAAGTGCATTCAAACCGTATAATGCGCAACTTCTCGTTGTTTAATCCGCTTATACCATGGTCCCACACAGTGAGCTAACACACAAATATTTATTTAAGTTAACAGAACTTGATAAAAATGCGTAAGTATTTGGGACTATTTCATGCCAGTCTCAAGATATTTTCATCCTTGGCAACCGTTCTCTTCTTCTTTCCCGTCTTCAATCTTGTTCAGTTCATCCGATGTTAAATCTTTACACCGTTGCTTTTGCTGTTCTTTTCGTTTTCTCTCCTCCTCTTCCCATTCCTCAAACGTTTTATTTTGGCCAAAAATATTAAAATTTACTTGGAAATCCATGTTTTATTGTGTTTCTGTGATTCACCTGTCAAAACAGCTGATCTGCGCCAACTGATTTGCGCGTTGCTGTGGTGATGACCACAGCGGGGTGATATTACAGTGACTTAACTCGCCGAACTACGTGTGCGTATACACGAAAAAAATGCACACCAATTAGACGTGGAATTCTCACTGACCATGGTATAAAGCCATTTAAATATTTACTCTCTCTGTTTCAGAGACCAGAAGTAATTGGATAAAAAACTATGAATGATGCTTGTGTTGTGCACTCACTCCTTTGTGACAGATGGAAGATAGGGTTACAAATTTGATATTAAAGTTATAAAACAATGCAAAAATGTAACAGCATTAATTGAATAGGGAAACAGAATATGGTAACCAAGTGGTCAAGGCACTTGCTTCCAAAACAGAAGGTTCCCAGTTCAAGACCAACCATGCCCCTTCTCCGTGTAACATGGAGTTGTGACGAGAAGGGCATCTGGCATAAATGTTGTGCAAAATCAACATGCAGATCCTTATCTGATCTACTGTGGTGACCCCAGGCATAAAAGCAGGGGGAAAGCAGAACAAATTTACTGACTAACAAATGAAGTAGGAAAAGGCCTAGTAAGAAGTACTGTACACTTGAAAACTTCTTCTGAGGATGCTGATCGGTTTCCAATGGGTTCAAAGTAATAGTTTACTGTATTTTTCAGAGAATAATGTAACTTTTTTCTGTATTACCAGCTCTTTAATTTGGGATTTTTGAGTATTGGTGTAGTGTACTTTTTATTATTACCAATTATTATTTCATTATTGGAATTTATATTGTTCAGTGTTTTGATTCCTGGGAAAGCCCTAGATAGTTACTATGATTGATTATTCATAATAATGAAAGTATGATTTCTCAGAATATAAGATAGAGAATCTCCCAAACTAGGAAAAAAGTGATTATTTTGGAAACTACAGTAGATTCTTTTGGTGTAATCACTTTTTATTAACCATAAAAACTATCTGTCAATCAAAACCAAGAGTTTGAACTTCAGCTTTCACAGTGTGCTTCCAGTCATGTCTGGCAGCACGTGCTGGTGCTACGCGCCACTGCATCCACCACACAACGGAATCACCCCTGGTCCTAGATGGCAACCAACCTGACAAACAACTGCTCTAAAGCCACCTGTTGAAAATAACCAAGTATGTGCTGCAGCCAGGTGAAATGTGGGCATGTCCTTGCCCTTTTTCAGCTGCTGGGGTCCTGAACACTGAGGCACCTGAGAGGTAGATCATGCACAGAGAAACCCGTTACATGGCCAAAATGTTGCAGATGGGGCTCCCTCTCAATGCATGCTCTTATCGGTGTCTCCTTAAGTAACTTTCATTTCGACACAAAGTCATTCCTCGAAGAAGATCTTGAAGAAATGACATCTTATGTGACTTGAATCTTACAATCAATCAGAGAAAACACTTGAACAGGAGAAATTTCTTTTTGTTTGATTTGTTTTTTTTCTATCAGCAGGAAGACAGACTCTGCAGGGTAGATAATCCACCTCTGGCTGGGAACTGATAAAAGCACCAGTGCAGTGGCACATCACAGAGTGCAAACCAAGTTGAAAGATTTTTGGTAAAAAAAAACAACAAAAAAAAAACAACTGGACTTTTTGTTTAGTATTCAAGATCTTTCACCACTCCACCAGGCTTCTTCTCCAATCAAACAGGGTCACTCAAACCACTCATTAGGTTCAGCAATATATTAATATTTCCTTACTTAATCTCTGAAGTTTGTTTTTGAAAAGTAAAATAAATGTGACATTTGACAGAACACATGCACTGACTGCTGCTTTGTCCATGCCTTTATGAAACTGTGAATGAAAATCAGTATTGAAATACCTGCAGAGTCAAACAAACATTCATGGAAATGCAACTGAATGTAATGAATGTAAATTTGCAGGCTCTAAACAACCTGGAAAAAAAATGAAACAATTTTACTTTGGAAGGTCTTTTTTTGTTGTTTTTGTAAGCACCAGATGAATCAAGCAAAATTCAGATATTTCTTTTAATTTGAGTCATTTATTTATAGGACTAAAGGTCACTCGAGTCTGGCGTATGCTCTTGCAATTGCTTTCATCTCTATGTAACTATAAATGCTTGCACGTGTGTGAGCATACATACGACATGCATTCAAAAAGTATTTAATTCCACGGAAACAAAGTGTGTGAGTTGTCATTTGGTGGGTCGTTACACAGTAAATTTTGCAGAGTAGGATAACATTTGGTCCCAGTCCAATATAAAATATACTCTTTTATAGAGTAAAATCAGCTCTACCATCTTGTCAAATCATGTTTTTCAACTCCAATAAGAGTCACTCACAGCATGATAGAGTTGATTTTACCCTGTGACAGAACTGATTTTGCACTGTGATAGAGTATATTTAACTTTATTTGGACTGGGACCACAGTTATCCTGGCAGAGTATATTTTACTCTGCAAAATTTACTGTGTATAGTTACTAGCAGTCGGCCTTAAAGTGAACACATATACTGAGCACCCGTTGGATTCTCATTTGCTACAACATGATGGAATGACTTGAGCAAAGGTACTGCATCAAATTTTGCCAAAATCTTGGTGATACCCAAGTTCAAACCATTTGTAAGATTCGGGCATTTGGCAATGATGCCATGAGCATAATGTGAATAAGAGATGTATAAGGCTTTCAAAAAATGGGCACACATCAGTGGAGAGCAAAGAGCATTATAGTAGGCATGCATATATATGAGGGGTGTTACGATACACAAGTTCCATGATATGATACATATCACGACACAATTGCATCACTGTTCCCACTAATTATGAGGTCTGTGAGAAAAGTATCCGACCTTTTTATTTTATGCAAAAAATATATGGATTTGATTCATATGTTTTTACGTCAGCCAAGCTTGAACCTTCGTGCGCATGCGTGACTTTTTTCACGCCTGTCGGTTTCGTCATTCGCCTGTGGGCAGGCTTTGAGTGAGCACTGGTCCACCCCTCTCGTCATTTTTTCATTGCGAGGAAATGGCGGAATGATTTGGGCTTTGTTCCATCAGACTTTTTTCAGAAACTGTTAGAAACAGGCAGCTGGAAACCATTCGGAAAATTCACATGGCTTTCGGTGAAAATTTTATGGGCTTCACAGAGATTAAGGAGTGTTACTACAGCTTTAAGGACGGCCCACAAAGGCACACGGCGCGCCGCTCTCCGAGCCACGATCGACAGGCAGAAACCACCAGATCATTTCTAAACGGATGGCTGTGTCGATCCGGGACCGTCGTGTGCAATTTCTCTGGTTATTACAAGAGCTGGACATAAGCCATTTTCTCGCAGATTTCACTTTTAACAAGAGATTTTGTCATGGACCGCCATCATGACAGAGCCGCTGATGGAGCAAGACAAAGAACAACTCCGTTTTGGAGTGTCAGAGGACAAGTTGGGACATGCCCAGCTCTCCACAATTTCTCTTATACTCACTCGAATGGTAAGCCACTGAAAGCCGAGATAGGCATGTCCCAACTTGTCCTCTGACACTCCAAAACAGAGGTGTTCTTTGTCTCGCTCCATCAGCGGCTCCGTCGAGACGCGCGAAGCGTCCGCGCAGCTTTCCATGACAAAATGTCTTGTTAAAAGTGAAATCTGCCGGAAAATGGCTGATGTCCAGCTCTTGTAATAACCAGAGAAATTGCACACGACGGTCCCGGATCGACACAGCCATCCGTTTAGAAATGATCTGGTGGTTTCTGCCTGTCAATCGCGGCTCGGAGCGCGGCACGCCGTGCGCCATTGTGGGCCGTCCTTAAAGCGGCAGTAACATTACGTAATCTCTGTGAAGCCCATAAAATTTTCACTGAAAGCCAAGTGAATTTTCCGAATGGTTTCCAGCTGCCTGTCTCTAACAGTTTCTGAAAAAATTCTGATGGAACAAAGCCCAAATCATTCCGCCATTTCCTCGCAATGAAAAAAACGACGAGAGGGGTGGACCAGTGCTCACTCAAAGCCTGCCCACAGGCGAATGACGCAACCGACAGGCGTGAAAAAACTCACGCATGCGCACGAAGGTTCAAGCTTGGCTGACGTAAAAACATATGAATCAAATCCATATATTTTTTGCATAAAATAAAAAGGTCGGATACTTTTCTCACAGATCTCGTATGTACAAAGTGAATACTGTAACTTTGGTATATTTTATGAATCATTTATGATTCTTCTGCAAGAGGTCATTATTTCCACAGCGTGGTAGTTGATGTTCCATGGTATCATTATGAAAGAAAAAAAAGATTTGATACAGGCTTCACATGATGGTTATTGCGATTAGGGCCCCTTCACACATAGTGTGAATTTGGTCGATTTGCGCATAAAGTGTGCATGAAGCAAGAATCGTATGCAAATCGTGTAAAATCGTAGCTGCTTCAACGCCTCGTACACCTGTTGCTACAACTATTTGCACACATCAGCGGCTGAAAGACAGAGTGTGCGCTGTGACAGTACATACATTAAAAAAATATATCGCTTTTGCGATGGGCTGGAGAAGCAGACCATCTTTCATTTGGACACGCAGCAGGCAATCTGAATGTCACATCTGACAGGACACACATGTCAGACTGTGAGGGCTGTGAGTGGCATGCCGCAGGACCAGGACAAGCCAACAGTGCGACAAATATGCCACTTTCAGTCACATATCAGCAGAAATATGCCGTATAAATGCCAGTTGGTCAGTTATCACAGTGCTTTTTTTCTTTTAGAAAATACATTTATCTGCTTGTTCATTTTAGCCATTTCACGCTCCTGTGACAAGACAGTGATTGTAGTGTAGTGGTAAAGTTTGTGTCTGGTAATCAGAATGTGTGGGTTTGAATCCCGTGGCATTTTTTCTTTTTATTTAACCAGGGTTATTTAACCGCGGGCTTCTGTATTGCCTCCCCTTTTATGTATTATTTATATCAACCCAGTGATATTCACCAATTACACAGCTATTTTATTTTCCTCCACATCAGCTGCGCAATGTGGTGCACCATGTCCCATGGAACACATCCTATGCAACTGCTCGCGCTGTGTTCCTGCTCGAAAGACCGTCGCATGCACAAACCGTTGCATCGGGATCGTGTGCACCTGCCTGTTGGCGTGATTTTCATGGATCGCTCATATGAGCCATTTCGCCGTGAGATGCCCTGGGTTGTACATATTCATGCTTTGTGTGAAGGGGCCCTTAACATTGCACTGATACAACTCTAATATATATGTATACACACATGTATGTGTATGTGTGTGTATACTCATGGACATTTGTATGTGTGCATGTATGAATGTATGCTTTTTGTCTCTTGTCTGTAATATCACTAGTATGATTCATAGCTGGCTCATACCACAAAGAAAGTATACACAATTTTAATATTACAGTAGCAATTTACTGCCCCCATTTCCTCCATAAATTAAGGGGTTAATACACAAACAAACCATTAGTCAACCAATGACAGTGACAATAACAGTGTGAGGGTGGCAATTAACAACAACATTGTCTAAAACAACACGGACACCAACAAGTCCCGTCAAGTTAAGTCTGGTGCCGTGTGTAGGTGCCATGTGTAGGTGCCGTGCTTCACTGCATCCACAACACCATGGAACTACCTTGGGTCCTGGGTTTCACACCACCCAGGCAGACAACCGATATATCCCCACATCTATAAAATAACCATCTATCTGCTGCAGTCAGTTGAAAAGTGGGTGCACCAGCCACTGATGAGACATGTATGTAACTGCCAATACAGGTATGCTCGTACGCATGTATGAATGAATGCATGTATATTTGTAAGCATGCATGCATGTAAGACAGACACATTGCACTTCATTCACTTGGTACCGGCCATGCCCGGGGAAGTAAGCTGTGCCGAACTGGTGTTTCATGCAGGGGGAGTTTTAGACTTTCATAGACTTCATGCTACTGAATCAGGAGATGGCCAGAAACAGGCCTCAGGACCTACAGTATATAGGGCTTACATCCTCAACTATATTTATTTATTCAGTTCTGGCTGTACCCATCTGCCTCCCATTCTGTTTCACAAGTTTCCTTTTTTGGTGTAAACCCACCACCAGTTGTACAATGCCTCAAACTGTAGCTGGGGGACCCACGAGATAAAAGCAACCAACTCTGCTGACATTTTTCTGGCTTACCATCGGGGTGTTCATAAGGCAGCCAATGGTGCTTGGCATTTTGGAACTCAAAGTGGGAGTTGCGGAGTTGGCACTGCTGGGCTCGGAAGTCTTCAAAATGCTTGGGGCAGTCGTCAGTGTTGCAAAGCTGGTACTCATAGTTTACTCCGGGACAGTCTTGGCCGCCACTGGAAGGACTTGGTGAATGCAAAATGTTAAAAGAACAAGACGAGAAGCCGATCAGACAATGGAAATGTCTTTGAAAACAACACTGGAAAGTAAATAAGGTATTAAAATATACACTACATTAAGCAGCTTCTATGAAAGAAGGAAAACATTTTAGATCTGTTATTTGGATATAAAGAATTGACTCTGTGTGTGAGACATTAAAATATTCCACGTAAGCCCACTGGGTACATCCATTACACACTGAGGACAGGCATTACAGATTACATGCACACATCAATGTGTGCAAACTCTGAATCAAAGCTCATACTTGGAAATCTATTTTTGTCGAGACACATTAGAAAGCACACGCTGCACATTCACTAAATGACTTTTCTGCCAGTGATTATGTGTATCTGGCATTTTTGTCCATCAAAATAAGTCAGCAAAAAGCCAGGTGGTGGTATGAGAAGAAAACAGACTTCAAAACAAACAAAAAACCACATCTGTCTTTGGTGCAAAGTCAATCATACACACAGGTGTATAAAAATGTGGGTAAACAACCTTGCATTCACAACACCTGCATGCTGAGTTATTAACAGTGCGCATCAAGGATAGCAAATGTCAAATGTGTAAAATAGCGTGTAGTGTCAATTTAGCATGTTTGTATTTGTACACATGCAATTTCAGTTGTATCAGCTTAGTTTTAACTTGCGACACTTGACAGAATGTGTTCCAGCACAATGTTCTGCTGGTGTAATGCACACAGACAACTGTACATTACACCAGCAGAACTATTAACATGTTTTCTTAAATACTGTGCTTACCTGTCAACTCTCCCGATATAGCCAGGAGTCTCCCAATTTGGAAAATTATCTCCCAACCGCCCAATTCATACTTAAAATCTCCCGTGTGCTCTTCTTAGCTGCACCTGTACTCTACTGTCCCATTGCACTACGTTTTATTTATTTAACAGTGAATATAGTTTTGTCTATTTGACTGTTTTACTTCTTATAGAAGTGTTTTTCTTTTCTTATTGCTCCAATAACACCAGATCAATTTCCTTGTATGTGCGAACTTACTTGGCAATAAATTTGAATCTGATTTTGATTCAAAATCAGAAACAAATTTAGGCATTTACCTTGACTGGACTTTTTTTAATTTCCCGTTTTAAATACTGTGCAAATAAATAAATAAATAAATTAGGATTTTATAATTAATTTAGATTAATTAACCAATTAATAAGAAAGAAAAAAAATGCACGGTGCACTACGGGGCTCAAAGGTGGGTTGCACATTCATGGTAAGTTTATGGCAAAAAAAAAAAATCTCCCTCTGTGACATTTCCCAGAGTTGACAGGTATGACTGTGAAGGAAGAATAATTAAATGTCTGAAATAAAAGATTGTTTTTCTGTATGTTTGTTTGTTGGAATAGCCAGTGCATGAACATTTTTAAGCACTGTACATCTTGCACAACTGTACATCTCTGCTTGAAGGAGTTGTTAGACCTTGTGTGGAGGTTTGTGTTCACTTGAGAATCTCTGCCAAATGGAGTCCTTAATAATCCTCATTATTTAAACATTTAATTTAGGTAATCATTTGCATAGTCTTAGAGACAAATGGTATTTTCTTGTTGAGTTTTCTTGTTGAGCATACGCTGGGTTGTTGCACTGACGTGTCCGGAAGCGTACTCCAGTTCCACAGGAGCGCGAACACACCCCAAATTTATCCCAGGAGCCCCAGGCACCATCTTGTTTTGCTTGATTTGGGGTCTTCCACATGCAGTGACCTTTGTAGCACCACTGGGGGGAAAAATAGAGGGTTAGAAGAGAAAAGAAGCCTTCTTTCTGCAGTGGGTAAATGAAGTTTACCTTTCCAGTAGCACATTCCGTCCCATCAAGAGGTGGGCCCTTCTTAGTCTTGCAGAAGTAGGGATTGTCTGGGTGACTGCACCACAGCTGTTTGCACGGGTCAAACGTGCGAAACTAAAACACAAAAAAATAAAAAATACACCAAGACGTATACTAAGGTGAGCAGCTGACAATGAAACAATACCACGTGAAAAATAATTTTACTTACATCATCAGATATTCTGAGCATCTTGCAACTTTACTGATATTAAATTATTATTTGCAATCAAGTCTAAGACTGATAGACTCACCTTTAAAAACGGTTTAATTTGTAAGTAATGCTTTTTTGAAATATTAGTTGAAGAATGAATAAAAGTCAACAGGATAACCATCTGGGAGTTACAAAAGTCTATACACACCACTTCAATTTTAAGATGCACATTTCTTGCATTTATGGTATTCTTATTTTAACTGTGCAGGTTTTCTCTTTCTCTGTTTTTATGGTACTCGATGTACAGTGGGGCCAAAAAGTATTTAGTCAGTCCCTGATTGTGCAAGTTCTCCTACTTAGAAAGATGAGAGAGGTCTGTAATTTTCAACGTAGGTACACTTCAACTATGAGAGACAAAACGAGAAAACAAAAAAATCCAGGAAATCACATTGTAGGATTTTTAACGAATTTATTTGTAAATTATGATGGAAAATAAGTATTTGGTCAATAACAAAAGTTCAATTCAATACTTTGTAACATAATCTTTGTTGGCAGTGACAAGGGTCAAACGTTTCATGTAAGTCTTCACCAGGTTTGCACACAATGTAGCTGGTATTTTGGTCCATTCCTCCATGCAGATCTCTAGAGCAGTGATGTTTTGGTGCTGTCGCTGGGCAACATGAACTTTCAACTGCCTCAACAAATTTTCTATGGGGTTGAGGTCTGGAGACTGGCTTGGCCACTCCAGGACCTTGAAATGCTTTTTACGGAGCCACTCCTTTGTTGCCCGAGCAGTGTGTTTGGGATCACTGTCATGCTGGAAGACCCAGCCACGTTGCATCTTCAATGCTCTCACTGATGGAAGGAGGTTTTGGCTTAAAATCTCATGATACATGGCCCCGTTCATTCTTCCCTTAACATGGATCAGTCGTCCTGTCCCCTTTGCAGAAAAACATCCCCAAAGCATGATGTTTCCACCCCCATACTTCACAGTAGATATGGTGTTCTTGGAATGCAACTCAACATTCTTCTTCCTCCAAACACGACGAGTTGAGTTTTTACCAAAATGTTCTATTTGGTTTCATATGACCACATGATATTCTCCCAATCCTCTTCTGGATCATCCATATGCTCTCTGGCAAACTTCAGACGGGCCTGGACATGTATTGGCTTAAACAGGGGGACACGACTGGCACTGCAGGATTTGAGTCCCTCTCTGCATAGTGTTTAGCCTTTGTTACTTTGGTCTCAGCTCTCTGCAGGTCATTCATCAGGTCCCTCTGTGTAGTTCTGGGATTTTTGTTCACCGTTCTCATGATCATTTTGACCCCATGGGATGAAATCTTGCGTGGAGCCCCAGATCGAGGGAGATTATCAATGGTCTTGCATGTCTTCCGTTTTCTTACAATTGCTCCCACAGTTGATTTATTCACACCAACCTGCTTGACTATTGTAGATTCACTCTTCCCAGCCTGGTGCACATCTACAATTTTCTTCCTGGTGTCCTTCAGGTTCAGGTGACTTTATTTGTACCCATAGGTAGATTGACTTGCAGCAAACAGAAAAGGGCGTCCATGTTAGTCAAACACAACAATAACAATGTAAACACTGAAAACACTAACGAAGAACATATGCAAAACAAAATGTAACACAAACACCGCCGGGCACTCATAAGCTTATTAAACCACAAAAAAAAAAAAAAAAAAAGCATCAGGATAAACAACTAAAAGACGGTCAGCATAAAACAGATGTGCAAAGGGCAAATAAATATATAAATATGTGCAAAACCTACTAAGATTTGTTCAAATGCACAATTGTCGTTGGAACAAAACTACTCCTGCAGCATTTTGTCCTACACCTTGGGACTTTAAACCTATGGCCAGAAGGTAGGAGCTGAAATTCATTAGCCAGAGGGTGTTGTGAAAGTGTAGTGACACGGACCCACAACAGGGGGCGAAAATGAACGGCCAATAGATGAGCCAAAAGGTAACAATTTAATGTTGTGAAATGTGCACAACGAACATACAGACAATCTCAGAATATAATTACAGTCAATCCACAAGGTGACGTGTGGGCAGGCTCGAGGATAGAAGACATCTGTCCTGAGAAGAGCCGGAACCACACGATTTCCGCCTCCACAGAACCTGGTGAATACTGGAGCCGCCAAGTCCCGAATTCCCAGGTGATCACCGTCCCCGACTGTCAGATCTGGTACTGCTGGCGAGAACAAAGACAGTCAAGTGTGGGTGTGTGTACACCCAGTAACAACAACGGTGGGAATGCCACCTCCACCTCTCACTCAATACGTGCTGCAGCGATCCCTCAGAGGAAAAAGAGTGCCGTCCTGCACAGCCTCCACAAACTTAGGACCGGTACTCCTGCAAACACTCACAATATACAGATATATTGTAAAACAAATGGCTGAGGATATTACCTCCAATGAAGTATGATATCTCGGCAACAAGGTGGAGATGACGTCTGGTCTTTATGGAGTGAGAGGACGTTGAGTAGATGGGTGACAGCTGTCAAGAGGTAATGAGTGACAGCTGTCACCCCTGGCTGCATCCTTGGCGGCAGCGCCCTCTCGTGCCTGAAGCCCGCACTTGAGGCAGGGCGCCCTCTGATGGTGGGCCAGCAGTACCTCCTCTTCTGGCGGCCCACACACAACAGAGGGTGCGAGTCATCAACTGTGATGTAGCTGGCTATCCGCTGTAATTGTTTGGCGTACAGGGACTCTAAACTCAGCTGCAACTCACCAATCAGCCGACTAGACCATTTAATAATCTGACCCAGTCTGTTCCTGTCCTTCAGTGTCAGACTGCCAAACCATGCCACCAAGAAAAAGATAAAAACAGATTCAATAAAAGCACAATAAAATAGTGTTAACATTAGGGATGTCCCGATCCGATCACTTGATCAGAAATCAGACCCGATCACATGGTTTCAGACTTGATCGAAATCAGACGTTGCCTCCCGATCAGGAATCTGATATAGATTTTATCCTCATTATTTTGATCAGCGCTATTTCAGGCTCATTATTGCAGATTAATGGGCCTTTCATGCGTCGGAAGCGTCAGAGGGGTGAGACACGTTGCTTTTTATAGGCGTCAGAAGCATCGCTTTAGCTCGGCTTTTGACGTGACGCTTCTGATGGGAGCGCGCATTGCCGCTTATCGGCAGGCTGACGCAGTCAAAGTTCAAGCCAATCTTTTTTTTTTTTATTTAACAAAAGAAAAAACATAAGTTCAACCGGACAGAGGTGGGGGGAGTTACGCGCGCAAAGTTTCTTTCGCAGAACTGCTGTTGGTGTGTTTACGTGCTCAGCCTGGTGCCTCGATGGAATGACAAGAGGATGATGTACACTTTCCCAATGAAACTCTTGCTCAGTCATCCTTCCGTGCACAGCAGGACCCGGTGCTGACCAAGTCCTCAGGACGATGATCTGTCATCTGATTAACAAAAAGAAAAAAACTAATTGTCCTGTGATCGTTTGTCTGCAAAACGGAGTGAGAGATGGTGTGCGCACGAGCGACGTGCTCACTCATCACATTTAGGAGCACGTCTTAAAGAGCTTCCGTCTTCATTCACGTTCACTGCGCTGCTCTGAACTTGTTGAACACTGATAAAGCATCAGAGGGACACTGAGGACTGTCAGGACGCAAATGTAAGTTGTTTTTTTTTCCTTTTACTTTTCAAGTTGACTTTTGAACTTTCGACGCTCTGAGCTGTGACGTAGCTTCGCACTGTCCAACAGGAACGACGCGTCAAGCCAAAACACGAAAGACTAGTGGCAGAAACCACTGATCTGTACAAATGGTAAATGGACTGCATTTATATAGCGCTTTTCCATCTGCATCAGACGCTCAAAGTGCTTTACAATTATGCCTCACATTCACCCTGATGTCAGGGTGCTGCCATACAAGGCGCTCACTAAACACCAGGCGCAATAGGGGATTAAAGACCTTGCCCAAGGGCCCTTAGTGATTTTCCAGTCAGGCGGGGATTTGAACCACAGATCAGTGCAGAAACCATGTGTCTGAAGAAAAAACCTTGGAAATGTTTTTTGTTGTTGTTGTTTGTTACCTCAAAATTTCTGAAAAAAATTTAGAACACTTGTAATTAAAATAGCTAAATCAATAAATGGTTCTTTGGAAACCTTTCATCTATAAATTAAAACCACCTGTTATTTCAGATTAGATAATTTCTTGTTTAACATAAGGAACCTTTGACATTTATTTTTAGACAAATAAAATAACATGGAAATTTGTACATTTTTTAAGTCTGGTAGATTATTACTTGATTGTTCAAGCTACCTCAAAGAGAAGTGCACTGTTTACGTGATAAATAATAAAACAAGGTGATTAAAATGAAATTATTATATATTTAGCATTTGTTCATTGTTCATTCAGTTTTTTAAAGTATCGGATCGGGACTCGGTATCGGCAGATACTCAAAATCAGATGACTTGGAATCGGATCGGGACCAAAAAAACCTGATCGGGACATCCCTATGTTGTGTGTTGGGGGGGTGTGGCTGGACATTTTGGTGTTCTTTTCTTTTCTTTGCTCTCCAGGTGGTATGAAAACTGATTTGTCTGTGGAGAAGGTGCTGGCAGAAGAGTCCTTCACCCTCATCAACAGTATGTGCACCACCTGTGGATGGTGCTCACGTGCAGCCTTAAAGACTTTCAGCTGAAGCAGATAATGAGATGGTGTTCTGCATTCGTGCAGCCTTGAGGACTTTCAGCTGAAGCAGATAATGAGATGGCGTTCTGCATTTAAGCCATGTGTGATTCAAGCAGAATTGCCGGGAACTCGACCTTGTGATGTTCGTTTGTGAGACGTTGAGGACCGCGCCTGGGTTTGACACATCGTGCCTGTGAAGCAGGAAGGGTGAGGGACACATGCTGTCAGCACACATCAGAGGTGATTAATTGTTTGACTACTTGTTGATAGTAACTTGGTATTTTGTTACGCAGTATATTTGAATTGTGATGAGAATTGTGCAGCTCGCTTCTCACTGCGGTGGTGTGCGGACAACTGATCCTCCACCTGTTGTGAGAAGCTGCTCATTTACATAAAGCTTAAATACAGACCTGAATGTGTTGCTGATAGTGTGTGCCTTTTGAAGGATATTGCTTGTAACTGCTGACTTACCTCACCTCTTCTATCCTTCGCAGAGAGTCGGTTTGTCGTGTCCACCTGGGGGGTTTTGGCGGTAAAGTGAGTCCAGAAGCGCCGGGCTTCGATCCTTTTGGGCGCTGGAGAGCGTGCCAGCCTTCACTCCACCAGAATGACGCTGTTTTAGTTTCTACACTTCATTATGCACCAGAGGGTGAACAAATAAATTGTTTTTGTTATTGGAACCGCTTTCTGGTTTTTTAGCGCTGGGTTCCGTCGGACGCAGGTCCGCTCCTCAACCCGCGTCGACACATAACACCCTAGGTTTGGCCGATGTGGAAGTACGACAGTTTCCTGAGGCAGAACAAGTGCTGGTGCCCCTTCCTGCACTCCGCCTCACAGTTTGCCTCAGACGTCAACAAATTATCATTGATAGTCCCAAGGTATTTATAAGTTTGCACAATTTCAACTGGTTGACCATTAATTATTGTGTTGTCAGGTGTGCTACCATGCTTCCTGAAATCAATGACCATATCTTTAGTTTTTGATGTATTGATCTGAAGATATGAGTCCTCACACCATTTAACAAAATGGTCAACTACAGGGCCGTGGATGTTCTCATTGTCCTGCAGCAGACTGACAATCACTGTGTTATCTGCGTATTTTAAAATGAACCTGTTTTTAAAAGTGCTCTGACACATACTGGTGTAAAAAATGAATAACAAAGGTGAGAGCACCCTTGTGGCGAGCCAGTAGAACACACTGTGTTTGATAAAATCCCATTCACTCTGACTTTCTGTGTTCTGCTTATTAAAAAGTCTAAAATCCAGCCCACAAGATTGTTGCTTAAATTAAAATGTTCTAAAAGCTTTTGGGTTAAAATACAAGGTTGAATTGTGTTAAAAGCTGAGAAGAAGTCAATAAATAAAAGCCGGGCATGACACCCACTTCCCTCCAGATGTCTAAAAAGCAATTTCTCAAAAATTTTCATCAGAATTGATGTTAGGGCAACTGGCGTAAAACCATTCGAAGTTGTGGGATTACTGGATTTAGGAACTGGGAACACAACAGCATCTTTCCACACTTTGGGAACATGCTGTGTTTCCAAAGACTGGTTAAAAATATGACAAAAAAAAAAAAAAAAAAAACTGGAATCAGCTCTTTTGCACAAGATTTGAGTAAGTGGCCGCAGGTATTGTCTGGACAATGACTCTTGTTTATTTTTGTGCTAAGGAAGGCTTTTTCAATATCCCACTGGTTAAAGGAAAAGGGCTCACGAAGCCTGAGACCAAGTTCCTGGGTTTCCTTACTAAAATTGGAAATGTTAAAATGATTAAAAAGCAATTAAGAGCATTAGCTAGTTCAATATCTGAGTTGAAACTATTTAAAGTAATGTTTGTGCTATTTTCCGTATTTTGGAGGCCCGCAATAGCCTTCATACTAGACCACGCTGACCCAAGGTTAAAAGCTGCCATCTTCTTCTCCAACTCAGACTTGTAGCTCTGTTTTGCTTTAAGAATCTCCGTTTTAAGTTTCTTGGTGGTCTGAATCTACTCTCTTTTTAAAGGCATCCTTCTTTTTCTTTTAAAGGCATCCTTTTTTTTCTTTTAAAGGCATCCTTCTTTTTCTTTTTCCAGCAGTCCAGACTTTCACCTCCTTGGTTTGTACTTTTCCCCTATTTAGAACAGTCTTGTAGGTTGGCAGGAGTATGATCTACAGAACCCAAAGGGGGAAGAGGGATTGATTTAAAAGCATCTTTAATTGACCCATAACATAAATCCAAAGTCTTACCACGCCTGGTAACATATTGATAGAGGTTTGTTAGGGTTTTTTCCAAAGAGACCTGATTAAAATCTCCCAACATAAAATTAGGAGCATCAGGTGAGATGGACTGCAATTTGTGGACAACATTAAAAACAGTACTAGAGGCACAGGCAGCATTTGCCTTTGGAAAAATGTATAGTACTGTTATAAAAAGTTGTGGGAATTCATAGGGCAGATAAAAAGGACGCAGTGACACAGATAAAAGTTCAACATCTGGTGTGCAGATTTTCTCTCTGACAGTCACAGAGGTGCAGTATTGTTTGTTGATGTACAAACATACCCCGCCTCCTTGTGTTTTTCTGTCACTTCAGCCTGGCGATTGAGACGAAGCAGAGCTCCAAAACCATCGATGAGCAGATCAGAGTCTTGATCTTCCTCAGTGAGCCACGTCTCAGTAAAGGCCATAACGCAAGTGTTCCTAAAATCCTTTTGAAGTGGACTTTTCCTTGTAGTTCATCCACTTTATTTCTCTGGAACTGGACGTTTCCCATAATCACGGCGGGCAGGGGGATCCTGATGAGCTGCTGTTTACACACACACAGCCTGACACCACCTCGTCTCCCCGCTTTCTCCTCTTCTTCTTTGTCAAATCACTTTTATTAAAGACCAGGTAATTAAGATCCCTTGGGATAAACTCTGGTAACACGACATCCGTTACGCGATTCAGACTGACACAGTTCAGCTGCATCGTCTCTGGAGTAAGTATGACGTGTCCCTGTCGGATTGACAGCTCCGGTGAGATCCCTCACAAACAGGGTATGAAATATAAGCCACAATGCAGCAAAATAAAGCGCATCCATTTCATTTAGCAGCAGAATGGGCCTTCACACAACAGTAAACATACAATGGAGACATAAAGACACTTAAAAACAAGTATTAAAACAATAAACTTGAATGCCAAACTCTCGCTGCCGGTCGCTGCGTGTGCATGCGCCCCTCTCTTCGACAGCTGTCTTGGCTGTGGTTGAGTTTGGATTCTGACTGTTTGAGGTTGTGGATAGGTGTCTTTTATACAGATAAGTTCAAACAGGTGCTATTAATACAGGTAACAGGTGGAGGACAGAAGAGCTTCTTAAAGAAGTTACAGGTCTGTGAGAGCCAGAAATCTTGCTTGTTTGTGGGTGACCAAATACTTATTTTCCACCATAATTTACAAATAAATTCTTTAAAAATCCTACAATGTGATTTTCTGGATTTTTTTTTTTTCTCATTTTGTCTCTCACAGTTGAAGTGAACCTATGTTGAAAATTACAGACCTCTCTCATTTTCCTAAGTAGGAGAACTTGCACAATCAGGTGCTGACTAAATACTTTTGGCCCCACTGCATGTACACAAGAAACACAGACCAACTGCGTGCACTGTCACTCATCCCACGTGATGCTATGTAACCAGTCAAATCATTTATTCAGAGCAATGCTCCAGTCAGACACAGGCAGCCATGAGCAGTCAGGGCCACTGAAGTCTGAAGAACTGAGTAGGGGAAACAGACACTAAAATGAGAAAAATAGACAGAAAAATTTATCTTTGAATCCAGAATGGACACACTCGGATATATATTATATTAAGTATTATATATTAGTATTATCCAGTAAGTAAAGCGTCCAAAAGTCGGCAAATGCCATGCGAGTGACCATTTGACCCACTCTTGGCCAAAGTCGCCCAGAGTCCAGGTGCCACTTAGAAAAGGTGGGGCCATTCGCACTGCAAGCACGAGAACAGAGAGCAGGTGACCACTTTCGGGCTGGATCTGCTAATGGCTGCACATTTTCAAAGTGCCCAACGAGTGTGCTGTGTCTTCCCTCCTCCTTCCCCCCAAGCATCAGATATGGTGTGCAGTGTCCTTCCCGCCACATAAATGAAATGTCATGCAAGTGTACAGTACCCCCCCCCGCCACACACACACACACAGCAACACTGCCAGCGTGTCATGTGTTCCCACCCCAAACCACAATCCAACATTGCGGAGGTGCGGCTGAGGTGGAAAATGTACCAACATCTGTTGTGAAAGTGTAGGAACACGGACCCACAGCAGGGGGCATAAATGAATGGGCAATGGATAAGCCAAAACAGTAACAATTTAATGTTATGACGTGCACAACGGAATACAGACAAAACAGGTTTGGAAAAACAGTCATATATACGTTGAGTGACGTGTGGGCAGGCTCGAGGATAGGAGACGTCCGTCCAGAAACGAGCCGGATCCCACACGGCTTCCACCACCAACGGATCTGAAGAACACCGGAGCCGCCAAGTCCTGGGTCCCCAGGTGGCCACCGTCTCCAGCTGTCAGACCTGGTACTGCTGGCAGAGAGAACAGAAACAGTGCAGATGAGTGTGAGTTCGCACACTCAGTAATCCTTCAGTCTGTGTTCCGTAAGGAGGGAGATCCTCCACCTCCAATAACACACTCGTGCAGCTCCTGTGAAACCACTTATCTGGTTGGGGTGTGAGGCGAAGCCGTCGCAATCCACACCAAACACCAATACAGCAGACAAGGAAAACATCACAGCAAAACGGCTGCAAAAGAGATCAGACTATTGTTCGGTTTAGATTCAGCAGAGAATTACCTTTATGGTAGCTGATTTCTCTGCGGGGAGGTGGAGTTGCAGTCCGGCCTTTATGGTGATGGTGATGAGTAGTGGATGAGTGACAGCTGGTGCTGATGATGAGTGACAGCTGTCACTCCCGGTCGCTCCGACGCCCTCTCATGCTTGAAGCCCGCACTTCAAGCAGGGCACCATCTTGTGGTGGTGGGCCAGCAGTACCTCCTCTTCAGCGGCCCACAAAACATCTGCCGGATTGCAGTGCGATCTCTGTACAGTGCAGTGTGCACATCTGGATGGACTGTCATGTCCATGATAAACGCATGTAACACATTCCCTCCCATTACACAAAATGGGACATTATGATCATTTCAGCTGTAGTACCACACGTGCAGGTGCACGCAGCTTCGTGCCCACGCGAGTTGATGCATGTGGTCAGGGTCGCGCGGACAGCTGACCTGCATGTCGGAGCTGTGGCCTGCCCATCATGTCATATTCCGCATGTCCCTCTGGATGTGGGATCACCACACAGCAGTGGACACATGCCATCACTACAGATTTACAAATATAAAACGCTTGGTCCATGGCCAGCATGGTCATCGAGCGGACAGCCACGTGGCACGCTGTCGCAATGTGGGGCTTTGAGTGAAGCCAGCTGTGACCCCAAGGGGGCGTGTCACTCAGATCATGTCAGTGCAGGCTCACTGACGCTGTCAGACGATAAACGCATGTTGTCAAGAGTGCGAGTGACAGCGAGGTGTTCAATTAAAAGAAACAGTGATAAAACAAAATGCAAGCAATGAGGAGCTCATTCATGTGTGATGGCTTTGCTTCACTTTGCAGATACAGGCGTGTGTTCAGCTCAGACTCACTCTCTCGGTTGACACTGACAGGGTGAACACAACATGTTAAATTACAACAATGAACAATAAATAATTATAATAAAACAATGATCAGCATGTTATGAGCGCCCGGTCACACATTCTTTGCTGTGGCATGTTATGAGTTGATGGCAGATATGTGTTCTGCAGCTGTGATTTGCACCGAACAGGTGGGTGTGTCGCCAACAAGCTGCAGTACTTTAGCCCTGTGTTGTCACTGCTCACAGCTGGAGAATACATATCGTGCCATGTAGAACACCACCTCTGAAGACTGCACTGTGATGCACACATCGGCATGCTTTCCTGAGATGGTAGGAAATAAAAACACATAATGCCTTCAGCAGTGCATCAATGTGCGCTGCAAACGAGATCAGCTAGGCTGCTCCATATGAATATTTCTGTCTGATGCTATGACCGCTCAGCTGACGATCCAAATGTCACGTCCGCCATGTAAGTGATAGTCCACATGATGTGGTGTCCTTCGGTGTCCTCTGAAACACACCGTGTCCTTCAGTGCGCTGCGCGCTGGACAGCTGCACACGCCAGAGCCGGTTGATGTGTTCACAATTATTCAATCATGTCAGTTCATTAATTCCGTGGTTCATATACAGAGGAACAGGGAACAGAGGGATGTTAATTATTGTATTGTCTGTTCTTTATATGAAGAATGAAATATTTTACCAGACAAAATGCAATCCATTTGATTCATCATTTCCAAAACAAACCATCACGTTATCAGGCATCAACTGCACATCATAAGAATAATAAGGGGAACTTTATTAAGCCTGAAGGAAATTGTTTTGCCAGAAACCCGAAACAGTCACAGTAATTTTTAAAAGTTTGATTCTGGTCTCATCACTCGAAATTACTTTATTCTCTATGCTGTTTGGCGTATTGTAAGTGGGTTACTTTGTGGCATTTGCGTAGTACAACCCCTGACAAAAATTATGGAATCACCGGCCTCGGAGGATGTTCATTTAATTTTGTAGAAAAAAAGCAGATCACAGACATGACACAAAACTAAAGTCATTTCAAATGGCAACTTTCTGGCTTTAAGAAACACTATAACAAATCAGGAAAAAAAAATTGTGGCAGTCAGCAACGGTTACTTTTTTAGACCAAGCAGAGGGAAAAAAATATGGAATCACTCAATTCTGAGGAAAAAATTATGGAATCACGAAAAACAAAAGAACGCTCCAACACATCACTAGTATTTTGTTGCACCACCTCTGGCTTTTATAACAGTTTGCAGTCTCCGAGGCATGGAGTTAATGAGTGACAAACAGTACTCTTCATCAATCTGGCTCCAACTTTCTGATTGCTGTTGCCAGATCAGCTTTGCAGGTTGGAGCCTTGTCATGGACCATTTTCTTCAACTTCCACCACAGATTTTCAATTGGATTAAGATCCGGACTATTTGCAGGCCATGACATTGACCCTATGTGTCTTTTTGCAAGGAATGTTTTCACATTTGTTGCTCTATGGCAAGATGCATTATCATCTTGAGAAATGATTTCATCATCCCCAAACATCCTTTCAATTGATGGGATAAGAAAAGTGTCCAAAATAGCAACATAAACTTGTGCATTTATTGATGATGTAATGACAGCCATCTCCCCAGTGCCTTTACCTGACATGCAGCCCCATATCATCAATGACTGTGGAAATTTACATGTTCTCTTCAGCCAGTCATCTTTATAAATCTCATTGGAACGGCACCAAACAAAAGTTCCAGCATCATCACCTTGCCCAATGCAGATTCGAGATTCATCACTGAATATGACTTTCATCCAGTCATCCACAGTCCACGATTGCTTTTCCTTAACCCATTGTAACCTTGGTTTTTTCTGTTTAGGTGTTAATGATGGCTTTCGTTTAGCTTTTCTGTACGTAAATCCCATTTCCTTTAGGCGGTTTCTTACAGTTCGGTCACAGACGTTGACACCAGTTTCCTCCCATTCGTTACTCATTTGTTTTGTTGTGCATTTTCGATTTTTGAGACATATTGCTTTAAGTTTTCTGTCTTGACGCTTTGATGTCTTCCTTGGTCTACCAGTATGTTTGCCTTTAACAACCTTCCCATGTTGTTAGTATTTGGTCCAGAGTTTAGACACAGCTGACTGTGAACAACCAACATCTTTTGCAACATTGCGTGATGATTTACCCTCTTTTAAGAGTTTGATAATCCTCTCCTTTGTTTCAATTGACATCTCTCGTGTTGGAGCCATGATTCATGTCAGTCCACTTGGTGCAACAGCTCTCCAAGGTGTGATCACTCCTTTTTAGATGCAGACTAATGAGCAGATCTGATTTGATGCAGGTGTTAGTTTTGGGGATGAAAATTTACAGGGTGATTCCATAATTTATTCCTCAGAATTGAGTGAGTCCATATTTTTTTCCCTCTGCTTGGTCTAAAAAAGTAACCGTTACTGACTGCCACAATTTTTTTCCTGATTTCTTATAGTGTTTCTTAAAGCCAGAAATTTGCCATTTGAAATGACTTTAGTTTTGTGTCATGTCTGTGATTTGCTTTTTTCTACAAAATTAAACAACTGAATGAACATCCTCCGAGGCCGATGATTCCATAATTATTGCCAGGGGTTGTAATGGCTTTCTTCTGGTGACTCGACCATGCAGCACATTTTTCTTCAAGTGCCTCCATATTGTGTATCTTGAAACAGCCACACCATTTTTTTTTTAGAGAGTCCTTCATTTCAGCTGAAGCTATTTGTGGGTTTTTCTTTGTATCCTGAACAATTTTCCTGACAGCTGTTACTGAAATGTTTGTTGGCCTAACTGACTGTGGTTTGGTTCCAACAGAATCTCTCACTTTCCACTTCTTAATTAGAGCTTGAACACTGCTGATTGGCATTCTCAGTCCCTTGGATATCTTTTAATATCCATTTCCTGTTTTATACAGTTAAATTACCTTATTTTTTGACAATTTGTTTGCTTTCCCTATGACTCAGAAACCATAAATGTCAGTGCAGTACTGGATGAAAGATGCAAGGGTATGTCAGGACCCCATAAATTTAATGATCTTTTATACACACACTGATTACAAGAAAATAAATCACAGATGAGGATAATTACTTTTTGTAGCCATTCAAACCTGTGTGTGTCAACCTGTGCACATGTTATCAGGCCAAATGATCAGGGTCATTTGGTTAATTTCTTTTAAGTTCTCATTATGATTTAAAAAGCATAACACAGATATTTGACAATAAATAAATGGCTTCACACAACCACTCACCATGAGTGAAAAATAAGTTTTTGTGTTACCATTCATATTCTCTGAAAAATGGCAAAAGGAAAAAAAACAAAAAACAAAACAAAAAAATCAAAAATTCTGCCAGGCAGGGTATGTAAACTTTTTGAGCACAACTGTACATATGACTGAAACAAATTAGCCATACAGGAGGGTGTGCAGCCATGAAAAATCTTAAATGTCAACAACAAAACATTAAAATCTGCCCTCACATGAACAACCAATGAAGAGTTGCCAACACCAGGGTTAAGTGATCAAAGTTTGAGTTAAATCTCAAGGAGCTGCATTCTGGATCACGGGCAGACCTCTAATGCTTTTAACTGGCAACCGTGAAAACAAAGAACTGCAAAAATCAACTCTAGATGACAGAAATGCATGGATGAATACCTCAGCATTGGGCATAGACAGAATTTATCTGATCATTGCAATATTTTGCAAATAATAAAGTGCCATTCATCACTTCTTTGATATATGCATCAAAGGAGAGAAACTCGTAAAAAATGATACCAAGATTCCTGACAGTGACTGACACAATGAAATAGTAAATTACTCAAACACATTTCTTAATTTTCCACAACAGGCCTTAATTTTGCTCACAGTAGGAGAATGTCTGCATGTGTGGTCTCAGAACTATGCAACTTTTATAACGTATGCCAGCGTAAAAGGTCAACAAAAACCAATTATGCACAACAGGTTCCCTTCAGTTATATGCTGAAAACTTTTATCTAGACTAGTGTCATTTAAAATCTTCTCCTTGACGTGTAAATAGATCCAGCAGGTGTAAATTCAATTCAAAACCTACATGTAAATGATCCACTTCACTGCATCATTTTAATTAAAACTGAATTCATTTCTATCATCATCTGACACAATAAGCTATTTATTTCTGATGTTATAATCAGTATAGCTTGAAGTCTCCTCTAACATGTAACAGACGGAGTTATCAATTTATTCATATCAAGGTTGAGCTGGTTTTCCATAATCTTGTTAATGATTTGATCCAAATATGTACTGCACTTGTAAAGCGTTCCCACCCACCATCCTTCCTTAAAATTCTAAGTAAGTCAACACCATCTGTGGCACTTAACAGCAATACATTAATTACAAAGTTTCACAAACTAGAAAACAGCTTTTCAGCTGCCGTATTGGTCCATGTTGCTGTGCCTTCCACGATGTGTGATTCGTGCACATGTAGCTGACCGTGAGCACAGAATCACAAAGACACAAACCGCCTCTGCAGTTCACATGGGACAATGTCTTGGAAGCTTCTTTCACTCATCTCCTCCATGCACGGTCAGTCACGTCTTCCTCCAGGAAGATTTACTACACAGTCCCATTCTGCTTGTATCTCTTAATAACTGAAGTAAATTAAGTCCAAGACATCTTCACTGACTTGAAAAATGTTCATGTGTCCATCCCCTGACTTGTCTAAAGAATGCTGTCTCAAACAGTGATGATTTGGTTGTGTTACACTTACAGGTGTGTGTATAGGTATGCATACCATTGTTTTGAAGATTAGATTTTTATTGTAATTTTGTCATGTTGTGGAGAATGGTTTTCAATGCAAGTTTAAAGGTATCATATTTGAAATTTTATTATGAATAAGCATGAATAATAATTATTATTGTTAAAATTTGATGTCATTACAGCATTCAGTCATGTAAAACTTCAAGTGTTCACAAAGTTTTGAGCACCGCTGTAGCTGCCTCACTGAGCAACTGTATTCTTTTGAAGTATGAAATTATGAACTCAAACAGTGAGTGGTTAAAAAATAATAGTTGTACAGACAATAGACCGGTAACTTGACTCCATGTGTGACTGAGGCAAATCAACAGGTGCATGTTTGAAGTACATAACAGTGCCCGAGTCCACTGACATTTCAAAGTATGTGTGAGCCATCAACATCCCTGCTATTTCTGCCACCTTCAAGTCTGAAGTGTGTACTCACTGAAGTGCAAATCTTGTAGCCCACTCCAAAGTCAAAACGACACTGCTCGTCCATGGAGTAGTTAATACCTGGATGTTCAGGGAGCTGCGGCCAGTCGTGTTTAAAGGGGTCATCCAGGAGACAGTCATATGTGCTATCAGAATATACAAAAAGACAGATTATGCTTGTGTCAATCACTGGACAAAAATTACTTAAAAAATTCAAACACTCAAATATTCCATTCAGTACAATATGAACAATTAGTTACACTGTCTTAAATTAAATCCAGTTATGTTAATCTTTAAAGAAAAACACCAAATTAAGATGATTATTATTAAAATGCAAGGTGGTGGCAGGAGAGAGCTTAGCAAGATGGCATCAGATGATGATTGGTAGGTTGACTTTGGAAGTGAACAAGAAGAAGACAGTGAGAGCTGACCAAGGACGAAGATGGAGGAGGGAGACTGTTGTGTGAAATTCAGTGATAAGTTGAGACAGGTTCTGAATGGAGATGAGGTGATTTTGGACAACTTAAAACAACAGCAGATGTCGTGAGGGAAACAGCTCTGAAGGTACTGCGTGGGACATGTGGACAGAAGAAGGAAGAGAAGGAGACCTGATGGAGGAGTGAAGATGGCCAGAAAAAAGTATGAGGAGAAAGAGGTTGGTGAAAAAGAATTGGGAGTGAGAGTGAGAGTGAGAGAGATGATGAAAGTAGAAAGGAGTACAAGATGTGGCAAAGGTGAAGGAAAGGGCATATAGCAAGCTGTACATGAAGTTTAACACTACGGAAGGAGAAAAAGACTCTTTCCCGACTGGCCACACAAAGGGACGAAGCTAGAAAAGGTGTGTAGCATTTTAGGGTGATAAAGGAAGTGGACTTAAATGTGCTGAGAAGCGAGGAGAGCATGTTGAGAAGGTGGAGGGAATATTTTGAGGAGCTGATGAATGAAGAAAATGAGAGCAAGAGAAGGTTGGATGATGTGGAGAGAGTAAATCAGAAAGTGCAAGGGATAAGTAAGGATGTAGTGAGGGCAGCTATAAAGAGGACAAAGAGTGGATAGGCAGTTGATTCAGATGCCATTCCAATGGAGGCATGAACATGTTTAGGAGAGATGGCAGTGGAGTTTTTAACAAAACTGTTTCAACAAAATCTTGGAAAGTGAGAGGACACCAGAGAAGTGCGAAAGTGTGCTGGTTCCAATTTTTAAGAATAAGGGAATAACAGAAATGTGCAGAGCTACATTAAATACAGAAGGATACAGTTGATCAACCACAGCCTGAAGTTATGAGGAAGGGTCGCTAGGCTTAGAAAACAGGTCAAGCTCTGTGAGCAGCAATATGGCTTGATGTTGAAAAAGAGCACTGTCATTGCACATATATAAAATGAAATTTATCCACTGCATTTAACCCATCCTTATTAAAGGTAGACACGATTGAACCACTGGGAGCAGTGTGCAGACAGTCCGGTGCCAGATGTAGAGACACTGTCTTGGTCAAGGGCAGAGTTTTTCCTTACCACTGTTACCACTGTGCCTTACCACCACAGGGAGGTGATGGTCTAGTGCAGGGGTAGGCAACCTGTTCCAGAAAGAGCCATGAGGGTGCAGGTTTTCTTTGCAGCCACTGACTCCACCAGGTGATTTCACTGATTAACTGATTCCATCTGCTCAAAGTGATATTAATCAGTGAAATCACCTGGTGGAGTCAGTGGCTGCAAAGAAAACCTGCACCCTCATGGCTCTTTCTGGAACAGGTTGCCTACCCCTGGTCTAGTGGTTAAGTGTTGGGCTTCAGAGCAGAGAATCCTCGGTTCAAAACCCAGACAGACTGGAAAATCACTAAGGGCCCTTGGGCAAGGTCCATAATCCCCTAGTTGATTCTGGTATGTAGTGAACACCCTGCATGGCAGCACCCTGACATCGATATATGAGTGTATCTTGTGAATCGGTGAATGTGAGGCAAAATTGTAAAGCGCTTTGAGCTTCTGATGCAGATGGAAACGCACTATATAAATGCAGTCCATTTACTGTTGCCTATGTGCTTTCTCAGAGGGGTTGGTAAGATTAAACTGGGGCAATTTACTGTCTGTTGTGATCTGGCACAATATAAATAAACTGAAATGGCAGAGAAAGGTGCAGGCCCTAATGTGCATGTTTCTAATGGGAGGAGGAAACCGATGACCCTAGAGGAAACCCAAGCAGACATAGGAAGAACATGCAAATCAAACTTCAACCTTTCCTGAGGAAAGAGTGTGAACCACTGAGCTACTGTGCTGCAGGGAGGCTGCAAGGAGTAGAGGTGGTAAAGGTAGATGGGGTTAAATACTTGAGCTCAACAAGTAATGGAAGTAATGGAAAATATAGAAGGGGGGTGAAGAAGGGAGTTGGTGGAGAAAGGTGCATGACTGATTTGTGACAAAAGGATATCTGCACGAGTGAAGGAGAAAGTGTGAGACCAGCTGTGCTGTGTGGTTCAGTGGTGGTGCTGCTAACAAAAAGACAGAGGCAGAGCTGGAAGAGGCAGACCTGAAGGTGTTGTGATTTTCATTGGGAGTGATGAGGATGGACAGGATTAGGAATGAATGGATCAGAGGGACAGTACAGGAAGGATGGTTTGGAGACAAAGTCAAAGAAATGAGACTGAAATGATTTGGACATGTGCAAAGGAGGGACCCAGGGTATATAGGGAGAAGGATGCTGAGGATGGAGCAAGCAGGCAGGAGGAGAAGAGGGAGGCCAATAAGGAGGTTTATGGATGTGCTGAGTAGGGAAGGGTATTGATAAGATTTTATCGATATCAATGCCATTATCGATTCTGCTTATCGATCCGATTCCTTATCGATTCCCTTATCGATACCTTGTGAATTTTGTACTAAAAGTAGGCTTTACAGGTTTTCTATGTATTCCATTGAGTCTTAAAGTAAATAAATATGAAATTGGTCACTGTATCCTTGATCTCTGGACATAAATAAAAATAAACAAAACGGTGTTTTGGTTTGAAGTTATTAATTCCGACTGGACTCTATAGCTCTAATTTGACTCGGCAGACAGCCGCGCAGCGTTTGGAGCTGTGTGAACAGAACGGAGGATGATTCTCGTTTCTTTCTTGCAACAAGACAGGAGTCCCAGTTAGAAAGTTTAATCCGCACAAAAGTGACTCACAATTGACATATTCAGGGATGAAAGTGGTGAAAAACAAAAAAAAAGCTGAAACCCAAAATTACCCCCCAACATCACCTGCACGAAAATGTTTCAATTCTAGAAGCTATGAAATGCAATCTGGGACTATTTTAGACGATAAACTGGAGTGAGTGCAGCATCCATTTAGGTGAGGAAAAAAACCTTTCCTCATTCAAATTCATTCCAGTAGTATTCTGCTCTTTCTAGGATGCAGCAGTTTTCAAGTTTGGCAGATAGTTCTGGAGGAAATCACTGAAGAAATTAACACATTGAAAATATGGTTTGACCAAAACAAACTGTCATTAAACTTAAATAAGACAGGGATGAAATGGAGGCGTAAGAGTCACTAGGTGTTCACAGGAAACACTTATTTATTTCTGTATGTATGTATTTATTTATGTATGTATGTTCATTGTTAGTTGGTTTTATATTTTCTGTTGTGTTTCTATTCAGGTTCTTTTTGTCTCTTTCTCTAAAATTGTATATAATAAGCATATATTGTATATAATAATGATTAGATTATTAATATATAAAAAAATAAATTTTAAAAATATTACAATTTGAAAACAAATGCACCCGAACTTGATGACAGCTGCAACTGCTTAATGCTAACTTTTAACACTGAAAATGGCATAGACATGCTAACGCGTTAGCATGGCTCTCGTTTTTAAGTTATAAAATACATCTATCAACTGTTTCAGAACACCATAACAGGTCAGTTTAACATAAAAAGGTAAATAATACTCACAGACATATGCTCTTTAGGGTTTTAGCGTGGAAAAATTAAGCGAAAGAAAGAATAAAGGAAGCAATAGATCGAAGCACTACTTCAATCTGCGAACCACTGCTTCAATTGGTTCAAGGTTCAAAGCAAAGCCGTGCTGCAGAAAAGTTGATTATGGACCTGCTGCAGGATCTGTAATCAATGTAGAGAAATGATCATTTTCCTGGCAAACACCCCCCAAAATAACGGCCACTCTGAAGGACCGATTACAGAATCGTTAAGCAAAAAGCTTATTGATGTCGGTGGATCGAATCATTTCTTAACGATACCCGAAAGGATCCGGTTCTCGATACCCATCCCTAGTGCTGAGGGAGGACATGCAGGTAGTTAGTGGGACAGAGGACAGAAGGAGATGGAAGAAGAGAAAAGATGCAGTCCGTGCACACTGTTGGTAAATCAGCATGCACTTTTTTTTTTTTTGCAGGAGCTATGCTGTTTGCACACATTTGTCACATATAAACCTTTAGTTATCAGCCCCTATATATTAACAACCTTCTTACTTTGTAAATACAACAATCCTGAGTAAATAGTTGAGTTTCTATATCATAACCTATATCAAGGAGTTCATATCATTTATCGCTTCCTTTGAAAACCACGACATATATGTGTAAAGTCTGGTGGTTGGCTCTCACTGCGGTATTGTATCACTTCCTGTTCCGGAGCACAGCGGTGTTTTTCTGTATCTGTTAGCTGTTTAATCTGCGCAGTTAGATTGATCTAGTTATCTAGATTACGATTTGTTTCCCAGTGTAATCTTTACATGCCTTAACTAAAGCACTCCTTCTGCTGAATCACCTCTAAATTATTTACACATTATTCACTTTGCGTGTTTTTAGGAATCCGCTAGCTTAGCGTAGCTACTAGCTCTTAGCCGATTTAGCATGGCGGCTTCTCCTGTCTCTCCCGCACTTTTCTGCTCTGGGTGTGAAATGTTTAGTTATTCCTCGGCCTCCTTTAGCAGTAACGGTACTTGTAATAAGTGTAGCTTATTCGTAGCTTTGGAGGCCAGGCTGGGCGAATTGGAGACTCGGCTCCGCACCGTGGAAAATTCTACAGCTAGCCAGGCCCCTGTAGTCGGTGCGGACCAAGGTAGCTTAGCCGCCGTTAGTTACCCCCTGGCAGATCCCGAGCAGCCGGGAAAGCAGGCTGACTGGGTGACTGTGAGGAGGAAGCGTAGCCCTAAACAGAAGCCCCGTGTACACCGCCAACCCGTTCACATCTCTAACCGTTTTTCCCCACTCGGCGACACACCCGCCGAGGATCAAACTCTGGTTATTGGCGACTCTGTTTTGCGAAATGTGAAGTTAGCGACACCAGCAACCATAGTCAATTGTCTTCCGGGGACCAGAGCAGGCGACATTGAAGGAAATTTGAAACTGCTGGCTAAGGCTAAGCGTAAATTTGGTAAGATTGTAATTCACGTCGGCAGTAATGACACCCGGTTACGCCAATCGGAGGTCACTAAAATTAACATTAAATCGGTGTGTAACTTTGCAAAAACAATGTCGGACTCTGTAGTTTTCTCTGGGCCCCTCCCCAATCGGACCGGGAGTGACATGTTTAGATGCATGTTCTCCTTGAATTGCTGGCTGTCTGAGTGGTGTCCAAAAAATGAGGTGGGCTTCATAGATAATTGGCAAAGCTTCTGGGGAAAACCTGGTCTTGTTAGGAGAGACGGCATCCATCCCACTTTGGATGGAGCAGCTCTCATTTCTAGAAATCTGGCCAATTTTCTTAAATCCTCCAAACCGTGACTATCCAGGGTTGGGACCAGGAAGCAGAGTTGTAGTCTTACACACCTCTCTGCAGCTTCTCTCCCCCTGCCATCCCCTCATTACCCCATCCCCGTAGAGACGGTGCCTGCTCCCAGACTACCAATAACCAGCAAAAATCTATTTAAGCATAAAAATTCAAAAAGAAAAAATAATATAGCACCTTCAACTGCACCACAGACTAAAACAGTTAAATGTGCAGTTAAACACTGCATTTAATCTATTATTAGACTCTATTGGCTTTGCTCAAAAAGTAAATGAGTCCACCCACCACTTTAATCATATCTTAGATCTTGTTCTGACTTATGGTATGGAAATAGAAGACTTAACAGTATTCCCTGAAAACTCCCTTCTGTCTGATCATTTCTTAATAACATTTACATTTACTCTGATGGACTACCCAGCAGTGGGGAATAAGTTTCATTACACTAGAAGTCTTTCAGAAAGCGCTGTAACTAGGTTTAAGGATATGATTCCTTCTTTACTAATTTAGAAGATCTTCACTTAGCCTGGAAAAAGAGTCTGTTGCTCTATAAAAAAGCCCTCCGTAAAGCTAGGACATCTTTCTACTCATCACTAATTGAAGAAAATAAGAACAACCCCAGGTTTCTTTTCAGCACTGTAGCCAGGCTGACAAAGAGTCAGAGCTCTATTGAGCTGAGTATTCCATTAACTTTAACTAGTAATGACTTCATGACTTTCTTTGCTAACAAAATTTTAACTATTAGAGAAAAAATTACTCATAACCATCCCAAAGACGTATCGTTATCTTTGGCTGCTTTCAGTGATGCCGGTATTTGGTTAGACTCTTTCTCTCCGATTGTTCTGTCTGAGTTATTTTCATTAGTTACTTCATCCAAACCATCAACATGTTTATTAGACCCCATTCCTACCAGGCTGCTCAAGAAGCCCTACCATTATTTAATGCTTTGATCTTAAATATGATCAATCTATCTTTGTTAGTTGGCTATGTACCACAGGCTTTTAAGGTGGCAGTAATTAAACCATTACTTAAAAAGCCATCACTTGACCCAGCTATCTTAGCTAATTATAGGCCAATCTCCAACCTTCCTTTTCTCTCAAAAATTCTTGAAAGGGTAGTTGTAAAACAGCTAACTGATCATCTGCAGAGGAATGGTCTATTTGAAGAGTTTCAGTCAGGTTTTAGAATTCATCATAGTACAGAAACAGCATTAGTGAAGGTTACAAATTATCTTCTTATGGCCTCGGACAGTGGACTCATCTCTGTGCTTGTTCTGTTAGACCTCAGTGCTGCTTTTGATACTGTTGACCATAAAATTTTATTACAGAGATTAGAGCATGCCATAGGTATTAAAGGCACTGCGCTGCGGTGGTTTGAATCATATTTGTCTAATAGATTACAATTTGTTCATGTAAATGGGGAATCTTCTTCACAGACTAAAGTTAATTATGGAGTTCCTCAAGGTTCTGTGCTAGGACCAATTTTATTCACTTTATACATGCTTCCCTTAGGCAGTATTATTAGACGGTATTGCTTAAATTTTCATTGTTACGCAGATGATACCCAGCTTTATCTATCCATGAAGCCAGAGGACACACACCAATTAGCTAAACTGCAGGATTGTCTTACAGACATAAAGACATGGATGACCTCTAATTTCCTGCTTTTAAACTCAGATAAAACTGAAGTTATTGTACTTGGCCCCACAAATCTTAGAAACATGGTGTCTAACCAGATCCTTACTCTGGATGGCATTACCCTGACCTCTAGTAATACTGTGAGAAATCTTGGAGTCATTTTTGATCAGGATATGTCATTCAAAGCGCATATTAAACAAATATGTAGGACTGCTTTTTTGCATTTATGCAATATCTCTAAAATCAGAAAGGTCTTGTCTCAGAGTGATGCTGAAAAACTAATTCATGCATTTATTTCCTCTAGGCTGGACTATTGTAATTCATTATTATCAGGTTGTCCTAAAAGTTCCCTAAAAAGCCTTCAGTTAATTCAAAATGCTGCAGCTAGAGTACTGACGGGGACTAGAAGGAGAGAGCATATCTCACCCATATTGGCCTCTCTTCATTGGCTTCCTGTTAATTCTAGAATAGAATTTAAAATTCTTCTTCTTACTTATAAGGTTTTGAATAATCAGGTCCCATCTTATCTTAGGGACCTCGTAGTACCATATCACCCCAATAGAGCGCTTCGCTCTCAGACTGCAGGCTTACTTGTAGTTCCTAGGGTTTGTAAGAGTAGAATGGGAGGCAGAGCCTTCAGCTTTCAGGCTCCTCTCCTGTGGAACCAGCTCCCAATTCAGATCAGGGAGACAGACACCCTCTCTACTTTTAAGATTAGGCTTAAAACTTTCCTTTTTGCTAAAGCTTATAGTTAGGGCTGGATCAGGTGACCCTGAACCATCCCTTAGTTATGCTGCTATAGACGTAGACTGCTGGGGGGTTCCCATGATGCACTGTTTCTTTCTCTTTTTGCTCTGTATGCACCACTCTGCATTTAATCATTAGTGATTGATCTCTGCTCCCCTCCACAGCATGTCTTTTTCCTGGTTCTCTCCCTCAGCCCCAACCAGTCCCAGCAGAAGACTGCCCCTCCCTGAGCCTGGTTCTGCTGGAGGTTTCTTCCTGTTAAAAGGGAGTTTTTCCTTCCCACTGTAGCCAAGTGCTTGCTCACAGGGGGTCGTTTTGACCGTTGGGGTTTTACATAATTATTGTATGGCCTTGCCTTGCAGTATAAAGCGCCTTGGGGCAACTGTTTGTTGTGATTTGGCGCTATATAAAAACAATTGATTGATTGATTGATTGATATATCTCCATCCCCTCCAGCATCATAAGTCAGATGACTGCTTGTATTTTGACATAATGTATGGGGATCTAACATGTATTTTTCTTCTTCCAGTCAAACTCCTTCCACATTGCAGTAATTGTTTATTAAAGCCCAGGTTACACATAGACGGTTTTGTCGGCGGGTAGTACGTAGACCGAAGTTCGTGGTAGTTCCGGCTGTTTTCACGGTGGAAAGGGGCGGAGCATTTCGCCGCCGTTTTGAACGCCGTACTAGCCGCAAATACGCGGATAAAACGCGGCTTTATTCGTCGGATTTAGCGGCGTTTTATCACTTATTTAGCGTTTTGACGCCGTAGCATCCGGCACATGTCAGGCAACGGGGGTTAATACCCAGTTCTATCCTTTACAATCGCAGGTTAAGACGCGTGTGAGAACGGCGGTGTTCTGCTGCCGCCGATAATGCCCTGTGTACCGCTGGATTTATCCAGGCAAATCCTGCGTTACTCCAGGAAGTTTTGCATATAGGCACCGTCCCCAGAGTATAATAGGCTGAAGCAGCTGTCACTGCAGGGGGAGGGAGCTCATCCTCAGCCTTTTCTTTTCCTCTTCTTTTCCCCTCCTCAACGTGTTGCTTGTCTCTACCACAGGGCTACCCTCTGCTTCTGAACCAGACCTCTTGGTAAGTCCTTGCCACTGCCAATTTTCTTTTAGGAGGCATACTGGAGCTTCTCTGCAAAAATATCTGGAGCTGGCCGCGAGTGAGAGGCCTGCATGCAGTGCGCTAGCATTTTTATACTGACAGCCACCTATCGGCCATTTGGAACGCTGTTAACCGGGAGGTGGTGTTTAGAACGGCGTACTGTCCGCTAGCACTGCCATTTTGTCTTCCTCTGTCGCCGATTAAAACGCCTTTGAGGTCGTCGATGTGGGCTCTATTGCCGTTTTACACGCCATTGGTTAGGGATACAACGCCGGCCACCAATTATGGCAGAGTAAACGGCGGCACTACAGGAAGGGGCAGGATGAAACGGCGATTAAAAAGTATCAAACGCCGTTGTTCGCGTTGTCTCCGTCGTCACGCAAATTCTCCAGGAGCGCTCCCGGAATTATTCGACATGTTGAATAATTTTTTTCGACGATTCCCAATAAAGCCGGAACTAATCAATCAATCAATCAATTTTATTTATATAGCGCAAAATAACAATAAACAGTTGCCCCAAGGTGCTTTATATAGTAAGGCAAGGCCATACAATAATTACGTAAAAACCCCAACGGTCAAAACGACCCCCTGTGAGCAAGCACTTGGCAACAGTGGGAAGGAAAAACTCCCTTTTAACAGGAAGAAACCTCCAGCAGAACCAGGCTCAGGGAGGGGCAGTCCTCTGCTGGGACTGGTTGGGGCTGAGGGAGAGAACCAGGAAAAAGACATGCTGTGGAGGGGAGCAGAGATCAATCACTAATGATTAAATGCAGAGTGGTGCATACAGAGCAAAAAGAGAAAGAAACACTCAGTGCATCATGGGAACCCCCCAGCAGTCTAAGTCTATAGCAGCATAACTAAGGGATGGTTCAGGGTCACCTGATCCGTGACCCAGCCCTAGCTATAAGCTTTAGCAAAAAGTAAAGTTTTAAGCCTAATCTTAAAAGTAGAGAGGGTGTCTGTCTCCCTGATCTGAATTGGGAGCTGGTTCCACAGGAGAGGAGCCTGAAAGCTGAAGGCTCTGCCTCCCATTCTACTCTTACAAACCCTAGGAACTACAAGTAAGCCTGCAGTCTGAGAGCGAAGCGCTCTATTGGGGTGATATGGTACTATAAGGTCCCTAAGATAAGATGGGACCTGATTATTCAAAACCTTATAAGTAAGAATAAGAATTTTAAATTCTATTCTAGAATTAACTGGAAGCCAATGAAGAGAGGCCAATATGGGTGAGATATGCTCTCTCCTTCTAGTCCCCGTCAGTACTCTAGCTGCAGCATTTTGAATTAACTGAAGGCTTTTCAGGGAACTTTTAGGACAACCTGATAATAATGAATTACAATAGTCCAGCCTAGAGGAAATAAATGCATGAATTAGTTTTTCAGCATCACTCTGAGACAAGACCTTTCTAATTTTAGAGATATTGCATAAATGCAAAAAAGCAGTCCTACATATTTGTTTAATATGCGCTTTGAATGACATATCCTGATCAAAAATGACTCCAAGATTTATCACAGTATTACTAGAGGTCAGGGTAATGCCATCCAGAGTAAGGATCTGGTTAGACACCATGTTTGTAAGATTTGTGGGGCCAAGTACAATAACTTCAGTTGTATCTGAGTTTAAAAGGGGGAAATTAGAGGTCATCCATGTCTTTATGTCTGTAAGACAATCCTGCAGTTTAGCTAATTGATGTGTGTCCTCTGGCTTCATGGATAGATAAAGCTGGGTATCATCTGCGTAACAATGAAAATTTAAGCAATGCCGTCTAATAATACTGCCTAAGGGAAGCATGTATAAAGTGAATATAATTGGTCCTAGCACAGAACCTTGTGGAACTCCATAATTAACCTTAGTCTGTGAAGAAGATTCCCCATTTACATGAACAAATTGTAATCTATTAGATAAATATGATTCAAACCACTGCAGCACAGTGCCTTTAATACCTATGGCATGCTCTAATCTCTGTAATAAAATTTTATGGTCAACAGCATCAAAAGCAGCACTGAGGTCTAACAGAACAAGCACAGAGATGAGTCCACTGTCTGAGGCCATAAGAAGATAATTTGTAACCTTCACTAATGCTGTTTCTGTACTATGATGAATTCTAAAACCTGACTGAAACTCTTTAAATAGACCATTCCTCTGCAGATGATCAGTTAGCTGTTTTACAACTACCCTTTCAAGAATTTTTGAGAGAAAAGGAAGGCTGGAGATTGGCCTATAATTAGCTAAGATAGCTGGGTCAAGTGATGGCTTTTTAAGTAATGGTTTAATTACTGCCACGTTAAAAGCCTGTGGTACATAGCCAACTAATAAAGATAGATTGATCATATTTAAGATCAAAGCATTAAATAATGGTAGGGCTTCCTTGAGCAGCCTGGTAGGAATGGGGTCTAATAGACATGTTGATGGTTTGGATGAAGTAACTAATGAAAATAACTCAGACAGAACAATCTGAGAGAAAGAGTCTAACCAAATACCGGCATCACTGAAAGCAGCCAAAGATAACGATACGTCTTTGGGATGGTTATGAGTAAATTTTTCTCTAATAGTTCCAATTTTATTAGCAAAGAAAGTCATGAAGTCATTACTAGTTAAAGTTAAAGGAATACTCGGCTCAATAGAGCTCTGACTCTGTCAGCCTGGCTACAGTGCTGAAAAGAAACCTGGGGTTGTTCTTATTTTATTCAATTAGTGATGAGTAGTAAGATGTCCTAGCTTTACGGAGGGCTTTTTTTTTATAGAGCAACAGACTCTTTTTCCAGGCTAAGTGAAGATCTTCTAAATTAGTGAGACGCCATTTCCTCTCCAACGTACGGGTTATCTGCTTATCTGCTTTAAGCTGCGAGTTTGTGATTTATACCACGGAGTCAGGCACTTCTGATTTAAAGCTCTCTTTTTCAGAGGAGCTACAGCATCCAAAGTTGTCTTCAATGAGGATGTAAAACTATTGACGAGATACTCTATCTCACAGAGTTTAGGTAGCTACTCTGCACTGTGTTGGTATATGGCATTAGAGAACATAAAGAAGGAATCATATCCTTAAACCTAGTTACAGCGCTGAAAGACTTCTAGTGTAATGAAACTTATTCCTCACTGCTGGGTAGTCCATCAGAGTAAATGTAAATGTTATTAAAAAATGATCAGACAGAAGGGAGGTTTCAGGGAATACTGTTAAGTCTTCAATTTCCATACCATAAGTCAGAACAAGATGTAAGATATGATTAAAGTGGTGGGTGGACTCATTTACATTTTGAGCAAAGCCAATTGAGTCTAATAATAGATTAAATGCAGTGTTGAGGCTGTCATTCTCAGCATCTGTGTGGATGTTAAAATCGCCCACTATAATTATCTTATCTGAGCTAAGCACTAAGTCAGACAAAAGGTCTGAAAATTCACAGAGAAACTCACAGTAACGACCAGGTGGACGATAGATAATAACAAATAAAACTGGTTTTTGGGACTTCCAATTTGGATGGACAAGACTAAGAGTCAAGCTTTCAAATGAATTAAAGCTCTGTCTGGGTTTTTGATTAATTAATAAGCTGGAATGGAAGATTGCTGCTAATCCTCCGCCTCGGCCCGTGCTACGAGCATTCTGGCAGTTAGTGTGACTCGGGGGTGTTGACTCATTTAAACTAACATATTCATCCTGCTGTAACCAGGTTTCTGTAAGGCAGAATAAATCAATATGTTGATCAATTATTATATCATTTACTAACAGGGACTTAGAAGAGAGAGACATAATGTTTAATAGACCACATTTAACTGTTTTAATCTGTGGTGCAGTTGAAGGTGCTATATTATTTTTTCTTTTTGAATTTTTATGCTTAAATAGATTTTTGCTGGTTATTGGTGGTCTGGGAGCAGGCACCGTCTCTACGGGGATGGGGTAATGAGGGGATGGCAGGGGGAGAGAAGCTGCAGAGAGGTGTGTAAGACTACAACTCTGCTTCCTGGTCCCAACCCTGGATAGTCACGGTTTGGAGGATTTAAGAAAACTGGCCAGATTTCTAGAAATGAGAGCTGCTCCATCCAAAGTGGGATGGATGCCGTCTCTCCTAACAAGACCAGGTTTTCCCCAGAAGCTTTGCCAATTATCTATGAAGCCCACCTCTTTTTTGGACACCACTCAGACAGCCAGCAATTCAAGGAGAACATGCGGCTAAACATGTCACTCCCGGTCCGATTGGGGAGGGGCCCAGAGAAAACTACAGAGTCCGACATTGTTTTTTCAAAGTTACACAACAATTCAATGTTAATTTTAGTGACCTCCGATTGGCGTAACTGGGTGTCATTACTGCAGACGTGAATTACAATCTTACCAAATTTACGCTTAGCCTTAGCCAGCAGTTTCAAATTACCTTCAATGTCGCCTGCTCTGGCCCCCGGAAGATAATTGACTATGGTTGCTGGTGTCGCTAACTTCACATTTCTCAAAACAGAGTCGCCAATAACCAGAGTTTGATCCTCGGCGGGTGTGTCGCCGAGTGGGGAAAAACGGTTAGAAATGTGAACGGATTGGCGGTGTACACGGGGCTTCTGTTTAGAACTACGCTTCCTCCTCACAGTCACCCAGTCAGCCTGCTTTCCCGGCTGCTCGGGATCTGCCAGAGGGAAACTAACAGCGGCTAAGCTACCTTGGTCCGCACCGACTACAGGTGCCTGGCTAGCTGTAGAATTTTCCACGGTGCGGAGCCGAGTCTCCAATTCGCCCAGCCTGGCCTCCAAAGCTACGAATAAGCTACACTTATTACAAGTATCATTACTGCTAAAGGAGGCCGAGGAATAACTAAACATTTCACACCCAGAGCAGAAAAGTGCGGGAGAGACAGGAGAATCCACCATGCTAAACCGGCTAAGAGCTAGTAGCTGCGCTAAGCTAGCAGATTCCTAAAAACACACACAAAGTAAATAATGTGTAAATAATTTAGAGGTGATTCAGCAGAGAGAGTGCTTTAGTTAAGGCACGTGAAGATTACACTGTGAAACAAATCGTTATCTAGGTAACTAGATCAATCTAACTGCGCAGATTAAACAGCTAACAGATACAGCAAAACACCGCTGTGCTCCGGAACAGGAAGTGATACAATACCGCAGTGACAGCCAACCACCAGTAGAGGCAAGCAAGAGCCACGCCCCCTAGTGCGGGCGTTAACAATGGCGTGTGATCCTTAAGACGGCCAAAAACTCTTCCGGGACGCTTCCGGGAGCTCTTACCATCTATGTGTAAACAGGGCTTTACACAGTGTTTCTCAGTCCTCTTTCAACATTGCAATGTTCATTCCAACGTTCTTCATAATGTGTATCATATGTATTAAAATTATATTTTAATGGCTTATTTATAACTTAGATAACATTTTATAGTCAGCTTTTTAGATATATTTCCCATTCTGTATTTTATGAAGGTAGCATCACATTTGGAAGTACATACTGATAACCATTCTGAGCAGGTTGGTTAATTCCATGCAACAATTCTTTATTTTAAAAAGTCATCAATGAAAACACTCTTTATACTATATTGTAAAACCAAAAATTCAAAAATGTAGGACTTTAAATTTTCAGACTTGGCCATGAAAGTGCTGTTCTGTGTTTAAATAGCATGACTTATTGTTTCTTGCAGTGATTTACTATGTAATCAATAGATCTTCATGACCTAAAAATCGCTCTTGAGAATGATCATACCTGGATTATCTTTTAGGAATGAATATGAATAATGCAGAGTTGTCAGGGACATTTATTAAACAACTTTGTGTCCTTTCCATCCCCAGCTTTGCATTTATATCAAAATGTTCAGATTTGGTACAGTCAAGTTGTGAAATGCAGACAAACACAGTTTAACTCTGCTACTTCTGTTTAAACAAAATACACAGTTGTGGTCAAACATTTACTTACACTCATCACAGACATGAATGTCTTAATTGCTGAATAATTGTGCAAAGTGGTAATTTACTTTGGATTTTCTGAAATCAAAGGTCAAAATGACACAAACAGGGTCAAAAACATATGCATAGACAATCTTATTATTAATGAAGTAGCTTTGGCAAGTTAAAAGATATTTTCAAATTTTCAGCACCACTTAACTTTCTATTAATGGTTATGACTAACGACAGCTACATATCTTCTCCGTTTCAAAATAAAATTGATTTTGTTTTTTCACTCAGGACAATAGGAATGTCCAACAAACTCAGTGTCAGGCATGGGCCGAGGCGTGGCACAAAGACAGGACACAATGCAAAACTCATAATGCAGACTTAGGAGTTAAAAAAAGGCTTTATCTGGCAAACAAGTGAAGGTTCGGTACACAGGTGGTCAACCAGCCAAGCAGACATAACAGGCAGGAGTAAGCAGAGACGTGGTCCAAATAACAAGCAGAATTCTCAAACACAGCGAGGCAGGGTACAGAGGCTGAGACAAACATGAGGTCCAAAACAAAGCAAAGAAAAACAGACAGACAATGGATCAAGACTGCTGGTATATGAACGAAAATTCAACAAACTGGCCAGGAACAGAGAGAAAATGAGGGCTTAAATACTATGAGGATAAACAGGGCGTGAATGTGAGACAGGTGTGGAGACAGTTCTGGAGGGGGTGTGACTGAGAGACACAAAGGCAGGTGCAAGAGGGATACAGGGATATGAGACAAAGCAGACTGAAGCAAGAGAAATTAGTGACAGAAAAACCAACAGTGAATAAACCTAAAATTCCAAAAGACAGACAAGACCCAAAACCCAACAATTATTAACACGAACAAAACAAAGAGGCAAACCAGGAAATAAAATGACAAACCAAAAAAAGGGGACAACAAGAAAATAAAAGACTAAACTACAACGGAACTCACAATGGCAAAAGTAAAACAGATAATGCAACTAATGACTACACAAAGAAAAGAAATAAACAAAGAACCAAAGTAAGACTTAAGTGACAGAGTTACAATCATGAGAGAAATAAAACAGATGATTCGACATAAGACAAATGAAAACAAACAGGTGAAATAACTAATGATAATACAATGAAGAAAACAAAGGCTGGACAAAAACTGAAACAGAACTAGACACATGGCTCAAGTATGATAAACAGAAAATCAAAGACCAAGGATCGAAGACGGAGAGCAGATACAGATATAAGGCCAAACCATAACAAGAGCCAAGAATGGGCAGAATCATGACACTCAATGCAGATCTGAAATGGGATCTTAGATTTACATACAACCCCTGGCAAAAATTATTGAATCACCGGCCTCAGAGGATGTTCATTCAGTTGTTTAATTTTGTAGAAAAAAAGCAGATCACAGACATGACACAAAACTAAAGTCATTTCAAATGGCAACTTTCTGGCTTTAAGAAACACTATAAGAAATCAAGAAAAAAAATTGTGGCAGTCAGTAAGGGTTACTTTTTTAGACCAAGCAGAGGGAAAAAAATATGGACTCACTCAATTCTGAGGAATAAATTATGGAATCACCCTGTACATTTTCATCCCCAAAACTAACACCTGCATCAAATCAGATCTGCTCGTTAGTCTGCATCTAAAAAGGAGTGATCACACCTTGGAGACCTGTTGCACCAAGTGGACTGACATGAATCATGGCTCCAACATGAGAGTTGTCAATTGAAACAAAGGAGAGGATTATCAAACTCTTAAAAGAGGGCAAATCATCACGCAATGTTGCAAAAGATGTTGGTTGTTCACAGTCAGCTGTGTCTAAACTCTGGACCAAATACAAACAACATGGGAAGGTTGTTAAAGGCAAACACTGGTAGACCAAGGAAGACATCAAAGCGTCAAGACAGAAAACTTAAAGCAATATGTCTCAAAAATCGAAAATGCACAACAAAACAAATGAGTAACGAATGGGAGGAAACTGGTGTCAACGTCTGTGACCGAACTGTAAGAAACCGCCTAAAGGAAATGGGATTTACGTACAGAAAAGCTAAACGAAAGCCATCATTAACACCTAAACAGAAAAAAACAAGGTTACAATGGGCTAAGGAAAAGCAGTCGTGGACTGTGGATGACTGGATGAAAGTCATATTCAGTGATGAATCTCGAATCTGCATTGGGCAAGGTGATGATGCTGGAACTTCTGTTTGGTGCCGTTCCAGTGAGATTTATAAAGATGACTGCCTGAAGAGAACATGTAAATTTCCACAGTCATTGATGATATGGGGCTGCATGTCAGGTAAAGGCACTGGGGAGATGGCTGTCATTACATCATCAATAAATGCACAAGTTTACGTTGATATTTTGGACACTTTTCTTATCCCATCAATTGGAAGGATGTTTGGGGATGATGAAATCATTTTTCAAGATGATAATGCATCTTGCCATAGAGGAAAAACTGAAAACATTCCTTGCAAAAAGACACATAGGGTCAATGTCATGGCCTGCAAATAGTCCGGATCTTAATCTAATTGAAAATCTTTGGTGGAAGTTGAAGAAAATGGTCCATGACAAAGGCTCCAACCTGCAAAGCTGATCTGGCAACAGCAATCAGAGAAAGTTGGAGCCAGATTGATGAAGAGTACTGTTTGTCACTCATTAAGTCCATGCCTCAGAGACTGCAAGCTGTTATAAAAGCCAGCGGTGGTGCAACTACTACTACTACTACTAGTGATGTGTTGGAGCGTTCTTTTGTTTTTCATGATTCCATAAGTTTTTTCCTCAGAATTGAGTGATTCCATATTTTTTCCCTCTGCTTGGTCTAAAAAAGTAACCGTTACTGACTGCCACAATTTTTTTCCTGATTTCTTATAGTGTTTCTTAAAGCCAGAAAGTTGCCATTTGAAATGACTTTAGTTTTGTGTCATGTCTGTGATCTGCTTTTTTTCTACAAAATTAAACTGAATGAACATCCTCCGAGGCCGGTGATTCCATAATTTTTGCCAGGGGTTGTAAGTCAGCAATGTCTCTTTCATACAACCACAGATTAAAGATAATCAGTAAAAAAAAAAAAACTGGACATATGTGTAAGTTACTGGGAGGCATAGCCATTTTTTAAGGTCAAGAAGAAGACCCAATCTCTCCCCCTCAGCTGAAAGGAAATTGGTGGAGGTGGTCAGGAATAACCCAGGAACCACCAAGCCGCACCATTACCTGGAAGATGCTGGAACATCAGTGTCACCATCACCAGTCAGGTCAGTTTTATATCAGAGGTTACCAACCAAGAAATAATCCCATTGTTCAAATTCTAGACCCTCAAGCTCAGCTTAAAGTTTGCAACTGGTCACACATGGATACAGCACATGGACAAAGAAAAAAGAGTCTTTTGAAGGAACACTTTATAGCCATGTGAGACAATGCTCAGTGACCTGGTTGGAGAACTAAAGGTAGTCATTCAACCCAAAAACCATTGTACCAACTGTTAAGCATGGTGGTGGTAGCATCATACTCTGGGGATGTTTTACTGGCATTGGAAATGGTGCACTGCACAAAGTGGATGGAATAATGAAGGCGGAAAACTACTGCACCTTAGAAGGTAGATACATCAAAATAGTTGTGGAATGTACAAACCAGTCTCACATGAAGCTTTTGGACTCCTTACCTCAACCGTATGGTAAATATCTCAATTCTTGTGCTTGAAAATCAGGTCCAACAAATAGAATTGAAGTCTACCAATTCTGCTAAGAAGAGTGGTTACATATCCAAATAGAGCAATCTGAGATTTCTAATGTCCACCAACCCGGATCCGGATCACCTCCAAAATTCAGTGGAGTCTTCCATGCCCTAATATGTATCTGTGGTGCAAATTTTGTGAGAATCAGTGAAGTCGTTTTGACATAATCCTTAAAAGCCTAGGAAGTGAAATCCTGAGTCAGAATTCGGATCCGGATCATCTCCAAAATTGAATAGAGTGGTGTCTATTGGTCTAATGTGTATCTATGGTGCAAATTTGGTGAGAATCCATGAAGTAGTTTTGACGTAATCCTTCAAAGCCTATATCAATCAATCAATCAATCAACATTTATTTATAAAGCACTTTACAGCACCGACTGGTGTCCAAAGTGCTTAACATTAAAAACACAAATTTACAAAAATAAAACACATATAAAATAAAATTTTAAAACAACACATAAAAAAAGAACATAAAAATAACAGAACATGTCACCTCCCCACTAAGTGTTAAAAGCCAGTTTAAATAAATAAGTCTTTAACTTAGATTTAAAAAGTGCTAGGTCAGGAATAGTACGTAACTCAAGAGGTAGCTCATTCCAGTCTCAGGCCAGCTACCGCGAAAGCATGATCACCCCAGCGTTTATATCTTGACCTTGGAACATCTAAGTAAAGCTGGCCAGACGCCCTTAATGTCCTACTGTAGGTGCGCAAAGTTAAAATTTCAGACAAGTAGGGAGGTGCAAGGCCATAAATAGCTTTAAAAACAAACATTAAAATTTTAAAATCAATTCTAAAACGAACTGGAAGCCAGTGGAGTGAGTACAGGATGGGCGTAATATGCTCACGTCTAAAAGTGTTTGTCAAAAGATGAGCAGCAGCATTCTGCACCAACTGGAGATGTGCAAGTGACGACTGATTAATGCCCGAATAAAGTGCATTACAATAATCAAGTCTGGAGCTGATGAAAGCATGAATGGCCGTCTCAAGATCACATCTACTGAGAAAGTGCTTTATTTTAGCCAAAAGGTGAAGTTGGAAAAAACTAGTTTTGACAACAGAATTTATCTGTTGATCGAACCTCAAACAGCTGTCAAATATCACTCCCAAATTCTTGACAGCTGGTTTTACATAGTTAGCCAAAGCACCAAAATTTGGTGTTACCACATTTGGTATGCCAGAGTGCTCAAACACCATGATCTCAGTTTTACCATCATTCAGTTAAAGGAAGTTTTGGGACAGCCACTGCTTTACATCACGAATACAATTAAATAATGATGACAAAGCATCACTCCCATTAGTCCTCACAGGCAGATAGATTTGCAGATCATCTGCATAACAATGAAAGGACAGGTTGTGCTGGGTTATAATTGACCCCAATGGCAGAATGTACAAAGAAAATAGAATCGGCCCAAGGACAGATCCCTGCGGCACTCCACAGCACAGAAGAGCAGTTGATGAGGAAAGGTCCCCAATCATGACAGAAATGCTCCTTTCAGCCAAATATGATCTAAACCACTTAAGTGCAGTACCATGAATGCCAATAAAATGTTCCAACCGGGAAACAAGTACTGTGTGATCCACAGTATCAAAGGCTGCTGTGAGGTCCAACAGAACCAGCACAGCAGGATTCCTTGCATCCACCGACAGAGTAATATCATTATGAACTTTTAAAAGTGCTGACTCAGTGCTGTGTCGTGATCTAAACCCAGACTGGAATTTTTCAAGGATGAGATTGTCTTAAAAAGACAACCTTTTCTAAAACCTTAGATAGAAATGGCAGATGAGACACAGGTCTAAAATTGGATAAAACTGATGAGTCCAGGTGAGGTTTTTTAAGAAGAGGTCGAACCACAGCATGTTTAAAAGCAGCTGGAACAGACCCTGATCTAAGACAAGCATTGATAAAAGTTAGGAGACCCGCCCCAACAGTATTAAAAACCTCCTTCAGCACCTTAGCTGGAACAACATCAAAAGGACAACTTGTAGATTTTATGTGTTTTACAACATCAGCGAGAGATGCAAAAGAAATGGGCTCAAACTGTTCGAGCACAGCAAAATGTGCACGAGGAGCAGACAACTCAACATTACAGCTCTGATCAGCGTTCTGTCTGACTGATGAAACCTTATCAATAAAAAACTGAAGAAACTCCTCACAGGTTGTGGTTGTAGCGTCCATCAAAACAGAGGTGTGTGGATTTATAACTGAGTTTATAGTCTGAAATAACACACTGGGACGATGACAACTGCTCGAAATAATATGAGACAGATATTGTGCTTTTGCCTCCTTCACAGCCTTCTGATAGTCAGTTAGACTGTCCCTCAGAAAACCCAGAGACACCTGTAGTTTGTCCTTTTTCCATTTTCTCTCCGCCCGTCTGCAGCGTTGCCTGAGGGCACGGGTCCTGGCATTTAACCAGGGGTCGGATTTTGATTTCCTGGATTTGCAGCGCATCGGTGCAACAGAGTCCAAAATTACTGTGCATGTAGAGTGGAAAGAAGAGAGGATGTTATCTGGGAGTAATGGAGAAACCAGTCCATTCATGGCATAAAACTGAGAGTCCATGAAGGCAGCAGCAAAGTCCCCCGCTGTCGAGGAGGTGACCAAACGGCGGCGAGAGACAGGAACAAGTGGCTTACTAGCAGATGGAGGAGCAATAAATTAAAAAATAACAGGAAAGTGATCTGAAATAGCAATGTCTGATATGTCCTTAAGTGAAACTGAGAGCCCAAAAGAAATAACCAGGTCCAAGGTGTGTCCAAGATTATGTGTTGGTCCATCCACAACTAGTGTTAGACCAAAAGAGTTCAGGAGGCTTTTAAAATCATCAGCCATCTGATTAGAAGGACAACAGATATGAATATTAAAATCACCACAGACCAAAAATTTGTCATATTTTGGGATAAAATCTGCCAGAAACTCAGAAAACTCCTGAATAAAATCCTTATTAAATTTTGGTGGACGGTAAACAACAGCACAGAGCACAGGACAGTCGAACTCCATCACAAACAACTGAAGTTCAAAAGTGGAGTAGACATTAGAAGATAAAAATCAGCATTTAAAACTGTCTTTAAAAACCCTGGCCACACCCCCACCTCGACCAGATGCTCGCGGGGAGCTGAAAAACGAGCAGCTAGGGGGGAGGAGCTCAGAAAAGGCGCTATTTTCACCTGGTTTCAACCATGTCTCCGTTAACAGGAGAAAGTCCAGATCACGACTGGAGAAAAAGTCATTCAAAATGAAAGTCTTACTTGTGAGTGACCTTGTGTTGATGACCGCCACACGGACTGAGCGCACGTCAGTCTGCTGGGAGACACGACTGAGCGGGCGCAGGTTCTCCTGCACGCAGCCACGACTGCAGCTCCTCACAGGATGGCGACGCGGAAGTGGAGACCCGGCACCCCGAACAACCGGCCGGAGCCACCAATAGCGAAAAGTCAGGGAATGCCGCACGTCGTAGCCGTCATATGGTGTGAAGAATTCGGCTATGAATTGTCGTGGAGCATGTTTGCAGGAAACAGCCAGGCACACTCTGAGCCGAACACGGACTCCTCCTCTCTTCCCACGTCCTCTGCGACGCAGACGCGGAGGCAATACGCCAAGTGGCCGGCGTAGAAAGTCTGGTACGGACGCTAAGACAGGCGGCGGGGGCAGCCGCGTCCCTGGCCGTCCGCCCGAGCCAGGAACAGCGAAATTCTCCAGCGAAGCCCGAACGCTGATAAGAGTCTGGCGATCATACACCAGGAGCGGTGACACATTCCATGCAATAAAGTATAAAAACAATAAAAACGACACTAAAAGAAGCGAGTGCCGACGGCAGGCCATATACAACACCGCCATCTTGCCGCAGACAAGATCTATATAAAGTGAATCTTGATCAAGAACCCAGACCCGGATCCGGATCATCTCCAAAATTTAATGGAGTCTTCCTTGGCCTAATATGTATCTGTGGTGCAAATTTCGTGAGAATCCGTGTTGTGGTTTTGACATAACCCTTCAAAACCTATATAAAGTGAAACTTGATCCAGAATCCATATCCAGATCACCTCCAATATTTAAAGGGTTCTTCCATGGCCTAATATTTATCTGTGCTGAAAAATCTTCAAAATCTGTGCAGTAGTTTTGATGTAATCTTGCTAACAGACCGGCAGACAAATAAATAAATTAACATTGACGATTTTATTACATCCTTGGCCGACGTAACTAGCATTCTGCTGGAAGATTATAGACAGGGCTGAGCCAGGTAATAACTGCCATTTTTTCCTGTCAAGGTTTTCTCAAAGGATTACGGTACTTCAGACCATACTAAACAAAATACGATTTTGTGCCATTCTGAAATTTGTCCAGAATCCAAGATGGCCGCGAAAAATCCAGATGACCGCCAAGATACATAAAGTTGGTCCTAAGTGGTAGGAACTTGTCTAAAGATCTGTTTTTTGGCATGATTTGGTGAGTTATGACAAAGGAAATAACAATTAGTGGCTTAAAATTCATAACCAGGCGTTTCCATCGTGCAAATCCAAGATGACCACCAGGCGCGGTCCCCTAAACTTCAAAGTGTCATATCTCCTATTCTAGAAGGACTACGGCCATGCTTCTGGTGTCTATCCACCGGAGTTCGTTGAGAAAACCTTGACAGGAAAAAATGGCAGTTTTTACCTGGCTCAGCCCTGTCTATTACTGATGTCTACCATTGTACCCCAATCAGATAAAGAACACCTCAAAGAAATCATTGAAAGCCAAATATTGCCATGACATTCATCTCCATGATGACTGCTTATAAATGTTTGAGCACAACTGTATGCACATATCAGAAAATGGTTTGAAACATCTTCTTTCACCTTTGTTTCTCTTTTTCTGTCTTTCCATCCATTTACAGAACAGCCCCAATTCCAATGAAGTTAGGACGTTGTGTAAAATGTAAATAAAAACAGAATACAATGATTTGCAAATCCTCTCCACCCTATATTCAATTGAATACACCACAAAGACAAGATATTTAATGTTAAAACTGATAAACTTTATTTTTTGCTGTTGTGCAAATATTGGCTCATTTTGAAATGGATGCCTGCAACACATTTCAAAAAAGCTGGGACAGTGGTATGTTTGCCACTGTGTTACATCAACTTTCCTTCTAATAATACTCAATAAGAATTTAGGAACTGAGGACACAAATTGTTGAAGCTTTGTAGGTGGAATTCTTTTCCATTCTTGCTTGATGTATGACTTCAGTTGTTCAATAGTCAGGGGTCTCCGTTGTCGTATTTTGTACTTCATAATGCGCCACACAGGGGTGGTGGCCAAGAGGTTAATGCGCTTGGTTTCAGTGCAGAAGGTTCCGGGTTCAAATCCCACCCCTGCCACATTTCTCCATGTAATGTGGAGTTGCGTCAGGAAGGGCATCCGTCGTAAAAAACCTATGCCAATTCAATATGCAGATCCACCTTGGATTTGCTGTGGCGACCCCGAGTGCAAACAAGGAAGAAGCCGAAGGGACTTACCTTTTATTTTCAATGGGACAATGGGTCTGGACTGCAGACAGGCCAGTCTAGTACCCGCACTCTTTTACTACGAAGCCACGTTGTTGTAACATGTGCAGAATGTGGCTTGGCATTGTCTTGCTGAAATAAGCAGAGACGTCCCGGAAAAAGACGTTGCTTGGATGGTAGCATGTGTTGCTCCAAAACCTGGATGTACCTTTCAGCTTTGATAGTGTCATCACAGATGTGTAAGTTGCCCATGCCATGGGCACTAACACATCCCCATACCATCACAGATGCAGGCTTTTGAACTTTGCGCTGGTAACAATCTGGATGGTCTTTTTCCTCTTTTGTCCAGATGACACGACGTACATGATTTCCAAAAACAATTTGAAATGTGGACTCATCAGACCACAGCGCACTTTTCCACTTTGCGTCTGTCCATATCAAATGAGCTTAGGCCCAGAAAAGGCGACAGTGTTTCTGGATGTTGTTGATGTATGGCTTTCGCATTGCATGGTAGAGTTTTAACTTGCACTTGTAGGTGTAGTGACGAACTGTGTTAACTGACAATGGTTTTCTGAAGTGTTCCTGAGCCCACGTGGTAAGATCCTTTACACAATGATGTCTGTTTTTAATGCAGTGCCACCTGAGGGATTGAAGGTCATGGGCATTCAATGTTTGTTTTCGACCTTGCCGCTTACGTGTAGAAAGTTCTCCAGAATGTCTGAATCTTCTGATTATTTTATGGACTGTAGATGATGGAATCCCTAAATTCCTTGCAATTAAACATTGAGAAACATTGTTTTTAAACTGTTGGACTATTTTTTCATGCAGTTGTTTACAAAGTGGTGATCCTTGCCCCATCTTTGCTTGTGAATGGCTGAGCCTTGTGAATGGGATGCTCCTTTTATACCCAATCCAGACACTCAACTGTTTCCAATTAAGTGTTCTTTGAGCATTCATCAACTTTCCCAGTCTTTTGTTGCCCCGTCCCGACTTCTTTGAAATGTGTTGCAGGCATCCATTTCAAAATGAGCAAATATTTGCACACAAAAAAGTCTATCAGTTTGAACATTAAATATCTTGTCTTTGTGGTGTATTCAACTGAATATAGGTTGAAGAGGATTTACAAATCATTTTATTCTGTTTTATTTCATTTTACACAACGTCCCAACTTCATTGGAATTGGGGTTATATATCATCACACCGCAGTCACACTTTTAGTTCCAAATGATTTATTGATTTCTCTCTTCATCTGACTTTCTTACACCAGCTGGGAGTTGCTCTATAAAGCAGAATTCTGTATGGTCACTGCTGGTGTGCTACTATCATCATCTCCTTTAATATCCGGCGGTGTGCACGCCGGATAAAAAGATGAATATAAGAATATCATTTTCAACATCTACATGTGTTAAACAACATAGACCAGAAGAAGGTTTGCATCAGACAACTGAAAGTGTCAGCAAGCAGAAATACTGGAACATGACAGCCAGGTGTGTTTTGTGAGCCAAATGTGTCAGGTGAAATTACAAAGTTTAAAAATTAAAAGCTCTGAAAGACTACTTATAGTTACACACCACAGACTGGACAGGTGGAGAAAACTGATAATAATATTGTAGAAGGCCTCACGGCAGAGTAAATACATATATCCCTTGCCTTTTGTTCTGATTACTGATCTTTGATCTTAGTAACTTTGACCCTAATCAATCATCTTTGATCTTGACCTTTGACTGTGAATGTTTATGTTTGATCCTGATAACTTTGATATGGATTACTGATCTTTGGTCCTGACTGCCAAACATTGATCTTGGTCACAGGCATTGGATCCTGAACTCTGAAGTTTGAATTACACAGACCTTTTATCTCTGATCGTGCCTTTTGTGTTCACTAATCTTTAGCCCTGAATGCTGACCACTGATTCTGTGGTAGGCACAGCTAACCAAAAGGTTAGCTTCGATAACCATTAATCCGCAAACTGAAAAGTTAACTTTTTTAAAGCTAAACCGATAAACCAATAAATTTAGCGGAAGTTACAGCTAAAAGCTAAACCGCTAACTTTTACTATTGACTCCAGTACACTGACAGCTACCGATACAACAACGAGTCAGCGCTTCTATCTCAGATCAGCCTTCTCTCAGCAAAAGGGACCTGGTGACCAGAGAGAAAGGAAGGGGAGTGCAATATATATATATAAATATATTTTCACAGCCATAAAGACTTGCAGATGTATCACAGTAGTCATGCACAGCAAGACAGTTTTGAAAATTTTAAACAAACTAATTCTGGACAAGTTACTGAAATTAATGTCACCTCTATCGTTTTTACAAAGTGTAAAAATCAGGTATATGTTTTAGTTTTAAAGTAATGCACTAATTTTGAAGGTTTTAGCGTTTTACAGACACACATGCCGAAAAGCATTATGAGAAATTAGTTTGCTGTCTTATCGGTATATGTAAAAGAACACACAAGTTACTGGAACGTGTGATTTTTACAAATAAATCTGTATTTGTAAATACGTCATTTTTTTCATGTGTAAAAAAAGGCAATCCATCCATTTTCTTCCGCTTTATCCGGAGTCGGGTCGCGGGGGCAGCAGCTCAAGCAAAGCCGCCCAGACCTCCCGATCCACACACACCTCCCCCAGCTCCTCCGGGGGAACCCCAAGGCGTTCCCAAGCCAGCCGAGAGATGTAATCCCTCCAGCGTGTCCTGGGTCTTCCCCGGGGCCTCCTCCCAGTGGGACATGCCCGGAGCACCTCTCCAGCGAGGCGTCCAGGGGGCATCCGGAAAAGATGCCCGAGCCACTTCAACTGACTCCTCTGGACATGGAGGAGCAGCGGCTCGACTCCGAGCTCCTCCAGAGTGACCGAGCTCCTCAGCCTATCTCTAAGGGAGCGCCCAGCCACCCTGCGGAGGAAACTCATCTCGGCCGCTTGTACTCGCGATCTCGTTCTTTCGGTCATGAGCCAAATCTCATGACCATAGGTGAGGATCGGAACGTAGATCAATCAGTAAATCGAGAGCTTTGCCCCCATACTCAGCTCTCTCTTTACCACGACGGTCCGATACAGCGACCGCATCACTGCAGATGCTGCACCGATCCGTCTATCGATCTCCATCCGTCCCTCACCGTGAACAAGACCCCGAGATACTTAAACTCGTCCACTTGAGGCAAGGACACTCCACTGACCTGAAGAGGGCAAAGCACCTTTTTCCGGTCGAGAACCATGGCCTCGAATTTGGAGGTGCTGATTTTCATCCCGGACACTTCACACTCGGCTGCAAACCGCCCCAGTGCACGCTGAAGGTCCTGATTTGACGAAGCCAACAAAACCACATCATCCGCAAACAGTAGAGATGAGATTCTGTGGTTCCCAAACCAGACCCCCTCTACATCCTGGCTGCGCCTAGAAATTCTGTCCATAAAAATAATGAACAGAACCGGTGACAAAGGGCAGCCCTGGCGGAGGCCAACGTGCACTGGAAACAGGTTTGACTTACTACCGGAAATGCGAACCAAGCTCCTGCTGTGGTCGTACAGGGACCGGATAGCCCTTAGCAAAGGACCCCGTACTCCCGGAGCACTCCCCACAGGGCGCCCCAAGGGACACGGTCGAACGCCTTCTCCAGATCCACAAAACACATGTGGACTGGTTGGGCGAACTCCCATGAACACTCGAGCACCTGTTGGAGCATGTAGAGCTGGTCCAGTGTGCCGCGACCAGGACGAAAACCACACTGCTCCTCCTGAATCTGAAGTTCGACCATCGGTCGAATTCTCCTCTCCAGTACTTTGGAATACACCTTACCAGGGAGGCTGAGGAGTGTGATCCCCCTATAGTTGGAAGACACCCTCCGGTCCCCCTTCTTAAACAGAGGGACCACCACCCCGGTCTGCCAATCCAGAGGCACTGTCCCCGATCGCCACGCGATGTTGCAGAGGCGTGTCAGCCAAGACAGCCCCACAACATCCAGAGACTTAAGGTACTCAGGACGGATTTCATCCACCCCAGGGGCCTTGCCACCGAGGAGCTTTCTAACCACCTCGGTGACTTCGGCCTGGGTAATGGATGAGTCTGCCTCTGAGTCCCCAGTCTCTGCTTCGTCTTCGGAAGATGTGACGATGGGATTGAAAAAAGGCAATCCGAAAACTGAAAATTCTGTTTGTTAAATGATTCAGCACTTTTAGCGAATGTGTGTTGGTATTCACACTGCCTACTACTAGATGGCAGTGTTCATGGTAGTGTTCATAGCCAATTGCCACACATCCTTGATCCTGATGGCTGAACTTTGATTTTGATCCTCATACTTTGATCTTGATTATTGATATTAGGTTCTCTGAACTTTGATCACCATTGCTTTAACCCTGATGATCTGTATGTCCTTTTTTACCTCTGATCTTGACTAATCCAGTTCAATAGTATTTGATGCTTAGTACCAACATTTGGCTCAGATTGCTAATCTTCAATGCTAATCCAGAACTTTGACAGCAATTATGATAATGAAACTTTGATCCAAATTGCTAATCTTTGATCCCAACCATGAAGTTTAATCTTGAAGAACCTGACTTGACAGAGGTGAGAAACAAGTCCTTGATCTGACACCTGAGCAGGACCCACACTAAAATTGAATGGGTTCTTTGTTGGACCATGTCCCACAGCTAGACCAACTTTTATGAAAATCAGTACATTAATTTAACAAACAAACAGATGTAATCTAAAAAAAACCCTAGCCTCATTGGAAAAGATATGACAAATCTACAGTAAGCACAGAATTAGTTTGTACCTTAGAGAAGTAAAAATGTATTTGTGATGCACCACATGAGCATTTGTGGGCTATATCTGGCAACAAACTTCAACATGTGTTTATAAAAAACTTGGTGGATTAGCTTGCTGAAAAGGTGTGTTAGAAGAAAAACAGTGCTTCTCTGGGATGTTGTTGTAGCTGTTCTAGAAGCTGTTAGAACTGATCCCACTGTGCTGTGAACTGCAAACATGAACTCACTGGATGTATCGCTTCAGTTCCTGTCCACTGCACATGGACCAGTGGTAACGATGAAAGGCCGCCTGCACCAGAGGGGCCATAACGCTTCCCATGGCTGTTTCATCTCCGCAGCGGTTGCCTTGGCCATCATGCTCCATGCCCAACCTGCTCCCACACAAACAGACACAATTAAAGAAAAACAAAAAACACAAATATACTAAAGGAGAAAATTTTTTAATGCTATATGTATTTACTACATATATGCTTGAGAAACAGTTTTTATTAATAACAATAATAACTGTCATTGAAACACATTTCTAAATTACAATTTTTTTCCACTATATATATATATATATATAAGAGGTCTGTGAGAAAAGTATCCGACCTTTTTATTTTATGCAAAAAATATATGGATTTGATTCATATGTTTTTACGTCAGCCAAGCTTGAACCTTCGTGCGCATGCGTGAGTTTTTTCACACCTGTCGGTTGCGTCACTCGCCTGTGGGCAGGCTTTGAGTGAGCACTGGTCCACCCCTCTCGTCGTTTTTTCATTGCGAGGAAATGGCGGAATGATTTGGGCTTTGTTCCATCAGAATTTTTTCAGAAACTGTTAGAGACAGGCAGCTGGAAACCATTTGGAAAATTCACATGGCTTTCGGTGAAAATTTTGTGTGCTTCACAGAGATTACGGAGTGTTAGTACCGCTTTAAGGACGGCCCACAATGGCGCGCCATGCTCCGAGCCGCGAATGACAGGCAGAAGCCACCATTTCATTTCTAAACGGATGGCTGTGTCGATCCGGGACCGTCGTGTGCAATTTCTCTGCTTATCACAAGAGCTGGACATCAGCCATTTTCCGGCAGATTTCACTTTTAACAAGAGATTTTGTCATGGAAAGCCGCGCGGAGGCTTCGCGCATCACGACGGATTCGCTGAAGGAGCTAGACAAAGAACACCTCCGTTTTGGAGTGTCAGAGGACAAGTTGGGACATGCCTATCTTGGCTTTCAGTGGCTTACCAGTCGAATGAGTATAAGAGAAATTGTGGAGAGCTGGGCACTCAAAAACGGAGGTGTTCTTTGTCTTGCTCCATCAGCGAATCCGTCGTGACGCGAGAAGCCTCCGCGCGGCTTTCCATGACAAAATCTCTTGTTAAAAGTGAAATCTGTGGAAAATGGCTGATGTCAAGCTCTTGTGATAACCAGAGAAATTGCACACGATGGTCCCGGAGCCATACAGCCATCTGTTTAGAAATTAAATAGTGGTTTCTGCCTGTCGATCGCGGCTTGGAGCGCGGCGCGCTGTGCGCCATTGTGGGCCGTGCTTAAAGCGGTACTAACACTCCGTAATCTCTGTGAAGCACATAAAATTTTCACCGAAAGCAATGTGAATTTTCCGAATGGTTTCCAGCTGCCTGTCTCTAACAGTTTCTGAAAAAATTCTGATGGAACAAAGCCCAAATCATTCCGCCATTTCCTCGCAATGAAAAAACGACGAGGGGGTGGACCAGTGCTCACTCAAAGCCTGCCCACAGGCGAATGACGCAACCGACAGGCGTGAACAAACTCACGAATGCGCACGAAGGTTCAAGCTTGGCTGACATAAAACATATGAATCAAATCCATATATTTTTTGCATAAAATAAAAAGGTCGGATACTTTTCTCACAGACCTTGTATATATATATATATATATATATATATATATATATATATATATATATATTCATACACAGTGGTGGGCACAGTTCCGCTAATCCGCTAACCACTACTTATCAAAGCTAATGTTTTCATTATCGGATCAGCTTTTCAGATAACTCTGAAAACCATCGTCGGATCAATTATCTTACGATAAATTTTGGTCCGATAATTTTTAGGCCGCTAACATATTATTGCAAGCTTAGTGAATAAAGCTTTAACAGTCAATAAAATTTTTAAAGTTGATATCAAAGATTTTAGAGCCTACCTGTTAAATGTTTTATAGTAGACGTACAGTTCCATCTTGACAGAGGAGAGCTGGTTTCAGGAGAAACTGCTCTATCCTCTGCAATCAGAGGAGAGCTGATCACAGAAGAGAACCAAAATGAGAGCAAAATCTAAAAAATAATTTCTCTTGACACCCTACTAACTAGCCAGCAATAACATCCAAGTTATCCAGAGGTATACAGTTTTAACCTATGGTTAAAATTTTAACCAAACTAATTTCGGACAAGTTATTTAAATTACCGTCAAGTTTGAATTTTCAATTTCAATTTATTTTCATTTATAAAGCGCCAAATCACAACAGAGTTGCCTCAAAGCGCTTCACACAGGTGAGGTCTAACCTTACCAACCCCCAGAGCAACAGTGGTAAGGAAAAACTCCCTCTGAGGAAGAAACCTCAAGCAGACCAGACTCAAAGGGGTGACCCTCTGCTTGGGCCATGCTACAAACATAAATTACAGAACAATTCACAGAACAATTCACCGATGAATATACAAGAAATGCTATTGGCGCACAGGACAGGAGGATCGCCAACACAAATACAACTCCCATCTCTGGATGGAGCTGCACCATAAACAGAGAGAAAAAAACAGAATCAGGCATCAGAAAGACAAAAAAATACTGTATAATTTGCCAGCATTAAACAACAAGAAAAACAGAGAAATACTAAGGTGATCGCCGGCCACTAGCCCTAAACTTCACTAAAAGACCCAGAATTTAGGTAAAGTTGAGGCCGCGGCCCGCTCCAATTACTAATAAATGAAGTAAAAGAGTAAAAAGTGTAAAACAAAACTGTACAAGTATGCTAGCCATATGAAAGGGAAAATAAGTGCGTCTTAAGTCTGGACTTGAAAGTCTCCACAGAATCTGACTGTTTTATTGACGCTGGGAGATCATTCCACAGAACAGGGGCATGATAAGTGAAAGCTCTGTGACCCGCAGACGTCTTATTCACCTTAGGGACATAAAGTAGTCCTGCACCTTGAGAACGTAAAGCCCGGGCCGGTACGTATGGTTTAATTGGGTAAGCTAGGTAGGGAGGTGCCAGTCCATGAATAATTTTATAGGTTAGTAGCAGAACCTTAAAATCTGATCTCAATGGGACAGGAAGCCAGTGAAGGGATGCCAAAATGGGTGTAATGTGGTCGACCTTTCTGCTTCGTGTCAAAAGCCTGGCTGTAGCATTTTGAACCAGTTGGAGACCCCTAATGCTAGACTGCGGTAAACCAGAAAATACAACATTGCAGTAGTCCAATCTAGAAGAGATAAATGCATGGATCAGGATCTCGGCATCAGCCATAGACAGGATAGGACGAATCTTCGCTATATTTCGCAGGTGGAAGAAAGCAGTCCTAGTAATATTTCTAATGTGGAGGCCAAAGGACAATGAAGGATCAAAAATTACCCCAAGGTTCCTCACTTTGTCAGTGTGATGTATAACACACGAGCCGAGGCTGAGTGTTAAATGGTCAAATTGATGCCGATGTCTCACTGGACAAAGAACCATCATTTCAGTCTTATCAGAGTTTAAAAATAGGAAGTTTCTAGACATCCAACTTCTCACTGCTGCAAGGCAATCTTCTAAGGATTTTATGTAAATGAGATTACCAGCAGTTATTGGCATGTATAACTGAGTATCATCTGCATAGCAGTGAAAGGTAATCCCAAAACGCTGCAATATGTGCCCAAGAGGTGCTATATAAAGGGAGAAAAGCAGGGGGCCTAAGACAGACCCCTGTGGAACCCCAAATTTCATGTCACTAAGGTTAGAGGTAGTGTTACTGTACAAAATACAGTGAGAACGACTGGTCAAGTATGACGTCAGCCATGCAAGGGCATTCCCAGTAATCCCAAAATGATTTTCCAGCCTATCAAGTAGAATATGATGATCCACTGTATCAAATGCAGCACTGAGATCTAACAGCAACAGAACCGTAGTGGTGTCTGAATCCACTGTAAGCAGAAGATCATTCACCACTTTAGTGAGAGTCGTCTCTGTGGAATGATATTTTCTAAAAGCAGACTGCAGTGGCTCAAAGAGATTATTCTCAGTAAGATAGTGTACAAGCTGCCGTGACACCACTTTTTCCAGAATTTTAGAGAAAAATGATAGATTTGATATCGGCCGATAGTTTGTCAATACACTAGGGTCAAGATTAGGTTTCTTAAGTAATGGTTTAATCACTGCAGATTTGAAACATTTAGGAACAGATCCAGAAGTTAAAGAAAGATTAATAATTTCCAGCACAATCGGCCCAAGAGTGGGCCACAGGTCCTTAAACAGTTTTGTTGGTATAGGATCAAATAAACAGGTTGTGCTTTTTGTTGACATTAAGAGTTTTGTCAGCATGCCTAGTGAGATAATGTCAAATTCTGTAAATCTAGGTAATACCTCAGTAGTGGCGCCCACATCAATAGCAGGGTGTAGTGGCTGGATTAAGGCATGCCAGGATATCAATCAATCAATCAATCAATTTTTTATATAGCGCCAAATCACAACAAACAGCTGCCCCAAGGCGCTCCACACTGCAAGGCAAGGCCATACAATAATTATGTAAAACCCCAATGGTCAAAACGACCCCCTGTGAGCAAGCACTTGACTACAGTGGGAAGGAAAAACTCCCTTTTAACAGGAAGAAACCTCCAGCAGAACCAGGCTCAGGGAGGGGCAGTCTTCTGCTGGGACTGGTTGGGGCTGAGGGAGAGAACCAGGAAAAAGACATGCTGTGGAGGGGAGCAGAGATCGATCACTAATGATTAAATGCAGAGTGGTGCATACAGAGCAAAAAGAGAAAGAAACAGTGCATCATGGGAACCCCCCAGCAGTCTACGTCTATAGCAGCATAACTAAGGGATGGTTCAGGGTCACCTGATCCAGCCCTAACTATAAGCTTTAGCAAAAAGGAAAGTTTTAAGCCTAATCTTAAAAGTAGAGAGGGTGTCTGTCTCCCTGATCTGAATTGGGAGCTGGTTCCACAGGAGAGGAGCCTGAAAGCTGAAGGCTCTGCCTCCCATTCTACTCTTACAAACCCTAGGAACTACAAGTAAGCCTGCAGTCTGAGAGCGAAGCACTCTATTGGGGTGATATGGTACTACGAGGTCCCTAAGATAAGATGGGACCTGATTATTCAAAACCTTATAAGTAAGAAGAAGAATTTTAAATTCTATTCTAGAATTAACAGGAAGCCAATGAAGAGAGGCCAATATGGGTGAGATATGCTCTCTCCTTCTAGTCCCCGTCAGTACTCTAGCTGCAGCATTTTGAATTAACTGAAGGCTTTTTAGGGAACTTTTAGGACAACCAGACCTTTCTGATTTTAGAGATACTGCGTAAATGCAAAAAAGCAGTCCTACATATTTGTTTAATATGCGCTTTGAATGACATATCCTGATCGAAAATGACTCCAAGATTTCTCACAGTATTACTAGAGGTCAGGGTAATGCCATCCAGAGTAAGGATCTGGTTAGACACCATGTTTCTAAGATTTGTGGGGCCAAGTACAATAACTTCAGTTTTACCTGAGTTTAAAAGCAGCAAATTAGAGGTCATCCATGTCTTTATGTCTGTAAGACAATCCTGCAGTTTAGCTAATTGGTGTGTCCCCTCTGGCTTCATGGATAGATAAAGCTAGGTATCATCTGCGTAACAATAAAAATTTAAGCAATACCGTCTAATAATACTGCCTAAGGGAAGCATGTATAAAGTGAATAAAATTGGTCCTAGCACAGAACCTTGTGGAACTCCATAATTAACTTTAGTCTGTGAAGAAGATTCCCCATTTACATGAACAAATTGTAATCTATTAGACAAATATGATTCAAACCACCGCAGCGCAGTGCCTTTAATACCTATGGCATGCTCTAATTGTTATGCGGGTTGAGGAGCGAACCTGCGTCTGATGGAACCCAGCGCTAAAATAACCAGAAAGCGGTTCCAATAACAAAAACAATTTATTTTTTCACCCTCTGGTGCATAATAAAGTGTAGAAACTAAAACAGCATCATTCTGGTGGAGTGAAGGCTGGCACGCTCTCCAGCGCCCAAAGGATCGAAGCCCGGCGCTTCTGGACTCACTGTTACCGCCAAACACCCCCCAGGTGGACACGACAAACTGACTCTCTGCGAAGGATAGAAGAGGTGAGGTAAGTCAGCAGTTACAACCAATATCCTTCAAAAGACACACACCATCAGCAACACATTCAGGTCTGTATTTTAAGCTTTATGCAAATGAGCAGCTTCTCACAACAGATGGAGGATCAGTTGTCCGCACGCCACGGCAGTGAGAAGCGAGCTGCACAATTCTCATCACAATTCAAATATACTGCGTAACAAAATACCAAGTTACTATCAACAATTAGTCAAATAATTAATCACCTCTGATGTGTGCTGACAGCATGTGTCCCTCACCCTTCTTCCTTCAGAGGCACGATGTGTCAAACCCAGGCGCGGTCCTCAGCGTCTCACAAACGAACATCACAAGGTCGAGTTCCTGGCAATTCTGCTTGAATCACACATGGCTTAAATGCAGAACGCCATCTCATTATCTGCTTCAGCTGAAAGTCTTTAAGGCTGCACAAATGCAGAACGCCATCTCATTATCTGCTTCAGCTGAAAGTCTTTAAGGCTGCACGTGAGCACCATCCACAGGTGCTGCACATACTGTTGATGAGGGTGAAGGACTCTTCTGCCAGCACCTTCTCCACAGACAAATCAGTTTTCATACCACCTGGAGAGCAAAGAAAAGAAAAGAACACCAAAATGTCCAGCCACACCCCCCCAACACACAACACTAATCTCTGTAATAAAATTTTATGGTCAACAGTATCAAAAGCAGCACTGAGGTCTAACAGAACAAGCACAGAGATGAGTCCACTGTCCGAGGCCATAAGAAGATCATTTGTAACCTTCACTAATGCTGTTTCTGTACTATGATGAATTCTAAAACCTGACTGAAACTCTTCAAATAGACCATTCCTCTGCAAATGATCAGTTAGTTGTTTTACAACTACCCTTTCAAGAATTTTTGAGAGAAAAGGAAGGTTGGAGATTGGCCTATAATTAGCTAAGATAGCTGGGTCAAGTGATGGCTTTTTAAGTAATGGTTTAATTACTGCCACCTTAAAAGCCTGTGGTACATAGCCAACTAACAAAGATAGATTGATCATATTTAAGATCGAAGCATTAAATAATGGTAGGGCTTCCTTGAGCAGCCTGGTAGGAATGGGGTCTAATAAACATGTTGATGGTTTGGATGAAGTAACTAATGAAAACAACTCAGACAGAACAATCGGAGAGAAAGAGTCCAACCAAACACTGGCATCACTGAAAGCAGCCAAAGACAACGATACGTCTTTGGGATGGTTATGAGTAATTTTTTCTCTAATAGTTAAAATTTTGTTAGCAAAGAAAGTCATGAAGTCATTACTAGTTAAAGTTAATGGAATACTCAGCTCAATAGAGCTCTGACTCTTTGTCAGCCTGGCTACAGTGCTGAAAAGAAACCTGGGGTTGTTCTTATTTTCTTCAATTAGTGATGAGTAGAAAGATGTCCTAGCTTTACGGAGGGCTTTTTTATAGAGCAACAGACTCTTTTTCCAGGCTAAGTGAAGATCTTCTAAATTAGTGAGACGCCATTTCCTCTCCAACTTACGGGTTATCTGCTTTAAGCTACGAGTTTGTGAGTTATACCACGGAGTCAGGCACTTCTCATTTAAAGCTCTCTTTTTCAGAGGAGCTACAGCATCCAAAGTTGTCTTCAATGAGGATGTAAAACTATTGACGAGATACTCTATCTCACTTACAGAGTTTAGGTAGCTACTCTGCACTGTGTTGGTATATGGCATTAGAGAACATAAAGAAGGAATCATATCCTTAAACCTAGTTACAGCGCTTTCTGAAAGACTTCTAGTGTAATGAAACTTATTCCCCACTGCTGGGTAGTCCATCAGAGTAAATGTAAATGTTATTAAGAAATGATCAGACAGAAGGGAGTTTTCAGGGAATACTGTTAAGTCTTCTATTTCCATACCATAAGTCAGAACAAGATCTAAGATATGATTAAAGTGGTGGGTGGACTCATTTACTTTTTGAGCAAAGCCAATAGAGTCTAATAATAGATTAAATGCAGTGTTGAGGCTGTCATTCTCAGCATCTGTGTGGATGTTAAAATCGCCCACTATAATTATCTTATCTGAGCTAAGCACTAAGTCAGACAAAAGGTCTGAAAATTCACAGAGAAACTCACAGTAACGACCAGGTGGACGATAGACAATAACAAATAAAACTGGTTTTTGGGACTTCCAATTTAGATGGACAAGACTAAGAGTCAAGCTTTCAAATGAATTAAAGCTCTGTCTGGGTTTTTGATTAATTAATAAGCTGGAATGGAAGATTGCTGCTAATCCTCTGCCCCGGCCCGTGCTACGAGCATTCTGACAGTTAGTGTGACTCGGGGGTGTTGACTCATTTAAACTAACATATTCATCCTGCTGTAACCAGGTTTCTGTAAGGCAGAATAAATCAATATGTTGATCAATTATTATATCATTTACCAACAGGGACTTAGAAGAGAGAGACCTAATGTTTAATAGACCACATTTAACTGTTTTAGTCTGTGGTGCAGTTGAAGGTGCTATATTATTTTTTCTTTTTGAATTTTTATGTTTAAATAGATTTTTGCTGTTTATTGGTGGTCTGGGAGCAGACACCGTCTCTACGGGGATGGGGTAATGAGGGGATGGCAGGGGGAGAGAAGCTGCAGAGAGGTGTGTAAGACTACAACTCTGCTTCCTGGTCCCAACCCTGGATAGTCACGGTTTGGAGGATTTAAGAAAATTGGCCAGATTTCTAGAAATGAGAGCTGCTCCATCCAAAGTGGGATGGATGCCGTCTCTCCTAACAAGACCAGGTTTTCCCCAGAAATATGTTTAACCTGATGTCTTCTATTTTCTTCTCAAAGTAATCCAGGAAATCTTGTGCTGTAAAAGGAGAGCAAACTACAGGTGGTTGTCCATGCAAAAGTGTTGCCACCATGTCGAACAAGAACTTTGAGTTATGCTTGTTTTTGTTGATCAAATCAGAGTACTAAGTCCGCTTTGTAGCCAGTAATGCATGCTTATAGTCTAAGATAGCATCACGCCACGCAAGGTGAAATACTTCTAATTTTGAACAGCGCCATTTCCATTCCAGACCTTTTGTTTTATGCTTGAGGTCACGCAGATAATCACTGAACCAAGGTGACTGTGATTTGGGGGAGCGTGGTTTTAACACAGGTGGTGCAATCATGTCAAGTGCAGTTTTGAGCACTGAGTTTAAACTATCCACAAGTCTGTCTACTGACTGGATATTTGTTAAATGTGAAGCTAAGACATCAGGCAGTCTAGCTTCGAGATCAGTCTTATTTGAGGAGTTGATGCATCGCCGTAATGATATATAAGGTTGTTGTTCCACTAAACACGGCAGCGAAACTGTAAACTTAATGAGTGATCAGACATCACTGATGTAAGAGGCATGATGTCAATATCTGTGACAGCAATACCACGTGCGAGAACCAGATCCAGGGTATTTCCACTAATGTGCGTCGAATCCCGAATGCATTGCCGAAATCCTAATGCATCCACAATTTCCATAAATGATTTGCAGAGGGGATCAGAAGGCTTATTTACATGAATGTTAAAGTCATCACTGATCAGAATGTTATCTACACTAGTTGGCAAGTTAGAGATGAACGCACCAAATTCATCTAAGAATTCAGAATATGGGCCAGGAGGCCTATATACAGTGACAAATTAATACGATTGATTTTTATTCTTCTGACCTTGGCAGTGTGTAATATTCTGAGCAGAGCGGAGAATCAGATGCTCAAATGAGTGATATTTGTAACCCCCAACAGCTAATAAGCTAAACCTAGATTTATAAATAAGAGCAACACCCCCGCCTTGCTTCGCATCATGAGGGACGTGACTAAATGTATATGCTGGTGGGCAGGCCTCATTTAAGGGGAGGACAGCTGTAGGTTTAAGCCAGGTTTCACACAGCCCAATCACATCTAAGTGATGATCAATAATTAGATCATTGATCAACAATGATTTTGAGGACAGTGATCTTATGTTAATGAGACCCAGTCTAAGGACCTCAGTGGGGTTGACAGTTGAACTGTTTGGGTTTAGGGGTGGTTCCAGAGCAGCATATATAAGATGTCGAGAAGTAGGTTTAGGTTTAAGACATTCCACGCGCATTGTAGGTAGCAGACACGAAATCTTTGCTATTGCTGGAACAACCACTGGGCCATCCTCAATTTCAACATCATCCAATATAGTAATGGGTATTAAGTTTGGAAAGCATATCCCTCTATGATTTTTATGGACATGACTACGGACGGAGGCCACAGTCCCAACTTGTTGAAATTTCCTCCCTGGCAAATAAACTGCACTATCACCATAGTGGATTTTCTGCACTAAATTCCCCGCTAAGCTAATAGATTCCCCATCCACATTTGTCATAAGCCTTGCAGGGTCTCTAATCACCTGCTCCATGGCCTGCTGTAGATTCCTAATGTTACCCTCCCTGTAGAGCTCTATGTTCTCAGACAAGATGGCGGTGCCTTCCCCAGTAGGGTGGAGGCCGTCCGGCATCAGCAAGCCACGGCGGCCCCAGAACGAAGGCCAGTTATCAAAAAAGCTAAAGCCTTGCTGTCTACAAAACTGCACCAGCCATCTATTTAACGATGTCAGCCTGCTAAATGCCTCATCAGTACCCCGGGAGGGGAGGGGACCAGAGACTATTAATCGATGCCGACACATCTTTCTGGCAAGGTCACAAGTCCTCTGTATGTCAATTTTTGTGACCTTTGAGTGCTTCATCCTGATACCATTGGTGCCAACGTCAATAACTATGTGACTATATCTCATGTCATGTTCCTTCGTCTGTCTTCCCTTCTGCAGCGTCAGCACCCTAAGATGAGATGCAATGTTGGGAGCTCTGGCCCCAGGAATACATTTAACATCAGCTGGCATCTGTAACCTGACTTTGCAGGTGATAGAATCCCCTATCACTAAAGTCCGGTGTTTCGGCCTGGAGACAGGAGTGGAAGTCACTTGTGGGCTCAGAGAATTCACATCTGGCAAATCCAAGGGGGAGAACCGATTCCAAGGGGAGAACCGATTTGAAGTTTTATAAAGTGAAAATATCAGCTTTATATTTTAGTTTTAAAGTATTGCACTAGTTTTAAAGGTTTTAGTGTGGACATGGTGTGTGCACAGTGCATTATGGGTACTGTAAAAGTTCATGACAGGAGAAATGCATCTGAGACGCTCTGATCAGGCTCCACATGGACAACAGCATTAAACCCTTTGTATATTGTGCCTAAAACTCTCATGAATATATTCTCTGGGTTTATAGATGTTGTTATTGTGTTTGTTTTATGTAAAAATGCCAGAAGAAGCTCAGGTTGCTTCTCCATTATTTTCAATTGGAATCACTGTGAGCTGCAATTGCTTTCTGTTTGCTCTATAATGTCCTGGTAGTCCATGGGCCAAGCAGGTTTTCGGTACCACTTAAGGTGACTAAATGACACTTAGAATCCAGCCTCAGTGTATCGTGGCCTACACAAAAATGTATGATAGCCATCCCAGGGTGGTAGCTGTAGCCAGGTAGGGGTCAATGAAGAATTACACAAAGGTCAAAATTAAAAATGCTCCAATCACTTTGAAAACTATATCAGATTATTTGTCTGATCATAACAATTCCAAAAAAGTATAGTTTGGACTATCTATGACTGAATGTTCTGATGTTATGGGGTAAAAACAGCAAAAATGGTGACAAAGGTCAATTTCAGGTTGTACAGGGGTCAAAAGTTAAAGTCATTCCAATATCAGTAAAAAAAAAAAAAGCAAATTATTGTTTGGGTTGATAGAGTTCTAATAAGGAATAGTTTGCACCATGTGTCATGCTTAGTTATCACGTTACAGGGTAACATATGTCACCTGTCATAGAATCCAATGGACGTCAACCTTGTTTGACCTTTACTTTGGAGACCAAACATTCAACACAGCCAAAACTATTCCATTTATTAATCCTTTCATTTCAACCAATAATTTGCATAATTGTTTTACTGAAATTGGAGCAACTTTAACTTTTGACCCCTGTACAAACTGAAAATGACCTTTGTCATAACTCCAGAACATTCCATCATAGATAGTCCAAACTATACCTTTTTGGAAGTGTTATGATCAGACAAATGATGTGATATAGGTTTCAACATTGGAGCATTTTTAAAGTTTGACCTCTGTGTAATTATTTGTTGACCCCTACCTGGCTACAGCTACCACCCTGGGATGGCTATCATACATTTTTCTGTAGGCCATGATACACTGAGGCTAGATTCTAAGTGTTGTTTAGTCACCTTCAGTGGTACCAATTAGGTCAAAATTGATGACTGGCTTATGGACTATGGTTATTGTCCTGTACAACACTGCTTGTCGTCTTTGTTCCAGAGTAATATATATAAGATGCATGAAATTCAGTTTGTGTTTATTAAATTCCACGCAGATTAAACGTAGCAGACACAGATTATTTCTTTGGAATATTTGTTTTGGCAGTAATCGCCCTAGATATTGAGATATCATATTCCATAATCCTTTGCATGCTAGAGAGTTGCTGCAGCTGATGAAAAGAAATAAAAATGTACATTTTGGTTCTATAATGTTCATTTACAATTGTCGCCATGTGTTTTCTCTCTGTGCTGTTTAAACCACAGCAACTCTCTGGCGTGCAAAGGATTATGGGTTAGGGTCTGAGCATCTGGGCGCCAGTAGATGGCAGTGTTCTATACATTTTGACCGCAGTTATATCAGACGGTTGTCTAATCACAACTTGACTTTTGGCTTTTGCAAATACCTTTTTTCTTACATATGAAAAAAATGGCATATTTTATAAAAGCACATTTAGGCTCATTTTATCCATTATCCCTTTGGCATCTGTGTGTGTTTGTTACAAAACTTCAGAATTAGTGCATTATTTAAAATTAAATGGTATGTGTTATATTTTAACTTTGTACAAATGACAGAACTGTCATTAATGTAGTTATTCTATCCAGAATAATTTGATAAATAAATCAAAACCATAAATCAAAACTGATTTATTTTCCAAGACCTCTGCCCCACGGCAGAACTGCTGTATGCGGTTAAGGAATAATGACTTTTTTTTGTAACAACCTGGTGGTCAGGCTCCTTTTGCTGCGGTAGAGTAAAATACGTAGTAAACAGGAACTTCCAGCAGGGGGCACAGCGCACAAAGAGAAGTGGTGATTCATTGTTTGGGTTCGTGATCATGGTGTTAAAACTCAATTTTGAAAGTTATCAGTTATCGGTTAGTTGTACCCTCCAATAAATTTTGTTTTTCTTTTATATTTTAGAATTTAAGACCGGCAGTGAGAGATGGATTATTAAAGTGCAGAGACTCCATTGTAATCAGGTATATCATAATAATGTGTATAAGGTGGTGTCACACCATGACAGATTGAGTAAACCGATTAGTAACAGATTTAAATAATTTGTCTGGTGGCAAATATCACTTAATTCGTTGTTCTCCGGTGCATTTGGGGCTCTGACAGACAGATGATATCACATTTCCACTGGCAAGACAAACAGTTGCATTCAGCAGAATGATTTTCCCGCTTTCAATACATATATGCATGCTGGGGGGGGGGGGGGGGGGGGGGGGGTTGCGCGGCATCACCAAGGATGACAGCGACGACAGCAAACAACCTTCTTTCTCTGCAGCACTCTTGCCAAGAGAATCCACCAGGTGCCCTCTGACTTCCAGATGTAAATGTACACACCCGCACTGTGGTTTTCTTCAGTTCAGTTTGACCTTGGCTAAATGAACAGCTGCAGTGCATGCTGCTGCATTGGAAACTGTCCTCTCTCCCCTGCTGAATTCCCACCCCGCGCAGGAGCTTTGGCCAATAAGAAGCCCAGTCTGAAGCATCGGACAACCACAGGACATGAATGATAAAGAAACATGCAACCACTGGGAAAGCTCTCTGTCTTATGTCTTCTCAAAGTTTTGAGCATTCAAAAAACTTTCCAATGAACTCGCTGAGAAGGAACGCATTTAATGAAATAGAAGTACTTGTACAGAACAAAAATGAACACGAATTGATATCAAAAGTTTGTATACATTACTCATACATTTCCTCAATCTGTCATAGTGTGATAGATGTGTAATACTGCAGAAAGAAATTAAGCTGTGGCATCACAAAATTAGATTTTTTAAACACCCATCACAGCCACCATTTCCTGTTTTAATATAAGATTCTCTAAAATGCAAAACTCCTGCTTTAGATTTTAAAAAAAAGTACATTTTTAAAGCAGACCTGTCAGGTCTCACACATTTGATGTGAGACTCAACATGTTGTCACGCTCTCATGCTAATGCATGACATTTTCCTACATTTCACCGCTATGACCTGCAAGACAAGATTCGGCAGAAAATAACTCCTTGAGCATATCTCAATTTGAGAACTCCGCATGACAGTACTGCTGCTGTCAGAGCTGGTCTGACGGTTTTGGTGTCAGAAGGGGTATGACGGTTTTTCAACATCAGCAGAAAATTCTTTCCAAGGAGTTTTCATAGCATCGCTAAAAGTCATTCTTGATTTGTTTGCAACTTCAAAGTCAAATGTACAACAGCCCAGTAACAATAAAAAACTGCACTGATTTTCTTTCCATGTGCTTTAAAGAAGAGATAAGTTGCTAATAAGACAGCTGCAAATCCAACCTGATACACTCTTGTGAAGTAGAAATTCAATATTTTATCCAGGAGACATCATGCAAAATTCAGTGCTCATGATTTAAAATTGAATTGAGATTTAGCCATCAGCTTGTGGTTGCAAAGGTTATAGTCAGAAAGTGATCTTTTGTATCCAATTGTATGTTCAACAACCACTGGCTCATAAATTCTCTTGATCAAATTTCTGAAACTCATGATGCTTTGGCCCATATCTTATCATGTATGAAATACATTCTGCATGATAATTTTCTTCCTGGTTTGCACATTTAAGTGTTAGAGGTTAGCAATTGCCACTAACAACAGTTGACCTTTTCAAAGGCAATGACTGCAGAGGTTTAGAGGTAAGCAAGTCCATTTAAATGAGTTGCTTATTCAAAATCTTACAAATATAATTAACCCGCAAGTGACTGAGAGGGGTCATTGATGACCCAAGGCATATATTTTTGTGCACTATTTTTCTAATTTTAATTGGAAAAAGGTTTCCTACCATGAATTCATCATATCTGTTTGTCCTGCATTTGTTCATACAACTTTGCAAGGATCGGCCGACCCTTGTGGCAAGAATAATTCAAACTTGTGTGGGTTCACGTATTACCCTGGGAAGAGCTACGAGATTTTTGACAATATGGCATTATGACATTATGTAATTTGCCAACTCTGATCATTATATTTTACTGGTTTGCAAGGGGGCAGCACAGTGGTTTAGTGGTTCGCATTGTTGCCTCACAGCGAGAAGGTTGTGGGTTCAATTCCTGCCTGTGGCCTTTCTGTGTGGAGTTTGTATGTTCTCCCTGTGTTTGCGTAGGTTTCCTCCCACATCCAAAGACATGCAGGTTAGGTGGATTGGAATCTTTAAAAATTGTCTGTAGATGTGCGAGTGGGTGTGAATGTGTTTGTTTGTCTGTTTGTGGCCCTGTGACAGACTGGCGTCCTGTCTTGGGTGTACCCTGCCTCTATGAGTGCTAGGATAGGCTCCAGCCCCCTGCGACCCTTAATTGGACTAAGCAATTGAAGATGAGTGTGTGTGTGTGTGTGTGTGTGTTTTGCAAGGGACCATGGCCAACAGACCTAGAATAGCAAGATTTGCAGCTGCACACGCATTGAGACTGATTCTTGATGCCCAGAGTGAGGATGAAAAGAATGATGGACAAACATATTAGACAGTGAAATAAATATGAAGAACCCAAAAACAATCATTTACATAGAAGTATTCTAATATAATTTCGATGGGGTCATAAATAATCCCACTTGGTCATATTAGTTGCTAAAACAGCTTGGTTGCTTGAGGGTTAAAATGAACTAAAGAATAAAGTTAAACAAGGATTGGAAATTACAAACAGTGATGTGGATTAGTGGCTGACTGAAAAATTACAGTCAGGGCCATAAGTAGTTGGACAGTGACACTATATATCAACAGAGTTGAAATTAAACATTCATGATGTGCTTGCACTGGAGACTTTCAGCCTTAATTCAAGAAGTTTAACAAAAATATCACATTTGCCATTTCGGAATTAAAGCCAATTTATACACGTCTCACATTTTCAGAGGCAAGCTATTGGACAAACTAAATATGAGGATTAGCGCTCATATAAAATCACCATTTTTACAACTAGGTGCTAGTTTTCTTTAGGGAAGTCAAGGGATGGATAAGTGAACATGCCACTCACTGAACATGTCTTGGAATTCATCATCTGAATCAATCTTTCAGAAATACAAACATTATGGAACTGTATTGCAAATCTGTCTGTACTAGGCAGTCCTGAAAGACTAGTGAAGGAAGCCACCAAGGCCTCTGGTGCAGGACGCGCAATTAACCTGAAATTTGGTGCGATCCAAAAAATTCTCGCACCAATGAAAAATCAACTGAAAAGGGGCCAAAACTCTCACTGGCACCAGTAGAACATAGGTTTTCATGTATCTCATAATCCCTTGCGCACCAGAGAGTCACTACAGTCACAACATAGAGAATCCACATGATGACAATTGTAAATGAATATTATACTACAAAAATGGGCGGCACAGTGGATTAATGGTTAGTACTGTTGCCTCACAGCGAGAAGGTTGTGGGTTCAATTCCCGTGGCCTTTCTGTGTGGAGTTTGCATGTTCTCCTCGTGTTTGCGTGGGTTTCCTCCGGGTGCTCTGGTTTCCTCCCACATCCAAAGACATGCGAGTTAGGTGGATTGGAATCTTTAAATTGTCCGTAGGTGTGCGTGTGGGTGTGTCTTTGTTTGTCTGTTTGTGGCCCTGCGGCAGACTGGCATCCTGTCCTGGGTGTACCCCGCCTCACGCCCTATGACTGCTGGGATAGGCTTCAGCCCCCCTGCGACCCTTAATTGGACTAGGCGGTAGAAGGTGAAGGTATTATACTACAAAAATGTAATTTTTTTATGCTTTTCATCACGTTAATAAGAGACTGCTGCATGATAACCTGAAAACTTGCTAAAACAATTACAATGACTAATCCGTGTCTGCTATGTTTAATCTGCGTGGAATTTAATAAACGCTAACCGAATTTCAGACATATTATATATATTAGTCTCGAACAAAGAGGACAAACAGTGTTGTAAAGAACAATAATCAAGACGTTAAAGAGCAAACTTCACTTTCCCCCAGAACGATATGATCAGGAAGTGAGCGTAGCTCACAGCAGCTCCCATTGAAAATAACGGAGAGACAGCCAGTGATTCTCGTATGTTTACATAAAACAAACGCAATAACAACGTCTATAAACCCAGAGAATATATTCACAAGAGTTTTAGGCACAATATAAAAATAGTTTTATGTTGCAATGTTAATGGTGTTGTCCGTGTGCAGTGGTTAAAGTGCAGCCCGATCAGAGCGTCTCATTGCAGTTCTCAGTGTTACTGAGATCTCGCAGCACGGCGAACTCTACAAAGTTTTGCGGGATTTGAAACCTGACAAGTGTGGATTTATTTTGACACCGGTTATATCAGACGGTTATCTAATTACAACTTGACTTTTTTTTTTTTTTGAAAATGCCTGTGTTTACAAATAAAAATGGAATATTTTACAAAAGCACATTTATCTGTAAACACCAACACATGACACACCTCACACTAACGTGTTGGTTTACATAATCAACCAACCAACCAATCAGTGTTTAGCGGAGGCACATTTTACCCAGAATCCTTTGCGACCTGTCTGTGTTTGTTACAAAACTTCAGAATTAGTGCATTATTCAACATTAAAAGATATATGTTATATTTTAACTTTGTACAAATGACAGAATTGACATTAATGGAGTTATTCCATCAGTATTCATTTTATTTATACACCAAACCATAACTCAGCACTGCTTTATTTTCCAAGACCTAGGCCTGATGGCCAACGATAAAAGTGCTGACTCATTGTATGGGTCTGTTGTCAATTCAATTCAATTTACTAATTTATATAGCGCCAACTCACGACAAAGTCACCTCAAGGCGCTTCACACAATTCATAACAACACAAATTAATTCACAATCAAAATTAAAAACACAATAAAAAAATAAAACACAGTAGAATAAAAAGAAATTACAAAGCAAACACAAAAACAAATTAAATTAATGATAAGACAGTCTAAAAAAGTGGGTCTTCAGTCTTGATTTAAAAGTCTCCACCATGTCAGACTGCCTAATAACAGCAGGCAGATGATTCCAAATAGTCGGACCATGGTAGGAGAAGGCTCTTTACCCCACAGACTTCGTGTTCATCCTCAGAACACACAGAAGCCCTGCGCCCTGCGAAGACAAGGGCCACGCAGGTACGTAGGGCTTAACCAAGTCCGCCAGGTAGGAAGGTGCCAGTCCGTGAACAATTTTATAAACCAACAATAAAACTTCATTCAAAATTCAAAATTCAAGAGTAGGAAATTACTAGACAACCAACCTCTCATAGATATAAGGCAATCTTCCAAGGCTTTTATATGGGCAAGATTACCAGCAGTTACTGGCATGTACAACTGAGTATCATCAGCATAACAATGAAAGGCAAACCCGTAATGCCGCAGAATATGCCCAAGGGGCGCTATATAAAGTGAGAAAAGCAAGGGGCCTAACACAGACCCCTGTGACACCCCAAATTTCATTTTACCAAGGCCAGAAGTAGTGTTATTATACACAACACAATAGGAACGACTGGACAAGTATGACGTCAGCCAAGGAAGAACACTTCCAGTAATCCCAAAGTAATTTTCCAGCCTATCAAGTAAAACACGATGATTCACAGTATCAAACGCAGCACTAAGATCCAAAAGCACTAAAACCATCGTGGTGTCTAAATCCATTGCACACAGAAAATCAATCACCACTCTGGTAAGCGCTGTCTCTGTGGAGTGATGTTTTCTAACAGCAGACTGAAGTGGCTCAAAAAGATCATTCTCAGTAAGTCTCTCAGTTGTCGCTTTTGATGCTTTCAGAAGCGATCATGGCGTTAAAACTCAAAATCAGTCTGTTAGTAGTTGCAAGTGTACCAGAGGCAATATCTTTATCAAAGATAACTTTTCAGTTATCTGTTCATCTGTTATCAAAGTTAATTTTTTGGTTATCTGTGCCTACCACTGGGACTTGCCCATCTTTTCCACAGTGCGTGCAGATCGTGATCCCAGTTCCAGTGGGAAAAGCAAAGGTGGAGGTCTCATCCTGTACGCTAACAAGCGATGGTGTCATCCAAACCATCTGACAGTTAAAACTATGCAATGCAGCTGTGAGCTGGAGCTGCTAGCTGTTAGCATCAGCCCGTATTATGTACCACGTGAATTCTCTCATGTGATCGCGCTCTGTGTTTACATTCCTCCGAGTGCAGAGGCAGAGGCAGCGTGCGAGTCCATCTACAATGTCACTACGGCGCTTCATTCCCAGTATCCAGATGCATTTTTTTCTCATCTCTGGTGGTTTTAATCACATCACCTTGGATACTACTCTTGCTTCTTTCCACCAATATGTAAGTCATCCCACAAGGAGAAATCGGACAATGGATCTGCTGTATGCAAACATCAATGATGCTTACTCAGATTTCCCCCTCCCTCCTTTGGGGAAATCTGATCATAATGTTGTCCATTTGCAACCCATATACACTGTGAAGAGGCAGACTGTAACAACAAGACAGGTCAGAAGGCGGAGGGAGCACTTAGAGACTGCTTTGTCACCACTGATTGGAGTGTATTGGTGAAGTCGCATGGTGAAGATCTTGAGGGGGCTGTGGGTTGCATGACTGACTATTTGAACTTTTGTGTGGATCAGGTGGTGCCTGTTAAAACAGTTAAGTGCTATGATAATAACAAACTGTGGATTACCGCTGGAGAGGAAGCTGAGGGATAACAACATGAGGGAGGTCTGGAATGGCATGAAAACCATTACTGGCTGTAGCAGCAAGGGTAATGTTGGCTGTATGAACATCCAGAGAGCTGAGGAGCTGAACACCTTTTTTAACCAGTTCAGTTCACCCTTGACCACCTGCTTGCCCCCACAGTCTCCCTCTGGCTCCTCTGATCATCGTTTTCCTGCTCCTCCTTCATGTGCCTCTCTCTCTCTCTCACACACACAAGTGACTGCCACTCCCATCTCAACTCCTCCCTCCATTAGGTGGTTAAGGAGCTGCAACATCTCCATCTTAGGAAGGCCGCAGGTCCAAACCGAGTTAGTCCACAGCTTCTGAGGGCCTGCGCTGTTGAGTTGGGAGACCCTCTACAGCACATTTTCAACCTGAACCTGTGGTTGGGGAGTGTTCCTTCACTGTGGAAAACATCTTGCATTGTCCCAGTCCCAAAGAAGGGTCACCCTCAGGAGCTGAATGACAACACGCCGATCGTGCTTACGTCGCACGTGATGAAAACACTGGAGTGACTGGTCCTTGCAGCTTGTGTGACCTCAGGTGGAACTCGAGGGACTCCTCAGGTCGAATTGGGGGGGGGGGGTGCATTGTGAGGATGTTGTTTTTTTGACTTCTCCAGTGCTTTTTTTTTTGTCACTTAAATTTTTATTAACAAATTATTGGGACAACAGACAAATACAAATTCCAAAACATATAAATTGAACAGTAGGCTGCCTGATGAGTACATCATATTCTTAAAGTCTTGTAAGTGATTCTGTTGTATGTGTAGCTGTTTACTTTTCACTTTTGGAGTAATAAAAAAATGGATGAGATTCTTCCATGCAAATTCTCTCCAGATTCGTGAATTAGTGGATGAGTGATGTATCTTCCACATTTTGTGCCAATCCTCATCTAAAATTCCCACATTAAGTTCTTCCTCCCATTTTATCTTAATATATTCAGTTGAATGGTTGTTGTTGGTATTCAGACCTCAATATAATGATGAAATTATTTTTATGTTACTCCCCTGATATGCTTTAGCTATGATCCGGATGATATCATTCAATTTCCTGGACGGATCCAACTTGATCTCCTTTTTATAACAGTCCCTCACTTGAAAATATCTAAAGAGTTCATGTGAATCTAAGTCAAATTGTCTTCTAAGATTATCAAAACTCACCAGCTCCCCTTTATTTTCTAACAAACCAGGCTGTTATTCCCTTTTCTTTCCATTGTATAAACCTTTGATCATATTTTGCCGGGTTGAAATCGCTATCATATGCTACCCATTTTAATATTTTTACGTCATTCTGGATCTTATATTTTTTTAGTAATTTAAACCACAGATCTAATGTGTGTATTGTGATTGGATCCGTACTATTTTTAAGTTCTTTAAATAAGTGGTTATCACCAACCATATTTTGAATTGGAATCTGGTTTATTTCTTTTTCTATATCTTTCCATTTTGCTCTAAATTCAGACTTGCACTAACAATATATAGGTCTCAGTTGAGCAGCGGTGAAGTATTCCCTCAATTTTGGAAGACCCATTCCCTCTTTTTCTTTAGGTAGCTGGAGAGTTTTATACCTGACTCTAGGTTTTTTGCCTCCCCAAACAAATCTAGAGATCATTCTATCCCACTCTATGAACTGGCTCTGGGGAACATCTATTGGCAGGGATTGGAACACATATAAGAATCTAGGTAATATATTTAGTTTAACTATATCTACTCTTGAATTTAAATCTAATGGTAAGGTGGACCATCTTGTTATATCTTTCTGTATTTCTTGTTTTAAAGTTTTATAATTTGCAGTATATAGCTCAGAAAAGTTTTTCGTAATCATAATACCCAGATATTTGATTGTTTTCAAGTTCCAATTTAATTTATATAATTTCTGGATCGCTCTCGATGGGTGATAGTTGAGTGCTAGAATCTGAGTTTTAGATACATTGATTTTATATCCTGAGAAATGTCCATACTGTTCTATTAGCTTCATCAGATTGGGGAACGCCGTCTCCGGCTGCCCGAGGTAAGCTATGATGTTATCGGCAAAAAGCCCAATTTTATGCTCTACATTCTTAACTGTGATACCTTTAATTTCTTTATTTTGTCAAACTGCTTGAGCCAAAGGTTCTATAAAAATTGCAAAAAGAATCGGTGATAAACAGCATCCCTGTCTGGTTGATCTTTCTAACAGTATTTTATCAATCAAATTTCCATTAATTTTTATTCTAGCTGAGGGTTTTTGATACAGTGTTTTAATCAACTGTATAGATTTATTATGGAAACCAAATTGTTCTAATACTAAATAGAGGAATTTCCAATTAACACAATCGAATGCCTTTTCTGCGTCGATACTAACCAGCACAGAGCTTCGTTTCTCTTTTTGAGCTTGACCCATTACTTGTAGAGTTCTACGAATATTATCAAGTGTTTGACATCCTGATATGGTCCTCGTCTATTAATTCTGCTATAAATGTATTTATTCTTCTGGAGATGATGGATGTATATATTTTATAATCAGTATTTAGTACTGAGATCGGTCTATAACTTTCACATCTATCTTTATCTTTACCTGGTTTTAAAATAATCGAAATAATTGCTTCTGCCCATGTTAGTGGTGTTTTATTTTCTTTAAGAGTCCAGTTAAAAGAAGTTTGGAGTACTGGTACCAACTCTTCCTTAAAGACTTTGTACCTTTCTGCAGGGTAACCGTCACTTCCTGGAGATTTATAATTTTTCAAGGAATTGATCTCTTGAATAAGCTCTTCTTTTGTAATGTCTGCTGTTAGTCTGTCATTTTGACTTAAACCAATTGATGGTAAATCTAATTGTTCTAAAAAGTGTCTTACTTCCTCCTCGTTTGCTGCTGGTGGTTGTGTGTATAATTTTTTATAGAACTCCTTAAATATCCTCTCTATGCCCTTCGGATCGTCTCCAGTGCTTTTAATACAATCCATCCCAGCTTCCCGCAGGATAAACTTAATATCATGTACGCTGGATTTCGGACTATTTGACCAACAGGCCACAGTTTGTTTGTTCCGGGGGCTGTAGGTCCTCCACATTGATCTGCAGCACTGGAGCTCCTCAGGGCACGGTGCTTTCACCCCTTTTCTTCACCCTCTATAATGCTGATTTTCAGCACAACTCAGGTACATGCCACATGCAGAAGTTCTCTGATGAGACTGCAATTATGGCATGAATTAGGGAGGGTGAGGAGGGGGGTACAGAGGCTTGGTGGAGGATTTTGGGAGGTGGTGTCAGCAGAATAAGCTCTTGCTGAACTCCACCAAGACGAAGGAGGTGGTGCTCAATTTCCGACAGAGGCCAACCTCTCTGCAGCCCATCATTACTGATGGATCGGAGGTGGAAGTGGTTTCACCTACACGTACCTGGGGCTACAGCTGGACAGTAGCCTGAGCTGGACAGCCAACATGGACACTGTGTACAAGAAGGGGCAGAGAAGGAAGTATTTTCTTAGAAGGCTGGCTTCTTTTAGTGTCAGTTCAAACCTTCTGTACATGTTTTATCAGTCCATTGTGTCCAGTGTCTTTTTTATGGTGTTGTGTGTTGGGGAGGGGGGCAATTAGCAAGGCAAGCATAGGATGGCCGGAGCTCACCAGAAAGTCAGTCAAACTCCAGACATCGCCACGTCACTACATATCCAGTTCCTGATTGGTCATCGCGGCGCGACAAGATGAAAAAGTTCAGATATTTCAACTTGGGGAGGAGGACCATGCGACGGGACGCAATATTGCGCCACAAACGCGCCAATCACTCAAAATGGCTTCACTCACGTCACTTCATTCACGTCCATCGAGTCGCGCTGTGTGCCTTGGTGCCACAACGCCTCCTTCCATAGGGATTATATCGCAACCCGTCGCTCGCGTCGCGCCCGGTGTGAACGCGGCTTTAACGTTAACTATAGCCTGTTATAGGCTTTGAGCAAGTTTTCATGCTAATGTTAGCCTATTAGCATTATGTTACCATTGCTAACGAGCTAATCTTAGTATGCATTTATGTACAAGTGTAAGTATGTGTATTTTTAAGCACATGATTAGTCCCGTTGCTCGTAATGGAGGCACTCAGCTCCTGCTAATGTCAAATGGGATGTCAGCACCTGAACACTACACTAACGCCAGACTAGCACTATATAAAGACTGCAGCTATGCTAAAACAAGAAACCAGTGCTGCAACACAATGACAGCACTTATGACCAAAGTGCATTAAATATATATTATACAAATAATGAATGTTTATGAGTTCAATGGTACGAATATTTCATGAGGTGAAAGCTGGAACATACCATTCAACGAGGTGAAGCCGAGTTGAATGGTATGTTCCAGCTTTCACCGAATTAAATATTCGTACCATTGAAATAATGTAAAAACATTCATTATTTGTTTTATATAACGGCTAAAATAGATCCTTGTCATTTTATATTTTATTAATTTCTAAAGAACAGAAAAGGGACTTACATTTTGGTGTTCCACTGTGACGTGTAGTCCAGTGATGCTGTGCACTGACTTCGGACTTCCATTAAAAAAAAAAAAAAAAAAGACTTTGTGTAGTTTCTCAGTCCAGCCAAAAATCACATCAGCGTTTTATGTGAGCAGCTCTTCATGCATCCAGACGGCTTTGGATTTTGTGTGTGTAGCAGCGTCAGTTAACTCAATCAATCATGTCACTGTCCTGTGGGCGCACATGCACATGCAACTAGCTCGGTCGAGCTGTGGACCTCCTCAGTGCAGCAAAAAAAACAAAAAAAAGTCACGTCAGAAATGAGTCCAGGTTTTCTTTCTCTTCCTGCTAACAGACAGCACAGTGGATTTGTTTTGTGTGTGTGTGTGTGTATATATCTTACAAGAATTAGCAGTGTCAGTTAGCTCAAATTATGTCTCAGGAGAGTTGTGTCCCCCACGCGCGCCCGCGCACACACACACGCAACCTGGTCGGTGCTTGTGCGTGTGTGAACAACAAAAATAAGACTGTATACGTCCTCAGTGCAGCAAAAAATAAAATAAATCATGTCAGAAATTAGTCCAGCTTTTGTTCTCTCTTCCTGCTAACCTCCAGACAGCACAGTGGATTGGTTTTGTGTGTGAGTGCGTGTGCAAGCACGTGCGGGTGCGCTCGCACGAGCGTGCGTGGGCACACACATACTCGTGCGCGAGCATGGGTGTGCGCGACATCCGCGTGCATGTGAGCGCGTGCACAAGTATGAGCACACGTGCTCGTGCACAAGGACGTGCGCCCATGTGTATGCCTGATCACATGTGTGGGCGTGCACGAGGCCGTGCATGTGAGAGTGCAATGGTACCAAACGTATGGAACCAAATTTGCACTCTAAATGGAACCAAGCCGCACTCTGAATGCAATGCAACACAAATGGGATGAATTAATCCATGTCATGTGACATACAAAGCACCAATCAAATGACAAGAAACCACTCAGCCGTTATATATATATATATATATATATATATATATATATATATAAAACTGCTCTACGGAAAGACTAATAAATCAACAGCATGGCCAGATTTATTGGCTGTGACCATAATAAACTATATTTTATTTATCATACATACTATGACTAAAGAAACCTACAAAACTAATTAGCTAATGTTATTTTGGAGATTTTACACACTGTACTTAATTAATTTAATTTAACAAATTTACCAAAAAAACATATTTCAAGTATTTTCATTTTAGGTAATTTCAGACAGATACTCATGGGACTGCAAGTGGGATCCACAGGGACTGCAAAAATCATTTGATGATTACTATTAATATGATGCAGACAGACTGCTTTTCTTTTCAAGGCAAAAAAGAAAAAAATCTGAAAAAGTAATTAATATGCATCCAGGCTTCACATAACCAGTACATTCCTTCAGTGTCACCTTGTCTGTTTTTTGTTCCTTGATCAAAATAAATTCAGTCTGACTCCTTGGCTGCTCTCACATCCTCTGAGGAGGATGTGGACTTTATTTTTAATTCTACTTTTGCACAGATTGTATGCATGTTCAATCATCACATCATCACGAAGGGAACACTGCGTCATGGAAATGCATAACACTTCGTGTAGCCTGAGGTGCGTAAAGCTGTGAAGACAAAAACACAAAGTCCTGTTTGGAATGAAGTACAAATGAAGGGTTTAAGGATATGATTCCTTCTTTATGTTCTCTAATGCCATATAACAACACAGTGCAGAGTAGCTACCTAAACTCTGTAAGGGAGATAGAGTATCTCGTCAATAGTTTTACATCCTCATTGAAGACAACTTTGGATGCTGTAGCTCCTCTGAAAAAGAGAGCTTTAAATCAGAAGTGTCTGACTCCATGGTATAACTCTCAAACTCGTAGCTTAAAGCAGATAACCCGTAAGTTGGAGAGGAAATGGCGTCTCACTAATTTAGAAGATCTTCACTTAGCCTGGAAAAAGAGTCTGTTGCTCTATAAAAAAGCCCTCCGTAAAGCTAGGACATCTTTCTACTCATCACTAATTGAAGAAAATAAGAACAACCCCAGGTTTCTTTTCAGCACTGTAGCCAGGCTGACAAAGAGTCAGAGCTCTATTGAGCTGAGTATTCCATTATCTTTAACTAGTAATGAGTTCATGACTTTCTTTGCTAACAAAATTTTAACTATTAGAGAAAAAAATTACTCATAACCATCCCAAAGACGTATCGTTATCTTTGGCTGCTTTCAGTGATGCCGGTATTTGGTTAGACTCTTTCTCTCCGATTGTTCTGTCTGAGTTATTTTCATTAGTTACTTCATCCAAACCATCAACATGTTTATTAGACCCCATTCCTACCAGGCTGCTCAAGGAAGCCCTACCATTATTTAATGCTTCGATCTTAAATATGATCAATCTATCTTTGTTAGTTGGCTATGTACCACAGGCTTTTAAGGTGGCAGTAATTAAACCATTACTTAAAAAGCCATCACTTGACCCAGCTATCTTAGCTAATTATAGGCCAATCTCCAACCTTCCTTTTCTCTCAAAAATTCTTGAAAGGGTAGTTGTAAAACAGCTAACTGATCATCTGCAGAGGAATGGTCTATTTGAAGAGTTTCAGTCAGGTTTTAGAATTCATCATAGTACAGAAACAGCATTAGTGAAGGTTACAAATGATCTTCTTATGGCCTCGGACAGTGGACTCATCTCTGTGCTTGTTCTGTTAGACCTCAGTGCTGCTTTTGATACTGTTGACCATAAAATCAGAGTGAGCTGCAAAAAGTTTGTACCTGAGTTTTCAGAGGTGGTGTTTGTAGTTGCCATCTGCCACGCCGGTGTTTGCCAACCCGGACAGTGGGAATACCACCTCAACCGGCAACTTAGCCCCGCGACTGGACAGCAACAACGTCCGAGGCCCAACGTGGTGAATTCACTGAGGCCGCGCGCTGCGTCATTAGAACCGCGCGTCACGAGTGCCGCTTCCCCGAGGCCTCGTGCAGCCACCGCGCATCCATCAGCGCGGAAACACCGAGGCCGCGCGGCACCAGCGAAGTGCAGATCCATCCCGGTGACAAACAACGCAGGCTGTTAACATCGGCGATCGACAAGCTGCTCATAAGCCGACCATGGGGCCTAAGAAGGTTCTGACAGCGGAGGAAGGTGACGATATTAAAAAATCTCTGGACTTTTTATCAGAGGAGATTTCTGTTGTGAAGCAGCAACAGAAATCAATCATGGATCTGGTGGAGGAGGTGAAGGCATTACGGCTCCAGAATGCCGAGAAAGACCGGCATCTGGTGCAGCTGGAAAATAGAGTGGCTGAATTGGAGCAGTACACCAGAATCAACGACGTCATCATCACAGGTCTTCACATCAAACCACGGTCCTACGCACGGGCGGTAACAGATGAGAGCGGAGGGGAGCCCAGTGAACAGGAGGTCAGCTCTGTGGAAAAACAGGTTGCTGATTTCCTCCTATCTAAAGGTATAGAAATGGATTTAAATAACATTGAAGCATGCCACCCTCTGCCCCGGAGAAATGACGGTGATAAACGAACCGTCATCATGAGATTCATCAACAGAAAACACAAAACAGCACTGTTAAAACAAGGAAGAAAACTGAAAGGGACAAACGTATTCATCAATGAACATCTCACCAAACGGAATGCCGACATCGCCAGGAAAGCACGCTTCTTGAAGAAACAGGGAAAAATCCAGCACACATGGACTTCAAACTGTAAAATATTCATCAAACTGAACGGATCACCAGAACAAGCAAAAGTCATGGCAATAAGGAACATCGAGGAGCTGGACAAATATGAACAATAGTGTTTCTTAAAGCGAGGATCTGGACAGATATGACCAATAAGGTATGAGGACACAAACACATCACAACACCATGACACAGACCAGAGGAACCTATTCATCTACTACCTATTCATCTACATCTGGAGACAAGAAGGATATAACTCAAAGGATTGCTGATCATGGAAAAGTAGAACTGAGAACATTTAAATACACAGACCACAATGTACTGGACTTGGAGCACGATATAGACCCGGACAATAATTTCTTCTCAAATATCAATGACAGTTGTTGCTATTATACAGATGAACAGTTTAATCGGATCATTAAAACGGATAACAAATTATCAATAATCCATTTCAACAGCAGAAGTCTATATGCAAACTTTAACAACATTAAAGAATATTTAAGTCAGTTTAAAAAAATATTTAACATAATTGCTATATCAGAAACATGGATCAATGAAGATAAAGGAATGGATTTTGAACTGGATGGATATGAATTTAATTGTGTAAACAGAAAAAATAAGAGTGGAGGAGGAGTGGCTGTGTATGTGGATAAGAACATGGATTATAAAATAGTAGACAATATGACAACTGTGATTGATAACTTATTAGAATGTATAACTATTGAAATATGTGAAGAAAAAAGCAAAAATGTATTAGTCAGCTGTATATATAGAGCACCAGGATCTAGTATTGAAACATTCACTGACTGTATTGGAAAAATGTTCTCAAAAACTAATCAAAAAACTGTGTTCATTTGTGGTGACTTAAATATTGATCTGCTCAATCCAAATAAGCATAAAATAACAGATGAATTTATCAGTATAATGTACAGTATGAGTTTATATCCAAAAATCACCAGGCCAAGCAGAATTACATCCCATAGTGCCACCTTAATTGATAATATATTCAGCAATGATATTGAGAATAACACTGTGAGTGGATTATTAATCAATGACATTAGTGATCATCTACCAGTTTTCATCGTTTATAATAGAAACCATCGGCGGAATCAGCCAGAGGAGAAAATAAAATACAGGCGAGTGCGGACAGAGGAAAACATGAACACATTAAAGAAGGATTTACAGGAGCAAAACTGGGAAAAGGTATACAGTGAAAGTGATGTTGATAGTGCATATGAAACTTTTTTACAAATATTTACATCATTATATGATAAAAATTGTCCAATTAAACAAGACTACAGAAAACAAAAAATCCAAGCTCGACCATGGATGACGAAAGGGTTACGAAATGCATGTAATAAGAAAAATACACTGTATAGAGAATTCATAAAACTAAAGACTAAAGAGGCAGAAAATAGATATAAGAAATACAAAAATAGATTAACTAATATTATACGGGTATGTAGGAAGGAATATTATAGTAACATATTATATAATAACAAAAACAATATTAAAGGAATATGGGATATATTAAATAGCATTATCAAAAATGGTAATAAAAAACAGAGTTACCCTCAGTATTTCATTGATAATAATGTCAAGAAGGAAAATAAGGATGAGGTAGTCAACGGTTTTAATAATTTTTTTGTAAATATTGGACCAAGCTTGGCAGAAAAAATTCCCGATTCCCAACCTGAGGATTGGGATAATAATCTCATAGAAAGAAATCCCTGTTCAATGTTCCTCACAGCAGTGGATGGAAATGAAATTATAGACATTGTGAATAATTGTAAATATAAAACATCTACCGATTTAAATGAAATTGATATGGTGGTGGTAAAACAGGTCATTGAATGGATTGTAGAACCATTAACATACATCTGTAACTTATCATTTCAAACCGGTAAATTTCCCAATCAAATGAAAATAGCTAAGGTTGTGCCGCTGTATAAGACTGGGGATAGACACCACTTCACAAATTATAGACCTGTTTCTTTGCTTCCACAATTTTCCAAATTATTAGAAAAGTTATTCAATAATAGATTAGACAAATTCATAAATAAACATAAATTACTTACTGATAGTCAATATGGATTCAGAGCACATAGTTCAACATCACTTGCATTAATAGAATCAGTTGAGGAGATTACAAACGCCATAGACCACAAATTACATTCAGTTGGAATATTTATAGACCTTAAAAAGGCTTTTGATACAATCAATCATGACATATTAATCAGTAAACTTGAACAGTATGGGATTAGGGGGTTGGTGTTGCACTGGGTGAGAAGCTACTTAAGTAACAGAAAACAGTTTGTGAAGTTGGGGGAATATACATCATCATGCTTGGACAATGCTTGTGGCGTCCCACAGGGGTCAGTATTGGGTCCAAAACTGTTTCTAATTTATATAAATGATATTGTCAATGTTTCCAAAATATTAAAATTAGTATTATTTGCAGATGACACAAGCATTTTTTGTTCAGGGGGGGATTTGCAGGAGTTATTGAGGAGGATCAGTATAGAAATGGGAAAATTGAAAATATGGTTTGACAGAAATAAATTATCATTAAACTTAAGTAAAACAAAATACATGTTATTTGGCTATTGTAATACAGACATACAGGTTCAGTTACAAGTCGAGGGGGTAGATATTGAAAGGGTACATGAAAATAAGTTTCTGGGGGTGATAATAGATGATAAGATAAACTGGAAGACTCATATAAAACATATACAAAGTAAACTGTCAAGAAGCATTTCAGTTCTAAACAAAGCGAAACATATTCTGGACCACAACTCACTCCGCATTCTTTACTGCTCACTGGTTTTACCATATTTACAGTACTGTGCAGAGGTATGGGGTAATACTTATAAAGGTACAACACAATCACTATCAGTAATGCAGAAAAGAGCTATAAGAATTATTCATAATACTGGCTATAGAGATCATACAAATCCACTATTTTTACAATCCAAATTATTAAAATTCACAGACTTGGTTCATTTTCAAACAGTACAAATTGTGTATAAAGCAATAAACAATTTACTTCCAGCAAATATTAAAAATATGTTTTTTAACAGATCAGGGGATTACAGTCTGAGGGGGAAATTTAATTTAAAGCATCAGTGGGCACGAACAACATTAAAAGGTTTCTGTATTTCTGTCTGTGGGGTGAGGATGTGGAACAGATTGGGAGTGGGGCTCAAGCAATGTCCAAGCATGAACCAGTTCAAACAGCGGTACAAAAATATGGTTTTTTCTGGGTATAGGGAGGAGGAAGGGTAATGAGGGTTAGGGTGTTTTTGTTGTTTGCTTCGGCTTGTAAATATATAGTATTTTGTATGTAAGTAGGTATGTGTAGGTGTATATTTATGTTTGTGTATATATACGTGTATATATGTATATGTGTATATATGTGTATGTTGATGTGTATATGTATGTGTGTGTATATATATGTATATATATATATATTGATATTGGTTTAGGTGTGTAGGAATTTATGTGTATATGTGGCAAAGGGTATTACTGGTTGTGGGGAAGAAGGGGTAGGGAAAAATAAGCTGATGCTTCACCCTACCCCTTTTCGGACATGTTGGGTACACAGTAGGAACTTTTTTGTTGTTGTCTTTACTGATCTATCTTGTAATTGTTGTTGTATCAAATGTTCGAAATAAACAGTTTTCATTCATTCATTCATTCAAAATTTTATTACAGAGATTAGAGCATGCCATAGGTATTAAAGGCACTGCGCTGCGGTGGTTTGAATCATATTTGTCTAATAGATTACAATTTGTTCATGTAAATGGGGAATCTTCTTCACAGACTAAAGTTAATTATGGAGTTCCACAAGGTTCTGTGCTAGGACCAATTTTATTCACTTTATATATGCTTCCCTTAGGCAGTATTATTAGACGGTATTGCTTAAATTTTCATTGTTACGCAGATGATACCCAGCTTTATCTATCCATGAAGCCAGAGGACACACACCAATTAGCTAAACTGCAGGATTGTCTTACAGACATAAAGACATGGATGACCTCTAATTTCCTGCTTTTAAACTCAGATAAAACTGAAGTTATTGTACTTGGCCCCACAAATCTTAGAAACATGGTGTCTAACCAGATCCTTACTCTGGATGGCATTACCCTGACCTCTAGTAATACTGTGAGAAATCTTGGAGTCATTTTTGATCAAGATATGTCATTCAAAGCGCATATTAAACAAATATGTAGGACTGCTTTTTTGCATTTACGCAATATCTCTAAAATCAGAAAGGTCTTGTCTCAGAGTGATGCTGAAAAACTAATTCATGCATTTATTTCCTCTAGGCTGGACTATTGTAATTCATTATTATCAGGTTGTCCTAAAAGTTCCCTAAAAAGCCTTCAGTTAATTCAAAATGCTGCAGCTAGAGTGCTGACGGGGACTAGAAGGAGAGAGCATATCTCACCCATATTGGCCTCTCTTCATTGGCTTCCTGTTAATTCTAGAATAGAATTTAAAATTCTTCTTCTTACTTATAAGGTTTTGAATAATCAGGTCCCATCTTATCTTAGGGACCTCGTAGTACCATATCACCCCAATAGAGCGCTTCGCTCTCAGACTGCAGGCTTACTTGTAGTTCCTAGGGTTTGTAAGAGTAGAATGGGAGGCAGAGCCTTCAGCTTTCAGGCTCCTCTCCTGTGGAACCAGCTCCCAATTCAGATCAGGGAGACAGACACCCTCTCTACTTTTAAGATTAGGCTTAAAACTTTCCTTTTTGCTAAAGCTTATAGTTAGGGCTGGATCAGGTGACCCTGAACCATCCCTTAGTTATGCTGCTATAGACGTAGACTGCTGGGGGGTTCCCATGATGCACTGTTTCTTTCTCTTTTTGCTCTGTATGCACCACTCTGCATTTAATCATTAGTGATCGATCTCTGCTCCCCTCCACAGCATGTCTTTTTCCTGGTTCTCTCCCTCAGCCCCAACCAGTCCCAGCAGAAGACTGCCCCTCCCTGAGCCTGGTTCTGCTGGAGGTTTCTTCCTGTTAAAAGGGAGTTTTTCCTTCCCACTGTAGCCAAGTGCTTGCTCACAGGGGGTCGTTTTGACCGTTGGGGTTTTACATCATTATTGTATGGCCTTGCCTTACAATATAAAGCGCCTTGGGGCAACTGTTTGTTGTGATTTGGCGCTATATAAAAAAAAATTGATTGAATTGATTGAAGGGCTTGCTCCTATAGTGCATCAAGAAAGTATTCACAGTGCTTCACTTTTTTCCATTTGTTATGTTACAGCCTTATTTCAAAACATAGTAAATGTATTTTCCCCGCCAAAATTTCTACTCACAACACCCCATAATGACAACATGAAAATGTTTTTTTTTTTGCATATTTATTCAAAATAATAATAATAAAGAAAAACTAAGAAATCACATGTACAGTGCATCTGGAAAGCATTTACAGTGCTTCACTTTTTCCATATTTTGTTGTCACAGCCTTATTCCAATATAAAGTAAATCATTTTTTCCCCTCAAAATTCTACTCACAACACTCCATAAGGACAACATCAAAAAAGTATTATTTTTTTTTATTTTTTGAAAATGTATAAACAGCTAAAAATCTATAAGAAATCCCAAGTACATACAGTTGTGCTTAAAAGTTTACATACCGTGGCAAATTTATTTTTTTTTTTGGACATTTTTCAGAGAACATCAATGATAACACAAAAATTTTGCCAGGGTCTATTTGGAGGAAACCAGGCACCATCCCTACAGTGAAGCATGGTGGTGGCAGTATTAGGGTTGAGCCGGATACTCATTTCAGATGAGTATCTGGTATGGATAAAGCATTTTTGACGAGTATGAGCATGATACGAGTAAAACTCATCAATATCTGTGCTCGTGCTGAAGGAAAACTGTCACTGGCTAACTGACTGTCTTCATGCTGTGCGACTGGCCACTCACACACAGCGCCCACCCCTCCCTACACACACACGTCTCTCTGCAGCCAGACCTGTGGCTTTCTCACACACACACACACACACACGCACGCACGCACGCACGCACGCACACACACACACACACACACACACACACACACACACAGGATCTGTCTCTCTATGCTTGGCTTGATTCTAGCTCATGTTGCTCTCTCAGTGCTCAAATTTTCTTCAGCTCACCTCTTTTTCGGTTTGTATATTTAAAGTTACTTGGTAAACTTGTTTTGTATCAGACACGGTGCATTTGAAAAAAAGAAAAATGGCTGGTGTCGCATCGGTCACTGCCTCCACTCCGGTCCGGTTTTTTATTTGTTTATTTATTTTTTAATCATTTGCTTGCTCTTCATTTGGTTGGGTGATATAAAGTCATTTGGAAAACTTTCCTCCTACTGAACGCGGTGTTTTTGAGAAGAATACAGTGAACAAGGCTGACATATTATTTCCCTGCTTGCCATCACTGGATGTTTGCATGTTCACACAGATCATTAAAAAATAAACAGTCTTACAGACCACTTACACACATAGACACATATAGCTGAACACACAAAGTAGCCTATATTAATACTTTTATTGAATATGGCTGCATGCAGTATCTGACACTTTCTCACTGCAGTTCATAAAAATAAAATTGGTCAGTCACACAGACAGTCTCACACACACATACACAGACACACAAGCACACAGGCAGACAGTCATGCACACACAGACACACAAGCACACAGGCAGACAGTCATGCACACAGACACCTTTATCAATATTGTTTAACTTTGTGTGGGAAAAAAAATGCCAAGAACGTTAGGTCATAAAAATAAATAAATAACTGGAAAAAAAAGTCACAGTTTGATCATAAAATTAAAAAAAAGAAAGTTGTGTTGAGTATGACAACTCTTGTTCATGCATACTTAGTAGTTCATAATTTCCTACTACATTGAATGTCAATTCTGAGGCTGTTCTGTTATTCAAGATGACGAAGAAGAGGAGGAGAACGTTTCCACAAACAGCGGGAGAAAAAGAAAACTAGAAGGGTGGAAATGAGAGTGGGGACTTTAATTGTTGGAAGTATGACTGGTGAAGGGAGAGAGCTGGCTGATATGATGGAGAGGAGAAAGGTAGACATATTGTGTGTGCAAGAGACCAAGTGGAAGGGAAGTAAGAGCAGGAGCATCAACAGTGGGTACAAGTTGTTGTACCATGGTGAGGACAGGAAGAGAAATGGTGTTGGGGTCATTTTAAAAGAAGAGTATGTTAAAAGTGTGTTGGAGGTTAAGCGAGTGTCTGACAGGGAGATGAGTGTGAAGTTGGAAAATGAAGGGGTGATGATGAATGTCATCAGTGCATATGCCCCACAGGTAGGTTGTGACATGAAGGAGAAAGAAGATTTCTGGAGTGTGTTAGATGTGGTGGTGGAGAGTGTGCCCAAGCATGAAAGAGTGGTGATAGGAGCAGACTTCAATGGGCATGTTGCTGAAGGGAACAGAGGTGATGAGGAAGTAATGGGTAGATATGGTATCAAGGATAGGAATGGGGAAGGACAGATGGTAGTCGATTTTGCAAAAAGGATTGAAATGGCTGTGGTGAATACCTACTTTAAGAAAAGGGAGGAGCACAGGGTAACATATAAGAGTGGAGGAATGTGCACACAGGTGGACTACATTCTTTATAGGAGACGCAAGCTAAAAGAAATCACAGACTGTAAGGTGGTGGCAGGAGAGAGTGTCATTAGACAGCACAGGGTGGTTGTTTGTAGAATGACTTTAGAGGTAAAGAAGAAGAAGACAGTGAGAGTTCAACAAAGGATCAGATGGTGGAAGCTGAAGGAGGAAGACTTGTGTGAAATTTAGCGAGCAGGTGAGAGAAGCACTGGTTGGAAGGGAAGAAATTTTGGAAAAGTGGAAAAGTACTGCAAATGTGGTGAGGGAGACAGCTAGGACAGTACTGGGTATGACATCTGGACAGTGGAAGAAAGACAAGAAGACTTGGTGGTGGAATGAAGAGGTCCAGGAAAGCATAAGGAGAAAGAGGTTGGCGAAAAAGTTTTGGGATAGTCAGAGAGATGAAGAAAGTAGACAGGAGTACAAGGAGATGTGGCGTAAGGTGAAAAGAGAAGTGGCAAAAGCGAAGGAAAAGGCATAGTGCAAGCTGTACAAGAAGCTGAATAGTAAGGAAGGAGAAAAGGACTTGTACCGATTGGCCAGACAAAGGGACAGAGCTGGAAAGGATGTGCAGCAGGTTAGGGTGGTAAAAGATGCACATTGTAATGTGCTGACAAGTGAGGAGTGTGTGCTGAGAAGGTGGAGGGAATATTTTGAAGAGCTGATGAATGAAGAAAATGAGCGAGAGAAAAGGCTGGATGATGTGGTGAGAGTAAGTCAGTAAGTACAAGAGATTGGTAAGGAAGAAGTGAGGGCTGCTATGAAGAGGATGAAGAGTGGAAAGGCAGTTGGTCCAGATGACATTCCAGTGGAGTCATGGAAATGTCTAGGAGAGATGGCAGTGGAGTTTCTAACCAGATTGTTTAATAAAATCTTGGAAAGTGAAAGGATGCCTGAGAAGTGGAGACAAAGTGTGCTGGTTCCTATTTTTAAGAACAAGGGTGATTTGCAGAGCAGCAGTAACTAGAGGCATAAAGTTGATCAGCCACAGCATGAAGTTATGGGAAAGAGCAGTAAAAGCTAGGCTTAGAAAACAGGTGAAGATCTGTGAGCAGCAATATGGTTTCATGCCGAGAAAGAGCACTACAGATGCAATGTTTGCTCTGAGAATACTGATGGAGAAGTACAGAGAAGGACAGAAAGAGTTACATTGTGTGTTTGTGGACTTAGAAAAAGCTTATGATAGGGTGCCAATAGAAGAGCTGTGGTATTGTATGAGGAAGTCTGGAGTGGCAGAGAAGTATGTTAGGGTAGTGCAGGACATGTACAAGGAATTAGGAGTAGAGGTGGTGCAAGTATATGAGTTTAAATATTTGGGGTCAACTGATCAAAGTAATGGAGGGTGTGGTAGAGAGGTGAAGAAGAGAGTGCAGGCAGGGTGGAGTGGGTGGAGAAAGGTGGCAGGAGTGATTTGTGACCGAAGAATATCAGCAAGAGTGAAGGGGAAGGTTTACAAGACAGTAGTGAGACCAGCTATGTTGTACAGCTTAGAGACGGTGGCACAAACAAAAAGACAGGGAGGCAGAGCTGAAGGTGGCAGAGCTGAAGATGTTGAGATCTCTTTGGGAGTGACGAAAAGTAGCAGCATCAGTTTGGAGGACGGTTTGGAGACAAAGTCAGAGAGGCAAGATTGAGATGGTTTGGACATGTGCAGAGGAGGGACCCCAGGTATATAGGGAGAAGGATGCTGAGGATGGAGCCACCAGGCAGGAGGAGAAGAGGGAGGCGAAAGAGGAGGTTTATGGATGTGCTGAGGGAGGACATGCAGGTGGTTGGTGTGACAGTGATGAATCAGTTTTACTTCCGGCTGAGTGAACGCTGGCGCGCTTTGGCTGCCGCTGCTCGGTGGATTTTAACGTTTAGAGATAGCACGTCTTCAAACTGGATGCTCAGCGTTATGATCCACATTGCATGGGTCTTCGCGACATTTTACTTCCTCTCTGGCATTCCTCATCAGAATCCTCCTGGCTCGACCATGGCCAGAAGGCTCTTCCTCTCCGAAGCAATCGCTAGCTTCGCGCTAGCTCCACTCAGGATGCCGCTCCAGTACTCCGACTCGACTCTCTGCGGCCTCAACAACCGCTGCCGCCCTCTCTGTGCTGCTTCTCTCCAACAGCTCGGACTGCTCCGCACCTCCCGTCCTCCACATCGTGGCTCTGGTCGTATGTTTTCTTTTCACACTTCATCTGCAAACGCTATACCTTCATTTTGGTCTCACTGCTCGCCCACTTCTGCGTTACGTCATCACAACAAACCACATGTGAAGCGGACCAATCTCCGTTCTCTCGCTCGCTGCTCCCATCACACAGACTCACGCCACTTGAAACTGTCTCTCCTCAATACCCGCTCTCTCACAAACAAGGGCCTCATCCTAAACAAATTCATCACGGACAATAAACTGGATTTCCTCTGTTTAACTGAAACCTAGCACAAACCCCTGGATTACTTTTCCCTAAATATAGTGACACCCCCTGGATTCACTTACATTGAAAACCCCCGTTCTGAAGGGCGGGGCGGAGGCACAGCAGTTATTTTAAACAAGGACATTAAAGTTACTCCCATATCACTCCCAATTTTTCATTCTTTTGACCATATTGCTTTTAAATTTTCTGGTCCCTCACCTCTGGTCACTGTTGTAATTTACCGTCCCCCAAACCCCAACCCCTCTTTTCTCTCAGACCTCACTGACCTCCTGACCCAAATAAGTGCCATCTCATCATCCATCCTTTTGCTTGGTGACTTTAATTTTCATGTCGACAATACCAATTCCAAATCTGCCACTGAATTCCTGGATCTTCTCAACTGCTTCAACATCACTCAACTAGTAAACTTTCCCACTCATTCTCAAGGCCATATCCTGGATCTAGTGTGCTCTACCGGTGTCACAATCCATAACCTTGCAAGCCATAACCTGCACATTTCAGATCACCTTGCCATCACATTTAACATTAATATTTCCCTTACTGTCACCAAAACAAAACGTACAATAGTTTTTCGTAATCTCAAATCCATCAACCCTGCTGCTCTTTCTTCTCTCCTCACAACTAAATTATCCACCTCCCCTCCTCCATCATCTGAAAATCCTTCTGAACTGGTCACCCACTATAATAATACTCTTTCGTCCTGCCTTGAAGAACTTGCCCCAACTAAAACCAAAATAGTCTCCTTCACTCACACTGCCCCCTGGTACACCCCCGAGCTTCATAAAATGAAATCCTGCAAGCGCCAGCTTGAGAGACTGTATAAAAAATCTGGTTTGACTGTTCATCTACAAATGTACAAAGATCACCTGCAACAATACAAAGATGCCCTTAAGTCTTCCCGGTCTAATTACTACTCCAGTCTCATCCACTCTGGTTCCAATAACCCCAAATCTCTATTCTCTACCATTAACGCACTCCTTAAACCCAATAACAACATTTCATCCTTCAATACCACAAATGTAATAGCTTTCAATCCTTTTTTCAGTCCAAAATTGACTCCATTTACAGTTCCCTCAACCTTTCTTCTGTTCCCACTCCCCCTCCAGACCCTCCTGCCCTCAGTCCCAAACATCAGCTTTCAGATTTCAAACAAATCTCCCCTGTTCAGCTTACAAAAATACTATCTGGCATTAAAGCCCCCACTTGCTCCCTGGATCCCATCCCCTCCCCCCTCATTAAAACCTGTCTCCCAATAATTTCTCCACTGATCACAAAGATCATAAACTCCTCACTGTCCTCTGGTTCTGTTCCACAGTCTCTCAAGCTGGCAGCTATCACGCCCATTCTCAAAAACCTGGTCTTGACCCCGATAACTTCATCAATTTTCGGCCTATATCCAACCTTCCCTTTCTGTCTAAAATCCTACAACGGGTCATTGCTGATCAGCTCCAAACCTACCTCAGTTCCGTTAGTCTATTTGAACCTTTCCAGTCCGGCTTCCGTCCAAAACACAGTACTGAAACAGCTCTTCTCAAAGTCACCAATGATCTCCTCCTCTCCTCTGACTCCGGCCATCTCAATATTCTCATTCTCCTGGACCTCACTGCTGCCTTTGACACCATCAGCCACTCCATCCTCCTGTCTCGCCTCAAGACCTCCCTCAACATCACCGGCTTTGCCCTCTCCTGGCTTCAATCATACCTCACAAACCGGCAACAGTTCATCCATGTTAACCGCTGCTCTTCCTCCATAGCCCCCCTATCTCAAGGTGTTCCCCAGGGTTCGGTACTTGGTCCTCTCCTCTTCATCCTCTACATCCTCCCTCTTGGAAGTATCATCTGTCATCATGGTCTCCACTTCCACTGTTATGCTGATGACATACAGCTTTACATTTCCACCACATCCATAAACCCTAACATTCACTCCACCCTCACCCACTGCCTGTCTGAGTTAAAAACTTGGATGCAACACAATTTCTTGAAATGAAACACTAACAAAACAGACATCATCATCATCGGCCCTAAAAACATCACAAAATCAACCCATTTTTCACTCTGTTTTGACAACACTACACTCACTCCATCCCCCCTTGTCCGCAATCTTCTTGACCCCACCCTCTCATTTGACCCACACATTAAACAAATAACCCGAACTGCATTCTTCCACTTGAAAAATATCGCACGTCTCCATTCATCCCTCACTTTCTCCGCTGCTGAAACCCTTATACATGCTTTTATCACATCCAGAATCGACTATTGCAATAGCATCCTCTATGGTTTACCTTCCAAAATACTCAATAAACTACAGTATATACAAAACTCTGCTGCCCATCTCCTCACCCACACCCGCACTCGAGAACACATCACCCCCGTCCTACAAAACCTCCACTGGCTCCCCATCACTCAACGCATTCACTTCAAAATCCTCCTGATCACTTTCAAAGCCCTCCATAACCTGGCCCCCACATATCTCACTGACCTCCTCCACCGCCACACTCCATCACGCTCTCTCCACTCCTCCGACACAAACCTTTTGTCCTTTCCCTGTAGGACCAGGCTCCGAACCTGGGGAGACAGAGCCTTCTCCATTGCTGCCCCTACCCTCTGGAACTCTCTGCCCCAACCACTCTGTGCTTGCCCCGACCTCCCCTCCTTCAAGAAAGAACTCAAAACCCATCTGTTTAAGTTTAATGTATAGTCCCGATTTTTAATGTGTTTTTTCTTAGCGTTTTTATCCTGTTCTTTTGGTTTGTAAAGCGTCTTTGAGTGTCCAGAAAAGTGCTATACAAATAAAATGTATTATTATTATTATTATTATTATTACAGGGTAAGATACAGAGGACAGGGTGAGAAATGATAGAGTTAATGTTTTTCAGTGTCAGGAACTGGGAGACCAGTCAAGACTGAGGGAAAGATCAATGCAGCAATGTACAGAAAACCTGGATGAAAACCTGCTCCAGAGCGCTCTTAACCCTAAGCACACAGCCAAAATATCAAAGGAGTGGCGTCAGGACAACTCTGTGAATTCTACACACAATACCTCATAATGACGATGAAAAGGTTGGGATTTTTTTTTCAAAATTGAAAAGTCCAACAATAAGCAGTTGTGAGAAATGTGGAATAGTTTGAGCGAAACTAATTCACAAGGATCAGTTCTACCGACCTAAACTGAAACAACATGGACTGAACATTTAAAAAAAATTATACAGTTAAATGCAATTAAACCAAAAGCAGAATAATATAAGGGAAAAACTTCAAAATTTAAAATCAATTATTAAGTACAACCAAAACCCACTTGAGGAATTGGCCCAAAAGTTAAAATCACCCTTCTTCTTTTGAATGCTCCCATTAGGGGTCGCCACAGCAGATCAATCGTTTCCATCTCACCCTGTCCTCTGTATCTTCCTCTGTCACATAAATAACCTGCATGTCCTCCCTCAGCACATCCATAAACCTCATCTTCATCCTCCCTCTTCTCCTCCTGCCTGGTGGCTCCATCCTCAGCATCTTTCTCCCTATATATCTTGGGTCCCTCCTGTGCACATGTCCAAACCATGTCAATCTCACCTCTCTGACTTTGTCTCTAAACCATTCCACCTGAGCTGTCCCTCAGATATGTTCATTCCTAATCCTGTCCATTCTTGTCACTCCCAAAGAGAATTGCAACACCTCCAGCTCTGTCTCCTGTCTTTATGATAGTGCCACCGTACAATATAGCTGGTCTCAGTACTGTTTTGCAGACTTCCACTACATTCATGCAGATATTCATCGGTCACAAATCATGACCTCGTATATATAAACTGCAATGTTTCTTTCTATTTTAAGAAATATTTTTTATTTGTCCCAATTAGGAACATTTGCTGTGCAGACAACCTAAATACAGATGTGCTTCAAAAACTTCCATTGATGAGCTGAACACCATGAAGTCCAGTCAGAAGAAAACATCTCTGCTCTTCGAAATAGGAGAAAACTGTCTTCAATAACAACACCAGAGGACAAAGCTGCAGAAGAGACCTTCATCTGGTCCCGGTAAAAACAGCATAACATCACCTGTTTCTAAATAAAAGGCTCTTTAAACAGTAACTATTTTATTATTTTTTTAAAAGCTGTTTGATTTGATATTTTAACAATAAGTGAACGGATCATTAAAAATGTCCATGAAATCAAACCCAAAAGACATTTGCACATGTCGAAACTCTCCCCTTATTATGCCAATTTTAAAACATTCACAATCACTAGTCAAAATTCATATTTTAGAAATGACTCTGTCCTGATCACAACATTAAAGGCAATCACAAATTTTGATGTAGTTACAAGTTGAAATGACTCAATTAAAAAAAAAAATAATCATGAGGTTTATGTCACAGAAATCCTACTTTACAATTACACTGCAGTTATTGTTAAATTATCTCCTGTTGCATTTATAATAAACATTTGTATTTATTTAGTGTCTGTTTTTCTGGATGAAATAACATATGAACAATCTACCAGACTTTAAAAAATGTTCAAATTTCCATGTTGCTTTCTTTGTCTAAAAATAAATGTCCAAGGTTTCAGGTGGTTTTAATTTACAGATGAAGAAAGGTTTCTAAAGAACCTTTTATTTATTTAGCTATTTTAATTACAAGTGTTCTAAACTTTTTTAAAAGTAATCAGAAATTTTGAGGTTAAAAAAACATTTGCAAGGATTTTTCTACAGAAAACTGCTCTATAAATGAGCAGTCCTGTGACACGTTTCTGTGGTTTCTGCCACTAGTCTTCTGTGTCTTGGACAGCGTGAAGCTACGTCACAGATCAGAGCGGCAAAAGTTGGACTGGGTTGACCTTTGACCGCATCAGCCTGTTGACAAGCGGAAATGCACGCTCCCGTCAGAAGCGTCGCTTTAGCTCGGCTTTTGACGTGACGCTTCTGATGCCTCTAAAAACCAACGCGTCTCATTGAAAATAATGCTTTTTAGACCGATTCCTGACGCCTCTGACACTTCTGACAGGTCCGGTGTGAAAGGCCCATAACTCTTCCTGGGGGTCCTGAGGCCAGCTTTCTCAAGCCAACTGGGAAATACAATCCCTGGGGGGCCTCCTCCCAGTTCTACATGCCTGGAAGACCTCCCTAAGTGACATCCTCACCAGATGTACGAACCACCTATTTTCAAAGTGAAGAAGCAGTGGTTCCACTCCAAGTCCCTCGTGGATAGTTGAGCTTCTCACCCTGTCCTAGAGTGTAAACCCAGATACCCAACAGAGGAATCGCATTTCCAGTGTTTGTATCTGCAACCTTTTCTTTTGGTCATCGCCCAAACTTCATGACCACAGGTAAGGACTATGCTTCTATCCTTTGGAGCAAAATATTTGACAGCATAATCAAGTCTGTTGCACTGTATCAAAGTGAGGTAATCATGTCCACTCAGGATGCAGGACTACACAAAGTAGGACAAGCATCCAACTTAAGTCCTACATGCAGAATTCTAGTGATCTATACTGAAAGTCCAACTGAAAACACCCAATAATGCATGTAGGGCAGCATTAGGCCGTTACCCATTGGCTTTACCAATTCAAAAAGAATATTAAAATTATGGATACATCTAAACAACAGTCCCAAAAATATTCTCCAATTTGAGGGACTAAAGAGAGTCCTCTGAGCCAGCTGGTACTGAAGCTGACTAACTCAATAACAAACCTGATAACACCAAGCTCAGTCCAGCTCTGCTTCCCAACCACCAGCTAGCGTTAAATGAATCATCAATCAAGCAAAGGAACATTACTTGGAACACTGGATGAACCAAATGACCACCCAAAATAGAATGAACACCTATATGAACCTAAAAAGAGAATACAAACTAGCAGTATATCTTGTGTCTGTCAGCGATACAAAGCAGAGGCAAAACCTGACCAAGTACAGGCTCAGTGACCACAACCTGGCAATGGAAACAGGTTAGCAGAGAAAAACCTGGCTGTCAAGTGAACAAAGATTATGTGGTCAGTGTCAAGCAGAGGAGGTCGAGACAGAGGAGCGCTTTCTTCTACACTGTGCAAAATCTGAAAAGACAGTCCGACCACAACAAATTGACCACTCTTCTCGAGGAAGAGCCTTCTGCAGCTTTGTCAGTAAAATATCTCTGACAATGTCATGATCTTTGAATTTGAGAAAGAAACAGAGAGAAAGCTAAAGTCCCAATCAGGACTTTGTTAAAAAGAAAATCATTGACTTAATGTAGGATGATATAATTAGTGTCTGATTGAGAGATATGCTTACAATTGAATGTAAACTGTATTCTCACAGCACACTGTCAGCGCACTAAAGGCCAATGAGCTTTAAGCTCTCCTGCATCATTAAACATACAGATCAGAGGAGAGCAAAGCCCAGGGACAAAACTCACACTGTGGTATTATTTGCAAAGACATGATTTCCCTCACTGTAGCATCAGAGGAATAATGTGGAAGACAGAGGATGTGTTCCAAACACCTACATAGGCCAAGAATCAAACACACAAATGGAAGAACTTACACATGTCCGGTCTCGTGGGCCACAACGAAGGCAGAGGAAAAGCCGTCTTCATGGTTGAGAGTGCAGCTCCGCACTGGGTGGCACATTCCCGTCACTGGAGCGTAACCTAACGGCAGCCAGGAAAACAAATGGGTACATTAACTTTATTAAATCTGAAGTGCCAAATTAATTTTACACAACAAAGCAGCGTTAACGATAGAGATTAATTAGAAAATCATTTCTAACACAGCACATGCACAGGAGAAGTGACAAATTAAACTCCCAGGGCAAAAATTCCAAACCCCTAATCTTAATGTGCATTAATCTATTATTAGGCAGCACGCTGCCTTAGTTGTTAGCTGCCTCACAGAAAGAAGATTGCGGGGCTCTTTTCTGTGTGGAGCTTGCATGTTCTCCCCTTGTCTGCGTGGGTTCCCTCTGGGTGCTCTGGCTTCCTCCCATTTCCCAAGGCATGCAGGTTAGGTGAATTAGAAACTTTAAATTGACTGTAGGAGTGCGAGTGAGCGTGAATGTTTTTGTTTGTCTATAGATACCCCTGCGACAAACTGGTGTCCTGTCCAGGATGTACCCCGCCTCAAGCCCTATGACTTCGGGATTATGCTCAGGCCCCCAGTAAAACTTAATTGGAGCAAGCAGGTATAGAAAGTGGATGAATGTATTTATTATTCCCCTCAAGTGACTATTGGGCAATTCTACGGTAACGGAATTACAATCTGAGCTAATCTGTCACAGTTAGATGCCATATGTCCAGATTTTGCTGCTGTTGTAATTCCATTACCATAGAATTGCCCTATCTGTACATGTACTCAGAGGACCTCCACTCTAGGCTCACAATGTCAACTATTTGCATTCTGCATGAAAACTTCGGTCAGCTCCTCTCATCTATCAGTTTCTTTGATCTGACTGTTGAATACAAGGTTATGCTTGTTTTAAATGCTATAATTAATCCAGAGGGTTAGATAACACTAGGGTTGGGTATCAAGAACCGTTTTTTTTCTGGTATGGTTAAGAAATGATTCGATCCACCGATATCAATAGCCTTTTTGATTAACGATTCCCTTATTGGTCCTTCAGAGCGGCTGTTGTTTTTGAGGGTGTTTGTCGGGAAAATGATCATTTCTCTACGTTGACTGCAGACCCTGCAGCGGGTCTGTAATCAACCATTTCTGCAGCGTGACTCCACTTTGAAGTGTGAACCAATGAAGCACTGCTTCGATCCACTGGCTCGTTGTTTCTTTGATTCGCTGCTCCTCAGAAGAGGCAAGTCCGCTTCTTAACCCCTCTCAAAGCCATTAAAATATTGTGAGTCACTGTGTGGATTAAAGTCACTAACTGGGACTCTTGTCTCGTTGCAGTCAAGAAACGAGAATCGCCTCCGTTCCGTTGGCACAGCTCCAAATGCTGTGCCGCTCTGTGCCAAGCCAGAGTCCGGTTGGAATTAATAACTTCAAAGTGAATCACCGCTTTAAATAAAATGACACCTCTTTCCAAATGCTGTAATACAGACAATAAACTACCATCAACTAAAACATAATTTTTCCTCCCAAAATAAGACATCCTGCATTCTTTATGAATTACATCCTGATGTGCAGCACAGCTGGCTGCAAGAGCTCAGCTCAGATGTATGGAAAGACATTCATACCAATAATGTCTGAAAGGAAATGCTTTAGACAAAAACTAAAGATTTTGTTTATTTCTATTTATGTGCAGAGATCAAGGATCCACCATGTAGAGTTTATTTTGTCCAGAGTTTAAGGATCCAGTGACCAATTTCACATTTATTTACTTTAAGACTCAATAAAATGTTGCTGGCATAGAAAACCTGTAAAGCCTACTTTTAGTACACAGAAAATTCACAAGAGGTATCGATAAGGGGAATCGATAATGGTATCGATATCGATGGAATCTTATCAATACCCATCCCTAGATAGCACATACTGTGCCTCTGCCAGCACCCAGGAGTCCTCTCTTGATCTGTGCATAACTGATTTTAATTATTGATGGGGCGCAGTTCTGCCAAATTATTAATATTCATTAAAAGTGATCTTGTTAGTCAGGTTAGATTTGGAAACATGTGCTGGTACTTGACTACCAGTGCTGTTGTAAAGGCTGAGGTTTTGACCCCTCAAGGCCAATGAAGAGGCAGAGACATAAATAATTACCAAAAAAGAAGAAGGAATAAAGAAAACGCATCATACAAACACAGAGACTCACACAAAAAGAGACAATGTGGACTTTTTTGTCCCAAAACATGGTATATTGTGAAAGTAGCTTCAAGAACATTAATTGTTTCTAGGAAAAGCAGTATTCTGTATTGCACAGGTTATTTATGTACCTAAATTATATTTGAAATGCGGACAAAGATGACTGGTTAACTTCCTATGAGATCGCATTTTCAGGCATTATATCACATACGTATCACATACATAGCATCTTTTCTAGCAGGAATCTAGTGAACATGTGTTAGAAGACATGACATCCCAATGTGAATCAAGAAGGATGCAAGTAACAATGTTTTAGAAACACAACTACCAGTATTTTAAATATTAGGTTATGAACTGATAATTTAAATTTCATAAACCGAAAGCAGGTTCTTCCTTATGACCGCAGAATGTAAAAAGTAGAAGCCTTTGACCATAACTTGCAAAAATTGTAACTTTTTGTTTCAAACCTAAGTTTCACTACAGATAGTCTGAAAACAGATTTTTGCAAAGTTACAAACTGTATGACACATTTTATAGGTGTTTTTCTGGAATGGTTTGGGAATTGACACCAATGCAGAGAACCACAATGTCCACAAAAACGTGCAAAAGTAGATGACAACTGGCTTGGTTGTAACCAGACAGTAAGTCTGGGCCTGGTTTCATGAAGCAGGCTAATGTTGTTTAGTCAAATAAACTCACTTAGTTGACTAGTTTTTTGATGTTAGTTGTTGCACAAAGCACTTAGTTGGCTCAAGTTTCATGTTACCTGATTAAACTTTTTAGCCTGGTACAGAGGAGACTAATCTTACTTTAGTTGTTAAAACTTCAATATCTTACCTCGAAAAATGGCAGCTACCATGTACCATCACTTCATGGAACATTCAAAAGCACCCCTACATCGTTCGTATTACTTCAAAAGGAGAACTTCCTCTGCTTTTGGCCGAGGTTGCAGCAGACAACTGTCATGATGTGTTTGTGACAGTTCTCACATTAGCCATTGGGCGTCTCTGTTATGCTAAGCAGCGTTGTGTGCACAAAAAAGTTGAAGAAAGTGTGGAAGAAGAAACTGAAGAGTGAAGCTGCTAGGCTAAGTGCTAAGCACGTCGGTCTGCAGTTTGTATGGGTCCATAAATGTTAATAAAGCCAGTTAATGAAACAAAGGCTGGATAGTTCATGACAACAACCAACCCGGAAGTAAACAAAACTGTCGCGCATGGATCTGTCTCTTGGCAATGGCACGTGTGAGGCCATTATGTCTGTGAAAATGGTCGACTAAGGTAAGACAGCTAATCTACAAGTTTAGCCATCGATGTGAAACGGTGATTAGATGGATAATGTTGGGTGACTAACTGTAGTCCACTAAGAAAGTTTAGTAGACTGAAAGATTAGGTTACTTTATGAAACCGGGCCCAGGTATGTAAGCTATCACTTGAACAGTCCTTCTGAGGGAGGCAACAGACGTTTATCAAACCACAGGCGAAGTTCAGAAACAGAGAGTACTCATACCAAGCAATCCAATCAGACTAAAATGGCTGACAAAAATCAGGAACATAGGACAGTGACAAATGTCTGTCGCTGGCATGCTCTGGAAATAAACTCTGGGAAATAAACACTGCTCCATAACGCAAGTGAGCAAGAGGAACCTATACAATCTTGCAATGAGGGAATGCTCCAATCGTGATTACAAAAGGGAGTAAACAATTAAGGGTGGACGTGCAGAGACCTGTGAACCTGGATGACTAGAAATGGGAAATTAAATGAAACAAACACAGAAGAAACATCAAAGTAAATGTGTCAGTGAATATTTACAATAAGGAAGAATAGGCCAGATAACACAAAGAATAATAACACAAAGAGAACAATAATAGAGGCAGAATAACATGGAGAATACGGTCAAAGACAGCATAACGAGGAGAATCACACCAGAAAACAGAACAGTGCAGAGATCAAACCAACACACTAAAATGGGAACCATGACAATATTGTTGAATGAGACATGTTTTCATTGTCATACTTCCATTATGTTTAATTGGAAACTTAAATGAGCTTCACGATGTAATGTTATCACACAGAGCAGCCAAACTGTTTTAAAATTCCATATGCTTTGAAATACATTGAATTTTCCTGAGATGACCAATGCATTGAACCATCAATATCAATGCCTGGACAAAGAAATTGGTTTTAAAGTGGTTCAAAGTACAAGTGATACTCTTTATCTGAGTCTTTGACACAAAGTCATTACAGCATTACCCAAGGTATGTTAATAAATTAGAAAGAGAGAGAAAGACAGAGAGAGTTAGTACATGCATGTCCTTATGACATCTGCACAAAGAAACAGCGATCAAAATTTAAGAGGAAGAGGATTGATCCAGCATGGAAAAACAATCTTTGTTTCTGATTTCAACATTAAATATGATGAAACTACGCTGTGTAAATCCATTACTATTCCTTGCAGTCTTGTCCTTGCACGCAGTTGTATCACTATTGCTACACAGTACTTTAGTGAGTGACAGTGTGGTAGTGGCAGCACTAATAGACTGTGCTAAAATTAGAATCCCATCAACACATATTTTCATTGTACAGTGTTGTTTTGTTACTTTAATATGTCAAATGCTGACACTGCCCTTTACCAGATGAACTACGCACTGTCTCACACACAAAGAACAAGAAATATAGATTTGTTTGCACTACAACATTGCTTGCACCCATATATCTGTACTCTTACTGTTGCCAATTACAGCATTTTCCAGAGCATCAATCACACCTGTCACAAAATGCCTCTTCAAGAAAAATACACACACACACACACACACACACACACACACACACACACACACACACACACACACACACACACACACACACACACACACACACACACACACACACACACACACAGAACAAAAATATAAATGCAACACTTTTGCTTTTGCTCCCATTTTTCATGAGCCGATGTCAAATTTCTAAAACTTTTTTTATATACACAAAGGACCTATAGTTGTGTGCAAAAGGTTGGGCACCCCTGATGATTGTCATTTTATTGATTTGAATACATTTAGCACTAATTATTGGAATATAAAATTGGTTTGGTAAGCTCACTGACCCTTGACCTCCTTTCACAGGTGAATCCAATCATGAGAAAGGGTATTTAAGGTGGCCATTTGCAAATGTTTCCCCTCTTTACATCTCTTCTAATGAGTGGCAACACGGGAGCCTCTAAACACCTCAAATGACCTGAAAACAAAGACTTTTCAACATCATAGTTTAGGGGAAGGATACAAAAAGCTATCTCAAAGATATCAGCTGTCAGTTTCCACTGTGAGGAACATAGTGAGGAAATGGAAGACCACAGACACAGTACTAGTTAAGGCCCGAAGTGGCAGGCCAAGAAAAATCTCAGATAAGCTAAAGCGAAGGATGGTGAGAACAGTCAAAGTCAACCCACAGACCTGCTCCAAAGACCTACGACATGATCTTGCTGTAAATAGTGTCTCTGTGTGTCGTCCAACTATACAGCACACTTTGCACAAGGAGATGCTGTAATGCAGAGAAAGCCTTTTCTGCTTACACGTCACAAACAGAGGCACCTGTAGTATGCTAAAGCACATTTGGACAAGCCAGCTTCCTTTTGGAAAAAAGGTGCTGTGGACTGATGAAACTATGGACATAATAAGGGGCAGTATGATCTGCATCAGACACCCAACGTGCTTTTGGTCTCTGGGGTCCTGTAGAGGTAATTGACTTTCCAAGATGGCGCCTGTGACTGGCGTGGCCGTCGCTCAGCTCCTGTTGTGTTGGTTACTAATGGCCACTTTTACGACATTTGTTATTTTAGCAGCCCGACTAGCAGATGGAGGTGTCTTGGCTTTACGGACTTACGATCGGGACTCTTTGTTTCATATCAAGGAGACAATGGAGAGCCTATTTGCTTCACGAGACAGGTTCAACCAGGCGTTTCCTCCGCCCCTAACTATCGGCTCCGACTCACCTGATTATCCGCTGCTGTTGAGGGCGCCATGTAAGATCTGCAGGAGACTGAGGAAAAAAGGCTTTTTGGATAAGAGGAGAAGAGGCTCGCGGGCTGGTGTCCAGGTGAAGAGAAGGCGTGCAGCGGCGCATTTGGGCGCCAGCACCGGTGGCCGAGGACGGGCTCGCTTCCTCTACCACATTCCTCTCTTTGATGTGTGCGATGGCACATCTGCATCGACACCTGTTCGGTTAGGTACAGGTGTTCTAGACTTTTCTCAGCGCTGGTATCCTGGTGGCGTAGTTCCATCGCTACTGTGCACTTCCGTGTTTACGCCTCTGCCTGCATGGATCAGCTGGAGTCCACGTGACCACTGTCTTCGTCCTATCGCATTGCGAGCCTCAGACAGCGCCTACGTGACGTCGTCCACCTTGCGCCTTGGTTTATTGAACGTGCGTTCAATCGCCAATAAATCATTTTCCCTGAATGATCTTATATCAACGGAAATGTTGGACTTAATGTGCCTTTCGGAGACTTGGCAGAGAGAAGAGGAATTTCTTCATTTAAATGAGCTCTGTGTCCTTGGGAAGCCCCACTCCTGTCGCCGTGGTGGGGGCCTTGCCATCATTTATAAAGAGGATTGTGTGTGTAAAGGGGTACAGTCACGGGACTTTCCCTCCTTTGAATCACAGTTGGTCAAGGTGGATTTCTCAAACCCATTTTTCTGTGTGTTGGTTTACCGCCCCCCAGGCACTGCTACTGCCTTTCTAAAGGATTTTAGTGACTTTTTATCCTCTATTATAACGGTGGAATCTGTTTTAATTCTTGGAGATTTTAACCTTCATGTTGATGACAAGTTATCTTGCTCTGCTATGGAGCTTTTATCGTTGACTGAAGCTTTTAATTTTGTGCAACATGTTTCTGAGCCCACTCACCAAAAGGGTCACATTTTAGATTTAGTTTTTACACTTGGCCTAGACATTTTAAATATGTCTATAAAAGATGTCTACTTGAGCGACCATAGTCTCGTTTCGTTTGACCTGCATTCCAGCTCTGATCAGAAGCCCTTAGAAGTTAAGTCTCGGAGGTGTATCATCACTGCTGAAACTGCAGAAAGATTTTCTTCTATGTTTAATCCTTGTTTGTTCACTGATTGTCTTGATATGGACAATTTTATCCAGTGTTTTAACCAACACTGTGATTCTATTCTTGATCAGTTGGCTCCTGTCAAATACAATGTGTCTTTACAGAAAAATGAGTGCCCTTGGATTAATGAAGAGCTCTTAAGTCTTAAGAGACTGTGTCAAAGGACTGAACGCCTGTGGAAATCCTCTAAACTTGAGGTTCACAGGCTTCATCTCAGGGAGCTGGTTCTATCATATAACAAAATGGCTGAGAGTGCCCGCTCTGTCTACATACGTCAGCTGGTGTCTGTGACTAAGAATCCCAGAGTGTTGTTTGATACAATCAACTCTCTTGTATGTCCTGCTGCTTCAGTTACTCCTGTGTTTTCTGAAGCTGACAGCAATGCTTTTTTGAGTTTTTTCACTGACAAAATCAAGTTGATTAAGGATAAAATTCCACCCTCCCTGTGTGGTACTTCTACTGTTATTGAGCCTGCTCCCAGCATTTGGTCTTCATTTAGGGCTGTGACACTTGCTGATATTTCGGCATTGGTGAGCAAGATGAAACCTTCCTCTTGCTCATTGGACATCCTTCCCTACAGGCTCTTTATTAAAGTATTTGAGGTAATTGGTCCGTGTATTACTAGAATGGTAAATCTTTCTTTGTCCACCGGTGTGTTTCCCAGTGCTTTTAAGCATGCCATAGTGTTGCCTCTACTGAAAAAACCAGGTTTAAATCAAATGGAGCTAAGTAGTTTTAGACCTATTTCTAAGCTCCCATTCCTGTCTAAGATCCTCGAGAGGGTGGTTTCAGACCAACTGACACTCTTCCTGGATCAGAATAACATTCATGACAGGTTTCAGTCCGGTTTTCGTAGACAACACTCTACGGAAACGGCTCTTTTGAAAGTGTCCAGCGACATTATGATGTCTGCTGATGCTGGGAAATCCACCGTGTTGGTTCTTTTGGATTTGTCCTCTGCCTTTGATACTGTTGACCACCAGGTCCTGCTGAATAGACTGAGGGATCATGTCGGACTGTCGGGGTCAGTTCTTCTGTGTTTTTTTTCATATCTGTCTGGGCGCAGCTTTAGCGTTTTTGCTAACCAGATAAGGTCAGAGTCTGCGGACCTGTTATGTGGAGTCCCTCAGGGTTCTGTATTGGGCCCCATTTTGTTTTTATTGTACTTGATCCCTTTAGGTAGGATCATTCAAAGATTTACTGATGTCTCTTACCAGTTATTTGCGGATGACATCCAGCTTTACTGCTCCTTTAAGCCATCTGAGATTAAGAGGATTGATTCCCTCCTCCATTGTTTGGCGGAAATTAAACAATGGCTAACGAATAACTTTCTTCAGCTTAACGCAGACAAAACAGAGACATTGGTTATTGCCCCTGATGCCCATATTCCAGGTATTCAGCAGTACTTGGGAGACCTGGGCCAGTCTGCTAAATCATGTCTTCGAAACCTGGGTGTCATTTTTGACAAAGACATGTTGTTGGTACAGCATTGTAAACAGCTGACGAGGAATTGCTTCTTTCAATTAAGAAATATCTCTAAGCTCAGGAAAATGGTGTCTCGAAATGATTTAGAGCTTATTATTCATGCTTTTGTGTCAACACGTTTAGACTATTGTAACAGTTTGTTTTCATGTCTAAACAAGAAGGAGTTGCGTCGACTGCAGTTGGTACAGAACTCTGCAGCAAGAATTCTGACACAAGCTAACAGAAGGACTCATATTTCCCTAATTTTAAAGGAACTTCATTGGCTGCCAGTGTCCTTCAGGAACAATTTTAAAATTTTGGTTTTAACTTTTAGAGCTCTACATGGCCAGGCGCCTCCCTATATCTGTGACCTCATCCAGCCTTATGCCCCTGCCAGGGCTTTGAGGTCTGTGGACCAAAATCTGTTGATGGTTCCTTGCACCCATTTTGCAACCAGAGGAGAGCGATCCTTCCAGGCTGTTGCTCCCAGGCTTTGGAATGGTCTCCCGCTCTCTCTGCGCTCACTGGACTCTGTCGATACTTTTAAAAGCCAACTTAAGACTTTCTTTTTTACTCAAGCGTTTGCTTAGCTTTTAGGCTGCTCTGTGATCCTATGTTATGTTTTATGTTTTTATGTCTCGGCCATTGTCTGATGTTTTGTGTGGTGTACTCTGCTTTTATGTTGTGAAGCACCTTGTGGCTCTTGTCTGTGAAAGGTGCTATATAAATAAAAATTACTTACTTACTTACTTATGCATGGCTGAAAAAGAACACAGCATTGCAAGAAAAACACCTGCTACCTACAGTAAAATTTGAAGGTGGTTCCATCATGTTGTGTGGCCAGTGCAGGTACTGGGGATCTTGTTAAAGTTGAGGGTCACATGGATCAATATCAATATCAGCAGATTCTTGAGAACAATGTTCATGAATCAGTGACAAAGTTCAAGTTGCGCCGGGGCTGGATCTTTTAAGAAGACAACAACCCTAAACACTGCTCAAAATCTACTAAGGCATTCATGCAGAGGAACAAGTACAACATTCTGGAATGGCCATCTCAGTCCCCAGACCTGAATATTACTGAAAATCTGTCGTGTGATTTTAAGTGGGCTGTCCATGCTCAGAAACCAACAAACCTGAGATGTTTTGTAAAGAAGAATGGTCCAAAATACCTTCAGCCAGAATCCAGACTCTCATTGGAAGCTATAGGAAGTGTTTAGAGGCTGTTATTTCTGCAAAAGGAGGATCTACTAAATATTGATGTATTTTTTCTGTTGGGGTGCCCAAATTTATTCACCTGCCTAATTTTGTTTAAAGAATTATTGCACACTTTCTGTAAATCCTAGAAACTTAATTTCACTTCTCAAATATCACTGTGTTTGTCTGCTATATGATATATTTAACTGAAATTGCTGATCCAAACAACCAATGATTTATAAAGGAATATCATCAGGGGTGCCCAAACGTTTGCATACAAATGTATTTCTCTCAAATATTGTTCACAAATCTGTCTAAATCTGTTATTTATTTGAAAGTAACCATTGCCACTTTTGGCTTATTACAATTTATCATGGGAAATGAATGTCGACATTAAACAAGGAATGGTATCAGACCGCATCTTACAGCACTGAATCAAATCTTTACGTAACAAAAATTATCGTCCCTAAATCGTACTATAGCCCACGTATCTAGATATGTATCAGATTATCTTCCAAGTGAGAGATGTGCACATGTTCAATTTAGGCTCCATAACAAAAAAAAAACAAACAAACAAAAACCATTAGTTTATCATACCCGCCCACACGCCAAAATCGGCCTGCATCATCTTCTTTTTTTTTTTTTCTTTTTTTTTTGCCAAATTTCATTGACGGTGGTAAAGCAGGTGCAAGAACAGGCACGTTGGCTAGGTAGCGAGTATGCTTTGGCCGAAGACAGCTGAAATTTACAGAACCAAACTTGCTGCTTGTTATTGACAACCACACACACGAGGACGATGCAATTTATTATGATACAGGTTGCCGATAAGGTCAAGAAGCTGAAGCCATGGTACGGGGTGAGTGTTCCCCCTGAGACAACCATGAGTGATATTTACAGCCAGTATGCATGTGGCATGCTCAACAATGGAGACAGCTTGAATGCTAAGTACAATGGTTGCAAGGTGAGATTTTCCTCTTCTGCTTCTTCTTCTCTGTAGTAATGGCAGATTGGTCCGGCCAACCTCCTAGAGGAGGAGTTGGATGACATCGCTATTTTTGTGGATTTGAATCAAATACTACTGCAGAGCTGTGAGACTGGTTTTGTCATAGTTCTATCCATTAATCCATATTACAAGGGGAAGCTTCAATTCCAAACTTCAACATTTGACTGTATTGTTTGTTCTCTGTTTCCAAGAAAAAAAAATCCCCCCTTATCACTTTTTTTCTGATGTCTCTGAAAAAGAGAGCTTTAAATCAGAAGTGCCTGACTCCGTGGTATAACTCACAAACTCGCAGCTTAAAGCAGATAACCCATAAGTTGGAGAGGAATTTAGAAGATCTTCACTTAGCCTGGAAAAAGAGTCTGTTGCTCTATAAAAAAGCCCTTCATAAAGCTAGGACATCTTACTACTCATCACTAATTGAAGAAAATAAGAACAACCCCAGGTTTCTTTTCAGCACTGTAGCCAGGCTGACAAAGAGTCAGAGCTTTATTGAGCCGAGTATTCCTTTAACTTTAACTAGTAATGACTTCATGACTTTCTTTGCTAATAAAATTTTAACTATTAGAGAAAAAATTACTCATAACCATCCCAAAGACGTATCGTTATCTTTGGCTGCTTTCAGTGATGCCGGTATTTGGTTAGACTCTTTCTCTCAGATTGTTCTGTCTGAGTTATTTTCATTAGTTACTTCATCCAAACCATCAACATGTCTATTAAACCCCATTCCTACCAGGCTGCTCAAGGAAGCCCTACCATTATTTAATGCTTCGATCTTAAATATGATCAATCTATCTTTATTAGTTGGCTATGTACCACAGGCTTTTAAGGTGGCAGTAATTAAACCATTACTTAAAAAGCCATCACTTGACCCAGCTATCTTAGCTAATTATAGGCCAATCTCCAACCTTCCTTTTCTCTCAAAAATTCTTGAAAGGGTAGTTGTAAAACAGCTAACTGATCATCTGTAGAGGAATGGTCTATTTGAAGAGTTTCAGTCAGGTTTTAGAATTCATCATAGTACAGAAACAGCATTAGTGAAGGTTACAAATTATCTTCTTATGGCCTCGGACAGTGGACTCATCTCTGTGCTTGTTCTGTTAGACCTCAGTGCTGCTTTTGATACTGTTGACCATAAAATTTTATTACAGAGATTAGTGCATGCCATAGGTATTAAAGGCACTGCGCTGCGGTGGTTTGAATCATATTTATCTAATAGATAATTTATTTTTTACCACCGTTGTCGTGCGTTACCTGTGCTGCTCCACAGCCTGTCTAGTGGATTTTTATTTTATTTTTTACCACTGTTGTCGTGCGTTACCTGTGCTGCTCCACAGCCTGTCTAGTGGATTTTTATTTTATTTTTTACCACTGTTGTCGTGCGTTACCTGTGCTGCTCCACAGCCTGTCTAGAGGATTTTTATTTTGTTTTTTGCCCCCGTTGTCGTGCGTTGCCTGTGCTGCTCCACAGCCTGTCTAGTGGATTTTTATTTTATTTTTTGCCGCCGTTGTCGTGCGTTACCTGTGCTGCTCCACAGCCTGTCTAGTGGATTTTTATTTTATTTTTTACCACTGTTGTCGTGCGTTACCTGTGCTGTTCCACGGCCTGTCTAGTGGATTTTTATTTTATTTTTTTTTATTTATTTATTTTTTTTTTACCACCGTTGTCGTGCGTTACCTGTGCTGCTCCGCAGCCTGTCTAGTGGATTTTTATTTTATTTTTTACCACTGTTGTCGTGCGTTACCTGTGCTGCTCCGCAGCCTGTCTAGTGGATTTTTATTTTATTTTTTACCACTGTTGTCGTGCGTTACCTGTGCTGCTCCACAGCCTGTCTAGTGGATTTTTATTTTATTTTCTACCACTGTTGTCGTGCGTTACCTGTGCTGCTCCACAGCCTGTCTAGTGGATTTTTATTTTATTTTTGCACCGTTGTCGTGCGTTCGCTGTTGCCGTGCGTTACTTGTGCTGCTTCATGGCCTGTCTGGTGCCTTAACTAAAGCACTCCTTCTGCTGAATCACCTCTAAATTATTTACACATTATTCACTTTGCGTGTTTTTAGGAATCCACTAGGTTGCGTAGCTACTAGCTTTTAGCCGATTTAGCATGGCGGCTTCTCCTGTCTCTCCCGCACTTTTCTGCTCTGGTTGTGAAATGTTTAGTTGTTCCTCGGCTTCCTTTAGCAGTAACGGTACTTGTAATAAGTGCAGCTTATTCGTAGCTTTGGAGGCCAGGCTGGGCGAATTGGAGACTCGGCTCCGCACCGTGGAAAATTCTACAGCTAGCCAGGCCCCTGTAGTCGGTGCGGACCAAGGTGGCTTAGCCACCGTTAGTTCCCCCCTGGCGGATCCCGTGCAGTCGGGAAAGCAGGCCGACTAGGTGACTGTGAGGAGGAAGCGTAGCCCTAAACAGAAGCCCCGTGTACACCGTGAACCCGTGCACATCTCTAACCGTTTTTCCCCACTCGACGACACACTCGCCGAGGATCAAACTCTGGTTATTGGCGACTCTGTTTTGAGAAATGTGAAGTTAGCGACACCAGCAACCATTGTCAATTGTCTTCCGGGGGCCAGAGCAGGTGACATTGAAGGAAATTTGAAATTGCTGGCTAAGGCTAAGCGTAAATTTGGTAAGATTGTAATTCACGTCGGCAGTAATGACACTCGGTTACGCCAATCGGAGGTCACTAAAATTAACATTAAATCGGTGTGTAACTTTGCAAAAACAATGTCGGACTCTGTTGTTTTCTCTGGGCCCCTCCCCAATCAGACCGGGAGTGACATGTTTAGCCGCATGTTCTCCTTGAATTGCTGGCTGTCTGAGTGGTGTCCAAAAAATGAGGTGGGCTTCATTGATAATTGGCAAAGCTTCTGGGGAAAACCTGGTCTTGTTAGGAGAGACGGCATCCATCCCACTTTAGATGGAGCAGCTCTCATTTCTAGAAATCTGGCCAATTTTCTTGGATCCTCCAAACTGTGACTGTCTAGCGTTGGGACCAGGAGGCAGAGCTGTGGTCTTATACACCTTTCTGCAGCTTCTCTCCCCCTGCCATCCCCTCATTACCCCATCCCCGTAGAGACGGTGCCTGCTTCCAGACCACCAATAACCAGCAAAAATCTATTTAAGCAAAAAAATTCAAAAAGAAAAAATAATATAGCACCTTCAACTGCACCACAGACTAAAACAGTTAAATGTGGTCTATTAAACATTAGGTCTCTCTCTTCTAAGTCCCTGTTGGTAAATGATATAATAATTGATCAACGTATTGATTTATTCTGCCTAACAGAAACCTGGTTACAGCAGGATGAATATGTTAGTTTAAATGAGTCAACACCCCCGAGTCACACTAACTGTCAGAATGCTCGTAGTACGGGCCGGGGCGGAGGATTAGCAGCAATCTTCCATTCCAGCTTATTAATTAATCAAAAACCTAGACAGAGCTTTAATTCATTTGAAAGCTTGTCTCTTAGTCTTTTCCATCCAAATTGGAAGTCCCAAAAACCAGTTTTATTTGTTATTATCTATCGTCCACCTGGTCGTTACTGTGAGTTTCTCTGTGAATTTTCAGACCTTCTGTCTGACTTAGTGCTTAGCTCAGATAAGATACTTATAGTGGGCGATTTTAACATCCACACAGATGCTGAGAATGACAGCCTCAACACTGCATTTAATCTATTATTAGACTCTATTGGCTTTGCTCAAAAAGTAAATGAGTCCACCCACCACTTTAATCATATCTTAGATCTTGTTTTGACTTATGGTATGGAAATAGAAGACTTAACAGTATTCCCTGAAAACTCCCTTCTGTCTGATCATTTTTTAATAACATTTACATTTACCCTGATGGACTACCCTGCAGTGGGGAATAAGTTTCATTACACTAGAAGTCTTTCAGAAAGCGCTGTAACTAGGTTTAAGGATATGATTCCTTCTTTATGTTCTCTATTGTCATATACCAACACAGAGCAGAGTAGCTACCTAAACTCTGTAAGAGAGTTAGAGTATCTCGTCAATAGTTTTACATCCTCATTGAAGACAACTTTGGATGCTGTAGCTCCTCTGAAAAAGAGAGCTTTAAATCAGAAGTGTCTGACTCCGTGGTATAACTCACAAACTCGTAGCTTAAAGCAGATAACCCGTAAGTTGGAGAGGAAATGGCGTCTCACTAATTTAGAAGATCTTCACTTAGCCTGGAAAAAGAGTTTGTTGCTCTATAAAAAAGCCCTCCGTAAAGCTAGGACATCTTTCTACTCATCACTAATTGAAGAAAATAAGAACAACCTCAGGTTTCTTTTCAGCACTGTAGCCAGGCTGACAAAGAGTCAGAGCTCTATTGAGCTGAGTATTCCATTAACTTTAACTAGTAATGACTTCATGACTTTCTTTGCTAACAAAATTTTGACTATTAGAGAAAAAATTACTCATAACCATCCCAAAGATGTATCGTTATCTTTGGCTGCTTTCAGTGATGCCGGTATTTGGTTAGACTCTTTCTCTCCGATTGTTCTGTCTGAGTTATTTTCATTAGTTACTTCATCCAAACCATCAACATGTTTATTAGACCCCATTCCTGCCAGGCTGCTTAAGGAAGTCCTACCATTATTTAATGCTTCAATCTTAAATATGATCAACTTATCTTTGTTAGTTGGCTATGTACCACAGGCTTTTAAGGTGGCAGTAATTAAACCATTACTTAAAAAGCCATCACTTGACCCAGCTATTTTAGCTAATTATAGGCCAATCTCCAACCTTCCTTTTCTCTCAAAGATTCTTGAGAGGGTAGTTGTAAAACAGCTAACTGATCACCTGCAGAGGAATGGTCTATTTGAAGAGGTTCAGTCAGGTTTTAGAATTCATCATAGTACAGAAACAGCATTAGTGAAGGTTACAAATGATCTTCTTATGGCTTCGGACAGTGGACTTATCTCTGTGCTTGTTCTGTTGGACCTCAGTGCTGCTTTTGATACTGTTGACCATAAAATTTTATTACAGAGATTAGAGCATGTCATAGGTATTAAAGGCACTGCGCTGTGGTGGTTTGAATCATATTTGTCTAATAGATTACAGTTTGTTCATGTAAATGGGGAATCTTCTTCACAGACTAAAGTTAATTATGGAGTTCCACAAGGTTCTGTGCTAGGACCAATTTTATTCACTTTATACATGCTTCCCTTAGGCAGTATTATTAGACGGTATTGCTTAAATTTTCATTGTTACGCAGATGATACCCAGCTTTATCTATCCATGAAGCCAGAGGACACACACCAATTAGCTAAACTGCAGGATTGTCTTACAGACATAAAGACATGGATGACCTCTAATTTCCTGCTTTTAAACTCAGATAAAACTGAAGTTATTGTACTTGGCCCCACAAATCTTAGAAGCATGGTGTCTAACCAGATCTTTACTCTGGATGGCATTTCCCTGACGTCTAGTAATACTGTGAGAAATCTTGGAGTCATTTTTGATCAGGATATGTCATTCAAAGCGCATATTAAACAAATATGTAGGACTGCTTTTTTGCATTTACGCAATATCTCTAAAATCAGAAAGGTCTTGTCTCAGAGTGATGCTGAAAAACTAATTCATGCATTTATTTCCTCTAGGCTGGACTATTGTAATTCTTTATTATCAGGTTGTCCTAAAAGTTCCCTAAAAAGCCTTCAGTTAATTCAAAATGCTGCAGCTAGAGTACTGACGGGGACTAGCAGGAGAGAGCATATCTCACCCGTGTTGGCCTCTCTTCATTGGCTTCCTGTTAATTCTAGAATAGAATTTAAAATTCTTCTTCTTACTTATAAGGTTTTGAATAATCAGGTCCCATCTTATCTTAGGGACCTCGTAGTACCATATCACCCTAATAGAGCGCTTCGCTCTCAGACTGCAGGCTTACTTGTAGTTCCTAGGGTTTGTAAGAGTAGAATGGGAGGCAGAGCCTTCAGCTTTCAGGCTCCTCTCCTGTGGAACCAGCTCCCAATTCAGATCAGGGAGACAGATACCCTCTCTACTTTTAAGATTAGGCTTAAAACTTTCCTTTTAGCTAAGGCTTATAGTTAGGGCTGGATCGGGTGACCCTGGACTATCCCTTGGTTATGCTGCTTTAGACGTAGACTGTGGGGGGGTTCCCATGATGCACTGTTTCTTTCTCTTTTTGCTCTGTATGCATCACTCCGCATTTAATCATTAGTGATCGATCTCTGCCCCCCTCCACAGCATGTCTTTTTCCTGGTTCTTTCCCTCAGCCCCAACCAGTCTCAGCAGAAGACTGCCCCTCCCTGAGCCTGGTTCTGCTGGAGGTTTCTTCCTGTTAAGAGGGAGTTTTTCCTTCCCACTGTTGCCAAGTGCTTGCTCACAGGGGGTCGTTTTGACCGTTGGGGTTTTTCATAATTATTGTATGGCCTTGCCTTACAATATAAAGCGCCTTGGGGCAACTGTTTGTTGTGATTTGGCGCTATATAAAAAAAAAGTTGATTGAAGTTGAAGTTGATAGATTACAATTTGTTCATGTAAATGGGGAATCTTCTTCACAGACTAAGGTTAATTATGGAGTTCAACAAGGTTCTGTGCTAGGACCAATTTTATTCACTTTATACATGCTTCCCTTAGGCAGTATTATTAGACGGCATTGCTTAAATTTTCATTGTTACGCAGATGATACCCAGCTTTATCTATCCATGAAGCCAGAGGACACACACCAATTAGCTAAACTGCAGGATTGTCTTACAGACATAAAGACATGGATGACCTCTAATTTCCTGCTTTTAAATTCAGATAAAACTGAAGTTATTGTACTTGGCCCCACAAATCTTAGAAACATGGTGTCTAACCAGATCCTTACTCTGGATGGCATTACCCTGACCTCTAGTAATACTGTGAGAAATCTTGGAGTCATTTTTGATCAGGATATGTCATTCAAAGCGCATATTAAACAAATATGTAGGACTGCTTTTTTGCATTTACGCAACATCTCTAAAATTAGAAAGGTCTTGTCTCAGAGTGATGCTGAAAAACTAATTCATGCATTTATTTCCTCTAGGCTGGACTATTGTAATTCATTATTATCAGGTTGTCCTAAAAGTTCCCTGAAAAGCCTTCAGTTAATTCAAAATGCTGCAGCTAGAGTACTAACGGGGACTAGAAGGAGAGAGCATATCTCACCCATATTGGCCTCTCTTCATTGGCTTCCTGTTAATTCTATAATAGAATTTAAAATTCTTCTTCTTACTTATAAGGTTTTGAATAATCAGGTCCCATCTTATCTTAGGGACCTCATAGTACCATATCACCCCAATAGAGCGCTTCGCTCTCAGACTGCAGGCTTACTTGTAGTTCCTAGGGTTTGTAAGAGTAGAATGGGAGGCAGAGCCTTCAGCTTTCAGGCTCCTCTCCTGTGGAACCAGCTCCCAATTCAGATCAGGGAGACAGACACCCTCTCTACTTTTAAGATTAGGCTTAAAACTTTCCTTTTTGCTAAAGCTTATAGTTAGGGCTGGATCAGGTGACCCTGAACCATCCCTTAGTTATGCTGCTATAGACTTAGACTGCTGGGGGGTTCCCATGATGCACTGAGTGTTTCTTTCTTTTTTTGCTCTGTATGCACCACTCTGCATTTAATCATTAGTGATTGATCTCTGCTCCCCTCCACAGCATGTCTTTTTCCTGGTTCTCTCCCTCAGCCCCAACCAGTCCCAGCAGAAGACTGCCCCTCCCTGAGCCTGGTTCTGCTGGAGGTTTCTTCCTGTTAAAAGGGAGTTTTTCCTTCCCACTGTCGCCAAGTGCTTGCTCACAGGGGGTCGTTTTGACCGTTGGGGTTTTTACGTAATTATTGTATGGCCTTGCCTTACAATATAAGCGCCTTGGGGCAACTGTTTGTTGTGATTTGGCGCTATATAAATAAAACTGATTGATTGATGTCAGTGATAATTTTTTTATTATTATTATTATTTTTACAAGGCCTTATGGTTTATGGACCACAAATACCACCAGCTTATTTTTTTCTTTTTTTATCTGTGTGAGCTATGAGACACCAATAAGAATTGCAGAGACCACTTTTATGACTTTTAAACAATCTACATCTGAACAAGCTTGATCAGTAGTGTTTAATGTTAAAGGATGAGGAGCCCACAACTTTCCCCAAACTGTGTGTTCTATCTGTGCGGAGTGCTACTGACACAGATATTACACATGCACTTGGACATCCATTTCAAAATAACAATAACAACAATATATATTTTGTATTTTATAATTATTAAGGTGTGTCTCTTTGCAAATAGAAATCAAAGGCAAGGTTTTTAACTTTTATCATGCACTTAAATCCACGTTTAATATTTTTTAGAAATAACGCATAGCTTTGTCGTTACATTAATAATACAAAGCTAAAGAAGCATCCGCACTCGTTATGGAAGAACGATGAGGCAAATAATTTATGGTGTAGCACGTTCCGCCTCAGCGTGCTTCAGAATAAGGTTCTCCGCTGGAAACTCTGAGTCATCCGGGAAAAGCTCATTTGGGGCCTGAAAAAACAAATATCGACAGGCCCTATTAAAAATCTACAAACCAGCCATGTAGTTGGGCTGCTGACCATCGCTGTGACTCCTAAATAATTCAGCCCAAACTAGCATATTGTGGAGTGGTAATGACTGTTCCGCTGAGAAAAGAATTGCAGATTGCTGCATAAGTCTGCTGCTTCTGTGGAGATGTGCTTTTGTTTAACTTTGAAAGACCAGGATTCAGTGAGGACTAATTGGTATACACTTATAATGTGGCAATTTTTCAAACTCACCATGGAGGGCTTTTGTTCTCCACTCAGCAGGATTAGAGAGTGAAAACTAGAGATTTTAGAAATGTTGGTATTTTTCATTCTCACAGTAGCACATTGATATCATCCCTATGGGATGGAAAAAATATAAAGTAATAATATAGAAGAACTTGTCAACAAAATTTTATGGAAATGGATTCATTGTCTAGGATGTATAAAGCTTCTTTATGAACAACATTTTCAGTTTTGTTGTTCACATATATACAGAGGATTTCTGGGGAACATGTTCTAGAGCTGCCAGTATAAACTGACCATGAGTAAAGCATCACTCTCCACAACTTTAGATGACTTTGTCTGAGATTTAGTAAAATGCACCAAAACTTCATCATATTACCTGAATAACAGATGAGTAAGATATAATGTGATAAAAAAGATATCATGTGATGATGTAATGTTTTCTGTGGAAGCAAGATTACTGAGAACCAGCATTTTCACAATGTGCCAGTCTTCAGGAGACAAGTAAACACAGCAGGCATCTGCGCTTTTCCATCTGCAATTCATTCATCTGTGCTCAAAGTGCCTTACAATAATGTCTCAAATTCACCCCGATGTCAGGGGGCTGCCACACAAGGTGCTCACTACACACCGGGAGCAACTGGGGATTAAAAACCTTGCCCAAGGGCCCTTAGTGATTTTCCAGTCAGGCTGGAGGATCTTCTGGTTTCAAGCCCAACGCCTTAACCACTAGACCATCACCTCCCCGGTAAACACAACAACACAACAGGTAAACACATCTTCAACTCTGGGTCATGAAATTTTACCTTTTTAAAAACCCAAATCATCATCATTTTCCAACTGGTATGTTTGATTTAATTCAATTTTCCTGTATTTTAAAAATTAAGTTCTTTACTAAAATTTTCACCTGAAATTTCAATTTCTTGTTTCATGGTATTTGTTAAATAAAAACAAACATGTTTTTCACATATGTTTTACCATGCAACATTTGAATAAACCAGGTGTAGGTTTTTTTTTCTAAACTCAGCCACATGGGGTGTGCAGCCAGTACACTCTGAGTGTTGATCCCAGGCTGGATAAATGAGCCTTGCATTAGGAAGGGCATCTGGCACAAAACAATAGCAATATATGTCATAGCATTATATGTCAAACAGAAACTTCATGTTACTATTCAATCTCATGTTACTGTTTCTCTCAGCAGTTACTCTGAATTTCGTGCACTGAAGTTGGAGCTTCTAAATGGCCAATTTCTCACCATTTCTCACCAGGCTGCTATAGACTACCCTCTGCTCATAGTGAGACTTTATCATCATTGAAAAAAAAGCTTTCGACTTCAATGAGATTCTTCTCACAGGAGATCTGATTGGTCATCTTCTGTTTCTGATAGTTTTAAATCGATGTGTGATTCTTTTAACTTAACACAAATAGTTAATGGGTCAACATGCCCAAAACTTAAATGTCCAGAGAAATCTTTTCTTCTTGATTCATTTTTAATTAAGTCTCTTTATAAATATTCAGATATTGGTATTTTTGCAAATGATTTGAGCGATCATTATGTTATAGCCACTGTCAAACGAACTATGCTCCCAATATCAAGGCCACATACGAGGGCTGTCAATAAAGTATAGGTCATTTTTATTTTTTTCAAAAACTATATGGATTTCATTCATATGTTTTTACGTCAGACATGCTTGAACCCTCGTGCGCATGCGTGAGTTTTTCCACGCCTGTCAGTGACGTCATTCGCCTGTGAGCACTCCTTGTGGGAGGAGTCGTCCAGCCCCTTGTTGGAATTCCTTTGTCTGAGAAGTTGCTAAGAGACTGGCGCTTTGTTTGATCAAAATTTTTTCTAAACCTGTGAGACACATCGAAGTGGACACGGTTCGAAAAATTAAGCTGGTTTTCGGTGAAAATTTTAACGGCTGATGAGAGATTTTGAGGTGATACTGTCGCTTTAAGGACTTCCCACGGTGCGAGACGTCGTGCAGCGCTCCCAGGTGCCGTCGTCAGCCTGTTTCATGCTGAAACCTCCACATTTCAGGCTCTATTGATCCAGGACGTCGTGAGAGAACAGAGAAGTTTCAGAAGAAGTCGGTTTCAGCATTTTATCCGGATATTCCACTGTTAAAGGAGATTTTTTTAATGAAAGACGTGCGGACGTGTCCGGCACGGTGCGGCGGCACAGGAAAAATCCTTTCATCCGGCCCACCACTTGATATTAATTTATAGTGAAATCCGGCCTGCTGTCAGGACTGAGAAAGAAATTTCCGATTTCCGAGGTGACCCTGAATGCAGCATATTTACCGCATGAACCCAAACAAGCCAAAAAAAACAAACATTCGGCACACTGGCAGCGCCCTCACGACGTAAATCAAAATGTCTCTTTCAAAGGCTAAAAGAAAAGTTGATGTCGAACACAGAGTGTTTCAGGAGAAGTGGGAAAATTTGTTTTTTTGATGTTATGGAAAGCCCAGATCTCTGAGAAAAAAAACTCTTCCACTTCCCAGCATGCAGCTCTCTTGTGGAGGAGGGCAAAGCATTCAGTGGTGAAAAATATGTTGCTGCCATTGAGACGTTACAGCAGGAATTTGACCAGTGGTTTGCAGACTTTAACACAGTGCCACATTCCAAATGTTTGCTGATCCCTTCTCCTTTGATGTGCAGAATGCTCCTAGTGTGCTACAAATGGAGCTCATTGACCTGCAGTGCAATTCTCAACTCAAAGACAAGTTCAGAGAGACCAATGGACAAGCAGAAATGCTTGGAAAATTTCTGACAGAAATACCCCCATCTTTCCCAGAGCTTTCCAGGATATTCAAGAGGACCATGTGTGTTTTTGGAAGCACATATCTCTGTGAAAAATTATTCTCCACCATGAACTTTAATAAATCAAAGTATAGATCCAGACTCAGCGATGACCACCTTAAAGTCATACTGAGGGTTTCAACTGCCACCTCCCTCAGAGCAAATGTGGTTACCGGTAAGCTGTCTGAGAAAAAGCATTCTCAGGTGTCTGGGAGCAAGCATTAGACAAAAAAAAAAGCAAAATATGAATGTAAAATAGTTCATGTTGCGAAGGACAGTTGTTCAAACAGTTGAATGTTTTTCCTTTTTTAATGCAATACCTGAAGCGGCCCTCTTTTAACAAAACTGGATGCTCAGCGGCCCTCTGGTAATTTGAGTTTGAGACCCCTGGTCTAAGGAGTATTTCTGCTGAATATGATGCTTTTATCACCATCTGCATGATTGTTTCACTTATCTGCAGCACTATACATCCACATCAATCTAATGTGCGGGGGGTTTGCCCTCAATCACCACCTATTGATGCGATGGCTTCAGGATTTGATCTGACTCCCTTTGATGTAGCCGAGGTCCATACGGCTTTACAGCATTTGGATTTAAGTAAATCTGCCAGACCTGAAAACCTAAAGTCTTTCTTTTTGAGGTCAGCTGAAAACTTTATAGCAGAACTCTGTGTCATATTTTTACTTTTACTCTTTCTGAAAATGAGATTCTGAGAATATGGAAGTCTGCTTATGTTCTTCCCCTGTTGAAAGGTGGTTATCCCTCAACAGTTGTTAACTATAGAATGATCTCTAAATTGTGTGTTCTCTGAGGTTTTAGTTTCTGCATTTTTATATCTGTGTTTCAATTCCTGTAAAGCATGTTGTGATTTTATCTTGAAAGGTGCTACACAAAAAACTTTACTGACTGACTTAGAAAAGTTGGTCAGTGAACAACTTAAATGTTTTTTTTAGGGCTCCTTCACACGCAATGCGAATTTGGTCGATTTACGCAGAAAGTACACATGAAGCAGGAATCGTGTGCAAAATGTGTAAATTCGTAGCTGCCTCTAATGCCTCGTATACCTGTTGCTGCAACTATTTACACACTTTCAGCAGCTGAAAGACAGAGTGTGCACTGTGCGAACCCATTGAACCCTCTCACGGCAGGTGTCGGCCAAATTCCAGCTGACACACACGAACATCTAACACCGCTCGCAGGGCACTTAGAAAATGTGTGGCCATTCGTACTATCATCACAAAAACAGTCTGCAGACAATCACTGTTGAGCTGGATGTGAAATCTGTTTAAGTGCCCCACGACTGTGAAATTGCTGAGTGCACATGTGGCGTGCCAGTGTCGGCTCCCCCCACAACACGTGTGCATGTGTTTCACGTGGTCCCCTGCCCCCCCCCCCCCCCACAACACATCTGCATGTGTGGTTCGCCCCCCCACAGGCAAGGCATGTCTCATCTGATCACAGAGTGACATCTTGGTCTGTGCACTGACAGAACAGCGCACGTGGCTGGCTGCCCACAGCTGTTGAGACATCTCTGGTCCTGGACTTCATTACTGTATGTCTGTGACCATGGTTCATCTACAGAGGAACAGACGGATCATATTTGCATTGCCCACTTGATAAATGCGGTGTTTTTATTTGGTGTGTGGGTTTATTTTTTTTTAAATACATCCAACCCCTTCCTCATATCAGGCAAGTTCCCACAATTTTCACAGGACTGTGATCGTAGCTCAGTGGTAAAGTTTCTGACTGGCAATCAGAGCATTTGGAAGTTGCAGGGTCGAGTCCTGTGGGTGGCATGTAATTTTTATTTTTTAAATTTTCAGCAGCTACATGATGTGTAACCACCAAATTATCGCACCACGAAACATCGCACTGATGTGCGATTTTTCTAAATCGAAACTCTCGCACGAACCCGGTGCGAGAGTTTGTGCATGCACTATTGTCTTTCAGGAAGGAACACACAGTGACAACTGCGGCACATTGCGCACTTATGTGGAGGAAATATAAAAAACCAGCGGGTACCCGTGGGACCACATCGCGCCACTTATGTGGGAAAAAAACATATGACCCACTGGACGTGAACTCGTGCCTTAATCTTACTCTTTCTGAAAATGAGATTCTGAGTTTATGGAAGTCTGCTTATGTTCTTCCCCTGTTGAAAGGTGGTGATCCCTCACTTAGGAAAGGTGCCACTCGCATGGCATCTTTCCTAAGTGCCATGCAAGCGGTGTTATATGTTTGTGCGTGTCACCTGGGATTTGGTCAATACCTGCCACGAGAGGGTGCCATGGGTTCGCACAGCGCACACTTCATCTTTCAGGCACTTCTGTGTGCAAATAGTTGTAGCAACAGGTGTACGAGGCGTTGGAGGCAAGAACGACATTACACGGTTTGCACATAATTCCTGCGTCATGCGCACTATGTGTGAAGGGGACCTTAAGACTGTGATGGAGGTTAAGCGAGTATCTGACAGGGTGATAAGTGTGAAGTTGGAAAATGAAGGAGTGATGATGAAAACTATCAGTGCATGGGCCCTGGAGTGCCTTAGATGAGGTGGTGGAGAGTGTGCCCAAGCATGAAAGAGTGGTGATAGGAGCGAACTTCAATGGGCATGTTGGCAAAGGGAAGAGAGGTGATGAGGAAGTAATGGGTAAATGTAGTATCAAGGACAGGAACGTGGAAGGGCACATGGTAGTTGATTCTGCGAAAAGGACAGAAATGGCTATGGTGAATACCTACTTTAGGAAAAGGGAGGAGCACAGGGTGACATATAAGAGTGGAGAAAGGTGCATAGAGGTGGACGACATTCTTTGTAGGAAAGGGTTGCTAAAAAAAGAGATTGTAAGGTGGTGGCAGGGGTGAGTGTAGCTAGACTATATAGGATGGTGGTTTGTAGGATGACTCTAGAGGTGATGAAGAAGAAGAAGAGGAGGAGAGAGAGTGATAGCTCAACAAAGGATCAGATGGTGGAAGCTGAAGGAGGAAGACAGTTGTGTGAAACTAAGTGAGTTAGAGTGGTCAAAGATGCACATGGTAATGTGCTGACAAAAGAGAAGAGTGTGTTGACAAGGTGGAGGGAATATTTTGAGGAACTGATGAATGAAGAAAATGAGAGACAAGGTTCATGTAGAGAGAGTAAATCAGGAAGTGCAAGAGATTAGTAAGGATGAAGTGAGAGCAGCTATGAAGAGGACGAAGAGTGGAAAGGCAGTTGATCCAGATGACATTCCAGTGGTATGTTCATTTGTAATCATATCCATCCTCGTCAATCCAAAAGAAAATCGTACCATCTTCGCTTGTGACAGCTTTAGTACCACGTCATGTGTTTTAGGTAGTGCCGGTGCCTCCAATCTAGCAGGTCTCAGTACTGTCTTGTAAACTTTTCTTTTCACTCTTGCAGATATCCTTTTATCAAAAATTACTTTTGCTGCTCTTCCCCACTCTCATCTACACTTTTTTACCACATTTTTATTACACTGAACAGCTGACCCCAAGTATTTAAGCTCATCTATCTTCACCACCTCTACTCCTTGCAAACTCACCATGCTCCCTTTCATTCACACATGTACTCTGCCTTGCCATGTGCAATTGTCACAGTCCACGGAGACTCCTGTATGAACGTGTCCATCAACCTGTTCATCAGCATTGCAAAAAAGAAAGGGCTCAGAGCCCATTGTTGATAGAATTCCACCTCTACCTTGAATGCATCTGTCATTCAAGGTAGAGGTGGAATTATATATTGTAGCAGAACCAGGTAGAATATAATATGTGTTTTAGGATATTTGAAATTATCACTTGTAGATAATTTTACCTTGAATACTGGGGCACCACCTATCACTGCCTGATATTATAACAAGGTTATAATATCGCTGATTTTAGGGTCAGTCAATAGGAAATATTAAAATCAGTCTCAAACTTCAGGAGTAAGCTCTGCAGGTCAGATCCGACAACCTCTGTAAAACCATACAAAAATCACAGACAACTTCACAAGTTTAAGATATTTATTTAACTCAGGCAGGAATTAAATAACAGGACATATCACAGTAAGCAATTTAATGATGACGAAATTCAATGAGCAATGATTATATGACGATCACATCATTTGGTTTCGTAGCGGGAGTTTTAGGAGTTAAATTCATCCTAATCAGCAGGGAATTTACTTTGGTATTTATTAACGAGAGAGAAGACTAATGATTTTGTTGGATAGAGTTAAATAAAGCCACTCTGTTTTATCTGACATGCTCCGGCTTTACTTGGCGCTGTGCAGATCGGTCTCCTTGGTCAGGTGCTGGAATCATCTCCTTTTCATTCGATGCTCCATCCATCAGACAACTACTTCAGGGACCTTTTCAAAGAGACTCTGCCGGTCAACACCCCTGGTTTCGTTGGTTACCGGGGACGCTTTCAGTTGTTATGTTGTGACTTGCGACGGCGGTTCAAATCGCTGTTGACGTCTCAGCTGACCCGGGTGTTTTTATCTCTGCAGTGCTCCGTGGTCTGGGCCGTCAGATTAAAGGTTTGAGCGTCTTTATTCTCTATCGACAAAAAAAAAAATCAAAAATTCATCTTTCACTGTCGTCTTTTGGAAGCCGGGTCAAATCAAAACTCAATACCAAAATAGCTGACTTTATAAGAAAATGTTCACAAGAGGAATTTGGAGTTGAAGAAGAAAAAGGTTTAATTTGAAAAATTGAAAAAGGAAGTTAAATGCGCCTGCACGTTTAACTTTACAAAGGTTGAGCAAAAGTTATCTATTGAAAAAAGGATAAAGTAATTTCTTGTTGGCGCGTACAAACAAGAAATAGGTTTAAGCCATGTGGTGGCAGACAAAGGGTCGGAAAATCTGGACAGCAAGGCGAGCGTCTTAGGACCCAAGATAAGAAGAACCGAGCAGAAGTGAAAAGGAAAAAAGAGACAGAGTCCCCGGGGTGCAGGCTTTAAAGGTTTAAAAGCTCCACCCCCCAAGAATTCTGGGTACTGTAGTTTTTTCTGAGTTTCTTTGTGTGGTTTATATATATATAAATCAGCGTTTACTCCTAAATTCCCACCTTAAAACCAAACAAGTCCTGTAGGATAACTCTTCAATCAATCAATCAATCAATTTTTTATATAGCGCCAAATCACAACAAACAGTTGCCCCAAGGCGCTTTATATTGTAAGGCAAGGCCATACAATAATTATGTAAAACCCCAACGGTCAAAACGACCCCCTGTGAGCAAGCACTTGGCTACAGTGGGAAGGAAAAACTCCCTTTTAACAGGAAGAAACCTCCAGCAGAACCAGGCTCAGGGAGGGGCAGTCTTCTGCTGGGACTGGTTGGGGCTGAGGGAGAGAACCAGGAAAAAGACATGCTGTGGAGGGGAGCAGAGATCGATCACTAATGATTAAATGCAGAGTGGTGCATACAGAGCAAAAAGAGAAAGGAACAGTGCATCATGGGAACCCCCCAGCAGTCCACAAACATGCAAATGTATTTCCTTCTGGCCTTGTCTATACTTCTCCATCAGCAACCTCAGCACAAACACTACATCTGTAGTGCTTTTTTTTGGCATTAAACCATGTCACTGCTCACAGATGTTTGCACACCTCTTTTCAAAGCCTAGCTTCAACTGCTCTTTCCCATAACTTCATCAACTTTATGCTTCTGTAAGTACTGCAGTTCTGCACAATTTGTCCCTCCATGAGCTCCACTTCTTTATACAATCATCAACCCTCCAAACCAACGTTACGCATCTCAAATCGGAAACCTGAAAAGTGACCAATCCCAGCTCTTGTTGTCTCAGTTATTTCGACAAGGCTATGGAGAGGGTTCGCAGTGATGCAGATGGCTCTCATCTAAAGTGGTTGTTGTTGGTTCGCCACACCCAAGGATATGTGTGAAACATAAGACCATATTACAGTGCAGACAGCTATCAGCATTTTGTTAATAATCAGCAGCCTTGAATGATGGTCTGCCTTGTTTAGGTGCCAGGTCTGAGCACAGTTTGAAAAAAATAAACGCCTGGGCTTTTACCCAAGGAAACACAGTACCCACTTTCCTCGAATCAGTGAGTGTCAGTGCTGAACTTCATTTCGTACCTCTGATACAGCTGGGCACGTCCAGACTGCTCTGTCTGGTACATGCGAGAGGTTTTTAATGGAAATACATTGTGATGGGGCAGGACGTTTTGTCCGATGTGACCAATGGTAGACATACGGTAGCCTGAGGCTAGCTTTTATCCAACTGCCATAAGACAATTAAATACAAATTCATAGAATGTAGGATTAAGAATACACTGTAGCATCTGGTAGCAACTTTATCCTTGTAGCATCTTCAAATGTGCAATATCTCATGTCCTTTATTTATTTACTGTATGCTGTGTATATACTTATACAGAGACAGTTATTGATAGTTTTTTCCAAACCCAGTTCATCAACATCACACACCTTGGAGTTTTATTCTGTGCTTTTGTTCTGTGTTTTTATTTATTTGTGCAGTGCATCGATATTTCATTCTGTTGTGACATCGGTGATGTATTTTACTGAATAACAATAAAAATGAGTCTAAGTCTACGAAAATCCGCTACAAAATCCATTCTATCGGTGTTTATTACATGGAAAAACCATACAAAAGCACTGGGACTTCTGCTTTTGTGAGTGCGAGAATCCGGTGTATATGATGATGGTTGGGGCAAGTTTTACTGCAAATGAAAACAATAGCCTTTATTAAAAATTTAACAGCCAGACTGGAGCAGAAACCAAACAGCCACAAAGTTCAACGATAAATAGTTAAAGTTAACAGGTTTTTCTTCAGAAAAGAAATGGCTGGAATTCAAGCACAATAAATACATCCTGTTAAAAAAAAACAAAAAAACGAGGCCATTAGTGCTGTTCTGCACAGTATGTTTATCTATTTTTACTGCAAAATGGACCATAAATCTACAAATTAACCTTTGTGATTGTCTCTTTGTTTATGTCAGGGACAGAGGGGCAAACAGAGACACAAAGTTCTTATGACACTTGAATTTCTGATCGTGCTTCTGTTCTCTGGTCGATCCATTAAACTTTGAATGAAGAACACAGAGTCAACTGTGCTCGAGGATTTGTGTACAACTCGCTGCATTTTTCTGCTTGCATTATTACCTCCACCAACAAAGTTGGACGAGGTTATGTTTTCACCCCTGTTTGTTAGTCTTGTCCAAATCATTTAACATTTTTTTTTCATGTTTTAAGACTGGACTTATTAACTCTCTTGGTTGCCTGCCCTGGTAGTTGTCTTCCATGACCCAAAGACGTTCTGTAGTGTGGTGGATGCTGTAACAACACATGACCTCAGAGGTGACCCAACCTATTTGTTCTCTAAGGTCAGTCCCCCATTGACAATTTTTGCCTTCCCAATTAAAAAAAAAGGAAATCTAGCCAGATTCATCACAATGACAGTCTAAAGATGTGTGTCATAGTTTCACACACAATTATTCAACAGGTTACTGCCAATTACAGGTGACAATAAACATGACGGGGGGCTACTGGGGATGCTCACAATGGTATTGTGTGCTGTCTATGCACTAATGTCTGTTCTTAGAACAACACATTACTAGAAAGCTAAAACATATGATGTGGACAATGTGGATATATGTACGTAGCCGTGTTAATTATCCCATAGGGCTAGGGTTAGGATCTGGGTCATCCCAAAACCATTCATAGATGGCATGTATGATAACTTCACACTGTGATATGCTCCAGGGCATGAGATGCTGAGGCGTAACTGGTAGAGCCTAACACGTCTGAGCAAAAGGTTCCAGGCTCAAATCCCACAGATGGTAAGCAATTTCTGTTTTCTACTTCAAGTATAAAATGCACGCATGTCAATCATCAGAACCGTACATAATTACAAACCTTTTTTGAACCAGAAAAATTGTTGAGGATTGTCACTTCAAAACATAATTTTGGCCCTATGTACAGACAGAAAACAAAAGATATGTAGCCTCATAATCACCTGTCCTACACTGATCAATCACAAGCAGTACGTGTGAACAGAATAGCGCATTGTCAATATGGTCACGGATGGATAGCCACTGCCTTTAAATTTTTAAAACTTCCTTTCTCTGCCCTTGAATGTGAACCTGCCTCAGTGTTAAAGGATTTATATCCCAGGTCCCATACAACCATTTCACTATATTTCATGAAAATGATTCACACGATTTGATCCCACTAAACCCAAACAGACAGGGTCAAAACCTCTCTGGATGTAACAAAGCATACTAAGGTGCAGCATGGTTTGTCATGAGTTACAGAAAGGAAGTCTGCTTTGATTTTACTTCCAGACTTAATTTCCCACTGATGTATGTCAGGCACAATCATTTACAGAGCCAGATCCATGATCCATTTCTGAGGTACATATTGGATATGCATTGTAAATATGTAAATTGGTGTGTGTGTGTGTGTGGGGGGGGTCTTAACCTGGAATCAGGTATTCTCAGATCAGATTGGTGGCACATTTATATGAAAATAAGGTAGATATCTGTCAATGTCACTGCAGTTTACACCAACAGACCTCCATCTCATTCTGACTTATCTTTGCTTGCACTGTGGATGTAGAAAACACAGACCACTGTAGCACAAACCTGAACTACAACAACATCTCTAATTCTTGTTCTCTATCTGTGAACATGATCACATCTACTGATTTAACTTTCTGCCCAGTTTATTGTGTTGAATGACTAAACAATCCAAGGGTGTAATTTTGTTGATTTCTAAATGAATCCATCAGCTTTGTAAAATGATGGGAATGGTCAGGTTTAGGGGAGGTGATGGACTAGTGGTTAAGGCGTTGGGCTTAAGACTAGAAGATCCTCGGTTCAAATCCCAGCCTGAAAGTAAAATCACTAAGGGCAAGGTCCTTAATCCCCTAGTTGCTCCCGGTGTGTAGTGAGTACCTTGTATGGCAGCACCCTGACATCGGGCTGAATGTGAGGCATTATTGTAAAGCGCTTTGAGCATCTGATGCAGATGGAAAAGCGCTATATAAATGCAGTCCATTTATCATTTAACGGTCGGTTTTTGGGTGCTCTGTGTAATACGGAGCACTGTGTGTCCAGCATGGTGTGTTCAATGTGTGGGGCAAACAAGACCAAAGACCTCCCGCTCCATCTGCCATGACACAAATGTGTCCCATCATATCAGCTTGTTATTTAAAGTGTCCACATATTTATTGAGCAAAAAAGAAGGACAATGGGTGAAGACAGAAGATGGTGGATAAGTTTTAATGGTTGGGGTGAACTGTTGAGAGTGATGGAGACTGCGGTAAACAGGTAACAAAGAGAGTGAAGCAAAAGCAAGATGGAGAAAATAGACAAAATGGCATCTGCAAGAGTGAAATGGAATGTTTAAAAGACAGGAGTGCGACCATATGTACGTGAAGCGATTCCATCATTTTTGCCAAGGGATGCATGTTGTATGGCTTAGCGGTAGTGTTGATAACAAGGATATAGTGGGCACTAACCCACAGCACTTACTAATGACAACTGATGCGTTTCTGCAGAAGACTTTTACAAAGTACGATGTGTTGTGCATAAACCAAGTTTTTGTCTTCTGTAGACAGCTTTTACGAAGTACAGTTGTGTGATTTTTACCTCTGACCTTTTGACTCCAAGCAGAATAGACTTCTTGGGGTCACCATGCTTAACACACTACATTTGGTGCCAAATATGGCAATTAGGAAAGCACTTATTGAGCCAACAATATTTTTACAAAGTACACGCCAGTGACATTGACCTTTTAAGCCTAAAGCCAATGGATGTCTTGGGTTCAATATTCCAAATACACATGGAGACAATCGGAAAGCTATTGCACTCCCCAGATTTTTTAGGAAGTATGCTCCAGTGACCTTGACTTTTGAACTTTTGACCCCAAAATCAATAGTCTTCTTGGGGGACTATGCATAATGCATAAACCAAGTTTGGTGACAACTGAACTGAAAGTGTCTCACAGAGAAGTGAAATGCTTCATGACTAGGATTGGGTATCGTGAACCGGTTCTTCTCGGGTATCGTTAAGAAATGATTCGATCCACTGATATCAATAGTCTTTTTCCTTAGTGATTCCCTTATCGGTTCTTCAGAGTGGCCATTGTTTTTGAGGGTGTCTGTCGGGAAAATGATCATTTCTCTTGATTACAGACTCTGCAGCGGTTCTGTAAGACTCTGCAGCACGACTCTGCAGCAAGACTCTGCAGGACTCTGCAACTCCACTTTGAAGTGTGAACCAATGAAGCAAATACTTCAATCTGCTGGCTTGTTGGTTCTTTGATTCATTGCTCTTCAGAAGCAGAAAGTCCGCTTCTTAACCCCTCTCAAAGCCATTAAAATATGTCAATCATGAGTCACTTTGTGTGGATTAAAGTCACTAACTGGGACTCTTGTCTTGTTACAGTCAAGAAACGAGAATTGTTCTCCGTTCCTTTGGCACAGCTCCAAACGCTGCGCGGCTCTCTGCCGAGACAGAGTCCGGTCAGAATTAATAACTTCAAAATGAATTGCCGCTTTAAATAAAATGACACCTCTTTCCAAATGCTGTAATGCAAACAATAAACTACAATCGACTAAAATGTTTTTCTTCCTCCCAAAATGAGTGCTGCGTTCTTTATGAATTACATCCTGACGTGCAGCGCAGCCAGCTGCAAGAGCTCTGCTCAGATGTAGGTAAAGACTTTCATGCCAATAATGTCTGAAAGGAAATGCTTTTGACAAAAAGTACAGATTTTGTTTATTTCAATTTATGTCCAGAGATCAAGGATCCACCATGTAGAGTTTATGTCCAGAGTTTAAGGATCCAGTGACCAATTTCACATTTATTTACTTTAAGACTCAATAAAATGTTGTTGACATAGAAAACCTGTAAACACCTACTTTTAGTACACAGAAAATTCACAAGAGGTATCGATAAGGGAATCGATAAGGAATCGGATCGATAATGGTACTGATATCGATAAAATCTTATCAATACCCATCCCAAATCATGACTGACTGACTGACTCCCTGCATATAGTAACATCTGTTGCCCACTGGCTGTGCTGTGGAAAAAAGACAGGACATGGAGCAAGAGGTGCAGGGTTGAAATGCGCCAATTTTCATTGGCAGTGATGAGGACGAACATGATTAGAAATGAGCGTAATCAAGGCACAGCTCAAGACGGTTTGACGGTTTGGAGTGAGAGATATACGGGATGTTAGGTGTATTTGGGCAAGGATGTGGAGCTGCCAGGCAGGAGAAGAGGACAGCCAAAGAAGAGAGTGATGGATGTGGAGATGGACGGCAGAGGACAGGTTGAGATGGAGACGGACAATCTGCTGTGACAAACCTTTGAACGTGAGCAGAAATTCCACGTACCAACTCAAGTGTGAACATCAAATCTGTGATGTTATTGGGGTGACTGTCTTCTGTAAATATAACCACCCCCATGTTTCATTTTGTTTTTGTTGTAGGGTTAGGACGAGTTATGAAAACTATTCGTCGATTAGTTGCGTAACATTAGTCGTCGACTGACACAAAATTAGACGCAGAGATTCTCAGTGGTAAAGAATGCTGAAACAGTTCAAGAATCTTGCTTCCATTCTTTGTTAGGAGCCATCCACATTCCACACCTGTGACCGCAGTAAACTGTATTTGGAGTAAACTGATGGTTTAAAAGATTTGCTGAAGGATTATGAGGCCCACTGAACACAACAACAATGATCACTTTCTATTTCTGCCTGTGTGTTGTTTGTGTGTATGCTTGATAGATTAGATTAGCTATTTAGGGAAAGCGGAACTGGTGTTTCCACGACATCCTGTTACCACTGACTCTTTCTATCAGCCTCCTATTATGTGTTTGCAGACTGCAAGGTGAAGCCTGCTCGCTTGCTTTGTTTATTCCAGACGGTGGAAATGGTTGATTGGAAAACTTGTCACACTTCAACACAAATGCTTGATGACACCTTGCTTACAGCACAACTCCTCGCTGCTCAAAATCCCACAGAGGCTCATGGGAAGACTGCAGTCATTGTAAGATATTTTCCACCAGACAGCGATGAAACAATTCCGACTGTAACGAGACATTCTACAAAAAGCCATGAAGACATTAAGCCAATAATGTCCTCAAAGAAAACTCAGCCTGGTCAGTGAAGAATTTATTATTATTATTATTATTATTATTATTATTATTATTACTAGTTTTGTTTTTAAAAAAAAGGAAAAAAAAAACAGCCATTTCGTGGTTATTCCCTCTGGATTGAGGTGGGACAGTGATGCAGAATACATGGTGAAATGCTTTCACCATGTATTCACTGACAAAACTGCAATACAAGAGGCCTAATGACCCTTACTTCAAAAATTTTCAGTTTCTAATGACATCCTGTCGACATGAAGAACTCGTTGTACGCTGTCTCATTTTAATGAACAACAAAGTTTTGCAAGTTTCCATCCATTTTTGCTTGCATAATCTCTAATTTACCATAGAACTATGAACTACTTTTGATGTGTAAACATCAATTCGTGTGCTTTGTAGTGCTACATATATGTGCCTCCATGAAAACAGAGAGCCACAGTAAGCGTGCAAACAAACACAAGCAGCAATTTATCTAATACCTGTTACCCGTCGAGCCAAGAACATTAACGTCACAGAATAACAAAAAGTCAGAATAAAAGATTGTTAGTGTGTGCTCAGACACACCACTGTGACAGCCTTGCTGGAGTGCATGCACCTGTTTTTCCCCACATGGCTGCAACCACTTGATTAATTAGCACTGCATTTTTAGGAGTGCGCTGTGGACACAGACTATGCCCCAGTTCAGGGGCTGCAATCGGGGCCGAGATGCTAACGTCAGCCTCACTTTGGTGTGGCGCGAGCGCTGTTCTCCTATTGGTCTTTAAGGAGTGGGAATTCTCACTCCTAAATGGCAGCCAGTATATGGCCCAATTCAGGCCGGTTGTCGGGCTACACCAAACTGAGGCTGACGTCAACGTCTTGGTCGCCAACCAATCACAGGCTAGGAGACAGAGAGATAGGGGTCTGGCCTAATTCAGGCCGGATGTCGGGCTGAATATGCGCTCCAAGGCACTTCTGCAGTGAAGATTTTGCCCAGTCAGAGCCAGGAAACCCAGTGACGTTTCAAACCTATGACTCATATTTATTGTTAGCCAATGAGATAAGTTTTCCAGTGCACCATGGAACTCGTAGTCTTTAGCTACAAAGGCAGCCTATATAACGGTGCGTAAAGGTGAGAGACACAGCAGAGCGAGGCCACAGCGCACAGGAGTGAATGCTAAAATATGAAAATTTGAAATAATGAAAAAGAAAGTGCTTGAACAGAAATTTGCAAACATCTAAATATGGAAACGTGTTGTGTGTTGGGGGGTGTGGCTGGATGTTTTGGTGTTCTTTTCTTTTCTTTGCTCTTCAGGTGGCATGGAAACTGATTTGTCTGTGGAGAAGGTGCTGGCTGAAGAGTCCTCACCCTCATCAACATCATGTGTAGCACCTGTGACGGGTGCTCACATGCAACCTTAAAGACTTTCAGCTGAAGCAGATAATTGGATGGCGTTCTGCATTTAAGTCATGTGTGGTTCAAGCAGAACTGCCGGGAACTCGACCTTGTGATGTTCGTTTGTGAGACGCTGAGGACCGCGCCTGTGTTTGACACATCGAGCCCGTGAAGCAAGGAAGGGTGAGGACACATGCTGTCAGCACACATTAAAGGTAATTAAGTGTTTGACTAATTGTTGATAGTAACTTGGTGTTTTGTTACACAGTATACTTGAATTGTGATGAGAATTGTGCAGCTTGCTTCTCACTGCTGTGGCGTGCGGATAAGTGATCCTCCACCTGTTGTGAGAAGCTGCTCATTTGCATAAAGTTAAAAAAGATACAGACCTGAATGTGTTGCTGATAGCGTGTGTCTTTTGAAAGATATTGTTGTAACTGCTGACTTACCTCACCTCTTCTTTGCTTCACAGAGTCAGTTTGTCGTGTCCACCTGGGGGGTGTTTGGCGGTGGTAGTGGGTCAAGGAGCGCCGGGCTTTGATCCTTGCGGGCGCTGGAGAGCGTACCAACAGTCACTCCACCAGAAGGACGCTATTTTTTCCACAACATTACTCATGTTGTGGAGCACTTACAGGGTCCATACACATATCTCCAGAAACCAGAAGACAAGAGCTTTCAAATGAGACACATTAAAAGTATGTGGGACGTACAACATTATTTTACTGACCAATGGCATTTGGGTATGCAATACTTTTGTGCACAAGCCAGAAAGAGGTGGGTGTATAAGAGTTAAATCATTACTCAGTGTCAGTCCAATATTTTTATGACCAATTTTAATTTATGCAAAGCATGTAGTACCCTGAAAAGCAATTTCCTGGTTCAAACCCACCCCTTCACATTCTCCATATAATGTGGAGCTGTGTCAGGAAGGGCATCTGGGGTAAAACATGCCAAATCAACATGCAGACCCACCCTGGATCTGTTGTGATGACCCCAAGTGGAAAAACATGGGGGAAGCTGAAGGGCCTACTGCTGTTGTTACTATTTTAAGCTGTCATTATGTCTCTGTTGGTTTGATCCAATTTCTTGCGAGAGTCGTAGAGCCAGCGGATACACACGGACCTGCTGGTGTGTCACTGAATGCAGGCAGCATGACTTTGAATCGGTATAATACATCTGGCAGCAAACACCATATCTGCTCGCAGCCATAAAGTGCAGAAGTCACCAAATAATGCGTCAATCTCCCGTGGTCAAAGTACAACAGAGATGTAACAAATGCACTCAAAACAAAAAGTATACACAATGCAGCACTTTCTTTGTGCCCATTTACCACTCCAGAACTGGAGGTGGTGCTATATCAAATTTCATATGCCAGTGCTTCCAGGGATACAAAGCTTAACAGGATTATTAGCTAGACTAAATTAGTTACATTCACTTCAATTCTGTAACAGGGATGGCTACATTTGACAACATTTTGCAGTCAAATTACTATCACTGTTATTTTTCACACAGTTACTGCCTGGCAGCAACTCAGTGTGCTGACAATTTGAAGTTTAACAAACACAAACTATCAGCCTGTCACACAGCAGAACACTTTTCATACAGCTATGCAATATTACTGCAACCACAGAGATGGGGAAAAAAGCCTAAAATCGACAGTAGCTCAGGCCACCGTCTTACTAAAAATATTACCCCTGTGGAGTCTACGGGCCCACCAGCTGGTGTAACTGTACTGTAATGTTTCTATTCATAGATAAGCAACAGAATGTTGCAGAGCCTTCATTTGACCACTTCCTGAAACTACAAATTCTCAACTGTAAAATGGATCTCCTCCAACTGAGATCATCTTCAAGATGATTTTTTATCTCGCAGCCAATCCTAGAGGCCAAAGAAGGTGAGAATGTCTGTCTCTTCTCTGTGCCTGCTGCAAGAGGTTCCACTCTGGCTGCAGTGTCTCAGGTCCTCACTCAAACACTCTAGAAAAAGCGCATAAACTCTCAGAGAACAGGTCCTTTTTTTTTTTTTTAGGGCCCCTTCACACATAAGATGAAGTTGGGCGAAAGAAACAGGAACTGGCCAAAACAGTGCAAAAAAAAAAAAAGATTTTGCGAACGGTGAAAAATTCCACTTGCTGTTGAGAGGGACACATGGTCGCAAAGGTATGTGCAATACCGCAGTGATGGTTTCGTGCACGCTCATGTGTGTGCGCATGAATACACTGAGCACGTTAGAGGTGTGAGACCACATCGTGCTCACACAGCAGCAGAAGGAATTACAACCCCTGGCAATAATTATGGAATCACCGGCCTCGGAGGATGTTCATTCAGTTGTTTAATTTTGTAGAAAAAAAGCAGATCACAGACATGACACAAAACTAAAGTCATTTCAAATGTCAACTTTCTGGCTTTAAGAAACACTATACGAAATCAGGAACAAAAATTGCGGCAGTCAGTAACGGTTACTTTTTTAGACCAAGCAGAGGGAAAAATATGGAATCACTCAATTCTGAGGAAAAAATTATGGAATCAAGAAAAACAAAAGAACGCTCCAACGCATCACTAGTATTTTGTTGCACCACCTCTGGCTTTTATAACAGCTTGCAGTCTCTGAGGCATGGACTTAATGAGTGACAAACAGTGCTCTTCATCAATCTGGCTCCAACTTTCTCTGATTGCTGTTGCCAGATCAGCTTTGCAGGTTGGAGCCTTGTCATGGAGCATTTTCTTCAACTTCCACCAAAGATTTTCAATTGGATTAAGATCCGGACTATTTGCAGGCCATGACATTGACCCTATGTGTCTTTTTGCAAGGAATGTTTTCACAGTTTTTGCTCTATGGCAAGATGCATTATCATCTTGAAAAATGATTTCATCATCCCCAAACATCCTTTCAATTGATGGGATAAGAAAAGTGTCCAAAATATCAACGTAAACTTGTGCATTTATTGATGATGTAATGACAGCCATCTCCCCAGTGCCTTTACCTGACATGCAGCCCCATATCATCAATGACTGTGGAAATTTACATGTTCTCTTCAGGCAGTCATCTTTATAAATCTCATTGGAACGGAACCAAACAAAAGTTCCAGCATCATCACCTTTCCCAATGCAGATTCGAGATTCATCACTGAATATGACTTTCATCCAGTCATCCACAGTCCACGATTGCTTTTCCTTAGTCCATTGTAACCTTGTTTTTTGCTTTCGTTTAGCTTTTCTGTATGTAAATCCCATTTCCTTTAGGCGGTTTCTTACAGTCGGTCACAGACGTTGACTCCAGTTTCCTCCCATTCGTTCCTCATTTGTTTTGTTGTGCATTTTCGATTTTTCAGACATATTACTTTAAGTTTTCTGTCTTGACGCTTTGATGTCTTCCTTGGTCTACCAGTATGTTTGCCTTTAACAACCTTCCCATGTTTGTATTTGGTCCAGAGTTTAGACACAGCTGAGTGTAAACAACCAACATCTTTTGCAACACTGCGTGATGATTTACCCTCTTTTAAGAGTTTGATAATCCTCTCCTTTGTTTCAATTGACATCTCTCGTGTTGGAGCAATGCTTCATGTCAGTCCACTTGGTGCAACAGTTCTCCAAGGTGTGATCACTCCTTTTTAGATGCAGACTAATGAGCAGATCTGATTTGATGCAGGTGTTGGTTTTGGGGATGAAAATTTACAGGGTGATTCCATAATTTATTCCTCAGAATTGAGTGAGTCCATATGTTTTTCCCTCTGCTTGGTCTAAAAAAGTAACCGTTACTGACTGCCACAAATTTTTTTTCCTGATTTCTTATGGTGTTTCTTAAAGCCAGAAAGTTGCCATTTGAAATTACTTTAGTTTTGTGTCATGTCTGTGATCTGCTTTTTTCCACAAAATTAAACAACTGAATGAACATCCTCCGAGGCCGGTGATTCCATAATTATTGCCAGGGGTTGTACATGTGCAAATGTACAAAAATCAACAAAAATTTCTAAGGATACTTTAATGAGAGAGCACAGAATATTAGAAGAACAATTAATGTACTGTGTAAATGTAAGACAATCTTGTAATGATTCTATTCTCACTGTAATAAAATAAAGAAAAAAGAAACTAAAGATTTTACTGTGACTGTTTCAGCACTCTGCAAAACAATTTCCTTCGGGATTAATGAAGTTCCTCTTCTTATTCTTGTGATGTGTAACTGATGCCTGATAACATGACGGTTTGTGTTGGAAATGACAGATCAAGTGGACTGCATTTTGTCTGGTAAAATATTTAATTCCTGGTAAAAAGAGCAGACAATACAAGAAATAACATCCCTCTGTTCTCTGTTCTTCTGTACATGAACCAAGGAATTAATGAACTGACATGATTGAACGATCATAAACACATCAACCAGCTCCGGTGTGTGCAGCTGTCCAGCATGTGGTGCACCGAAGGACACAGTGTGTTTCGGAGGACACTGAAGGACACCATGTCATGTGGACTATCACTTGGATCATCAGCTGAGCGGTCATATGATCAGACAGATATATTCACATGGAGCAGCCTGGCTGATCGCATCTGCAGCACGCATTGAGGTGCTGCTAATGGTGTTATGTGTTTTTATTTCCTACCATCTCAGGAAAGCATGTGTGAATCGCAGTGGAGTGTTCAGAGGTGATGTTCTACGTGGCACGATATGTGTTCTCTGCGATATGTGTTAGCTGCAGAACACATATCTGCCATCAACGCATAACATGCCACAGCAATGCACATGTGTGGCAGGCTCTCAAGATATGCTGATCATTGTTTTATTATTATTTATTGTCCTTTGTTGTAATTTAACACATTGTGTTCTCCCTGTCAGTGTCAGCTGAGAGAGTGAGTCTGAGCTGGACACCCCCCTCCCCCCCGTATCTGCAGAGCGAAGCAAAGCCATCACACATGAATGAGTTCCACATTGTTTGTATTTTGTTATTTTACTAGTGTTTCTTTTAATTGAACACCTCCCTGTCACTCGCATTCTCACCGGACAACATGCATGATATCTGACAGCATCGGTGAGCCGGCGCTGACATGATCTGAGTGACACGCCCCCTTAGGCTCACTCCTGGCTGTGATTCCACCTCCACAGGGACAAGCAGAAAATGACATGATGGGTAGTCCACAGCTCCGACATGCCGGTCAGCTGTGTGCGCAAGCCTATCACATGCATCAACTCACTTGAGCACGCAGCTGTGCGCACCTGCATGAGTGGTTTTACAGCTGAAATGATCATAATGTTCCATTTTTGTAATGGGAAGGAATGTGTTACATGACGTCCATCATGGACATGCCAGGCCGTCCAGATGTGCACACTGCGCTGGAAAATGATTGCACTGGACTCTGGCTGCCGTTTGAGCATTTCCCCCTCAGCTGCACCCCCACAATTTGGGATTGTGGTTTGGGGGGATGGGGGCACATGACACACTGGCAGTGTTGCTGGGGGGAGGGGAACCACACACTCACACGCCATGTCATTTGTGTGGCGGGAGGGGGGCACTCCCACACCGTATGTGTTGCTCAGGAGGAAGCCAGGGCAGGACATGGCACACGCATGGGGCGCTTAGAAAATGTGCGGCCATTCGCACATCCAGCTCTAAAGTAGTTGCCTACTCTCTATTTTTGTGCGTGAGCGGCACGCAAATATAGCGTGCATGTGCCATGCTGGAATGGATGTGGCGATTGCTGTACGAGGCGTTCGAGTGTGGCTCCGATTTTCCATGAGTGCCATTCAACTCCTCCTTCATGCGCCATTCTGCTTCAATCGTGTTAAGTGTGAAGCAGCTATTATACATTTGAGCCTGTATGTATAGTTTTGACTGTGTGTGGATTAGAGAATATCCAAAACAAGAGAAAAAAAATTGTAGAAAAGCACAAAAGATGCCTTTGAAATAATAATAATAAGAAGAATTTGCATCTCTTGTTCAAATGCCAATAACAAACAAACAGTATGCCGTGAACACGCAGAAGACAGTGAAAAATTGCTTTTTGCCTCCAACCTTTTATGACCTGCTTCAAAAAGAACAGGAATTACAAAAAAACTGACAAATATAAAGTGTGGAGAGGCTTTATGGTACTGCAGCAGGAGAATCAAACTGTGATTGATGGTGGTGATAAAAATGCCTGATTACTTGTTTTGTGGTTTTAAGTTTGTGACTTTGCTCAAGCAAACTTTTTTAAGTGCAAAATGTTGTATGAAAAGATTTAAATTTCAAACAATTTACATTAAAAAGTGCAAGACATTACAGAGCAAGAAAATCATGTATACTCTGAAGAGAATGCTCTGAAAAATCACCCTTTGCCTTAAAAACGGAATTATTTAGGATAACCTTTTCGCGCATCTACAAGAATAGCATTTTGATCAATTCACCATTAATTACAGGATTCATTACAGGATTCATTCGTCAGTCAACAATCGGAGCTGCGTCAGTCACAGTCAGTCAGAGCTGCGTGTCGTCAGAGCGAGCTGCAAAAAGTTTGTACCTGAGTTTTCAGAGGTGGTGTTTGTGGTTGCCATCTGCCACGCCGGTGTTTGCCAACCCGGACAGTGGGAATACCACCTCAACCGGCAACTTAGCCCCGCGACTGGACAGCAAACACCGAGGCCCCGCGGCACCAGCGCAGTGCAGATCCATCCCGGTGACAAACAACGCAGGCTGTTAACATCGGCGATCGACAAGCTGCTCATAAGCCGACCATGGGGCCTAAGAAGGTTCTGACAGCGGAGGAAGGTGACGATATTAAAAAATCTCTGGACTTTCTATCAGAGGAGATTTCTGTTGTGAAGCAGCAACAGAAATCAATCATGGATCTGGTGGAGGAGGTGAAGGCATTACGGCTCCAGAACGCCGAGAAAGACCGGCATCTGGTGCAGCTGGAAAATAGAGTGGCTGAATTGGAGCAGTACACCAGAATTAACGACGTCATCATCACAGGTCTTCACATCAAACCACGGTCCTACGCACGGGCGGTAACAGATGAGAGCGGAGGGGAGCCCAGTGAACAGGAGGTCAGCTCTGTGGAAAAACAGGTTTCTGATTTCCTCCTATCTAAAGGTATAGAAATGGATTTAAATAACATTGAAGCGTGCCACCCTCTGCCCCGGAGAAATGACGGTGATAAACGAACCGTCATCATGAGATTCATCAACAGAAAACACAAAACAGCACTGTTAAAACAAGGAAGAAAACTGAAAGGGACAAACGTATTCATCAATGAACATCTCACCAAACGGAATGCCGACATCGCCAGGAAAGCACGCTTCTTAAAGAAACAGGGAAAAATCCAGCACACATGGACTTCAAACTAAAATATTCATCAAACTGAACGGATCACCAGAACAAGCAAAAGTCATTGCAATAAGGAACATCGAGGAGCTGGACAAATATGAACAATAGGTATGAGGACTCAAACACATCACAGCACCATGATGCAGACTGGAGCAACCCACTCATCCACATCATCTACACCCGGAGACAAGAGAGACATAATGACTAAGGATAATGATCCGTTTATTTCTGCCCAGGAGCTCTGTCTAGATACATTTAATTATAATAACTCTGCTAACCACCCCTTCGAATCTGAAAATGATCCTGATACCTTTTTCAGTGAGAATATTGTGAGACAGTGCAAATATTTTACAGAAGAACAATTCAAAAATTATAAAATCAATGATGAAAATTTTTCAATTATACATTTCAACAGCAGAAGTCTATCTCGTAATCTGTCCACTATTAATGATTGTTTGAAAACATCCAAAAAACGTTTTTCAGTTATTGCAATTTCAGAAACATGGTTAAATGAGGATAATAAAGATCTGGTATATCTTGATGGTTATGAATTGTTCCTGGTTATTAGGCAGACGAGAAGGGGCGGAGGTGTTGCATTGTTTGTAAGGTCAGATTATAACTGTAAACTCATTAACAACATGTCATTTACAGTGGACAACATCATGGAATGTGTTACCATAGAAATGACATCTATAAACTCCAAAAACATAGTTGTTAGTTGCATTTACAGAGCTCCTGGGACAAATATTGACACCTTTGAAGACATTATCTTAGGAATGTACAACAAAATCAACAGAAATAAGCATTTATTTGTCTGTGGAGATTTCAATATAGATTTTTTAAACCCTTACAATCATCCACAAATTACCTCATTTATAAACACCTTGTACTGTTTAGGACTGTTTCCAACCATCATTCATCCTAGCAGAATAACTATGGACTCAACAACTCTCATTGACAATATTTTAACTAACGTTATATCCGGTAATCTTAGTGGGGGACTACTGGTCAGTGATATCAGTGATCACTTGCCAGTTTTCTCAGTCTTTGCATTGGAGGGTTGTTGTATGTATCGAAGCAATATCAAATTCATGAGTAGAAAAGTAACACCTGAAACAATTGATAATTTAAGGGAGGATTTATCATGTCAGAATTGGTCAGATGTTTTTGTTGATGATGTTGACAGGTCATATGATGCTTTCATTTCCATTTTTTCCAGTTTGTATAATAAACACTGTCCATTTGTTGACAAAATATATAGAAATCAATATAGCAACAAACCATGGATAACTAAGGGACTTCAGAGGGCATGTAAAAAGAAAAACGTACTATATAAACAATTCATAAAACTACGAACTAAGGAAGCTGAAAGTAAGTATAAAACATATAAGAATAAGTTAATCAATATCATGAGACTCAGTAAAAAAACATATTATAATGAGTTACTTGTCAAAAATAGAAATAACATCAAAAACACATGGAACATATTAAATGAAATAGTAAAAAAGAATAGAGTAACTAGAGATTATCCTTCATTTTTTCAGAGTAACAACTACATCATGATTGATAACGACGAGTCTATTGCTGAACACTTTAATGAATACTTCGTTAATGTGGGTAAAAATCTTGCCAGTAAGATTGACTCATCAACTAATAACTTCTGGGTAAATAATTCAACGTTTAACAAATCTGTGTCAATGTTCATTGGTGGTACTCATGAAAGGGAAATACTTGATCTGGTTCATGGTTCAAAAAGTAAGAAATCGACTGATTTTAATAATTTGGATATGGCTTTATTAAAAAAAGTTATTGATTGTATAGTAAAACCGTTCAATTATATTTGCAATATGTCACTAAGTACTGGTAAATTTCCTTCTCAAATGAAAATAGCCAAAGTAATTCCTCTGTTTAAAACTGGTGACAAACACACATTTTCTAATTATAGACCTATATCACTCCTGCCACAATTTTCCAAAATTTTGGAAAAAATATTTGCTAAAAGATTAAATGATTATTTACTGAAGCATAACATCATTTGTGAAGAACAATATGGATTCAGAAGGTCTCGAACTACATCACATGCTTTGATGGACTTTGTGGAAAGTACTGCAACTGCAATTGATAATAAACAATACACAATAGGTGTTTTTTTTTATTTACAGAAAGCGTTTGACACAATTAACCATGGAATACTATTAAGTGAACTGCAGAAATATGGAATCAGAGGTCTGGCATATGAATGGATAGCTAGTTATTTACAAGGCAGATTTCAGTATGTTCAATTCAATAATACAAATTCTGAACTCAGGGATGTCACATGTGGGGTGCCGCAGGGCTCAGTGCTGGGTCCTTTGTTGTTTATAATCTATATAAATGATATACGTTGGGTGTCGAGTTCACTGAGATGTGTCCTTTTTGCGGATGATACAACTGTGTTCTGTAGCGGTGAAAATCTTGAACAGCTTCTGGACATAGTGGAGAAAGAACTGGAAAAATTTAAGGTTTGGTTTGACGCTAATAAGTTGTCACTCAACCTTGGGAAAACTAAATGTATTATATTTGGAAATAAACAGGCACCCAAATGTAAAAATTTAACTATAAACAATAAGGAAATTGAGTTAGTAACAGAGAATAAATTTTTAGGTGTTATAATTGATAATAAACTTAGCTGGAAACCACATATAAATTATGTGAAATCAAAATTGTCAAAAACTATAGCCATTTTGTATAAAGCCAAAGACCTATTGCCGCAAGAAGGGTTACTTACTTTATATCATTCTCTGATGGTACCATATATGACATATTGTGTTGAGTCATGGGGAAACACTTACAAATAAAATACCAATCCAATATTCCTTTTGCAAAAACGAGCCATACGAATCATCTGCAATAAACAATATCGTGAACCAACTCATTCTCTATTTCTGTCTTTAAATTTATTAAAATTCATTGATTTGGTCCATTACATTACAATTCAAACTTTATTTCAAGCGAAAAACCAAGCCTTACCGAGACATGTCCAGAGTCTGTTCCGATTGAGGGAATCCAGATATAGTTTAAGAGGTTGTGCAATTTTTATGAAACCACCAGTAAGAACAAATGTAAAGGGTTTTTGTGTGTCTGTGGTTGGGGTGAGGAAATGGAACAAATGTTCAACAGAGGTTAGAATGAGTAGTACCTTAGTGAGATTTAAGAAACTACTCAAAAAGAACATTATGTCTAAGTATCATAAAGAAGCAAATATAATTTGATTTATATGGAATGTTCAATTTATAAGTGGGACTTATTGTATATTTGAATGTGTGGGTATGTATATGCGTATGTAGATATATAGATATGGGTAGGTGTATATGTATATAAGTGACTGTGTATATGTATGTATATATTTATGTTTGTAAAGTATATACGTATGTATATAGGTATATGTGGCACAGCCCAAGCAGAGGGTCACCCCCAAGAGCCTGGTCTGCTTGAGGTTTCTTCCTTATAGGGAGTTTTTCCTCACCACAGTTGCCTAGTGCTTGCTCTGGGGGTTGGTAAGGTTAGTCCTTACTGGCGCAAAGTGCCTTGATTTGACTTTCTTATGATCTGGTACTATATAAATATAATTATAAGTGAATAGTATATTGATGTGTATGTCTGTGTGTCGACATGTAGTAGTGAATTTATATTTATGTAAATCAATCAATCAATCAATCAACTTTTTTTTTATATAGCGCCAAATCACAACAAACAGTTGCCCCAAGGCGCTTTATATTGTAAGGCAAGGCCATACAATAATTATGAAAAACCCCAACGGTCAAAACGACCCCCTGTGAGCAAGCACTTGGCTACAGTGGGAAGGAAAAACTCCCTTTTAACAGGAAGAAACCTCCAGCAGAACCAGGCTCAGGGAGGGGCAGTCTTCTGCTGAGACTGGTTGGGGCTGAGGGAAAGAACCAGGAAAAAGACATGCTGTGGAGGGGGGCAGAGATCGATCACTAATGATTAAATGCAGAGTGATGCATACAGAGCAAAAAGAGAAAGAAACAGTGCATCATGGGAACCCCCCCACAGTCTACGTCTAAAGCAGCATAACCAAGGGATGGTCCAGGGTCACCTGATCCAGCCCTAACTATAAGCCTTAGCGAAAAGGAAAGTTTTAAGCCTAATCTTAAAAGTAGAGAGGGTATCTGTCTCCCTGATCTGAATTGGGAGCTGGTTCCACAGGAGAGGAGCCTGAAAGCTGAAGGCTCTGCCTCCCATTCTACTCTTACAAACCCTAGGAACTACAAGTAAGCCTGCAGTCTGAGAGCGAAGCGCTCTAATGGGGTAATATGGTACTACGAGGTCCCTAAGATAACATGGGACCTGATTATTCAAAACCTTATAAGTAAGAAGAAGAATTTTAAATTCTATTCTAGAATTAACAGGAAGCCAATGAAGAGAGGCCAACACGGGTGAGATATGCTCTCTCCTGCTAGTCCCCGTCAGTACTCTAGCTGCAGCATTTTGAATTAAGGCTTTTTAGGGAACTTTTAGGACAACCTGATAATAATGAATTACAATAGTCCAGCCTAGAGGAAATAAATGCATGAATTAGTTTTTCAGCATCACTCTGAGACAAGACCTTTCTGATTTTAGAGATATTGCGTAAATGCAAAAAGGCAGTCCTACATATTTGTTTAATATGCGCTTTGAATGACATATCCTGATCAAAAATGACTCCAAGATTTCTCACAGTATTACTAGAGGTCAGGGAAATGCCATCCAGAGTAAAGATCTGGTTAGACACCATGCTTCTAAGATTTGTGGGGCCAAGTACAATAACTTCAGTTTTATCTGAGTTTAAAAGCAGGAAATTAGAGGTCATCCATGTCTTTATGTCTGTAAGACAATCCTGCAGTTTAGCTAATTGGTGTGTGTCCTCTGGCTTCATGGATACATAAAGCTGGGTATCATCTGCGTAACAATGAAAATTTAAGCAATACCGTCTAATAATACTGCCTAAGGGAAGCATGTATAAAGTGAATAAAATTGGTCCTAGCACAGAACCTTGTGGAACTCCATAATTAACTTTAGTCTGTGAAGAAGATTCCCCATTTACATGAACAAACTGTAATCTATTAGACAAATATGATTCAAACCACCGCAGCGCAGTGCCTTTAATACCTATGACATGCTCTAATCTCTGTAATAAAATTTTATGGTCAACAGTATCAAAAACAGCACTGAGGTCCAACAGAACAAGCACAGACATAAGTCCACTGTCCGAAGCCATAAGAAGATCATTTGTAACCTTCACTAATGCTGTTTCTGTACTATGATGAATTCTAAAACCTGACTGAAACTCTTCAAATAGACCATTCCTCTGCAGGTGATCAGTTAGCTGTTTTACAACTACCCTCTCAAGAATCTTTGAGAGAAAAGGAAGGTTGGAGATTGGCCTATAATTAGCTAAGATAGCTGGGTCAAGTGATGGCTTTTTAAGTAATGGTTTAATTACTGCCACCTTAAAAGCCTGTGGTACATAGCCAACTAACAAAGATAGATTGATCATATTTAAGATTGAAGCATTAAATAATGGTAGGACTTCCTTGAGCAGCCTGGCAGGAATGGGGTCTAATAAACATGTTGATGGTTTGGATGAAGTAACTAATGAAAATAACTCATACAGAACAATCGGAGAGAAAGAGTCTAACCAAATACCGGCATCACTGAAAGCAGCCAAAGATAACGATACATCTTTGGGATGGTTATGAGTAATTTTTTCTCTAATAGTCAAAATTTTGTTAGCAAAGAAAGTCATGAAGTCATTACTAGTTAAAGTTAATGGAATACTCAGCTCAATAGAGCTCTGACTCTTTGTCAGCCTGGCTACAGTGCTGAAAAGAAACCTGGGGTTGTTCTTATTTTCTTCAATTAGTGATGAGTAGAAAGATGTCCTAGCTTTACGGAGGGCTTTTTTATAGAGCAACAAACTCTTTTTCCAGGCTAAGTGAAGATCTTCTAAATTAGTGAGACGCCATCTCCAACTTACGGGTTATCTGCTATAAGCTACGAGTTTGTGAGTTATACCACGGAGTCAGACACTTCTGATTTAAAGCTCTCTTTTTCAGAGGAGCTACAGCATCCAAAGTTGTCTTCAATGAGGATGTAAAACTATTGACGAGATACTCTAACTCCCTTACAGAGTTTAGGTAGCTACTCTGCTCTGTGTTGGTATATGACATTAGAGAACATAAAGAAGGAATCATATCCTTAAACCTAGTTACAGCGCTTTCTGAAAGACTTCTAGTGTAATGAAACTTATTCCCCACTGCAGGGTAGTCCATCAGGGTAAATGTAAATGTTATTAAAAAATGATCAGACAGAAGGGAGTTTTCAGGGAATACTGTTAAGTCTTCTATTTCCATACCATAAGTCAGAACAAGATCTAAGATATGATTAAAGTGGTGGGTGGACTAATTTACTTTTTGCGCAAAGCCAATAGAGTCTAATAATAGATTAAATGCAGTGTTGAGGCTGTCATTCTCAGCATCTGTGTGGATGTTAAAATCGCCCACTATAATTATCTTATCTGAGCTAAGCACTAAGTCAGACAAAAGGTCTGAAAATTCACAGAGAAACTCACAGTAACGACCAGGTGGACGATAGATAATAACAAATAAAACTGGTTTTTGGGACTTCCAATTTGGATGGACAAGACTAAGAGACAAGCTTTCAAATGAATTAAAGCTCTGTCTAGGTTTTTGATTACCAACAGGGACTTAGAAGAGAGAGACCTAATGTTTAATAGACCACATTTAACTGTTTTAGTCTGTGGTGCAGTTGAAGGTGCTATATTATTTTTTCTTTTTTAATTTTTATGCTTAAATAGATTTTTGCTGGTTATTGGTGGTCTGGGAGCAGGCACCGTCTCTACGGGGATGGGGTAATGAGGGGATGGCAGGGGGAGAGAAGCTGCAGAGAGGTGTATAAGACCACAGCTCTGCCTCCTGGTCCCAACACTGGACAGTCACAGTTTGGAGGATCCAAGAAAATTGGCCAGATTTCTAGAAATGAGAGCTGCTCCATCCAAAGTGGGATGGATGCCGTCTCTCCTAACAAGACCAGGTTTTCCCCAGAAGCTTTGCCAATTATCTATGAAGCCCACCTCATTTTTTGGACACCACTCAGACAGCCAGCAATTCAAGGAGAACATGCGGCTAAACATGTCACTCCCGGTCCGATTGGGGAGGGGCCCAGAGAAAACAACAGAGTCCGACATTGTTTTTGCAAAGTTACACACCGATTTAATGTTAATTTTAGTGACCTCCGATTGGCGTAACCGAGTGTCATTACTGCCGACGTGAATTACAATCTTACCAAATTTACGCTTAGCCTTAGCCAGCAATTTCAAATTTCCTTCAATGTCGCCTGCTCTGGCCCCCGGAAGACAATTGACAATGGTTGCTGGTGTCGCTAACTTCACATTTCTCAAAACAGAGTCGCCAATAACCAGAGTTTGATCCTCGGCGAGTGTATCGTCGAGTGGGGAAAAACGGTTAGAGATGTGAACGGGTTGACGATGTACACGGGGCTTCTGTTTAGGGCTACGCTTCCTCCTCACAGTCACCCAGTCAGCCTGCTTTCCCGACTGCCCGGGATCTGCCAGGGGGGAACTAACGGCGGCTAAGCTACCTTGGTCCGCACCGACTACAGGGGCCTGGCTAGCTGTAGAATTTTCCACGGTGCGGAGCCGAGTCTCCAATTCGCCCAGCCTGGCCTCCAAAGCTACGAATAAGCTGCACTTATTACAAGTACCGCTACTGCCAAAGGAGGCCGAGGAATAACTAAACATTTCACACCCAGAGCAGAAAAGTACGGGAGAGACAGGAGAAGCCGCCATGCTAAATCGGCTAAGAGCTAGCAGCTACGCAACCCAGCGGATTCCCAAAAACACGCAAAGTGAATAATGTGCAAACAATTCAGAGGTGATTCAGCAGAAGGAGTGCTTTAGTTAAGGCACCAGACAGGCCATGAAGCAGCACAGGTAACGCACGGCAACAGCGAACGCACGACAACGGTGCTAAAATAAAATAAAAATCCACTAGACACGCTGTGGAGCAGCACAGGTAACGCACGACAACAGTGCTAAAAAATAAAATAAAAACGAAAGCGTTAGCAAGCTAGTTAGCTTGCCAACGCTGATGAAAGTTAGCTGATGAAAGTGCTCCGTCGCGATGTTTCGACCGTTAGAGGTCTTCTTTAGGCGTTGGAGCACGGTGAAAAAGTTAAAAAAAAGTAAAAAAGTAAAAAAGTCTTGAAAAAGACTGTTAGTTCAAAGTCCAAAGCAGCAGGTAGCAGTCTCTGTGTAAACAGTTCCAACAGAGAGCCAAAATTCTGATGCAACGTCTTCCTCCGTGTGTACTGTGAAAAACAAAAGAACGCTCCCAATCAGGCAGAGTAGAGCATGTCACCCTGTCTCCAAGAACACACCATCCTACACACCTACTATTACCTTAAATATGACTGATTAGAATTGTTGGACTTGTACTAGCAGGGGTGGGCGCTAATAAGCTTTGCTTCAGCCCACACCCTTTCGGACTCACTAGTTTTGTCTGTGTTTGTTTGTGGAATTGTTCATTTTTTTCTATTTGAATATTTTGTGTGCCGAATTAAAAAACTTTGTCACTTTGTCACAATTGACTAATATCGTTTTGTTTATTCTCTTTCTGGAATCATTTTGGGCTGTAAGTCTACCAGGTAAACACATTGTTTTTTTTATTTATTGTTGTTGTTGTTTTTAAATTAGCCTGAAGTCCTGTTACTTTCTTTAATATACTACCATATTTTTTGAAGTATAACTTCCACCAGCATTTAAGTCGCAGCACATCCCAAAAGTATTAAAACAACAACAAAAAAAGCAAAATAAAATAAAGGGGAACTGAAATTTTCAACCTTTTAAAAAAGATGGTTTTGGATTCAATTCTTCACTAAGTACAAAAATGATAATAATCAGTCCAACACTTAATTAAACACAAGTCTGCCTGGTCAAACATGACGCTCAGTCCTGTTGTACATAACCAGAACAAGGAGACTCTCATCGATAACACTATGTAACACAATTTTTGTTCCTGGCTTATATTTCAACTGCTTATGTCTAAAGTCTATGGAAAAATGACTACATTCAGCACAAACTTTGATTTTATTTTTTTTAATGTTCTAGAAAGTTCTAAAAGTTTCTTGAAATTTCCAGATAATTCTGGAAACTTCTAGAAAATCCTGGACTGTTCTAGCAGTTAAAGAATATTCTAGAAGACTACTCAGTAGTAGTGAAGGCGAATCGAGAATATTCTTGAAAACAGACAAATTTCAAAATATCATTGTCCTGATCACAGAAGCAAAGTTTCTGTGGAATAACAGCTATTTTCTATTTATTTAAGGCATAACAGGTTAGGAAAACACACTGTGTACCCAGGAACAAAACAAAAATAAAAATTTGTTACATAGTGTAATCGACTTGTATATCACTGCCTGTATAAGCAGTCTTTTTTAACAGATTCTTTGCCGTTACTGAGACAAATGAGGACATGTATTTCCGTACGAATTCTCTTCATGCTGCCAGACATTCCTAATGATATTTTTGCCTGTTTAATGGTAACAAGAAGCATTTTACTTTGAGGTTTTTAGCTTGTCATCTTGGCTAATGCTGCATTTACACATAACGATGACAAGTCACGAATGCCACGAAGTAGACATTCTTGGCTGCTGATCATGAATGTAATGATTTGGGGCACAGGCGTCAGGTGTCCTCAGGAACTGCTGCAACCTGTTACCACACGTTACGATTAATGGCAGGTGTTGCTGGAGAATTATCAGGAACCATTACGCACAGTCAAGAATAATGTTCTATTGCACGTAACAGTGCATCATTACATTCTGTCACGTTGTGAATGAGGCGAACTGTCTCCACACACACACACACCCATATTCATCCATCAGCTGCTGAACAATTCAGATCGTTCCAGTTTGCTCCTCAAAATCCACAGCAGAATAACTTTGTGATTGCATGCTTAGTTGGGCTCTGTGCCAAGGAGTGGTGCAGAGAGGAGGAGACGTAGAGAGGCAGATGTATGGTTCCACGCAGCTCTCATCTCACTCGGTTTCCCAAACATCAGGCGCAGCAGCAAGTGGAACACCTGCAGGAGCACGCTGAGGAGCACTGGAACAAAACCTTTAGCCGACTTGGCGTCTCTATCCTTCTTCAGCATACTGCAGCAATGAAACTGAATGCAGTGCAGCAGGGTTTAATTGTGCGCACATCAGAGAAGAACGCTGTCACTCTCTATTAAGGATCACCACTAATCAAGACTGATCAACACGCTCAGTTGCGCTCTCCACGACATGAGGTGACATGAGGCGAAATGAGGGTGGTGCGTGACATTCGTGGAAGATTTTTTGACAGCCAAAACATGCTACATGAAAATCACGAATATCACGCACCAACACGCACTATTAAGAAACCTATTCAGATGCGTTTTCACATTAAGAATGTCAGGAATGTGCCAAGAATGACGCAAATATGACATTCATAACGCGTCCTGCCTATATGTAAATGGAGCATTAAACTGTACAGTGATTTAGCTCGTGATGGTGTTCTTGTTCTAATTTAATACTGGACTGATTATCCTTGTTTCTCTCCCGAATGAACAGTTAAACCCCAAAATATCTAAAAGTAGGGCCCAGGTTGCAGAATCTCAGCATTCCCCTTCAACATTTGATATTTCAAAGTTGAACTGCACCATACTGTTTTGGTGTTATAAGTTTTCTCACTGAGCTCTGATGTTGAGTGATTATTACATTATTACATTAGGAGCTAATATTTGCTAAGCATTTGAACACTGTGGACAGGAAGGAAGGAGACAAACACACTAATCACTACTGGTGTTTGGCTCTCACTGCGGTATTGTATCACTTCCTGTTCCGGAGCACAGCGGTGTTTTTCTGTATCTGTTAGCTGTTTAATCTACGCAGTTAGATTGATCTAGTTATCTAGATTACGATTTGTTTCCCAGTGTAATCTTTACGTGCCTTAACTAAAGCACTCCTTCTGCTGAATCACCTCTAAATTATTTACACATTATTCACTTTGCGTGTTTTTAGGAATCCGCTAGCTTAGCGTAGCTACTAGCTCTTAGCCGATTTAGCATGGCGGCTTCTCCTGTCTCTCCCGCACTTTTCTGCTCTGGGTGTGAAATGTTTAGTTATTCCTCGGCCTCCTTTAGCAGTAATGGTACTTGTAATAAGTGTAGCTTATTCGTAGCTTTGGAGGCCAGGCTGGGCGAATTGGAGACTCGGCTCCGCACCGTGGAAATTCTACAGCTAGCCAGGCCCCTGTAGTCGGTGCGGACCAAGGTAGCTTAGCCGCCGTTAGTTCCCCCCTGGCAGATCCCGAGCAGCCGGGAAAGCAGGCTGACTGGGTGACTGTGAGGAGGAAGCGTAGCCCTAAACAGAAGCCCGTGTACACCGCCAACCCGTTCACATTTCTAACCGTTTTTCCCCACTCGACGACACACCCGCCGAGGATCAAACTCTGGTTATTGGCGACTCTGTTTTGAGAAATGTGAAGTTAGCGACACCAGCAACCATTGTCAATTGTCTTCCGGGGGCCAGAGCAGGCGACATTGAAGGAAATTTGAAACTGCTGGTTAAGGCTAAGCGTAAATTTGGTAAGATTGTAATTCACGTCGGCAGTAATGACACCCGGTTACGCCAATCGGAGGTCACTAAAATTAACATTAAATCGGTGTGTAACTTTGCAAAAACAATGTCGGACTCTGTAGTTTTCTCTGGGCCCCTCCCCAATCAGACCGGGAGTGACATGTTTAGCCGCATGTTCTCCTTGAATTGCTGGCTGTCTGAGTGGTGTCCAAAAAATGAGGTGGGCTTCATAGATAATTGGCAAAGCTTCTGGGGAAAACCTGGTCTTGTTAGGAGAGACGGCATCCATCCCACTTTGGATGGAGCAGCTCTCATTTCTAGAAATCTGGCTAATTTTCTTAAATCCTCCAAACCGTGACTATCCAGGGTTGGGACCAGGAAGCAGAGTTGTAGTCTTACACACCTCTCTGCAGCTTCACTCCCCCTGCCATCCCCTCATTACCCCATCCCCGTAGAGACGGTGCCTGCTCCCAGACCACCAATAACCAGTAAAAATCTATTTAAGCATAAAAATTCAAAAAGAAAAAATAATATAGCACCTTCAACTGCACCACAGACTAAAACAGTTAAATGTGGTCTATTAAACATTAGGTCTCTCTCTTCTAAGTCCCTGTTGGTAAATGATATAATAATTGATCAACATATTGATTTATTCTGCCTAACAGAAACCTGGTTACAGCAGGATGAATATGTTAGTTTAAATGAGTCAACACCCCCGAGTCACACTAACTGTCAGAATGCTCGTAGCACGGGCCGGGGCGGTGGATTAGCAGCAATCTTCCATTCCAGCTTATTAATTAATCAAAAAACCCAGACAGAGCTTTAATTCATTTGAAAGCTTGTCTCTTAGTCTTGTCCATCCAAATTGGAAGTCCCAAAACCAGTTTTATTTGTTATTATCTATCGTCCACCTGGTCGTTACTGTGAGTTTCTCTGTGAATTTTCAGACCTTTTGTCTGACTTAGTGCTTAGCTCAGATAAGATAATTATAGTGGGCGATTTTAACATCCACACAGATGCTGAGAATGACAGCCTCAACACTGCATTTAATCTATTATTAGACTCTATTGGCTTTGCTCAAAAAGTAAATGAGTCCACCCACCACTTTAATCATATCTTAGATCTTGTTCTGACTTATGGTATGGAAATAGAAGACTTAACAGTATTCCCTGAAAACTCCCTTCTGTCTGATCATTTTTTAATAACATTTACATTTACTCTGATGGACTACCAGCAGTAGGGAATAAGTTTCATTACACTAGAAGTCTTTCAGAAAGCGCTGTAACTAGGTTTAAGGATATGATTCCTTCTTTATGTTCTCTAATGCCATATAACAACACAGTGCAGAGTAGCTACCTAAACTCTGTAAGGGAGATAGAGTATCTCGTCAATAGTTTTACATCCTCATTGAAGACAACTTTGGATGCTGTAGCTCCTCTGAAAAAGAGAGCTTTAAATCAGAAGTGTCTGACTCCATGGTATAACTCTCAAACTCATAGCTTAAAGCAGATAACCCGTAAGTTGGAGAGGAAATGGCGTCTCACTAATTTAGAAGATCTTCACTTAGCCTGGAAAAAGAGTCTGTTGCTCTATAAAAAGCCCTCCGTAAAGCTAGGACATCTTTTCTACTCATCACTAATTGAAGAAAATAAGAACAACCCCAGGTTTCTTTTCAGCACTGTAGCCAGGCTGACAAAGAGTCAGAGCTCTATTGAGCTGAGTATTCCATTATCTTTAACTAGTAATGAGTCATGACTTTCTTTGCTAACAAATTTTAACTATTAGAGAAAAAATTACTCATACCATCCCAAAGACGTATCGTTATCTTTGGCTGCTTTCAGTGATGCCGGTATTTGGTTAGACTCTTTCTCTCCGATGGTTCTGTCTGAGTTATTTTCATTAGTTACTTCATCCAAACCATCAACATGTTTATTAGACCCCATTCCTACCAGGCTGCTCAAGGAAGCCCTACCATTATTTAATGCTTTCGATCTTAAATATGATCAATCTATCTTTGTTAGTTGGCTATGTACCACAGGCTTTTAAGGTGGCAGTAATTAAACCATTACTTAAAAAGCCATCACTTGACCAGCTATCTTAGCTAATTATAGGCCAATCTCCAACCTCTCCTTTTCTCTCAAAAATTCTTGAAAGGGTAGTTGTAAAACAGCTAACTGATCATCTGCAGAGGAATGGTCTATTTGAAGAGTTTCAGTCAGGTTTTAGAATTCATCATAGTACAGAAACAGCATTAGTGAAGGTTACAAATGATCTTCTTATGGCCTCGGACAGTGGACTCATCTCTGTGCTTGTTCTGTTAGACCTCAGTGCTGCTTTTGATACTGTTGACCATAAAATTTTATTACAGAGATTAGAGCATGCCATAGGTATTAAAGGCACTGCGCTGCGGTGGTTTGAATCATATTTGTCTAATAGATTACAATTTGTTCATGTAAATGGGGAATCTTCTTCACAGACTAAAGTTAATTATGGAGTTTCCACAAGGTTCTGTGCTAGGACCAATTTTATTCACTTTATATATGCTTCCCTTAGGCAGTATTATTAGACGGTATTGCTTAAATTTTCATTGTTACGCAGATGATACCCAGCTTTATCTATCCATGAAGCCAGAGGACACACACCAATTAGCTAAACTGCAGGATTGTCTTACAGACATAAAGACATGGATGACCTCTAATTTCCTGCTTTTAAACTCAGATAAAACTGAAGTTATTGTTCTTGGCCCCACAAATCTTAGAAACATGGTGTCTAACCAGATCCTTACTCTGGATGGCATTACCCTGACCTCTAGTAATACTGTGAGAAATCTTGGAGTCATTTTTGATCAGGATATGTCATTCAAAGCGCATATTAAACAAATATGTAGGACTGCTTTTTTGCATTTACGCAATATCTCTAAAATCAGAAAGGTCTTGTCTCAGAGTGATGCTGAAAAACTAATTCATGCATTTATTTCCTCTAGGCTGGACTATTGTAATTCATTATTATCAGGTTGTCCTAAAAGTTCCCTAAAAAGCCTTCAGTTAATTCAAAATGCTGCAGCTAGAGTGCTGACGGGGACTAGATGGAGAGAGCATATCTCACCCATATTGGCCTCTCTTCATTGGCTTCCTGTTAATTCTAGAATAGAATTTAAAATTCTTCTTCTTACTTATAAGGTTTTGAATAATCAGGTCCCATCTTATCTTAGGGACCTCGTAGTACCATATCACCCCAATAGAGCGCTTCGCTCTCAGACTGCAGGCTTACTTGTAGTTCCTAGGGTTTGTAAGAGTAGAATGGGAGGCAGAGCCTTCAGCTTTCAGGCTCCTCTCCTGTGGAACCAGCTCCCAATTCAGATCAGGGAGACAGACACCCTCTCTACTTTTAAGATTAGGCTTAAACTTTCCTTTTGCTAAAGCTTATAGTTAGGGCTGGATCAGGTGACCCTGAACCATCCCTTAGTTATGCTGCTATAGACGTAGACTGCTGGGGGGTTCCCATGATGCACTGTTTCTTTCTCTTTTTGCTCTGTATGCACCACTCTGCATTTAATCATTAGTGATCGATCTCTGCTCCACTCCACAGCATGTCTTTTTCCTGGTTCTCTCCCTCAGCCCCAACCAGTCCCAGCAGAAGACTGCCCCTCCCTGAGCCTGGTTCTGCTGGAGGTTTCTTCCTGTTAAAAGGGAGTTTTTCCTTCCCACTGTAGCCAAGTGCTTGCTCACAGGGGGTCGTTTTGACCGTTGGGGTTTTACATCATTATTGTATGGCCTTGCCTTACAATATAAAGCGCCTTGGGGCAACTGTTTGTTGTGATTTGGCGCTATATAAAAAAAAAATTGATTGATTGATTGAATTGATTGGATCAGGTGACCCTGAACCATCCCTTAGTTATGCTGCTATAGACGTAGACTGCTGGGGGGTTCCCATGATGCACTGTTTCTTTCTCTTTTTGCTCTGTATGCACCACTCTGCATTTAATCATTAGTGATCGATCTCTGCTCCCCTCCACAGCATGTCTTTTTCCTGGTTCTCTCCCTCAGCCCCAACCAGTCCCAGCAGAAGACTGCCCCTCCCTGAGCCTGGTTCTGCTGGAGGTTTCTTCCTGTTAAAAGGGAGTTTTTCCTTCCCACTGTAGCCAAGTGCTTGCTCACAGGGGGTCGTTTTGACCGTTGGGGTTTTACATCATTATTGTATGGCCTTGCCTTACAATATAAAGCGCCTTGGGGCAACTGTTTGTTGTGATTTGGCGCTATATAAAAAAAAAATTGATTGATTGATTGATTGATTGATGTCTGTGTGTATGTCGGGGGGGGGGCACACTAAGAGGGTCCCACTTTACTATGGCACAGACTCAAGTCCACAAGTATTTGGACATTGGCCTGTCCCACCCTGATTCTTACATGTATGTGTGTGGGTGTGCGGGTTACCATAAACATTATGGTACGATTAAGGTGACAGCAATAAAGACATTCATTTTCACATTTACAAAATATCAAATTGGTTTTATTATCATGTTGTTATTATTGGAGGTAAAAGGTTTTGATAATACAGTTGAAATGCTCCTTTGGCCTTCAGGCTTCTGAATGTCTTTGTCAGCTGACAGCCAACTTACCAGCAGAATCAACACACAATGGAAACAATGGTGAAATGCCAACTGCAATCCAAGGGCATTCAGTCATAAACATGACTTAGTCCTGATTAACAAGTAGAAAACTCTGCAAGACAGTTTGGTTTGATTCATATCTTCTGGTAGAAATCCACACAGAACACATCAAAATGTCACGGCAAGTTCAGATCCTCATTTGAACGATGCCAGTGTATCCCCTGGAACTTACCCTGCATCCCAGTTGGACCAAAGCCTTGGCGAGTGAGGAAGATAGCGTGGTCATGGTGTTCATCGTGACTGGGATCACCTTTCTGCTGTAAGAATGCCCAGCGGCACACATTCTCCAGGCTCCGAGAAGGGTTGCCTCGTTCAATAAGGCTGATGGACTGACAGAGGAGAAAAGACAAAGAAATGCCTGATTCTGAACCAAGACTGTGTAAATTAAAACATCAGTATTCTGTCAGCAGCCAAAAACTGAAGAGACAACAAATGGTGAAAGAGCTGACTATGAGGCCTCTGGGATGACAATAAGTAAACAGCAGACTGTATGCCAAGTGTTAGACGTGTCACATTCAGTTAGCATACTGTCTGAGGGCATTAGAAAGTCAAGAGTCACAGCATTCAGCCACTCAGGAGGATATCTCATTAGGACGTTAACAAATTACAATCGAATGTGGTTGAGAGGTCAACCTTGGGTCAAGGAAAAACCTGTCAAATTTTGGTCCAATTCCAGCAAGAGATAGATCCTTACCTTTCATTCTAATTATTCTGCTTAGATCCTAATTGCTGATGCTTTAGTAATATGATCAGAATCAAAGCAACCAGCAATCAGGAGCAACGTTCAGTGAACAGATCAAAGTTCAAGATCAAAGATACATGCTCAGGATTGCAGGCATGAGTGATTAGGATCAAAGTTCAGTAACCAGGATCAAAGCATGCCACAGAAGAAATCAAAGGAATAATTCTCTCAATGAAACAGAAAGAGATTAAAGGTAAATATAAACAAATATGTAAACAGAAGTACATTTGCACCTAAAATATGCTCTCTGAGTGCCCTTCTTGGTTTTTTTTTGGAACTACTGACAATGTCTTCATCCCTCACTTCTTGGTCAGAAACCTTGAGCCTCAGTCACGCAGAGATGCATGTGGGTGATTTAGGACTCACTGACTGTCTCTGTTGCAGCCTCCCCAAGAACATGGTGGTGGCTTAGTGGGGACAAAAGTTGTACTCAAGTCTCTTTTGTGAGAGGCACTGATGCACACGTGCACAATGGTTTGCCATCACTGTCCATGGTGCTGAACCATCAACCTGTCTGCTGCAAAACACACGTCTGCGGCAACGTGTGCCACGCTTATAGGAAGACATGCTATGCACCATGCCCAGACACACACAGAAACACCTGATGCAGTTTTTCCATGATGCACCCTAACATGTTTGTCTCAAAGACACGTGTTACAGTCTGGACCATGCTGAGCACATTACACATGCAAGGTCTGGTTTGTTTGACTCCACTGAGACCTCTGAGGTGTGACAGGAGAGAGGCTTCTACCACACATCTTGTCCAACGTCCAGAGGTGTTGTGAAGAAGTGTAGAAAAGATAAAACACAGATGAGTTCAGTTTTCTTGAAGGCTCATTTTTTGCTGATGAAAAGGATGTTTTATATTAAGCTTCCTAACAGAGAGATTTCTCAAACGAGTTTCTGACAGTCTGTGGTGCACAGAGAACTACAGAGATGTTGCCACATTACGCTGAAGTGCAAACAACACAGGACCACTGACCAAATGTCACTGGCAAAGCAGTTTTATGTAATTATATTATTACTATGTGGCAATGCAGTTCCCATTTCATTTAGCAATATTTGGGTTAAAAACAGGTCTGTTTATTTACCTGATTGATGTGATGTGAATCCTGGTCATCAGAGTGCCAAAGCCACAAAATATTTCCTCTTGTTTTCATGTGTGGAGTATGACTCATGACTGATAAACCCCTGACTGCATAAACCAATCGGGTGACACAGGCTTTATAGGGTGAATTAATTACCAGAAATGCTAATTTATTTTGCTGCTTTGGATTTCTGCTATATACAGAAAGCGTGCAACCACGTATTTTGCAGCTTTTACTTTCTCTACAGCTATCAGGAATATTACAGGTTATATGAATATTCTGTGAACACAAGTGCCTGTGTAAAAGGAATTGTAGGCTATTTATGCCTTGGCATAGAAGCATGTAAAAAGACATTCAATAAATACAGTTTGTGTTTTTAGCTCACCTATATTGTTGTGCATCAAAACAGTCAATGGCTCTATTGCAAATTAAAGATAAATAAATCAATAAATAATCCAAAAATGTCTGTTTTCTATCTATGATGCTCTTCACAAGGACCTCTTTCTAAATTTCAGCAGTGGAGGTGTTCATCTTTTTCTTTTTATGCCTTCCTCCTCGTCACCCCCCCCCCCCCCCCCCCCCCACCTCATTGTCCCAGGTGCCAACAAACACCTTTGTGGCATAGTGGGGCACAGAGATAGTGGCACATTAGAAACACAGCTGCTGTATTGTAAGAGTCAAACCCATTCAGGATACACTTTTCAACTGATTTTCAGCTCAGCACACAATGCCGACAGTTTGTCTGGTATATATACAGTCTATAAAACAAACATTTTTTTTTTATGGAGTGGATGGTTTTAAGTAAAGAATAAAGAGTAAGTATAGCTACAACCTCCTTCCCACCACAAACACCCCCACCCCCTTTCCGGAAAACAAAGACTGTAACCCCCTCCAGTGTTTTTGCTTGAAAGCATATGCTTGCCGGACTTAATGTTGATGTGTTTTTCGACCTGGTGTGCTCCAAGCACGTGCCAGTCCTCATTTGTAAATCACTTTGGACAAAAATCCTCTGCCAAACACAACCATGTAAACATAAATGAAGCACAGCAAAGTACACAGATATTATGTTTAAGGACTCACCACAGCCACATTTGTGCTGCCATTAGTCTGTGGGCCAAGCAGCTTTTTGGTACCACTTAAGGTGGCAAAACAGCACTTGCAGTCTAGCCTCAGTGTACCATGGCCGACACAAAAATGTATGATAGCTATCCCAGGGCTGGTACCTACAGCTCAGTATGGGTCAATGAAGAATTCCACAGAAGTCAGAATTTAAAAACGCTCTAATCATATGACAAGATGGCACCGGTGAGTGTGGCTGCTCATCTGTCATTCTCAGGTTTGTTAGTTTTTATTGTTTTTAACCTGTCATTTATGGAACCGAGTCTCTGCTGGTGTATGATCACCAAACATTGCCGGATCTCCAACCTTCAGTCCAGGGTATGGTGTTGTTTGGTGTTGATGGGCAGTAATTCCTGCCCTTGCTTCTGTTGGACATTCCGGGTTATCTGTGCCAAGTTCCTGTGCTGCCATCCCTGGGGAGGCGTCATCGTTGCCATGGTGAACAAATCAGCCAGCTGGTGAAGCTGAAGTTTTCTTTGGCGCACTGTTCTACTTCTACCCGACCAGCGCACAGATTACGTCCAGGCTTTCTTTCACCTCTGAGTTTTCTGGATCCTGCTTGGTGCCCGTGGTTGGCTTTGAAGCTCTTCAGCCCTGCCGCCCACGTCCTCTCCGGCTCAACCTGCGCCGACAATGTCACTGGAACCTGACACTGCTGTGCCAAATTCCTCGACTCACTGAAGCCCATGCTTTAGCTTCAGCTCCTGTCAGGGTTGGCCTGGTGAATGCCAGATCACTGCAAATAAAAGTTTTACTCTTCAGGACTTTTTTAGTTCCCTTGATCTGGATTTTTTGCGTGTGACTGAGACTTGGCTGAGTGTTTGCAAGTCCAGTGCCCTTGCTGAGCTTTTAGCAGCAGACTGTTATTTTAACTCACCACAGGTTTCAGGGGGATGCGGAGGCACGGTGACCGGTTTACAAAAGGATCACAAATGTAAGCAGTGCTTTCTACAATCTTCATTCCCCAGTTTTGAGTTTATCTCCTTGGAGATGAGTCATGTTATGTATTCTGCGCTCTTGTTATCGCCCCCGCCCCCCCCCCCCCCCCCCCCCCCAAAAAAAAATATATCAAGAACTTCATAAATGATTTCTCTGATTTTTTTTTTTAGCTGGGATTATGCCCAATTATGAACATGTTCTTTTTATTGGATATTTTAATATAGATGTGTGTTGCCCTGATAAGCCACTGATGAAGGACTTTTTAAGCCTCGTCAATTCTTTTTATTTGGTCCAGTCTGTACCTGGTCCGACACATGAGTATGGACACACACTGGACCTGGTTCTTTCCTGTGGTTTACCAGTGACTAACCTGGAAATCTGTGACTCTGGATTCTCGGATCACCTGCCTGTTTTGTTCACGGTTGGTTTGACACATACTGCAGTTAAAACTGTTCAATTTTCTACTGCTTTTCAGTAGCTCTGTGGCCCTTCTGATTTTCTCTCCTCTTAACACAGAAGAGCTTATTTCTTGGTTTTATTCTTCTTGTCAAACCTTCCTGGACTTGAAGGCTCCATTAAGAACCAGGCAGCCTAAGGCTAGACCCGAGCCATGGTTTAATGATAGAACTCGTGCTGTCAGGAGGGAATGTCGCTGAGCTGAATGCAAGGGTAAAAAGGATAAACTGAAGGTGTCTCTTTGAAGTTTAAGGGATTTCTGGTGGCACTATCAGAGCACAGTTAAAGAGGCAAAAAGGGAATACTTTGCAAATATTATTTCGCCCAACAGTCATAACCTGTGTGTTATTTAACACTACTGACTCTGCAATAACTGTTCCACAGAATGCCTGTTTGGATGCCTCTTCTGATGTGTGCAATAATTTTTCTTTTCAAGGAAAATGTGTTTTCCTTGGTTGACCAAGACATGTTAGGGAAGATGATGGAAAAGACATTTTGTCTGGAGACCTACTTCACCACCAACTCATACCATTTGGGGCATAATTTTGAAAGAACATGACTTTTATGCAAAGCGACCAAGATAACTAAAACTTTGGGGAATGATCGCACACAGACTGAATTAAATTTGCTGGACCTTTGTAGGATTTCTGATCATTTTATGGGTTCTTGGGGGGGGGGGGGGTGTCATCCTGTATATTTGATGGAATCTTCAGCCCTCTTCTGTTTATTTTTTGTTGTACTTTCATTTTGATTAACAAAATCTGGGATTGGAAAAATGCATGTTTGGCTGTAGCATCCCTTAATATTTTGCCATCCTTTGTTTGTTTGCTGCAGTAGCAAATATGTTTGTTATGTTTTTTAAGTCCAGTTATTTCCCCTTGATGACACTGGATCAGACTTATTTTCCTTCATGCACATCTTCATATGGCGTGCTATGATTGTGAAAAGTTGGACAGAAATCAAACAACCAGCTTGCGAGGAGCTGCTGTTGCAAGACTCATGGACGTACAGGGTGAATTCAATGCACACTCCCCCAGTGTTTTTTGCAGGGGATATATTAAGTCAAAGGCTGAATTTAACACAAGGACATTCAACAGAATATACAGCAAAACTCACCTTAGTGTAGCCCAGCATGATCATCCTCACCAGGATGACATTGATGTGGGTGCCCAGCGACTCGTCGTGGTAAATCTCGTTAACCTGAAACACAAAGCCATACAGCAATAAGAAGGCTGTTTTACTGGATCACACAAACAGGTTTCCTGTGACTGACAGGACACGTCTCCTACAACATTAGCTCTGGGTGGACAACAAAAAACATATTTTACAGATGTCTCTGAAGAACTGTAATCACAGACCTGCATAAGTACCACATTCAGTCAGTAAGCAGGAGAGTGCTGTCATCCTGTTCGCCTTCTTCACAACATGCCACACCATACTAAAAAAAGGAGCTGAAATAACAGCATGTGCACTTACCAGATTATAAGAAACAGTTGTGTTTGACTGGATAGTGCACATGTGAGCATGTATATGCATGTGTCACAGGTTCAAAAAGATGAAATATCATCACACTATCATTTGAGAAATTTGTTTGTGTCTTTATTTTACTATTCCTCTGATGCACTTGAACAACAAACTTGCTTAGTGCGGGTAGATTGACCTTAGAATTGCCCCAAAGAGGTTTGTTTTGACAAAGGTCAAGGCCATTGGGTTAACGGTTAAAATTTGGTTCATCAAGTTCTTCTCCTATTCCACCAAGATCTTTTGGGGGAGTTCCACCAAACTTAAAATGTAGATGAAAGTCAACCTTAGAACTGCCCTTAAGGGGTTTGTTTCGGCAAATGACAAAGTCAACGGGGTCAAATGTCAACATTTTTTCCTTCATACAGATGTTCACCAAACTTGGCACACATATGTAGGTGGGTTGTGTAATTGCCCAGGTGAGATAAAATTTGCCACAGGTTATGGTTATTGGGGTCACAGGTCTTTTTGCTCAGATTTGCATCAAATGGCACACATATGGGGTGAGTTCTGCAATTGCGCCACAATGTCAAACTGGCCACAACACAGTCACTGGGGTCAAGGCCATGTCTGCTTGTCTGTTTGCTGGTCTACTCCTCACAAGTCCTTTTGATGATTTCCGACAAACTTGGAAAAATAAATGTATTCGCCAAAACTGCCATTAAAAAACTGATTTCTGCAAAGCTTGATGTCAAGGAATAGGACTTTCAATCAAATTTTGTCCAAATGTGGCAAACAAGATGCCAACAAGATGGGTGGGGTGAAGGTCAAGGTCGTACCATTCTAGTCTTGATACGCAGATGGACTATTGTGTATGTTTGAGGCGTCTTAGCTCCCTGCTGTCTTGGAAGGGATTCAGGTGAGATGGTGAGGCTGTTAAACAAGGACCCTCCACAGGAGCTCTAAATTTTCCATCAACTTATGTTTGAGAAGAAGATACAATGAGCTTTCTCCCCTCCAAACACAGGACCACCAGCTGGATACCACAGTAATCATGCTGTTTTACACACCATTTTGCACAACACTGTGATGTGCCACCGGTGTGTGCGTGAGTTTTTAATCAAGCATAAGGATCGCATTTCCCCTCCAAGGATCTGCTGAGCTACTGTATATTTGGTACAATCTGGAACATATTAAATACGCTGGTAGATTTGCAGAATGTTTCTGAATTTGTAAATAAATAAAAATTTGAACAAATAAATAAATTCATGTCAGGCAAAAAGCTGACATGGAATCTTGAATGACCTTGCTTCAAAAGGTTTTGTGCACACAGTATTCCTGTGAGAATAACAGATTGTGGGGCACCATGTCAGGTGCTTGCACTTATAAAGAAACTGAGATGCTCCTATCCTTACCTGCATGTGTCTCTGCTTGTACTCAAGCTACTCAAGTGAGTTTTTTTGTTTTGTGTACCAGCTTTGTGGAATAGCCTGCCTCAGGCAGGCTTGATTGTTGATGTATTTGAAGCTACGTTGAAGACCCACTTATTTACTTCTACATATGAGTCACGAGTTTTGGTGTTACAGCTATGATTATAATTATATTAATTAGTCAAATTGTAATTATACCATAATTTGATTGTGATTACAACTTGTTCTTAACTTGTTTATGGTGAATTGTTTGTGGTGCAGCACTTTGATGGAAACTGACAACAAACTGACAAAATACAAGGTTATTGCTTTAACATTCCACTTTAAATGATAATACTAAATATCAATGTCACACAAAATTCATGAAAAAAGTGCTATTTTTGGGGTAACTTTCGTGCATATCTATGGAACCGTGCGGAATTTTTCCTTGAAATTTTCAGTACCTGTCAAAGAGACTATAGGCAACTCACAGATGAATCTGGATGTTGCTAAATAAAATAATGGCTTGTTCATAACAAATGCAATGCAAATCAGCACTTAGGCTTCATTATTTTTGAACTAGGCCTTAAGCTACCATACAAAAGCACTGATGTGGATTCTGATACAGAATTACTATTTCACATTTGATGGATTTTCACATTTGATGGATTACTCCGCACCCTGACCGCTGTTGGAGCGATGCTGCCTCGGCTTGACGGTAAGCCTCGCCAGCCGAATTACCTACAGAAAAATAAACCGTGCAAATAGCCGGGCATGGCTATTATAATATAGATTTAAAATTTCAAGTCATATTACTGGTAAGAACTGATTTCTGTTGTTTTTGATGAGTGGTAAATTTTAGCTGCTGTTTGACTTCTATTACTTTCAAAGGTGTTACACACCGTGAGTTCCAGCTATACAAAGAGGCTTAACTGCACATGCCGCTACCTGACGGGGGGACAAAAAACAAAAGTCATTGTAAAGATTAGGCATATTTAATGAATTAACAGTTTACTTCAAGCATGATTGGTGATGATGAAAGATAAATGTCTGTGTATGACCACAGTCCTTCACCTTTCTGAGCTCAGCACAATGTACTTTTTACATGACTGCAGATTATTACTCATTGCCATTTACTATGAACTTATTTTAATGAGAAGACAAGAACAAATTTCATGAAAAATACTGCAAAACTTTATTTTTCTTCACTCTGAAGCATGTCATAGTCTTGTGGTATGGGAAGGCTGTATGGAAGCAGAAACATCATTGTGCACTTCATTGATTTAGTACACACCGTGTACTGACACAATTTGTCCTCAACAGAAAGACACATGCATACACGGAAAAACACACACGCACATCTCAGGGTGTGATTATCACTGATGATGTCATCTCTTCTCTGTGCATTTGTTATATGGCTGGGGGGGGCCTGGCTGCCGGTTTGTTTCTGTTTTTTGGTTTTCCTCCCAGGTGGCGTGCGTTTGGGACTGAGTGGCTGTGTTGCTGAGGCTGTCAGGACCTCACCCTGATCACCTGCGACTCGTCAGGACTCACAGCTGTGGTGCATCTGGATGGATTGGAACATGTTGGCATTTAAGACTGGAGTGCACAGTGTGTATTTGCCAGAGACTCGACCTTGTGACCAGACGGGTGAGATCGTCGTCTCGGGAGCCATCTCATCAGCAGCGGATGCTGAGAACGTCCAGGTTTGATGCACAGTCTGTGAAAGAGGAGGGGGTGAGGTTTCACGCTCGTCAGCACACTTCCTGAGGTACGTTAGATTTTGTGACTAACAGTTATACAGTCAGTAAATGTGGTGTCCCTCACACCTTATTGTATTGAGCTGTTTGTTAGTCATGTATCAGCTTCCACTGCAGTGGAGTTTTGTGAACTGGATGTTCCATGCCTGCAGGTTGGGAAGCTGATCAGTAATCAAGCCAGGAAGTGTTTGCTGTTTGTACACCTTTAAGTGTTCTGTGTGTAGAGTGTGGACTCACATAATGGTTCCTTCTTTCACAGACTCGGTTGTTGCGGCCACCTGGGGGGTGTCGGCGGGGTCCTTGGGTCCGAAACAGCTTCTGGCTCCGGACCGTTAGCGCTGCTGGGAGCGCACCACGCCAGGCCGCACCTTTTTGTTATTATATTATCACTGTTATGTATTAAATTCAGTTAGCCTTTGTACCGTGCTCTGCTTATTTCATACTGGGTCCTTCAAACGCTGGTCGGTTCTCCGAGCTGCGTCCGACACATAACAGCATTCTGTGCATTGTGATGATTCACCAGTTTGTTTAAGCATCATCAGAACAGAAAATAAAGGTCTGAAATCACAGACTTTTATTTACTTTATTTTTAGTTTTTTAACGAGTGAGTGAACATGCACCCATGAGTTTGTGCATAATGGGTGACATGGACACGGAGAACTTTCAAATGCTGTGTAGCTCATTAAAATGCGTAAATATCATATTCCTATTAATTCACACCAGATTTCACTGAGCTTCCTAAAATACCAAATAAAATGCTCCTACACACCTGTGAATAAAGTGTAATATATTTTGGATCCAATCAATAACAGAACCAGGGGCAGATTAATGCAGGGCTTGCCGGGGTTGAAGATTAGTGACCCAAAGTCACATGGAGACTAATGTCCACCACAATGCGGATAACACACACAATACAAAAACAAATAACACACCATATAACACAGAATAATAAATACTTATTTTTATTCATTAGGAGTGACTAACATAACTGTAATTGTGAACAGAACACTGCCCCATTGCAAGATGGAAACTGATGCATCTTATAATTTGACCAATTTTTATTTTTTTTAATTAGTATTTAAAAATTACACACAATGATTTAGGGCCCTGCTGGAAATAGTGTTTATTAAACTTAATATTTCCATATTGAAGATGTGTTGTTTGCAATAGTAATCAAGCACTATTTACCAACATTCTGTGATTATAATGGGGTTTAAAGGGTTAACTGTTGTTCAGGCAGTCTCAATGAGACAGAAAGTCGCCTACAGATTAATCAATTCAATCAATTAATTTTTTTATATAGCGCCAAATCACAACAAACAGTTGCCCCAAGGCGCTTTATATTGTAAGGCAAGGCCATACAATAATTATGTAAAACCCCAACGGTCAAAACGACCCACTGTGAGCAAGCACTTGGCTACAGTGGGAAGGAAAAACTCCCTTTTAACAGGAAGAAACCTCCAGCAGAACCAGGCTCAGGGAGGGGCAGTCTTCTGCTGGGACTGGTTGGGGCTGAGGGAGAGAACCAGGAAAAAGACATGCTGTGGAGGGGAGCAGAGATCGATCACTAATGATTAAATGCAGAGTGGTGCATACAGAGCAAAAAGAGAAAGAAACAGTGCATCATGGGAACCCCCCAGCAGTCTACGTCTATAGCAGCATAACTAAGGGATGGTTCAGGGTCACCTGATCCAGCCCTAACTATAAGCTTTAGCAAAAAGGAAAGTTTTAAGCCTAATCTTAAAAGTAGAGAGGGTGTCTGTCTCCCTGATCTGAATTGGGAGCTGGTTCCACAGGAGATGAGCCTGAAAGCTGAAGGCTCTGCCTCCCATTCTACTCTTACAAACCCTAGGAACTACAAGTAAGCCTGCAGTCTGAGAGCGAAGCGCTCTATTGGGGTGATATGGTACTACGAGGTCCCTAAGATAAGATGGGACCTGATTATTCAAAACCTTATAAGTAAGAAGAAGAATTTTAAATTCTATTCTAGAATTAACAGGAAGCCAATGAAGAGAGGCCAATATGGGTGAGATATGCTCTCTCCTTCTAGTCCCCGTCAGTACTCTAGCTGCAGCATTTTGAATTAACTGAAGGCTTTTTAGGGAACTTTTAGGACAACATGATAATAATGAATTACAATAGTCCAGCCTAGAGGAAATAAATGCATGAATTAGTTTTTCAGCATCACTCAGACAAGACCTTTCTGATTTTAGAGATATTGCGTAAATGCAAAAAAGCAGTCCTACATATTTGTTTAATATGCGCTTTGAATGACATATCCTGATCAAAAATGACTCCAAGATTTCTCACAGTATTACTAGAGGTCAGGGTAATGCCATCCAGAGTAAGGATCTGGTTAGACACCCATGTTTCTAAGATTTGTGGGGCCAAGTACAATAACTTCAGTTTATCTGAGTTTAAAAGCAGGAATTAGAGGTCATCCATGTCTTTATGTCTGTAAGACAATCCTGCAGTTTAGCTAATTGTGTGTGTCCTCTGGCTTCATGGATAGATAAAGCTGGGTATCATCTGCGTAACAATGAAAATTTAAGCAATACCGTCTAATAATACTGCCTAAGGGAAGCATGTATAAAGTGAATAAAATTGGTCCTAGCACAGAACCTTGTGGAACTCCATAATTAACTTTAGTCTGTGAAGAAGATTCCCCATTTACATGAACAAATTGTAATCTATTAGACAAATATGATTCAAACCACCGCAGCGCAGTGCCTTTAATACCTATGGCAGATTACAATGCAGTATTGCAGTATAGTGTGAATAAGTACTAAAAACACCTTAGATTTGAGTCTACGATGCATTACTCTTGAATTTCTTTCAAGTAGAGCTGACATTTCTGAGTTATCATAATGCACTAGTGCAGGCGACTCCAACCCTGCTCCTGGAGGGCATCTGTCCTGCATATTTTCCATGTCTACCTGCTGTAGTCGCACCTGGTCAATTAACATTTGTGTTTCCCAGCTTTTGATTGGCTGAGCACACCTGACTGAGTTAATTAGATGTGGGTAGAGTCGAGCGAGAGTTTTAAAACATGCCGGGCAGGTGTCCTCCAGGCGCAGGGTTGGAAAGGCCTGCCCTGCACTAGTGCGCGTTTGCATTTTTGTTCTTTCAAATCATTGTGCGGCTAATCAACGTCCCCTGTGGCTAATTAAATTTGCCACCAATTAGCCACAGTGGCTAACAGTTTTTGAACGCAGGAGAGAAGCCTGAGCTGTGGAGGAGACAGAGGAGGGCTATGAGACGGCGCTTCCCTTCTAATCATCAGTTAAATTTATTCATTCATTTTCTGTACTTGCTTATTCCATTTAAGAGTTATGGGGGGTGGGGGTTATCAAAGCTAATCAGCAGTTTTAAAATGTTTACGTTAAAAAAAATTATTTCTATTTTCATTACAGTAAATATGCACACATGTACGCAGAGGTCTACTTCCCCTATGCATCCCCACATTTATTGATATTTTAGGATATTCAATTGTAACAAGAAGTGTTTTATTGTGATGTTTGTTATTTATCCCGTGATGGACATGTTTGACTGAATGAAATAGTTTGGTCCCGAGTGAAAAGTTGGATCCAAAAAAAAAAAAAAAGTCAAAATTCCCCTTTAAAGTCAAAGATTGTTGAAGCAACTCTGAAATACGGATTTTCCTGTTTAGATTACACCACTAAAATAACACAAAAACTTTTACATTAAAACCATTTTTTCATTATTCCACATCTTTTTAATACCATTGTGAGATATTCACATAAAACATAAAGAGGGAACGTTAGAATGAAGATTTTTTGTGGTGGATGCTCTGAACACATTTTATATTTTCATTAAAAAACACATCTGAAAAGAAACTGTCCTTCGGAAAACGAAAGTACCCAACTCGCTTCGGCACACTTTATAACGATGAAAGCCTGCGGTGTTCTTGCTAATGGTGTCTCATTACCACCAAAACAGGAGAAAGACAATTTTCATTACATTTATGTCCGCTGGTTGGTGATGAAATATAAAGCTTAAGTAGCAGTAAATGGATGGTTAAGATGCCGTAAGATGTATGTGTAATCCTGCAGAAAAATGCTCCCCTAAAAAAAGTGTGTGTCTGTGTGTGTGTGTGTGTGTGTGTGTGTGTGTGTGTGTGAGTGAGTGAGTGAGTGAGTGAGTGAGAGAGAGAAAGAGAGAGAGAGAGAGAGCAGCAAGAGGTCCACACAAACAGACATGGGAGGCAGGAACCTCTAATGAAAAACATCCCTAATAACCCCACAGCTGCACCACAGTTCATAAGAACCAGAGAGAGAGAGAGAGACAGACAGACAGACAGAGAGAGAGAGTGCAAGATGAGAAATAACACATATTTTCATTTGTAAATCAAACAGGAAGTCAGGAGTCCAATTCCAAACTCCAGTAGGTGCTCCGACTGAAAGTGTTTGATTTAAATATTTAAAATTATTATTTATTACAGTGGATTATTCAAACGCACTGCACTTTGTTGGTGTTATTTTTCCACAGGCTTACCTGACTGGCTCAAGGACACAAGACAGCTAAATTTGATGGTGAGTGCATCCGATTTCCACTGAATACCTTCCAGACAGGCCAGCACGGAGTGTCTGCACAAAGCAAACCTACTGCGTCAACATTTGATCGGGATCCAATACTGTAACCCTCCAAATTGTCTTCACGTGAAGCCAGAATGGAACTAGAGTGCATTCATGAAAAATCAAACAAAAGAAATTTAAAAAATAATAAAAGGTGTCACCATGGAGCCTGATTCACAAATATTTCAACACTGCCAAAAGTTTTGGAACTTTAGTTACAGCATCCGATGTAACTTATCCTATAACTTTAGTTACCTAATTATCTGGTGCTTCGTGTGAGGCCTGTACGTCACTGCCACCAGGAAGTCCCAGTGTCAAAATCGCAACATAAATTCAACTAATCCCACTGAATTCAGCGTGACATTGTAATTTTGTCCAATCAGTGCAATTTCTCTGCAAATGTGACCAACCTCTTTTGTTTTCTGTGGGCTTTACCAATCACAGTAGTCCGTTGAATAACAACGTTACCCATATGTCACCAAATTCACTTCCTTGTTTCTAGTTATGAAGATGCAAACGTTACGACAAGAACGCCTCACCTTTATCAATGAAAATTCCGGAAAAAGTTCATGCGCAGCAATACCCCGATGTTCAGCAAGAAAGCGTGCATTGTTGTGGTGAAACACGAAAGTCATCACTTGAAAAAAATGTTTCTACTGCCAAACAAATGGGAAGAGTGGCTTAAAATGTGTGGACCTCACACTCTAAACCTGAATGTTCAAATTAATTAAAAAGATTAAGTAGTGTAAACTCAAAGTTTTATGAAAACGTTGACTTAAATATTTCGAGTTTGGGTAACATGGTCTTGGTTTTTGAGTATTGATTGACTTGAACTAATTGTATATTAACTAAGCAAAGTATAACTTAAGCACAACTTAAAAGAATTAAGTAATTATATGTGGAAATAATTGAGTTGACTTAGTGAACACTTTAGCAGCAGTGGTGGCCAAGTGGTTAGTGCGCTTGGTTTTCGTGCAGAGCTTCCTGGTTCAAACCCCGCCCCTGCCACATTTCTATTTTTTTTCGGTTTTACAACGAAAACTTGGCATCCTAATAGCTTTAGCAAATGCAATACATTTAGAACAAAAATTACCTATTTATATTCCTCTTGTCATAAAACATTTAGCTAGCTTTAGGTCAGGTTTACATAAAACAGAAAAAATACAATAACCAAAGATAGTAATAAATGTTTCTTGAAATTTCCTTTTATTGTTTTGCTTTGTTTATTATTTGGTCATTGGTTTCATTCAGCACCTCATAATTTAGTTTGCAGTCACTCAGTTATTAATTGCTTTTCCTTGTGTTACACTTTCGTCACTTGGTCATTCTTTGTTTATCATTTATTGTGTAGTTTGTATTTGTTCACTCTGGGTCTTTTAAGTTACTTTAGTCTTAGTGTAGTTCTGTTTATCACATTTGTTGTATTATGCTTAGTCACAGGTTTTTGTTATTTTTAGTCTTCAGTGTAGCTCATCAGATTATGTTCCATTTGTCATTTATTGCATTATTCAGTAGTCACTGGTTTTGTTTTCTGTTCATCACTTATTCTCTGTTTAACCAGTAGTTTGTTTTCCCATTTTTATTGTATTTACTTTTCTGTACCAGGCAGTAACAGTTCCATTCTAGTTTTAGTTATAATCATTAGTTTTCTTGTTTTTCCCTTTTTTGACTTGTCACGTTAATTCTTAGGTTTACCCCTTTTCTTTTACACACAATTATTTGAGCATGTCATGTTTTTCACAGTTAGTTTTTCTGTCACTCATTTCTCTTACTTTGCACCGCTTTGTATTGCCCTCCTGCACTCTCTTGCCTTTCGTCCCTCTTCTTTTTTCACTAAACCACACCTCTTTCCAGAACCTTCCTCACACCTGCTTCACATCACCCTGGTTAATTTTAAATCCCTCACAGTTCCACAGTTCACTGCCCGATTGTTGACTTTGTTCACTCTTTCGCCTTCAGTTCATGTCTTGTTTGCTTCTCAGTGTTTTGACCTTGCTTGTTTGCTCTGACCTCTACCTTGCCTTAATCCTGAACTCAGCTTGTATTTTGACTCTGCCTGTTTTTGCCTGTGATACTCCTCAACGCCACTCTGCTCAGGATATTACGCATGGCCAAGAACAGAAGAATAAAAATCAGCCGTATTACTTTGTCACTGTATATAGGCCTCCTGGCCCATATTCTGAATTCTTAGGTGAATTTGGTGCATTCATCTCTAATTTGTCAACCAGTGCAGATAACATTCTGATCATTGGTGACTTTAACGTTCATAAAAATAAGCCTTCTGATCCCCTCTGCAAATCATTTATGGAAATTGTGGATGCATTAGGATTTCGGCAATGCATTCAGGACTCAACGCACATTAGTGGAAATACCCTGGATTTGGTTCTCGCACGTGGTATTGCTGTCACGAATATTGACATCATGCCTCTTACAATAGTGGTCTCTGATCACTCATTTATTAAGTTTACAGTTTCGCTGCCATGTTTAGTGGAACAACAACCTTATATATCACTACGGAGATGCATCAACTCCTCAATTAAGACTGAACTCAAAGATAGACTGCCTGATGTCTTAGCTTCACATTTGGCAAATACCCAATGAGTAGACAATCTTGTGGATAGTTTAAACTCAGTGCTCAAAACTACACTCGACATGATTGCACCACCTGTGTTAAAACCGCGCTCCCCCAAACACAGTCACCTTGGTTCTATGATTACCTGTGTGACCTCAAGCATAAGGCAAGAGGTCTAGAACGGAAATGGCGTAGTTCAAAATGAGAAGTATTCCACCTTGCGTGGCGTGATGCTATCTTAGACAATAAGCATGCATTACTGGCTACAAGTGGGCCTATTACTCTGATTTGATCAACAAAAACAAGCATAACTCAAAGTTCTTGTTCAACACGGTGGCAACACTTATTCATGGACACCCACCTGTAGTTCGCTCTCATTTTACAGCACAATATTTCCTGGATTACTTTGAGAAGAAAATAGAAGACATTAGGTTAATCATATCCCAGCATGCCTTAACCCAGCCACTACACCCTGCTATTGAAGTGGGCGCCATTACTGAGGTATTACCTAGATTTACAGAATTTGAGAGTATCTCTCAAGGCATGCTGATGAAACTCGTAACGTCAACAAAAAGCACAACCTGTTTATTTGATCCTATGCCAACAAAACTGTTGAAGGACCTGTGGCCCACTTTTGGGCCGACTGTGCTGGAACTGATTAATCTTTCTTTAACTTCTGGATCTGTTCCTAAATGTTTCAAATCTGCAGTGATTAAACCACTACTTAAGAAACCTAATCTTGACCCTAGTGTATTGAAGAACTATCGACCAATATCAAATCTATCATCTTGCTCTAAAATTCTGGAAAAAGTGAACTAGCAGCTTGTGGACTATCTTACTGAGAATAATCTCTTTGAGCCACTGCAGTCTGCTTTTAGAAAATTTCATTCCACAGAGACGGCTCTCACTAAAGTCTCTTCTCTCTTCTAAGTCCCTGTTGGTAAATGATATAATAATTGATCAACATATTGATTTATTCTGCCTAACAGAAACCTGGTTACAGCAGGATGAATATGTTAGTTTAAATTAGTCAACACCCCCGAGTCACACTAACTGTCAGAATGCTCGTAGCACGGGCTGAGGCGGCGGATTAGCAGCAATCTTCCATTCCAGCTTATTAATTAATCAAAAACCCAGACAGAGCTTTAATTCATTTGAAAGCTTGACTCTTAGTCTTGTCCATCCAAATTGGAAGTCCCAAAAACCAGTTTTATTTGTTATTATCTATCGTCCACCTGGTCGTTACTGTGAGTTTCTCTGTGAATTTTCAGACCTTTTGTCTGACTTAGTGCTTAGCTCAGATAAGATAATTATAGTGGGCGATTTTAACATCCACACAGATGCTGAGAATGACAGCCTCAACACTGCATTTAATCTATTATTAGACTCTATTGGCTTTGCTCAAAAGGTAAATGAGTCCACCCACCACTTTAATCATATCTTAGATCTTGTTCTGACTTATGGTATGGAAATAGAAGACTTAACAGTATTCCCTGAAAACTCCCTTCTGTCTGATCATTTCTTAATAACATTTACATTTACTCTGATGGACTACCCAGCAGTGGGGAATAAGTTTCATTACACTAGAAGTCTTTCAGAAAGCGCTGTAACTAGGTTAAGGATATGATTCCTTCTTTATGTTCTCTAATGCCATATACCAACACAGTGCAGAGTAGCTACCTAAACTCTGTAAGTGAGATAGAGTATCTCATCAATAGTTTTACATCCTCATTGAAGACAACTTTGGATGCTGTAGCTCCTCTGAAAAAGAGAGCTTTAAATCAGAAGTGCCTGACTCCATGGTATAACTCACAAACTCGTAGCTTAAAGCAGATAACCCGTAAGTTGGAGAGGAAATGGCGTCTCACTAATTTAGAAGATCTTCACTTAGCCTGGAAAAAGAGTCTGTTGCTCTATAAAAAAGCCCTCCGTAAAGCTAGGACATCTTTCTACTCATCACTAATTGAAGAAAATAAGAACAACCCCAGGTTTCTTTTCAGCACTGTAGCCAGGCTGACAAAGAGTCAGAGCTCTATTGAGCTGAGTATTCCATTAACTTTAACTAGTAATGACTTCATGACTTTCTTTGCTAACAAAATTTTAACTATTAGAGAAAAAATTACTCATAACCATCCCAAAGACGTATCGTTATCTTTGGCTGCTTTCAGTGATGCCGGTATTTGGTTAGACTCTTTCTCTCAGATTGTTCTGTCGGAGTTATTTTCATTAGTTACTTCATCCAAACCATCAACATGTTTATTAGACCCCATTCCTACCAGGCTGCTCAAGGAAGCCCTACCATTATTTAATGCTTCGATCTTAAATATGATCAATCTATCCTTTGTTAGTTGGATATGTACCACAGGCTTTTAAGGTGGCAGTAATTAAACCATTACTTAAAAATCCATCACTTGACCCAGCTATCTTAGCTAATTATAGGCCAATCTCCAACCTTCCTTTTCTCTCAAAAATTCTTGAAAGGGTAGTTGTAAAACAGCTAACTGATCATCTGCAGAGGAATGGTCTATTTGAAGAGTTTCAGTCAGGTTTTAGAATTCATCATAGTACAGAAACAGCATTAGTGAAGGTTACAAATGATCTTCTTATGGCCTCGGACAGTGGACTCATCTCTGTGCTTGTTCTGTTAGACCTCAGTGCTGCTTTTGATACTGTTGACCATAAAATTTTATTACAGAGATTAGAGCATGCCATAGGTATTAAAGGCACTGCGCTGCGGTGGTTTGAATCATATTTGTCTAATAGATTACAATTTGTTCATGTAAATGGGGAATCTGTTATGTGTCGGACGCAGCTCGGAGAACCGACCAGCGTTTGAAGGACCCAGTATGAAATAAGCAGAGCACGGTATAAAGGCTAACTGAATTTAATACATAACAGTGATACAAAAATAACAAAAGAAAGTGCGGTCTGGCGTGGTGCGCGCCCAGCAGCGCTAACGGTCCGGAGCCAGAAGCTGTTCGGACCCAAGGACCCCGCCGACACCCCCCAGGTGGCCGCAACAAACCGAGTCTGTGAAAGAAGGAACCATTATGTGAGTCCACACTCTACACACAGAGAGACACTTAAAGGTGTACAAACAGCAAACACTTCCTGGCTTGATTACTAATCAGCTTCCCAACCTGCAGGCATGGAACATCCAGTTCACAAAACTCCACTGCAGTGGAAGCCGATACATGACTAACGTACAGCTCAATATAATAAGGTGTGAGGGACACCACATTTACTGACTGTATAAATGTTAGTCACAAAATCTAACGTACCTCAGGAAGTGTGCTGACGAGCGTGAGACCTCACCCCCTCCTCTTTCACAGACCGTGCATCAAACCCTGGACGTTCTCTGCATCCACTGATGATGAGATGGCTCCCGAGACGACGATCTCACCCGTCTGGTCACAAGGTCGAGTCTCTGGCAAATACACACTGTATACTCCAGTCTTAAATGCCACCATGTTCCAATCCATATAGATGCACCTCAGCTGTGAGTCCTGACGAGCCGCAGGTGATCAGGGTGAGGTCCTGATAACCTCAGCAACACAGCCACTCAGTCCCAAATGCAAGCCACCTGGAAGGAAAAACAAAAGACAGAAACAAAAAGGCAGCCAGGCCCCCCAGCCATACAACAGAATCTTCTTCACAGACTAAAGTTAATTATGGAGCTCCACAAGGTTCTGTGCTAGGACCAATTTTATTCACTTTATACATGCTTCCCTTAGGCAGTATTATTAGACGGTATTGCTTAAATTTTCATTGTACGCAGATGATACCCAGCTTTATCTATCCATGAAGCCAGAGGACACACACCAATTAGCTAAACTGCAGGATTGTCTTACAGACATAAAGACATGGATGACCTCTAATTTCCTGCTTTTAAACTCAGATAAAACTGAAGTTATTGTACTTGGCCCCACAAATCTTAGAAACATGGTGTCTAACCAGATCCTTACTCTGGATGGCATTACCCTGACCTCTAGTAATACTGTGAGAAATCTTGGAGTCATTTTTGATCAGGATATGTCATTCAAAGCGCATATTAAACAAATATGTAGGACTGCTTTTTTGCATTTAATCAATCAATCAATCAATCAATTTTTTTATATAGCGCCAAATCACAACAAACAGTTGCCCCAAGGCGCTTTATATTGTAAGGCAAGGCCATACAATAATTATGTAAAACCCCAACGGTCAAAACGACCCCCTGTGAGCAAGCACTTGACTACAGTGGGAAGGAAAAACTCCCTTTTAACAGGAAGAAACGTCCAGCAGAACAAGGCTCAGGGAGGGGCAGTCTTCTGCTGGGACTGGTTGGGGCTGAGGGAGAGAACCAGGAAAAAGACATGCTGTGGAGGGGAGCAGAGATCGATCACTAATGATTAAATGCAGAGTGGTGCATACAGAGCAAAAAGAGAAAGAAACAGTGCATCATGGGAACCCCCCAGCAGTCTACATCTATAGCAGCATAACTAAGGGATGGTTCAGGGTCACCTGATCCAGCCCTAACTATAAGCTTTAGCAAAAAGGAAAGTTTTAAGCCTAATCTTAAAAGTAGAGAGGGTGTCTGTCTCCCTGATCTGAATTGGGAGCTGGTTCCACAGGAGAGGAGCCTGAAAGCTGAAGGCTCTGCCTCCCATTCTACTCTTACAAACCCTAGGAACTACAAGTAAGCCTGCAGTCTGAGAGCGAAGCGCTCTATTGGGGTGATATGGTACTACGAGGTCCCTAAGATAAGATGGGACCGGATTATTCAAAACCTTATAAGTAAGAAGAAGAATTTTAAATTCTATTCTAGAATTAACAGGAAGCCAATGAAGAGAGGCCAATATGGGTGAGATATGCTCTCTCCTTCTAGTCCCCGTCAGTACTCTAGCTGCAGCATTTTGAATTAACTGAAGGCTTTTTAGGGAACTTTTAGGACAACCTGATAATAATGAATTACAATAGTCCAGCCTAGAGGAAATAAATGCATGAATTAGTTTTTCAGCATCACTCTGAGACAAGACCTTTCTGATTTTAGAGATATTGCGTAAATGCAAAAAAGCAGTCCTACATATTTGTTTAATATGCGCTTTGAATGACATATCCTGATCAAAAATGACTCCAAGATTTCTCACAGTATTACTAGAGGTCAGGGTAATGCCATCCACAGTAAGGATCTGGTTAGACACCATGTTTCTAAGATTTGTGGGGCCAAGTACAATAACTTCAGTTTTATCTGAGTTTAAAAGCAGGAAATTAGAGGTCATCCATGTCTTTATGTCTGTAAGACAATCCTGCAGTTTAGCTAATTGGTGTGTGTCCTCTGGCTTCATGGATAGATAAAGCTGGGTATCATCTGCATAACAATGAAAATTTAAGCAATACCGTCTAATAATACTGCCTAAGGGAAGCATGTATAAAGTGAATAAAATTGGTCCTAGCACAGAACCTTGTGGAACTCCATAATTAACTTTAGTCTGTGAAGAAGATTCCCCATTTACATGAACAAATTGTAATCTATTAGACAAATATGATTCAAACCACCGCAGCGCAGTGCCTTTAATACCTATGGCATGCTCTAATCTCTGTAATAAAATTTTATGGTCAACAGTATCAAATGCAGCACTGAGGTCTAACAGAACAAGCCCAGAGATGAGTCCACTGTCCGAGGCCATAGGAAGATCATTTGTAACCTTCACTAATGCTGTTTCTGTACTATGATGAATTCTAAAACCTGACTGAAACTCTTCAAATAGACCATTCCTCTGCAGATGATCAGTTAGCTGTTTTACAACTACCCTTTCAAGAATTTTTGAGAGAAAAGGAAGGTTGGAGATTGGCCTATAATTAGCTAAGATAGCTGGGTCAAGTGATGGCTTTTTAAGTAATGGTTTAATTACTGCCACCTTAAAAGCCTGTGGTACATAGCCAACTAACAAAGATAGATTGATCATATTTAAGATCGAAGCATTAAATAATGGTAGGGCTTCCTTGAGCAGCCTGGTAGGAATGGGGTCTAATAAACATGTTGATGGTTTGGATGAAGTAACTAATGAAAATAACTCAGACAGAACAATCGGAGAGAAAGAGTCTAACCAAATACCGGCATCACTGAAAGCAGCCAAAGATAACGATACGTCTTTGGGATGGTTATGAGTAATTTTTTCTCTAATAGTTAAAATTTTGTTAGCAAAGAAAGTCATGAAGTCATTACTAGTTAAAGTTAATGGAATACTCAGCTCAATAACAACAACAACAGCTCTTGGCGGACGTGGAATCCGGAACTGACAATGGTGGATTGCATCGCGGATTTAGAAAACTACATCAATAACTACTACCAGGCCTGCTGCTCGGACATGGCTTCTCCAGTACACAAAGACAATAACAACCCGTGTAAATGTAAGAAAAATGACTCCTCTACCGACATGGAGGATCTCCAGATAACGGAGGTGGAGGTAAGTGTGCTCCGGTCCATCAATACGAAGCTGGATTCACTTATGGCATTACACACGGAGATTAAAGACATTCAGGTAAGCCTCAATTTTGCATATGAAAAAATAGAACGGCTGGAGTCTGAAAATAAATCACTCAAAGCATCAGTGGAGTTATTAACCAAAACAACAGATATGCTAACAAAAGAAAACAAGAAGGCTAATGAAATAATTCTGGATATTCAGTCCAGGAGCATGCGTAACAACTTAATTTTCTCAGGGATACCAGAAAACCCTGCCTCAGATGATCCAGAAACCCTTTTAACCTTTTAAAAGACTTCATGATTTCCAAACTCAAACTTCCTTCAGTTACTGTCGATAACATCACTTTTCATCGTGTGCACAGACTCGGTGGACCCAAGAGCAGAAGACCTCGGCCCATCATCGACAAACTAGAACATTACAAACATAAAGACCTCATTAAAAGCAAAGCCAGAGAGCTCAGAGGGACAAACTTTGGAATATATGACCAGTTCCCAAAAGAAATCAACGACCACAGAAAGATTCTTTACCCGATCATGAAACGGCACAGGCAGAATAATGAACGTGCATACTTGGTAGTAGATAAACTGTATATAGATGGTCAGCTGTATCGGGATCCATCCACAACCCCGTGGCTCTTCTGAGGATGTCCGCAGTCTTAAGAAGATGGATAATTTAAACACGCTCCCCCTGCACGCAGTCTCTCCTTAAGCTACATGTGCACTTTAACCCACTCACACCTGTTACACTCACTCATCATGCACATGTGTAATCTATGTTCAATGTATGTCATACTTGTGTCTGTTTCTCTTTTCTGTGAGCTTTTTCAATATGTAGTATCAGAAATTTTTTTCTTTAATATGCATCCTCTAAATTTGGTGTCATGGAATGTGCGTGGCATTCGCTTACAGGCAAAGAAGATAAAAGTCATGGATCACATCGCAAAATTAAATGCAGATATTTGTCTTCTACAAGAAACACTAGAACTCTAAAGCAGAGGAAAATTTACTGATTGGCCCAATATTTAGTCAGTGTTTTTCAGCTTATTATAACAGCAGACAAAGAGGAGTGAGTATATTAGTTCATAGAAGAGTCCCATTCATTCTTAATAACTCTGTGACAGATCCTGAAGGTCAGTATATAATAACCCAGGCAACTATTTCTAGTGAAATATTTACAATTGTTAATTTATACGCTCCCAACAATGATGACCCAACCTTTTTTCTTACACTGTTTTCACAGATTTCTAATTTAATGGCCAATTCGGCACTCATCATTGGAGGGGACTTTAATGTTGCTTTAAATCCGTCTTTAGATCGTTCCAGTTCTACAACATCTGTAAGGCTTTCTCAGTCTGCCAAAACTATAAAGGAGTATATGGATGACTTTGGTTTGGTGGATAGTTGGAGGAGCAACAATACATTGACAAAGGAATACACATTCTTCTCTCCTGTATATCAGTCTCATTCTAGAACTGACTTGTTCCTAACTAGTAATTCTATAACTCCCAAAATTAATTCTAAAATTCATTCCATCACTATTAGCGATCATGCACCTGTGTCACTCTCCGTACAAATAGAATCCACTATTAAAGTCATCTCACTCATGGCGCTTTAACACCTCACTTTTAAAGGACTGTGAATTTGACAAAATCATAAGGAAAGAGTGGGCAGACTTTATAGAAAGAAATGACTCACCGAGTGTTTCTCCTTCTTTGCTTTGGGAAACGGGAAAAGCAGTAATCAGACGGAAAATTATTTCATATTCTTCTTATAAAAGTAAAATGGAACATAAATTACAAAATGACCTTGAAGAAAAAATTAAACATTTAACAAATAAATATGCTGCAGAAGCAAGTTATTAAACATTGTCTGAATTAAATGATGCAAAATTCCAACTTGACCATAATGAATCGAAAAAAAGAGTTCCTCATTCAATGACTTAGATATAATAATTTTGAACATAACAATAAATCAGGTAGATTTCTGGCAAATCAACTACAACGCAGTAAGGAAAAATCAAGGATAACATCTACTAGGGATCAAGCCGGAAACTATACGCAGTCGCCACGGGAGATTATCAGATATTTAAGGACTACTACAGTAATCTATATTCATCGGAGAATACACCTAATCCAGTAGATATCCAGTCATTCCTCGACAATCTAAACCTACCTCAGCTATCTAAAGAACACACAGATATATTAGACACACCTCCTAACACACCACCCAACTATAATTTTAAATAGTAATGGCGGTGTGCATGGTTGCTGCGGCTTACAGCTCTCCATTTCAGTGCTATTTTCCTTTTCTTTTTTCTTGTTTTTCTTCCTTTTGTGCACTATCTGTACTGCGAATATCCAGTACACCCGCCAGATGCTTTTGGATATCGGAGACCAACATCAGATATCTGTTTTGAGTGACTTTCACTACATGCACAACATCCCACACGACATAGCAAGACCACTGGGCTCTCCATGGATTGTTGTCAGGTCTATGAGGTGACGCAGACAGAGGAGGGAGAGGAAACAGAAGCGGGGCCGTAGGTCCGGCGTTATGCTAAGGCTAAGGAAACAATCACATAAGCCACCTCTACCAAACCTGTATCTCTCCAACGCCTAATCCCTGGTGCATAAAACAGACGACCTGGAACTACAACTAGCTGGAAACCGCTACGTTTGTGACTGCTGTGTTCTGATTATCACCGAAACCTGGCTTCAGCCGGGAATTCATGATGCTAGCGTGCAGCTAGCAGGCCGCACTCTGCTCGACTGGGACAGGACTGAGGACTCCGGTAAGAGTACAGGAGGGGGCTCTGTATGTATGTGCACAAAAACTGGTGTAACAACGGGACAATCATAGAGAATCACTGTACCCCGGACATCGAGTACATGTCCGTAAAATGCCGGCCTTTCTTTCTGCCAAGAGAGCTAACTGTTGTGATCATCACGGCTGTGTACATACCATCGGAAGCTAGTGTAAACACAGCGCTCTCTCTCCTGCTGAACACCGTAAACGAACAGCAGCGGGCTCACCCCACGGTGTTCACATAATCGCAGGGGATTTAAATAAGGCCATCTTGAAGACTGTACTCCCGAAGTTCTACCAGCATGTTAAGTGTTCTACCAGGGGGGAGAACACTCTTGATCATGTCTACACAAATATCAAGCACACATACAGAGCCCCCACCTCGGCCAGTCAGACCATCTTTCCCTCCTGCTTTCACCAGCCTACACCCCCCTCAGACGCAATGCCAGACCCACTACAAAGACTGTTACAACCTGGCCTGAAAATGCACTCTCCCAATTGCAGGACTGCTTTGAACAGATGGACTGGGACTTATTCAAACATCAGGAACCGGAGACATTCACAGGAACTGTACTGGACTATATCCAGTTCTGTGCCAGGAATGTGACTGTGGACAAAAGCATCCGGGTCTTCCCAAACCAGAAACCCTGGATGACCAGCCAAGTCCACGCACTCCTCAGGGCCCACGACGCAGCCTTCAGGTCTGGCGACAGAGCTCTGTACAGCACTACTCGAGCTAACCTGAAAAGAGGAGTGAGAAGGGACAAAGAGGACCACAGGTTGCATACAGAGTCCCACCTGGCCAGCAACAACACACGGGTGGTGTGGCGGGGCATAAAAGACATCACAAACTTCACGGGCTGTGATGTGCCATCAGGAGACCTGAATTGTGCCACTGACAGAGCTTAACTGCTTCTTTGCCCGTTTTGATACATCCCAGCAGCACTCATCTGCTAAAGCTGTGCCCCCACCTCCACCGCTCTCCTGCTCCACTCCTCTCACTGTACAGGAGCATGAGGTCAGACGGGTGCTCCTGGCAGTGAATCCTAAGAAAGCCGCCGGCCCAGATGGAGTACCTGGCACGGTGCTCAGAGCGCGTGCCTACCAGCTTCCTCCCACCTTCACCAGGATCTTCAACTTCTCTCTGGACCAGGCAGTTATCCCATCCTGCCTCAAAGCAACCACAATAATACCTGTGTCGAAGAAGTCTCCCATCACCAGCCTGAATGACTACCGTCTGGTGGCCCTTACTCCGGTAGTCATGAAGTGCTTCGAGAGACTAGTTCTCCAGCACATCAAGGTCTATCTTCCTCCAGACTTTGACCCTCACCAGTTCGGATACCGTGTGAACAAATCCCCAGAGGATACCATCGCCGTAGCTCTCCACTCTGCGCTGAGCCACCTGGAGCAGCAGCAAAGTTACGTTAGGATGCTCTTTGTGGATTACAGTTCAACCTTCAATACAATAATCCCGGACATTCTCACTACAAAACTGGCCATTCTCGGCCTCCCCCCTCTCACATGTGCCTGGATCAAGGACTTTCTGACCAACTGGCCCCAGACTGTGAGACTTGGCCCCCACCTCTCCTCCACACGCATGCTGAGCATCGGCTCCCCACAGGGCTGTGTGCTGAGCCCCCTCCTATACTGCCTCTACACCTATGACTACAGTTCGGCTCACCAAAACAACTCGGTGGTCAAGTTTGCTGATGACACCACCGTGGTCGGACTCATCTCTAAGGGTGATGAGACAGCTTATAGAGAGGAGGTCCTGAAGCTGGCAGCCTGGTGTTCAGAGAATAACCTCACACTGAACACCAAGAAAACCAAGGAAATCATCACTGACTACAGGAAGCACAGGCAAGCTCCCTCTGCCTTAGCAGAACCCTAAACATCACTAAAGACAGCTCCCACCCTGCCTTTGAACTGTTTGACCTGATGCCCTCAGGTAAGCGCTACAGGTGTATTAAGACCAGAACAAACAGACTCAAAAACAGTTTCTTTCCCAAAGCGGTAACCATCCTGAATTCCTGCATACATCGACAATAATGTGCAACATTCCATCCCATAATGTGCAATATTTATAATTTCTAATAATGTATATAATAACATACTTATTCTGCAATGTACATACCATCCAGGACGATGCACCTTACCTTCTAATGTTTACATCGTATATATATTTTTTATACATATTATTTGATATCGCTGCTTTTCTTCTCACTTGCCTGCACTGATTTTGGAGTTGGCTTTTAATCTCATTGTACATCGTATAATAACAATAAAAGGCATTCTTTTCTATTCTATTCTATTCTATCATAGAACTACATGCAGCTTTGAACAAAATGCCAAATGGCAGGGCTCCAGGCCCAGATGGCTTTCCTCACGAATTCCTGAAACATTTTTGGCAGATACTGGCTCCACTATTCTTTAGGACGGTTTCAGAAATCTGGACTAAAGGTCAGATTCCCACTCATATGAATACTGCAGCAATAAAACTATTAAAACCAGAAAAACACCCTACTCTGACTTAAAATTACCGCCCGCTATCATTAATAAACTGATGTAAAAATCATTGCTAAGGCATTGGTATCTCGCTTAGAAAAAATATTACCATCAATAATACATAACGAACAAACTGGGTTCATTAAGGGTCGACATTCTATTGGTAACATCAGAAGACTTCTCAATCTTATTGACAAATCACAGCGTAGCAATACAAAGGCAATAGTGGTGTCATTGGACACAGAAAAAGCCTTTGATAAAGTCAGCTGGAGTTTCCTGATTAGAGTCCTCCATAAATTTGGTTTTGGAGAATCATTTATTCACTAGATCACAACCCTACATAACTCACCAAAGGCCACAGTCACAACTAATGAGATTACCTCTCAAAGTTTCACATTGCAAAGAGGGACTAGACAAGGCTGCCCACTCTCACCACTGCTTTTTGCAATATTTATCGAACCACTTACGGCTGCAATACATCAGAATGCTAACATCAAGGGTATCAACTCTGCAGTCTGACCACAAAATCAATCTATAAAATGGTAAATGGTAAATGGACTGCATTTATATAACACTTTTCCATCTGTATCAGACGCTCAAAGCGCTTTACAATTATGCCTCACATTCACCCCGATGTCAGGGTGCTGCCATACAAGGCGCTCACTACACACCGGGAGCAATAGGGGATTAAAGGCCTTGCCCAAGGGCCCTTAGTGATTTTCCAGTCAGGCGGGGATTTGAACCCATGATCTTCTGGACTCAAGCCCAACGCCTTAACCACTAGACCATCTGATTATATCATACTATATCTCCAAGAACCCTCAAAATCGCTACAAGAAGTATTTAAATTGATCACTACATTCTCACAACTATCAGATTACTCTACTAACTGGTCAAAATCAATGATACTTCCTTTAACTGAGGATTCATGGAATCCTTCACCCCAAGATCCACACCTTTCCTTCTGGCAATATTAAGTACCTAGGCATAAACATCTCTTCTAAATTAGGAGAGCTGGCACATTTGAACTTTGCCCCACTCACTGACAAAATCTGTAATGATTTGAAACGATGGAACAACCTCCCCATCTCCCTATTAGGACGAATAGCAACTATCAAAATAAAAATATTACCACAAATTAATTATCTGTTTTCAATGATTCTGCTCAAACCCACAGTCAATTGGTTTCAGTCTTTAGATTCGGCCACTTCAAAGTTTTACTGGAAAAATAAAAAAGCTAAAATTAGTCTAGCTACTCTTCAGAAAAATAAATCTCAAGGGGTCTGGAAGCACCAAGTTTTCTACATTACTATCTGGCTAATCAGATACAATACTTGATCAAATGGATTCATCCTGATCCAGTCCACAGCTCCTGGATTGAATTAGAACAGTTAGAATGTAACAACATCAAACTCTCAGATTTACCCTTTGTAACTACTTCCGTTAAACGCCATAAATGTTTTAAAAATCCGTTGATATCTTCCACTTTGACTGCCTGGTGGAAAACTTTACAAATTACAAACTCACTAATGGAAATCTGTACAGATGCTCCTATTTGGCACAACCCAGACTTCAAGATTAATAAAGCAGCTCTTTATATCAGCACATGGGAACAGAAAGGAATCACACACCTGCATCACCTCTTTCATAATAACAGGTTTGTGCCATTTAATAACTTGATGCAGAGGTTTGGAATTATAGGAGGAAATTTTATTCATTACCATCAAGTAAAGCATGCAGTGATGTCAAACCTCCAGACACTTCAGTGTCCACCAGAACCACCCACATTAGTGACAGACATCAAGAACCTCCTCCCAATAAAGAAAACCTTATCTACGGTACATAAATGAATATCATGCATGGACACTGCTTTACATTTACCCAGTTCAAAATGGGGGGGAGACTTCCTCCTCGCCTCTGACCCTGACCACTGGACACAGATTTGTAAAAACACATTTTCAATGACAAAAAATACCAACTTACAACTCATCCAATACAAAACTCTTCATAGAACACACATTACACAATATAAGATGTATAAAATGGGCTTCTCAGACTCTGATGTTTGTTCACAGTGTGAACAAAACACCACTGATACCAATTTTCATGCCCTTTGGCTTTGCTCACCTGTCCAGTGTTTTTGGTCCAAAGTCACTGAAAAAAATGTCCTTCACCTTGGGATATAGAATTCCCTTATCTCCTAATTTATGTTTACTTGGAGACACTACAATTATTGAACTACCAACTAAACAGTCTAAAACTATACTTGTAGCACTGACTATTACCAATGAATGAATGAATGAAAACAGTGTATTTCGAACATTTGATACATATACATATATATATACACATATATACAAACACACACACACACATATATATATATATATATATATATATATATATATATATATATATATACATACATACATACATACATACATATACATACACAAACATAAATATACACCTACATATACCTACTTACATACAAAATACTATATATTTACAAGCCGAAGCAAAAAACAAAAACACCCTAACCCTCATTACCCTTCCTCCTCCCTATACCTACAAAAAAAACATATTTTTGTACCGCTGTTTGAACTGGTTCATGCTTGGACATTGCTTGAGCCCCACTCCCAATCTGTTCCACATCCTCACCCCACAGACAGAAATACAGAAACCTTTTAATGTTGTTCGTGCCCACTGATGCTTTAAATTAAATTCCCCCCTCAGACTGTAATCCCCTGATCAGTTAAAAAACATATTTTTAATATTTGCTGGAAGTAAATTGTTTATTGCTTTATACACGATTTGTACTGTTTGAAAATGAACCAAGTCTGTGAATTTTAAGATTTTGGATTGTAAAAATAGTGGATTTGTATGATCTCTATAGCCAGTATTATGAATGATTCTTATAGCTCTTTTCTGCATTACTGATAGTGATTGTGTTGTACCTTTATAAGTATTACCCCATACCTCTGCACAGTACTGTAAATATGGTAAAACCACTGAGCAGTAAAGAATGCGGAGTGAGTTGTGGTCCAGTATATGTTTCGCTTTGTTTAGAACTGAAATGCTTCTTGACAGTTTACTTTGTATATGTTTTATATTAGTCTTCCAGTTTATCTTATCATCTATTATCACCCGCAGAAACTTATTTTCATGTACCCTTTCAATATCTACCCCCTCGACTTGTAACTGAACCTGTATGTCTGTATTACAATAGCCAAATAACATGTATTTTGTTTTACTTAAGTTTAATGATAATTTGTTTCTGTCAAACCATATTTTCAATTTTCCCATTTCTATACTGATCCTCCTCAGTAACTCCTGCAAATCCCCCCCTGAACAAAAAATGCTTGTGTCATCTGCAAATAATACTAATTTTAATATTTTGGAAACATTGACAATATCATTTATATACATTAGAAACAGTTTTGGACCCAATACTGACCCCTGTGGGACGCCACAAGCATTGTCCAAGCATGACGTATATTCCCCCAACTTCGCAAACTTGTTTTCTGTTACTTAAGTAGCTTCTCACCCAGTGCAACACCAACCCCCTAATCCCATACTGTTCAAGTTTATTGATTAATATGTCATGACTGATTGTATCAAAAGCCTTTTTAAGGTCTATAAATATTCCAACTGAATGTAATTTGTGGTCTATGGCGTTTGTAATCTCCTCAACTGATTCTATTAATGCAAGTGATGTTGAACTATGTGCTCTGAATACATATTGACTATCAGTAAGTAATTTATGTTTATTTATGAATTTGTCTATTATTGAATAACTTTTCTAATAATTTGGAAAATTGTGGAAGCAAAGAAACAGGTCTATAATTTGTGAAGTGATGTCTATCCCCAGTCTTATACAGCGGCACAACCTTAGCTATTTTCATTTGATTGGGAAATTTACCGGTTTGAAATGATAAGTTACAGATGTATGTTAATGGTTCTGCAATCCATTCAATGACCTGTTTTACCACCACCATATCAATTTCATTTAAATCGGTAGAGGTTTTATATTTACAATTATTCACAATGTCTATAATTTCTTTTCCATCCACTGCTGTGAGGAACATTGAACAGGGATTTCTTTCTATGAGATTATTATCCCAATCCTCAGGTTGGGAATTTTTTCTGCCAAACTTGGTCCAATATTTACAAAAACTTTATTAAAACCGTTGACTACCTCGTCCTTATTTTCCTTCTTGACATTATTATCAATGAAATACTGAGGGTAACTCTGTTTTATATTACCATTTTTGATAATGCTATTTAATATATTCCATATTGCTTTAATGTTGTTTTTGTTATTATATAATATGTTACTATAATATTCCTTCCTACATACCTGTATAATATTAGTTAATCTATTTTTGTATTTCTTATATCTATTTTCTGCCTCTTTAGTCTTTAGTTTTAGGAATTCTCTATACAGTGTATTTTTCTTATTACATGCATTTCATAACCCTTTCGTCATCCATGGTCGATCTTGGATTTTTTGTTTTCTGTAGTCTTGTTTAATTGGACAATTTTTATCATATAATGATGTAAATATTTGTAAAAAAAAGTTTCATATGCACTATCAACATCACTTTCACTGTATACCTTTTCCCAGTTTTGCTCCTGTAAATCCTTCTTTAGTGTGTTCATGTTTTCCTCTGTCCGCACTCGCCTGTATTTTATTTTCTCCTCTGGCTGATTCCGCCGATGGTTTCTATTATAAACGATGAAAACTGGTAGATGATCACTAATGTCATTGATTAATAATCCACTCACAGTGTTATTCTCAATATCATTGCTGAATATATTATCAATTAAGGTAGCACTATGGGATGTAATTCTGCTTGGCCTGGTGATTTTTGGATATAAACTCATACTGTACATTATATTGATAAATTCATCTGTTATTTTATGCTTATTTGGATTGAGCAGATCAATATTTAAGTCACCACAAATGAACACAGTTTTTTGATTAGTTTTTGAGAACATTTTTTCCATACAGTCAGTGAATGTTTCAATACTAGATCCTGGTGCTCTATATATACAGCTGACTAATACATTTTTGCTTTTTTCTTCACATATTTCAATAGTTATACATTCTAATAAGTTATCGATCACAGTTGTCATATTGTCTACTATTTTATAATCCATGTTCTTATCTACATACACAGCCACTCCTCCTCCACTCTTATTCTTTCTGTTTACACAGTTAAATTCATATCCATCCAGTTCAAAATACATTCCTTTATCTTCATTGATCCATGTTTCTGATATAGCAATTATGTTAAATATTTTTTTAAATTGACTTAAATATTCTTTAATGTTGTTAAAGTTTGCATATATACTTCTGCTGTTGAAATGGATTATTGCTAATTTGTTATCCGTTTTAATGATCCGATTAAACTGTTCATCTGTATAATAGCAACAACTGTCATTGATATCTGAGAAGAAATTATTGTCCGGGTCTATATCGTGCTCCAAGTCCAGTACATTGTGGTCTGTGTATTTAAATGTTCTCAGTTCTACTTTTCCATGATCAGCAATCCTTTGAGTTATATCCTTCTTGTCTCCAGATGTAGATGATGTAGTAGATGAATAGGTTCCTCTGGTCTGTGTCATGGTGTTGTGATGTGTTTGTGTCCTCATACCTTATTGGTCGTATTTGTCCAGATCCTCGATGTTCCTGATTACCATAACCTTCGCTTGTTCTGGTGTTCCATTCAATTTGATAAATGTTTTGCAGTTGGATGTCCATGTCTGTTGAATTTTTCCCTGCTTTTTTGTGAAACGAGCTTTCCTGGCGATGTCTGCGTTTCTTTTGGTCAGATGTTCATTGATGAATACGTTTGTTCCTTTGAGTTTCCGTCCCTGTTTTAACAATGCCATTTTATGTTTTCTGTTGACAAACCTCATAACTGCTCGCTTGTCTCCATCCTCTCTCCTGGGCAGGGGGTGGCATGCTTCAATGTTATTACAGTTCATTTGAATACCTTTAGATTGCAGGAAGTCAGCCACCTGTTGTTCCACTGAGCTGGCCTCCTGCTCACTGGCCTCCCCTCCGCTGTCTTCTGACACCGCCCGTGCGTAGGATCGAGGTTTAATATGAATTCCTGTAATAATAACGTCGTTCATCCTTGTGTACTGTTCCAACTCCGCAACACGGTTCTCCAGGTACACCAGACGCCGGTCTTTCTCGGCATTCTGGATCCGGAGAGCCTTCACTTCTTCCACCAGCTCCATAATGGATTTCTGCTGCATTTTAACAACAGAGATTTCCTCAGACAAAAAGTCCAGGGACTTCTTGATATCGTCTCCCTCCTCCGCCATCAGTGCCTTCTTCGGACCGATGGTCAGATAACTCCGCGCTGGCGCCTCGGGCCTCGGTAAAGCCGCGCCGGTGGAACTGCGCTGGCGCCTCAGGCTTCAGGTGGAGCCACGCTGACGGTGTATGTGCGCTGACGCCTCGGGCTTCAAATGGAGCCGCGCCGGTGGAAAACAATCCTGCTGTGGATCAGCGAACTTCACACTAATAATGTGATTATTAACTGTCAGATGACAATGTAAAACCTCTTAATCATTCTAAAGTCGATTGTAAGCAGAAACAAGGCAGTTTAAGCGCAGACGGGGCAATAATCTCTTAATTGCTGCTAGCGCTCCGCCATCAAAATAAACAACCAATCAGTATTAACCACTGGTCAAACCTCCTCTCCAAATATATAGCAAAGAATATCCGCTTTATTAAGAACCCATTTACCACAATTTAATGAAACATGGTCTTTATTCATCAACTCATTAAATTTGAATTGGAATTTGGAGGTCTAAATTTATTTATTCAATTATATTTTGCCTGTTAGGGAATGCCACTCTTGCACCTGTACTGTATTACTATTACATTATGACTTGTTCCATTTATTGCGGACCTACTGACTTCACTCTCTTGTGCTACAGATCCAGGTTGCAGCTTTTACGGGTACTCTAGCTGTCAGTGATTGATACTTTGTATTTTTGCACCTTTCTTTCTCTCTCTTGAGAATGTTTGAATTGGTGCAGAAGACAGCTTGTGTCTTCTAGTGTGGGGGGTCCCTCAGGTGTGGCGGGGCTGTGTGACCGGGGTCTGCGGGGATGGTTTGGTGTCCGGGTGCGGAGTCCTGGGCTGCCTGGGGATTGGGGTTGGGGGTGGGACATCGGGGGCCTGGGGAGTTGCATTCCGGTGCTGCCCGGTGGCTCTGCAGGCTTCTGGGGGGTGATAGGTCGAGTGCTGGCCTGCGCTCCCTTCCGGCTCCTCCCTTTCGGGGCGTGGCTGGTCTGCCCGTGGGGAGCCCTGGTGCTGCGACGCCGGGCTTCTGGTCCTATTGGGGGGTGGGGTGGCGGTGGATAACTGGATGGCCATCGTTCCTATCCACGCTGGGCCTGTCCATTGGTGGGCCGGGGTCTGGTGCCTGGGGGGGGGGGCTCTCTCTCTCTCTCTCCTGGCTGGATCGCACGTGGCTCTCTATGCCCCTGCTTCTCCTCCCAGGTTTGTGGGGCCTGCCGGTCTCCCTCGGGCTCCTCAGCTGCCCCTGTCTCTCCTGGGTCTCATCCCGTGCCTCCCTGGCTTGGGGCCGCCGGGCGGGGTGACTCACCCATCTCCGGCTGCCTGGCCCCCTTTCCCCCTTGTTGGTTTGTTCTTTCCCGGTGTTTCCGGTGCTCCTCCAGGGCTGCCTGCCTTCCTCCTGGGGCCCTGCGTCCTGGGCCCTTTTCCGTTGTCGCTTGTGGTCGGCCGTATGGCTTCTGACATGCTGGAGTGGTCCATGTCTTATGGTAGGGTTCTGTACTTTTATCTTGGCCCAACACACCAGCCACAGTCGTGATCGGATATATAGCTGTGATCTGGGTCTGTGTGTGTGGCTGGTCACGTGTTCGTGGCCGACACCACAATTCGGTTTTGGGTGCTCTCAAGGGGATCAAGACTCTAGACAACAGACTGTCACTGTCACTGCTTGTTCATGTGTGGTGGTTTGTTCCAGCATGTTTTATGTTGGGGCACCGTCTCCTTGGTGTCTCACTTCACAGTTATTGCTTTCACCACTTGTCTTTCGTTTTTGTCTGTCTTCGTGTTGTTTTGGTGGTCAGTCTCTCCTGATAGAAGTTGTCAGTCGGCTTTGAGTAGGATCTTGTAGGGTGATGGAGAAGGGCGGATGGGGGTCACACACGCACACCACATTCATTCACGCAATACATACCTTCTGTCCTGCAAGAATAAATTGCATATATGTGTATTAATGTTCATAAATGGTTCTGCCAGTGTGGCATTTACCATTACTATATATGCAGACGGGAGAAAAAAAAAGAAACTTGCAAATAAAGTAAAAACAAAACAAAGAGCATCAGGCACGGTCAAACTCAAAGTCATGAAAACTGCAAACAGAGCAACAAATTTTAAGGCTTCTGGTCCAATTAATGAGATTCACGACCCAGAGAAAAATCCAAAATCCAGAAAAAAATCCAGAGACAAGTTCACTGGGTTAGGATGGGCTCACTCCACCGATTGCAACGGTATGAGATTTTCCTATGTTTGACCGCACAGATCAGAAGTTATTAGACGTTTTCTTGTCAAAACGTTTTGACTATTTATAGTGCCACCTAATATATTTTACTGGCCATTTCTTCCATACGGCAAGTTTTTCCTGAGATCTACCAAACCTGTAAATTTCACATTTTAGACCCCCCGGTTTTTCCTGCCTATTGACTTTTTGTGCAGAGAAAAAACATAACTAGATAAAAATCAGCACAAAAACAGCAAAGCTGGTCAAAGGATCCTAATAATAAAAGAAGGAATATTCATTGAGCTGTGATGCTCAGATAGAAAGGCACCACTGACTTAAATAACTGCTCATTTTAACTTAAGTGTGCAGAAGAGCATCTCTGAATACAAAGTACAATATGGACCTTTATACAGTTGGGCTGCAGCAGCAGAAAAACACACCAGATGCCAGATACGTTACCTCTCAAATTTAGTCATCACAGATGTGCTTTGCACGTAGACTTCACACTTAACAGCAAATTAGTACAGAACCTGAGATCTACACAGTACAGGACATGTGAAACGGCACTGCTGTTGTTATGGTTGCTCCAGCTTTTCCTGAAAATGTTCCTGTGAATGTGGAAAAAGTTTTGGGTTCAGTGTACTGTGTGAGGTGAACCAAGAGTCCCACTGGGGAACAAAAATCCCAAGAATGAAGCCAGTGGATACGTATTTAGAAATCAGGTTGAAAATCCACAGCACATCACTTGGTGTGGATGTAAAACTGCTCACACAAAAACGAGTGACTTACAATGTTCATGAGAGTGAGGAGGTAGTTTTGCACATGCTGCTTTCCATGAAAACGAACCACAGAGTCGTCAACTCCAAGTAGAATTTCAATGTTGTAGTCGTTGTCCCCTGCGTGGCGGCGGTTCCGGTGGGCGGTCTGGTTGACCTGCTCTGATATGGTGTGAAGCATCCCTGGAACATCCAGCTGTGGTTCTGTAAAGAGCAGCAGGAGGGAAATGGAGGCGAGGGTGAAAGGACTGTCTAAAACCACAATCCATGAAGGCTGATGTTAAAAAGTAGGTGTGTGCATTGGTGCCCAAGTCCAACCCCTTGTCAATTACCAGGAAGATATACCAAGAAATTCAGACTTCAAGTAATTTGCAAATTGACTCACAAAGCTGAGTTGAACATAGAATTATGGAGGCTCTCTGCTTGTTGGAAGGTCATGATGTTGCAAAAAGATGCCCACTCTCTAAATGCCATTGTAGCTAGTAATGAACAACAACAGATGTTTTAAAAACTGCATGAGAAGTTGATAGCAAACAGAGATGCATATTAAAGTCTGAACACCTCTCAGCAAATTTAATATTTTAACCATTTTCAATTGGGGAAAAAATGGACATACAACTCTTGCAAACATTCAAAAAAGCATCATAATTTGACTGTTGGTATCATGAGCCTAAAACACAAAAAGAAACAAGAACAATCAGAGATTTCCACCAATCCAGATCCAGATCATCTCGAGTCTTCCATGTCCTAATATCTAACTGTGGTGAAAATTTGGTGAGAATCTGTGAAGTAGTTTTAAAGTAATCTTTCAAAGCCTATAAAAAGTGAAATCTTGATCTAGAATCCAGATCTGGATCACCTCCAAAATTCAGTGGAGTCTCCCTTGCCCTAAAATCTATCTATGGTGCAAATTTGGTGAGAATCCATGAAATAGTTTTGAAGTAATCCTTCAAAGACAATACAAAGGGTACTCTTGATCCAAAATCTAGATCCGTATCCAGATCACCTCCAAAATTCAATGGAGACTTCCACGCCATAATATGTATCTGTGGTGCAAATTTGGTGAGAATCACTGAAGTAGTTTTGACGTAATCCTTCAAAACATAAATAAAGTGAAAACTGATGCAGAATCTAGATCCGGATCACCTCCAAAATTTAAAGGATTCTTCCATGGCCTAATATCTATCTGTGGTGACAATTTTGTCAAAATCCATGCAGTAGTTTTGATGTAATCCTGCAAACAGAAAGACTAAATAAATAAACAGATGATTTTATTACATCCTTGGCAGACATAATAAAACTGTACACTACATGAAGATGTGATAGGAATCCACATTATGCCAACACTGTAGAGAAATACACTCCATATCACAGTATGTATATGGAGTAACTGCAATGGGATCTTGCAGGTTAATGAAACCATGATGCAGCAGTTTGAGAATCTTCAAAACCTTTGCGATGGGACCAGCGCTGACTCACTCATCTTCAACCACTTACTCCAATTAAGGGTCAAAGGCCCTTAACTGGAGTAAGTGGATAAGGCTGGAGCCTATCCCAGCAGTCACAGGGTGTGAGGCTGGAGCCTATCCCAGCAGTCACAGGGTGTGAGGCGGGGTACACCCTGGACAGGACGCCAGTCTGTCGCAGGGCCACTTATAGACAAACACATTCACACCCAAATGCACACCTATGGATGATTTAAAGTTTCAATTTCACAAAACCTGCATCCAGATGTGGGAGGAAACCGGAGTACCTGGAGGGAACCCATGCACACACAGAAAGGCCACAGGTGGGAATCGATCCCATGACCTTCTTGCTGTGAGGTAACAGTGCTAACCACTAAGTCACCATGTGACCCGTGCTGTGTTTCATTTGGTGAATTGCATGGCATTCCATACACATTATTACAGGCACAGACGTACACATGGTCCACAAGCGCGCACACACACACACACACACACACTAAACAATTCCACATGATCCAAATGTAAATCATGCGTACAAGTTACAGCTGCCATCTACTTTTAATTTGGTTACCTGGGTTACGTGGGTACTTGTCTACAATTTTTAGTTCTCAATGTGTCTCCACAAAGTGATACGTGGAACTGTTGATGAATTACCATAGTATGAAGATTATAACTGAAATATTTTTAGCATGGTTGCATGGCTCACAGAGCACTTACTTGCAACATCATCCAAGATTCTGGTCGATTGTGACAACAGTCCACTGCAGAGAACTTCCCCAGCCAAGGCCAGTACCCATTTACAGCTTAGTGGACTGTTAAATGCAGAAATCGTCTTGTCCAAGCAGCAAACCCCAACAGCCTCAGATGGAGCCAATGAAGAAGTGCAGTTCCTTGACTGTCCACTTGAGGCTGCCTCCAAAACAGAGCACATTCCCAAAGGACTCTGTGCTAAAATGTCCAACTTTAGAGTAGAAATAAAAATGTTTGCAGTCTGATACAAAAATGGCGCTGTCTCTATAGTTTCCTTGTCCATGACAATTGTACAGGTTTGAACTTTGTTTTTTTTATTTCTTAGATTAAAATGTTGTAAGACAAAGTTCTGTAAGGTGAAGGTGTGTTTGCATTGAATGACAGCAGCCGAGTCCAACGTCACCACGTCTCATCTTAGCTCGGAGTCCGCTCAATTCAGTTGGTAGTGGAGGCTGTGTCTATCATTTTAGATAATTTTATTGCAAATCCCTGGAATAATATGGCTTGGTGAAACATCCTATTGGATCATCTAAGACTTCTCTGTTGCAATAGTCACGCTGAGTGAAATTCTTGTTGGATTTAATGTTGTATGCGAATGGCTGTAGCTTCATCCAATTAGGTTCACTTAATGCATGATTACTGAGAACTTTTACTGTCACCAACAAAGTAAGCATTCAGAATAACCACCGTGCAGTCCCTTAAGAATATAATGTACTAGACACCTGAACCCAAGGTGGGTTCGGACTCTAAGAGAGAGGCATGGTCAGGCATCTGTCATCACACACTGAGCCACCAACACTCCACCCCTTTATGTATTAATGAGTTCATCATACAGCTGTTGTGAACATAGCGATACTAAGTTTATGGCCCAGACACGTACTTCATATCGGCTGTTCAGGTTCTCTACAGAATACCTATGGGTGACACATAGGTGTATGGCTTTGCTCAGTACATATACAGTGCATCCGGAAAGCATTCACAGCGCTTCACTTTTTCCACATTTTGTTAAGTTACACAGTTATTCCAAAATGGATGAAATTATTTTTTTTTGCCTCAAAATTCTACACACAATACCCCATAATGACAATGTGATGGGTTTTTTTTTTTAGATTTTTACAAATTTATTAAAAATAAAAACAAAGAATTCATATGTACATAAGTATTCACAGCTTTTGCCGTGAAGCTCAGAATTGAGCTCAGGTGCATCGTGTTTCCACTGATCATCCTTGAGATGTTTCTAAGCTTAACTGGAGTCCACCTGGGGTAAAGTCAGTTGACTGGACATGATTTGGTGCCACAGCTGACAGTGCATGTCAGTGCACAAACCAAGCATGAAGTCAAAGGAATTGTCTGTAGACCTCAAAAACAGGATTGTCTCGAGGCACAAATCCAGGGAAGGGATACAGAAAAAATTAGCAAAGGGTGTGAATACTTATGCACATGTGACTCCTTAGTTTGTTTTGTTGTTGTTTTTTAATACATTTACAAAATTCTCAAAGAAAACTTTTTTTCACATTATCATTTCCTCTACATGTTGCCGGTGGAATAATACCTGCAGAAATGTATGTTCGCCAGCCAAAAACATGGTGTGGTGCATTGCACATTTCCATGGTCACTTCACTTTTGATACATGTGAACGTTATTCTGGAGACGGATGTACACCACGTTTTTGTGAGTACACAGCCTTTGTACTGGACTGTCAGTTTCTACGGAGTCGTCCAGGGTGAGAGGTGGTGGGTGGGTGTGTAATTACTCACACATCTCCAGCTGAGTGCTGTGATTTTGGAGTTAACCCCCAGTGAATGAGAGGACTGCTCCAGTGCGACTTCATGCCACAGAGAGGAATCTGACTGCTGTTTCTGCATATGCACCAAACAGCAGTTCAGAGTGTCCAGCCTTCTTGGAGACTCTTCACTGAAACCTGGAAAAAGTGTCTCAGGGGACTCCTTAGTTCTACTGGTGGACTTCAATGTTCACATGGGAAATGATAGAGAAACTAGGAGGTGTGTGATGGAGAGAAACAGTCCCCTGACTTGAATCCCAGTGCTGAAATATTGTACTGTGCTGCTCATGGATTGTCCATAACAAACATCTTGTCCAAGCACAATGGTGTTCATAAGTACACTTGGTACCAGAGCACAGTAGGCCAAAGGTCAATGACCGATTTTATAATCATCCCAGCAGACCTGCAACCGTGTTTCTTGAACACTCAGGTGAAGAGAGGGGCAGAGCTGTCAAATGACCACCACCTGGTAATGAGTGGGGTCAGATGTGGGGTAAACCACCAACCCAACCCGGAAGCCTCAAATGCAATGTGAGGGTTTTCTGGGAATGTTTGGTGTAAGGGCCTGTCGAGACAGCCTTCAACTCACACATCCAAAGAAACTTCTCTTACATCCCAAGGGAGGTCGAGGAAATGGAAGCGGGAGTGGTACACGTTCAAGGCCTCCATTGTTGAGGTCACTACTTTGAGCTGTCGCCAGATAGCTCTCAGTGTTTGTCATGGTGGCAACCCAAGAACCCGCTGGTGGACACCTGCAGTTTTGTGAAACTGTCAAACTGAAGAAGGAAGCCTTTTGTGTCTGGTTGGCACAGAGGTCTTGGGAATTAGCAGACGTGTATTAGCAAGCCAGAAGGACTGCAGCCTTAGTGGTGGCTGATCCAAAAACTCTGGTGTGGGAGGAATTTGGTTAGACCATGGAGAATCACTTTCAGTCAGCTTCAAAGGAGTTCTGGGAAAACGTCAGGCGACTTGGTAAACGGACACAGTTGTTAGCTCAGGGTGTGTTCAGCAAGGGAGGAGAGCTAATGCTAATGGTCTAATATGAAGATGAAAACTTGCTAATGTCACATAACTCAATGCTAATGGGTTCAAGTTAGCACAAGATGGGGGCCTCCATTGTGAGCACTGGAATTTCTAATGTGCTTAAAAACATACTTAAGAGTTACAATGAGAAGCAATCAAAGTTCCACTCTGAAAAATCTTACTGCACATCTTCAGAGTCGAACTTTGGTTTCTAAAGTGTAGGTGACATCAAAAGTGTGCACAAATAATCACTAAAAATGATAAAATGTTGATATTTAAAAAAAATCCTGAACAATAAAAGTCGATAAGTGCAAAGGTGAAGGATAAACTACAGCTGTCTGAAGCCTGCACTCTATTTCAGGCCTCATCCACGGCCATATTGTTGCTACTTCATCACCGGAACAAAACCTGCTGATTCAAGCCCAGATCAATTGTAAACACGGTGGAGGTCGAGCTGTTTTCAGACAATTTTTTTCTCATGTGGAGCTTTTTTTTTTTTAAGTCCAGTCTGAACGTGTGTCTGAATAAGCTGTGGAGGACACAGCCTTGTGGGTTTGAGCCTTATTTAGACCACAATGAGGGAGAAAAAACTTGGAGGAAAACCTTCAGTCTGACAACAATGACAATATTGGCAGAGTTCAGAACACAGACTGGTGATTATAAAATAAATAAATAAATAATGCAGGCGATTTCGGCAGGAGATTCTACTTTTTTTTTACCAGCTCTTTGATCTAATCAACTGATAAAAAAAAATAGTTTTGGTGATGGTGTGAATTGTATTTTTATTTTATTTTATTTTTTTCTGAGAAAAAGGTATATTCAAATCTGAAAAATGTCACAAGGAACTGAAAATATCAGCTATTTTTAGAATAAATATTGTTTCCTTCTTGAATAGCGTATCATGTTATTATTAAATATTGAAACCATTCACACAAGAAGAAAATAATATAGTCTTACCTGTCCGTTTCAGTGAGATCATCTTCATTTTGATGAAAATGTGTGAAAATATTTTAATTCGTTGTCCTGACAGAAGAAAAGTCCATGATGGTTCGAGTCTCTGCTGTACTGATTTGCGGCCGGCACAGTCTGCTGCAGCAGGTGTAATCTGTTCATTGCGTCTGCGTCTGATTGTTCGAGTCTCTCCTGTGAATGGATCCTCTTGTTCCACAGTGGGCCGCTTTGCACTTCAAGTTAAAAGACTCAGAGTTCCTCGTCTGCTCCTGCGTTTGACGAAATTCCCATGATCCAAAAACAATAAAATCAAATCAAATAAAGTGAAAATAGCCAGTACTGCGTGCAAACTCATCAATATAAGTGTTTCCACCCGCCAATCGAAAAAGATTCTGTCGGCGAGAATAACCATTCTGACACTGAAAACATGGTGCAGCTCCAACCCGAACCATGGGGATGTCAGTAGCCTGTAAACATCCATAAATTAATGAGACAATTAAGATAATGATTCAGGAACTGGCGCCACTTCCTTCTTCTTCTTGTCCAATGTCGGAACACCGGGAAGTTCCTGGTTTTTAGTGGCGCGCAGTTCAAAATCCAAATATTTATCTCTTCAACAACTGTGCACCAGGAAAGGATACATTTCAAACACTTGTTTATTTTTAGTCTTAAATATTCTTGAAAACACGGCATTATGTGTCACCCACACTTTACGTTTTTGCCAGATAGGCTAACTAACTAATATATAACAGATTAAGAATGAACACATCAGAAAGACAGCACAGGTAGGACGTTCAGAGGCAAGATTGAGATGGATTTTACATGTGCAGAGGAGGGACCCTGGGCATGATGGATGCTGAGGATGGAACCACAAGGCAGGAAGAAAAGAGGGAGGCCAAAGAGGAGGTTTGTGGATGTGCTGTGGGAGGACATGCAGGTGGTTAATGTGACAGAGAAAGATGCAGAGGTAACGGGAACAGCCGAAAGAAGAAGACAATGACTAAGATGATATTTGTTGCCTATATCAGTGGTCAAACTGTTTCTAAATTTACCAGAAGTTTAATCTAGACTGCCAAAGTGAATTATTATTAATTGAGATTCCATTATTCTCACTTTTATGCAACACATAAACAAAATTGTTTCACACATCCATCACTCAGTAAGTAATACAGTGCAAAAAAACCCAAAACAAAACAAAACCCTAAAACAAAAACAAACAAAAAAAAACCCACATGAATTTTATAAAAAGATTTGGCAGCATGAAAAGATTTATTTAATTGTATCCAAGATGATTTCAGTCAGGTTGACATGTCGCTCATTGTAGCACCTGTCACACTTAGCACACTTAGGTGATTATTTATTCCATTCATTATTCGTAATGGCTTGGTAGTTCAGTTGCACCGGTCATTCCTCCTAATGTGTTAGACGGTTTATCTGTCACAGTATGTTTATTACAGCTGTTACACCCCCTTCAAACATGCTGTGCACACCTACACGTGGTGTTACAGCTATGATGTTCATAATATTACAGATACATTATCTAACCCATGAGAGGGACTGACAATGTATGTGTGACAATATGATTATTATGGATGTAACACCCCGTCCTGGTGTGCACGCTGTCCCGCGGCTCTGAGACACACAGACGCACAGCGACACACTGTGTTTTTGGCATAATTGCGCAAGGTTCACGTCTACTTCATAAAATGAGTACACACCACTGACTTTGCACATTACAATATTGCCATTGCACACCTGGAACGGGATGCACAGGGGTGCAGTCTGGGAAATGGCGGCAGGATTAGACATGCCTGACCATGGCAAATGTCTCTCGAGCACGATCAGACTGTTCCGAATGCTGTTTGATGCCATGAGAGTATTTAGAATGCAATCAGAAGTTAGGGTCCACCTTGACTGCCATTTAATATTTTTCCACCTCGAACACACATCGAAAGCAGAGAGCAAGTGCTTTACATTTGGGCTGGCCACACAACTGTGCCCAACTGTTTGGAGTGCACTCAGAATGCTGTCGTTATGCTGAGGTTTACAAATGTGTTTCAACTTTGCCCAAATGGAGGTCGAATTTTCATTCAGACAGCATTCACCAACATTGTTTAATGTCGGTGACCCCATTTGCTCATGATCCAAACTATACTGAGCCTCGTCCTCATGTCAAAGTGTGTCAGTGTTTACTAGTTTGATGAGAGACTGGTGCTGAAAACTCCCTCTGGACACAGAAAGTGAATTGTGGATATACAGTAAACCAGTTAAACTTGTGTCCTCACTTGTCCAAGTGTGATGTCAGCAGGCATTTTTATGCATTTTTATGGCCGAGGTGAACCCAACACATGACTGTGCAAATGGAGTGTGTTGGGTTCACCTCGGCCATAGAAATGCCTGCATTGATGCAGACTTACAAACCTCCACTCAGGTGCAACATCTCTTTGCATCCGGGAATGAGGAAACACTTCATTTCCAAAGGATGTGTAATAAGTTGTTTTAACTCAAACAAACATTTAATGGATGATTTCCTCACAAACTTAAAGGAATAAGATTGTATTTTTCCAACAAACATGCCACTGTGAAAACATTATTTAGTAAATATTGATCTGAAACAATAAAAAATGAGAGAGCTGATTGGATTTTTATTGACTACCTGAAGATTGTGATCATTTTTATTATTATTTTTAAAATAAAGTTTAATATGCCTTAAAGGCAATGAGTGTCAATGTTCCTACCCCCTGCCAATGCTATGTGTATTATTATGTCCACCAAGGATGTAATAAATCATCTGCATTTATTAGTTTGTCTGTCTGTTAGCAGAATTATGTCAAAACTACTGCACAGATTTTGACGAAATTTTTAAATTTTATTTAACCAGGTAATCCCATTGAAATCAAGATCTCTTTTGCAAGGGAGACCTGGACAATTACAAAGTTTCCAATTCACCAAACTTGCATGTCTTTAAATGTGGGAGGAAACTGGAGCACCCGGAGAAAACCCACGCAAACACGGGGAGGACATTCAAACTCCACAAAGAAAGGCCAAAGGTGGGAATCGAACCCATGACCTTCTTGCTGTGAGGCAACAGTGCTAACCACTAAGTCACCATGCTGCAATTTTCACCACAGATACATATTAGGCCATGGAAGGATGATGAGGATCCAGATTCTGGATTTCACTTTATATAGGCTTTGAAGGATTACATCAAAAAATTAAAATAAAATAACCTACTTTATAGATTCTCGCCACATTTGCATCACAGAAATATATTAGGCCATGGAAGACTCCACTGAATTTTGGAGAGGATCCGGATCCAGATTCTAGATCAGGATTTCAATTTCTATGCTTTACATTGTTGGATTTTGAAGATTACGTCAAAACTATAACAGATTTTCACCAAATTTTCACCACAATTTGGCATTAGGCCTTGGAAGACTCCATTAAATTTTGGAGGTGATTTGGATCCAGATCTGGATTCTGGATCAGGATTTTACTTTGTAGACTTTTAAGGATTACATCAAAACTACTTCAGGCATACAACATGGCGATGTAAAACCAAGATCAGGAAGACACTATTTTGTTTCAGCTTGTGAATTAAATATCAGATTGTAGCATCTTGATCAGTCTGACCATTCTGGATCAGTCTGGAATAATTGCATTGTGCTGTGGAATACGGATCCAGGTAAAATCCGGGTAACGGTGTGAATCTCATCTTTTATTTTGAGTCCTCGTCATCCCTTGGCGGATGTCAGAAATCTCTGATGGCTCTTGTTTCCATTTTGTTTTTCCCTTGCTCCATGTGTATCATTCATACTAGAATATGCACCATCTCCAGCCTGCCGAAAAGCAACCCATACTGCTCAGATTTGGCACACGTTTTAGTACGCTCTTGAACCAAGAAACTTCTCTTTTGGAAGCAAGTGTGCAAACTCCTTTTGCCACATCTCATTCTACTCTGTGCACAGTAACTCTACTTGTTCTTAGACTGACTGATGGAGCAAAGTATTTCAAATGTGGTAGGAGCAATGTGTTATCAGGTGTGTTTGAGTGGCAATGGAAAATGGTTTACATGGGTTATGGGTTGCATAGGATGGCCGTTAGGAGATTTTTGCTTAGGGACACAGGGAGGTCAGCACCAGCTCTGTACTAAATTAAGTAAGGATTAAACAACGAGAAGCCGTGCAATATACGGTTTGAATGTATGACGCGGGGGTCTAAAACACCACAACGTGAAGCCACCACTTTTTACCAAAATTGGAGCAACTTTAACTTTTGACCCCTGTACAAACTGAAATTGACCTTTCTCTGTGTTTTTGCTGTTTTTATCCCATAACTCCATAACAGGCATTCACAGATAGTCCAAACTATACCTTTTTGGAATCTTTATGATCAGACAAATAATATGGAATACCTTTCAATATGATTGGAGCATTTTTAAATTTTGACCCCCGTGTAATTCTTCAACTGACCCCCTCTTGGCCACCTATTGAAAGTTCATGTGGCCACCTGGCATTTTTAAAAGAGTAATATCTAAGGAGTATGTGTGCCAAATTTGGTGCTTGCATCACCATTGGAAGGATCCCTCAGTAAATATTCACTTATCTGCTGCACTAGTATGGCTCCTTGCGGTATGAATGGTGAGTGGAGCTGAGAAGTAATTACAAACTTTTCACACTGTGATCTGTCTCTTTGATAAGTGTCTATCCATTTTTAAGATTAAAGAGAAAAACTGAGGCAGCACAGTGGCTGAGTGGTTACCATTGTTGCCTCACAGCAAGAAGGTCATGGGATCAATTTCCACCTGTGAGCTTTCTGTGAGGAGTCTGCATGTTCTCCCCGTGTTGCGTGGGTTCTCTCCGGGTGCTCCGGGTTCCTCCCACATCCAGAGACATGCAGGTTAAGTGGATTTGGAACTTTAAATTGTACGTAGGTGTGCGTGCAGGTGTGAATGTGTTCGTTTGTCTCCATGTGGCCCTGTGACAGACTGGCGTCCTGTCCAGGTTGTATCCCGTCTCATGCCCTATAACTGCTGGGATAGGTTCCAGCTCCCTGTGACCCTTAATAGGGCAGCACAGTCTCGTTTGAACACCTGCGTGATATCGCTAATATTGAACACTTCAAGGGACAGCCTGCCATTGTGTAATATAAACACACCCTCACTTCAAAAGGTAAAATGGTGTACAGTTTTGTTTTCGGCTGCAATCACCGCAGCAGTTGCAAAACTGCAGTTTTTTTCGGTTCTGAGTGGAGAAGGGAAGACAAGACGAATAGGAGAGGTCATGTCGGTAAGTTTTAGCCTGCACACCTAACCAGAGTAGCTGCGTTCTCTCGCGTGAGCAGCCGCCTGGATATGTTTGAGCTCCAGGTCATAAATAAACCACAACACATGTCCACGTTCCATTGCATCGTCACTTTTCTTTGCATTTTCACTTTGCCCAAAAACTCAGAGAAAGTGCCATGTTTCTGATGGGGATATACGAGAGCTGTGCCCGGATGTAGGGTTATTGCAACACATGCATTATATTTTAACCCTTTTGCGCCCACCCTCAAAAGAGACAGCACTACCCAATAGGAGTAAGCGGTTGGAGATGAGGGAGTGACTGAGAAAAACTGAAAGAATAGTTTGATAATTCAGAGGTTCCTCTGTAGTTACATAAGTGGAAACTTGTCTTGAAAGGAATTTTTTGTTTTATCCTTGATGTAAAAATGAATGATCTGACTGGACAATATTTAATTGATTCAACACTCCCAGATGCAGAATCAGATGACGAAATTACAAATGCCATCTTTTTTTTTTTTGATGAACACCCTCCCCAGCACTTAATGTTCTCTCTGATTCTGCTTATCTATAACCTTGGGAGGCTAAGGCCATTACTCACAGCAAGTACCGCACCTGATAACAACTCCTCCATCTGGTTCCTTAGTAATTGTGATGACCGATCGGAGCTCAGTTACTCTAGAAAATATTGCTGAGGAGAACGAGAAATCAGGGTTAAACAAGACTGTTTCATCTTGCTGCCACTGCAAGACAGCAATCATACAGTAGTTTGTGTTTTATTTGAGCTAAAGGGAAACATTTTCCTTTTGATAGTTTTCCATTTGGTTCTGCTCCCCACCACAGCATGTCTTTTTCCTGGTTCTCTCCCTCAGCCCCAACCAGTCCCAGCAGAAGACTGCCCCTCCCTGAGCCTGGTTCTGCTGGAGGTTTCTTCCTGTTAAAAGAGAGTTTTTCCTTCCCACTGTCGCCAAGTGCTTGCTCACAGGGGGTCGTTTTGACCGTTGGGGTTTTTCCATAATTATTGTATGGCTTTGCCTTACAATATAAAGCACCTTGGGGCAACTGTTTGTTGTGATTTGGCGCTATATAAATAAAATTGATTTGATTTGATTCTTTTCATTATCATCTGACATAATCAACTGACAGGAAGAATTGGTCTATTATGTGATGTTATTCAATGCTTTCTAAATTTGCAAATCAATGGTTTAAAGGCTGAGGATGCCTTCAGTGAGGTGATTGGAACATGATGCTCTGAAGGTCCTGGAGGTGGGAAAAAAAAAGATCAAATTTATAGCATGATTAAAAAGACCATAAAGCAAAGATAAAAATCCAATACATAATAGCTTTGAAAATGTGAAAGCATTTATTATAAGATGACAAGAATTAGATGGCAAACAAAAAGAAATCCATCCATCCATCCATTTTCTTCCGCTTTATCCAGAGTCGTGTCGCAGGGGCAGCAGCTCAAGCAAAGCCGCCCAGACCTCCCGATCCACAAACACCTCCCCCAGCTCCTCCGGGGGAACCCCAAGGCGTTCCCAAGCCAGCCGAGAGATGTAATCCTTCCAGCGTGTCCTGGGTCTTCCCCGGGGCCTCCCCCCAATGGGACGTGCCCGGAACACCTCTCCAGCGAGGCGTCCAGGGGGCATCCGGAAAAGATGCCCGAGCCACCTCAACTGACTCCTTTCGACATGGAGGAGCAGCGGCTCGACTCCGAGCTCCTCCCGAGTAACCGAGCTCCTCACCCTATCTCTAAGGGAGCACCCAGCCACCCTGCGGAGGAAACTCATCTTGGCCGCTTGTACCCACGATCTCGTTCTTTCGGCCATGAGCCAAATCTCATGACCATAGGTGAGGATCGGAACGCAGATCGATCGGTAAATCAAGAGCTTTGCCCCCCTACTCAGTTCTCTCTTCACCACGACGGTCCCATACAGCGACTGCATCATTGCAGATGCTGCACCGATCCGTCTATCTATCTCACGCTCCATCCCTCCCTCACTCGTGAATAAGACCCCGAGATACTTAAACTCCTCCACTTGAGGCAAGGACACTCCACTGACCTGAAGAGGGCAAAGCACCTTTTTCCGGTCGAGAACCATGGCCTCAGATTTAGAGGTGCTGATTTTCATCCCGGACGCCTCACACTCGGCTGCAAACCGCCCCAGTGCACGCTGAAGGTCCTGATTTGACGAAGCCAACAGAACCACATTGTCCGCAAACAGCAGAGACGATATTCTGTGGTTCCCAAACCAGACCCCCTCTACACCCTGGCTGCGCCTAGAAATTCTGTTCATAAAAATAATGAATAGAACCGGTGACAAAGGGCAGCCCTGGCGGAGGCCAACATGCACTGGAAACAGGTTTGACTTATTATTACTCCCCCTCTGGCTGCCACCTTATCGTGGTGGGGGAGTTTGCGTACCCGGATGATCCTAGGAGCTATGTTGTCGGGGGCTTTGTGCTCCGTGTAGGGTCTCCCAAGGCAAACAGGTCCTAGGTGACGGGTCAGACTAAGGGCAGCTCAGAACCTCCATGACCAGTGAAATATCAAGGACCAAGACATCGCCCGGTATGGCGGCGCCGGGGTCCCACCCTGGAGCCAGGCCTGGGGTTGGGGCTTGCACGCGAGCACCTGGTGGTCGGTCCTTAGCCCATGGGGCCCGGCCGGGCTCAGCCCGAAGGAGCAACGTGGGCCCGCCCTCCTGTGGGTTCACCACCTGCAGAGGGGGCCATGGGGGTCGGGTGCAGAGAGGATTGGGTGGCGGTCGAGGGCGGGTGGCCCGGAGGTCCGGTCCATGCTCACAGCCCCTGGCTGTTGGGACGTGGAATGTCACCTCGCTGGGGAGCAAGGAGCCTGAGCTTGTGCGGGAGGTTGAGAGATACCGACTAGAGATAGTCGGGCTCACATCCACGCACAGCATGGGCTCTGGTACCCAACTCCTGGAGAGGGGCTGGACGCTTCATTTTTCTGGCGTTGCCCACAGAGAGAGGCGGAGAGCTGGGGTTGCATTGCTTATTGCTCCCCAGCTCAGTCGCCATGTGTTGGAGTTCACTCCGGTGAACGAGAGGGTCGCGTCCCTATGCCTTCGGGTCTGGGAAAGGTCTCTCACTGTTGTCTCGGCCTACGGGCCGAGAAGCAGTGCAGAGTACCCGACCTTCCTGGAGTCCCTGGGAGGGGTACTAGATAGCGCTCCGACTGGGGACTCCATTGTTCTCCTGGGGGATTTCAACGGCCACGTGGGCGGCGACAGTGAGACCTGGAGGGGGTGATTGGGAAGCACGGCCTCCCTGATCTGAACCCGAGTGGTGTTCAGTTGTTGGACTTCTGTGCTAGTCACAGTTTGTCCATCATGAACACCATGTTCGAGCACAAGGGTGTCCATAAGTGCACGTGGCACCAGGACACCCTGAGCCGGAGGTCGATGATCGACTTTGTAGTCGTATCATCTGACCTTCGGCCACGTGTCTCGGACACTCGAGTAAAGAGAGGGGCAGAGCTGTCGACCGATCACCACCTGGTGGTGAGTTGGATCCGCTGGGAGGGGAGGAAGCCGGTCAGACCTGGCAGGCCCAAACGTATTGTGAGGGTCTGCTGGGAACGACTGGCGGAACCCTCTGTCAGGGAGGTCTTCAACTCCCACCTCCGGGAGAGCTTCTCCCAGATCCCAGGGGAGGTTGGAGACATGGAGTCCGAGTGGACGATGTTCTCCACCTTCATTGCTGATGCGGCCGCTCGAAGCTGTGGTCGACTTATCTTTGTTGGTAGGTGGGACCCCAGAGGCAGCTGACAGGTACCGGCAGGCCAAGCGTGCCGCAGCCCGTGCGGTCGCAGAGGCAAAAACTCGGGTCTGGGAGGAGTTCGGGGAGGCTATGGAAGAGGACTATCGGTCGGCCTCGAAGAGATTCTGGCAAACCGTCCGACGCCTCAGGAGGCGGAAGCAGCTCTCCACCCGCACTGTTTACGGTGCGGGTGGAGAGCTGTTGACTCTGACTGGGGATGTTGTTGGGCGGTGGAAGGAGTACTTCGAGGATCTCCTCAATCCCATCGTCACGTCTTCCGAAGAGGAGGCAGAGACTGGGGACCCAGAGGCAGACTCATCCATTACCCAGGCAGAAGTCACCGAGGTGGCTTGAAAGCTCCTCGGTGGCAAGGCTCCTGGGATGGATGAAATCCGTCCTGAGTACCTTAAGTCTCTGGATGCTGTGGGACTGTCTTGGCTGACATGCCTCTGCAACATCGCGTGGCGGTCGGGGACAGTGCCTCTGGGTTGCCAGACCGGGATGGTGGTCCCTCTGTTTAAGAAGGGGGACTGGAGGGTGTGTTCCAACTATAGGGGGATCACACTCCTCAGCCTCCCCGGTAAGGTCTATTCCACAGTACTGGAGAGGAGAATTCGACCGATGGTCGAACCTCGGATTCAGGAGGAGAAGTGTGGTTTTCGTCCTGGTCGCAGCACAAAAACAAATCTCTTATGTAATTATCTTTAACCTTTAAAGTAAATATGTTGCTTTTATGCAGTTTTACAAGAACATCTAATAGATCAATTTATAAGTACCTGATTGCATCTCTTTTGTAGATGTTATTATTGTTGTCTCAGCTTACAAATTATCCAAGATTTACTTTGTTATAAAGTGTCTGCAGGACCACTCATTAGAAGAGTAGAGCAGAGTTGAATATTCTTTCAAAAAATAACAACAACAAAAAAACAGGTCAAATCTAGGCTTGCATCTCCAATATGCCTTCTGGCAAATTGAAGCTTTACTTTCAAGTTTTCTTTTTTAATCCTTCTCCATACCACTTAATCATGAAACTATATAACTGGTGATGTAAAATTCAACACCTGCACTACACACAATTTCTCCAGTGGCAGCCACAGAAGTCAATAACTTGCTCAGGGTTGTGTGGGTGTCTTGGTGGCTTTCCTCACTTGTGTCCTTTTTGCACAATCCCTTAAGCCCCCATCACATATAGCAAGAATGTGGAGGAGCCATTCTGACACGGCAAATATTTTCATAATCCGACGCAGTAGGCAGAAAAAGAGGCGTGGCCAGGCGTGGCCTGAACGGAACCGCACTGCCTCATGTACACCCGCAGGATGCAGCCAAAACATATTTCAGACAACAATCAGATGACACAGTGTGCTGTCAGACGACACCGACGTCGCCGCTGTCGCTCACCCACGCAATTAAATCTCTGCTCATCCTCACATTCCAAGCGCTAAACTGACCTCTCATCAGTGTGTGTCACGCGTGTGTAGAACAGGTGATCAATCAATCAATCAATCAACTTTTTTCTTATATAGCGCCAAATCACAACAAACAGTTGCCCCAAGGCGCTCCATATTGTAAGGCAAGGCCATACAATAATTATGAAAAACCCCAACGGTCAAAACGACCCCCTATGAGCAAGCACTTGGCAACAGTGGGAAGGAAAAACTCCCTTTTAACAGGAAGAAACCTCCAGCAGAACCAGGCTCAGGGAGGGGCAGTCTTCTGCTGAGACTGGTTGGGGCTGAGGGAAAAAAACAGGAAAAAGACATGCCGTGAAGGGGGGCAGAGATCGATCACTAATGATTAAATGCAGAGTGATGCATACGGAGCAAAAAGAGAAAGAAACAGTGCATCATGGGAACCCCCCACAATCTACGTCTAAAGCAGCATAACCAAGGGATGGTCCAGGGTCACCCGATCCAGCCCTAACTATAAGCCTTAGCGAAAAGGAAAGTTTTAAGCCTAATCTTAAAAGTAGAGAGGGTATCTGTCTCCCTGATCTGAATTGGGAGCTGGTTCCACAGGAGAGGAGCCTGAAAGCTGAAGGCTCTGCCTCCCATTCTACTCTTACAAACCCTAGGAACTACAAGTAAGCCCGCAGTCTGAGAGCGAAGTGCTCTAATGGGGTAATATGGTACTACGAGGTCCCTAAGATAAGATGGGACCTGATTATTCAAAACCTTATAAGTAAGAAGAAGAATTTTAAATTCTATTCTAGAATTAACAGGAAGCCAATGAAGAGAGGCCAACACGGGTGAGATATGCTCTCTCCTGCCAGTCCCCGTCAGTACTCTAGCTGCAGCATTCTGAACCAACTGAAGGCTTTTTAGGGAACTTTTAGGACAACCTGATAATAATGAATTACAATAGTCCAGCCTAGAGGAAATAAATGCATGAATTAGTTTTTCAGCATCACTCTGAGACAAGACCTTTCTGATTTTAGAGATATTGCGTAAGTGCAAAAAGGCAGTCCTACATATTTGTTTAATATGCGCCTTGAATAACATATCCTGATCAAAAATGACTCCAAGATTTCTCACAGTATTACTAGAGATCAGGGAAATGCCATCCAGAGTAACGATCTGGTTAGACACCATGCTTCTAAGATTTGTGGGGCCAAGTACAATAACTTTATCTGAGTTTAAAAGCAGGAAATTAGAGGTCATCCATGTCTTTATGTCTGTAAGACAATCCTGCAGTTTAGCTAATTGGTGTGTATCCTATGGCTTCAAGGATAGATAAAGCTGGGTATCATCTGCGTAACAATGAAAATTTAAGCAATACCGTCTAATAATACTGCCTAAGGGAAGCATGTATAAAGTGAATAAAATTGGTCCTAGCACAGAACCTTGTGGAACTCCATAATTAACTTTAGTCTGTGAAGAAGATTCCCCATTTACATGAACAAACTGTAATCTATTAGACAAATATGATTCAAACCACCGCAGCGCAGTGCCTTTAATACCTATGACATGCTCTAATCTCTGTAATAAAATTTTATGGTCAACAGTATCAAAAGCAGCACTGAGGTCCAACAGAACAAGCACAGAGATAAGTCCACTGTCCGAAGCCATAAGAAGATCATTTGTAACCTTCACTAATGCTGTTTCTGTACTATGATGAATTCTAAAACCTGACTGAAACTCTTCAAATAGACCATTCCTCTGCAGGTGATCAGTTAACTGTTTTACAACTACCCTCTCAAGAATCTTTGAGAGAAAAGGAAGGTTGGAAATTGGCCTATAATTAGCTAAGATAGCTGGATCAAGTGATGGCTTTTTAAGTAATGGTTTAATTACTGCCACCTTAAAGGCCTGTGGTACATAACCAACTAACAAAGATAGATTGATCATATTTAAGATTGAAGCATTAAATAATGGTAGGACTTCCTTGAGCAGCCTGGCAGGAATGGGGTCCAATAAACATGCCGATGGTTTGGACGAAGCAACCAATGAAAATAACTCGGACAGAACAACCGGAGAGAAAGAGTCTAACCAAATACCGGCATCACTGAAAGCAGCCAAAGATAACGATACATCTTTGGGATGGTTATGAGTAATTTTTTCTCTAATAGTCAAAATTTTGTTAGCAAAGAAAGTCATGAAGTCATTACTAGTTAAAGTTAATGGAATACTGAGCTCAATAGAGCTCTGACTCTTTGTCAGCCTAGCTACAGTGCTGAAAAGAAACCTGAGGTTATTCTTATTTTCTTCAATTAGTGATGAGTAGAAAGATGTCCTAGCTTTACGGAGGGCTTTTTTATAGAGCAACAAACTCTTTTTCCAGGCTAAGTGAAGATCTTCTAAGTTAGTGAGACGCCATTTCCTCTCCAACTTACGGGTTATCTGCTTTAAGCTACGAGTTTGTGAGTTATACCACGGAGTCAGACACTTCTGATTTAAAGCTCTCTTTTTCAGAGGAGCTACAGCATCCAAAGTTGTCTTCAAAGAGGATGTAAAACTATTGACGAGATACTCTAACTCCCTTACAGAGTTTAGGTAGCTACTCTGCTCTGTGTTGGTATATGACATTAGAGAACATAACGAAGGAATCATATCCTTAAACCTAGTTACAGCGCTTTCTGAAAGACTTCTAGTGTAATGAAACTTATTCCCCACTGCAGGGTAGTCCATCAGGGTAAATGTTATTAAAAAATGATCAGACAGAAGGGAGTTTTCAGGGAATACTGTTAAATCTTCTATTTCCATACCATAAGTCAGAACAAGATCTAAGATATGATTAAAGTGGTGGGTGGACTCATTTACTTTTTGAGCAAAGCCGATAGAGTCCAATAATAGACCAAATGCAGTGCTGAGGCTGTCATTCTCAGCATCTGTGTGGATATTAAAATCGCCCACTATAATTATCTTATCTGAGCTAAGCACTAAGTCAGACAAAAGGTCTGAAAATTCACAGAGAAACTCACAGTAACGACCAGGTGGACGATAGATAATAACAAATAAAACTGTTTTTTGGGACTTCCAATTTGGATGGACAAGACTAAGAGACAAGCTTTCAAATGAATTAAAGCTCTGTCTAGGTTTTTGATTAATTAATAAGCTGGAATGGAAGATTGCTGCTAATCCTCCGCCACGGCCCGTGCTACGAGCATTCTGACAGTTAGTGTGACTCGGGGGTGTTGACTCATTTAAACTAACATATTCATCCTGCTGTAACCAGGTTTCTGTTAGGCAGAATAAATCAATACGTTGATCAATTATTATATCATTTACCAACAGGGACTTAGAAGAGAGAGACCTAATGTTTAATAGACCACATTTAACTGTTTTAGTCTGTGGTGCAATTGAAGGTGCTATATTATTTTTTCTTTTTGAATTTTTATGCTTAAATAGATTTTTGCTGGTTATTGGTGGTCTGGGAGCAGGCACCGTCTCTACGGGGATGGGGTAATGAGGGGATGGCAGGGGGAGAGAAGCTGCAGAGAGGTGTATAAGACCACAGCTCTGCCTCCTGGTCCCAACGCTGGACAGTCACAGTTTGGAGGATCCAAGAAAATTGGCCAGATTTCTAGAAATGAGAACTGCTCCATCTAAAGTGGGATGGATGCCGTCTCTCCTAACAAGACCAGGTTTTCCCCAGAAGCTTTGCCAATTATCAATGAAGCCCACCTCATTTTTGGACACCACTCAGACAGCCAGCAATTCAAGGAGAACATGCGGCTAAACATGTCACTCCCGGTCTGATTGGGGAGGGGCCCAGAGAAAACAACAGAGTCCGACATTGTTTTTGCAAAGTTACACACCGATTTAATGTTAATTTTAGTGACCTCCGATTGGCGTAACCGAGTGTCATTACTGCCGACGTGAATTACAATCTTACCAAATTTACGCTTAGCCTTAGCCAGCAATTTCAAATGTCCTTCGATGTCGCCTGCTCTGGCCCCCGGAAGACAATTGACAATGGTTGCTGGTGTCGCTAACTTCACATTTCTCAAAACAGAGTCGCCAATAACCAGAGTTTGATCCTCGGCGAGTGTATCGTCGAGTGGGGAAAAACGGTTAGAGATGTGAACGGGTTGACGGTGTACACGGGGCTTCTGTTTAGGGCTACGCTTCCTCCTCACAGTCACCCAGTCAGCCTGCTTTCCCGACTGCCCGGGATCTGCCAGGGGGGAACTAACGGCAGCTAATCTACCTTGGTCCGCACCGACTACAGGGGCCTGGCTAGCTGTAGAATTTTCCACGGTGCGGAGCCGAGTCTCCAATTCGCCCAGCCTGGCCTCCAAAGCTACGAATAAGCTGCACTTATTACTAGTACCGTTACTGCTAAAGGAGGCCGAGGAATAACTAAACATTTCACACCCAGAGCAGAAAAGTGCGGGAGAGACAGGAGAAGCCGCCATGCTAAATCGGCTAAGAGCTAGTAGCTACGCAACCTAGCGGATTCCTAAAAACACACAAAGTGAATAATGTGTAAATAATTTAAAGGTGATTCAGCAGAAGGAGTGCCCCAATCAAGGCACCAAACAGGCCATGAAGCAGCACAGGCAACGCACGACAACAGTGCTAAAAGAGAAAAAAATAAAATAAAATAAAATTAAAAAAAATTAAAAAAAATAAAAACGAGATGAAAGTTAGCAGATAAAAGTGCTCCGTCGCGATGTTTCGACCGTTAGAGGTCTTCCTTAGGCGTTGGAGCACAGTAAGAAAGTTAAAAAAAAAAAAAAAAAAAAGGTAAAAAAAGTCTTGAAAAAGACTGTTAATTCAAGTCCAAAGCAGCAGGTAGCAGTCTCAGTGTGAACAGTCCCAACAGAGAGCCAAAATTCTGATGTGTAGCAGCAGGTGATCAAAGCAGTGTGCGAGTGTGTGGCCGAAATGTTCGCTCAGCTGTGTGTATATGTGTTCATAAACACTGTACCAACCAATCGCGTGCGCACATGAGGCGCAGATGTCCAGCTGGACTCCTAACTGCTGCTGATTTGTGCTGTCAGTGCGCCAACTTCCCAAGTGTACACAACTTTCAGATGGAGTCAGTAGACTTTCTCTGTTCACTTTTTTTAATGTCTTTTTTGTTGTCATTTTGCTTGATACGCATCTTAACACAACTGCAATTGGATTATCGGTGTGGGACGGTGCTTCACATGGGATTTAATTATATCAGAGGTGGATTATGCTTTTGTCATCTGATCGGCAGCATACAGCACAGCGGGTGAAAGGGACCAGTTGTCTGCGCTGTGGAACTCGGGGTACCGGATGTGAGTTACATGTTTATTTATATCATCACATGCTGGGCAAACATTTACACATCATAGCTACAGACGTAGGAGCTGAACGTGTAATAATACGTGCGTAATGTGTAATAATACCTGAGTTATGGCGACGACATCCCGGTTCAGCTGTGTTGCTCTGACGCGCACACATGCCACGTACATGTTATTACATAACATGTCCTTCACCCTCCCTGGCCGGGGTCCAGTGGAGGTAGACAAATGTGGAACAACATGTCAGCAGGCTTTGCTGTGACCGATCGATCTCAGAGCTCAATCAACTGTGATCAGATTGTTTCAAATGCTGTTTTGTTGCTGTCAGAATATGTAAATTGTGGTCAGATGGTCGTCAGATTACACATTAGGTGTCCCATCTCGACACTGCCATGAGAGTGAACATGTGCATCACACTCGGGGCCGCCAGCTGATTTTCACCAACTGTGTGGACTTCCGCAGATGGCTGACAGAATGTTTTGGAAATGAAATCCGACACCTTTCAGATGTGTGCCAATTCATAAATCCGACACCACTCTGCATGATTCCAGCGATTTGTGACGGGGGTATTAGTTTTTTGAGAACTGTCTGCTCCACACAGATTTACCATAGAGTACCATAGTGTTTGGATTCCTTCAGAATGGGTGTAAAAAAAGTCAAAGACATATTCAGTGTCTTGGAAATGCTGATGTATCCATCCCTTCACTTGTTTGAAGAAAACTGGATGTAAGTGATGGTTTATATGTGATACTTGAGGGTGCACTTATTTATTCACACCATCATTTTGGCTTTTAGATTATTATTTCTTTTCATTCATAATGTGGAGATTACTTTTCACTGTGAGATTAAGGGCATAATTTTATAAATTTTAATATAAAAAGCCTGGATTTTTCTTTCTTTTTATTTTTTTGATGTCCTAAAAAAAATTAAAAGATGTAAAAGCTCAAGGGAGCACTAACTTTTCACAGCACTGTATATTCATGACAACACTTATAAGTGTGCACAAAGCTGAGCCTAGAGCAGAGATTGTTTTTAGCAAGGCTACGTTTATTACTAATGGCTATGCAGGCGCATTAAATGTTCTCACAGCTGCTGTTTTTACCGTGACTGAATCAAAGTCATCGTAAGACAAAATAACCTGTGCCTCAGTTCTTAACGTTAGCAGATACATTCCATTCAAGTGCACGGTGGGATGTCTGTAAAATCTGTGTCACCACTGTTGGAAACACTCGACTACTCACAAGTACATTGTTTTCGGCAGTCTCCTTAGCTGTTTGTTGCGAATGCTGCATACTTTGAACCCAGTCACGGAAGTGCACAAAGTAACACCAGGGTATCATCGGATTGTCACTAACAGCCTAAATCTGAACTGCTATGATTTCGGTGCAACGTGTCTCTTAAGACTCAAAATATGCTTGTTTTAAACACACCAATACTAATCGATTTCAAATGTATAAATTTCTGTATCAGAAAAAAGTAAACCAGACAACACATGACAGTAAAACAAAAATATTCAGGATTTATGTATAATCTACATCCATCAAAGACAGTGCACTGGCAAAAAGGTGGAAGTCTCAAACCATAAAAAAGTGCAGAGCATTTTTCCAGCAATGCTTATGTCTGTGGACACCAATGGATCCACTGCCATATATATTGAAAGCCAAGTGGCCTATGTGTACGTGTATGCATGTGTGCCTGTGTATGGCATTGATCACGGATAAACTGGGGAGAGCTGACATTTGCCCTTTGGTATGTTTATGTATTTTGGGTCAAGGATGAATGCTGCCAAAATGGAACGTTGATATGACTAATATTTTTGGAGAAACTATGGATACATCCAGGTTTTGGAGCAACACATGCTGCGATCCAAGCAACGTCTTTTTCAGGGACGTCCCTGCTTATTTCAACAAGACAATGCCAAGCCACATTCTGCACATGTTACAACAGTGTGGCTTCATAGTAAAAGAGTGCAGGTACTAGATTGGCTTGCCTGCAGTCCAGACCTGTCGCCCATTGAAAATGTGTGACACATTATGAAGCGCACAATATGAAAACGGAGACCTCAGACTGTTGAATAACTGAAGTCGTACATCAAGGAAGAATAGGAAAGAATTCCACCTACAAAGCTTCACCCATTAGTGTCCTCAGTTTCCAAACGCTTATTGAGTGTTGTTAGAAGGAAAGGTGATGTAACACAGTGGTAAACATACCACTGTCCCAGCTTTTTTGAAACGTGTTGCAGGCATCCATTTCAAAATGAGCAAATATTTGCACAAAAGCAATAAAGTTTATGAGTTTGAACATTAAATATCTTGTCTTTGTGGTGTATTCAATTGAATATAGGTTGAAGAGGATTTGCAAATCATTGTATTCTGTTTTTATTTACATTTTTCACAATGTCCCAACTTCACTGGAAATGGGGTTGTACGTGTAAAGCCCCTTTCACACTGGGGCTGCTTCAAGTTGCTTCATGTGGCGTCGTGATGAGGCAGGAATGTCGGGCTGCAGGGCTGCACTCTGAGTTCTGTTATAGTTTATTTTCTTCCTTTGACCGCGAGCTGCGCGCGAACGAACGTGTAAATGTGGAGATGTCTGAAGTTATATTTGATTGGACATGTCCTATCTCTGGCAATCAGTCTGTGAGTAGGACTTATGTCCTTTTTTGTCCTTTATTTAACACAATGATGAGAGAGCTTGAGGGGAGAGCGAGGAGCTGCCTGCAACCAGCCAGGTTTTTTTTTCTTTTAATTGTTCCCATATGCACATGCGAACGAATCTTCCGTGAGTGGATTGGAGATGTCCGGACTTTTTTACTGGATGTGGACAATCAGTCTATGAGCAGGACTTTTATGGACTTTATTTCTGACTTTATTTAAACACATTTGTGAGAGAAGAGCGAGGAGCTGCAGCAGCAGTCAGGCTCCAATCAGCATTTTTGAGCGTGTAGTTTTATTGCATTGTGTACATGGTATAAAAACAATCCTGCCTGATTTATACTTTGGGAACAATGGAACACAGGAATCATAAATTGGCGTCGGGTAACGTATTGTGAGGGTGTGGCTTCCAGTCACGTTGAGTACAGTCACATTGCCCTGACTTGCGCTGAAACCTCTTCCTTTCTGCAGCCTGTGCTCGACGCAGAAAAAAATTAAACATGGTTAATTTTGCCATCCGATTCGCTTCGTCCTTTGTGTCCCTCATGCTGTTGTGGCGTTGAGCTACATTGTCTCAGCACTGGGTTGCTTCCACGTGGCATCATCATGATGCCGCACGACACAACTAAAAGTGGGCCCGGTGTGAATGGGGCTTAAGCGTGCATGCGTGTACCTTTGAACATAGAGATACTGGGGAGTGCTGCTTGGAATGCTTATGTATTTTGGGTCAAGGATGAATGCCCCCAAAATAAAACACTGAGAGGACTAATATTTATGGAGAAATTCCAGATATTACCTAACAACAGTGAACAATGGACACTGATAATTACATTCTGACCTTGCATGCCATTCCAAATCATTATAGAAATCTTGCATAATGTATTACAACCCTTGAAAAATGTCAGCTACCTATTTTATAAACAATACCCAATCTAGAGCCCGTGGATCCTCAGGGGCAATGCGCCAGTTTATGTAATATGTTGTATTATAGGCTTGTCACTAGGTTGGCGTGAGGAGTGATGTCAAGGCTGTCATGTTTTGTGCCTAATTGTTTTTAATCTGGTCATTATATTTTAGTCATTTATCTAATCTTGTCATAGTTTGGTTCTAAATATCTCACTCCTGTGTGTAATATGTTTGTCTGTGGTTTTATTTTCTCTTTATCAGTTATTTCCTGTTTATCTTACTTTAGTCATGTTTCTAGTTTCAGTCCATCAGTCCCATATTCATTAGTTTTATTCCCTGTTTGCTTTTCTATTGTCTTATGTTGAATTATCTGTTTATTATTACACATGAGTTCCATTCTGATATAGTATTAGCCTTTATTTTCTTGTTTAGCTCCTTTCAGTTCTTACATTTATTCCATGGTTTAACTTTGTTCCTTCATGTTGGGTTTTCTTTATTTCGTATTTATTAGGACTTGGGTTTTGTTCATCTTTTGTCTTGGTATTTTATTTTGATCACTGTGGTTAGGTTCATCATCTTGTCAGGTTCTGTTCACTTTGCATTTGTCTAACTGAACTATCTTGCACCAACTTCTCTCACCTTCACTCCTGTCTGCTTTGTCTCACTGAACTATCTTGCACCAGCTTCGCTCATCTTCATTGTAATTCTGTCTGCTCTGTCTTCCTGCACTCTCTTGACTCCTGTCTTACCTCTGTCTCATCTGACCACGCCCCTTCCAGAGCATTCCCTGACACCTCCGTCTTATTTCCCTAATTACTACAACCGTTATTTAAGCCCCTCACTTTCTCCAGACCCTGCCAGTTCGTTGTGAGTTTTTTGTCCACGTTCCAGCCTGTCTTTTGCATTGCTGTGTTTGACCGTGTTTCATTTTGACCTCGCTCCTCCCTCAGCCCCTAAATTTTGTCTTCTGGTATGTTGGAAATATGCTTGTTTTTTGAGCATACCTATGCTTGACTTCTGCCTGTACCGCCGCCTCACTGACAGCCTTCCTGTGTACTGTACCCAAGTCTGATTTTTTTGAGATAAAGCCTTTTACTCCTACCTCTGACTTTTGAGTCTGCAAATATGTTCAACCACCTTCTGTGCCATGGCACCTCAGTTCATGACAAAGGCGTGACATCATACACGACGATAGCATAAGCTGAGTGCCTCCATTATGAGAAATGTAATTTATAATGTGCTTTAAAAAATACATAGTTGTGGTGAGGGGAGCGCCATGAAGCAAGTGATTCATGATGGACTTAATCATTTACCTGTTTTGAATACTTGCTAGCGTCACATAATGCAATGCCTACATTAGCACAGAAATTTGCTCGTGGCACAACACATGATGGCAACGGGGGGGGTCATGTTACGCAATAGTAATGGTCTAATATTAACATGAAAACTTGCTTGTGTCACATAACACAATGCTAATGGGCATAGCACCACATTCTGGGCCCTAGGTACTAGCCATATTGAGCCCCACCCCTCACACACACTGTTATGTTCTTTTTTTATTAACACGAACACTAAATTTCTAATACGTAGTCAAACCAGGTCTAAATCATGTATACTTCATATCACACCTGGGAGTCAGAACCCTTTTTAAAGTTGGGGGAGCAATATTGAGTTGGGGGGTCTGGGGGACCAAATTGCACCATTTTTCTAGAAAATGGTGCAATTTAGTCCCCCAGACCCCCCAACTCAATATAGCAAGTTTTCAAGCTCACCTCTGTCTTCAAAGAATTTGGTTAGCAACTGTTTTCCCTCATTTAGTTTTCTTTCCCTGTCCTTTTTTTCCTCTTCTTTTTTAAAATCCGGACTTTGATTTTTTTAGGAAAGACATATTATTTCAGCCTAAACACTAGGGCTGCAACTAACGATTATTTTAGTAATCGATTAATCGGCCGATTATTTTTTCGATTAATTGATTAACCTTTTTTTTACTTACATGTGAGTTTTGCCATTATTTCTTTAAGTGAGTTATTATTAAAAGCCTTCATCACGTAACATCAACATTTGAGCTTGTAATAAAGTTATGATGTTATATTCTCATCAAAAACATAGCTGGAGTAGTGTTTTGTTTTATTTTGCACATAGATACATCACCGACACACCACAAAGAGATTTCCATCAGGTTTCACCCGATTATGAGCATTTTTGATGTCTACAGCATCTATCACAGCTACTGACAACATATTACAGCAAGAGTCCGCAAAAGTAATTTAAAGGCCTGACTAAAGTGTAATATGTGATCTTTAAGAAGATATTTTCATGAAAAAAGGCACAAATGTGCAGTTTACTGCATTATATTTTTTCTTGTGTAAAAGCACAGCTTAGATGTGGTTTGAAACAAATTGTCTTTAAACTTAAGTAAAACAGGGAAGAAGTGGAGGTTTAAGAGTCACTCAGTGTTCACAGGAAACAGTTATTTATTTCTATATTTATTTATTTATGTTCATTGTTAGTTGGTTTTATCTTTTCTGTTGTGTTTTGTTTTATGTAAAGAATAAATGTAAACATACGCTATTTTTCTCATAATTAGCTTTGCATGCTAACAATGCTAAACGTTACCAAACTGAATAAGTTTTGTGTTCATTATTTTCAAAAAGTAACAAATGTTTCGAAGTATGTACACCATGCCAGCTCCAATGAACGAGGTATTGTATGGAATGAATAAAGTTGAATAGAGTGTATACTTGTGCCATAATGTGTTTAAGGGTTTTATCATGATGTCAAATGAATGAAAATGTGTATGCCTATGCTTTGATGGGTGTTCAATTGATTTATGATGGTTTTGAAATGATACAATATCATACTGTTTGATTAATGATTGAAATATGTGCTTATGATGAATGGTATTGAACATGTGGAACTGCTGACAGGTCTGTTGACTCTCAAATCAGTAAAGGTGTTTTGGTATAAAGTTTTCAGGCATTGACCACTTGAATAAAGTCACTACTAATGCCTGACATGATGTTCCATGATATGTTCAAAGGTCATGAGGTCAAGATGTGTACTGCAAATAATATTGTTGTTGCCTCTGTTTATAATCAAATGGTTTATATGGTTTATTACGTTCATGTTTGAAATATGCTGAGCAACAATGTGCAGTGGAATTATTGTACTGTTCAAATTTAATTACTGCTTGCTGTATTCTGTAAAATGTGAGTGATCTCATACTTTGATGGTGTGAACGAGTTTTGCTTCCAGAGGGAAAATAATGGCTACGTTATTTGTTATCTGATCCAACCTTGAGAGTCTCTGAAGGAATATAATAACATCGCTGTGAACTGAACTTGTGGACTTTTCTTCTCATAACAGAGCTGAAACAACAAGCTGAAGAGAGTGACTTCTTCACACTGACCTACATTAATTAATGAGTTACACATTGTCGCAAAGACAATGTGAGGGTGTATGTACTGGTGACCTCTGCGCTCGAGGTGATTATCAGATCAGTTTCCATCACAACGTTGGATGATGTATTTATTCACATTTTTGCGCTCAGACCAAGGACATGTGAGACTGGATACCCCTCCCGAACAGATTTCTGGACTGAAAGGATAAGAGCTCTGAGTTTGAAGAGTGTTCACTTTTTTGTTGCACATTGCTGTAGGTATAGGTTTTGTGGTGTTATTAAAAGATGTGTATGCATTGTGAACCAATTTTTGTGCAAAGATGAGTGATTTTTGCTGTTTTAATAAACCTGGTAGGTTTACCTTTAATTCAAATTATTGTTGCCGGTGTATTCTATCTTTACACTGCCCTCGGATTCACGGGGGGAACCTGAGATTGTCTGTGTTTTGAGAAAAGTTTATTTTCCCCAATAACTTGGGGAGCAGTGGCAAGTAGAATTTATTATACAATTTTACCGTATTCTCTGATTTAACCTGCTTTTATCTCTGTTTGTCAAAACTTTTAAGGAACATCGACGGAGACTTCTCCTAGACTTAAAGGCGTCCTAATTTCTCTGAACACCACTTTAATGGGTACCCGACACAAAGATAAGGACAAACCTTTTTAATAAAATTGTCCTATTAGCCATTTCTAAAAATTGTGGTGTTTGAGGAAAGGCAGACGTCTTGCTCGCGCTTAAAATATATTTTACAGCAGATCAAAGCATAAAATCAAAAAGTTACAAGTGCCGAATTTGAAGCAGGGTTTGTGATCTCTGAAAGCCAGGTGTTCGATCCTGGAAGGAGGGTGTCTGATCCCTCATTAGAGGTACCTATCGGGTTTCATCCTGAAGCGGAGTGTGTGATCTCCGATGCGTTTGTCTTAAATGTTTGTATGTTTCAAAAACGATTCTGAAGCAGAGTAATAAGGCACAAAATAATGCATTATAATAAAATTAAGTTCAGAAAAACTAAAAGAGAACAAGAATCTGTTGGTCGTGTGTTACATTAAAACTGCAATTTTGTTTGGGTTTGTATTTTTTGGTGGTACTTTGTGTTGGGCTGGTTCAATCCTCAGTGATAAGTCCCCTAGGTACCGAAGAGTGTCGTGTTGAGAGGTACAAGAGAAGAACCCAACGTTCCTCCATGACTGAAGATTCCTGAAACAATAAAGGGCACACTGAGGAGTTTCTGTGGGTATTTAGCATTGGGTGGTTGAATTGTTGGACTGTTCCCTTTGTTAAAACCAAATCAAGATTGTTAAGTAACACCCAGAATTGATCCGCTGCAATCTTGGCCCCATGGCATGATTGTAGTAGAAGCTTGATCAGTGATCTTGATCTGAGGCCACGTGAGCACAAGGGGGACATTACCAACAACTGTTAAATTTTTTGCATGTTTCCGAGGGTAGTTTGTGTGTCTCCTCATCAGTGTTATAACACTAAAATTGACAATGCCCGAACCCAGATAATTTCTGAACCTTTGGTCCACCTTCAAAACATTCTATTTGAAATCTGTAGAAGAGAAAAATCGTAAACCGGAAGAAAAAAATTTTAGAGACAATTCTCAGTGACATGCAGGGAAGAGAAGAGCTAAAATGGCCTGAAATGAGTGCTTTCAGTAATCGTCAAAAATGCTGACTGCATTAGAAGACCAGTACAGAGTAGTGCTGAGAGAAAAATGAGAAGCACAAAAAATTGAAAGCAGGGGATATGAGCCTGTTTAAAATCAAGACCAAAAAATGTGTAAAACAGTTGAGAAAAATCATATTCATTATCACAATGCTGTAATACAGCTTCGTGCCTGTAAGTCCTGGGAAGAAGCTGTGGCTCAGAGAAAGATGACGAACACAGAGTGAAGTGTAGAACAATCTGACACACCAAAATCCGAGAAAATACTCAGAAGAAGAAGAAGCAGAGTTGTAAGGACATACATTAACAAAGTGGGATGTGTGAAATGCAAGATGATGCAGGGGCATATGAAAAATCAGTGTTGAAACAATATGGAGCAATAGAAAAGGACAGAATTTGGAGATTTATTGATGTGAGAATCTGCTTACCATCAGCACTGGATGGTTCTTTTGTCTCTTTAAAATTGTATTGTAGCATTATTATTTATTATTACTGTTACTGTTGTTGCTGTTATCATTAATATATAAATAAAATAAAAAATATTACATTATGTAATACATTTGACTCTTTTACTACAACAAACACTGAGCCATTAATTATGATACAGAAAACAAATGCACACAAACGTGCTGAGATGCCAACAGCTTAATACTAACTTTAACATTGAAAATGCCATAGACATGCTAACACGTTGGCATCAGTCCTGTTTTTAAGTTATAAAATACATCTATCAACTGTTTCAGAAGACCAGAACAGGTCGGTTTAACATAAAAAGGTAAATATTACTCACAGACATATGCTCGTTAGGTTTTAGGAGGGAAAAATTCAGATAAAGTGAAATAACACAAAGAACCAACGAAGCAGTAGATCGAAGCACTGCTTCATTGGTTCAAGATTCAAAGCAAAACCACGCTGCAGAAACGGTTGATTATATGGAAGAAACAAAACATTTGCAGTAAAACAAGGTTATTTAGCAACTAATCGATGACTAAATTAGTTGACAACTATTTTAATAAATGATTTTAATCAATTAACTCGATTAGTTGTTTCAGCTCTACTAAACACTTCTCCTTTCTGTCAGATCCCGTTTGGGATATGTGTGTATGTGTGTGTGTGTGTGTGTGTGTGTGTGTGTGTGTGTGTGTGTGTGTGTGTGTGTGTGTGTGTGTGTGTGTGTGTGTGTGTGTGCTGCCTGTGCGCCTGGGCTAAACCATGGTACAACTCTGCAGGGGTGGAAAGGGCCCTCAGAGATCTTTGAATATTATTGTTAGAGCAGAATTATGTTTCGCAAAATATTTATTCATTCATTTTTCAGCTTGGGACTCCGACGAGGGCCATCGCATCTCCTCCACTCTCCCTTATCTCTGCTCTCTGCCTTAACCTTCAAGTCCTTACTTCACCAGAATGTGAATTCCTCAAATTATATTGGATACTGGATCTATTGGACTACTATTGGATTAACCATGGAATTGATTAGCTGGTCTCTGAACGCTATTGCCACCATCTTTTCTACAAAAAGGTCAGGACCGGGGATCCTACCTGCCCAGATGGAACGTATCCTGCGGATATGTTCTCAACTCCTGGGGGTCGTGGCGTGTTGCATGCTTTGTGCCTTTCTCTGTGTAGGACGTCAAGGATTTATTCATTTTTGGTCTTATGGTAGCAGGGCTGGTACTTTCTGGTTTATGTGCTGCCCTGATCTACCGGAAAATTGGCAAGACGGCGGCATCAAGAACGACGGCCCCTCGCTTGTTCGTCATGATTAACGACTTGGGCTAGGCAATGCATTCTCAGACTGGGATGACTCTTGAACTCAGACAGAAATTGGATGACATCTTGGAGCAGATGCGCGCCTTGCAGATGAAGATTTCGGAGGCCATGGAATATTCTTAATTCATAATTGGGAATATTCTTAATTCATAATTGGGATTTGATTGTTCAAGTGAAGCTGTAAAAAGAGTTTTTCACTGCTCAAACCACAACACGGCAGGCTTATCAGCCTGAAGGACAACTTGCCCTGCTGTTTTCCTCCAGAGGAATGTCTTCGGCCTTGGTGAACATTTGGCTGTTTCTTATCTCAACTCACAAAGACAATAAATTGTTTCACAGGACTGAAGCATGCTCCACTTGCTCTCCCCACCCCCCTCCTGCCCCATCACACACACCCACACTCCGCCTTCTGCTCACGTCATCCCTTCCCTTCTGTGGGGGCGGTGCGGTTTTAGCTGCGGCAGGTCCCCCGTTCTCCCCCAAGCTGACGGTGGCATGACTCAGGGTTGCTGCGAGTCCTTCACCCACTTGCCTCAATTCGGATAATGTACTTCTTCAAATTTAGTGCACATAAACAATGTCAAATGTGTATATGCTGTCTTTACTTCTGATGTGTGCCATTATTATGGTAAACAAGTAATAATTGTGGACTAATTGCTGCCTGAGGTAACTGGAGTGTAAACACAATTTCACCACTGTAAGATCAATAAAGTATATCTCATCTCTCACCTCATTCTAATTATATTCTTTTACAACATGAATTGTATGGACATTAATAAAATCCAATACATACAGTGGGGCAAAAAAGTATTTAGTCAGCCCCTGATTGTGCAAGTTCTCTGACTTAGAAAGATGAAAGAAGTCTGTAATATTCAACATAGGTACACTTCAACTATGAGAGACAAAATGAGAAAAAAATCCAGGAAATCACATTGTAGGATTTTTAAAGATTTGTTTTGTAAATTATGGTGGAAAATAAGTATTTGGTCACCAACAAACAATCAAGATTTCTGGCTCTAACAGACCTGTAACTTATTTCTTTAAGAAGCTCTTCTGTCCTCCACTCGTTACCTGTATTAATGGCACCTGTTTGTACTTGTTATCTGTATAAAAGACAACTGTCCACAGCCTCAAACAGTCAGACTCCAAACTCAATCATGGCTAAGACCAAAGAGCTGTTGAAGGACACCAGGAAGAACATTGTAGACCTGCACCAGGCTGGGAAGAGTGAGTCTACAATAGTCAAGCAGGTTGGTTTGAATAAATAAACTGTGGGAGCAATTGTAAGAAAATGGAAGACATACAAGACCACTGATAATCTTCCTCGATCTGGGGCTCCACGCAAGATCTCATCCTGTGGGGTCAAAATGATCATGCGAACGGTGAGCAAAAATCCCAGAACTACACGGAGGGACCTGATGAATGACCTGCAGAGGGCTGGGACCAAAGTAACAAAGGCTACACACTACGCAGAGAGGGACTCAAATCCTGCAGTGCCAGGCGTGTCCCCCTGCTTAAGCCAGTACATGTCCAGGCCCGTCTGAAGTTTGCCAGAGAGCATATGGATGATCTAGAAGAGGATTGGGAGAATATAATGTGGTCTGATGAAACCAAAATAGAACTTTTTGGTAAAAACTCAACTCATTGTGTTTAGAGGAAGAAGAATGCTGAGTTGCATTCCAAGAACACCATACCTACTGTGAAACATGGGGGTGGAAACATCATGGTTTGGGGCTGTTTTCTGCAAAGGGGACATGACGACAGATCTGTGTTAAAGGAATAATGAACGTGGCCATGTATCGTGAGATTTTAAGCCAAAACCTCCTTCCATCAGTGAGAGCACTGAAGATGCAACGTGGCAGCATGACAATGATCCCAAACACACCAGTCGGGCAACGAAGGAGTGACTCTGTAAAAAGCATTTCAAGGTCCTGGAGTAGCCTAGCCAGTCTCCAGACCTCAACACCATAGACAATTTGTGTGGGAGTTGAAAGTCCATGTTGCCCAGCGACAGCCCCAAAACATCACTGCTCTAGAGGGGATCTGCATGGAGGAATGGGACAAAATACCAGCTACAGGGTGTGCAAACCTGGTGAAGACTTACAGGGAATGTTTGACCTCTGTCATTGCCAACAAATACTTATTTTCCACCATAATTTACAAATAAATTCTTTAAAAATCCAACAGTGTTATTTCCTGGATTTTTTTTTTTCTCATTTTGTCTCTCACAGTTGAAGTGTACCAATGATGAAAATTACTGACCTCTCTCATCTTTCTAAGTAGGGGAACTTGCACAATCAGGAGCTGACTGCATTTGGTGGTTGGCTCTCACTGCGGTATTGTATCACTTCCTGTTCCGGAGCACAGCGGTGTTTTTCTGTATCTGTTAGCTGTTTAATCTGCGCAGTTAGATTGATCTAGTTATCTAGATTACGATTTGTTTCCCAGTGTAATCTTTACGTGCCTTAACTAAAGCACTCCTTCTGCTGAATCACCTCTAAATTATTTACACATTATTCACTTTGCGTGTTTTTAGGAATCCGCTAGCTTAGCGTAGCTACTAGCTCTTAGCCGATTTAGCATGGCGGCTTCTCCTGTCTCTCCCGCACTTTTCTGCTCTGGGTATGAAATGTTTAGTTATTCCTCGGCCTCCTTTAGCAGTAATGGTACTTGTAATAAGTGTAGCTTATTCGTAGCTTTGGAGGCCAGGCTGGGCGAATTGGAGACTCGGCTCCGCACCGTGGAAAATTCTACAGCTAGCCAGGCCCCTGTAGTCGGTGCGGACCAAGGTAGCTTAGCCGCCGTTAGTTACCCCCTGGCAGATCCCCAGCAGCCGGGAAAGCAGGCCGACTGGGTGACTGTGAGGAGGAAGCGTAGCCCTAAACAGAAACCCCGTGTACACCGCCAACCCGTTCACATCTCTAACCATTTTTCCCCACTCGACGACACACCCGCCGAGGATCAAACTCTGGTTATTGGCGACTCTGTTTTGAGAAATGTGAAGTTAGCGACACCAGCAACCATAGTCAATTGTCTTCCGGGGGCCAGAGCAGGCGACATTGAAGGAAATTTGAAACTGCTGGCTAAGGCTAAGCGTAAATTTGGTAAGATTGTAATTCACGTTGGCAGTAATGACACCCGGTTACGCCAATCAGAGGTCACTAAAATTAACATTAAATCGGTGTGTAACTTTGCAAAAACAATGTCGGACTCTGTAGTTTTCTCTGGGCCCCTCCCCAATCGGACCGGGAGTGACATGTTTAGCCGCATGTTCTCCTTGAATTGCTGGCTGTCTGAGTGGTGTCCAAAAAATGAGGTGGGCTTCATAGATAATTGGCAAAGCTTCTGGGGAAAACCTGGTCTTGTTAGGAGAGATGGCACCCATCCCACTTTGGATGGAGCAGCTCTCATTTCTAGAAATCTGGCCAATTTTCTTAAATCCTCCAAACCGTGACTATCCAGGGTTGGGACCAGGAAGCAGAGTTGTAGTCTTACACACCTCTCTGCAGCTTCTCTCCCCCTGCCATCCCCTCATTACCCCATCCCCGTAGAGACGGTGCCTGCTCCCAGACTACCAATAACCAGCAAAAATCTATTTAAGCATAAAAATTCAAAAAGAAAAAATAATATAGCACCTTCAACTGCACCACAGACTAAAACAGTTAAATGTGGTCTATTAAACATTAGGTCTCTCTCTTCTAAGTCCCTGTTGGTAAATGATATAATAATTGATCAACATATTGATTTATTCTGCCTAACAGAAACCTGGTTACAGCAGGATGAATATGTTAGTTTAAATGAGTCAACACCCCCGAGTCACACTAACTGTCAGAATGCTCGTAGCACGGGCCGGGGCGGAGGATTAGCCGCAATCTTCCATTCCAGCTTATTAATTAATCAAAAACCCAGACAGAGCTTTAATTCATTTGAAAGCTTGTCTCTTAGTCTTGTCCATCCAAATTGGAAGTCCCAAAAACCAGTTTTATTTGTTATTATCTATCGTCCACCTGGTCGTTACTGTGAGTTTCTCTGTGAATTTTCAGACCTTTTGTCTGACTTAGTGCTTAGCTCAGATAAGATAATTATAGTGGGCGATTTTAACATCCACACAGATGCTGAGAATGACAGCCTCAACACTGCATTTAATCTATTATTAGACTCTATTGGCTTCGCTCAAAAAGTAAATGAGTCCACCCACCACTTTAATCATATCTTAGATCTGGTTCTGACTTATGGTATGGAAATAGAAGACTTAACAGTATTCCCTGAAAACTCCCTTCTGTCTGATCATTTCTTAATAACATTTACATTTACTCTGATGGACTACCCAGCAGTGGGGAATAAGTTTCATTACACTAGAAGTCTTTCAGAAAGCGCTGTAACTAGGTTTAAGGATATGATTCCTTCTTTATGTTCTCTAATGCCATATACCAACACAGTGCAGAGTAGCTACCTAAACTCTGTAAGGGAGATAGAGTATCTCGTCAATAGTTTTACATCCTCATTGAAGACAACTTTGGATGCTGTAGCTCCTCTGAAAAAGAGAGCTTTAAATCAGAAGTGTCTGACTCCGTGGTATAACTCACAAACTCGTAGCTTAAAGCAGATAACCCGTAAGTTGGAGAGGAAATGGCGTCTCACTAATTTAGAAGATCTTCACTTAGCCTGGAAAAAGAGTCTGTTGCTCTATAAAAAAGCCCTCCATAAAGCTAGGACATCTTTCTACTCATCACTAATTGAAGAAAATAAGAACAACCCCAGGTTTCTTTTCAGCACTGTAGCCAGGCTGACAAAGAGTCAGAGCTCTGTTGAGCTGAGTATTCCATTAACTTTAACTAGTAATGACTTCATGACTTTCTTTGCTAACAAAATTTCAACTATTAGAGAAAAAATTACTCATAACCATCCCAAAGACGTATCGTTATCTTTGGCTGCTTTCAGTGATGCCGGTATTTGGTAAGACTCTTTCTCTCCGATTGTTCTGTCTGAGTTATTTTCATTAGTTACTTCATCCAAACCATCAACATGTTTATTAGACCCCATTCCTACCAGGCTGCTCAAGGAAGCCCTACCATTATTTAATGCTTCGATCTTAAATATGATCAATCTATCTTTGTTAGTTGGCTATGTACCACAGGCTTTTAAGGTGGCAGTAATTAAACCATTACTTAAAAAGCCATCACTTGACCCAGCTATCTTAGCTAATTATAGGCCAATCTCCAACCTTCCTTTTCTCTCAAAAATTCTTGAAAGGGTAGTTGTAAAACAGCTAACTGATCATCTGCAGAGGAATGGTCTATTTGAAGAGTTTCAGTCAGGTTTTAGAATTCATCATAGTACAGAAACAGCATTAGTGAAGGTTACAAATGATCTTCTTATGGCCTCGGACAGTGGACTCATCTCTGTGCTTGTTCTGTTAGACCTCAGTGCTGCTTTTGATACTGTTGACCATAAAATTTTATTACAGAGATTAGAGCATGCCATAGGTATTAAAGGCACTGCGCTGCGGTGGTTTGAATCATATTTGTCTAATAGATTACAATTTGTTCATGTAAATGGGGAATCTTCTTCACAGACTAAAGTTAATTATGGAGTTCCACAAGGTTCTGTGCTAGGACCAATTTTATTCACTTTATACATGCTTCCCTTAGGCAGTATTATTAGATGGTATTGCTTAAATTTTCATTGTTACGCAGATGATACCCAGCTTTATCTATCCATGAAGCCAGAGGACACACACCAATTAGCTAAACTGCAGGATTGTCTTACAGACATAAAGACATGGATGACCTCTAATTTCCTGCTTTTAAACTCAGATAAAACTGAAGTTATTGTACTTGGCCCCACAAATCTTAGAAACATGGTGTCTAACCAGATCCTTACTCTGGATGGCATTACCCTGACCTCTAGTAATACTGTGAGAAATCTTGGAGTCATTTTTGATCAGGATATGTCATTCAAAGCGCATATTAAACAAATATGTAGGACTGCTTTTTTGCATTTACGCAATATCTCTAAAATCAGAAAGGTCTTGTCTCAGAGTGATGCTGAAAAACTAATTCATGCATTTATTTCCTCTAGGCTGGACTATTGTAATTCATTATTATCAGGTTGTCCTAAAAGTTCCCTAAAAAGCCTTCAGTTAATTCAAAATGCTGCAGCTAGAGTGCTGACGGGGACTAGAAGGAGAGAGCATATCTCACCCATATTGGCCTCTCTTCATTGGCTTCCTGTTAATTCTAGAATAGAATTTAAAATTCTTCTACTTACTTATAAGGTTTTGAATAATCAGGTCCCATCTTATCTTAGGGACCTCGTAGTACCATATCACCCCAATAGAGCGCTTCGCTCTCAGACTGCAGGCTTACTTGTAGTTCCTAGGGTTTGTAAGAGTAGAATGGGAGGCAGAGCCTTCAGCTTTCAGGCTCCTCTCCTGTGGAACCAGCTCCCAATTCAGATCAGGGAGACAGACCCCCTCTCTACTTTTAAGATTAGGCTTAAAACTTTCCTTTTTGCTAAAGCTTATAGTTAGGGCTGGATCAGGTGACCCTGAACCATCCCTTAGTTATGCTGCTATAGATGTAGACTGCTGGGGGGTTCCCATGATGCACTGTTTCTTTCTCTTTTTGCTCTGTATGCACCACTCTGCATTTAATCATTAGTGATCGATCTCTGCTCCCCTCCACAGCATGTCTTTTTCCTGGTTCTCTCCCTCAGCCCCAACCAGTCCCAGCAGAAGACTGCCCCTCCCTGAGCCTGGTTCTGCTGGAGGTTTCTTCCTGTTAAAAGGGAGTTTTTCCTTCCCACTGTAGCCAAGTGCTTGCTCACAGGGGGTCGTTTTGACCGTTGGGGTTTTACATAATTATTGTATGGCCTTGCCTTACAATATAAAGCGCCTTGGGGCAACTGTTTGTTGTGATTTGGCGCTATATAAAAAAATTGATTGATTGATTGATTGAATTGACAAAATACTTTTTTACCCCACTGTAAATGTATTTAATGCCAGTTTTCTGACCACCACCCCCAATACCCACCCACCCACCCCTAAGCTCTGGGCCCTGAGTACATAGTACCCTTTACCCCCCAGTCCGACGCCCCTGCTAATGGGTTTAGGTTAACACAAGGTGGGGACTTCCATTGTAAGCAGTGTGATCTATAACCCAAATTCCAATGAAGTTGGGGTTTTGTATAAAATGTAAATAAAAACAGAATACAATGATTTGCAAATCCTCTTCAACCTTTATTCAATTGAATACACCACAAAGACAAGATATTTAATGTTCAAACTGATAAACTTTATTGTTTTTGTGCAAATATTTGCTCATTTTGAAATGGATGCCTGCAACATGTTTCAAAAAAACTGGGACAGTGGTATGTTTACCACTGTGTTACATCACCTTTCATTCTAACAACACTCAATAAGTCTTTGGGAACTGAGGACACTAATTGTTGAAGCTTTGTAGGTAGAATTCTTTCCCATTCTTGCTCGTCCGGGGTCTCCGTTGTTGTATTTTGTAGTTCATAATGTGCCACACATTTTCAATGGGCGACAAGTCTGGACTGCAGGCAGGCCAGTCTAGTACACGCACTCTTTTACTACAAAGCCACGCTGTTGTAACAGGTGCAGAATGTGGCTTGGCATTGTCTTGCTGAAATAAGCAGGGGCGTCCTTGAAAAAGATGTTGCTTGGATGGCAGCATGCGTTTCTCCAAAACCTGGATGTACCTTTCTGCCTTGATGGTGCCATCACAGATGTGTAAGCTGTTCATGCAACGGGCACTAACACATCCACTTTGCATCTGTCCATTTCAAATAAGCTCAGGCCCAGTGAAGGCTGCATTTCTGGATGTTGTTGATGTATGGCTTTCACTTTGCATAGTAGAGTTTTAACTTGCACTTGTAGATGTAGTAACACAAGTGTTAGCAAGTGTTAACTGACAGTGGTTTTCTGAAGTGTTCCTGAGGCGCCAGTGGCGCCTGAGGGACCGAAGGTCACGGGCATTCAATGTTGGTTTTTGGCTTTGCCGCTTACATGTAGAAAGTTCTCCATATTCTCTGAATCTTCTGATTATATTATGGACTGTAGATGCTGGAGTCCCCAAATTCCTTGCAATTGAATGTTGAGAAACATTGTTCTTAAACTGTTGGTCTATTTTTTTCATGCAGGTGTTCACAAAGTGGTGCTCCTCACCCCATCTTTGCTTGTGAATGGCTGAGCCTTTTGGGGATGCTCCTTTTATACCCAATCATGACACTCACATGTGTCCAATTAGGTGTTCTTTGAGTATTCATCAACTTTCCCAGTCTTTTGTTGCCATGTCACATTTTTTTGAAACGTGTTGCAGGCATCCATTTCAAAATGACCAAATATTTGCACAAAAACAACAGTTTGAACATTAAATATCTTGTCTTTGTGATGTATTGAATATAGGTTGAAAAGGATTTGCAAATCATTGTATTCTGTTTTTATGTACATTTTACACAACGTCCCAACTTCATTGGAATTGGGGTTGTATAATGTGCTTAAAAACATACTTAAGAGTTACAGTTTTGCTTGAAAAATGTTACTGCACATCTTCAGAGTCGAACTCTGGCTGGTTTTTAACTTTTTTTTTTTTTTTGCCAGACAGGCTAACTAACTAACATATAATTGATAAAGAATGAACATATCAGAAAGACAGCACAGGAAGGATGGTCAGAGGCAAGACTGATGTTGTGTGGACCGCTGAAGAGGAGGTACTGCTGGCCCACCACCACAAGAGGGCACCCTGCCTGAAATGCAGGCTTCAGGCACGAGAGGGCGCTGCCGCCTCACGGGAACATCCGGGAGTGACAGCTGTCACTCATCAACTCATGACAGCTGTCACTCATCTCCACTTCATCAACCGCTCCATAAAAGCCGGACGACATCTCCACCCCGCTGCCGAGATATCGCCTACCATTAGAGGTAATTCTCTCAGCCAGATACTGTGCCGTATTGCACGTAACTGTTTGTTTATTCTTTTCAGAAGGACCTGTTTGCTTGTGTCAGTGGGAGGCTGAATCAGTCGTTGACGGCAGGGTGCGGGATCTCACCCTTCACAACTCGTAAGACAAGCAACTGGTCGGGTTTAGCGGTTTGACTGTGTTCAGTATTGCGGAGGTGGAGGTACAATTCCCACCTGCTTTGCTGACTGTGTTACTGGGTGTGCACACACCCACACCTAACTGTTTCTGCTTCCTGCCAGCAGTACCAGATCCGACAGCCGAAGACGGTGCCCACCTGGGGACTCGGGACTTGGCGGCTCCAGTATCCTCCGGGTTCGGTGGCAGTGGAAATCGTGTGGGATCCAGTTCTTCTCTGGACAGATGTCTTCTATCCTCGAGCCTGCCCACACGTCACCTCTGTAGACTGACTGCATACACATTCTGTAACCGTCTGTATTTCGTTGTGCACATTCACAACAGTAAAGTGTTCTATTTTCGGCTCATTCATTGTCCATTCATTTACGCCCCCTGTTGTGAGTCCGTGTCACTACACTTTCACAACAACTGAGGTGGTTTGGACATGTGGAGAGGAGGGACGCAAGGCATACAGTGAGGCAAATAACTATCTGATCCACTCTCGATTTGTAAGTTTCCACCTACAAAGAATGGAGAGGTCTGTAATTGAATGACATCACCTGGGGCAGATGGAATCAGTTAATCAGTGAAATCGCCTGGTGGAGTGGATGGTTGCAAGGAAAACCTGCACCCTTTTGGCTCTTTCAGGAATCAATTTGAGACCTCTGCCTTCATCTGATGTTTCTGTATCTTTTTCCAGGCTGCATGTGTGTGAACTTGCCATGAGAGGGATGTGTTGAGTCCTTTCTAATGCTGTTTGCTCTACGCATGTAGCACTCAGTGTGGATGCCCTGCAAATGCAGCAGGATATTATTTTTTTTAAAGATACAGTTCCATCAATCGTGAGTGTGGTACATGACTATTATGAAAAGATTTTGCAGTATTTAATTGTATCCCAGACAATTTCAGACAAGTTAACATGTGGCTCATTGCAACATTAAACTTCGGGGTGACCCCATACGCTCACGGTGCAAACTGTACTGAGCCTCATCCTCATGTCAAAGAGAGTGTCAATGTTTACAAGTTTGAAGAGACACTGGTGCTGAACAGTCCTTCTGGGCACAGAAAGAGAAAGTGAAATCACAGTACCTTTGGCCAATTCCAGTCCGGCCCCTATACCCTCTCCCGACACACTCTGTTTGCACAGTCATGTGTTGGATTCACCTCAGCCATAAAAAATGCCTGCATTGATGCAGACGTACTCCACTTACTCCATCTCCACTCAGGTGCAACATCTCTTTGTATCTGAGAATGAAGAAACAGTTCATTTCCAAAGGATCTGTCATAATTTAATAAATATTGATCTGAAACAATAAAAAAAAATTAAAGAACTGATTGGATTTTTATTGACTGTCTGTTTTCTGCAATATCAGGGACTGTGGGAGGGATGGGGGAGAGCTAAGAATGGCAAAAAAAAAAAAAAAAATTCAATAAAAAATAAATGTGCCAAAGAAGATTAGGATCATTTTTATTACTATTTTAAAAATAAAGATTAATATATCATAAAGGCAATGGGTGTCCTACCCCCTTGCCAGGGCTGTGTGTATTATTCCATTTTGTTGTTCCCTTTCTCCATGTGTATCATTCATACTAGAATATGCACCATCTCCAGCCCCCCCAAAAGCAACCCACACTGCTTAGATTTGGCACAGGTTTTACACCGCATGTCCTTGCTGATGCAAGTCCAGATGCACAGTACATGAGAAACAGGGCACAGTTGCTTTTGAACCAGGAACCTTCTGTTTTGGAAGCAAGAGCGCAACCTGCTTTTGCCACAACTCATTCTACTCTGTGCACAGTAAGTCTATTTGTTCTTAGACTAACTAACAAAGTATTTCAAATGTGGTGGGAACAGTGTCTTTTCAGATGTGGCTGAGTGGACATGGAAATTTTTTTTTTTAATGGGTCATAGCTTGCATAGGGTGGCCCATTAGGGGATTTTTGCTTAGGAGCCCCGTGGAGGTCAGTACAGCTCTGTACTGAATTAATATTCAGTATATGTATATCACATTATCATCTGTATAGGAAACTGTATCTCAGCTACAACACAGAAGCTACAGCTGAATAGCTAGCTGAATAAAAGAGGACTACGTACAGCTTCTTGCAGTATTCAGGTATGAATAGTGAGTGCAGCACAGAAGTAATTACAAACTTTTCATACTGTGGTCTGTCTCTTTGACATGAATCTACCCATTTTTAAGATTAAAGAGAAAAACTGAAATAATAGTTTGATAATTCAGAAGCTCCTCTGTAGTTCCATAAGTGGAAGCGTGTCTTGAAAGGAATTTTCTGTTTCATCCTTGATCTAAAAATGAATGATCTGACTGGACCAAGGGCACAATTTAGAACTAGAAATTGGGGGTGGGGGGGCAGAGTGTGAGGCCCGCAGGGCCGAAGCCTATAGGCTGGGGGTCTGGGGGCCGCTTTAGGCCCCAGAAGCCAACGGTTTCTAGATAAGCTCAGATGCATTCTGAGCATCCAGAACAGTAATTTTAATGTTTTGAGAAGACCATAAAATGGACACCATTTGACTTATGCAATTTAAAACTGTGGATATAAGTACTTTATTCTGAGAATAGCCAGCATTGATTTTATTAACATCCTGGTGTAAATAAGGTATCACCACGTGTAGAACTCAAAAAGAATGATAGGTTGAGTATTCATTAAAAAGAACAACTGCAATGTGGTAAAATTGTGGTAAAATAAATATGAAAGAACAGGCTCTTAATAATTATTAACTATCGCATACTGTATTTTTTTTCTCAAGATTTGTTTTTGCATAAGTCTGAAAAAACAACAGATCATAAGTTTAGGATAAATCATGAATTTAATTTTCGAAGTGGCACTAATGACAACATGCACAGTGAACATAATTTCTCTTGCATAGACTGATTTTGGAGATCAAGCAATATTTGCAGATGGGCTTTCTGAGGTCCCAGATAGCTTTTCTGATTTCGTTTTCTAACTTTCAGAATTTAGTAAATTAGCATATGGTCCATTGATACTTATGTGTAGACACTAGTCCCTAGAGGCAACTATTTTTGGTTTCAAATGTGGGCAAATGCAGTCCCAGAAAATTCCGAATCTGACAAACAAGTAACAGGTCAACGTTGTAAACAAGTCAATGCTGCTAAAATTACAAACTTGCAGAAACAAAGATACTATTCTGACATGGTTTTGCACATAAGACTGACATGGTTTGCACAAAAGACTGGCATAGCATGTTTCAAGTACACACATATATGTCAGAAGGTGGGGGGGACATACCATATTCTGTACCCCCTATCCCCCACCAAATTGCGCCCATGGACTGGACAGTAGTTAATTGATTCTACAGTCCCAGATGCAGAATCAGATGACAAAATTACAAATGCCATCATTTTTTTTGATGAACACCCTCCCCAGCACTTAGTGTTCTCTCTCATTCTGCTTATCTATAACCTTGGGAGGCTGAGGCCATTACTCGCAGCAAGTACCGCACCTGATAACAACTCCTCCATCTGGTCCCTCAGTAATTCTGATGACAGATCTGAGCTCAGTTACTCCAGAAAATATTGCTGAGGATAACAAGACATCAGGGTTGAACAAGATTATTTTAATTTGCTGCCGTTGCAAGACAGCAATCGTAGAGTAGCTTGTGTTATATTTGAGCTAAAGGGAAAAAATTTTACTTTTGTTAGTTTTCCATTTAGTTCTTTTCATTATCATCTGACATAAGCAACTGACAGGAAGAATTGGTCTATTATGTGATGTTCTTCAATGATTTCTAAATTTGCAAATCAATGGTTTAATGCCCCCATGACCTGACTCCGGATGAAGCATAAGAAAATGGATGGATGGTTTAAAGGCTCAGGATGCCTTCAGTGAGGTGAGTGGAATGTCCTGGAGGTGGAGAAAAAAAAGATCAAATCTATGGCATTATAAAAAAGACCATAAAGCAAAGATAAAGAACCAATAAATAATAGCTTTGAAAATGTCAAATCCTGTATTATACGATGACAAGAATTACGAATTACCTTTAACCTTTAAAGCTAAATATGTTGCTTTTACACTGTTTTACAAGAACATCTAATGTATCAATTTATAAGTCCCTGATTGCATCTCTTTTGTAGAAATTGTTGTCTCAGCTTACAAATTATCCAAGATTTTGTTTGCTTAAAAGGGTCTGCTGCAATCACTTAATTTGACAAAATAACAAAGCAAAATACTCTGCGTTTTTTAATTTATTAATTTATTTTTGCTTCTTAAATATGATAATAAATTAAATATGTCAAAAACCACATTTACACAGAAGCAAATTGCTTCAGACCTGTGCACAGTGTACTGCACTATGCGGTTATACTCCAGAAGTGATATCGGAATATTTTAACAGAGTCAGAAAGTTATGCAGGATTTGTCAGAATCTTCATTTTGTTGTTGAAAATGGATTTTCAGAGAGTGGCATATTGAAGAAAGATTAAAAAAAAAAAAAACAGTTTGGTTTCTATAGTTTCAAGCTCCATAACAACTGTATGGGGGTGAATGTTTCTCTAACTTCTTGGTTTAAGATGTTTTCCGCCATAAAGTTTTCTATAATTGGCTGCATGGCTGCTGAACCCAGTGTCTCTGCCTTGCACAATGTAACTCAGTGGCCCCTCGATGCTGCTACTAGCTGTTCTGGGGGCTGTGTTTGTTGTTTTCGGCATTTTATTACAAACACCTGGAATAATATAGCTTATTGGATGTTGAAGGTGCATTTACACGAGCATGCCTTTGCTTCACGACACATCATGACCTGTGTCGTGCTGGAGAGTAAACTCGTCTTTACCTGGCGCTGACAGGACGCCAGAGGGTCGCCGGTGCGTGCTATTGCACAGAGAATTTTGAAATGTTCAAGGAAATCTTTCACGAACAAATGTCGAGCTATGTGGTGTGACCTAATCGCCAACATGACATGCAGATCATCACGTGGAGTTAAGGTGCGTTTACACATCAGCAAGACGCGTTACGAATGTCATTTTTCTGTCATTCATGACACATTCCTGACATTCTTAATGTGACTTAACAGTTTCTTAATAGTGCGTGTTGGTGTGTGATATTCTTGATATTCGTGGACCATGTTTTTGCCTGTCAAAAAATCTTCCACGAATGTCACACACCACCCTCATTTCGTCTCATGTCGTGGAGGTCGCACCTGAGCGTATTGATCCGTCTTGATGAGTAATGATCCTTAACAGAACGTGACAACGTTTGTAGTGGTTCCTGTGATGGTTCTTGGAGCCAAGACTGTCACGCGTTATTACGAAGTGACACGGAAACTGTCAAGTTTTCACTGACTTGTAACGTGGCGTCACATTTCACTGCGCGCCACGACGAATCAGTTTTCTGTCACATGCACACAATTAAACTCGGCTCCACAGCGTTCAGTTTGATGCAGTATGCCGAAGAGGAACAGTGACAGGAAGTCAACCAAGTGTCGTTCCACAGTTCCTGCTGAAGCTCCTCAGGACGCTCCTGCAGGTGTTCCACCTGCTGTTGTAACTGATGAGCGGGAGAACGAGTCTGAGCCAGAGGAACCAGAGGAGCGAGAGGAGACTCACGTGCAGCAAGACATCTCTGCACCTCCTCCAGTCTGGCGGAGGAAGAAGCGTGCGCACCCTGCTGCACCGCATTCAGTTTGGTTGCTGACACCAAGTCGGCTAAAAGTCTCATTTCGGTGTTCTTCAGCGCTCCTGCAGGTGTTCCATCTGCTGCATGTGCCTGATGTGTGGGAAAATGCGCGAGACGAGACCGGCATGAAGCCACACATCTGGCTCTGTCTGTCTCCTCCTCCTCTCTGCGCCACTCCATGGCACAGAGCCCAACTACGCATGCAGTCACAAAGTTCTTCTGAAAAACTGGAACAATCTGAATTTGGTTGGATGAATATGGGTGTGTGTGTGTGTGTGTGTGGAGACAATTCACCTCGTTCACAACGTGACAGAACTTAACGATGCGCTGTTACGCGCAATAGCGCGCAACATTGTTCTTGACCGTGCGCAATGGTTTCTGATAATTCGCCAGCAACACGTGTCATTAATCATAACTTGTGGTAACAGGTTGCAGCAGTTCCTGAGGACACCTGACGTCTCTGCCCCGAATCATCACATTCGTGATCAGCAGCCAAGAATGTGTACTTCATGGCATTCGTGACTTGTCGTCGTTATGTGTAAATGCAGCACAAACAAGAAGTGAACAGAGTGAGTGGTGACGTCAGCGGATCGCATCAGAGCGCAGCTCATCTGAAGGATCATAACAAGAAGTTAAATCTGTTATAAACATAAAAATAAATACTTTAACAGCTGCAGACAAGAAGGAAAAAACACGCAACTGTTTTATCAAACCATGACAATGTAAACAAGTCAAATCATTACCTTTTTAGACGGCTCAAAATGCTTTCTGCTGATTGTTAGGAACGCTTTGCAGAAAAAATTATTAATCTGCCACGAAATAATTATTTTATATACGCAGCTCCAGCGCAGAGCGCGTAGCAGCCGGTAGAATGGGATCATCACGACACAGGTCGTGCTGTTGCATGAGGCAAAGGCATGCTCGTGTAAGCTTGTGCTGAGCTGCAGGTCTGCGCTCTGAGTTCTGTTATAGTTTATCTTTCTTCCTTTGAGCTGCATGCACGCGCGCGAATAAACCGTCCGTGAGTAAATATGGAGATGGATCAAGTTCTACTTGATGTGGACATGTCCTGTCTCTGGCAATCAGTCTGTGAGCAGGACTTTTATGGCCTTTATTTAAACACATTTGTGAGAGAAGAGTGAGGAGCTCCAGCAGCAACAGCTGCAATCATCAGCATTTTTTCTCTTTGCTCTTTTTGAGCGTGTAGTTTCACTGCATTGTGTACACGGTATAAAAACAATCCTGCGTGATATATACTTCGGGAACAATGGAACACAGCAGGAATCATAAATTGTATTGTGAGGGTGTGGCTTCCAGTCACGTTGAGTAACGTTGCTTTGCCCTGACTTGTGCTGAAACCACTTCCTTTCTGCTTTGAGCACAGGACGCAAAAAAATTAAACATGTTTAATTTTTGGCGTCCCATTTGCTTCGTCCTTTGCGACCCTCGCTCTGTTGTGGCGTCGAGCTGCATCGTCTTAGCACTGGGTTGCTTCCACGCAGCGGGGTCACGATGCCTGACGTAGAGCTGCGTATGGCAGCGTTGTGTTTCATTTATATACGCCCGAAATGCAGGCGTACTCAGCCTTTTTCAGTGTTCGTTTCATACTTGCAGCTGCATGTGTCCACTCACACAGTCGTGTGTACCATGTCGCTATTAAACCAGTTCAGTGCTATTTTCTGCCTCTGTGGAAGTGCGCTCTGTTCTCTACTGCAGATGTGGTGCGGCTCAAAAACAGAGCCATTTAACATTATTATTATTATTATTATTATTATTATTTTGTCTTGGTGGATCACTTTCATTCTGTACAGATGTTGCTGAGCCTGGCTGTGGTAAAGGCTGCCCTTAATGAAGCGCTGTGACTCGTTCCAATTTGATCAGACCTGACCTGATTTGATCTGATCAAACCTGATCGATCAGGTCGCCTGATGATCGCACCGAGATGCAGTGAGTGCGCTTTTATTTTAGAGTCACAGCTCTTTTCAGGTTTGATCAGACCTGATCGATCGGGGCGTTTGATGAGCGCACCGACATGCAGCGAGTGCGCTTTTATTTTAAAGTCACAGGTTTGATCAGACCTGATTGATCAGGGTGTTTGATGAGTGCACCGACATGCAGCAAGTGCACTTTTCTTTTAAAGTCACATGATTGAACAGACACAGAAAGAGAGGGAGAGTGCGCACGAGAGAGAGTGCGAGCGACCGACCTGCTCTTTCTGTATTTCTGAGTTGAGGTTCGATTCCTTGTTCTGATCACACACAGGTGCTGTGGGCTGTGTGATCATGTTCTCAGTTGATTCCTCTGGATTCACGCACTCAGTTTTTAGTCGTGTACAGAAGCACCGTGTTACACAGACTTGCATGCAGTAACGCTGTGCTGCGCAGACCTGCTTAAAACTGTGTCCAGCACTCTACGCTGAAGAAAATTAAATGTTTAGTTTCTTCCGTCCTACGCGCGTAGCCCTCAACATACTGCTGTGTAGGGAGCAAAAATCCGACGTAGAGCTGCTAAAATTGGGTGGAGAGCTGCTCATCTCAGCATAGATGATACGCTGCAATGAGCAGCTCTACGAATACGCCAATGTGAAAGGGGCTTAAGGGATCATCTGTAATGTCCCTGCTGCAAATATTTGCATCTTATCTAATGTTCTATGCTAATGGCATTAGCTCTTTTAGCAGCCGTTGGTAGCTTCACCCGTTAGGTCCCTTTAATGCACAATTAGTGTGAAAATAAGAGGCTCATAACTTTTATGCCCACGCCAAAGAAACCCGTTACAACACTGCCGTCCAGTCTGCAAAAATGTGATTTAATTAACACCCAAACCGAGGTTAGCCTGTTAGCTTAGCTCATTTGAACTTGAAGATAAGGGCTTGTTCAGTCTTCTTTCATCACACACTGAGCCACCCATGCTGCACCCTTTCATGCATTAATGAGTTCGTTGTGATGTATCCAGAGTCAGCACTGCCACCACTGAAACATTGCAATGCACAGACATAAGTAAGTAAGTAAGTAAGTAATGTTTATTTATATAGCACCTTTCACAGACAAGGAAAGTCACAAGGTGCTTCACAAAAGACACACACAGATAAAAATTCTGAGAATAAAAGACAATGTACATCACAATAAAATAACTCTAAGACACACACAGTGGTCATAAAACAGCCCTCTTACTACTAAGAGAATTGAATGCCTGGAGAAACAGATTGGTTTTAAGTTTGCTCTTAAAAACATCGACAGAGTCCAGCAAACGAAGAGACAAAGGGAGATCATTCCAGAGCCTTGGTGCAACAGCCTGGAAAGAGCGATCACCTCGGGTCTTAAAGTGGGTACGAGGGACCCTCAGAAGGTTCTGATCCACTGACTTCAGGCTCCAAGTGGGAGTGTAGTGACATAACAGGTCTCTAATGTAGGAGGGAGCCTGGCCATGCAAAGCTCTAAAAGTCAACACTAGGATCCTAAAATGGAAATGCAACAACACTGGGAGCCAATGAAGAGACTTTGAAATAGGAGAGATATGAGTCCTTCTGCTTGAGCGAATTTTGGACCTGCTGCAGACAGGACAGCTCCTTTTTGTTCAGACAGGAAAACAAACTGTTGCAGTAGTCCAAACGAGAAGATACAAAGGCATGAATAATCAACTCAAGATCATCTTTTGAAACAACTGATCTGAGTTTGGAAATCTTCCTCAACTGGTAGAAACAGTTTTTGGTTAGCTGCTTGGAATGATGCTCAAATGACATTTCTTTATCAAAGATAACACCTAGGTTTCTCAGGCTAGATTTTGCAGATGAGCTCAGAAGACCTAAATACTGTTTAATCCCCGGAATGACATGATCGGGGGCAACCACCAGCACCTCGGTTTTAACCCAATTTAACTGCAGCGAATTTGCACGGAGCCATTGTTTTATTTTCTCAAGGCAGTTCAGTAGAGAGTCCAATTTCTGGATCTCAGGGGCTTTAAATGAGCAGTAAATTTGGATGTCATCAGCAAATAAATGATAAGAAACATCAACAAACTCCTGGATAATCTTTCCCAAGGGGAAAACATAAAGCAAAAACAAAATTGGCCCCAAAACAAAACCCTGGGGTACACCACACGTCAAACTGGCAGAGTCAGAAATGATCTGATTTGCAATGACACTAAAGCTACGATCTGACAAATAAGAGATGAACCACGCTAGAACAGTCCCTGACAAACCAACCGAACTGTGTAGTCTTGTTTGCAGGATTTTATGATCGACAATGTCAAAATGCGGAGGAGAGGTCTAATAGGACTAGAACGGTGCATTTTCCACATCAAAATATCACTAGATACTTTGAGTAGGGCGGTTTCCGTAGAGTGATGCCTGCGGAAACCAGACTGATAGGTGTCAAACATGTTGGAAGTCACTAAGAAGGAAATTAGCTGATCATAAACCAATTTCTCCAAGACTTTGGACAGGAATGGAAGCTTGGAGATAGGTCAGAAGTTTTTCAGATCAGAAGGGTCCAGATTAGACTTTTTGAGAAGTGGTTCCACAAATGCATGTTTAAAAGAGCTGGGGAATACACCAGAAGACAGGGAGACATTTATCAACTTGGTAACCCAGGGGCCAATGACATCAAACACATTAACAAAGAGTCTACACAGTAGAACATCAGAAGGACATACAGAGGGCTTCATCCTGGTTATCAAAGGTGGGGTTCATGAGGTTCAAATGGGCTGTTCTCTATTCAGTTGCAAAGTCTGATGTAACGCGTCACATGATAAAGCTCCTTCCGGACCCAAACAAAGAAAATACGTGTTTTTCTCTGCACTCGGTTCTGGCGGCGCAGTGTAAACAGTGAAAGAATACCACAGTATTGTGTCCACATGTGCACCATTCAACCTGAAACTTCGCCGGATTTGTATTTCTATAGGTTTCCAACTAATGACAAAGAAAAAAGTAGAGTAATGCAGAGCAGAGTAAGGTAAATAAACACAACTATATAAGATATGTTACAACCAAGTGGACCCAACAGATAATATTAATGTCACCTTTGCAAAAGAATTTAATTTAGATCAGTGATTGCAAGTGGGACGGGTATCGTTAAGAATCTATAAATTATTCATTATTCAGTTCACATTGTGCCGGAGCTAGCTGGTGGTCGGAGATAACAGCTCTGACAACTTACCATGACAAAAACACGTTTGTTTTTGTCTCGCGAACGCTCCGCTGAGGCAATGAGATTATTCCGACTATTTACCCAGACAGACAGCAAATATGACAGAAGGAAGTACTTCTATGGACTTTTCGAGGCATTTTGTGAATGCAGAAACGCGCGGTCTTGTGTTATTAAACAAACGCACCCTCGCGCATGCTCCGCTGTGGAAACCGAGATTAGCTGCCTAATCAGTGGGTCAGAGTCTGACAATTTAGCCAGACTCACAACAATTATGAGTAAAGTAAGTACTTTTATGCATTTTTTGTGGTTTCTTGGGGCATTATGTGAGGGCAGAAATGCGCTCCAACCTCAAAACACACTTTTGTGACATAAACCCAACGCAACCTCTCTTCTGTGGCGTTTAATGGCAGCCGGCATCCTGTACCATTTGCAACGTTTACAGACATCACCCGATCAGAAATAAATTGATTCAAGCCCTTTGTAACCCGTTCTGGTGCGCAAGACAAGAAGCTTGTCAACGTAAGCAAAGTGACCAGCTCAGCCACTGCTGTAGAGAAACCCACGTGTGTAGTTTGTTTGGGTCCGGAAAGAGATTTATCATGTGACGCATTATGTCACAGCTTTGCAACCGAACAGAAAACCGACTGGTTACACCACAAAGGCTTTATTAAGTATATATAGTCTGTGATTATGAAAGCTGCTTCAGCACAAAACACTGTATTTTTTCCACAGGACATTGTATATTTTTTCAGGTTTGTCCAGCGCTCCTTTTCATGCATTTGGTAGTGTTGATGTGTTAAGCCTTCTGCACATTCACACAGAGTAAGAATGTGCAGAAACCAGGCCTACACTGCAAAAATGGTCATATCCAGATGCAGTCGGGAGGAATAGAGCCGTGGTCAGCCGTGTCAAAACACAGCCAGAGTGCCTTGTGCAAACCTGCACAATGCAGCCCGAACATATTTTAGACAACAGATCACACAAACTGCTGTCAGACGCCACCGACATTGAAGCTGTCACTCCCTCACTTACTCACCCACGCAATCACATCTTCATTTGTCCTCACATTACCAGCGCTCACTGACCTCTCATCAGGAGGAGGGTGCGCTGGCAGGAGTGTGTGGCTCTCATGTGACTGAGTGCGTGTATGTGCGTGCATAGAACAGGTAATCCAAACAGCATGCGAGTGTGTGGCCGAAATGTTCGCTCAGACGGTGCGAGATTTCATTCTGTCTGTTTTCAGACCACACCTCAATACTTCCTGACTGTGGCCGGATGTGTCATTCTAATGCAATTCGGCCTCAATCGGCGTATGTGTGACGGGGGTTCATTGTCACGAAAAAGCAGAAAACAATTGCACCATAAAACATCAAAAACATGGCATAAAGTGGAGCACAGAATTTTCACACTAATTTCTATGACACTATTCAGACATACCTTACATAAGTGGGTCCACAGCACATGTTCAACCTGCGTGTACACAACCAACAAAATGTAATTGAATACAACCCATAAACAAAATAAAAATGAAAACGAATGGAAAAAGACAAAAATTCACCTGGCTTCACTGCTTCACCTAAGGAAGCTTTGGTGTTTGTTCTCCACTTGAATGATTTGACAGATTGCATACACAACCATTAAAAACATCTGATTAGTTTATTTCATCTTGTTCCCCAAACACTCCCATGACCAATTAAGTGGCACAATACAACCCCCTTTAAATGGTGATTACTCACAGATTACGCACCTCGTAAATAGCCAAGTGGAGTTGTCCTTACCCCAAATGTGCTTGTACTATGCACCTATGACCTTGTGCCACAAATACTCATGGTAGTGCCCTTAAAGTTAAAAATTATGGTTATATAAGAAAGTCTTTAACATGTAACATATATTATCATATACCTATAAATGATACGCCAATATGATTGGATAAAACACTAAAGAATAAATAGCAATACACCCTTTTCGCGGACAGGTAATATTTTTCATACCACCCAAATAATCAGCCAATCCGGACACGATGACGAGGTGCGGTCAGAGGAACTGTGAAATACTGGTGAGTCACTATTAATAATTTCTTACGTGTCCAACCTCGTAGGTTGATTGTTAAAATTAAATTCGTTATTTCTAAAAGCCATCATAATTATTTATAGGAAAACGTTCTATTATTTTTCTAAGGTTTGAACTTTGAGTGTTTACACAGGAGAGAAAAGTGAGAAAATGTTAATGCCTGTTTGAGAAAAGTGTATAAAGTGTGTAGTGAGGGGTTTTACAGCCTTAAAACATCTATAATAATTGTAAAAAATAACGCTGACTACTTCGCAGATTTCGCCTATCATGGGTTATTTTTAGAACGTAACTCCCGTGATAAATGAGGGACCACTGTATATGATAAAATCGTTATCAAGTTGTTCACCAATGAATATGGCTTTTTACACCCTGACCATACGAGGTATGTTAGAAAACTATCCAACCTTTTTATTTTTTTTAAAAACTATATGGATTTGAATCATGTGCGCTTGCATCAGCCAAGCTTGAACCTTCGTGCGCATGCATGAGTTTTTTCATGCCTGTCGGTTGTGTCATTCGCCTGTGAGCACGCTTTGAGTGAGCAGTGGTCCACCCCCCTCGTCGGATTTTTATTGAAATGACCAGATCATTTCCAAAGTGAACGCTGTGTTGATCCGGGACATCGTCTGACTACCAGAGAAATGGCAGAAGATGTGGACATAGCACTTTTTCGGCACATTCCACTGTTACATAAGTTTTTGTCATGAAAAGACGAGCACAGGAATTCGCACGTCGGGATGGAGCCACTCATGGCACGGGACAAAAAGCAATGCCGTGATGAAGCCTCACAGGACATGTTGTGGCATGTCCAGCTCGTCCACAATTTCTCGGATAGTCACACGACTGAAAATCCACCGACAGCGGTCTGACTCTTCCGAATGGTGCAAATGCTGGGCATGTTATAACATGTCCTGTGAGACCAACACGGAGGTGCTTTTGTCCCGCGCCATTAGCGGCTCCGTGGCGAATTCCTCCGCTCCTCTTTCCATGACAAAAACTCCTGTAACAGTGGAATGTGCCGAAAAAGTGGTATGTCCACCTCTTCTGCCATTTCTGTAGTAGTCAGACGACATCCCGGATCAACACAGCGTTCAGTTTGGAAATGATCTGGTCGTTTCAGCCTGTCGATCGCCGCTCGGAGCGCGGCGTGCCATCCGCCATTGTGCGCCGTCTTTAAACCGGTTGTAACACTGCTTAATCTGTGTGATCCCCATAGAATCGTCCCTGAAATCCGTCTGAATCTTCGGAATGGTTTCCACCTGGCTGTCTCTCACAGTTTCTGGAAAAATTTGATGCAGCAAAGCTCCAAATCGTTCAGACATTTTCCTAACAATAAAAATCCGACGAGGGGGGTGTACCACTGCTCACTCAAAGCGTGCTCACAAGGCGAATGACGCAACCGACAGGCAAGAAAAAACTCACGCATGCGCATGAAGGTTCAAGCTTGGCTGATGCAAGCGCACATGATTCAAATCCATATAGTTTTTGCAAAAAATAAAAAGGTCAGATAGTTTTCTAACAGACCTCGTACACCCTGAGGCCATTCATTGGTGAACAACTTGATAACTGATAATATCATAAAATACTTGACATTTATAAGGTTTTAAGTCGGGATAGCATGACACCACATTTTAATGTCAGATTTAATACAATACTTGAACCTTTATTATCTGTAAGAATCATTATGTAATACGAGTCTGATTCCATTTTCCATCTTACAACAACTAATGTGATCATGAATACTACGTGTCTGGATGCCGATCAAAACATCGGATTGGCACATCTCTAGTTTTGAGTATGTTGCACCATGTTTGCCTCAGTTTATTTCTTGCGATGTTTGTAGAGTACTCTACGTACTCTATATTCAGAGCTGGTGATGCAGTAGAGTGTTGGCCAAACCTAATTTAAAACTCATAATATGTTTGTTTGACACACACGAAGACTAATCTATTTCAAATGTATACATTTCTGTATCAGAAAAAAAGTATACCAGACTACACCTGACAAAAACGGAAACTTCAATTCAAGTAAAAACAAAATTATTCAGTATTTAGGCCTAATGTATATTCAGTGAAGACAGTGCACTGACAAATAGGTAAGTCTCAAGCCATGAATAAAAGTGCAGAGCATTTTTCCAGCAATGCTTATGGCTGCAGACAGGGCCAGTAATTGAGTGGAGAGGGAGCTAAAATAAATAGGAAGAAATGGCTGCCACCTCAGCCGTGGCCCGGCTCCTACAGTATTGGGATTGTGGAGCACATTCCTCCTCGCCGCTGCTCCAATCATGACACAGGCATTCTTGTGCAAAGGGCCAGCTCCCACCTCCCTATGCAGAGTAAACAGGCTTTCTGAGTTCCCAACTTCAAACGCAGAGGACTTCCCCTCAGTGAGGCTTAAGACCGCTAGTGTGCTTCAGTCAGCGGCGAGCCCCCACCATGCCCACAGCCTGATCCCAAAGGAGCCCTGCTGTGTAGTAACAGCCGCCCAGGAGAGAGGCCCCAAGCCGACATGTGCCCACACGTGGCACTGTGCGGTAAGGTGGCAACGAGGCCAGCCAGAGCCGCCGCAGGTTAAAAATGGCATAGAGGTAGGCGACAGGCTACTTGCCATTAACCAAGAGTGGAAATGTACTGTGTCTGCTGTAAGGGGATTAATATCCATGCTGCACACACCCTTCCACGTATCTGCACACTGCAGGACACAAATATATGCTGTACAGACAGACAAAGAAAGAAATACAGTGATCGAGAAAATGTGCAGGAAAATCGGTTTAACATCCCAAACCGAAATGCCTACAAATGTAAGACAAGTATATTTTGTATTTAGTAACGTGATTCTTTTGGCCACTTCCAATTTCCTCAGGTTTTTGGTACCCCTGTTAAAGCAAGCCCTGCTTTTACAGTAAAGTGGCCAAGTGTACACGGTATTAAAGCTGTAATGAGCATCATTTTTGCATTAAAATATCAATTTCAACACTTATCTGTTTCTACTGCTGTGGCTGCCAGATTGTTCTACATACAGTTAGGGCCTACCCCAGCGGTCATAGGGCATGAGGCAGGGTACACCCTGGACAGGATGCCAATCTATCACAAACCCCAGGAATCAACGAGGCCTATCATTTAAAGGGGTGGACTTATTAAACATCCTCAAGCTCCCAATATTCTGATTGCAAGCATTCTACTGATGTGAACAAAATTTCTGCCTGAAATGGCTTGTTTTTAACTTTTGTGCTGTGCATTACAGAATACCATATCTAAATGGTAAATAGACTGCATTTATATAACGCTCTTCCTTGTGAAGTGCTTTACAATAAGAAGAAGAAGAAGAGGATCATATTTAACGTGGGTAGCCAACGAAAGCACGAAGCTTGTTTCCAGAAGGGCCCATGGCATGTGTCTCTCACTCCTCCCCAGCACTGTTGTTAAGAGTGCCAGTTGGGAGCATGGCTGCGATCGGGAAGCGAACCCAGATCGCTGGCACCCCAGTCCAAAGTGCAGACCATTACGCCACCATCTCCCTAATAATGCCTCACATTCTCCATGATGTCAGGGTGCTGCCACTCAAGGTGCTCACTACACACCGGGAGCAACTAGACGATTAAGGACTTTGCCCAAGGGCCCTTGATGATTTTCCGGTCAGGCTGGGATTTGAACCAAGGCTCCTCTGGTCGCAAGCCCAACAACTTAACCACTAGACCATCATCTCCCCTATATATGAAAAGTCTCTATTCGTCATATTCACAAAAATAGCAACCTGAAAATGTGCTTGCTGATCCCCTCAGTGTTTAAGTGGCATTTTAAGCTACACTCTATTATGTTTTTTAAACACCAAAATATGACTGCTGCATGTGCATTTAAAGTGGCAAAGCGGCATTGTGACAATGTGTAGATACTAAACTTTTTTTGTTGTTGCATGAGGCTTGGACACCTGACTGTGAACATGCACTCCTGTTGCAAAGTGCCAATCTAGCTCCATCCAGTATTATGTACTCTTTGGCCCATGAACAGCATACAGTAATGAGAATGTCTGTGACGCTCGCTGGCTTTGTACTTCAGTGAGATGCCAGAAGCAGTTTGAAGTAAGCCTTGAAGACCTGTGTACCAGGAAGACTTCTCTGTTTCTCTCCTCCACTTTATGAACTTGAATCCACACCAGCACATGCACAGATTACTAAGGAACCTCTGCAGCACTGACACAGTAAAACCAGCATTTACAGTCCACTGTGTTGCTGTAGAATCTGTAACATTTTGCAATTATGTAACTAAATGATTCAAATATACTGGACATCATCACTGGGACATACAATCCCTTTTGTTAATGCAGACTGATAGGTTTAGTGAGATAACACACCCTAATACAAGCATGTTTTTAAGGAAATTCATCTTTAAATGGCATTATTCCTTTAACTGTGATTCCCAAACTTCACCTGTCCAGTTGACCGTCTTAAGGTGCCTTGGCACTTGCAATCATTTAACCCCCACATTGCAGCGCAATGTGTCATGCCAATGTGACCCGCTGTGTCATGCTAGATGCAGCGCTTTGTGCCGCTGGACACTGTGTTATATAAAATAATAATTTAGTTGCAGATTAATCATTTACTCTCAGAGTTTGACTGATAAAACCACCTCTAATCGCTTCCGGAATCACAGAAGAATTTTCTACAGCTGCAGCTGTTCTCGTGCGCTTCATGACGTGGAGGATGCATTTGGAATCGTCCGAAAGGTAAACATTTATAATATTTATATTGTAATGGCTTGGTAAAACAGTTGAATTTTCATTCCTTCTTATGAGTATCAGTAAAATTATCTTTATGATAGACTTAACATCTCGTAATCATGCAGATGAGCTGTGACGCACTGACGCAATGACTCGCAGTGACAGTGTTTTTGAATTGTTTGCACAATGTTCACGTGAAATTCACATAATTAATGCGTGCCAGAGATTTTGAACATTTCTAAATTTTCTTTGCGCACTTGCATGAAGTCGTGCAGTTTCCAGTGGTTTCCAACAAGTTAACTCTCTGGCACGGTAGATTGCGTATCAGTGCGCAGATCAAATTCGTGCAAGTGTCAAGGCACCTTTACACAAAAAAAGTGTTCTGTCTGAATGAATCATTGCCTGATACACATAAGATCATTTTATTTTGTTTATTGTTGCTACACGTCTCAGATTATTCCTTTTACTGGACATCATAAAGCCTGTTTGCACCACTGGAACTCATGGGGCATTTTAGGGGGTCTGACACCTTTGCACCTGTCTCCACCACAGGGGCCACCATTGAAAGGCGATTTTCAAAGCCTGTTTGGGAGGCAAGATAAGTCCCTCCTCCCAGATAGGTACTTCAAAGTGACCCTGGGAAAACCGTTGAGTGGGGCTTGACACTGACTGGTCATTAAATCACACATGAAAGATGGCAAGAGACAAACACCAAACCAGACTGGCGAAAGGAGAGCAAGGGCAGAAGAAACTGTTGCAAAATTATTACAATGTTGCATATGTAGCTCCATGAGAAAGATGGGTTTTCACCACAATGGAGACACAACTGCTGACAAGGCCAATTAAAGAACCATCCTTTCAAATGTTTCTGACTTCTCAGAAGTACAATGAAGGCAAAAATAAGGTTGTGGAGATCTGTAGATGTATCTCGGAACATAATGCAAAGTTAATGGTATCTTATAGAAGAAGTTAACACATGAAGCAAAATGTTATTTAAAAAGTAAGCCATGTTTCAGTAATCTATGCTTCCATTTAAGCACGGTAGTTGCTGGTTGAGTTGCTGAATGCACATCAATAAGTGAGTTGTGGTTTATAATATCCCAATGAAAACATATAAGAAATGATCTAATCTGATATAACAGGTGGTTTTAATTTACAGATGAAAGGTTTCTAAAGAACCATTTATTGATTTAGCTATTTTAATTACAAGTGTTCTAAACTTTTTTTAAACAGTAATCAGAAATTCTGAGGTAACAAAGAACAACAAAAAACATTTCCAAGGATTTTCCTTCAGAAAACTGCTCTATAAATGAGCAGTCCTGTGACACGTTTCTGTTTTGTACAGATCAGTGATTTCTGCACCGATCTGTTTTGTAGAGATCAGTGGTTTCTGCCACTAGTCTTCCGTGTTTTGGCCCGACGCATTGTTCCTATTGGACAACGCGAAGCTACGTCACAGCTCAGAGCGTCGAAAGTTGGACTGGGTTGAACTTGTTATGGTTTTTGTTTTGTTCAATTAAAAAAACAAAGATTGGGTTTAACTTTGACTGCATCAGCCTGCCGACAAGCGGCAATGTGCGCTCCCTTCAGAAGCGTTGCTTTAGCTCGGCTTTTGACGCGACGCTTCTGACGCCTCTAAAAAGCGTCTCATTGAAAATAATGCTTTTTAGACCGATTCTTGACGCCTCTGACGCTTCCGACACATGAAAGGCCCATTAATCTGCAATAATGAGCTTGAAATAGCGCTGATCAAAATAATGAGGATAAAATTTATATCAGATTCCTGATTGGGATGCAACGTCTGATTTCATTCAAGTCTGAAACCACGTGATCAGGCCTGATTTCCGATCACGTGATCGGATCGGGACATCCCTACTGCAAACTATACTGATCTGTTTTAGAAGCCGTTTATATTTTAGTTTTCAAAACCTGTTGTGGGTGGTGTTTGGATCCTGCTTTCTTCTACCACCTCAAAGATCAGCAGTATCAAGATGGTTTACAACTGGTTGCCACAAAGTTCAACTCAACACAAAATATGCAAAAAGACTTTAAATGCATTTTTCAACCACTTAAACAAATTCAAAAGATTCTCTTAAATCCATCAAATTTAATTCTATTCCAAAATGTTACTCCAAAAACTCTAGTGTCCCTGATTTAGGCATTTCAACTTTATGTTTTGGGTTATAGTCTGTGCAGCCTCTGAATCACTTTAACAGCATGTGGCAGCTTTTAAAATGGCAAAACAGGGTTCATCACAACATTTTCCTCAGCTCACACAATACAAGCCATCTTTCATTAAAATGCAGTGGTCTGTTGCACGATGTGTATAAGTGTGTGTGATCAAAGCAGTGTGTGACCACAGCCATGAATACAACTATTACTTCTCTGTTGACATTTCAATTTACAGTAACCATGAATAATATTTGTTACAAAGAAGTCGTGCAGTTTCTGGGTTTGGAACTGACGACACATTTTCAGAGGAACAATGACTCAAAATTGGTCCACAAGACTACAAATTTTATTTCTCACAAATACACACACACTGTTCTGGGATCACAGGCATTCAGGCATTCCAGGACAAAGGTGCACTTGATTTAGTGCAGGCAATTTACTTCTTGTCAAGTAAGTGGATTTTCAACTCCCTAGGGCACCACAACAACCAACAACAACAAAACAGTGACAGTTTTAAGACAAAAGTAATATTCTTTGGTCCTTTTTCTTCTCCTTTCTTCTTCCTTGACAGAGCAGAAAATAAGCAGTGACAGCAGAGACGGTGGCAGCTTCATGACCAGCCGTGCACTGTGGGAAGACACTGGCTGAGGACTTTCACAGAGTTAAGATGGCATGCAGCTTTGTGGTATTGTGTTGAAATGTGGTTAAGAATTTAAAGGTGTGTGTTCATGTTTAAACCAAAGCTTATGAAACAACTAAAATTCTCTTGAGAACCTTTTGGCTTAAGATTTGAACCAACACTTTGGATTAAATTATTGCTAACAATTATGAGTTCTTGGTTACCAGTGTCTAAACACATCAATATGAAAATTTAAAAATAAACAGATCATACTGAAATATACATATTCAAAGTTACTTTATCACGTAGAAGAGAAAAAAAAACTCATGACTCTGATGAAGATGTGACTTTCACATCTAAACGATAGTCCTTTTAGTATGTTTTCAGCACTTCAATAACATTTTTCAGCACCTATTTCTGTGTTGCACCAGCTGTTTTACTCTTCTACAAGTCAGTCCTACATGGTTGCACCGAATTTTTTTGTGCTATACAGAAGCGCGGAGAACTCTCCTCTTTTGTTTTACTTTATCATGTGCAATAATTATTAATTGTAAGTATTTCGTAGCACTGCATTTTAATATTTGTCCTGTTTTATGTCGTACAGTGCATTCTTCTTCGCTTTTTCCACATTTTATGTTACAGCCTTATTCCAAAAATGGAGTAAATTCATTTTTTTCCCCTCAAAATTCTACTCACAACACCCAGTAATGGAAACATGAAAAAAGATGTTTTGAAGTTTGGCAAATTTATCAAAAATAAAAAACTAAGAAATCATATGAACATAAGCATTCACACCCATTGCTCAATACTTTGTTGATGCACCTTTGGCAGCAATTAGAGTCTCAAGTCTTCTTGAACATGATGCCACAAGCTTGGTGAACCTATCTTTGGGCAGTTTTGCCCATTCCTCTTTGAGGCACCTCTCAAGCTCCATCAGGTTGGATGGGGAGCGTTGGTGCACAAACATTTTCAGATCTCTCCAGAGATGTTCAATCAGATTCAGGTCTGGGCTCTGACCGGGTCAATCAAGGACATTCACAGAGTTGTCTTGAAGCCTGATATCTTGATACAAAAGATAATGATAGAGGCCACTGTGCTTATTGGGACCTTAAAAGCAGCAGAAATGTTTCAGTACCTGTTCTTGAGAGATTTCATCAGCACCTAAAGGATAAAAGGGATGTAAGAAATGCCAGTCTGGCAACATCAGTGGAATTGCTTGGTATTTGGGAAAAGGCAGCCATACCAACAATGCCACAAAGACACATGCCACTGAAAAAATTGAGAACATTCACAAGAACTGGCTTCTGCTGAAAAAAAATGAAGAAAATTATAAACCCAGCAGAGAAGAGAGCAGTAGTTTGTTGAAAACTTGGACTTGCGCTTTGATGTTGCTCATAATTAGTTTAGTTAGCCATGACCAGAATGAATGAAGATAAACAGTTTCTTATAGACCAAAGGACAGCCAGAAAGCTGTTTATTGCAAGCAAGGATAAAGAATTGGAGAAAAAAACAAGACCGAAGAGAAGTACAAGAAAGAAAAGAAGAAGAAAAGAGAAACAGAGCAGCTATGTCAACACCATCTGTGAGCAACTACAAGCAAGAAGACCAAGATTTCCAAACTGAAGACAGCAATTCTGATATGTCTGATGACAAATACAAGCCAGCAGGAGAGAGGGAAAAGATGGCCATAAAAACTCCAAAAGATATGAAAGCACAGAAACTTTTGACAGTTGATGTTACTAGAACACTAGATCGAAACAAGACATCAGATCATCAAGCATTACGACTTATGGTACCAATGGCTGCAGCTCTTGGTTGCAGCCCAGATTCAATTTCACTGTCCCACAGTACGATTCAAAGGTGACACAAGTGAACCAGAAGAGAAGTTGCTGCATCTATTAGAGCTGAATTTGCTCCAACATATCCAATTGTAGTTCACTCTGATGGGAAGATACATCAAGGGATATCTGGTGGAAAAAGTACTAGTATTACTAAAGTACTAAATTGATCACAAATTATTTAAATGATTCATTCATTTATTACATTTCAAATCTTTCTCAGTAAAACGTCAGCAAGAGCAAACAAAATGATTAGTGTCCATTTAGCTCCCAGACCATGGGTATTTTACACTGGTATTTTACACAGTTTCAGGATTGAACAGTCAAATGGCTCTTTGGAGATAATACTCTCTTTTTCCATTATTACATCTCAGGAAAATGTCTATCTGCATTCAGATTTCAGGGAATGCTAACTGATGCACAAACTACTGAAGCTGATCTCAGCAAATCTGCCTCCAGGCCACTTCTGTTGGGAGAGGTACGACTCCGGTATAGCAAATGAAAACACGTACAAAAGACCCAGTAAAACACAAATGGAGCCTCATTAAACTCAAGCTTTATGTGCTGGTTAAATTTCAATTTGACCTCCTGCTGGAGTATTTAACATCAAAGTCAGTGTTTCCCACCTCAGTCCAAGCCTCTGCTCTCATATCTTGTTGCACACATCACTTACAAGGAGCCACGTTTGTATGATTTTTACTGTGAACAGCCTTTCTCCAATGGATGGCACCAATAAAATGTAGAAAATTAAATAATGCATTGAGGGAAATTTTTTTTTTAAAGCAATCACATTTTCATTGTCAAGGAAGTCAGCAGAATGTGAATTTAATGTAATAAAGAATCAGACAAGAAGTTGTAGTCAAAGCACAACATCCGTGCCTGCAGATCTGATATCAATTAAAGCAAATAGTTTTTTTGTTTTGTTTTGTTTTTAATATTTAATTATCCGCACTAAGGAGCGCTTCATTCAGAGACTGAAATGAAAACTTCATCTTCACCAAAAAAGCTATCACCTCCCACCTATTCCGGATTCCAGAGAACTGTTACTGTGTGACAAAAGTTGCCCCAAGAAGACAACTGCTGCTGCTGCTGCTACTACTACTACTACTACTACTACTACTACAACAACAACTATTAGGAAAAATGAAGAGGTAAAAAGTTCAAAAGTAAAAGAAGAGAGCAGAAAGTATGACACCAACCTTTTAGCGCACTTGCCAATGAAATGTCTGGCATTTCACTGGCAAGTAGGGAGGGAGACTACTACCATTACTACTACTACTACTACTACTATTACTAAAGTGCTCAATAGCCTATGTCACTCTGTGTATGGCAAAGTATGTGAGCTAAGTTGGCTAAATTCTGCAGCACAAAAGTGTCTCTCCCCTTTACTACTAGTACTACTGCTACTACTACTACTACTACTACTACTACTACCATGCACAATAGCCTATGTCACACCCTGTATATCAAAGTATGTGTGTGTCAATTTTGGCTCAAAAACAAGGTGCCGCTTGGACAGCAGAGGGACAAAGACACACACATACAGTCGTCTCTTAGTGTAGCATATAGAGAAGATAATTCTGTTATACCATCATAAATATTTCTCTCTGGCCTTGGAATTTCATCAGTACTGTCAAAAACTGAACCCCTTCCACCATGTTTAATTCATACTGGCTCTAAAGTATTTGAGTGCAACTGGTATGACCTTGAGTTAGACCCTTCAAGGTCATCCAATGTCAAATGTCATGTGACCAACAGCAAGCTGATTTATTTATGATTTGTTCATGTTGCCCATGATTAAATATGACTGTGAAGCTTGATTTACAATCTTTGAGATTCACCACAGTGGTACACCCAGGTGGAAATCGAACCTCACAAGAAATAATTTTGTGCGACTGTGACTAAGAATTGCTAAATCAACTTGTGGGTGAAGGTCATAAAAAGCCAGCACAACACATTTTCAAAGTTCAGTATTACAGTGATAAAATAAAATGTCACATTTCATACGAGGTCTGTCAATAAAGTATAGGTCCTTTTTATTTTTTTCAAAAACTATATGGATTTCATTCATATGTTTTTACGTCAGACATGCTTGAACCCTCGTGCGCATGCGTGAGTTTTTCCACGCCTGTCGGTGACGTCATTTGCCTGTGAGCACTCCTTGTGGGAGGAGTCGTCCAGCCCCTCGTCGGAATTCCTTTGTCTGAGAAGTTGCTGAGAGACTGGCGCTTTGTTTGATCAAAATTTTTTCTAAACCTGTGAGACACATCGAAGTGGACACGGTTCGAAAAATTAAGCTGGTTTTCAGTGAAAATTTTAACAGCTGATGAGAGATTTTGAGGTGATACTGTCGCTTTAAGGACTTCCCACGGTGCGAGACGTCATGCAGCGCTCCCAGGCGCCGTCGTCAGCCTGTTTCGTCAGCGCGCCGGCTGTGTCCCGACACGTGGACCCGTCCGCATGTCTTTCATTAAAAACAAATCTCCTTTAACATTGGAATATCCGGATAAAATGCTGAAACCGACTTCTTCTGAAACTTCTCTGTTCTCTCACGACGTCCTGGATCAATAGAGCCTGAAATGTGGAGGTTTTCAGCTTGAAACAGGCTGATGACGGCGCCTGAGAGCGCTGCGCGACATCTCGCACCGTGGGAAGTCCTTAAAGCGACAGCATCACCTCAAAATCTCTCATCAGCCGTTAAAATCTTCATCGAAAACCAGCTTAATTTTTCGAACCGTGTCCACTTCGATGTGCCTCACAGGTTTAGAAAAAATTTTGATGAAACAAAGCGCCAGTCTCTCAGCAACTTCTCAGACAAAGGAATTCCAACGAGGGGCTGGACGACTCCTCCCACAAGGAGTGTTCACAGGCGGATGACGTCACCGACAGGCGTGGAAAAACTCACGCATGCGCACAAGGGTTCAAGCATGTCTGACGTAAAAACATATGAATGAAATCCATATAGTTTTTGAAAAAAATAAAAAGGACCTATACTTTATTGACAGACCTCGTATATTCATATATGAGCTTAGTGGCTCAAATGGCCAAAAAATTCAAACGGTACTATATGTTTAATGCTGCAAAGTTCTTTCCTAGATTCATTACCGAGAACATTAAGGTATATTGAAAGTTATTAATTTTCACTGGCTTGGCATTTAACCATCCCCTAACAGGTGTGAGGGCCCGCGGTTGGGAAAAGGGCAGCAGATTACAAGATTTCTAAATATAAATTGCCTTCAAGTCGATAGTTACCTCAGGAGTGTTCACTGCCAGTTTCCATTCCAAGTCAATAAGCAACACTGACACGAACTGTAACTGCTTCATATTCACACCAATCCCTTACCGACGCCAATTACGAGCAACAAAACTGTGATTAATGCAACATGGTGGCAGACAGCTACATTTTAATAAACCTCATTTAAGATGCTGATGAAAGATGAAGGCTGACATTCACGTTCTGCTGCACCACTTGTGCTGACTTTTAATTCGCTTTAATTCATGATATTCTGACCTTTAAACCCATCTAAACCAGAATTCCTCACCCCCTGATGCCCTATCATAACAACAACAAAAATTATGAGTCAGCCACATGCAAAGACCAAATCAAGGCCTCCACAACACAGATTTTATTCTCCTGTGCATATAATGGCTGCTTCAAGTATTTTGGAGAAAAAACAAATGTACTGAGAAAATATGAAAACCACTTACTGCATACGCAAGCCAGACTTCTCCCACAATACGAGTACTAACAAATAAACAAACACACAATACAGCTGTTTAACTGTGACCAACATAAACGGAGAAAAAAATATATATCAGCCATATGTGTGGGGCATTGAGTTGTAGAATTTCTTATGGTCAATCCAGGCTGTGATCAGGTTGGTTTGCCTGGTCTTGGAGTCCGGTACTGTCAACCAGTAGCTCGTGCATTGACCCTCTTGTATTGTTTGCAGTGTCCTTCTGAGCTGTACTCATGTGCCTATTCAAATTGGTTGCTATGATGCCTGAGAGGAGCGTCCACATTGTGGAGAGGCGGGTAATTGGCCAGTAGTTTGAGGATATCGTACTCTTGTGGGGATCCTTCATAATCAGGATTGTTCTGCCCTGTGTTGGCCAGTCTGGGTCTGCTGATCGTAGCCTAACCATCTGTGCTGCCTGCACTCATGGAATGCTGTTAGCTTCTTCAGCCAGTAGGTTTGGATCATATCCGTTCCTGGCGCTGTTGAGTTCTTTATGGCTGAGACTCATTGTTGCATGTCTGCCACTGTGAGATCAATAAAGTCTTATCTTATCTCTTATCTTCATTCATTCACAGCAGCGTTTACCACAGCCAGTCGACTCTTCAGCATTCTGTACACAATGAAAAAGGTCCACCAAGATAAAAAATTAAAATAAAAAATAAAATAATGTTAAATTACTCTGTTTCTGACCAGCATCACACTGTGCAGTACCGAACCAAACTACTGGGTGGAAACGGGGCTGTCGGCATACGCTGGATAATCGTCAAGGTGTGACAGCTGCATTTTAAACATCTGTGGTCCCAACTCAAATGAAGCACATCCATGCAAGATAATTTAATTAAATTTAGTTGGGACATATTTATGAGATGGAAATCCTGTTCAAAACGTAAATGAGTTCATCCAATGAGTCAGTTTTTTGATTGTACTTTTTCTGGGTCAGGCTCAAAACCTTTCAATCAGTCCTCATATATGGACCTGCAATAGACTGGTTGGCTATCCAGGGTTTACCCCACCTCTCGGCCAGTGATCGCTGAGATAGGCTCCAGCCCCACAACAAGCGTGTATAGAAAATGAAGACATGAAGTAATTTCTGGTGTACTCCCATTGTGACCAGAGGAGTCCAATCTCGAGATCATAGATAAGCAACAAACACAAAGATGGTGCAGGTTTTTCTTGCAACCAATTGTCTCAGCAGGTGGTTTTACTGATAAGCTTCTCTCCATTTGTGAAATCACCTGCTGAGGTGACTGGTAGCAAGAAAAACCTGCACCGTCCTGGCCCTTAATGACACTTTGCTGCCCACCCCTCCTCTAGATCATCACGTCCCCAAAGGCACACAAGTAACTGGGCTCCACATCCACCCACCCAAACCAACACCCAGTCCATACAAGTATATAACAGAGTAGCAACGAGAACATATCCCTGAGGGGTGCCAGAATTCACCGGAAAGAAGTCAAGAGGCTCTTCCCTAACTCTGTACAGCACTCAGCATACATATGAACGTACTATGCCTCGGAATAATACCAATAAATTTTGTCACGCATAGTCTACACTGATTCATACTAATGAGATTACTCTCTGAGTGTTATACAGCCATAAAGCTGCGATTGTCTCTGACTATGATCTGTGTTCCAATCAGTACTGGCTAAATTTTACAACACAATGTTCTTTTCTTTCAATTTTAATCATTTAAGCATGTGGGATTAGATCAAAAATACTGATTCTTTTAAGGTGGTGTTTTCACATGTTTGACTTGGACTGTAACGCCTCTCATCTTTCAGCTCACACACACACACACACACACACACACACACAAACAAAACATCACTAATCCATAAGACTAAAACTGGGTTATTTCTTTGATGTGCATGGTGTAATTTCGAGACATATTATGGACAGCTGTATTGCAGTTTTCACTTCTTTCACAATACAAACTGCTTGAGTCTGGCAATGAAAACTAAAGAGTTGCAACACCCTGGAAAGCTTAACACTCAAATCTGATTTTCTGCCCAGCAAACAACTGCAGTGCCTTTCATTCCCTTTGAATTTGTATTTGTTTGGAAACAAATTGCCGATGTGTGTACGGATGCGTGGATCACAACAAGAAAAGAATTTTAAGTATGTGGCTGAATGCTCATGCTGGCAGGCACAGTGGATGGAAAGACAGAAGAAAGCTATGCTGACCCTTCCAGCTGCCATGTCACATAGCAGAAAGATGATTCACAGCGAGCCGGCACACAACAGAAGCAAGTAGTTTTTTTTTTTTTTTTGCTTCAAAATATTGCTCAATGCTCCCAAGGTCTTTTCCAACCTCCTGATTCTTGGTGTAAGTCACTAATTATCACCAGGTTTCAAATGGAAAGAACCTCATGTTGTGGTTTAAGATAAATGCTGAACCCAAAAGTGCAGACAACAAAAACACTGTTTATTGGCTGAGCCAGGTGAAAAACATACAACAGTTTGTGAGAACAGTGGGCTATCCAAAAACGCAGTGGAGGCAAAAGTCCAACTGACAGCAGGGAGAACAACTAGATGAGCGCAGGTAACGTCTACAGACCATAGGAATACTCACAATACAAGACGCAGAGCAGACAAGGGAAAGGAAATGACCATAACAAAGGCAAACAATGAACTGCCGAGGGAACAACACAACAGGTGTGCTTAGATACAGAAATAACTAAGGAGAACAAGTGCACAAAACAAAGGCAGGAAACAAAAACACATGTGGAGCGACCACACGCCGACACATTCAGGATTGAAACTTCTAATGACAAGAGGAAATGTGGAAAACATCTCCATAATCTGTCATTTTATCATCACTGATTTCACAGCGAGCTTCACTAAAAGCTTCATTACATTCATACCGATTCTGCTGTTGCCGCTAAACAGGATGCAAAAAATGCATGGTTTATCTACGGACTTCGGGTTCTTAGGGTGCAGGATTACTTTGTGTTCCTAGGGTGAATAAAAAGTCTGTGGGTCTGCTTTGTGGAATGATCTCCCTGTGTCAATAAAACTGTCAGATTCTGTAGAGACTTTCAAGTCCAGACTTAAGATGCACTTATTTTCCCTTTCGTATGGCTAGCATACTGGCATAGTATGTTACTCTGCTTTTTACTCTTTTAAGTTCACTTTATTATTAAACAGAGTGGGCCATGGCCTCAATTTTATCTAAAGCCTGGGTCTTTTAGTGAAGCTTAGGGCTAGTGGCCGGTGATCACCTTAGTATTTCTTCTGTTTTCTTGTTGCTAAATGCTGATAAATTATACTGTATTTGTTGTCATTCTGTCGCCTGATTCTGTTTTTTCTTTCTGTTTGAGGTGCGGCTCCATCCAGAGATGGGAGTGGGTGTTTTTCGTCTGCAGGCCTCCAATCTTGTGCACCAGCATGGACTCCCAAAATCTCCCAAAATTTCCTGTATAATTTCCTGTATTGTCTATTGTGTCGGTAGCATGACCCAAGCAGAGGGTCACCCCTCTGAGTCTGGTCTGCTTGAGGTTTTGTCCTCAAATCATCAGAGGTAGTTTTTCCTTACCACTATCACTTGTGTGCTTGCTCTAGGTGTTGGTAAGGTGATGGCCTAGTGGTTAAGCATTGGGCTTGAGACCAAAGTATCCTCGGTTCAAATGTCAGCCTGACTGGATAATCACTAAGGGCCCTTAGACAAGGTCCTTAATCCCCCCGGTGTGTAGTGAGTACCTTGCATGGCAGCACCCTCACATCGGGGTGAATTATATGTATGTGAGCACCTAATGCAAATGGAACAGCGCTATATAAATGCAGTCAATTTACCATTTGGTAAGGTTAGACCTTACTTGTGTGAAGTGCCTTGAGGCAACTTTGTTGTGATTTGGCACAATATAAATGAAAATAAGTTGAAATTGAAATCTTGTGCTGCAGCGCATTTGAGCATTGGGAGTCTGCAAAAGATGTCAAAGCTCCAGTGGTGGAATTAATTCCTTACACGCAGAGGATACTGAGTGTTTCCACCAACCTCTGACATCGCTGAAATGACTTATCTTTACACAACATTAGGGGAGTCATTCTCTCCAACTCCACAACCCAAATCCCTGAGAAGCTTTAGTGCATTTGAATGCATCGCATCGTACAAACAGAAGTCAGATTTACAAGTCTTATTAACAGCCTTAAAAAAGAATCAGCGCCGACACGTGAAAAATAGACATTCATGTACATGTAGAGGGAAACTACTACAAGCTGAGAGGGATAAAATAAAAACACATTGGCTTCTCTGTGGGATTCATTTGTCCTAATCATTCAAACACAGCCCATTTGCTTTACAGTTCACCACAGAAAAGAGAGCACAGCTCCTTTTGGCAACAAATGTTATAAATGCAGGAACAAATTACATTAAATCTCAGCTAAAGTGTGTAAAAGCCAAGCAGTTTGAAGGGAAATTCATTTATTGAAATGAAACAAAAGTCTTAACATTCCTAAGGGCCCCTTGACACATAACACGATTTAAGTCGACTAGCGCACAAAGGAGGAATTGCATGCCAACTGTGACAAATCGGAGCTGCCTCTAACGTCTTGTACACCTGTTGCTGCAACTATTTGGGCACACCAGCAGCTGAAAGACAGAGTGTGCGCTGTGAGAGCCCATTCGACCCCTCCTGCGGCAGGTGTCGGAAAAAGTCCAGGTGACACACACAAACATCTAACATCACTCGCTTGGCACTTAAAAAATGTGTGGCCATTCACGCTGTTAACACGAAAACAGTCAGCAAATGATCACTTTCGAGCTGGATGTGAAATTTGTTGAAGTGCCCCTGTTGTGGGCTGGGGTGTTTGGCTGGCTTTGTTTTTGTTTTCTGTTTCTCCCACCAGGTGGTATGCGTTCAGGACTGAGTGGCTGACGTGGGGCTGAGTTTGAGGACCTCACCCTGATCACCTGTGGCTTGTTATCATGTGCAGTTCATCAGGACTCACAGCTGTGGTGCATCTGTCTTGATCAAGGCATGTTGCATTTAAACCTGGAATACACAGTGTGTATTTGCCAGAGACTCGACTTTGTGACCAGACGTGTGAGATCGACGTCGGGAGAACAATCTCACCACTACGGACGCAGAGGCCGCTCCAGGTTTGACGCCACGGTCTGTGAAAGAGGATTGGGTGAGGTCTCACACTCTTCAGCACACTTCCTGAGGTATTTTGGTTTTTGTGACTTTCATGAAGTAAAGTCAGTAAATTTGGTGTCCCTCACACCTCGTTATATTGAGCTGTTATGCTATACTAATCGTCTAAATCAGCTTCTACTGCAGTGGAGTTTTGAACTGAGTTATTCCGTGCCTGCAGGGAGAGAAGCTGATTTTACATTTAGGCCAGGAAGTGTTTTGCTGATTGTGTGCACCTTTGAGCTGTCTCTCTGTGTGGAGAGTGTTGGACTCACCTTACGGTTTCTTCTTTCACAGACTCGGTTTGTTGCGGCCACCTGGGGGGTGTCGGCGGGGTCCTTGGGTCCAAAATTGCTGTGGCTCCGGTCCTTTTGCGCTGCTGGGAGCACGCCGTTTTTCCACCTCGCCAGACCGTTGACTTTTGGGTTATTATCACTTAATACACTATGTTAATTAAAACTTGTTTTCCTTTGAACCGTACTCTGCTTCTTTTATGCTGGGTCCTGTCAAACGCTGGGTCGATTCTCCGCCCGCGTCCGACACATAACAGCACCCATGAGTGTGGCTTTGTAAAAAGCCACACACATGTGGCCTGCATGTGTGCGCATGTGTCGTGCTCGCCACCCCCCTGAAACACGTGGCGTACATGTGATTTGCCCCCCCCCCGCTGCCCCAAACGCTTGTGGCGTGCCGGAGGGGAGGCACACTTGCATAAAATGCTGATATATATGCTGCACAGACATGGGGTGGTGGCCAAGTGGTTAATGCGCTTGGTTTCAGTTCAGAAGGTTCCGGGTCGAAATCCCACCCCTGCGACTTTTCTCCATGTAATGTGGAGTTGCGCGAGGAAGGGCATCCGGCGTAAAACCTGTGCCAATTCAACATGCAGATCCACCTTGGATTTGCTGTGGCAACCCCGAGTGCAAACAAGGGAAGGGACTTACTTATAGACACGATCACATGGCGGCCGGACAGGCAGGTTTGTAAGTTGGAGAGGAAATGGCGTCTCACTAATTTAGAAGATCTTCACTTAGCCTGGAAAAAGAGTCTGTTGTTCTATTAAAAAGCCTTCAGTAAAGCTAGGACATCTTACTACTCATCACTAATTGAAGAAAATAAGAACAACCCCAGGTTTCTTTTCAGCACTGTAGCCAGGCTGACAAAGAGTCAGAGCTCTATTGAGCCAAGTATTCCTTTAACTTTAACTAGTAATGACTTCATGACTTTCTTTGCTAATAAAATTTTAACTATTAGAGAAAAAATTACTCATAACCATCCCAAAGACATATCGTTATCTTTGGCTGCTTTCAGTAATGCTGGTGTTTGGTTAGACTCTTTCTCTCCGATTGTTCTGTCTGAGTTATTTTCATTAGTTACTTCCTCCAAACCATCAACATGTCTATTAGACCCCATTCCTATCAGGCTGCTCAAGGAAGCCCTACCATTAATTAATGCTTCGATCTTAAATATGATCAATCTATCTTTATTAGTTGGCTATGTACCACAGGCTTTTAAGGTGGCAGTAATTAAACCATTATTTAAAAAGCCATCACTTGACCCAGTTATCTTAGCTAATTATAGGCCAATCTCCAACCTTCCTCTTCTCTCAAAATTCTTGAAAGGGTAGTTGTAAAACAGCTAACTGATCATCTGCAGAGGAATGGTCTATTTGAAGAGTTTCAGTCAGGTTTCAGAATTCATCATAGTACAGAAACATCATTAGTGAAGGTTACAAATGATCTTCTTATGGCCTCAGACAGTGGACTCATCTCTGTGCTTGTCCTGTTAGACCTCAGTGCTGCTTTTGATACTGTTGACCATAAAATTTTATTACAGAGATTAGAGCATGCCATAGGTATTAAAGGCACTGCGCTGCAGTGGTTTGAGTCATATTTATCTAATAGATTACAATTTCTTCATGTAAATAGGGAGTCTTCTTCACAGACTAAGGTTAACTATGGAGTTCCACAAGGTTCTGTGCTAGGACCAATTTTATTCACTTTATACATGCTTCCCTTAGGCAGTATTATTAGAAAGCATTGCTTAAATTTTCATTGTTACGCCGATGATACCCAGCTTTATCTATCCATGAAGCCAGAAGACACACACCAATTAGTTAAACTGCAGGAATGTCTTACAGACATAAAGACATGGATGACCTCTAATGTCCTGCTTTTAAATTAAGATAAAACTGAAGTTATTGTAATTGGCCCCACAAATCTTAGAAACATGGTGACTAACCAGATCCTTACTCTGGATGGCATTACCCTGACCTCTAGTAATACTGTGAGAAATCTTGAAGTCATTTTTGATCAGGATATGTCATTCAATGCGCATATTAAGCAAATATGTAGGACTGCTTTTTTGCATTTGCGCAATATCTCTAAAATTACAAAGGTCTTGTCTCAGAGTGATGCTGAAAAACTAATTCATGCATGTATTTCCTCTAGGCTGGACTATTGTAATTCATTATTATCAGGTTGTCCTAAAAGTTTCCTGAAAAGCCTTCAGTTAATTCAATATGCTGCAGTTAGAGTACTGACGGGGACTAGAAGGAGAGAGCATATTTCACCCATATTGGCCTCTCTTCATTGGCTTCCTGTTAATTCTAGAATAGAATTTAAAATTCTTCTTCTTACTTATAAGGTTTTGAATAATCAGGTCCCATCTTATCTTAGGGACCTCATAGTACCATATCACCCCAATAGAGCGCTTCACTCTCAGACTGCAGGCTTACTTGTAGTTCCTATGGTTTTTAAGAGTAGAATGGGAGGCAGAGCATTCAGTTTTCAGGCTCCTACCAGCTCCCAATTCAGATCAGGGAGACAGACACCCTCTCTACTTTTAAGATTAGGCTTAAAACTTTCCTTTTTGCTAAAGCTTATAGTTAGGGCTGGATCAGGTGACCCTGAACCATCCCTTAGTTATGCTGCTATAGACTTAGACTGCTGGTGGGTTCCCATGATGCACTGAGTGTTTCTTTCTCTTTTTGCTCTGTATGCACCACTCTGCATTTAATCATTAGTGATTGATCTCTGCTCTCTTCCACAGCATGTCTTTTTCCTGATTCTCTCCCCTCAGCCCCAGCCAGTCCCAGCAGAAGACTGCCCCTCCCTGAGCCTGGTTCTGCTGGAGGTTTCTTCCTGTTAAAAGGGAGTTTTTCCTTCCCACTGTCGCCAAGTGCTTGCTCACAGGAGGTCATTTTGACCGTTGGGGTTTTTCTGTAATTATTGTACAGCTTTTGCCTTACAATATAAAGCGCCTTGGGGCAACTGTTTGTTGTGATTTGGCGCTATATAAACAAAACTGATTTGATTTGATTTTATTACTGTACATCTGTGACCATGGGTCATTTACAGAGGAACAGTTGGTTCATACTTACATACTTATATACTGTCCGCTTGATAAGAGGGATTCAATAAAATGGTGGTTTTTATGGTGTGTGGTTTTATATTTTTTTTTAAATACGTCTACCTCCTTGTTGATTTCAGGCATTTTTTTTCGCACCTTTTACAGGCCAGTGATGGTAGTGCAGTGGTAAAGTTTCTGGCTAGCAATCAGAGCTTTTGTAAATTGCAGGTTCAAATCCCGTGGGTGGCATGTATTTTTTCTCACAGCAGCTGCGCAATGTGGTTACACAGGCTCCAACTGCTCACACTGTGTTCCGGCTGCAACGGTTTTGTGCATGCTGGTGCACAACACCATCGCATGCATGAAACCGTTGCAGCAGGATAGTTCTTGGCTGCCCGTCAGCTCGATGTTTTCGTGGTTCGTTCATATGAGCTGTTACACCGTGATTCGCCCTGATTTGTACTTATTCGTACTATGTGTGAAGGGACCCTGGAGTAAGACATTACAAAGGTCCATATTCTTAGTTTTGATATGCAAGCAAATACAAAAAAATTTTAAGAAACATTGTTAACCCCCTGGAATCTTGGGTATAACCGGGTGTTTTTGACTACTTTTGGTTTTACCTTCATAATTTACCTTAAAAACTGTTTACCTTGCCTTGTTTGGTGTCAATTGTTTCAGCACAACCTCACCTGTGTGACTTTACAGGTTTTCTTTCATTCTGGCATACTGCATTAAAACAGTGACCTTAAATTCACCCCAAAACCTAAAATTTGATTCAGGAAAAAAGTGAGTTTTTTTTACCGTGAAAACCTGAAATATGTTTAACAAACCATTTTTTATAAATTACAATGCAAATATAAATTGCAAATTTCAAAAACAAATGTAGCATGGAGTCGGGAGAGAAAGGCAGATGAAGTCCCCGTCATCAGCGGCCTCTGAGAAATCTTGGAAATCGTGGTGGAAATCGTCAACCTGATTTCCACCCTCTGTCAACTCGTCCTGCATGGTGACCTTGAGCCTAGCTGTTGGCAGGCTTTCACTGATAACAGTCCCCACAGCCTAGCGTCTGCTGAAGAACTCACCTCTTGCTACTCCTCAGAATCATTTGATGATTTCTTTGCTAATCCAAAATGTGTGAGATTTCTCTGTTTTCTTTTAGACATGATGACGGCAAACATGCAGCCTGGATAATGGTCCAAAACAGGGCTCTTTATTTTTCGTTTCTGATGTCTGATTTAAAGTGACATTTATGTCATAGCACCCCCACATTAAAGTGAAATGGTGATAAATCGCCCTCATGCGCAAATCATACCCTAATAATAGCCTAATTTTACACATGATCGATGATTGCGATAATACAATAAAAATAAGACACAAAACAGAAATGCATGGGGAAAAACAGCATTCTGGCAATATTTTAGGGACCCCCCCCCCTTTCCCAGCTCCATATTCTTCCATCCATCTGGGTGACAAATATAAATCCCCATTTTTCCTTTAAAGTCCTTTTAAAGTAAAGATAAGCAACTTCTGTTTATTTTTCTTTCAGCTCGCTTTTGTTTCAGCTCCCTTTTGTGCTAAAAATGTGATTTTCCTGAGTGAAACTCATCTTTAAACTCTTGTACTGCAGCGGGTGAATCACTAACCTGGGCGGCATGTCAGATAACAGGAGGTCAGGTTTCAGGGACATACTGAAGAGCCGTTTACTCTCACTATAATTGTCATTTCCCCGGGATCCACACACACTCATCTGTCAGCGTGTGTGTGTGTGTGTGTGTGTGTGTGTGTGTGTGTGTGTGTGTGTGTGTGTGTGTGTGTGTGTGTGTGTGTGTGTGTGTGTGTGTGTGTGTGTGTGAGAGAGATGAAAAACCACTGGGATCAGGGTTCAAGCTAGAACCATTTTAGTGACGGGATGAACTTTTTTTTCAGCCACACGAGGAATTGAAGTATTTTCAGTTGTTGCGTTCCAAACCCAGGAGGCTTTATGTGAATTACTCTTCAGGATTGTATCAATCAATCAATCAATCAATTTTTTTTATATAGCGCCAAATCACAACAAACAGTTGCCCCAAGGCGCCTTATATTGTAAGGCAAGGCCATACAATAATTATGTAAAACCCCAACGGTCAAAACGACCCCCTGTGAGCAAGCACTTGGCTACAGTGGGAAGGAAAAACTTCAGTTTAACAGGAAGAAACCTCCAGCAGAACCAGGCTCAGGGAGGGAAGTCTTCTGCTGGGACTGGTTGGGGCTGAGGGAGAGAACCAGGAAAAAGACATGCTGTGGAGGGGAGCAGAGATCGATCACTAATGATTAAATGCAGAGTGGTGCATACAGAGCAAAAGAGAAAGAAACAGTGCATCATGGGAACCCCCCAGCAGTCTAAGTCTATAGCAGCATAACTAAGGGATGGTTCAGGGTCACCTGATCCAGCCCTAACTATAAGCTTTAGCAAAAAGGAAAGTTTTAAGCCTAATCTTAAAAGTAGAGAGGGTGTCTGTCTCCCTGATCTGAATTGGGAGCTGGTTCCACAGGAGAGGAGCCTGAAGCTGAAGGCTCTGCCTCCCATTCTACTCTTACAAACCCTAGGAACTACAAGTAAGCCTGCAGTCTGAGAGCGAAGCGCTCTATTGGGGTGATATGGTACTACGAGGTCCCTAAGATAAGATGGGACCTGATTATTCAAAACCTTATAAGTAAGAAGAAGAATTTTAAATTCTATTCTAGAGTTAACAGGAAGCCAATGAAGAGAGGCCAATATGGGTGAGATATGCTCTCTCCTTCTAGTCCCCGCTAGTACTCTAGCTGCAGCATTTTGAATTAACTGAAGGCTTTTTAGGGAACTTTTAGGACAACCTGATAATAATGAATTACAATAGTCCAGCCTAGAGGAAATAAATGCTGAATTAGTTTTTCAGCATCACTCTGAGACAAGACCTTTCTAATTTTAGAGATATTGCGTAAATGCAAAAAAGCAGTCCTACATATTTGTTAATATGCGCTTTGAATGACATATCCTGATCAAAAATGACTCCAAGATTTCCTCACAGTATACTAGAGGTCAGGGTAATGCCATCCAGAGTAAGGATCTGATTAGACACCATGTTTCTAAGATTTGTGGGGCCAAGTACAATAACTTCAGTTTTATCTGAGTTTAAAAGCAGGAAATTAGAGGTCATCCATGTCTTTATGTCTGTAAGACAATCCTGCAGTTTAGCTAATTGGTGTGTGTCCTCTGGCTTCATGGATAGATAAAGCTGGGTATCATCTGCGTAACAATGAAAATTTAAACAATACCGTCTAATAATACTGCCTAAGGGATGCATGTATAAAGTGAATAAAATTGGTCCTAGCACAGAACCTTGTGGAACTCCATAATTAACTTTAGTCTGTGAAGAAGATTCCCCATTTGTTGTGTGGGCCGCCAGAAGAGGTACTGCTGGCCCACCACCAGAGGGCGCCCTGCCTGAAGTGCGGGCTTCAGGCACAAGAGGGCGCTGCCGCCACGGACTCAGCCGGGAGTGACAGCTGTTACTTATTACTTCCTGACAGCTGTCACTCATTCTTCATCATCTCACTCCATAAAACCCAGACGTCATCTCCACCTCATCGCCGAGATATCATACTTCATTGGAGGTAATATCCTCAGCCTTTTGTAAATCTGTTTATTGTAAGTGTTTGCAGGAGTACCGGTCCTTTTGTGGAGGCTGTGCAAGACGGCACTCTTTTTCCTCTGAGGGATCGCTGCAACATATTGAGTGAGAGTTGGAGGTGGCATTCCACCGCTTGTTGTTACTGGGTGTACACACACCCACACTTGACTGTCTTTGTTCTTCGCCAGCAGTACCAGATGCGACAGCGGGGACGGTGATCACCTGGGAATTCGGGACTTGGCGGCTCCAGTATTCACCAGGTTCTGTGGCTGGCGGAAATCGTGTGGTTCCGGCTCTTCTCAGGACAGACGTCTTCTATCCTCGAGCCTGCCCTCACGTCACCTTTGTGGATTGACTGTAATGATATTCTGAGATTGTCTGTATGTTCGTTGTGCACAATTCACAACATTAAATTGTTACCTTTTGGCTCATCTATTGACCGTTCATTTGCGCCCCCTGTTGTGGGTCCATGTCACTACACTTTCCCAACACCATTTACATGAACAAATTGTAATCTATTAGACAAATATGATTCAAACCACCGCAGCGCAGTGCCTTTAATACCTATGGCATGCTCTAATCTCTGTAATAAAATTTTATGGTCAACAGTATCAAAAGCAGCACTGAGGTCTAACAGAACAAGCACAGAGATGAGTCCACTGTCCGAGGCCATAAGAAGATCATTTGTAACCTTCACTAATGCTGTTTCTGTACTATGATGAATTCTAAAACCTGACTGAAACTCTTCAAATAGACCATTCCTCTGCAGATGATCAGTTAGCTGTTTTACAACTACCCTTTCAAGAATTTTTGAGAGAAAAGGAAGGTTGGAGATTGGCCTATAATTAGCTAAGATAGCTGGGTCAAGTGATGGCTTTTTAAGTAATGGTTTAATTACTGCCACCTTAAAAGCCTGTGGTACATAGCCAACTAACAAAGATAGATTGATATATTAAGATCGAAGCATTAAATAATGGTAGGGCTTCCTTGAGCAGCCTGGTAGGAATGGGGTCTAATAAACATGTGATGGTTTGGATGAAGTAACTAATGAAAATAACTCAGACAGAACAATCGGAGAGAAAGAGTCTAACCAAATACCGGCATCACTGAAAGCAGCCAAAGATAACGATACGTCTTTGGGATGGTTATGAGTAATTTTTTCTCTAATAGTTGAAATTTGTTAGCAAAGAAAGTCATGAAGTCATTACTAGTTAAAGTTAATGGAATACTCAGCTCAATAGAGCTCTGACTCTTTGTCAGCCTGGCTACAGTGCTGAAAAGAAACCTGGGGTTGTTCTTATTTTCTTCAATTAGTGATGAGTAGAAAGATGTCCTAGCTTTACGGAGGGCTATTTTATAGAGCAACAGACTCTTTTTCCAGGCTAAGTGAAGATCTTCTAAATTAGTGAGATGCCATTTCCTCTCCAACTTACGGGTTATCTGCTTTAAGCTACGAGTTTGTGAGTTATACCACGGAGTCAGACACTTCTGATTTAAAGCTCTCTTTTTCAGAGGAGCTACAGCATCCAAAGTTGTCTTCAATGAGGATGTAAAACTATTGACGAGATACTCTATCTCCCTTACAGAGTTTAGGTAGCTACTCTGCACTGTGTTGGTATATGGCATTAGAGAACATAAAGAAGGAATCATATCCTTAAACCTAGTTACAGCGCTTTCTGAAAGACTTCTAGTGTAATGAAACTTATTCCCCACTGCTGGGTAGTCCATCAGAGTAAATGTAATGTTATTAAGAAATGATCAGACAGAAGGGAGTTTTCAGGGAATACTGTAAATCTTCTATTTCCATACCATAAGTCAGAACAAGATCTAAGATATGATTAAAGTGGTGGGTGGACTCATTTACTTTTTGAGCAAAGCCAATAGAGTCTAATAATAGATTAAATGCAGTGTTGAGGCTGTCATTCTCAGCATCTGTGTGGATGTTAAAATCGCCCACTATAATTATCTCATCTGAGCTAAGCACTAAGTCAGACAAAAGGTCTGAAAATTCACAGAGAAACTCACAGTAACGACCAGGTGGACGATAGATAATAACAAATAAAACTGGTTTTTGGGACTTCCAATTTGGATGGACAAGACTAAGAGACAAGCTTTCAAATGAATTAAAGCTCTGTCTGGGTTTTTGATTAATTAATAAGCTGGAATGGAAGATTGCTGCTAATCCTCCGCCCCGGCCCGTGCTACGGGGTGTTGACTCATTTAAACTAACATATTCATCCTGCTGTAACCAGGTTTCTGTTAGGCAGAATAAATCAATATGTTGATCAATTATTATATCATTACCAACAGGGACTTAGAAGAGAGAGACCTAATGTTTAATAGACCACATTTAACTGTTTTAGTCTGTGGTGCAGTTGAAGGTGCTATATTATTTTTTCTTTTTGAATTTTTATGCTTAAATAGATTTTTGCTGGTTATTGGTAGTCTGGGAGCAGGCACCGTCTCTACAGGGATGGGGTAATGAGGGGATGGCAGGGGGAGAGAAGCTGCAGAGAGGTGTGTAAGACTACAACTCTGCTTCCTGGTCCCAACCCTGGATAGTCACGGTTTGGAGGATTTAAGAAAATTGGCCAGATTTCTAGAAATGAGAGCTGCTCCATCCAAAGTGGGATGGGTGCCATCTCTCCTAACAAGACCAGGTTTTCCACCAGAAGCTTTGCCAATTATCTATGAAGCCCACCTCATTTTTTGGACACCACTCAGACAGCCAGCAATTCAAGGAGAACATGCGGCTAAACATGTCACTCCCGGTCCGATTGGGGAGGGGCCCAGAGAAAACTACAGAGTCCGACATTGTTTTTGCAAAGTTACACACCGATTTAATGTTAATTTTAGTGACCTCCGATTGGCGTAACCGGGTGTCATTACTGCCGACGTGAATTACAATCTTACCAAATTTACGCTTAGCCTTAGCCAGCAGTTTCAAATTTCCTTCAATGTCGCCTGCTCTGGCCCCCGGAAGACAATTGACTATGGTTGCTGGTGTCGCTAACTTCACATTTCTCAAAACAGAGTCGCCAATAACCAGAGTTTGATCCTCGGGGGGTGTGTCGTCGAGTGGGGAAAAACGGTTAGAGATGTGAACGGGTTGGCGGTGTACACGGGGCTTCTGTTTAGGGCTACGCTTCCTCCTCACAGTCACCCAGTCGGCCTGCTTTCCCGGCTGCTGGGGATCTGCCAGGGGGTAACTAACGGCGGCTAAGCTACCTTGGTCCGCACCGACTACAGGGGCCTGGCTAGCTGTAGAATTTTCCACGGTGCGGAGCCGAGTCTCCAATTCGCCCAGCCTGGCCTCCAAAGCTACGAATAAGCTACACTTATTACAAGTACCATTACTGCTAAGGAGTCCGAGGAATAACTAAACATTTCACACCCAGAGCAGAAAAGTGCGGGAGAGACAGGAGAAGCCGCCATGCTAAATCGGCTAAGAGCTAGTAGCTACGCTAAGCTAGCGGATTCCTAAAAACACGCAAAGTGAATAATGTGTAAATAATTTAGAGGTGATTCAGCAGAAGGAGTGCTTTAGTTAAGGCACGTAAAGATTACACTGGGAAACAAATCGTAATCTAGATAACTAGATCAATCTAACTGCGCAGATTAAACAGCTAACAGATAAAGAAAAACACCGCTGTGCTCCGGAACAGGAAGTGATACAATACCACAGTGAGAGCCAACCACCAGTAGAGGCAAACAATGATAGAGTAGAGTATTTCATTTTGTATTGTATGATGATGAATTCCAAGAACAGATAAGACTTTATATTTACTTTGTGTCTGTGAATTGTCTCTGCATGAGGACAGCGGCTTTCAGCCAATTAATGGACAGCATTGACGGACGTACACTCAACAAAAATATAAACGCAACACTTTTGGTTTTGCTCCCATTTTGTATGAGATGAGCTCAAAGATCTAAAACGTTTTCCACATACACAATATCACCATTTCTCTCAAATATTGTTCACAAACCAGTCTAAATCTGTGATAGTGAGCACTTCTCCTTTGCTGAGATAATCCATCCCACCTCACAGGTGTGCCATATCAAGATGCTGATTAGACACCATGATTAATGCACAGGTGTGCCTTAGACTGCCCACATTAAAAGGCCACTCTGAAAGGTGCAGTTTTATCACACAGCACAATGCCACAGATGTCGCAAGATTTGAGGGAGTGTGCAATTGGCATGCTGACAGCAGGAATGTCAACCAGAGCTGTTGCTCGTGTATTGAATGTTCATGTCTCTACCATAAGCCGTCTCCAAAGTCGTTTCAGAGAATTGGCAGTACATCCAACCAGCCTCACAACCGCAGACCACATGTAACCACACCAGCCCAGGACCTCCACATCCAGCATGTTCACCTCCAAGATCGTCTGAGACCAGCCACTCGGACAGCTGCTGAAACAATCGGTTTGCATAACCAAAGAATTTCTGCACAAACTGTCAGAAACCGTCTCAGGGAAGCTCATCTGCATGCTTGTCATCCTCATCGACGTCTCGACCTGACTCCAGTTCGTCGTCGTAACCGACTTGAGTGGGCAAATGCTCACATTCGCTGGCATTTGGCACGTTGGAGAGGTGTTCTCTTCACGGATGATGCGAAGGAGATGTGTTGCACTGCATGAGGCAAATGGTGGTCACACCAGATACTGACTGGTATCCCCCCCCCCAATAAAACAAAACTGCACCTTTCAGAGTGGCCTTTTATTGTGGACAGTCTAAGGCACACCTGTACACTAATCATGGTGTCTAATCAGCATCTTGATATGGCACACCTGTGAGGTGGGATGGATTATCTCAGCAAAGGAGAAGTGCTCACTATCACAGATTTCGACTGGTTTGTGAACAATATTTGAGGGAAATGGTGATATTGTGTATGTGGAAAAAGTTTTAGATCTTTGAGTTCATCTCATTCAAAATGGGAGCAAAACCAAAAGTGTTGCGTTTATATTTTTGTTGAGTATAGTTTAACTTAAGAGCAAATTGCATGAAAGCCTGTAAAAATCTAAAAATTAGCCACATCATATTTTAAGCCACAGTGTTCAAAATGTATGAAAAAAGTAGGGGCTCCTAGTCCGAAAATTTCGGAATGTGAGCGTGAAAATCCCACACTGAGAGGTTGGCATCATGCTGCTGTGAAGCGGTGTCGGGTCACGGAGTATCGGATACGTTTTACGATTACAAGTACGAGTAAATGAATATGGGATCAGGCCGTTACCGATACTGATATCGGGATCAGTGCATCCCTAATACATACAGTACTTTCAATATAACACAAACTGAAACTGAGGACACCTGGAGATGGAATTGCAACCACCTTTTCTGTTTTGCAATAGATAAACAAAGACCACAGATTTCCTTTTCTCAAGTTCTTATTAAAACAGCAGTCATTCCTGCTGTGGAAAACAGCAGCAGCAATTTATGTTATTGTGTTCAGTGATGCAGGAAAACACATTAACACAGGGAATTGTGGGTAAAAGCATCAATGCCATGTGGGTGACAATAATACACAACCTCTTATATTTTCCTAGACATGAAAACCATTTTAAAATAACTACTATTTAAATTGAGAGTGATCTGTGAGAGTGATTCAGACAGTATATATGGGTTCAGGGAGAGATCATGATTTATCAAGTTGTTGCGATACCACACACACTAAATTTTCAGAGATTCACTCCGATCCCCTCCGTGGCCACAATTACAATTACAACATGCACAACTTTGAACTTCCTAGATCTGGCCAGTTTTAAGTCCATAAAGAACATGTGGCAGTATTAGTTTTGACAATCGGTTGGAGTAACCTGTCCATCCTTCTGGGACAAGCTTTCTCAGGAAGGCTGAAGAGTGTGGTAACACAATAACTACAGCAAAACCTACAAGTGTGTGATTGCTGTGGATCCACACTAATATCCAGGCTTTCAATAACTTCCTGGACTGAGCCATCAGCCATGCATGTATGCCTGTATGTGGACAAAGTGTGATATTTTAAAGCTTAGCCAGTGTGGCTAATGTTGCTATTCTACACAGCACTGTCCCTTCCCATTTCATCCTGAATCACAAACTGGGGTGCGTGCTTAAAACATCATAGTAATTTCTTGATCTATCTTTGTCAATACTGAAGAAAACTGGAATATGTACGTAGTAGTTATGGCCATCATCACCACCAGTTTTTAAATCCGGAAAAATTTTTCGAACTGTTCAAAAATTTCATCCCAATTTGTAAAATCGCTGCTAGTGCACGGTAACTTCCAGGTGTGCATAGTCTTGACAGCTTAAATCACATTCAAACATCTTTAAACAGGGTATTGAACAGCGTGAAAGCTGTTTGACCGTACTCCATCGCGGACAAATTTGAAGCCAAAGCAGCGTTTGTTGCCATTCTGGTACCTAATTTTGTTTTCGGGCTGGTTGCCATGTCTGCACTTTAGAAGCCAGCCAGTTTGTCGTGTCTGCACTGTATAAACCAGCCTGTTAGGAGGCAAGCCAGGTTAAGCTGTTTCATACTGTTTTTGCATTATTTTGGATCGTGGGCGATCGCAGCAGAAAGACACCCTGTGGAATAGGGGTGTAAGAAATGTATTTTTTCTTTAGCCACAATTAGTTTCCTTGAGCCACATGATGCAAAAGTAAATAATATCAATAACATTCACAGCCAATGTCACACACCAAAGGTTTCATTAAAGATATCTGACTGGATAGTTAACCCAATAACTGCACCTGGGGTGTAACTCTAATTAACTATGAAAAAATGTTTTTAGCCACTGCGGCGAAAACCAGCCAAGTTCATTGAACCACAATGGCATTTCGCATAGCATTTGGCTACATGACTAATATACAGCACAGCCCAGCCTGGCAGTGCCATTTGTGTCAAGGGGCATTTGGTCTGTGAGACTGAGAGATACCTGGGAAGAGCTGGTGGAATCATGAGGTCACTGGACAGAGGTGCCAATATTGGGAGATGTGGACACCCATTTGCTTGTGTGTAGTATTTCTCCCACTGCTGATATCCTGACATTCAGACGACAATTAATCCTTCCAATATTGGCTTGTTAAAACACAACATAGGTAGTGGAAATTAAAGGTAATTCCCAGCAGAAAACCTGAAATGCCACAGAATCTTGGGTAAAACCACAGCACTAAAAAACCAAAGGCTGGCATATGGTACATCTTTTTAAAGATTCCAATAGAATTATTGTTGCCTCAGGGGAAGTGAAAAAATAATTTGTGGTGACAGTGTGAAAGCAGAAATGTCATTTTATCAGCAAAGACTTGCTCCCATTTACTTTTCATTTCCAAGCCTATTTTCCATTTCTTTGTAATAACGTCATTCTGGGCTCAGAAGGTTTTGTGGAGTTATTCAGAGTGAGTGTTTTATGCTATTTTGTCCTCTGCTGAGCCCATGGGGAAAGTCAGCAAGTATTCATGATGCAAAACCTTTTTTTAAACACGGTCTGTAAATGTTCCTCCAAAGACAACAGCATATGAGTGAATGTAAAGGCCCCTTCACACATAAGATGATGTAGGGCGAATCAGGCTGAAACAGGCCAAATGCACCGAACGTGAAAAATTCCAGCCGCAGTTGGGAGGGACAGGGGGTGGGACAGCCGTATACGGATGCCATATGATCCAGCAGCGTTGGTTTCGTGCATAATTATGTGCACGTGCACGAACACAGTGGGACCACGGTGAGAGGTGTGATACCACATTGTGGTCTCACAGCAGCGGACGCAATTACATGTTGTACAAATGTTCATAAATCGAAGAAAATGCGTAAAGACAAAACAATAAGAGACTACAGAACATTATAAGAACAATGAATGTACCTGTGAAGGCTCTCAGTTGTCCAGGTGGTTTCCATAGTAGAGAAGCTTGAATCTTCAACTGGACTGGGTTGCTTGATGTGAGGACATTTCGCTTCTAATCACAGAAGCTTCCTCAGCTAAATTTCTTGCTCTGGTAGTCTGACTTCTGTCCTGACTCTTGTAGAGAAGAATAACAGAAGCCAACAAAGCTGGAGTTTTAAACCTAACCAGACCCCTCCTACCGAGACGCAGACTGCCACTGGCTAGTGACTAACAACTGCTCGAAGGAGAGTCGTCAGGAGAAGCGTCAGTCCCATTGTTAGGAGGGACCGCTGCCCTATCATTAGGAGGGTGCTAACTAGAGCACAATAGGTGCTAATTAGAGCAATTGTTAGTCACTAGCCAATGGCAGTCTGCCTCTCGGTAGGAGGGGTCTGGTTAGGTTTAAAATTCCAGCTTTGTTAGCTTCTGTTATTCTTCTCTACAAGAGTCAGGACAGAAGTCAGACTACCAGAGCAAGAAATTTAGCTGAGGAAGCTTCTTTGATTAGAAGCGAAACATTGTCGCGTCAAGCAACCCAGTCAAGTTGAAGATTCAAGCTTCTCTACAATGAATGTACTGTTTAAATGAAAGACAGTCATGTTACTGGTAATGATGTTTAATTGATGACTGATGACTTGATGCTGGGACAGTGTTTGTTGGAAATGAAGAAACAAATGGATTTATTTTTGTCTGTTAAAATATTTAATTCCTGTTATAAAGAGCAGAGAATACAGGAATTATCGTCCTTCTGTTCCTTTTTTGTTCATGAACCATGCCCATGGATGTAAATAAGGAATTAATGAAAGTACATGAATGAGATGAAATAAAATTAAATAAAGCCATCTGTCTCTCCCTTGTGCAAGCGGTGACTGGAGATCAGGCCAGCGAAGGTCACAGCTGCTGCGGGCCACCTGCCTGGATCAGCTCTGAGCCGCATGGACATGAGGTCTCCATGCGCTCACATCATGAACACCTCTGCTAACCACATGGAGGTCAAAGTGGCCGAACACAAGGAGGGTCTGCTCGTCCAGCTGTCTCTGACTGCTTGGTGCGCCGAAGGACACCGTGTGGACACAGTGTCGTTCGGCGCTCATCCAGGATGTCTTGTACTTTGCTGCATTCATCTTTCCCTCAATCATCCTGACTAGTCTCCCAGTTCTTGCCACTGAAAAACATTAACACACCATGATGCTGCCACCACCATGCTTCACTGTAGGGATGGTGCCTGGTCTCCTCCAAACATGATGCCTGACATTCACAAAGAGTTCAATTGTTGTCTCATGAGACCACAGAACTTTGTTTCTCGTGGTCTGAGAGTCCTTCAGGTGCCTTTTAGCAAACTCCAGGTGGGCTGCCATGTGCCTTTTACTAAGGAGTGGCTTCCGTCTGGCCACTCTACCATACAGGCGTGATTGGTGGATTGCTGCAGAGATGGTTCTCCTTCTGGAAGGTTCTCCTCTCTCCATAGAGGTATGCTGAAGCTCTGACAGAGTGACCATCGGGTTCTTGGTCACCTAACCCTGACTAAGGCCTTTCTAACCTGATCGTTCAGTTTCGATGGACAGCCAGCTCTAGAAAGAGTCCTGTGGATCTGAATGTCTTCCATTTATAGATGATGGAGGCCACTGTGCTCACTGGGATTTGGGCTTTCAGCTGTGGGAATGTTTTTCAAAAATGTTTCTGTACCCTTCCCCAGATTTGTGCCTCGAGACAATCCTGTCTAGGAGGTCTACAGACAATTCCTTTGACTTAATGCTTGGTTTATGCTCTGACATGCACTGGCAACTGTGGGACCTTATATGTAGACAGGCGTGTGCCTTTCCAAATCATGTCAAATCAACTGAATTTATCCCAGGTGGACTGCAACTAAACTGTAGAAACATCTCTCAGATGATCAGTGGAAACAGGATGCACCTGAGCTCGATTTTGAGCTTTGTGGCAAAGGTCGTGAATACTTATGTGCATGTGATTTCTATGTTTTTTGTTTTGTTTTGTGTTTTAGTAAATTTGCAAAAATCTTAAACAAAAAAAAACTTTTTTCACAATGTCATTATGGGATACCGTGTGTTGAATTTTGAGGAAAACAATTAATTTCATCCATTTTGCAATAAGGTTGTAACATGTGGAAAAAGTGAAGCACTGTGAATACTTTACAAAAGCACTGTAGTTACTTCACCACTCATTCATTACTCATCTTCAACCGCTTACTCCACTTAAGGCTCACACAGCAGGGGGGGGCTGGAGCCTATCTCAGCAGTCATAGGGCATGAGGCGTGGTACACCTTGGACAGCACGCCATTCTGTTGCAGGGCCACATACTGAAAAACACATTCACTGCTGCATGCACACCTACGGACAATTTAATGTTTCCAATCCACCCAAGCTGCATGTCTGTGGATGAGGGAGGAAGCCGGAGCACCTGGAGAGAACCCATGCAAACATGGGGAGAACATGGAAACTCCACACACAAAGGCCACAAGTTGGAATCAATCCCATGACCTTCTTGCTGTGAGACAACAGTGCTAACCACTAAGCCACCGTGCTGCCGTAATTATTTCATCACCAGCAAAAAAAAGTGTGTGCCTGGAAAAAGCTCTGACCTCAAACTCAAAATAGACAGCAAACTGGAATCAACTTCTTGACCGATGCTGCGCTCCTGTTCCACAGGCACCATAAACCATGATCACTCTGCAGCTTCAAAGACATAAGAGAAGACGTTTGGACTAAGGAGCAACAGTTTGATTCCATTAGCTATGTGGACGTGGGCGAACTACAAACACTTAATTGCAGATGCACTTGCGTCTCAGATAGAAGCACGAGACCACGCATACTGTTCAAGGTGGTTATGTTTTTCTCACAATATTCAAAATTCTTCATTTATCTACCTGCAATGTGCAGATCTACTAGCATTGCTCACACCACCAGTGTTAGTAACAGTGATCACGATAATTAGAAGCAGTTCATGGTGAACCTTGTTTCCATTAATAATTCAAATAAAAACTCAGATCTCAGATCTGAAGTGTGCTCGGTCAATAAATCAATAAACATCCTGCCTTCACAGTGAGATGCTAATAAACAGCAAATTTATAGATCTGAAGCAGGATTCCATTTCAAAGGCTTCAACATGAAGTGTGTCCAGGTGATATCATTAATCACAAAAGATACACTACACTGTATCAGCACCTCTAGTTGCTTTGCAGATTTCAAGGTTTCTCTGCAGCTCGGAGCACGAAATTTATAATCAGATACGAACTTCATCCGCCAAAAACAGATACTCTTTTCCAAATTCATCTGCTGAATCCAGACGCTCTCTGATGTGTTAAATAAACACGTAATGCTGCCACTCCAAATTTTTTTCACAGCTTGTGGCAGGAGAAAACACACTCACTCAAACTAAAGTTTTGGAATTTGAAGCTGAGCAGGTGATTGCCTCAGCTGTGTCTGCTTTCGTTCTTTTTTATTTTAATATTTTCCGCTTTTCCTTATAATGTCATTTACCTGGTATGTTGCCATAAAAACTCTTTCCATGACAGCAATAAGAGTAAATACCTGTAGCAAACGTAAATTCTAAGCGTGTCTCTGAAATGCTGCTGTAAAGCATTCATAAGATCACAGAATGTCACAGCATCATGCTCTGAGTTCATATTATGAAGTGCAACGTGCACAAATGTTGCTAATTATTGAATGGTCAGATAGCACAAAGGGGGAATTAAATTTTGTCCCTGTGTAAACAACATAAGACAAATGCTTAAATGTAATTTGTACCAAATTTGGTGGAATGATCGAGGATCAGCCAACGACAAAGTGATCTGATTTTTACAAAAACTGGCTAAAAGTCAAGGTCATAGATCAATGTCAAAAACTAGGGCCAATGCTTTAATAATAGAGGGTATTTAAAATGACTATTCCAAAGGCTTGATTAAAAATACACCTATTAATCACTATTATAAAGACATATATCACCTTAACATATGTCACACAAGGTCAGTGGTGACATGACCACTGACCTTGTGTGACTCTGAAAGGTCAAACTCAAAATCATAATGTTTTAACTGTTGCCCCGTCACACATAGCAAGAATGTCGAGGAACCATTCAGACATGGCAAATATTGCAATAATCCAACGCAGCTGGGAGGAAAAGAGGCGTGGTTGTCGGTGGTCCAAACACATTGGGACTACTTCATGCACACCTGCAGGATGCAGCCCAAACATATTTCAGACAGCAGTCACATGGCACAGACTGCTGTCAGACGTTGGAGCAATCAAATATCCGCTCGTCCTCATATTCCCAGCACTAACCAGGGTACAGAGGTGAGTTACATGTTTATTTATGTCGTCGTGTGCTGGGTAAACATTTCCACATCATATCTGCTACAGACTGTAACGCACGTGTAATAACACGTACGTTACAGCGATGACATCCCGTTCCCCTGTCTGCGGCAGTGCACCGAGCCTCTGACGCACACAGTGTCACATACACGTAATTACATAACATTTCCTTTGCCCTCCCTGGCCGGGGTCGAGTGGAGGTGGACAAATGTGGCACATGTTGGCAGGCTTTGCTGTGACCAATTGATCCCAGAGCTCCATCAACCACGATCAGATCATTTCAGATGCTGTTTAGATGCCGCCAGAATATATAAATTGTGGTCCTTGTTGCTGGTTAAATACACCTTTATATTAGCTGGAAAAAAACTTATTAAGAAAAAGTGATACATTTTCCCACATTTTTCTTATGTAAAAAAAATGCTTGACAAGATTATTTTTCCATTTAGACAAAAGTTTAGTCAAATTTCCTTCAAACAAGTCCTTTTATTTACTTTCTTAGATATCAGTTTTTGCAGTACACTTCAAGGCTTTTTGTAACTGAAGGTGACAGAGATCAAAAAGAGCAGATGGGGACAGAAATGTGTACAATGCAAATTACTTGGTCTTTACCCAGATAAAAACACTTAGATTTAGAAGTGTTAGATAAGTTATCTTGTTTTAAGAGTTAATTTCTTATTTTAAGTGTTCCACAAGCTTATTTCTAGATTTAACAATCTTAGTTCAAGACATCTTGTCAAGTGAATTTATCTGTCCATGCAGCAAGATAATTTCTGTCAGATTTATTGTTTTTATCTTGTTTTTAGACACCCCTTTTTTGCAGTGTAATATGGTGGACTGATTTTGCAGAATTCACTGCACCAGGACATTCCCCAGATCACATGTACACATGTACATGTACACTGCTTTTACCACTGATTACACTCGAGTTCAAGCCTTGATTGAGTATCCAATGTTTCTTTTTTTTTTGGCTGAAAACATAACTATCAAGTATCAAAAATCAGTCATGGGAGACAGGCCTCAGACATACTGTACAATTTGGATCAGCTCTAAACTTAATGCTGTGAGGTTTATGTCCAGTTTATCCAATTTAAATTAATTTGTTCATGCTCAGGGTTTCCCAATCAAAACCATCAAAAGATCAGGGATATCTGCTACCAACAGGGATAACAGGCCTACCAACAGCAGCAGATGTCTCCCCAGAGGATAATGCAGATCCAATTTGGAGAAAATTCCCATTATTCCCAGAGTCTCGTGTAAAACTCTGAGCAGCGTGTCATCATCAATCAGAGTCTGCTAAGGGGCAGCCTACCTTGTATCTGGTAGTCCACAGACATGTCAGATGAAGGCTGCAGCAGAGCCGACCTGCGATAAACCACATGGACCCTGCCTTGGTCCTCCTGCTCTTGGGTGCCTCTTTCCAGTGGCTCAATGAAGTACTCATCAGAATCTGTGCGAATCATCCCAGCCTGCAACCGGACAACACGACAGTGAGTGCGACCATCTACCATCTCCTCTGAAAGTATTGGAACAACAAAACTGAAGGCATGTGGGTATGAGATCAAAAGATATGTGAAAGCAGTTTTTCAAGTGTCAATTTTTATTTTCTTAGATGTGTTAAACAACATAGAATATAGCACCTATAGTATCAGACCAGCCAGTTTCTGGATAAGCAACAGTACTGGAACAAATACATCTGAAAGTACTAAATGGTAATTAATACTTGGTTCCATATTCTTTATTAACAGCAAATGTATGAAGTCTGCAACTCATCGACATCAACTGCTGCAAATTACAATCTGACTTTCCAGTTCTTACTGCTGAGCGTTTTGCATCTTGTGGGATGGTCTCTACAGTTCTGCTCTCTAACTGTGTGGTTACACATCTCGCAGCTGCTGGGGAAAAGCTGCTGTGTTTCCATGTGCACGGAACCATCGTAGCATGTATTTATTTATTTTTTTCTTCATGCCAGCTACACGATGTGTGTTACACATTGTGCAGCAGGTGGCACTGTATTCCTGCATGCACAAACCGTCGCACCAACATCATGCATGCCTGCCCGTCGGTGCAATGTTTTGTGGTGCAGAAATACTAGCTGCTCCGACGGGTGTCGCCCTGGAGTTGTACATATTCGCACAATGTGTGAAGGGGCCTTTAAGAGTGATTTGTTAAGGCAATCAAAAAGTTGAGAGCAACCAAGGTGTAAGTAAATGAACATTTGACAAAGAAAAATCCTGTGAGGCTTCATCACGGCGTTGCTTTGCGCCATGAGGCTCCGTCCCGATGCGCGAATTTCTCCGCTCCTCTTTCCATGACAAAAACTCCTGTAACAGTGGAATGTGCCGTTCATTTCCAAACTGAACGCTGTGTTGATCCGGGACACCGTCTGACTACCACAGAAATTGCAGAAGACGTGGACATCAGCACTTTTTCAGCACATTGAGACAGACGTGCGGAGAAATTTGCGTGTCGGGACGGAGCCACATGGCGCAAAGCAACGCCGTGATGAAGCCTCACAGGACATGTTCTGGCATGTCCAGCTCATCCACAATTTCTCAGATAGTCACACGACTGAAAAGCCACCGAAAGCCGTCTGAAAGCCATCTGAAAGCCATCCTGTGAGACCAACACAGAGGTGCTTTTGTCCGCGCCAAGAGCGGCTCCGTGGTGCATCCCTCCGCTTTTCTTTCCATGACAAAAACTCCTGTAACAGTGGAATGTGCTGAAAAAGTACTGATGTCCACGTCTTCTTCCTAGTTCTGTGGAAGTCAGATGACGTCCCGGATCAACAAAGCCTTCACTTTGGAAATGATCTGGTTGTTTCAGCGGGGTTTCAGCCTGTTGATCGGCACTCGGAGTGCGCCGCCCTCTCAGTCGCTGTGGGTGGTCTTTAAACCGGCTGGAGCACTCCTTAATCTGTGTAATCCCCATAAAATCGTCCTTGAAAGCCATCTGAATTTTCCGAATGGTGTCCACCTGGAGGTCTCTCACAGTTTCTGGAAAAATTTGATGCAGCAAAGCTCCAAATCATTCAGACATTTTATTCGCAATAAAAACCGACGAGAGTGGTGGACCACTGCTCACACAAAGCCTGCTCACAGGCGAATGACGCAACTGACAGGCGTGAAAAAACTCACGCATGCGCATGAAGGTTCAAGCTTGGCTGATGCAATCACACGTGATTCAAATCCATATGGTTTTTGCAAAAAATAACAAGGTCGGATAGTTTTCTAACAGACCTCGTATTTATATATGTATTCATTCTTTACTTTCTATCATTTTTATGGTATAAGGGAAGGGTATCTATAAGCTTTGCTTCTGCCTTCATCCTTTCGGCCACACGTGTTCATTGTACATTGTTCTTTTTATGAGTTTTGTTATTGTCTGTGTTGTTATTCTGTGTGCTGAATAAATAAAATTCATTCATTCATTCATTCATGATTGGCCTTGGCAAGTCTGATCTTGCCTGGTTAATTCCACAACATATGTTGTGGAATTAACAACATGCGTGCCAAGTTTGGTGTTTGACCGGCTTGGCCTATGCCAAAACAAAGCCTTTAATGGCAGTTTTGGGATTGGCTGCCATCCACACATCATGCTTGGTGGAAATTGGTCAAGGGGCCTGGAAGGAGATGGGGAACAAACAAACTGGTTGACAGATAGACAGACAGATGTTGCTCAAATGTGAGTATGATATTTTGAACACTAATAGATTCTTTAATTTTCAGAAAATTCCAAATTGTTGTCGGGTTTGCCCATTGTGCAACTGATAGGACACACGTAGGTAAACAAAATAAAATAAAACACCTGTCAGTCACAAGTTCCAATATTTCTGCTTTCCTCAAAACTGCATTGTTTGACACACACAAAAGGACATGCTGCTGTCTGTTGTCTACCACATCTAGATTTAAATACCAGAATATAAAATTTGACATTCTAAAATCTCTTCTCATATTCGTCTTTTGATATCAAACCCAAATATCTAAATTGTAGAACAAAACTATTTTTTTTTTTTGCTTTGCACATTTCATCATTTGTCTTCTAGATAACTGTGGCTCAAATGGACATGTCCTAACACATTTGTTCATTTTATCATCGGACTCTGTTACAGCTCTGCTCCTATATTTCCAAATGTCAGCAACAATTCACTCAGTGAGAAAAAAATAGTATTGAAAAAAGAATGATAGGCATTGTCATGTTGATGTAAACGCCCTTTGAGCCACCTTTCTGCATTCTAGCACCCTGTTAGAATCAGCTTGCTGATGTTTGAAACAGCCTTGGGACAGCAAATCCATCACAGCAAATAGCAAAAAAAAAACAAAAAAAGTTGATTACAGTTCTGCTGAATGTGAAACTCCTTTATTTTATTTTTTACATGTCAATTTTTTACAGCAGCACATGAATGCACCACCAAGAAATACATGCAGACAACTTGCTCCACTGTTTTATTTGGATGATAAATAAGCACATCAACATGAACTGAATCCTAAGGTACTCAGAAAAGGTCAAAAACATATGTGATTTTTACCATTACAGTTATAGAAACTGGAACATGTCCAAACATAAATTAAATCAATTTAATTTATTTGTATAGCCATGCTGCACCGCCATTTACATTACATTAAATTTACAATACATTAAATTACATTACATGAGCCCCAAAGGGGCACATTTAATCCATGTTTTGCATTTTGCAATGCAGCTGGAAGATTGAAGAAAAAAGAAGAGCATTCAGTGGTTGCTCACCTATACACTCTCTACTGGTTGTTAGTTATAAATATCAGAAATATTGCTTAGGGCAGCCAAATGGCTTCATGGTTAGCACAGTTGCCTCACAGCAAGAAGGTATTAGGATCACTTCCCACTTGGTTCTTTCTGTGTGGGGTTTGTGTGGATTCCCTCCAGATGTTTTGGCTTGCTCACACTTCCAAAGACATGCAGGTCTGGTGATTTGGAAACTTTAAAATGACCATAGATGCGAGTGTGGCTATATAGGTGTGGCTGTATTTGGGTTTGTGATAGACTGGCATTGTGCTCAGGGTGTACTCTGCCTCTTGCCAAATGACTGCTGGGATAGACTCCAACTCCCAAGTGATCATTAACTGGAATAAGTGGATATACGCTCACTGACCACTTTATAAGGTACACCTTGCAAGTACTGTGTTGGACCCTCTTCTGCATTCAGATTTGCCCTAATTTTTTGTGGCATATTTTCAACAAGGTGTTGGAAACATTCCTCTGAGATGATGGTCCATATTAACATAATGCCACCAAGCCTATTTAACCTATTCAACGAGTCTGCCCATTCTCCTCTGACCTCAATAAGGCATTTTCATCCACACAACAGCCGCTCACTGGATATCTTCTCTTTTTTGACTACTCTCTGTAAACCCTAGAGATGGCTGTGCATAAAAATCCCAGTAGATCAGCAGTAGGGCTGAAACGATTAGTCGAGTAATTCGAATAATTCGATTACAAAAAATGTTCGAGGCAAATTCTGTGCCTCGAGGTTTCATTTAACATTGCAGTACATATGCCAGGCCTGTGTGTGGTGCTGTAATGTTCCCAGAAAAACAAACAGAAGAAGACTAGAGCAAGCGCTAATGAAATTAGCACAACAGCTACAGCTTTCCAACAAGACAAACAGAGTGAAATAAAGCCTTTTAGGAAAAAGTCGGTCCACGCTGATCATCTGAAATAGCTTACTGTGTATTTAAAGTGAAGCAGTGCGGTTTTTTTTTAAAACACCGTTTCACCCGCAGGCCGCTCTATGCACGCAGCCAGCTGCTGCCTCTCTCTGTCCGGTGTGAGGGGCTCAGCACCCCCTTTGCACAGCTCCGTTCCGGCCACACTGACAAATTATTTCCACCGTGTGGTGAAAATTATTTCCACCGTCGTGCCCAAAATTATGTCCACTTACGCTTTTCGCCACACGATGGAAATAGCTTGAGGGATTCTCGGATGCTAAAAGCATCTCAAAAACGTGGAACAGCCGTGCCCAAAATTATTTCCACCGTGTGGCAAAAATTATTTCCACCGTTGCTCCCAAAATTATGTCCACCAGCGCTTTTCGTCACGCGGTGGAAATAATTTCAGGCACGGTGGAAATAATTTTTGTAGTCTTGGTAATTTTCTGTGTGGGGCAGGGATGATAAACCTGTAAATTCAAGACAGAATAAAAACGAAAATACAGAAGTCCACGTCGGCACGTGTGTTTACTGCGTTTTTTCTCTGTCAGTGTCATGTCTGCAAAACCTTTGATCAGTCCACCTCTGAAAATAGTGAATGGCAAAATATGCCAATTTCAATAATGAAAATCACCAATATCGAACTACTATCATGAATGTGAAATAAGGAGATCTTAAACTCCGATCGCCTTTAAGTTCCCCCCCGACCGCGGCCATTCTGTTCCGTCGTGAATAAATTTAGACTTCCGGCAAAACAGCACAACCTGCCATTCTGCCAGTGTCGCGTACAGCGAAATATCGTCAAGTTTAACTTTGCCGAGGGCGCCGCCATGTTGAAATAAACTCTACGATGATGTCATTTGAACTAGCCAATCAGCAAGGAGAGCCCTGGACTGTTAATGTTTAAAAACGCAAAAGTACTTTTTTTTACTCGATTAATCGCCAGAATAATCGATAGAATACTCGATTACTAAAATAATCGATAGCTGCAGCCCTAATCAACAGTTTCTGAAATACTCAGATCAATCCATCTGGCATCAACAACCATGCCACATTCAAAGTCAATTAAATCCCCTTTCTTCCCCATTCTGATGCTCGGTTTGAATTTCAGCAAGTTATCTCCACCATGTTTGGATGACAAAATGCATTGAGTGTAGAGAACGAATGACTAAATATTGCTCATCACAAAAAAAAGGCAAGATCAGCATAAATCCCCATCACAAACAAGCAAAAATGTGATTGGAAACAAAATTGTGAAGAAGGCATAATGCAATCTGCAACCTCACCACCAGGTGGCACTAAAACCTACACACTCAAGTGCTAACTTGTGGAAAATGTAGATATTATTCTGAGGCTTGAAAGTGGCCTGTATGATCCATTTTTAAAACATTCCAAAGTTAATTATGGTTGAGATTTGCCTTAAAAATGAGAGGTTTTACTGAAGTTCTAATCTTCAAATACACCCTGCAGATATATTGTTTACAAACACAGTACAATTCATTAATAAGGCCCCCTTCTGGCTTCATCTATATACTGTACTAAGAGACAACTGTATGAGTGTATAGGTCCCTCTCCTGTTCAAACAGCACCTCAGAAATGTGCTGAACTTGGGGCACATACGTATACTTTGACATACGGGGAGTGACATCAGCTACTAAGCCCTTTAGTAGTAGTCATAGCAGTAGCAGCTCCTAGCTCTTCTTGAGGAAGCTTTAGTTGCACCCTAGCAGTTCTCTGGAATCCAGGATAGGTGGGAGGTGATAGCTTTGTTGGTGAAGACAAAGTTTTTATTTCAGTTTCTGAATCAAACTCAAACCCACCCTGGTGCAGGTAATTGGCTAATACAGAATAAAATAGACAAGAAATGTTAATATTCTACCATAATCCCATGATATAATAAATTAATGATCCATCTGTCTCACAAATTTAAATAAATGTTAAATTAAAAAGTATTCTCAAGAAATTCAGCTGTTGTTCATTAAAATAAACATTTAGGCAGCAGTGTTCTACAAAATCTAGTGAAACCTTCATGGGGCAATTCACTTATTACCTCATGGATTCCACACTGACCATCCCACCACCACCAGTTTGCCAGAATCAGACTGTCAAAATTGACCTTTGTCATAGTTAAGTCCCTCCTCACATCATCTCCCCAATCAACACCAGCACACATAAGCCTCTATTCTAACAGTGGTCACTAAACAGACATTTTCGCCCTCGGCAGCACTGACAGCATGTGACAAATTTCTGCAATGACTCCATATAAATACAACCCCAATTCCAATGAAGTTGGGACGTTGTGTAAAATGTAAATAAAAACAGAATACAATGATTTGCAAATCCTCTTCAACCTATATTCAATTGAATGCACCACAAAGACAAGATATTTAATGTTCAAACTGATAAACGTTATTGTTTTTGTGCAAATATTTGTTCATTTTGAAATGGATGCCAAGATATTTAATGTTCAAAATGATACATTTTATTGCTTTTGTGCAAATATTTGCTCATTTTGAAATGGATGCCTGCAAAACATTTCAGAAAAGTTGGGACGGGGCAACAAAAGACTGGGAAAGTTGATGAATGCTCAAAGAACACCTGTATGGAAACAGGTGAGTGTCATGATTGTGTATAAAAGGAGCATCCTCAAAAAGCTCAGCCTTTCACATGCAAAGATGGGGCAAGGATCACCACTTTGTGAACAACTGCGTGAAAAAATAGCCCAACAGTTTAAGAACAATGTTTCTCAACGTTCAATTGCAAGGAATTTAGGGATTCAATCATCTACAGTCAATAATATAATCAGAAGATTCAGATAATCTGGAAAACTTTCTACACATAAGTGGCAAAGCCAAAAACCAACACTGAATGCCCCTGACCTTCGAGCCCTCAGGTGGCACCGCATTAAAAAACGGCATCATTGTGTAAAGGATCTTACCGCGTGGGCTCAGGAACACTTCAGAAAACCATTGTCAGTTAACACAGTTTGTCGCTACATCTACAAGTGCAAGTTAAAACTCTACCATGCAAAGTGAAAGCCATACATCAACAACATCCAGAAACGCCACCACCTTCTCTGGGCCCAAGCTCATTTGAAATGAACGGACGCAAAGTGGAGAGGTGTGCTGAATCTGATGAGTCCACATTTCGAATTGTTTTTGGAAATCATGGATGTTGTGTCCTCTGGACAAAAGAGGAAAAAGACCATCCAGACTGTTACCAGCGCAAAGTTCAAAAGCCAGCATCTGAAATGGTATGAGGGCGTGTTAGTGCCAGTGGTGGGCACAGCTAACCAAAAAATTAGCTTCAATAACAGATAATCAGCTAACTGAAAAGTTATCTTTTACAAAGCTAAACCGATAAAGCACCCAAAAATTTATCAGAAGTTACAGAAAACCGATAACTTCCAATATTGTCTCTGGTACACTTGCAACTACAACAAGCTGATTTGGAGTTTTAACAGCACAATCGTTTCTGGTAGCATCAAATGCGACTACAGACCCAAACAATGAGTCAGCACTTCTGTCTTTGAGCGCCCTGCCCACTGCTGGAAACTCCAGCAGTGGGCATTACATAGCTTCCAGTAGCGAAGTAGTTGAGAGGAGCAGTGACGCTCAACTCTCTACTCAATAGCAGTGTTGCCGTGAGGCAGAGGTCTTGGAAAATAAAGCAGTGCTGACTTATGGTTTGATTTATAAATAAAATTAATACTGATAGAATAACTCCATTAATGTCAATTCTCTCATTTGTACAAAGTTAAAATATAACATATATCTTTTAATGTTGAATAATGCACTAATTCTGAAGTTTTGTAACAAACATAGACAGATGCCAAAGGGATTATGGGTAAAATGTGCCCCTGCTAACACTGAGTGATTGACTCATTCATTCTATGTAAACCAACACGTTAATGTGAGGTGTGTTGTGTGTTGGTGTTTACAGATAAATGTGCTTTTGTAAAAAATGCCATTTTTATTTGTAAAAAATAAGGCATTTAAAAAAAAAAAAAAGCCAAGTTGTAATTAGATAACCGTCTGATATAACTGGTGTCAAAATAAATAGAACACTGCCATGATCTGCTGGTGCCCAGACACTCAGTACTTAAGCTGGGCTTACTCTGTGCGAGTTTTGGCCCTTTATCAGATGATTTTTCACTCGTGAGAATTTTTTGGATCACGCCGAGTTTCATCATAATCACGGATCCTGCATCATGTAGTATACATGGAGTAATGAGCTGTGTTTAACCTCTCACGACCACCTCCTGATTGGCAATCGTATGGGCAGATGAAAATCAAACCTGTTTGATATTCTGGTCGGCCGTCGTGAGGGTATCCCACTGCTGAAGCGCTACAAGCGTCCAACCTCTCGCACTGTGCATGTGCAAACACAGATGCGTAATTGGAGAGAGCATAAACAGTGATCATCTCTTTGGGAGAGCAGCTTCTGTTTCTTTTCCCCCCTTTCTTCAACTCATGCAAAGTCTTGTATTTTTTTTTTTTTTTTTTTTACTTTGATGTCTCCCATCGAGAGTTTTTGTAAAAATAAGAAATGTAAATAAAGTTTTTTAAAAAAAAGCTTTTGTTTACATTTTGCTTCTGGAAACACAAGTCCGACGTGTGGTTTTTGAACGTACAATGTGAGCATCAGAGCATCGGTCCATATAGTGTGAGAACATAAATCATGCGCTCTGAACTTTTACACTGTGCGGTTTTGTCATACAACTGAAAATAATGGAGAAGCAACCTGAGCTTCTACTGGTATTTTTACATAAAACAAACACAATAACAACATCTATAAACCCAGAGAATATATTCATAAGAGTTTAAGGCACAATATACAAAGAGTTTAATGCTGTTGTCTGTGTGGAGCCTGATTACAGCATCTCAAATGCATTTCTTCTGTTGTGAATGTACTGAGATACCCATAATGCAGTCGGCACAACGTGTCCACACTAAAACCTTCAAAATTAGTGCATTAGTTTAAAACTAAAACATATATCCGATATTTTCACTTTTTAAAACTTCAGATGTGACGTTAATTTAAAATAACTTCTCCGAAATTAGTTTGGTTAAAATTTTAACCATAAGTTAAAACTGTATGCCTCTGGATGACTTGGGTGATATTGCTAGCGTATCAGTATGGGGTCAAAAGAAATGAGTGTTTTTTCTTTTCTGTGACCAGTTCTCCTTTGTCTGCAGAGGATAGAACTGCACATCTACAACAAAACATTTAACAGGTAGGTACTCAACTGATTTTAGATTTCATAAATGTTTGTAACTATTCAGCTTTGTTTGCCATATCTGCAAAAATACGTTAGGGGTCTAAAAAATATCGGACCAAAACTTATCGGAAGATAATTAGTCAGATAATGGTTTTCAACGTTATCTGAAAAGCTAATCTGATAATGAAAACATTATCTTCGATAATTAGTGGTTACCAGAGTGCTCAGTGCCCACCACTGGTTAGTGCCCATGGCATGGGCAACTTACACATCTGTGATGGCACCAACAATGCTGACAGGTACATCCAGGTTTTGGAACAGTACATGCTGCCATCCAAGCAACGTCTTTTTCTGGGACATTCCTGCTTATTTCAGCAAGAAAATGCCAAGCCACATTCTGCACGTGTTACAACAGCGTGGCTTCGTAGTAAAAGAGTGCGGGTACTAGACTGGCCTACCTGCAGTCCAGACCTGTCGCCCATTGAAAATGTGTGGCACATTATGAAGCGCAAAATATGACAAAAGAGACCCCGGACTACAACTGAAGTCATACATCAAGCAAGAATGGGAAAGAATTCCACCTGCAAAGCTTCAACAATTAGCGTCCTCAGTTCCCAAATGCTTATTGAGTGTTGTTAGAATTAAAGGTGATGTAACACAGTGGTAAACATACCACTGTCCCAGCTTTTTTGAAACGTGTTGCAGGCATCTATTTCAAAATGAGCAAATATTTGCACAAAAACAAAGTTTATCAGTTTTAACATTAAATATCTTGTCTTTGTGGTGTATTCAATTGAATATAGGTTGAAGAGGATTTGCAAATCATTGTATTCTGTTTTTATTTACATTTTACACAACGTCCCAACTTCATTGGAATTGGGGTTATATGTGAAGTCACAACAATAAGAATGAATGTGCACTCACTCAACTCTGAATACTATACAGCATATGTCTCTATATAGTGAAAGAAAACCTCCTGAGGAAGGTTTTACAATATTTCAAACTGGGACCTTCCAAGATGCACATCTGTGGAAGTGAGAACAGGGCTAACAGAACAACAAACAGAACGTTGTTGTGCAGCTTGACTGAACTGGGTACATTTTATAAAATATTGAGAAGCAGCCTCTACCTTCCATCTGCAACGAAAACCCTGGAGTTCTGGGGTTAAAGCACTGACAGTCTACACAGTCGGCAGCAAGGTCAGCCAACATCTTATACATCTACAACAGAGGAAACTACACTATTCCAAAAATAAACACTGCCACCCAACATGATTTGACATTAAAAATGTGACCATGTTTTCATGTCAGTCTGAGCTGTACACTTACACTAAACAACCTCGGGATTCTGTTAGGTCACCTTAAATCACAATATTAATTTCTCAGAAAATCCAAACCAAATCATGATACTTAGAAGCATCTCAGGAATTCTAGACTATTCAGGTCCTTGTTGCACTGACGTCTTTGACTTGTTTGCAGGCTTAAAACACAAGATATTACAAGTTAAAAATGCCTCTGGTTTACTGATTCTTATTTATTCTGGAGCTAAATTATTACAGTGTTAGTGGGGAAGGTCACAAACTAGCAAATGTCTCACCACAAACTGTCAACTAAGTATAACTGTCACAAGCAGTTGACACTGTGTCAATTTAATTTAATTTAATTTAATTTAAATTTCAATTAAAAAGAAATGAATTCAGTGTATGAATTCATATTATTATATTATTCGTATTATTCTGTTGATGTCTTCTTGCTTTATTTTTGTTTGTTTGTTACAGAACTACAGCAATTTGAATTTGTACTTGGCTGGAAATGTGATACAAGAAACATCTCAAGGATGATGAGTGGAAACAGGATCCACCTGAAATCAATTATGAGCTTCATGGCAAAGGCTGTGAATACGCAGAAACCGGGAAGAGCTGATATTTGCCATTTGGTAAGTATTCATAAGGATGAACGGGCCAAAAAGGAAAGCTGATAGGATGAAAATTTTTGGAGAAATTTGCAATTTTAGCGAACGAGTAAACAATGGACATTGTGCTGCAATGCACCATGGGAGTTTGGGGTTTGAGGGTTTTAAATGTTTTTATTATGGTTCATGTTAGTTTAACAGTGTTGCTAGTGGTATTGATTTACTGTATTTTATAGTACAATTGGTTTAGTCAGTTTAGTTAAGTGTCATGTTGTCGTTAATGTCTTCCACCACTGTCTCTGTTTGTGCATGTGTAAAAATTAAAAGCACCTGACTGCAGCAGAATGCAGGAAAACAAAAGGTTCTGCATGCCTGAGACTACGGATAGCTGACATTTGCTGTTTGGTATGCTTATGTACTGTGAGGAAAATAAGTATTTGAACACCCTGCGATTTTGCAAGTTCTCCCACTCAGAAATTATGGAGGGGTCTGAAATTTTCATCTTAGGTGCATGTCCACTGTCAGAGACATAATCTAAAAATAAAAATAAAAATCCGGAAATCACAAAGTATGATTTTTTTAATAATTTACTTGTATACGAGGGCTGTCAATAAATGTGAAAATCAATGTTAATATTTGGTACAGTAGCCTTTGTTTGCAATTACAGAGGTCAAATGTTTCCTGTAGTTTTTCACCGGGTTTGCACACAATGCAGCAGGGATTTTGGCCCATTCCTCCACAGAGATGTTCTCTAGATCTTTCAGGTTTGGATTTCAGCTCCCTCCAAAAATTTTCAATTGAGGTCTGGAGACTGGCCAGGCCACTCCAGGACCTTGAAATGCTTCTTACGGAGCCCCTCCTTAGTTGCCCTGGCTGTGTGTTTGGGGTCATTGTCATGCTGGAAGACCCAGCCATGACCCATCTTCAATGCTCTTACTGAGGGAAGGAGGTTGTTTGCCAAAATATCGCAATACATGACCCCATCCATCCTTCCTTCAATATGGAGCAGTCGTCCTGTCCCCTTTGCAGAAGAGTACCCCCAGAGTATGATGTTTCCACCCCCATGCTTCACAGTTGGGATGGTTTTCTTGGGGTTGTTCTCATCCTCTAAACATGGTAAGTGGAGGTGATTCCAAAAACCTCTATTCTGGTCTCATCTGACCACATGACCTTCTCCCATGCCTTCTCTGGATCATCCAGATGGTCACTGGTGAACTTCAAACGGGCCTGGACATGTGCTGGCTTGAGCAGGGGGACCTTGCTGCCCTGCAGGATTTTAAACCATGACAGCATCAAGTGTTACTAATGTAATCTTTGTGACTGTGGTCCCAGCTCTCTTCAGGTCATTGACCAGGTCCTCCTGTGTAGTTCTGAGCTTTCTCAGACTCATCCTTATCCCACAAAGTGAGCTCTTGCATGGAATCCCAGACCAAGGGAGACTGACAGCCATCTTATGTTTCTTCCACTTTCTAATAAATAATCATAACAGTTGTTGTCTTCTACCAAGCTGCTTGCCTGTTGTCCTGTAGTCCTTCCCAGCCTTCTGCAGGTCTACAGTTTTGTCCCTGGTGTCCTTAGACAGCTCTTTGGTCTTGGCCATGTTGGATAGGTTGGAGTGTGATTGACTGAGTGTGTGAACAGGTGTCTTTTTATAGACAGACATTTCTCATTTACAGAGTTTGCAGAGCACCATGTTTTTTGATCCCTGCTTTTTTGATCCCACACTTTATTTGAATGTGGGTGAGGTTTTTTTCCCCCTCTTCATCTTGCTCTTCAGTGGAGCACAGCCATATTATTCCCTCCTTGCTATGTGTCAACACATGTTCAGGGAATCGACATATTGATGTAATTCACATCGATTGCTTCAGCACGTTGCCCCAGCCCAGCACCTTCCTGTATTTATGTGGTCTGAATTTCTCATTAGCTTCAAGTTGGATAATTTACTGATTTCCAGTTTCTATTTAACCTCCTTGTGAAACTGAAAGAGGTGATTGCAGTGGCTCTCTCTGTGTATATATACAGTGAGGCAAATAACTGTCGATTTTGTAAGTTTTCCCACCTACAACGATTGGAGAGGTCTGTAATTTTTTTATCACAGGTATACTTCAACTGTGAGAGACAGAATCTAAAAAAAAAAAAAAAAAAATCAGAAAATTACATTATATGATTTGGAAATAATTTATTGTTTAAGTGTTTTATTGCATGAAATAAGTGTTTGATACAATACAAAAAACAGACCTTAATATTTGGTACAGAAACATGTGTCTCCAATTACAGAGGTCAGACATTTCCTGTAGTTCTTGACCAAGTTTGCACACTGCCGCAGGGATTTTGGTCCACTCCTCCATACAGATCTTCTCCAGATCTTTCAGGCTTCGAGTTTAAGCTCCCTCCAAAGATTTTCTACTGAGTTCAGGTCTGGAGACTGGCTAAGTCACTCCAGGAACTTGAAATGCTCTTACGGAGCCCCTACTTATTTGTCCTGGCTGTGTGTTTGGTGTCATTGTCATGACTGGGTCTTCCTGCATTTTACTGAGGGAAGGAAGTTGTTTGCCAAAATCTTGCGATACATGACCCCATCCATCCTCCCTTCAATACTGTTCAGTCGTCCTGTCTCCTTTGCAGAAAATCACCCCCCAAAATTATATTTCCACCCCCCATGCTTCACGGTTGGGACGGTGTTCTTGGAGATGTTCTCATCCTCCAAACACGGCGAGTGGAGTTGACACCAAAAAGCTCTATTTTGGTCTCATCTGACCACATGGCCTTCTCCAGTGTCTCTTCTGGATCACCCAGATGGTCATTGGTGAACTTCAAATGGGCCTGGACATGTGTTGGGTTGAGTAGGGGGACCTTGCGTGCCCTGCAGAATTTTAAACCATGATGGCGTAGTGTGTTACTAATGTAATCTCAGGTCAATGACCAGGTCCTCCCATGTAGTTCTGGGCTGATTCCTGACCTTTCTCAGAATCATCCTTACCCCATGAGACGAGATCTTGCATGGAGCCCCAGACCAAGGAAGACTGACAGTCATCTTGTGTTTTTTCCATTTTCTAATAATTACACCAACAGCTGTTGTCTTCTCACCAAGATGCTTGCCTGATGTCCTGTAGTCCATCCCAGCCTTGTGCAGGTCTACAATTTTGTCCCTGGTGTCCTTAGACAGCTCTTTGGTCTTGGCCATGTTGGATAGGTTGGAGTGTGATTGACTGAGTGTGTGAACAGGTGTCTTTTATACAGGTAACAAGTTCAAACAGGTGCAATTAATACAGGTAAAGAGTGCAGAATAAGAGGGCTTCTTAAAGAAAAATTAACAGGTCTGTGTGAGCCAGAATTCTTGCTGGTTGGTAGGGGGTCAAATACTTATTTGCTGCCGTAACATATAAATAAATTATTTTAAAAAATCATACATTGTGATTTCCGGATTTTTTTTTTTTTTTAGCTTATGTCTCTCACAGTGGACATGCACCTAAGATGAAAATTTCAAACCCCTCCATGATTTCTAAGTGGGAGAACTTCAAATACTTATTTTTCTCACTGCATTTTGGGTCAAGGATGACTGGTGCAAAATGGAATGTTGATAGGACTAATATTCTTTAAGAAACTACAGATATTAGCTAACATTGCTAATTACATTCTGGACTCATATGACATTCTAGCAGTGGGTGGTAAATCATCTTTATATTAAATGCATGAGTGTATGCATGCATGCACAACATATGACAATGCACCCGCAAGGAACATAAACCCAGGTACAACTTAAATACTGACTGACTAAACAATTGCTGACAGGTGGATATAATTGTGAATAATCAAGGGAGACCAAAACATGTAATGAACTAAACCAACACAAGGGGGCAGCAGATAACAAATGTGGGTGACTGAACATGATCATAACATCCAAGTGGGAGAAACAGACAATGACATAACAGAGAAACTCTCAATATAAACCTGATACATGAACTCAAACAACGCTGGAAAAATATCCAAATTACAACCACTGGGAAGTGGACATAAAAAAATAAAAGACACGAAAAACCCGTAAGGAAAACACTACCTGTACGAGAGGTGGGGCCTTCGCATAACAGCTGACAGAAAATACCGCGCTCACTGCGAGGAGTAACCCTGGCAATGAGAACGATCACAGACCTAGAACAAACCCATGAAAGTCTAACATCAAATCAGAATGCTGAACCACCATTCAGAGCCATAGATAAATGATTGTGGGACCGGGACCCCGAACACAGTGGAGCAGGCCGGTGTTACGCCCAGCTAAGCAGCTACCGTAAGGGACCGGGAAAAAGGAAGCGTGGGAGTCTAACCACTCAGTCAGAAACGTACCAAGACACACATGCATTCACTCCCACACCTACTTCCACATGCCTTCACAGACCACACACCCTCACAGACACACACGCAACCCATATACACACACACAGGACATGGGAGAAGGAGACTGGATCCAACAATACACACCTTCACACATACTCAGAGACGCACACGCGCACAAGATACCTACAGGTGGGGACAAACACGCGCACTCACACGCATTTGCTATCACACACACACACACACACACACACACACACACACACACACACACACACACACACACACACACACACACACACACCCAGAGACACTTATTCCACATGCACACACACCCATGTAGGACAGGTCCAAAAACACAGGGGGGGGTGATGGTCTAGTGTTAAGGTGTTGGGATTGAGTCCAGAAGATCATGGGTTCAAATCCCCACCTGACTGGAAAATCACTAAGGGCCCTTGGGCAAGGTCTTTAATCCCCTATTGCTCCCAGTGTGTAGTGAGCGCCTTGTATGGCAGCACCCTGACATCTCAGTTCCATTAGATTTCAAAAACTGAAAAATACCAATTCTATTTCAAGGCTGGATCAGCATCAGGAAGGATTTTTGCATTGCACATTTTATACATTCATGCAAGGGGACAATGGCAGGTGTCTGAGTCTGACGGAAGCTTGGCTACTTGGTGCCTAAATATAAGCCTCAAAAAAGGGATCAAGAGTCCTGTGTTCCATCAGTTTAATATCCCAGCATCAGCCCCAGCCAAGCAGACAGCAGCCGTCTGCCAAAGAAAACATATGGGATTCAGCTGAAAAACTCCAGTTTTTCAAAAACAGCCTCTTTCAGTCTAAACTTCTTAGGGAGGTTAGTGTGAACGTGCTTTCGTTAAAAAAGTTGAGGCAGTGCAATACTGCAATAAAAGCCCTGTATTCAGGGAGGACACAGCCACCTTTCACCCCGTGTTGTTCAAAGGTGTGTTTGCTTTCAAAAATGTGTGCAAACCTTCGTCATCATTACCTGCCATGTTCATCCCCAGCTTTTAAAAGAACTTTAAAATATACAAGATAATTTGTTAGGAGGGACCGAAAAATTATAAAGTATGTCTTCTTACAGACACACACACACGTATATATATATATATATATATATATATATATATATATATATATATATATATATATATATATATATATATATATATATATATATATATATATATATAAAAACTCGGCCACATAAGATGTGCAGCTAGTACATTCTGAGTGCCGGTCCCAAGCCCAGATAAATAAAGAGGGTTACGTCAGGAAGGAAATCCGGTATAAAAAGCGCCAATATTAAAGATGCAGATGACAAATCGAATTTCCATACCAAATCGGTCGAGGCCTGGGGCTAATGCAGAACAGGGTGCTGGCAGAAATTGGGCTACTGCTGGGTGAAGAAGAAGAAGAGGAGGAAAACGTGTTCAGAGAGAGCAGGAGAAGAGGAAAACTAGAAGGGTGGAACTGAGACTCTGGATTTTGAATGTTGGCAGTATAACTGGTAAAGGGAGAGAACTGACTGATATGATGGAGAGGAGAAAAGTAGACACACTGCGTGCAAGAGACCAAGTGGAAGGGAAGTAAGAGCAGGAGCATAGGCCGTGGGTTCAAGTTGTTGTATCATGGTGTGGATAGGAAGAGAAATGGTGTTAAGCTCATTTTAAAGGTATAGTATGTTAAGAGTGTGTTAGAGGTTAAGTGAGTGTCTCACAGGGTGAGAGTTGTGAAGTTGGAAATTGAAGGGGTGATGATGAATATCATCAGTGCATATTCCCCACAGGTAGGTTGCAAGATGAAGGAAAAACAATATTTCTGAGTTACATGAGGTGGCAGAGAGTGTGCCCAAGCATGAAAGAGTGATGATCAGAGCAGGCTTCAATGGGCATGTTGGCGAAGGAAACAGAGGTGATGAGCAAGTAATGGGTAGATATGGTATCAAGGGCAGAAATGTGGAAGGGCAGATGGTAGTTGATTTTGCAAAAAGAATGGAAATGACTGCAGTGAACACTTACTTTAAGAAAAGGGAGGAGCACAGAGTGGCAAGCTAAAAGAAATTACAGACTGTAAGGTGGTGGCAGAAGAAAGTGTAGCTAGACAGCATAGGATGGTGGCTTGTAGGATGACTTTAGCGGTGAAGAAGAAGAAGAGAGAGAACTCAACAAAGGATCAGATAGTGGAAGCTGTGAAATTCAGTGAGCAGGTGAGATAGGCACTGGATGGAGGGGAAGCAATTTTTAGACAACTGAAAAAGTACTGCAATTTTGGTGAGGGAGACAGCTCGGAAGATACTGGGTATTACATCTGGACACAGTAAGGAAGACAAGGAGAGTGTGTGGTTGAATGAAGATGTCCAGGAAAGCATAAGGAGAAATAGATTGCCAAAGAAAAATTGGGATCGTCAGAGAGATGAAGAAAGTAAATGGTAAATGGACTACATTTATATAGCGCTTTTCCATCTGCATCAGATGCTCAAAGCGCTTTACAATTATGCCTCACATTCACCCTGATGTCAGGGTGCTGCCATACAAGGCGCTCACTACACACTGGGAGCAATAGGGGATTAAAGGCCTTGCCCAAGGGCCCTTAGTGATTTTCCAGTCAGGGGGGGATTTGAACCCATGATCTTCTGGACTCAAGCCAAACACCTTAACCACTAGACTATCAACTCCCCTAGTACACAGGAGTACAAGGAGATGCAGCATAAGGCGAAAAGGGAAGTTGCAAAAGCTAAGGAAAAGGCATTTAGTGAGCTGTACAAGAAGTTGAATAGTAAAGAAGGCGAAAAGGACTTGTGAGGATTGGCCAGATGAAGGGACAGAGCTTGAAAGGATGCACAGCAGGTTAGGGTGGTCAAAGATGCCTGATAAGTGAGGAAAGTGTGTTGAGAAGGTGGAGGGAATATTTTGAGGAGCTGATGAATGAAGAAAATGAGAGCGAGAAAAGGCTGGATGATGTGGCAAGAGTAATTCAGGAAGTACAAGGGATAAGTAAGGATGAAGTGAGCGCAGCTATGAAAAGGATGAAGAGTGGAAAGGCAGGTGGTCCAGATGATATTCTGGTGGAGGCATGGAAATGTCTTGGAGAGGTGGCAGTTTCTAACCAGATTGTTTAATAAAATATTGGAAAGTAAGAAGATGCTGGTTCCTATTTTTAATAACATGGGTGATGTGCAGAGCTGCAGTAACTACAGAAGCATAAAGTGGATCAGCCACAGCATGAAGTTCTGGGAAAGAGTAATAGAAGCTAGGCTTAGAAAACAGGTGAAGATCTGTGGGCAGCAATATGGTTTCATGCTGAGAAAGAGCACTACATTTGCAATGTTTGCTCTGAGAATACGGATGGACAAGTATAGAGAAGGCCAGAAAGAGTTAAACTGTATGTTTGTGGATTTAGAGAAAGCTTATGGTAGGGTGCCAAGAGAAGAGTTACAGAATTACATGAGGAATTCTGTGAGGGTAGCGCAGGACATGTACAGATGACATTGTGATCTGCAGTGAGAGGAGAAATCAGGTTCAGTTAAGCCTGGAAAGGTGGCGATATGCTCTGGAGAGAAGGGGAATGAACGTCAGTGGAAGCAAGACTGAGTACATATGTGTGAACAAGAGGGACCCCAGTGGAATAATACGGCTACAAGGAGAAGAAGTGGTGAAAGTAGATGAGCTTAAAATACTGGAGTCAACCATCCAAACTAATGGAGAGTGTGGTCAAGAAGTGAAGAGAGTGCAGGCAGGGTGGAGTGGGTGGAGAAAGGTGGTAGGAGTAATTTGTGATAGAAGAATATCTGCAAGAGTGAAGGGGAAAGGTTACAAGACAGTAGTGAGCCCAGCTATGTTGTACAGCTTCCAGACAGTGGCACTAACAAAAAGACAAGAGGCAGAGCTGGAGGTGGCAAAGCTGAAGATGTTGTGATTCTCTTTGGGAGTGACGAGAATGGACAGGATTAGAAATAAACATATTAGAGGGACAGCTCAGCTGGGATGGTTTGGAGACAAAGTCAGAGAGGCGAGATTGAGATGATTTGGACAAGTGCAGAGGAGGGACCCAGAAGATACAGAGGACAGGGTGAGATGGAAATGATTGATCTGCTGTGACAACCCCTAACATGGGCAGCCCGAAAAAAGAAAAGATGATATACATACATGTATTTGAAGGAAAATGACAATAACAATACTAAAATCAATTCTCACAACAAACTCTAATATAAGTCAAATAATTTGTGAATTTAGGGAATAATCTCTTAAAGTCTCTTACGTTGCTTGTGAGAAAGCTCATATGGGTCACCAGGTGTCTGGTCTGCTTGAGGTTTCTTCCTCAATATCATGAGGGACTTTTTCCTTATCACTGTCTCCTGTATGCTTGCTCTAGCGGTTGGTAAGGTTAGAGCTTAAGGCCCTCTGACACGTGCACGACTTTGATCTGCGCACTTGCACGCACTCTGTCGTGCACGAGAGTAAACTTGTCTCAAACTAGTTGTAAACCATTGTAAACTAGTTGCAGCTTCAAAATATCCATCACACATTACGTGAACTTCATGTGAACATTACGCCAACAATTCAAAAACACTGTGTGTGAGTGCGAGTGATTGCATTAGCGCATCACATCACAGCGCAGCTCGTCTGAACAATTAGAATGAGATGTTAAATCTATCATAAACATACTTTTACAGCTGCACACAAAATGGGATGAACATGCAACTGTTTTACCAAGCCATTACCTTACCTCTCACACGGGCGAGAGAGAAAAGACTACAGGCATTTTCAACAGCCAACTCAAAGAGAAAATGATTAATCCACTATGAAATAATTATTTTATATATGCAGCATCCAGTGCACAACGTGTGGCAGCCAGGGGAACAAAGCATGGCGTCCAGCTAGGAACACAGCGGGTGGGATCGTCACAATGATGCACCAGATAGTCAGGGCCACTCTTCTCATCAGCTTTGGTGTGGGACTGTGCCCAGGCACTTAACACACTGGGAGACATTAATGATGCAGTTGTAGTGGGTCATAAAGGCATCCCAGGTAATGAGAGAGAGCAGACCAGCTCACAAAGTTGGGGGGCTCAACTAAATTTGTGGGCCCAGTCTGGGGTGTCAACTGCAGTGCAGAAGACCGCTCTCCAGAATGGGTTCAGGAAGCAGCACCACAAATGATGGCAGCGCTTGACTGACTGCAGGCATGCAAGACAGCTCGTAGACGGACCAAACCTAAGCTTTTCCAGGGAGCTGGTGGGTCTACCTAGAAGTATAAGAAGTACAGTGGTTGGGACTCTCACAGGTCACAACCTCTTGAACAGATATAGAATGGGAATGAAACTCCAACAGGTCAGTACATGTACAGCTTGTGGGGAAGACAGACATCTCTCCACTTTTTGGGCCAGTGTCCAGCATGGGGTAGACTGAGGCAGAGGTTTTTGGGTTCCTTTATTTTGGAACATGACCAGATTAGGAAACTGAAGTTAAGAAACCTGGTATCCTTTATCAAGGGTACCAAAAGGTTTAACTAAGAAGGTTCATTTTGAAGGAAGCAATGGGCCCTTTCGTGGCCTACCCTCTGCTGGGCTGATAGTCCGCCCCCTCTTTCCTAACCTACCCTAACACTTTTATTTACTCTTATTTATGTAACTTTTTAATGTAAATTTACTGCCTTAATGTAATTATAAATTGTGTAGGTTCTTGTTATCATATACACTATTTTTATTATCATCATTATTATTATTATCATTATCAGTATTGTTATTATCATTATCAGGATTGTTAGTATTATTATTATTATTACTACTACTTCTATTTTGTTATTTGATTTTTAAATGGACCACAATGGAAATAAATGTTTTCATTTTTTTGTGTCATCTGTGTATTTTTTTAATCATATTTACAATTATTAAGCACTTATTTATTAAGCACTTAACATGGCACTTACTGAATAAAATTGCGCATGCATGCATACACATACATTTAACTTTTAATATATTGATGATTTACTGCCCCCTGCTGGAATGGTGTGCGAGCCCAGAATGTAATCAACATCCATTGTGTTGTTAGCTAATATCCATAGTTTCTCCAAAGATATTAGTCTTTCAATGTTCTGTTTTGCCAGCATTCATGCTTGACCCAAAATACATCAAAGGTATAGACATGCACATATACGTGTACACAGACGCCACTTTGCTTTTAATATACGAGGGCTGTCCGTAAAGTATAGGTCCTTTTTATTTTTTTCAAAAACTATATGGATTTCATTCATATGTTTTTACGTCAGACATGCTTGCACCCTCGTGCGCATGCGTGAGTTTTTCCATGCCTGTCGGTGACGTCATTCGCCTGTGAGCACTCCTTGTGGGAGGAGTCGTCCAGCCCCTCGTCGGAATTCCTTTGTCTGAGAAGTTGCTGAGAGACTGGCGCTTTGTTTGATCAAAGTTTTTTCTAAACCTGTGAGACACATCGAAGTGGACATGGTTCGAAAAATTAAGCTGGTTTTCAGTGAAAATTTTAACAGCTGATGAGAGATTTTGAGGTGATTCTGTCGCTTTAAGGACTTTTCACGGTGCGAGACGTCGTGCAGCGCTCTCAGGCAGCGTCATCAGCCTGTTTCAAGCTTAAAACCTCCACATTTCAGGCTCTATTGATCCAGGACGTCGTGAGAGAACAGAGAAGTTTCAGAAGAAGTCGGTTTCAGCATTTTATCCGGATATTCCACTGTTAAAGGAGATTTTTTTAATGAAAGACGTGCGGACGGGTCCGCGCGTCGGGACGCAGCCGACGCGGCGCGGCGGCACAGGAAAAACACCTCCGTGTTGATAACCATTTGTTAAAATCCAGTTGGCTTTTGATGGCTTTCAGTGGAGTGAGTATATGAGAAATTGTTTATCAGCTGGAGATGTTCCAACTTGTCCTCAAGGCTTCCAACAGAGGTGTTTTTCCTGTGGCGGAGCGTCGCGGCGGCTGCGAGCCGACGCTGCAATCCGCCCGCACGTCTTTCATTAAAAAAATCTCCTTTAACAGTGGAATATCCGGATAAAATGCTGAAACCGACTTCTTCTGAAACTTCTTAAAGTCCTTAAAGCGACAGAATCACCTCAAAATCTCTCATCAGCTGTTAAAATTTTCACTGAAGACCAGCTTAATTTTTCGAACCGTGTCCACTTCGATGTGTCTCACAGGTTTAGAAAAAATTTTGATCAAACAAAGCGCCAGTCTCTCAGCAACTTCTCAAAGGAATTCCGACGAGGGGCTGGACGACTCCTCCCACAAGGAGTGCTCACAGGCGAATGATGTCACCGACAGGCGTGGAAAAACTCACGCATGCGCACGAGGGTTCAAGCATGTCTGACGTAAAAACATATGAATGAAATCCATATAGTTTTTGAAAAAAATAAAAAGGACCTATACTTTACGGACAGACCTCGTATTGTGGCAAGCTGCGAGGAAGAACAAAAACCAAGCCAGAGCCTTTTGTCTTTCTGCATTTTGGTTTTATTTTTACACACTACAAACAGAGACAGTGGCAGAAGACATCAAACCAACTATGCTTCCCACTTGTGGTAACGGCAACAAGACATTTAACTAAAGTGACTAAATCAATTGAACGACAAAAATACAATAAATCAATAACACTAACACTGTTAAACTAGCATGAACCACAATGACAACATTTACAACCCCAAACTCCCATGGTAGATTGCAGCACAATGTTCATTGTTCACTGTTGTTAGCTAATATTCCTAATTTTTCCAAGAATATTAGTCCTATCAACTTTCAGTTTTCTCATCTCATTTATCCTTGACCCAAAATTGTTCTGATTTATTGTAAAGATGAACCGAAAGTATGGAGACAGGAAAAACTTGAGGGATGTGTTAAAGCCCAGTGATTTATTGTCAGAGCCAGGTGAAAACAGTACAACACTTTCTGTGGTAACAGGTGCATAAAAAGAGAATCCAGAAATGGTGGTGGCAAAAGACTGAGAGACTTCAGGGAAAACAAACTAACACTAACCAGAAGAAGCTTGATGAAAACAGGGAATAGAGAGACCACAAAATACTCACACAATATGCGCAGAGCAGACGAAAGGAATGAGTCAGCAAAGGACAAATGAACAGGTGTGAGCTTAAATACCAAAATAACTACCAATAATAGGTCAAACAAGAACCTGACCATAAGCCACACATGAAAATAAACAGAAAATAGGTAACAAAGAACTATTCCGACATTAACCGGTGATGAAAACAAAATGGACAACAGAGGGTGAGTAGAAAATAAATCATCACAATAACCAAACATAACCACAGAACAGGAGGAATAATAATGTAAAACTCAGAAGTGAACAAAATGCAATGTTGAAGAAACCAATATGAAAACTAAGAATGAAATCTGGAGGCCATCAGAACACAAATGACAAACAGAACTAAACTGAATGACAAAAACCTAAATCCAAACTACAGCAGAAATACAATGTGGAGCTCAGACTAAACAGTGCACATACAAAATAAATGAAAAGACACTTTGACACGGACCAGGGACTGCACACACTAACAGAAACCAATAACTGACATGGGCAGGGGACTTGACACATCACATACACAAGATAAAGAGAAGGCACGAGATGACAACAGATCACAGCAGCAAACCATACAGAAACTGAAAACCAGACAAAATGGGCAGATGGGCGTTCCCGCCACAAAAATACATGAGCATACCAAACGGCAAGTGTCACCGCACCCTAGTTTCTCTGTGATCGAAGCCATACACATGCACACACACAAAGGCCACTTGGCTATTATAATACAGATACTCAGCTCACTCTTCTGATTTGTGCCGGTCAAAAAAAGTTGGTGAGTTGTTCTGCATTTCCCTTTTGAAAACAGGGAAGAAGTCTTGAACAGCTGGAATGCCAAAAAGAAAGGCAAAGGAGAAAGCTCATTTATGCAGCTGTTTCAGCTCTGCTCCAGAACCCTGGTGCCCAACCTGAAGTCCAAGAACCCCTAGGGGATCGGCAAAGGGGTGGAATTTGCAATAAAGTCCTGATAACTCACTTAATGGATAATCAAAAGTAAATAAAAAGATCATTTTTTTCTTTGGATGGACCAAAGAGAAAAGAGAGGAAATATAATAGAGGTTTCGAAGATTTCGAAGATTCGGTTGTTTTTCTGTGAAAATTTTACGGGCTTCACAGAGAATAAGGACTGTTACTACAGCTTTAAGGACGGCCCACAATGGCGTATGGCGTGCCGCGCTCCGAGCAGCAACGACAAGGCAGAAAACGCCAGATCATTTCTAAGCTGATGGCTCTGTGGATACGAGACCGTCGTGTGCACTTTCTCTGGTTATCACAAGAGCTGGACATCAGCCATTTTCCGGCAGATTTCACTTTCAACAAGAGATTTTGTCATGGAAAGCCGTGCGGAGGCTATATGCGTAACAACCGATTCGCTGTTTGAGTGTGACAAAGGAACACCTCCGTTTCGGCGTGTCATGGGACAAGTTAGGACATGCTCAGCTCTCCACAATTTCTCTGATACTTACTGGAATGGTAAGCATTGAAAGCCGAGATAGGCATGTCCAAACTTATCCCATGACACGCCGAAACGGAGGTGTTCTTTGTCTCGCTCAAAAAGCGAATCGGTCGTTACGCACGAAGCCTCCGCGCGGCTTTCCATGACAAAATCTCTTGTTAAAAGTGAAATCTGCCGGAAAATGGCTGATGTCCAGCTCTTGTGATAACCAGAGAAAGTGCACACGACGGTCTCGTATCCACAGAGCCATCAGCTTAGAAATGATCTGGCGTTTTCTGCCTCGTCATCGCAGCTCGGAGCGCGGCGCGCCGAGCGTCCTTAAAGCTGTCCTTAAAGCTGTAGTAACAGTCCTTATTCTCTGTGAAGCCCGTAAAATTTTCACCGAAAGCCAGATAAATTTTTCAGATGGTTTCCAGGTGCCAGTCTCTAACAGCTTCTGAAAAAATTCTGATGGAAAAAAACCCCAAATCATTCCGCCATTTCCAGACAATGAAAATCCGACGAGGGGGCGGGACCACTCCTTCCACAAGGCGTGCTCACAGGCGAATGACGTCACCGACAGGCGTGGAAAAACTCACGCATGCGCACGAGGGTTCAAGCTTGTCTGACGTAAAAACATATGAATGAAATCCATATAGTTTTTGAAAAAAATATAAAGGCACGATACTTTATTGACAGACCTCGTATGCATTTCCAAAGAGACTACTTTGAAGGAGATTAAGATTTCAGACCCCCAGGTGAGTATCGTATTTTCTGCACCATAAGGCGCGCCCTCAATTAGTGGGTACTTAACCCTTACAAAAGGCGCACGCAAAAACATATAGTCTACAAAAAAAAGAAAAAAAAAGGTCACAGAAGCAAAACCGTGAGTTTATTTGAACTTTTTAACAACTTTGAACTACCAGTATTTAACAATATGGTACTCACATTATTTTTTATTATGGTTCTGTCACAAATCCATCGAAGTCTTCATCTTCTGTGTCTGAACTGAACAGCTGGTCTTCTAGCTGTGGCCACCTCACTTTGTTTCTGTGGAAACTCCGTTTGGTCTTTTTAACTTGGCGCAGTTCATTTTCTTGTTTCCTCTCGCAGCTGCTCTATTCCCATGAACAACCGCGTAACTGATAGCCTGCAGTCTGAATTGTGCCTCGTAGGCATGTCTCTTCGCTGGCGCCATTTTCGGGGGTCCTTAGACAAACAAATGTTGTTTTGCAGGATACCTGTAGTATACGGTAACTACCGGAGGAGTGGCGGAGGTAAGTGTACGTACCACGGACTCACGGACTCTTCTCTGATTGGTTTATCGCTGGCAGCGTACGTACTCTATGCTACCAGCGTACGTACTTTACGTATTACGTAATGTTCTCCGATTGGTTTATCGCTGCCAGGGTACGTACTCTACGCTGCTAGCGTACGTACTTTATGTATTACGTCCTTGTGTCAGCGGGAAATGGTCCGATATTCCGACGGTCAAAGACAATGTCGGCCGTTTTTACAGATTTTGGAATTCAGTGCGCACATAAGGCGCACCGGATTATAGGGTGCACGGCCGATTTTTGTGAAAATTTAAGACTTTTAGTTGCACCTTATGGTGCGGAAAATACGGTACTTATATTTTTCGTGGCCAAAGGTTGGATACTTTTTGAATGCACCTCGTATATATACTGCAAATCAAAGTGACCATTTCATACTACCCATGTAATTGCATGTGGACTGGAAACGTGCATTTACAAAAAACTTCCACAAAATGGTACTACTATAAAACGGTACTATAAAATCACCATAAGCATATTTTAATACCAGGTGCAAATGGAGTCAAGTTTGCACATAGATCATCAAAAACTGAACAGACAATCATACAACTGCAACTTTGCAGAGTGTAATCCCAAGGACCAGCATCATTCCAAATCAGACTTAAGACCACCCAAGGCCTATTCTCCATGTACATCTGGAGTTGTGTCAGGAAAGGCATAAGATGTAAAACTTGTGCCAAATAAACATCCATATCAGATCTGCTACGGTGACCCAGAGCAAGAAGGGAGCAGCCAAAAGGACTTATTGTGTTTTTACTACAAGAAATGTCAACAATATAAGATTGTAAAAGGTCAATAAGACAATATTTCCCAAGATGGCCCCTTTTAAGGTTTTCAGTTGTGCAGTACTAATTGAATTCAGTTTCATTTTGAGACAGCAGAAGAATCCATTTTAGTTCCGTTGTGTCTTTCTGTGGTGCCAAAACAAGCAAACTTTTAGAGACTGTGTTGAGGAACGGGCAGGGAGTCCACTCCTGACTTAAAAATAAAACTTTATGCCGGTGAATAGTTCTCAATGTCTGAGTCGTAATGACAACAGAAAATGTGGGCTCCTCTTAAGTTTATGCATGTCATAATTAAAAATGTTTAAACACAAATATCAATAAAAGCACCCTGGGAGTATACACTGAACTCAAGTGCTGAGGAGAAAAAATCTTGGAAGAACTACTTTGGCTTTGAGTATGTTGGTGCACCTCCCCTCCTGAACCTCAAACCATATACCCAAACAACTCTGGGGTCAAGACTGTGCAACAAGCCATGCCTAAATCAACAAGGAACATTAAGAACTATTAGTGAATCAAGTTCTTGTGCTTTCCTGCCTTCGCTGCAAAGAGGAGCTGGTTCACATTCATTTCCTAATCAGAAAAGATATTTCCACTGCTTTCCCCACCATCACGCCCCCCAAATGGCACATCCAAAAATGTCAGAAGCTGTGCACATCCAGAATCCTTTTTACGTATGTCTCAGAGGTCCAACACTGAGGCCACTGAGCACATGCAGCTCTTAGCTAAACATTACCACATTTAATTCGCACATTTAGTCACTTCTAATTGAGGGTTGGCATTGGAAATCTTATCTCCAGGGCTACTCTTGGCAGTGGAGAAACATCAACTGTTTAGTTGGACTGGTGACAAAGCATTAAGAAAGCATTTTGCTTGGAAATACTTTTCATCTTAAATGATGCTTGAATTCACTGATTCTGAAACTGTCAGAGGGGAGCACTGCAGACTTCAGGGACAGAGAATGATTTTATTCCAAGAAGATGGATCAAATCCAGTCTCAATTCTCGTACATGTCTTCTGGCAAATTGTATCTGAAATTGAGTGTTTCCTTTAGTTCAATATGAGATATACTTTATTGATCTCACAGTGGAGAAATTATGTTTACACTCCAATTACCTCAGACAGCAATTAGTCTACAATTATTACTTGTTTACCGTAATAATGGCACACATCAGAATTAAAGACAGCACATACACATCTGACATTGTTTATGTGCACTAAATTTGAAGAAGTCCGTTATCCAAATTGAGGCAAATGGGTAAAGGTCTCGCAGCAACGCTGGGTCGTGCCACCGTCAGCTTGGGGGGGCCTGCCGCAGCTAAAACTGCGCTGCCCCCGCAGAAGGGAAGGGATGACGTGAGCAGAAGCCAGAGTGGGGGATGTGTGATGGGAGTAGGAGGGCGTGGGGAGAGGGAGTGGAGCATGCTTCAGTCCTGTGAGACAGTTTATTGTCTTTGTGAGTTGAGATATGAAGCAGCCAAATGTTCACCAAGGCCGAAGACATTCCTCTGGAGGAAAACAGCAGGGTACTTTGTCCTTCAGGCTGATAAGCCTGCCATGTTGTGGTTTGAGTAGTGAAAAACACTTTTTACAGTTTCACTTGAACAACCAAATTCCAATTATGAATTAAGAATATTACCAATTATGACTTAAGAATATTCCCTGGCCTCTGAAATCTTCATCTTCATCTGCAAGGCATGCATCTGCTCCAAGATGTCATCCAATTTGCATCTGAGTTCAAGAGTCATCGCAGTCTGAGAATGCAGCGCCTTACCCAATTTGTTAATCATGATGGACAAGCGAGGGGCCGTGTTTTTTGATGCCGCCATCCAATTTTCCGGTAGATCAGGGTAGCACATAAGACAGAAAATACCAGCCCTGCTGCCATAAGACTAAATATGAATAAATCCTCAACATCCTCCACAGAGAATGGCGCCAAGCATGTGACTCGCCACTCCCCCAGGAGTCGAGAACATAGCCCGCAGGATACATTCCATCTGGGCAGGTAGGATCCCTCGGTCCTGACCTTCTTGTAGAAAAGATGGTGTCAATAGCGTTCACAGACCAACTGATCAATTCCATGATTAATCCAATAGTAGTCCAATAGATCCAGTATCCAATATAATTTGAGGAATTCACAGTCTGGTGAAGTAGGGACTTGAAGGTTACAGCAGAGAGCAGAGATAAGGGAGAGTGGAGGAGATGGGACCGCCCTCGTCAGAGTCACAAGCTGAAAGTGACTCGGTGACTGCTTAATGCAACAAACAAAAGTGATGACAAAAGTCAAATTTGTCTTCGTGGCTTCCTTCATTCAACTCCTCTATGCATGGTCACTTTTTGAGAACATCCTCCTTCAGATAGATTTACCATATAGTACAGTATTGTTTGTATTTCTTAATGATTGGTGTCAATGACCCTCTGGGTGCTCCGTCTTCCTCCACCAGCCAAAGACATGCAGGGTAGGTGAATTGGAAACTTTAAATTGATCACAGGAGTGCATGTGGGTATGAACGTTTTTGTCTCTCTACATCTACATGTGGCCCTGCGACAGACTGGTGTCCAGTCCAGGGTGTACCCTGCCTCAGGCACTATGACTGTTGGAATAGACTAAACCCCCACCCCCCATAACCCTTGACTGGGGAAACCGGGTATAGAAAATGGATAGATGGATGGAGTCAACAAAGTAGAAGACAATCAATGACTGGTAGTGTTTGACACTGTAAAAGACTGATTTCAGTGAAGAATACTCAATGCTTTCCTCCCCTCCACTGTCTATCACAGGGCGACACACAGACAAACACATTCACACCGACAATCAAGTTCAAGTTTCCAATTCACCTAACCTGCATGTCTTTAGAAGAGGGAGGAAGCCGGAGCACCCGGAGGGAACCCACGTAAACACAGAAAGAAAATGCAAACTCCACACAGAAAGGATCAGGTGGGAAGCGATCTTCTTCCTGTGAGGCAGCACTGCTAACCACTATGCCACTACACTGGCCAAGTATGAGGTTTCCTTCAAAAATCAAGTAAAGCTGATGATTTGTAGCAAATGGAAATAAGATGCAATGCTTTGGGCTTCTAGGAAGTAAGTAAGCCCTTTCGACTTCTCCCTTTTTCACTTGGGGTTGCCACATCAGATCTGATATGGCTCTGCATGTTGACTTAGTACCAGTTTTACGCAGATGCCCTTGGTGACGTCTTCTTTTGGCTGCTCCCATTAGGGGTCGCCAAAGCAAATCAATCGTTTCCATCATCTCACCCCTGTCACACTGTCCTTGTACATGTCCTGCACCACCCTCACAAGCTTCACACCACTACAGACTTCCTCATACCATACAACAACTCTTCTCATGGCACCCTGCCATATGCTTTCTCTGTAGTTACTGCAGCTCTGCGCATCACCTGTGTTCTTAAAAACAGGAACCAGCACACTTCTCACGTCTCCACTCCTCAGGCATCCTCTCACTTTCCAAGATTTTATTAAACAATCTGGTTACAAACTCCACTGCCATCTCTTCTAGACATTTCCATGCCTCCACTGAAAGGTCATCTGGAGCAACTGCTTTTCCAGTGTTCCTCCTCTTCATAGCTGCTCTCACTTCATCCTTATTAATCTCTTATATTTCCTGAATTACTCTCGCCACATCATCCAACCTTTTCTCTCTCTCTCATTTTCTTCATTCATCAGCTCCTCAAAATATTCCCTCCACCTTTCTCAACATGCTCCTCACTTGTCAGCACATTACCATGTACATTTTTTACCACAGTAACCTGCTGCACATCCTATCCAGCTATGTCCCTTTGTCTGGCCAATCGGTACAAGTCCTTTTCTCCTTCATACAGTAATTCAACTTCTTGTACAACTCACAATATGCCTTTTCCTTTAGATTTTGCTACTTCTCTTTTCACCTTACGCTGCATCTCCTTCTACTCCTGTCCACTTTCTTCATCTCTCCACCAAGCCTAAAACTTTTTCACCATCCTCCTTCACCTTATGCTTTCCTGGACATCTTCATTCCACCACCAAGTCACCACCGTCTTCCATAAACTGTCCAGATGTCACACCAAGTACCTTCCTAGCCGTCTCCCTCACCACATCTGCAGTACTTCCAGTTGTCCAAAATTGGTTCTCTTCTACCCAGTGCCTCTCTCACTGGTTCACTGAATTTCACACAACAGTCTTCCTCCTTCCAACCTTCCAGTAAGTCGGATTCATTTCAGGTGGAAGTTGGCCTCCACCAGGGCTGCGCCTTGTCACCAATCCTGTTTGTGATATTCATGGACAGGATATCAAGGCGTAGTTGGGGGAAGGAGGGTTTTCCGGTTTGGTGGACTCAGGTTCTCATCATTGCTTTTTGTAGTTGATGTGGTCCTGTTGGCTTCATTAGCCGGTGACCTCCAACACTCACTGGAGTGTGAAGCGGCTGGGATGAGGATCAACACCTCTAAATCTGAGGCAATGGTTCTTAGCAGGGAACCGATGGATTGCCTACTCCAGGTAGGGAATACGACCTTGACCCAAATGAAGGAGTTCAAGTACCTCGGGGTCTTGTTCATGAGTGAGGGGACGATTGAGCTTGAGATTGGCCGGAGAATCTGCGCAGCAGGGACGGTATTGCATTTGCTCTACCGTACTGTTGTGACAAAAAGGGAACTGACCCAAAAGGCGAAGCTCTCGATCTACTGGTCAATCTTCATTCCTACTCTCACCTATGGTCATGAGTGTTGGGTCATGACCGAAAGAACTAGATTGTGGGTACAAGCTGCCGAAATAGGCTTCCTCAGGAGAGTGGCTGGTGTCTCCCTTACAGATAGGGTGAGAAGTTCGGTCATCTGTGGGGAGCTTGGAGTAGAGTCGCTGCTCCTTCAGGTTGAAAGGAGCCAGCTGAGGTGGTTCGGGCATCTGGTAAGGATGCCTCCTGGGTGCCTCCCAAGAGAGATGTTCCAGGCAAGTCCATCTGGTAGGAGACCCTGGGAAGACCCAGGACCAGGTGGAGAGATTATATCTCCACACTGGGGTGGGAGCGCCTCAGGATCCCACAGTCAGAGGTGGTCAATGTGGCTCGGGAAAGGGAAGTCTGGGGTCCTCTGCTGGAGCTGTTGCCCCCGCAACCCAAACCCGAAAAAGCGGTCGAAGATGAGTGATGATGATGATTGAGATGAGTCTTCCTCCTTCAGTTTCCACCATCTGATCCTTTGTTGAGTTCTCACTCTCCTCTTCTTCTTTACTTCTAAAGTCATCCTATAAACCACCATCCTATGCTGTCTAGCAACACTCTCTCCTGCCACCACCTTACAGTCTCCAATTTCTTTTAGCTTGGATTTCCTACAAATAATATAGTTCACCTGGGTGCACCTTCCACCACTCTTATATGTTACCCTCTGCTCGTCCCTTTTCTTAAAGTAGGTATTCACCACAGATATTTCATTCCTTTTTTGGAAAATCAGCCACCATCTGCCCTTCCACATTCCTGTCCTTGATACCATATCTACCCATTGCTTCCACATCACCTCTGTTACCTTCACCAACATGTGCATTGACGTTTGCTCCTATCACCACTCTTTCATGCTTGGGCACACTCTCCACCACCTCATCTAACTCACTCCAAAAATCTTCTTTCTCCATCATCTCGCAACCTACCCATTGGGCATATATACTGATGATACACATCATCACCCCTTCAATTTCCAACTTCACCCTGTCAGACACTCGCTTAACCTCCAACACACTCTTAACATACTCTTCCTTTAAAATGACCCAAATACCATTTCTCTTCCTATCCACACTGTGATGCAACAACTTGAACCCACTGCCTATGCTCCTGCTCTTACTTCCCTTCCATTTGGTCTCTTGCACACACAATTTGTCTACCTTTCTCCTCTCCATCATATCAGCCAGCTCTCTCCCTTTGCCAGCCATACTTCCAACATTCAAAGTCCAGACTCTCACTTTCACCCTTCTAGTTTTCTTCTTCTCCCACTGTCTGTGGGCATGTTCTCCTCCTCTTCTTCTGTAGCCTAATTTTCACCGGTACCCTCTTGGGCAACGGCACCGGTGGCAGTTGTTGTTAACCCAGGCCTCGACCAATCCGGTATGGAAATTCAGTGTTTAGCCTGCATGGTTGGATTGGCTTGTTTCACACTGGATGTCCTTCCTGATGCAACCCTACTCATTTTTCCGGGATTAGGGCCGGCACTCAGAGTGTACTGGCTACACACCCCATGTGGCTGAGTGGATGCCCTTGATGAGGCAACTCCACTTTATACCGAGAATGAGTATGGGTGGTCTTAAACTGGGAACCTTCCACTGTGGAAATAAGCACATCAACCGCTTGGCCACCACCCTATCCCCATGTTTTTGGCTTCTTCTATGCTTTATTTTTTGGTACTGCATGCGGTACTGTCCCTAGTGGTCAACTTCAAAACATCCAGATATGCAAATATCTAAGCATGCTACTGAAGATGGTTCCAGTGTGCACCAACACCATGGTAAAAAACCAGACTTGAGAGGAAAATTTAAAGGTACGAAGTGGATTCACCAGGAAATATCTCTGAAGGCCTGGGGCTCCTTTACCCATTGTGTTCTTTATGACAGAGTCAGTGCACTCATCTCAAATTGGTTTTACATCATGACTTCCTATCAATCAGCTTCTCTGCTCTGCACAGCTGGACAGAAAACAGACCCAGAGAAGACTGCCTGAAGACTTCAATCTCCAAAAATCAATCCAACCCTGTGACAAAAAATCCCTGTGTGAGTGCAGACAAGGAGCAGCCACGAATGAATTTAAGAGACAAGCTGAGGGGAGGTGCACGACAGGGATGAGAATGTTTAACCACACATCTCCCATCAGCCCAAAGTCAATTACACGCTGCCCTTCTGTTCCAGAATCCTGTTTCTTCAGGTCCCTGTGTTCTACAACCCCTGGCAAAAATTATGGAATCACCAGCCTCTGAGGATGTTCATTCAGTTGTTTAATTTTGTAGAAAAAAAAGCAGATCACAGACATGACACAAAACTAAAGTCATTTCAAATGGCAACTTTCTGGCTTTAAGAAACACTATAAGAAATCAAGAAAAAAGATTGTGGCAGTCAGTAATGGTTACTTTAGTTAGACCAAGCAGAGGAAAAAAATATGGAATCACTCAATTCTGAGGAAAAAATTATGGAATCACCCTGTAAATTTTCATCCCCAAAACTAACACCTGCATCATATCAGATCTGCTCGTTAGTCTGCATCTAAAAAGGAGTGAACACACCTTGGAGAGCTGTTGCACCAAGTGGACTGACATGAATCATGGCTCCAACACGAGAGATGTCAATTGAAACAAAGGAGAGGATTATCAAACTCTTAAAAGAGAGTACATCATCACGCAATGTTGCAAAAGATGTTGGTTGTTCACAGTCAGCTGTGTCTAAACTCTGGACCAATACAAACAACATGGGAAGGTTGTTAAAGGCAAACATACTGGTAGACCAAGGAAGACATCAAAGCGTCAAGACAGAAAACTTAAAGCAATATGTCTCAAAAATCGAAAAAATGTACAACCAAAACAAATGAGGAACGAATGGGAGGAAACTGGAGTTAACGTCTGTGACCGAACTGTAAGAAAACCGCCTAAAGGAAATGGGAATTTACATACAGAAAAGCTAAACGAAAGCCATCATTAACACCTAAACAGAAAAAAACAAGGTTACAATGGGCTAAGGAAAAGCAATTGTGGACTGTGGATGACTGGATGAAAGTCATATTCAGTGATGAATCTCGAATCTGCATTGGGCAAGGTGATGATGCTGGAACTTTTGTTTGGTGCCTTTCCAATGAGATTTATAAAGATGACTGCCTGAAGAGAACATGTAAATTTCCACAGTCATTGATGATATGGGGCTGCATGTCAGGTAAAGGCACTGGGGAGATGGCTGTCATTACATCATCAATAAATGCACAAGTTTATGTTGATATTTTGGACAATTGAAAGGATGTTTGGGGATGACGAAATCATTTTTCAAGATGATAATGCATCTTGCCATAGAGCAAAAACTGCAAAAACATTCCTTGCAAAAAGACACATAGGGTCAATGTCATGGCATAGGGTCAATGTCAATGAGCAGATCTGATTTGATACAGGTGTTAATTTGGGGGATGAAAATTTACAGGGTGATTCCATAATTTTTTCCTCAGAATTGAGTGATTCCATATTTTTTTCCTCTGCTTGGTCTAAAAAAGTAACTGTTACTGACTGCCACAATCTTTTTTTCTTGATTTCTTATAGTGTTTCTTAAAGCCAGAAAGTTGCCATTTGAAATGACTTTAGTTTTGTGTCATGTCTGTGATCTGCTTTTTTTCTACAAAATTAAACAACTGAATGAACATCCTCTGAGGCCGGTGATTCCATCATTTTTGCCAGGGGTTGTATATTGCATTCATGTGAATAAATGAAAATAAATTGAACTAAATGAAAAAAACTCTCAGTCCTGACTTGTCTCCCAGTTCCTGCCACTGAAAAACATCCCCACAGCATGCTGCTGCCACCACCATGCTTCACTATAGGGATGGTGACTGGTTTTCTCCAAACATGATGCCTGGCATTCACTCATCAGACCAGATAATTTTGTTTCTCATGGTCTAAGAGTCCTTCAGGTGCCTTTTGGCAAACTCCAGGCACCCTGCCATGTGGCTAAGGAGTGGCTTCCATCTGGCCACTCTACCATGCAGGCCTGATTGGTGGATTGCTGAACAGATGGAGGTCCTTCTGGAAGGCGCTCCTGTCTCCACAGAGGAATGCTAGAGCCTTCCCCACACTGTTGCGTTGAGATAATCCTGTCTCTGAGGTCTACAGACAATTCCTTTGACTTAATACTTGGTTTGTGCTTTGACATGCACTGTCAACTGTGGGACCTTATATGTATATGGGTGTGCCTTTCCAAATCCCATCCAATCAACTGAATTTACCACAGGTGGATTCCAATTAAGCCAATGGTGTCCAAAGTATTCCAGAAAGGGCCAGGAGGGTGTAGGTTTTCTTTGCAGCCACTGACTCACTGATGAACTCATCCCATCTGCTCAAAGTGAAGTTAATCAGTGAAATCACTTGCTGGAGTCAGAGGCGGCAAAGAAAACCTGCACCCTGTTGGTCCTTTCTGGAATAGTTTGGACACCATTGAAATAAAATGTAGAAACTTCTCAAGGATGATCAGTGTAAACAGGATGCACCTGAGCTCAATTTTGAGCTTAATGTCAAAGACTGTGTATACTTATGTACATGTGAATTTTTTAGCTTTTTAGTTTTTAATAAATTTGCAAAATCTCACAAAAATATTCACATTGTCATTATGGGGTATTGTGTTTAGAATTTTGAGGAAAAAAATAATTTCATCCATTTTGGAATAAGGCTGTAACATAAAATGTGAAAAAAATGAAGCGCAGTGAATACTTTTCGGATGCACTGTATGCTTTACAATGTCCATCTAGGCTTCTTGGTTGTTGAGATATACAAAAAAAAAAAGGATTTTTTTTTTTTTTTGACCATGTTATCTTTCACTTTTGATCAAACTTCTCCAAAATGTTATCACCTCTAGATATCTACCCAGTAACATCCCCCATCATGTTTGAAAGAAATCCATCCAGATGTTTATGAGTTAACTTTTCCACAGACAATCAGACATGCACATTCACACGTCTATGCCAGCACACACACAACACACACACACACACACACACACACACACACACACACACACACACACACACACACACACACACACACACACACACACACCCACACCAGTGAAAACAATACCCTGCTTCTCCACATCACTGGCACCAGGTCAAAAATATAAACTGATCTACTGAATCACTGCTTCACCTCAGGGGCTTTGGTGGTTGCTCCTGTAAATCATCCACTCAGCCACTTTGAGACTTCACATTTTCTCAGCAGAAAAACATCGTGCAGGAAAGGACCAATAAAAACCTGATTGGTTAGTAATTCATGACACAGCCAAAACACACCCACAGATCAAAGACAACCCCTTTACACCCTGCGCCTTACTTTAAACTAAGATTATAAGACATGTAAATAGCAAAGTGGAGTTGGACATGCATCAAATGCACTTGTGCTTTACTTTTTGCATTGTGCACTATAAAACTTTAAGATAGAGCCCAAGTAGTGAGACTGGCTGAGATGACAATCTGTGCACTGTAAATTATTTTGTCCTTACCAAGATAAAAACACTTTGATTTAGTTAGAAGTGTGAGACAATTTATCTTGTTTTAAGCTTTAATTTCTTATTTTAAGTGTTCCACAATCTTATTTCTAGATTTAACAATCTTAATTCAAGACATCTTGTCAAGTGAATTTATTTGTCCATGCAACAAGATCATTTCCCTCTGATTTAGTGTTTTTATCTTGTTTTTAGACACCCCTTTTTTGCAGTGTGGATTAGACTAAAGAATATTCGATCTGAGAACACACACAATGTGTCTTACTTGAATTACAACAGTTTTTTGCTTTCAAACTAATCCAGGTATCAGACATTCAAATTTTCATCCATTTATTTAAAATTAAAAGGGCAGCATGAAGGTCATGGTTCAATTCTCACCTGTGGCCTTTCTGTGTGGAGTTTGCATGTTCTCCCCGTGTTTGCGTGGGTTCTCTCAGGGTGCTCTGGCTTCCTCCCACATCCCAAGACATGCAGGTTAGGTAGATTGGAAACTTTAAATTGTCTGCAGGAGTTCGTGTGGTGTGAGTGTGTTGTTTGTCCATATGTGTCTCTGCGACAGACTGGTGTCCTTGTACCCCACCTCACGCTCTATGACTGCTGGGGTTGGCTCCCAGCCCCCACGACCCTATAATTGGACTAAGAGTTGAAGATGAGTGTGTGTGTGTGTGTGTGTGTGTGTGTTTTGTTTAAAATTAGTTGAACTGTGAAGATGTTTTTGGCAAAAAAAAGAAAAAAAAAAGAAATACATATAAAACATGAAGCCTAGAACAGGTCACAAGAGGCCAGTGGAGGTGGACAGACCAAACTGCACCACATTTGGCTGCTGTCTCTGCTTTGACCCGCACGCTGCGATTTCTGCTCCACACCTCAAGCAGGAAACAGAGAACGCTACTTTCATTTTTATTGGGAAACATTTTTTTCCTGGCCCTCACATGGCTGGAACCATCAACTTCCCTGCAGCCCCAAGCAGAGGAAGTGCTGTACCTGCTTAATCGACATTAGCTGCGAGGCTGCCTGTCTGCTGCACTAAAGATTTCCAGACTTCAGGCCGACTATAATTAAGAAACAGTAAAACACACACCTCATGACAACTATGGCTCCCATTGGGAGATCAAAGACAACTGACCATCAACGACAAGCTTGTCCATCAGCAACATTTGTTCATGTAAATGTCTGATCTCCAGTTAACAAAACTACTTTGGATTAACAATGCATTGCCATGTAATAATAATAATAACAATTTTATTTATAACACACTTTACATTTACAAAAAATCTCAAAGTGCTACAACATAAAAATGAACAAAAAGATATTAAAATTACACACACCACACCACTCATCTTCAACCGCTTAGTCCAATGAAGGGTCGCAGTGGGCCAGAGCCTATCCCAGCAGTCATAGAGTGCAAGGCGGGGTACACCCAGGACAGGACGCCAGTCTGTCGCAGGGCCACAAACAGACAAACATATTCACACCCACTGGCACACCTATGGACAATTTAAAGATTACAATCCACCGAACCCGCATGTCTGTGGACATGGGAGGAAACCGGAGCACCCGGAGGAAACCCACGCAAACACAGGGAGAACATGCAAACGCCACACAGAAAGGCCACAGGTGGGAATTGAACCCATGACCTTCTCGCAGTAAGGCAACAGTGCTAACCACTAAACCACTGTGCTGCCAATAAAATTACACATTAATTGTAAATGTAATTTAAAATTTTGTTTTACACTTGAATGCAAAACAACTAAATAAAAAGGTACAGTGTCATCAACTGTCTAATCTCCATTTGTTGATGAGCTCTGACTGCAAATGGAGCTAATTACACAGTCTGAGATGGAAATTCTCTTATTCATGTAATTTTCAAGTTTTAAATTGAGACTAAAAATCTGCACATATCTGGATTTGTTTGATTGTTGCTTTACAGTACCGAGTATAACGCAGCACAGCATATTATACAAATGATGAATGCTTACAAGTGGAAGCTGATCTACTCTGGGTAAGCATGATGCTGTCAGATCTCAGGAGCTCAGCAGAGTAAGCCTGGGTAGCAGTTGGATAGGAGATGTTTTAGGTAGACTGGAAGCTGTGTGGCTTTTCTCCAGGTGAAACTGGAGTTGTGTCAGGAAGGGAATCTGGCATAAGAGTTGTGCCAAATTTCAATGCAGATCTGCACAGGTCTACTGTGGTGACGCTGACTCACTTTGAATAGCCGAAAGATGAACGTTTATGAGTGTAATGATAAGAATATTTGCATAAGTCGAATGGTACATTCCATCTTTCAATAAATGAAATGTTTTTTCCATTGCACAAATGGAAAATGTTCATTATTTGTTTTATATGACACCTAAATAGATCAGTGTCATTTGGTAACTAAGTCCCTTCGGGTGTTCCCTTGTTTGCACTCGGAGTCACCACAGCAAATCCAAGGTAGATCTGCATGTTGAATTGGCACAGGTTTTACGCCGGATGCCCTTCGTGAAGCAACTCCACATTACATGGAGAAATGTGGCAGGGTGGGATTGAACCTGGAACCTTCTGAACTGAAACCGAGCGCACTAACCACTTGGCCACCACCCCCACCAATGTCATTTGATATTTTACTTAAAATTAGGAATGTGTTTATACTCAAAGCTGGAAGCAGACAAACATCAGGGCACAGAGCAGTCTGTGCCCACCCAGCAGTTGACTCAATACAACAGACTAGCCACTGACGTACCGCTGAGCTTATTAAATCCATTGAGAAGCTCAGTGGCATGTGTGAAAGCACATGCTTCTTCAATTCAATGTAAAATCACAATAGGAACTTCTCCAATACATCATCTAATAGCACTTCTGCGCCCACTAAAGATGCCCCCACAAACATTGCAGTTACTGGATTTAGCATGCTTGTTTCATGGAAGCATTTATACAAAAAGCTAATGAAGTGACTGATTGAGCAAAACGTACAGGACAAAAATGCACTGTACATGAGATCGTCATACAATGAGACAAGTAATGAATGTTACGTGACATACAAATGAGAAAGATCTATTTCAGTTCATTCGGTGTAGTAACTACCGTATTTTCCGGACTATAAGTCACACCGGAGTATAAGTCGCACCAGCCACTTTATCCATTATAAAGAAAAATTAACCTAATAAGTCGCACCGGAGTATAAGTCGCACCAGCCACTTTATCATTATAAAGAAAAAATAAACCATAATAAGTTGCACTGGACTATAAGTCCCATGGACATACAGGTATGTTAACTTAACATGAAAAGTTCAGATGATAATATTGTGACGTGTGCTACCGTTTTCAGATGAATATTTCACCAGTCGTACCTTACAATCTGCAGAGGATGATTTTCTTTTTGGTGGCATTTTTTCGGGCCTTCTCCGTTGTCTTGTTAAGTATCAGTAACGTTGAAATTTTTATTTTGCTATGTAGTCAGAAGTCGCAGGAACAGTCACACAAGCCTTGAGTGCCCTCTCGTGAGCTGCATTTTACCTACAGATATGTTTGTATTTGCGGACCGCATTGCGAGCCGAACCATGCAGCAACCTACCTGCGCAGCTCATGACCACCCAGCGTTGTGCGATCCAGCTCCTTCCAAGATCAGACGCTAATCCTCTGCCGTCGCTCAGTGCTCCCATGCAGCTCTCAGCGTCAACTCTGCTCACACTGATATCCAAGGGTTGAAGCTATTTTGTTAGCCGTCCCGGAATAAACACCATGTTCGTCTGCTTCAAACGCTATTCACAATCTTCGACGCCAGCTCCTTCCAAGTGCACACACTAATCCTCCGCCGTCGCTCACCCGTTGCTCCCACGCAGCTCTCAGCGTCAACTTAAACACTCTGCTCACACTGATATCCAAGGGTTGAAGCTGTTTTGTTCGCCATGCCGGAATAACAGCAAGCACCGTATTCGTCAGCTTCACACGCTGTGGGTGAGGTGAGGAATACGCGTCCAACGTTCTGTTCTCTGAATGGTTATCGCAACCAGCGTGACTTATAGGACGGCCGCCATACTACAGTGTCCATGATGCATTGCATTTCCTTTTCTGGTGGCCATTTTAAAACATAGATCGACTCTGTCACGTAAAATTGTTTTGTTACAGTAAATTAATTGAGATCCTACCGGTATATTTTTCATTTATAAGTCGCACCGGAGTATAGGTCGCACCCCCGGCCAAAACATGTAAAAAAGTGCGACTTATAGTCCGGAAAATACGGTATATTTCTTGTATATGTTGTTTACTACCCTGATTGTGTAAATAACACTTATATACATGATGTCCATATTCTTGAGCCGCTTAGATGGGTAGGGAGAGTTCCCATGGGATAAAAAAAGCTTTTTAACCTACCATCCCTGGTTCTCAAGACCAGGCACCTGAGTGGCTCTACTCTTCTTATTTTTTTAGTTATACCTTAGTCTACACTAGTAGAGGTCGACCTTAGATTTGGAATGTATATTAGAAGATATGCCTTACTGAATTTTCATACAACACAAAATCTTGTAGAAAAGCATGATACAGAAAACTATAGTATGGTACAGTATAATATAGTACAGTGATCAGTTGGGGACAAGTTTTTTACTGTGTGCAGTAAAAAACAAAAAAAGAATAGATAAAGATCTGTAATTTAATTTTCTCCTGTTGTATTTCAGCTGAGGTGTTGTTTCTATCGTACAGCACCAGTGTGTGGTTTAGTTGTGAATAGTGTTCCACTGGGAGGAGCGGTTGACCTTTCATGGCTCATGGAGTCTACAAAGTGACATCCTGCTTCAGCAGAATTCTCTCACATCCTGTGTGGGCCCTCTTACACATGAATCTCCTGCCCAACTGAGCTATAATCGTCACAGAGGAGGAAACACAGAGTGGCCCAATCTCCACAAATGATGGATTGCTTCCTTCAGCCTCACTCACAGGAAATGACCAAATCCTGCTGTGCAAGGAATTGATCTAAAGAACAGACTAGCTTTATCTTTGCTTGTGATGTGTTTCCAACAACCACCACAGTGTGTTTGGCTATTTGAGATTAAATGCAGAGATGGAGATCTCTGCAGAAAAAAGAGATTTGACTCTAAATGTAATATTATGACGAATGATTCACACTGTTTTTGATATTCAAACTACTTTATAATGGAAAGCCTTTAAATTAATAACCAAAAGGTTTAAGGGCTCAAGTTTGAAAGCATTTGCATCATGGACTGGCCCAGGTGTTCTTTGGAGTTAAACACCATTTTTACCTTAAATGTACAGTTTCAGACTGATTATAACTGCTAAATGACTTGTTCCAGAGAAAATGGAGTTACAAGGGGTCACACATGAGTCAACCTCAGTCAGGCTTCCATTGAGTTAGGATGAAATAAGAAAATAAACACAAATGCAATCAGAGATCCACCTTATCCACCTTAGTCGACATGACTAGATTGGATTGCGTTCGCCGGCTCCACTGAAAACAACTGCACGTGGACAGTGGGGGAAGAGGGGAGGGCCGGCGGTGAGTTTTTATGACAGTTTTGTCATATATATACTCCAAGATGTGTGTGTGTGTGTGTGGAGGGGAGGGGGGGGGGGTCGTAGAGAAGAATGAAACCCCAAAAAAATTAACAATTAACACACCCACGCGTTTGCAATGATATGGACACATATAAAACCAAGTGCAAAGTGATGAGGAAAATGGCATTGGACCTTGCACATAGTGCAATCCGAGGTGAGTGTGTATTCAGAGAACGTGTACCAAGGCCACTATTACTGGATTTGCGTGCAGAACTGCGGCCGGCCAAGAGCACAATATGGAAAGGCGCCCAGGGGTTCGCTGGGCTTCCTGGCAACAGGGGCATTCCAGCTGACCGATCGGTCAGCAGTGGACCTGTCAACCTTGAGCCGAGCCACGCCAGCTGTGTGGAATGCAATCATCCAAATGTCATCCAGGTACATCACATTCCAACATGACAGTGCATTTGCAGTGAGAGCTGGAGCTATTGACTGCACACGTATTGCTGTAAAGGCGCCATCATATGATGAATTTGTCTTTAATAGGAAATAATTTCATTCCATCAATGTACAAATTATATGTGATGTGCAATTGCATTGGGTTGGGTTGGCTTGGGAACAGGCTAAGGGCTGGCATGGTGCGCGATGGGTGGCTGCTTAGTTAAGGCGCATTTACACATAATGACGACAAGTCACGAATGCCACGAAGTATACATTCTTGGCCGCTGATCACGAATGTGATGATTTGGGGCAGAGGCGTCAGGTGTCCTCAGGAACTGCTGCAACCTGTTACCACGTGTTACGATTAATGGTACGTGTTGCTGGAGAATTATCAGGAACCATTACACACGGTCAAGAATAATGTTCCGCTCTGTTGCGCGCTATCGCGCGTAACAACGCTTCATTAAGTTCTGTCACACTGTGAATGAGACGACTTGTCTCCACACACACCAATATTCATCCAGCAGCTGCTGAAACAATTCAGATTGCTCCAGTTTGCTCCACAGCAGAAGAACTTTGAGACCACATGCTTAGTTGGGCTCTGTGAGTGGCGCAGAGAGGAGGAGGAGGCGGACAGCCAGATGTGTGGCTTCACGCAGCTCTCATTCTCATTCATTTTCCCAAACATCAGGCACATGCAGCAGGTGGAACACCTGCAGGAGCGCACTGAGGAGCATTGGAACGAAACTTTTAGTCAACTTGGCATCACTGTACTCCTTCAGCATACTGCAGCAATGAAACTGAATGCCGGTGTAGGGAGGGTTTAATTGTGTACACGTCAGAAAAAACACGTTCATGCTCTATTAAGGATCAGCACAAATCAAGACAGCTCAACACGCTCAGATGCGCCCTCCATGACATGAGGCGAAATGAGGGTGGTGTGTGACATTCGTGGAAGATTTTTTGACAAACCAAAACATGCTCCATGAAAATCAGGAATATCACACACCAACATGCACTATTAAGAACCTATTCAGATGTGTTAAGTCACGTTAAAAATGTCAGAAATGTGCAAGAATTACGCAAATACGGCATTCGTAATGCATCTTGCCTCTGTGTAAATGCACTTTTAGTATATAGTTTAGTTGTGCAATTGTTCTGAACAAAACCAGAGTGAGAAAATGTGGGCATGTGCACATTCAAATGTTTTTTGTTGTTATTAATAATGTCTTTTTTGTTTTGCTTGATGGTGAAACTAGAGCTGCAGGGCTTCTATCAAGCCCCCGATTATCTCCTGTGTTCAGTATTTTGTCAACAAATGGCATGCGTAAAGTTGTGTCACACACTGTCAGCCGTGGTGCACCTAAATTTTTTTTTTTAACTCAGTCTGTGCGCTACTTCTGTTTCAAGTTTATTCAAGTTCACAGGGTACTAGGGTGGGTATCGAGAACGGATTCTTTTAGAGAGTTGTTAAGAAATGATTCGATCCACGATATCAATAGCCTTTTTGCTTAACAATTCCCTTATCAGTCCTTCAGAGCAGCCGTTGTTTATGAGGGTGTTTGTCGGGAAAATGATCATTTCTCTACATTCATACAGACCCTGCAGCAGCTCTGTAATCAACCGTTTTTCTGCAGCGCGACACCACTTTGAAGTGTGAACCAATGAAGCAATGCTTCGATCCACTAGCTCGCTGGTTCTTTGATATGCTGCTCTTCAGAAATGGCAAGTTCGCTTCTTGACCACTCTCAAAGCCGTTTAAAATATCGTGAGTCACTTTTGTGTGGATTAAAGTCACTAACTGGGACTCTTGTCCTTGCTGCAGTCAAGAAACAAGAATCATCCTCCGTTTCATTGACACAGGTCCAACGCTGCATGACTCTCTGTGAGACAGAGTCCGGTCGAAATTAATAACTTCAAAAACGAATTGCCGCTTTAAATAAAACGACATCTCTTGCAAACGTTGTAATACAGACAAGAAACTACAATCGACTCTATAAAACGTTTTTTTTTTTCCTCCCAAAATGAGACGTTCCTGCATTCTTTATAAATTACAACGTGACGTGCAGCACAGTCAGCTGCAAGAGCTCAGCTCAGAGGTATGGAAGACATTCATGCCAAAAATGTCTGAAAGGAAATGCTTTTGACACTAACTACAGATTTAGTTTTGTTTTTTCTATTCATGTTCAGAGATCAAGGATCCAGCATGTAGAGTTTATTATGTCCAAAGTTTAAGGATCCAGTGACCAATTTCAAATTATTTACTTTAAGACTCAATAAAATTTTGTTCAATTTCAATTTAATCAGCTTATAAAGCACCAAATCACAACAAAAGCCGTCTCAAGGCAACCTCACATAGAACAGTTCAACATAAAAAATTACAAATAAATAAATTAAAAAAAATTCAAATACATAATTAAAACAGAAGTAAAGAATAAAACAGATTAAAAAATTAAAAACTATTCATAAGAAAGAGATATAGAGATAAGAGAAATAGGCTTTAAGTATTGATTTAAAATGTCCATGGACTCCGACTGCCTCATGGTCGCAGGAAGACCGTCCACAGAGCGGGTGCACGATAAGAAAAAGCTCTTTGACCCGCTGACATAGAAAACCTGTAAAGCCTACTTTTAGGAGCACAAAAAATTCACAAGAGGTATCGATAAGGGAATCGATAAGGAATTGGATTGATAAGCGGAATCAATAATGGATCGATAGATAAAATCTTATCAATACCCATCACTACAGGGTACCAAATAAAATATCCCTGCATATCTCCACTTCATTTACTTCATTTACTCCACTTCATCTGTAGCTCAACCTCAGTAAAATCCATTTCTTACCATCATCATTCTGGACAGAGAGGGGAATCCCCAGGTCCCAGGACCTATTTAAACACATTTGCATATTTAGATAGGGGTGTGGACAGAGAGGAGTTTGGTGCATGTGCGCTCATTTCAACGTTAAATGGATGTACAAACGGAACGTGCTTGGCTCCATGCATATGTAAACTTTGATACACGTGGATTTTTTTTTTTTTTTGTGCATACGCCAGTTTTGGGGTTTAGCTTATGCCATGTTTCAGCAGTAAATCCACGCAAGTCTTTGTACATCACCTCCCCTGTTCTTCTAATTTGATCTAAACATCCCATCATGTTATTGTAGTATCTCATTCATGTTGTTCTGTTGTCTCCTTTAGTACGCAATCCCTAAGGATAAGAAGAGGAAGCCCAACATTGAGAAAGCTACTGTTCTGACTCACACCATTCTGTTTCTTTCATTCATCTATTGCTCTTATGTAGTTTCTTGATGATTCTGTTAAGTTTTACAAAGTATCATGTAGATTTTCTGAAAAAGTCCAGAGACTTTCTTGATGAATACTTTCAAACACTTTTTCAAAGCTGATGAAATCCAGGGACAGTTCTGTGATGTTCCATTTATATTTCTCAGTATGAAGCAGAGTACAACCCGAAATAGAATGTTGGAGGCCGAATGTTAACGATATTCAGGAGTAAAAAATGGCAATACTGTTATATCGACCAATACATACATAAAAATGCCAGTGATTCCAAACATTTATTATCAAATACTTCTAAAAGAATAACAATTTCGTTCTGTTGACGACCTGAAGCTGGCCAATGACCTGAACGTCTTCTATTCACGCTTTGAAGACAAGGACTCACACCTCCCCACCCCCCACACAACTGGATACTCAAACACTCTGGACCTCCCCCTCTCACTGCTGCCCTCCCCACTCCCCCTGTTGCCCTCTCGGTCCAAGAGGAGGACGTGAGGAGACATTTCAAAAGGCTGAATCCACGTAAGGCCCCGGGCCCAGACTGTGTCTCTCCTGCCACCCTGAGACACTGCGCTGATGAGCTGGCCCAGTCTTCACGGGGATCTTCAACACCTCCCTGGAGTCATGCCATGTTCCAGTCTGTTTCAAGTCCTCAATCATAGTTCCAGTCCCAAAGAAACCACGCGTCACTGGACTTAATGACTACCGTCCTGGGCTCTCACGTCTGTAGTCATGAAGACCTTCGAACGCCTGGTTTTATCCCACCTGAAGTCCATCACCGACCCCCCTCCTGGACCCCTGCAGTTTGCCTACAGAGCCACAGGTCTGTAGATGACGCCATATAACCTGGCCCTGCACTCCATCCTGCAGCACCTGGACTCCCAGAACCTACACTAGGATCCTGTTTGTGGACTTCAGCTCTGCATTCAACACCATCCTTCCAGCTTTGCTCCAGGACAAGCTTTCTCTGCTCCACAGTGCCCAACTCCACCTGCAGGTGGATCACAGACTTCATGACGGACCGGAGTCAGCATGTGAGGCTGGGAAAAAATGTCTCGAACACTCGGGCTCTCAGCACAGAATCTCCACAGGGCTGTGTCGTTTCCCCTCTGCTCTTCTCCCTCTACACTAACTGCTGCACTCCAGCCATGACTCTGTAAAGCTCATCAAGTTTGCGGACGACACCACCCTCATCGGACTCATTTCAGATGGGGATGAGTCTGCCTACAGGAGGGAGGTGGACCGGCTGGTGACCTGGTGCAGCAGCAACAACTTGGAGCTCAACGCCCAGAAAACAGTGGAGATGATCGTGGACTTCAGGAAAGCCACAGCCCCCCGCCCTCCCTCGCCCTCAACAGCCCCACCACCACTGTGGACTGTCACCGCTTCCTCGGCACCACCATCACCCAGGACCTGAAGTGGGAGTAGTCAACCATCAGCTCCCTCATCAAGAAGGCCCAGCAGAGGATGTACTTCCTGCGGCAGCTGAAGAAGGCCAAGCTGCCTGTCCAGCTGATGGTGCAGTTCTACACGGCCATCATCGAGTCCATCCTCTGCTCCTCCATCATGGTGTGGTACGCCGGGGCCACAGCCAGGGACAGACACAGACTGCAGCGCGTTGTGGCCTCTGCTGAGAAGGTGATCGGCTGTAGCCTTCCATCTCTCCACGACCTGCACGTCTCCAGGATTCTGGGCCGAGCAGGTCAGATCACAGCTGACCCTTCTCACCCTGCACACGGTCTATTCAAACCACTCCCCTCGGTCTACTGTCCATCCGGACCAGAACCTCCCGCCATAGGAACAGTTTCTTCCCCTCTGCCGTTAGACTCATGAACACCTCATAACTCAGTCACCTTAAGCTTAACTCTGTCACTTTATAATTTTATCACGGGTCACTTTAGACAATGTACTTTGGTTTTTAATTGCACTCCTCCCACTGCACTGTTTTTTCTGTTGCACAGAGCCTTTCATATTTCATATTTCTTTTTTTTTATCTTATTTTACCTTATTTTGACACATATGTTATATTTTATCTTAGCTTTTATCTCTTCTTAATGTTGCACCATTGTACTGAAGCAAATTCCTAGTCTGTGAATCCTGTTCACTGGCAATGGCAATAAACTTCTTCTGATTCTGATTCTAATTGAGGCTTGATGTTTTACAGTTTAAACATGTACTTTACTGTAAATAATGATACAGTGAACAACCAAAGTACATCACTCTGCAATCACACTGCCTGTACTCAGATTGCCAGTCACTGTGTTGCGTCACTCAGCATTTGCATAAAACAGACTTCTCTTCTATTTTGGCTCCGCCTAACTGTCAGCATAGTGACCACTTGTCTTGTCTCTCAAAATGCTCACTCTGATTGAAAATGCATGGCAGTTGGTCACTTTGCCTCTGTTCTTGTAGCTAATGTGCCTAAGGGGCAGCCATTCATGATAACATTGTAAAGAATGCTGTTGAGCTCCCTCTCCTGGACAAACCATGCAATGACACTATTTCCAACAGCCAACATGTTTTCTGCTTGTTTTTCGAGAAATCAAATTTTTATATTGGCAAAACTAACGACAATACAACATTGGCCGATATTATCGGCGACCCGATATTTAGTTGGCTTCACATGTGAAGGTCTGTTCTGTCATACCTCTTGCTTGTTGAAAACATTCTTTTATGTGGTCAACTCCTTTCCTGATATGCTCTTTTTTACTGTAATTCTTTCCAAGTATTTTGCTGATAAACTCTTCTACCGCTCACATTTTCCCATTTGGTTCAATCTTTCTTCTCTGGTATCTTCAAAATGTGTCAATTGCTCCAGTTCTCGCGCACACAGTCTTCTCATCAGATCTTGTTGAATACATTTCCAGTTGTTTTGTGCTTGCTGCATTGGTTTTTAAACATTCTGCTGTGATCCTATCTCCCTCCTGCTTCACCACCCATCTTCTCTCATTTCTCCCTTTCTGGCTACATCTGCTGCATCTATATATATATATATATATATATATATATATATATAATAATATATATAATATATATATATATATATATTATATATATATATATATATATATAAAAACTCGGCCACATAAGATGTGCAGCTAGTACATTCTGAGTGCCGGTCCCAAGCCCAGATAAATAAAGAGGGTTACGTCAGGAAGGAAATCCGGTATAAAAAGCGCCAATATAAAGATGCAGATGACAAATCGAATTTCCATACCAAATCGGTCGAGGCCTGGGGCTAATGCAGAACAGGGTGCTGGCAGAAATTGGGCTACTGCTGGGTGAAGAAGAAGAAGAGGAGGAAAACGTGTTCAGAGAGCAGGAGAAGAGGAAAACTAGAAGGGTGGAACTGAGACTCGGATTTTGAATGTTGGCAGTATAACTGGTAAAGGGAGAGAACTGACTGATATGATGGAGAGGAGAAAAGTAGACACACTGCGTGCAAGAGACCAAGTGGAAGGGAAGTAAGAGCAGGAGCATAGGCCGTGGGTTCAAGTTGTTGTATCATGGTGTGGATAGGAAGAGAAATGGTGTTAAGCTCATTTTAAAGGTATAGTATGTTAAGAGTGTGTTAGAGGTTAAGTGAGTGTCTCACAGGGTGAGAGTTGTGAAGTTGGAAATTGAAGGGGTGATGATGAATATCATCAGTGCATATTCCCCACAGGTAGGTTGCAAGATGAAGGAAAAACAATATTTCTGAGTTACATGAGGTGGCAGAGAGTGTGCCCAAGCATGAAAGAGTGATGATCAGAGCAGGCTTCAATGGGCATGTTGGCGAAGGAAACAGAGGTGATGAGCAAGTAATGGGTAGATATGGTATCAAGGGCAGAAATGTGGAAGGGCAGATGGTAGTTGATTTTGCAAAAAGAATGGAAATGACTGCAGTGAACACTTACTTAAGAAAAGGGAGGAGCACAGAGTGGCAAGCTAAAAGAAATTACAGACTGTAAGGTGGTGGCAGAAGAAAGTGTAGCTAGACAGCATAGGATGGTGGCTTGTAGGATGACTTTAGCGGTGAAGAGAAGAAGAGAGAGAACTCAACAAAGGATCAGATAGTGGAAGCTGTGAAATTCAGTGAGCAGGTGAGATAGGCACTGGATGGAGGGGAAGCAATTTTTAGACAACTGAAAAAGTACTGCAATTTTGGTGAGGGAGACAGCTCGGAAGATACTGGGTATTACATCTGGACACAGTAAGGAAGACAAGGAGAGTGTGTGGTTGAATGAAGATGTCCAGGAAAGCATAAGGAGAAATAGATTGCCAAAGAAAAATTGGGATCGTCAGAGAGATGAAGAAAGTAAATGGTAAATGGACTACATTTATATAGCGCTTTTCCATCTGCATCAGATGCTCAAAGCGCTTTACAATTATGCCTCACATTCACCCTGATGTCGGGTGCTGCCATACAAGGCGCTCACTACACACTGGGAGCAATAGGGGATTAAAGGCCTTGCCCAAGGGCCCTTAGTGATTTTCCAGTCAGGGGGGGATTTGAACCCATGATCTTCTGGACTCAAGCCAAACACCTTAACCACTAGACTATCAACTCCCTAGTACACAGGAGTACAAGGAGATGCAGCATAAGGCGAAAAGGGAAGTTGCAAAAGCTAAGGAAAAGGCATTTAGTGAGCTGTACAAGAAGTTGAATAGTAAAGAAGGCGAAAAGGACTTGTGAGGATTGGCCAGATGAAGGGACAGAGCTTGAAAGGATGCACAGCAGGTTAGGGTGGTCAAAGATGCCTGATAAGTGAGGAAAGTGTGTTGAGAAGGTGGAGGGAATATTTTGAGGAGCTGATGAATGAAGAAAATGAGAGCGAGAAAAGGCTGGATGATGTGGCAAGAGTAATTCAGGAAGTACAAGGGATAAGTAAGGATGAAGTGAGCGCAGCTATGAAAAGGATGAAGAGTGGAAAGGCAGGTGGTCCAGATGATATTCTGGTGGAGGCATGGAAATGTCTTGGAGAGGTGGCAGTTTCTAACCAGATTGTTTAATAAAATATTGGAAAGTAAGAAGATGCTGGTTCCTATTTTAATAACATGGGTGATGTGCAGAGCTGCAGTAACTACAGAAGCATAAAGTGGATCAGCCACAGCATGAAGTTCTGGGAAAGAGTAATAGAAGCTAGGCTTAGAAAACAGGTGAAGATCTGTGGGCAGCAATATGGTTTCATGCTGAGAAAGAGCACTACATTTGCAATGTTTGCTCTGAGAATACGGATGGACAAGTATAGAGAAGGCCAGAAAGAGTTAAACTGTATGTTTGTGGATTTAGAGAAAGCTTATGGTAGGGTGCCAAGAGAAGAGTTACAGAATTACATGAGGAATTCTGTGAGGGTAGCGCAGGACATGTACAGATGACATTGTGATCTGCAGTGAGAGGAGAAATCAGGTTCAGTTAAGCCTGGAAAGGTGGCGATATGCTCTGGAGAGAAGGGGAATGAACGTCAGTGGAAGCAAGACTGAGTACATATGTGTGAACAAGAGGGACCCCAGTGGAATAATACGGCTACAAGGAGAAGAAGTGGTGAAAGTAGATGAGCTTAAAATACTGGAGTCAACCATCCAAACTAATGGAGAGTGTGGTCAAGAAGTGAAGAGAGTGCAGGCAGGGTGGAGTGGGTGGAGAAAGGTGGTAGGAGTAATTTGTGATAGAAGAATATCTGCAAGAGTGAAGGGGAAAGGTTACAAGACAGTAGTGAGCCCAGCTATGTTGTACAGCTTCCAGACAGTGGCACTAACAAAAAGACAAGAGGCAGAGCTGGAGGTGGCAAAGCTGAAGATGTTGTGATTCTCTTTGGGAGTGACGAGAATGGACAGGATTAGAAAAAACATATTAGAGGGACAGCTCAGCTGGGATGGTTTGGAGACAAAGTCAGAGAGGCGAGATTGAGATGATTTGGACAAGTGCAGAGGAGGGACCCAGAAGATACAGAGGACAGGGTGAGATGGAAATGATTGATCTGCTGTGACAACCCCTAACATGGGCAGCCCGAAAAAAGAAAAGATGATATACATACATGTATTTGAAGGAAAATGACAATAACAATACTAAAATCAATTCTCAAACAAACTCTAATATAAGTCAAATAATTTGTGAATTTAGGGAATAATCTCTTAAAGTCTCTTACGTTGCTTGTGAGAAAGCTCATATGGGTCACCAGGTGTCTGGTCTGCTTGAGGTTTCTTCCTCAATATCATGAGGGACTTTTCCTTATCACTGTCTCCTGTATGCTTGCTCTAGCGGTTGGTAAGGTTAGAGCTTAAGGCCCTCTGACACGTGCACGACTTTGATCTGCGCACTTGCACGCACTCTGTCGTGCACGAGAGTAAACTTGTCTCAAACTAGTTGTAAACCATTGTAAACTAGTTGCAGCTTCAAAATATCCATCACACATTACGTGAACTTCATGTGAACATTACGCCAACAATTCAAAAACACTGTGTGTGAGTGCGAGTGATTGCATTAGCGCATCACATCACAGCGCAGCTCGTCTGAACAATTAGAATGAGATGTTAAATCTATCATAAACATACTTTTACAGCTGCACACAAAATGGGATGAACATGCAACTGTTTTACCAAGCCATTACCTTACCTCTCACAACGGGGCGAGAGAGAAAAGACTACAGGCATTTTCAACAGCCAACTCAAAGAGAAAATGATTAATCCACTATGAAATAATTATTTTATATATGCAGCATCCAGTGCACAACGTGTGGCAGCCAGGGGAACAAAGCATGGCGTCCAGCTAGGAACACAGCGGGTGGGATCGTCACAATGATGCACCAGCTAGTCAGGGCCACTCTTCTCATCAGCTTTGGTGTGGGACTGTGCCCAGGCACTTAACACACTGGGAGACATTAATGATGCAGTTGTAGTGGGTCATAAAGGCATCCCAGGTAATGAGAGAGAGCAGACCAGCTCACAAGTTGGGGGGCTCAACTAAATTTGTGGGCCCAGTCTGGGGTGTCACTGCAGTGCAGAAGACCGCTCTCCAGAATGGGTTTCAGGAAGCAGCACCACAAATGATGGCATCGCTTGACTGACTGCAGGCATGCAAGACAGCTCGTAGACGGACCAAACCTAAGCTTTCCAGGGAGCTGGTGGGTCTACCTAGAAGTATAAGAAGTACAGTGGTTGGGACTCTCACAGGTCACAACCTCTTGAACAGATATAGAATGGGAATGAACCTCCAACAGGTCAGTACATGTACAGCTTGTGGGGAAGACAGACATCTCTCCACTTTTTGGGCCAGTGTCCAGCATGGGGTAGACTGAGGCAGAGGTTTTTGGGTTCCTTTATTTTGGAACATGACCAGATTAGGAAACTGAAGTTAAGAAACCTGGTATCCTTTATCAAGGGTACCAAAAGGTTTAACTAAGAAGGTTCATTTGAAGGAAGCAATGGGCCCTTTCGTGGCCTACCCTCTGCTGGGCTGATAGTCGCCCCCTCTTCCTAACCTACCCTAACACTTTTATTTACTCTTATTTATGTAACTTTTTAATGTAAATTTACTGCCTTAATGTAATTATAAATTGTGTAGGTTCTTGTTATCATATACACTATTTTATTATCATCATTATTATTATTATCATTATCAGTATTGTTATTATCATTATCAGGATTGTTAGTATTATTATTATTATTACTACTACTTCTATTTTGTTATTTGATTTTTAAATGGACCACAATGGAAATAAATGTTTTCATTTTTTTGTGTCATCTGTGTATTTTTTTAATCATATTTACAATTATTAAGCACTTATTTATTAAGCACTTAACATGGCACTTACTGAATAAAATTGCGCATGCATGCATACACATAAATTTAACTTTTAATATATTGATGATTTACTGCCCCCTGCTGGAATGGTGTGCGAGCCCAGAATGTAATCAACATCCATTGTGTTGTTAGCTAATATCCATAGTTCTCCAAAGATATTAGTCTTTCAATGTTCTGTTTTGCCAGCATTCATGCTTGACCCAAAATACATCAAAGGTATAGACATGCACATATACGTGTACACAGACGCCACTTTGCTTTTAATATACGAGGGCTGTCCGTAAAGTATAGGTCCTTTTTATTTTTTTCAAAAACTATATGGATTTCATTCATATGTTTTTACGTCAGACATGCTTGCACCCTCGTGCGCATGCGTGAGTTTTTCCATGCCTGTCGGTGACGTCATTCGCCTGTGAGCACTCCTTGTGGGAGGAGTCGTCCAGCCCCTCGTCGGAATTCCTTTGTCTGAGAAGTTGCTGAGACACTGGCGCTTTGTTTGATCAAAGTTTTTTCTAAACCTGTGAGACACATCGAAGTGGACATGGTTCGAAAAATTAAGCTGGTTTTCAGTGAAAATTTTAACAGCTGATGAGAGATTTTGAGGTGATTCTGTCGCTTTAAGGACTTTTCACGGTGCGAGACGTGGCGCAGCGCTCTCAGGCAGCGTCATCAGCCTGTTTCAAGCTTAAAACCTCCACATTTCAGGCTCTATTGATCCAGGACGTCGTGAGAGAACAGAGAAGTTTCAGAAGAAGTCGGTTTCAGCATTTTATCCGGATATTCCACTGTTAAAGGAGATTTTTTTAATGAAAGACGTGCGGACGGGTCCGCGCGTCGGGACGCAGCCGACGCGGCGCGGCGGCACAGGAAAAACACCTCCGTGTTGATAACCATTTGTTAAAATCCAGTTGGCTTTTGATGGCTTTCAGTGGAGTGAGTATATGAGAAATTGTTTATCAGCTGGAGATGTTCCAACTTGTCCTCAAGGCTTCCAACAGAGGTGTTTTCCTGTGGCGGAGCGTCGCGGCGGCTGCGAGCCGACGCTGCAATCCGCCCGCACGTCTTTCATTAAAAAATCTCCTTTAACAGTGGAATATCCGGATAAAATGCTGAAACCGACTTCTTCTGAAACTTCTTAAAGTCCTTAAAGCGACAGAATCACCTCAAAATCTCATCAGCTGTTAAAATTTTCACTGAAGACCAGCTTAATTTTTCGAACCGTGTCCACTTCGATGTGTCTCACAGGTTTAGAAAAAATTTTGATCAAACAAAGCGCCAGTCTCTCAGCAACTTCCCAAAGGAATTCCGACGAGGGGCTGGACGACTCCTCCCACAAGGAGTGCTCACAGGCGAATGATGTCACCGACAGGCGTGGAAAAACTCACGCATGCGCACGAGGGTTCAAGCATGTCTGACGTAAAAACATATGAATGAAATCCATATAGTTTTGAAAAAAATAAAAAGGACCTATACTTTACGGACAGACCTCGTATTGTGGCAAGCTGCGAGGAAGAACAAAAACCAAGCCAGAGCCTTTTGTCTTCTGCATTTGGGTTTATTTTTTACACACTACAAACAGAGACAGTGGCAGGAAGACATCAAACCAACTATGCTTCCCACTTGTGGTAACGGCAACAAGGACATTTAACTAAAGTGACTAATCAATTGAACGACAAAAATTACAATAAATCAATAACACTAACACTGTAAACTCGCATGAACCACAATGACAACATGTACAACCCCAAACTCCCATGGTAGATTGCAGCACAATGTTCATTGTTCACTGTTGTTAGTAATATTCCTAATTTTTCCAAGAATATTAGTCCTATCAACTTTCAGTTTTCTCATCTCATTTATCCTTGACCCAAAATTGTTCTGATTTATTGTAAAGATGAACCGAAAGTATGGAGACAGGAAAAATTGAGGGACTGTGTTAAAGCCCAGTGATTTATTGTCAGAAGCCAGGTGAAACAGTACAACACTTTCTGTGGTAACAGGTGCATAAAAAGAGGAATCAGAACTGGTGGTGGCAAAAGACTGAGAGACTTCAGGAAAACAAAACTAACACTAACCAGAAGAAGCTTGATTGAAAACAGGGAATAGAGAGACCACAATACTCACACAATATGCGCAGAGCCGACGAAAGGAATGAGTCAGCAAAGGACAAATGAACAGGTGTGAGCTTAAATACCAAAATAACTACCAATAATAGGTCAAACAAGAAACCTGACCATAAGCCCCACATGAAAATAACCAGAAAATAGGTAACAAAGAACTATTCCGACATTAACCGGTGATGAAAACAAAATGGACAACAGAGGGTGAGTAGAAAATAAATCATCACAATAACCAAACATAACCACAGAACAGGAGGAATAATAATGTAAAACTCAGAAGTGAACAAAATGCAATGTTGAAGAAACCAATATGAAAACTAAGAATGAAATCTGGAGGCCATCAGAACACAAATGACAAACAGAACTAAACTGAATGACAAAAACCTAAATCCAAACTACAGCAGAAATACAATGTGGAGCTCAGACTAAACAGTGCACATACAAAATAAATGAAAAGACACTTTGACACGGACCAGGGACTGCACACACTAACAGAAACCAATAACTGACATGGGCAGGGGACTTGACACATCACATACACAAGATAAAGAGAAGGCACGAGATGACAACAGATCACAGCAGCAAACCATACAGAAACTGAAAACCAGACAAAATGGGCAGATGGGCGTTCCCGCCACAAAAATACATGAGCTACCAAACGGCAAGTGTCACGCACCCTAGTTTCTCTGTGATCGAAGCCATACACATGCACACACACAAAGGCCACTTGGCTATTATAATACAGATATCAGCTCACTCTTATGATTTGTGCGGTCAAAAAACGTTGGTGAGTTGTTCTGCATTTCCTTTTGAAAACAGGGAAGAAGTCTTGAACAGCTGGAATGCCAAAAAGAAAGGCAAAGGAGGGAAAGCTCATTTATGCAGCTGTTCAGCTCTGCTCCAGAACCCTGGTGCCCAACCTGAAGTCCAAGAACCCCTAGGGGATCGGCAACAAAGGGGTGGAATTTGCAATAAAGTCCTGATAACTCACTTAATGGATATCAAAAGTAGAATAAAAAGATCATTTTTTTCTTGGATGGACCAAAGAGAAAAGAGAGGAAATATAACTAGAGGTTTCGAAGATTTCGAAGATTCGGTTGTTTTTCTGTGAAAATTTTACGGGCTTCACAGAGAATAAGGACTGTTACTAAAGCTTTAAGGACGGCCCACAATGGCGTATGGCGTGCCGCGCTCCGAGCAGCAACGACAAGGCAGAAACGCCGAGATCATTTCTAAGCTGATGGCTCTGTGGATACGAGACCGTCGTGTGCACTTTCTCTGGTTATCACAAGAGCTGGACATCAGCCATTTTCCGGCAGATTTCACTTTCATACAAAGAGATTTTGTCATGGAAAGCCGTGCGGAGGCTCTATGCGTAACAACCGATTCGCCTGTGTGAGTGTGACAAAGGAACACCTCCGTTTCGGCGTGTCATGGGACAAGTTAGGACATGCTCAGCTCTCCACAATTTCTCTGATACTTACTGGAATGGTAAGCATTGAAAGCCGAGATAGGCATGTCCAAACTTATTCCCATGACACGCCGAAACGGAAGGTGTCTTTGTCTCGCTCAAAAAGCGAATCGGTCGTTACGCACGAAGCCTCCCGCTGCGGCTTTCCATGACAAAATCTCTTGGTTAAAAGTGAAATCTGCCGGAAAATGGCTGATGTCCAGCTCTTGTGATAACCAGAGAAAGTGCACACGCTCGGGTCTCGTCTCCACAGAGCCATCAGCTTAGAAATGATCTGGCGTTTCTGCCTCGTCATCGCAGCTCGGAGCGCGGCGCGCGTCCGAGCGTCCTTAAAGCTGTCCTTAAAGCTGTAGTAACAGTCCTTATTCTCTGTGAAGCCCGTAAATTTTCACCGAAAGCCAGATAATTTTTTCAGATGGTTTCCAGGTGCCAGTCTCTAACAGCTTCTGAAAAAATTCTGATGGAAAAAACCCCCAAATCATTCCGCCATTTCCAGGACAATGAAAATCCGACGAGGGGGCGGGACCACTCCTTCCACAAGGCGTGCTCACAGGCGAATGATGTCACCGACAGGCGTGGAAAAACTCACGCATGCGCACGAGGGTTCAAGCTTGTCTGACGTAAAAACATTATGACTGAAATCCATATAGTTTTTGAAAAAAATATAAAGGCACGATACTTATTGACAGACCTCGTATGCATTTCCCAAAGAGACTACTTTGAAGGAGATTAAGATTTCAGACCCCCCAGGTGAGTATCGTATTTTTCTGCCACCATAAGGCGCGCCCTCAATTAGTGGGTCCTTAACCCTTACAAAAGGCGCACGCAAAAACATATAGTCTACAAAAAAAAGAAAAAAAAAGGTCACAGAAGCAAAACCGTGAGTTTATTTGAACTTTTAACAACTTGAACTACCAGTATTTAAACAATATGGTACTCACATTATTTTTTATTATGGTTCTGTCACAAATCCATCGAAGTCTTCATCTTCTGTGTTGAACTGAACAGCTGGTCTTCTAGCTGTGGCCACCTCACTTTGTTATGTGGAAACTCCGTTTTGGTCTTTTTAACTTGGCGCAGTTCATTTTCTTGTTTCCTCTCGCAGCTGCTCTATTCCCATGAACAACCGCGTAATTATAGCTGCAGTCTGAATTGTGCCTGTAGGCATGTCTCTTCGTGGCGCCATTTTTCGGGGGTCCTTAGACAAACAAATGTTGTTTTGCAGGATACCTGTAGTATACGGTAACTACCGGAGGAGTGGCGGAGGTAGGTACGTAACCACGGACTCACGGAGCTCTCTCTGATTGTTTATCGCTGGCAGAGTACGTACCTCTATGCTACCAGCGTACGTACTTTAGTATTACGTAATTGGTTCTCGATTGTTGATCGCTGCCAGGGTACGTACTCTACGCTGATAGCGTAGACTTATGTATTACGTCCTTGTGTCAGCGGGAACTGGTCCGATATTCGACGGTCAAGACACTTTCGGCCGTTTTTTTACAGATTTTGGAATTCAGTGAGCCACATAAGGCGCACCGGATTATAGGGTGCACGGCCGATTTTTGTGAAAATTTAAGACTTTTAGTTGCACCTTATGGTGCGGAAAATACGGTACTTATATTTTTCGTGGCCAAAGGTTGGATACTTTTTGAATGCACCTCGTATATATACTGCAAATCAAAGTGACCATTTCATACTACCCATGTAATTGCATGTGGACTGGAAACGTGCATTTACAAAAAACTTCCACAAAATGGTACTACTATAAAACGGTACTATAAAATCACCATAAGCATATTTTAATACCAGGTGCAAATGGAGTCAAGTTTGCACATAGATCATCAAAAACTGAACAGACAATCATACAACTGCAACTTTGCAGAGTGTAATCCCAAGGACCAGCATCATTCCAAATCAGACTTAAGACCACCCAAGGCCTATCTCCATGTACATCTGGAGTTGTGTCAGGAAAGGCATAAGATGTAAAACTTGTGCCAAATAAACATCCATATCAGATCTGCTACGGTGACCCAGAGCAAGAAGGGAGCAGCCAAAAGGACGTATTGTGTTTTTACTACAAGAAATGTCAACAATATAAGATTGTAAAAGGTCAATCCAGACAATATTTCCCAAGATGGCCCCTTTTAAGGTTTTCCAGTTGTGCAGTACTAATTGAATTCAGTTTCATTTTGAGACAGCAGAAGAATCCATTTTAGTTCCGTTGTGTCTTTCTGTGGTGCCAAAACAAGCAAACTTTTAGAGACTGTGTTGAGGATACGGGCAGGGAGTCCACTCCTGACTTAAAAATAAACTTTATGCCGGTGAATAGTTCTCAATGTCTGAGTCGTAATGACAACGAAAATGTGGGCTCCTCTTAAGTCTTATGCATGTCATGAATTAAAAATGTTTTTTTTAAACACAAATATCAATAAAAGCACCTGGGAGTATACACTGAACTCAAGTGCTGAGGAGAAAAAATCTTGGAAGAACTACTTTGGCTTGAGTATGTTGGTGCACCTCCCCTCCTGAACCTCAAACCATATACCCAAACAACTCTGGGGTCAAGACTGTGCAACAAGCCATGCCTAAATCAACAGGAAACATTAAGAACTATTAGTGAATCAAGTTATTGTGCTTCCTGCCTCGCTGCAAAGAGGAGCTGGTTCACATTCATTTCCTAATCAGAAAAGATATTTCCACTGCTTCCCCACCATCACGCCCCCAAATGGCACATCCAAAATGTCAGAAGCTGTGCACATCCAGAATCCTTTTTTCCGTATGTCTCAGAGGTCAACACTGAGGACACTGAGCACATGCAGCTCTTAGTAAACATTACCACATTTAATCGCACATTTAGTCACTTCTAATTGAGGGTTGGCATTGGAAATCTTATCTCCAGGGCTACTCTTGGCAGTGGAGAAACATCAACTGTTTAGTTGGACTGGTGACAAAGCATAAGAAAGCATTATGCTTGGAAATACTTTTCATCTTAAATGATGCTTGAATTTCACTGATTCTGAAACTGTCGAGGGGAGCACTGCAGACTTCAGGGACAGAGACTGATTTTATTCCACGAAGATGGATCAAATCCAGTCTCAATTCTCGTACATGTCTTCTGGCAAATTGTATCTGAAATTGAGTGTTCCTTTAGTTCAATATGAGATCTACTTTATGATCTCACAGTGGAGAAATTATGTTACACTCAATTACCTCAGACAGCAATTAGTCTACAATTATACTTGTTTACCGTAATAATGGCACCACATCAGAATTAACGACAGCACATACACATCTGACATTGTTTATGTGCACTAAATTTGAAGAAGTCCGTTATCCAAATTGAGGCAAATGGGTAAAGGTCTGCAGCACCGCGGGTCGTGCCACCGTCAGCTTGGGGGGGCCTGCCGCAGCTAAAACTGCGCTGCCCCCCGCAGAAGGGAAGGGATGACGTGAGCAGAAGCAGAGTGGGGATGTGTGATGGGAGTAGTAGGGCGTGGGGCGAGAGGGAGTGGAGCATGCTTCAGGTCCTGTGAGACAGTTTATTGTCTTTGTGAGTTGAGATATGAAGCAGCCAAATGTTCACCAAGGCCGAAGGACATTCCTCTGGAGGAAAACAGCAGGGTACTTTGTCCTTCAGGTGATAAGCCTGCCATGTTGTGGTTTGAGTAGTGAAAAACACTTTTTACAGTTTCACTTGAACCAACCAAATTCCAATTATGAATTAAGAATATTACCAATTATGACTTAAGAATATTCCCTGGCCTCTGAAATCTTCATCTTCATCTGCAAGGCATGCATCTGCTCCAAGATGTCATCCAATTTGCATCTGAGTTCAAGAGTCATCGCAGTCTGAGAATGCAGCGCCTTACCCAATTTGTTAATCATGATGGACAAGCGAGGGGCCGTGTTTTTTGATGCCGCCATCCAATTTCCGGTAGATCAGGGTAGCACATAAGACAGAAAATACCAGCCCTGCTGCCATAAGACTAAATATGAATAAATCCTCAACATCCTCCACAGAGAATGGCGCCAAGCATGTGACTCGCCACTCCCCCAGGAGTCGAGAACATAGCCCGCAGGATACATTCCATCTGGGCAGGTAGGATCCCTCGGTCCTGACCTTCTTGTAGAAAAGATGGTGTCAATAGCGTTCACAGACCAACTGATCAATTCCATGATTAATCCAATAGTAGTCCAATAGATCCAGTATCCAATATAATTTGAGGAATTCACAGTCTGGTGAAGTAGGGACTTGAAGGTTACAGCAGAGAGCAGAGATAAGGGAGAGTGGAGGAGATGGGACCGCCCTCGTCAGAGTCACAAGCTGAAAGTGACTCGGTGACTGCTTAATGCAACAAACAAAAGTGATGACAAAAGTCAAATTTGTCTTCGTGGCTTCCTTCATTCAACTCCTCTATGCATGGTCACTTTTTGAGAACATCCTCCTTCAGATAGATTTACCATATAGTACAGTATTGTTTGTATTTCTTAATGATTGGTGTCAATGACCCTCTGGGTGCTCCGTCTTCCTCCACCAGCCAAAGACATGCAGGGTAGGTGAATTGGAAACTTTAAATTGATCACAGGAGTGCATGTGGGTATGAACGTTTTTGTCTCTCTACATCTACATGTGGCCCTGCGACAGACTGGTGTCCAGTCCAGGGTGTACCCTGCCTCAGGCACTATGACTGTTGGAATAGACTAAACCCCCACCCCCCATAACCCTTGACTGGGGAAACCGGGTATAGAAAATGGATAGATGGATGGAGTCAACAAAGTAGAAGACAATCAATGACTGGTAGTGTTTGACACTGTAAAAGACTGATTTCAGTGAAGAATACTCAATGCTTTCCTCCCCTCCACTGTCTATCACAGGGCGACACACAGACAAACACATTCACACCGACAATCAAGTTCAAGTTTCCAATTCACCTAACCTGCATGTCTTTAGAAGAGGGAGGAAGCCGGAGCACCCGGAGGGAACCACGTAAACACAGAAAGAAAATGCAAACTCCACACAGAAAGGATCAGGTGGGAAGCGATCTTCTTCCTGTGAGGCAGCACTGCTAACCACTATGCCACTACACTGGCCAAGTATGAGGTTTCCTTCAAAATCAAGTAAAGCTGATGATTTGTAGCAAATGGAAATAAGATGCAATGCTTTGGGCTGCTAGGAAGTAAGTAAGCCCTTTCGACTTCTCCCTTTTTCACTTGGGGTTGCCACATCAGATCTGATATGGCTCTGCATGTTGACTTAGTACCAGTTTTACGCAGATGCCCTTGGTGACGTCTTCTTTTGGCTGCTCCCATTAGGGGTCGCCAAAGCAAATCAATCGTTTCCATCATCTCACCCCTGTCACACTGTCCTTGTACATGTCCTGCACCACCCTCACAAGCTTCACACCACTACAGACTTCCTCATACCATACAACAACTCTTCTCATGGCACCCTGCCATATGCTTTCTCTGTAGTTACTGCAGCTCTGCGCATCACCTGTGTTCTTAAAACAGGAACCAGCACACTTCTCACGTCTCCACTCCTCAGGCATCCTCTCACTTTCCAAGATTTTATTAAACAATCTGGTTACAAACTCCACTGCCATCTCTTCTAGACATTTCCATGCCTCCACTGAAAGGTCATGTGGAGCAACTGCTTTTCCAGTGTTCCTCCTCTTCATAGCTGCTCTCACTTCATCCTTATTAATCTCTTATATTTCCTGAATTACTCTCGCCACATCATCCAACCTTTTCTCTCTCTCTCATTTTCTTCATCATCAGCTCCTCAAAATATTCCCTCCACCTTTCTCAACATGCTCCTCACTTGTCAGCACATTACCATGTACATTTTTTACCACAGTAACCTGCTGCACATCCTATCCAGCTATGTCCCTTTGTCTGGCCAATCGGTACAAGTCCTTTTCTCCTTCATACAGTAATTCAACTTCTTGTACAACTCACAATATGCCTTTTCCTTTAGATTTTGCTACTTCTCTTTTCACCTTACGCTGCATCTCCTTCTACTCCTGTCCACTTTCTTCATCTCTCCACCAAGCCTAAAACTTTTTCACCATCCTCCTTCACCTTATGCTTTCCTGGACATCTTCATTCCACCACCAAGTCACCACCGTCTTCCATAAACTGTCCAGATGTCACACCAAGTACCTTCCTAGCCGTCTCCCTCACCACATCTGCAGTACTTCCAGTTGTCCAAAATTGGTTCTCTTCTACCCAGTGCCTCTCTCACTGGTTCACTGAATTTCACACAACAGTCTTCCTCCTTCCAACCTTCCAGTAAGTCGGATTCATTTCAGGTGGAAGTTGGCCTCCACCAGGGCTGCGCCTTGTCACCAATCCTGTTTGTGATATTCATGGACAGGATATCAAGGCGTAGTTGGGGGAAGGAGGGTTTCCGGTTTGGTGGACTCAGGTTCTCATCATTGCTTTTTGTAGTTGATGTGGTCCTGTTGGCTTCATTAGCCGGTGACCTCCAACACTCACTGGAGTGTGAAGCGGCTGGGATGAGGATCAACACCTCTAAATCTGAGGCAATGGTTCTTAGCAGGGAACCGATGGATTGCCTACTCCAGGTAGGGAATACGACCTTGACCCAAATGAAGGAGTTCAAGTACCTCGGGGTCTTGTTCATGAGTGATGGGGACGATTGAGCTTGAGATTGGCCGGAGAATCTGCGCAGCAGGGACGGTATTGCATTTGCTCTACCGTACTGTTGTGACAAAAAGGGAACTGACCCAAAAGGCGAAGCTCTCGATCTACTGGTCAATCTTCATTCCTACTCTCACCTATGGTCATGAGTGTTGGGTCATGACCGAAAGAACTAGATTGTGGGTACAAGCTGCCGAAATAGGCTTCCTCAGGAGAGTGGCTGGTGTCTCCCTTACAGATAGGGTGAGAAGTTCGGTCATCTGTGGGGAGCTTGGAGTAGAGTCGCTGCTCCTTCAGGTTGAAAGGAGCCAGCTGAGGTGGTTCGGGCATCTGGTAAGGATGCCTCCTGGGTGCCTCCCAAGAGAGATGTTCCAGGCAAGTCCATCTGGTAGGAGACCCTGGGAAGACCCAGGACCAGGTGGAGAGATTATATCTCCACACTGGGGTGGGAGCGCCTCAGGATCCCACAGTCAGAGGTGGTCAATGTGGCTCGGGAAAGGGAAGTCTGGGGTCCTCTGCTGGAGCTGTTGCCCCCGCAACCCAAACCCGAAAAAGCGGTCGAAGATGAGTGATGATGATGATTGAGATGAGTCTTCCTCCTTCAGTTTCCACCATCTGATCCTTTGTTGAGTTCTCACTCTCCTCTTCTTCTTTACTTCTAAAGTCATCCTATAAACCACCATCCTATGCTGTCTAGCAACACTCTCTCCTGCCACCACCTTACAGTCTCCAATTTCTTTTAGCTTGGATTTCCTACAAATAATATAGTTCACCTGGGTGCACCTTCCACCACTCTTATATGTTACCCTCTGCTCGTCCCTTTTCTTAAAGTAGGTATTCACCACAGATATTTCATTCCTTTTTTGGAAAATCAGCCACCATCTGCCCTTCCACATTTCCTGTCCTTGATACCATATCTACCCATTGCTTCCCACATCACCTCTGTTACCTTCACCAACATGTGCATTGACGTTTGCTCCTATCACCACTCTTTCATGCTTGGGCACACTCTCCACCACCTCATCTAACTCACTCCAAAAATCTTCTTTCTCCATCATCTCGCAACCTACCCATTGGGCATATATACTGATGATACACATCATCACCCCTTCAATTTCCAACTTCACCCTGTCAGACACTCGCTTAACCTCCAACACACTCTTAACATACTCTTCCTTTAAAATGACCCAATACCATTTCTCTTCTATCCACACTGTGATGCAACAACTTGAACCCACTGCCTATGCTCCTGCTCTTACTTCCCTTCCATTTGGTCTCTTGCACACACAATTTGTCTACCTTTCTCCTCTCCATCATATCAGCCAGCTCTCTCCCTTTGCCAGCCATACTTCCAACATTCAAGTCCAGACTCTCACTTCACCCTTCTAGTTTCTTCTTCTCCCACTGTCTGTGGGCATGTTCTCCTCCTCTTCTTCTGTAGCCTAATTTTCACCGGTACCCTCTTGGGCAACGGCACCGGTGGCAGTTGTTGTTAACCCAGGCCTCGACCAATCCGGTATGGAAATTCAGTGTTTAGCCTGCATGGTTGGATTGGCTTGTTTCACACTGGATGTCCTTCCTGATGCAACCCTACTCATTTTTCCGGGATTAGGGCGGCACTCAGAGTGTACTGGCTACACACCCCATGTGGCTGAGTGGATGCCCTTGATGAGGCAACTCCACTTTATACCGAGAATGAGTATGGGTGGTCTTAAACTGGGAACCTTCCACTGTGGAAATAAGCACATCAACCGCTTGGCCACCACCCTATCCCCATGTTTTTGGCTTCTTCTATGCTTTATTTTTTGGTACTGCATGCGGTACTGTCCCTAGTGGTCAACTTCAAAAACATCCAGATATGCAAATATCTAAGCATGCTACTGAAGATGGTTCCAGTGTGCACCAACACCATGGTAAAAACCAGACTTGAGAGGAAAATTTAAAGGTACGAAGTGGATTCACCAGGAAATATCTCTGAAGGCCTGGGGCTCCTTTACCCATTGTGTTCTTTATGACAGAGTCAGTGCACTCATCTCAAATTGGTTTTACATCATGACTTCCTATCAATCAGCTTCTCTGCTCTGCACAGCTGGACAGAAAACAGACCCAGAGAAGACTGCCTGAAGACTTCAATCTCCAAAAATCAATCCAACCCTGTGACAAAAAATCCCTGTGTGAGTGCAGACAAGGAGCAGCCACGAATGAATTTAAGAGACAAGCTGAGGGGAGGTGCACGACAGGGATGAGAATGTTTAACCACACATCTCCCATCAGCCCAAAGTCAATTACACGCTGCCCTTCTGTTCCAGAATCCTGTTTCTTCAGGTCCCTGTGTTCTACAACCCCTGGCAAAAATTATGGAATCACCAGCCTCTGAGGATGTTCATCAGTTGTTTAATTTTGTAGAAAAAAAGCAGATCACAGACATGACACAAAACTAAAGTCATTTTCAAATGGCAACTTTCTGGCTTTAAGAAACACTATAAGAAATCAAGAAAAAAGATTGTGGCAGTCAGTAATGGTTACTTAGTTAGACCAAGCAGAGGAAAAAATATGGAATCACTCAATTCTGAGGAAAAAATTATGGAATCACCCTGTAAATTTTCATCCCCAAAACTAACACCTGCATCATATCAGATCTGCTCGTTAGTCTGCATCTAAAAAGGAGTGAACACACCTTGGAGAGCTGTTTGCACCAAGTGGACTGACATGAATCATGGCTCCAACACGAGAGATGTCAATTGAAACAAAGGAGAGGATTATCAAACTCTTAAAAGAGAGTAAATCATCACGCAATGTTGCAAAAGATGTGGTTGTTCACAGTCAGCTGTGTCTAAACTCTGGACCCAAATACAAACAACATGGAAGGTTGTTAAAGGCAAACATACTGGTAGACCAAGGAAGACATCAAAGCGTCAAGACAGAAAACTTAAAGCAATATGTCTCAAAAATCGAAAAAATGTACAACAAAACAAATGAGGAACGAATGGGAGGAAACTGGAGTTAACGTCTGTGACCGAACTGTAAGAAACCGCCTAAAGGAAATGGGATTTACATACAGAAAAGCTAAACGAAAGCCATCATTAACACCTAAACAGAAAAAAACAAGGTTACAATGGGCTAAGGAAAAGCAATTGTGGACTGTGGATGACTGGATGAAAGTCATATTCAGTGATGAATCTCGAATCTGCATTGGGCAAGGTGATGATGCTGGAACTTTTGTTTGGTGCCTTTCCAATGAGATTTATAAAGATGACTGCCGGAGAGAACATGTAAATTTCCACAGTCATTGATGATATGGGGCTGCATGTCAGGTAAAGGCACTGGGGAGATGGCTGTCATTACATCATCAATAAATGCACAAGTTTATGTGATATTTTGGACAATTGAAAGGATGTTTGGGGATGACGAAATCATTTTTCAAGATGATAATGCATCTTGCCATAGAGCAAAAACTGCAAAAACATTCCTTGCAAAAAGACACATAGGGTCAATGTCATGGCATAGGGTCAATGTCAATGAGCAGATCTGATTTGATACAGGTGTTAATTTGGGGGATGAAAATTTACAGGGTGATTCCATAATTTTTTTCCTCAGAATTGAGTGATTCCATATTTTTTTCCTCTGCTTGGTCTAAAAGTAACTGTTACTGACTGCCACAATCTTTTTTTCTTGATTTCTTATAGTGTTTCTTAAAGCCAGAAAGTTGCCATTTGAAATGACTTTAGTTTTGTGTCATGTCTGTGATCTGCTTTTTTTCTACAAAATTAAACAACTGAATGAACATCCTCTGAGGCCGGTGATTCCATCATTTTTGCCAGGGGTTGTATATTGCATTCATGTGAATAAATGAAAATAAATTGAACTAAATGAACAAAACTCTCAGTCCTGACTTGTCTCCCAGTTCCTGCCACTGAAAAACATCCCCACAGCATGCTGCTGCCACCACCATGCTTCACTATAGGGGGATTGGTGACTGGTTTTCTCCTCAAACTGATGCCTGGCATTCACTCATCAGACCAGATAATTTTTTTGTTTCTCATGGTCTAAGAGTCCTTCAGGTGCCTTTTGGCAAACTCCAGGCACCCTGCCATGTGGGCTAAGGAGTGGCTTCCATCTGGCCACTCTACCATGCAGGCCTGATTGGTGGATTGCTGAACAGATGGGGGTCCTTCTGGAAGGCGCTCCTGTCTCCACAGAGGAATGCTAGAGCCTTCCACACACTGTTGCGTTGAGATACTCCTGTCTCTGAGGTCTACAGACAATTCCTTTGACTTAATACTTGGTTTGTGCTTTTTGACATGCACTGTCAACTGTGGACCTATATGTATATGGGTGTGCCTTTCCAAATCCCACCAATCAACTGAATTTACCACAGGGGATTCCAATTAAGCCAATGGTGTCCAAAGTATTCCAGAAAGGGCCAGGAGGGTGTAGGTTTTCTTTGCAGCCACTGACTCACTGATGAACTCATCCCATCTGCTCAAAGTGAAGTTAATCAGTGAAATCACTTGCTGGAGTCAGAGGCGGCAAAGAAAACCTGCACCCTGTTGGTCCTTTCTGGAATAGTTTGGACACCATTGAAATAAAATGTAGAAACTTCTCAAGGATGATCAGTGTAAACAGGATGCACCTGAGCTCAATTTTGAGCTTAATGTCAAAGACTGTGTATACTTATGTACATGTGAATTTTTTAGCTTTTTAGTTTTTAATAAATTTGCAAAATCTCACAAAAATATTCACATTGTCATTATGGGGTATTGTGTTTAGAATTTTGAGGAAAAAAATAATTTCATCCATTTTGGAATAAGGCTGTAACATAAAATGTGAAAAAAATGAAGCGCAGTGAATACTTTTCGGATGCACTGTATGCTTTACAATGTCCATCTAGGCTTCTTGGTTGTTGAGATATACAAAAAAAAAAGGATTTTTTTTTTTTTGACCATGTTATCTTTCACTTTTGATCAAACTTCTCCAAAATGTTATCACCTCTAGATATCTACCCAAGTAACATCCCCATCATGTTTGAAAGAAATCCATCCAGATGTTTATGAGTTAACTTTTCCACAGACAATCAGACATGCACATTCACACGTCTATGCCAGCACACACACACACACACACACACACACACACACACACACACACACACACACACACACACACACACACACACACACACACACACACACACCAGTGAAAACAATACCCTGCTTCTCCACATCACTGGCACCAGGTCAAAAATATAAAACTGATCTTACTGAATCACTGCTTCACCTCAGGGGGCTTTGGTGGTTGCTCCTGTAAATCATCCACTCAGCCACTTTGAGACTTCACATTTTCTCAGCAGAAAACATCGTGCAGGAAAGGACCAATAAAAACCTGATTGGTTTAGTAATTCATGACACAGCCAAAACACACCCACAGATCAAAGACAACCCCTTTACACCCTGCGCCTTACTTTAAACTAAGATTATAAGACATGTAAATAGCAAAGTGGAGTTGGACATGCATCAAATGCACTTGTGCTTTACTTTTTGCATTGTGCACTATAAAACTTTAAGATAGAGCCCAAGTAGTGAGACTGGCTGAGATGACAATCTGTGCACTGTAAATTATTTTGTCCTTACCAAGATAAAAACACTTTGATTTAGTTAGAAGTGTGAGACAATTTATCTTGTTTTAAGCTTTAATTTCTTATTTTAAGTGTTCCACAATCTTATTTCTAGATTTAACAATCTTAATTCAAGACATCTTGTCAAGTGAATTTATTTGTCCATGCAACAAGATCATTTCCCTCTGATTTAGTGTTTTTATCTTGTTTTTAGACACCCCTTTTTTGCAGTGTGGATTAGACTAAAGAATTATTCGATCTGAGTAACACACACAATGTGTCTTACTTTGAATTACAACAGTTTTTTGCTTTCAAACTAATCCAGGTATCAGACATTCAAATTTTCATCCATTTATTTAAAATTAAAAGGGCAGCATGAAGGTCATGGTTCAATTCTCACCTGTGGCCTTTCTGTGTGGAGTTTGCATGTTCTCCCCGTGTTTGCGTGGGTTCTCTCAGGGTGCTCTGGCTTCCTCCCACATCCCAAGACATGCAGGTTAGGTAGATTGGAAACTTTAAATTGTCTGCAGGAGTTCGTGTGGGTGTGAGTGTGTTTGTTTGTCCATATGTGTCTCTGCGACAGACTGGTGTCCTTGTACCCCACCTCACGCTCTATGACTGCTGGGGTTGGCTCCAGCCCCCCACGACCCTTAATTGGACTAAGAGGTTGAAGATGAGTGTGTGTGTGTGTGTGTGTGTGTGTGTTTTGTTTAAAATTAGTTGAACTGTGAAGATGTTTTTGGCAAAAAAAAGAAAAAAAAAAGAAATACATATAAAACATGAAGCCTAGAACAGGTCACAAGAGGCCAGTGGAGGTGGACAGACCAAACTGCACCACATTTGGCTGCTGTCTCTGCTTTGACCCGCACGCTGCGATTTCTGCTCCACACCTCAAGCAGGAAACAGAGAACGCTACTTTCATTTTTATTGGGAAACATTTTTTTCCTGGCCCTCACATGGCTGGAACCATCAACTTCCCTGCAGCCCCAAGCAGAGGAAGTGCTGTACCTGCTTAATCGACATTAGCTGCGAGGCTGCCTGTCTGCTGCACTAAAGATTTCCAGACTTCAGGCCGACTATAATTAAGAAACAGTAAAACACACACCTCATGACAACTATGGCTCCCATTGGGAGATCAAAGACAACTGACCATCAACGACAAGCTTGTCCATCAGCAACATTTGTTCATGTAAATGTCTGATCTCCAGTTAACAAAACTACTTTGGATTAACAATGCATTGCCATGTAATAATAATAATAACAAATTTTATTTATAACACACTTTACATTTACAAAAAATCTCAAAGTGCTACAACATAAAAATGAACAAAAAGATATTAAAATTACACACACACACACTCATCTTCAACCGCTTAGTCCAATGAAGGGTCGCAGTGGGCCAGAGCCTATCCCAGCAGTCATAGAGTGCAAGGCGGGGTACACCCAGGACAGGACGCCAGTCTGTCGCAGGGCCACAAACAGACAAACATATTCACACCCACTGGCACACCTATGGACAATTTAAAGATTACAATCCACCGAACCCGCATGTCTGTGGACATGGGAGGAAACCGGAGCACCCGGAGGAAACCCACGCAAACACAGGGAGAACATGCAAACGCCACACAGAAAGGCCACAGGTGGGAATTGAACCCATGACCTTCTCGCAGTAAGGCAACAGTGCTAACCACTAAACCACTGTGCTGCCAATAAAATTACACATTAATTGTAAATGTAATTTAAAATTTTGTTTTACACTTGAATGCAAAACAACTAAATAAAAAGGTACAGTGTCATCAACTGTCTAATCTCCATTTGTTGATGAGCTCTGACTGCAAATGGAGCTAATTACACAGTCTGAGATGGAAATTCTCTTATTCATGTAATTTTCAAGTTTTAAATTGAGACTAAAAATCTGCACATATCTGGATTTGTTTGATTGTTGCTTTACAGTACCGAGTATAACGCAGCACAGCATATTATACAAATGATGAATGCTTACAAGTGGAAGCTGATCTACTCTGGGTAAGCATGATGCTGTCAGATCTCAGGAGCTCAGCAGAGTAAGCCTGGGTAGCAGTTGGATAGGAGATGTTTTAGGTAGACTGGAAGCTGTGTGCTTTTCTCCAGGTGAAACTGGAGTTGTGTCAGGAAGGGAATCTGGCATAAGAGTTGTGCCAAATTTCAATGCAGATCTGCACAGGTCTACTGTGGTGACGCTGACTCACTTTGAATAGCCGAAAGATGAACGTTTATGAGTGTAATGATAAGAATATTTGCATAAGTCGAATGGTACATTCCATCTTTCAATAAATGAAATGTTTTTTCCATTGCACAAATGGAAAATGTTCATTATTTGTTTTATATGACACCTAAATAGATCAGTGTCATTTGGTAACTAAGTCCCTTCGGGTGTTCCCTTGTTTGCACTCGGAGTCACCACAGCAAATCCAAGGTAGATCTGCATGTTGAATTGGCACAGGTTTTACGCCGGATGCCCTTCGTGAAGCAACTCCACATTACATGGAGAAATGTGGCAGGGGTGGGATTTGAACCTGGAACCTTCTGAACTGAAACCGAGCGCACTAACCACTTGGCCACCACCCCCACCAATGTCATTTGATATTTTACTTAAAATTAGGAATGTGTTTATACTCAAAGCTGGAAGCAGACAACATCAGGGCACAGAGCAGTCTGTGCCCACCCAGCAGTTGACTCCAATACAACAGACTAGCCACTGACGTACCGCTGAGCTTATTAAATCCATTGAGAAGCTCAGTGGCATGTGTGAAAGCACATGCTTCTTCAATTCAATGTAAAATCACAATAGGAACTTCTCCAATACATCATCTAATAGCACTTCTGCGCCCACTAAAGATGCCCCCACAAACATTGCAGTTACTGGATTTAGCATGCTTGTTTCATGGAAGCATTTATACAAAAAGCTAATGAAGTGACTGATTGAGCAAAACGTACAGGACAAAAATGCACTGTACATGAGATCGTTCATACAATGAGACAAGTAATGAATGTTACGTGACATACAAATGAGAAAGATCTATTTCAGTGTCATTCGGTGTAGTAACTACCGTATTTTCCGGACTATAAGTCACACCGGAGTATAAGTCGCACCAGCCACTTTATCCATTATAAAGAAAAATTAACCATAAATAAGTCGCACCGGAGTATAAGTCGCACCAGCCACTTTATCATTATAAAGAAAAATAAACCATAAATAAGTTGCACTGGACTATAAGTCCCATGGACATACAGGTATGTTAACTTAACATGAAAAGTTCAGATGATAATATTGTGACGGCTACCGTTTTCAGATGCATATTTCACCAGTCGTAACTTACAATCTGCAGAGTATGATTTTCTTTTTGGTGGCATTTTTTCGGGCCTTCTCCGTTGTCTTGTTAAGTTATCAGTAACGTTGAAATTTTTATTTTTCTATGGTAGTCAGAAGTCGCAGGAACAGTCACACAAGCCTTGAGTGCCCTCTCGTGAGCTGCATTTTACCTACAGATATGTTTGTATTTTGCGGACCGCATTGCGAGCCGAACCATGCAGCACCTACCTGCGCAGCTCATGACCACCCAGCGTTGTCGATCCAGCTCCTTCCAAGAGCAGACGCTAATCCTCTGCCGTCGCTCAGTGCTCCCATGCAGCTCTCAGCGTCAACTCTGCTCACACTGATATCCAAGGGTTGAAGCTATTTTGTTAGCCGTCCCGGAATAAACACCATGTTCGTCTGCTTCAAACGCTATTCACAATCTTCGACGCCAGCTCCTTCCAAGTGCACACACTAATCCTCCGCCGTCGCTCACCCGTTGCTCCCACGCAGCTCTCAGCGTCAACTTAAACACTCTGCTCACACTGATATCCAAGGGTTGAAGCTGTTTTGTTCGCCATGCCGGAATAACAGCAAGCACCGTATTCGTCAGCTTCACACGCTGTGGGTGAGGTGAGGAATACGCGTCCAACGTTCTGTTCTCTGAATGGTTATCGCAACCAGCGTGACTTATAGGACGGCCGCCATACTACAGTGTCCATGATGCATTGCATTTCCTTTTCTGGTGGCCATTTTAAAACATAGATCGACTCTGTCACGTAAAATTGTTTTGTTACAGTAAATTAATTGAGATCCTACCGGTATATTTTCATTTATAAGTCGCACCGGAGTATAGGTCGCACCCCCGGCCAAAACATGTAAAAAAGTGCGACTTATAGTCCGGAAAATACGGTATATTTCTTGTATATGTTGTTTACTACCCTGATTGTGTAAATAACACTTATATACATGATGTCCATATTCTTGAGCCGCTTAGATGGGTAGGGAGAGTTCCCATGGGATAAAAAAAGCTTTTTAACCTACCATCCCTGGTTCTCAAGACCAGGCACCTGAGTGGCTCTACTCTTCTTATTTTTTTAGTTATACCTTAGTCTACACTAGTAGAGGTCGACCTTAGATTTGGAATGTATATTAGAAGATATGCCTTACTGAATTTTCATACAACACAAAATCTTGTAGAAAAGCATGATACAGAAAACTATAGTATGGTACAGTATAATATAGTACAGTGATCAGTTGGGGACAAGTTTTTTACTGTGTGCAGTAAAAAACAAAAAAAGAATAGATAAAGATCTGTAATTTAATTTTCTCCTGTTGTATTTCAGCTGAGGTGTTGTTTCTATCGTACAGCACCAGTGTGTGGTTTAGTTGTGAATAGTGTTCCACTGGGAGGAGCGGTTGACCTTTCATGGCTCATGGAGTCTACAAAGTGACATCCTGCTTCAGCAGAATTCTCTCACATCCTGTGTGGGCCCTCTTACACATGAATCTCCTGCCCAACTGAGCTATAATCGTCACAGAGGAGGAAACACAGAGTGGCCCAATCTCCACAAATGATGGATTGCTTCCTTCAGCCTCACTCACAGGAAATGACCAAATCCTGCTGTGCAAGGAATTGATCTAAAGAACAGACTAGCTTTATCTTTGCTTGTGATGTGTTTCCAACAACCACCACAGTGTGTTTGGCTATTTGAGATTAAATGCAGAGATGGAGATCTCTGCAGAAAAAAGAGATTTGACTCTAAATGTAATATTATGACGAATGATTCACACTGTTTTTGATATTCAAACTACTTTATAATGGAAAGCCTTTAAATTAATAACCAAAAGGTTTAAGGGCTCAAGTTTGAAAGCATTTGCATCATGGACTGGCCCAGGTGTTCTTTGGAGTTAAACACCATTTTTACCTTAAATGTACAGTTTCAGACTGATTATAACTGCTAAATGACTTGTTCCAGAGAAAATGGAGTTACAAGGGGTCACACATGAGTCAACCTCAGTCAGGCTTCCATTGAGTTAGGATGAAATAAGAAAATAAACACAAATGCAATCAGAGATCCACCTTATCCACCTTAGTCGACATGACTAGATTGGATTGCGTTCGCCGGCTCCACTGAAAACAACTGCACGTGGACAGTGGGGGAAGAGGGGAGGGCCGGCGGTGAGTTTTTATGACAGTTTTGTCATATATATACTCCAAGATGTGTGTGTGTGTGTGTGGAGGGGAGGGGGGGGGGTCGTAGAGAAGAATGAAACCCCAAAAAAATTAACAATTAACACACCCACGCGTTTGCAATGATATGGACACATATAAAACCAAGTGCAAAGTGATGAGGAAAATGGCATTGGACCTTGCACATAGTGCAATCCGAGGTGAGTGTGTATTCAGAGAACGTGTACCAAGGCCACTATTACTGGATTTGCGTGCAGAACTGCGGCCGGCCCAAGAGCACAATATGGAAAGGCGCCAGGGGTTCGCTGGGCTTCCTGGCAACAGGGGCATTCCAGCTGACCGATCGGTCAGCAGTGGACCTGTCAACCTTGAGCCGAGCCACGCCAGCTGTGTGGAATGCAATCATCCAAATGTCATCCAGGTACATCACATTCCAACATGACAGTGCAATTTGCAGTGAGAGCTGGAGCTATTGACTGCACACGTATTGCTGTAAAGGCGCCATCATATGATGAATTTGTCTTTAATAGGAAATAATTTCATTCCATCAATGTACAAATTATATGTGATGTGCAATTGCATTGGGTTGGGTTGGCTTGGGAACAGGCTAAGGGCTGGCATGGTGCGCGATGGGTGGCTGCTTAGTTAAGGCGCATTTACACATAATGACGACAAGTCACGAATGCCACGAAGTATACATTCTTGGCCGCTGATCACGAATGTGATGATTTGGGGCAGAGGCGTCAGGTGTCCTCAGGAACTGCTGCAACCTGTTACCACGTGTTACGATTAATGGTACGTGTTGCTGGAGAATTATCAGGAACCATTACACACGGTCAAGAATAATGTTCCGCTCTGTTGCGCGCTATCGCGCGTAACAACGCTTCATTAAGTTCTGTCACACTGTGAATGAGACGACTTGTCTCCACACACACCCATATTCATCCAGCAGCTGCTGAACAATTCAGATTGCTCCAGTTTGCTCCACAGCAGAAGAACTTTGAGACCACATGCTTAGTTGGGCTCTGTGAGTGGCGCAGAGAGGAGGAGGAGGCGGACAGCCAGATGTGTGGCTTCACGCAGCTCTCATCTCATTCATTTTCCCAAACATCAGGCACATGCAGCAGGTGGAACACCTGCAGGAGCGCACTGAGGAGCATTGGAACGAAACTTTTAGTCAACTTGGCATCACTGTACTCCTTCAGCATACTGCAGCAATGAAACTGAATGCGGTGTAGGAGGGTTTAATTGTGTACACGTCAGAAAAAACACGTTCATGCTCTATTAAGGATCAGCACAAATCAAGACAGCTCAACACGCTCAGATGCGCCCTCCATGACATGAGGCGAAATGAGGGTGGTGTGTGACATTCGTGGAAGATTTTTTGACAACCAAAAACATGCTCCATGAAAATCAGGAATATCACACACCAACATGCACTATTAAGAAACCTATTCAGATGTGTTAAGTCACGTTAAAAATGTCAGAAATGTGCCAAGAATTACGCAAATACGGCATTCGTAATGCATCTTGCCTCTGTGTAAATGCACTTTTAGTATATAGTTTAGTTGTGCAATTGTTCTGAACAAAAACCAGAGTGAGAAAATGTGGGCATGTGCACATTCAAATGTTTTTTGTTGTTATTAATAATGTCTTTTTTTTTTTGCTTGATGGTGAAACTAGAGCTGCAGGGCTTCTTATCAAGCCCCCGATTATCTCCCTGTGTTCAGTATTTGTCAACAAATGCATGCGTAAAGTTGTGTCACACACTGTCAGCCGTGGTGCACCTAAATTTTTTTTTTAACTCAGTCTGTGCGCTACTTCTGTTTCAAGTTTATTCAAGTTCACAGGGTACTAGGGTTGGGTATCGAGAACGGATTCTTTTAGAGAGTTGTTAAGAAATGATTCGATCCACCGATATCAATAGCCTTTTTGCTTAACAATTCCCTTATCAGTCCTTCAGAGCAGCCGTTGTTTATGAGGGTGTTTGTCGGGAAAATGATCATTTCTCTACATTCATTACAGACCCTGCAGCAGCTCTGTAATCAACCGTTTCTGCAGCGCGACACCACTTTGAAGTGTGAACCAATGAAGCAATGCTTCGATCCACTAGCTCGCTGGTTCTTTGATATGCTGCTCTTCAGAAATGGCAAGTCTGCTTCTTGACCACTCTCAAAGCCGTTAAAATATCGTGAGTCACTTTTGTGTGGATTAAAGTCACTAACTGGGACTCTTGTCTTGCTGCAGTCAAGAAACAAGAATCATCCTCCGTTTCATTGACACAGGTCCAAACGCTGCATGACTCTCTGTTGAGACAGAGTCCGGTCGAAATTAATAACTTCAAAACGAATTGCCGCTTTAAATAAAACGACATCTCTTGCAAACGTTGTAATACAGACAAGAAACTACAATCGACTAAAACGTTTTTTTTTCCTCCCAAAATGAGACGTCCTGCATTCTTTATAAATTACAACGTGACGTGCAGCACAGTCAGCTGCAAGAGCTCAGCTCAGAGGTATGGAAAGACATTCATGCCAAAAATGTCTGAAAGGAAATGCTTTTGACAATAACTACAGATTTAGTTTTGTTTTTTCTATTCATGTTCAGAGATCAAGGATCCAGCATGTAGAGTTTATTATGTCCAAAGTTTAAGGATCCAGTGACCAATTTCAAATTTATTTACTTTAAGACTCAATAAAATTTTGTTCAATTTCAATTTAATCAGCTTATAAAGCACCAAATCACAACAAAAGCCGTCTCAAGGCACCTCACATAGAACAGTTCAACATAAAAAATTAAAATAAATAAATTAAAAAAAAATTCAAATACATAATTAAAAACAGAAGTAAAAGAATAAAACAGATTAAAAAATTAAAAACTATTCATAAGAAAGAGATATAGAGATAAGAGAAATAGGCTTTAAGTATTGATTTAAAAATGTCCATGGACTCCGACTGCCTCATGGTCGCAGGAAGACCGTTCCACAGAGCGGGTGCACGATAAGAAAAAGCTCTTTGACCCGCTGACATAGAAAACCTGTAAAGCCTACTTTTAGAGCACAAAAAATTCACAAGAGGTATCGATAAGGGAATCGATAAGGAATTGGATTGATAAGCGGAATCAATAATGGTATCGATAGATAAAATCTTATCAATACCCATCACTACAGGGTACCAAATAAAATATCCCTGCATATCTCCACTTCATTTACTTCATTTACTCCACTTCATCTGTAGCTCAACCTCAGTAAAATTCCATTTCTTACCATCATCATTCTGGACAGAGAGGGGAATCCCCAGGTCCCAGGACCTATTTAAACACATTTGCATATTTAGATAGGGGTGTGGACAGAGAGGAGTTTGGTGCATGTGCGCTCATTTCAACGTTAAATGGGATGTACAAACGGAACGTGCTTGGCTCCATGCATATGTAAACTTTGATACACGTGGATTTTTTTTTTTTTTTTGTGCATACGCCAGTTTTGGGGTTTAGCTTATGCCATGTTTCAGCAGTAAATCCACGCAAGTCTTTGTACATCACTCCCCTGTTCTTCTAATTTTGATCTAAACATCCATCATGTTATTGTAGTATCTCATTCATGTTGTTCTGTTGTCTCCTTTAGTACGCAATCCATAAGGATAAGAAGAGAAAGCCCAACATTGAGAAAGCTACTGTTCTGACTCACACCATTCTGTTTCTTCATTCATCTATTGCTCTTATGTAGTTTCTTGATGATTCTGTTAAGTTTTACAAAGTATCATGTAGATTTTCTGAAAAAGTCCAGAGACTTTCTTGATGAATACTTTCAAACACTTTTTCAAAGCTGATGAAATCCAGGGACAGTTCTGTGATGTTCCATTTATATTTCTCAGTATGAAGCAGAGTACAACCGAAATAGAATTGTTGGAGGCCGATATGTTAACGATATTCAGGAGTAAAAAAATGGCAATACTGTTATATCGACCAATACATACATAAAAATGCCAGTGATTCCAAACATTTTATTATCAAATACTTCTAAAAGAATAACAATTTCGTTCTGTTGACGACCTGAAGCTGGCCAATGACCTGAACGTCTTCTATTCACGCTTTGAAGACAAGGACTCACACCTCCCCACCCCCCACACAACTGGATACTCAAACACTCTGGACCTCCCCCTCTCACTGCTGCCCTCCCCACTCCCCCTGTTGCCCTCTCGGTCCAAGAGGAGGACGTGAGGAGACATTTCAAAAGGCTGAATCCACGTAAGGCCCCGGGCCCAGACTGTGTCTCTCCTGCCACCCTGAGACACTGCGCTGATGAGCTGGCCCCAGTCTTCACGGGGATCTTCAACACCTCCCTGGAGTCATGCCATGTTCCAGTCTGTTTCAAGTCCTCAATCATAGTTCCAGTCCCCAAGAAACCACGCGTCACTGGACTTAATGACTACCGTCCTGTGGCTCTCACGTCTGTAGTCATGAAGACCTTCGAACGCCTGGTTTTATCCCACCTGAAGTCCATCACCGACCCCCTCCTGGACCCCCTGCAGTTTGCCTACAGAGCCAACAGGTCTGTAGATGACGCCATAAACCTGGCCCTGCACTCCATCCTGCAGCACCTGGACTCCCCAGGAACCTACACTAGGATCCTGTTTGTGGACTTCAGCTCTGCATTCAACACCATCCTTCCAGCTTTGCTCCAGGACAAGCTTTCTCTGCTCCACGTGCCCAACTCCACCTGCAGGTGGATCACAGACTTCATGACGGACCGGAGTCAGCATGTGAGGCTGGGAAAAAATGTCTCGAACACTCGGGCTCTCAGCACAGAATCTCCACAGGGCTGTGTCGTTTCCCCTCTGCTCTTCTCCCTCTACACTAACTGCTGCACCTCCAGCCATGACTCTGTAAAGCTCATCAAGTTTGCGGACGACACCACCCTCATCGGACTCATTTCAGATGGGGATGAGTCTGCCTACAGGAGGGAGGTGGACCGGCTGGTGACCTGGTGCAGCAGCAACAACTTGGAGCTCAACGCCCAGAAAACAGTGGAGATGATCGTGGACTTCAGGAAAGCCACAGCCCCCCGCCCTCCCTCGCCCTCACCAACAGCCCCACCACCACTGTGGACTGTCACCGCTTCCTCGGCACCACCATCACCCAGGACCTGAAGTGGGAGTCAACCATCAGCTCCCTCATCAAGAAGGCCCAGCAGAGGATGTACTTCCTGCGGCAGCTGAAGAAGGCCAAGCTGCCTGTCCAGCTGATGGTGCAGTTCTACACGGCCATCATCGAGTCCATCCTCTGCTCCTCCATCATGGTGTGGTACGCCGGGGCCACAGCCAGGGACAGACACAGACTGCAGCGCGTTGTGGCCTCTGCTGAGAAGGTGATCGGCTGTAGCCTTCCATCTCTCCACGACCTGCACGTCTCCAGGATTCTGGGCCGAGCAGGTCAGATCACAGCTGACCCTTCTCACCCTGCACACGGTCTATTCAAACCACTCCCCTCGGTCTACTGTCCATCCGGACCAGAACCTCCCGCCATAGGAACAGTTTCTTCCCCTCTGCCGTTAGACTCATGAACACCTCATAACTCAGTCACCTTAAGCTTAACTCTGTCACTTTATAATTTTATCACGGGTCACTTTAGACAATGTACTTTGGTTTTTAATTGCACTCCTCCCACTGCACTGTTTTTTCTGTTGCACAGAGCCTTTCATATTTCATATTTCTTTTTTTTTATCTTATATTTTACCTTATTTTGACACATATGTTATATTTTATCTTAGCATTTTATCTCTTCTTAATGTTGCACCATTGTACTGAAGCAAATTCCTAGTCTGTGAATCCTGTTCACTGGCAATGGCAATAAACTTCTTCTGATTCTGATTCTAATTGAGGCTTGATGTTTTACAGTTTAAACATGTACTTTACTGTAAATAATGATACAGTGAACAACCAAAGTACATCACTCTGCAATCACACTGCCTGTACTCAGATTGCCAGTCACTGTGTTGCGTCACTCAGCATTTGCATAAAACAGACTTCTCTTCTATTTTGGCTCCGCCTAACTGTCAGCATAGTGACCACTTGTCTCTTGTCTCTCTAAAATGCTCACTCTGATTGAAAATGCATGGCAGTTGGTCACTTTGCCTCTGTTTCTTGTAGCTAATGTGGCCTAAGGGGCAGCCATTCATGATAACATTGTAAAGAATGCTGTTGAGCTCCCTCTCCTGGACAAACCATGCAATGACACTATTTCCAACAGCCAACATGTTTTCTGCTTTGTTTATTCGAGAAATCAAATGTTTTTATATTGGCAAAACTAACGACAATACAACATTGGCCGATATTATCGGCGACCCGATATATTAGTTGGCTTCACATGTGAAGGTCTGTTCTGTCATACCTCTTGCTTGTTGAAAACATTCTTTTATGTGGTCAACTCCTTTCCTGATATGCTCTTTTTTACTGTAATTCTTTCCAAGTATTTTGCTGATAAACTCTTCTACCGCTCACATTTTCCCATTTGGTTCAATCTTTCTTCTCTGGTATCTTCAAAATGTGTCAATTGCTCCAGTTCTCGCGCACACAGTCTTCTCATCAGATCTTGTTGAATACATTTCCAGTTGTTTTGTAGTTGCTTGCCCATTGGTTTTTAAACATTCTGCTGTGATCCTATCTCTCCCTCCTGCTTTTCCACCATCCTTCTTCTCATTTCTCCCTTTCTGGCTACATCTGCTGCATCTGTTCCAGTATCTTCCATCCATTTTCATTTATTATCCCTTATACACTTGAGTTTCTTGACTTGTTCTTTGTAGCTTTTGTCTGACTTTTCTTCTTGTCTCTTTGATTTTGCATCAATTATCTTTTTCTTGATGTTCTGTCTTTTTTTCCTGTTAGTGTCCAGATTTGTTGCTAAATCCAGCTTTTGCTTTACTTTTAGAAAATTGTTCCACATGCAGTGCCAAAGCATTGGATCATTTACAGAAGTTTCTGCTGCCACACTATAGCAATAAGGCAACAACACTGAACTTGACCACATCATTTGTAGACACACACACACACATTATATATTATATATATGTATGTATGTATGTATGTGTGTGTGTGTGTGTGTGTGTGTGTGTGTGTGTGTGTGTGTGTGTGTGTGTGTGTGTGTGTGTGTGTATATATCTTCGATCATGCAAAAACCGGGGAGAGCTGCCATTTGGAATGGTTATGTATTTTGGGTCAAGGATGAACACTGCAATAACAGAAAGTTGATAGAATAAATATTTTTGGAGAAATTACCAATTTTAGATAACTAGTGAACAATGCACATTGTGCTGCAATACACCATGGGAGTTTGGGGTTTTAAATGTTGCTATTGTGGTTGATGTTAGTTTAATGGTGTTGTTAGTGTTATCAATTTATTGTGTTTTTGTCGTTGAATTGGTTTAGTCAGTTTAGTTAAGTTTCACGTTGCCGGTACCATGAGCAAAAACTATAGTATAGTATGTCTTCCACCACAGTCTCTGTTTCTGCCTGTCCAAATGCAGGAAAGACAAAATGCTGTGTATGTGCATGTGTGCAACTTCGATCACACAGAAACTGTGGAGAGCTGACATTTGCCATTTGGTAAGTAAGTCCCTTCAACTGCTCCCTTGTTTGCACCTTGTTTGGTCGCCACAGCAAATCCAAGGTGGATCTGCATGTTGAATTGGCACAGGTTTTACGCCGGATGCCCTTCCTGATGCAACTCCACATTACATGGAGAAATGTGGCAGGGGTGGGATTTGAACCCGGAACCTTCTGCAATGAAACCAAGCGCATTAACCACTTGGCCACCACCCCTGCCACATTTGCCATTTGGTATGCTTATGTATTTTGGGTTAAGGTTGAACGCTGCAAAAATGCAAAAAACAATGATAGGACAAACATTTTTGGAGACGCTATGGATATTAGCTAACAACACTGAACAATGGATGTTGCTAACTCCATTCTGGACTCATACACCATTCCAGAAGGAGGTCAGAAGGAGGTGGTAAGTCATCTTTATATTAAAAGCAGGAGTGATTTTATTTAGCAGTTCAATGTAAGTACATAATATAATTGTAAATATGTTAAAAATACACGAATGACACAAGAAAGTGAATATACTTATTTCCATTGTGGTCCACTTCAAAATTAAATGACAATGACAATCAAACTACGCTGTTCTTCTGAACAATGTCTTGAACATCCCATTTTCCTCAGGCTTTCAAAGAGAAACGCATGTTCAACAGGTGCTGGCTTCATCCTTAAATAGGGGACACCTGATTCACACCTGTCTGTTCCACAAAATTGACAAACTCACTGACTGAATGCCACATGAGTATTACTGTGAACACCCCCTTTTCTACCTTTTTTTTACTAATAGCCCAATTTCATAGCCTTAAGAGTGTGCATATCATGAATGCTTGATCTTGTTGGATTTGTGAGAATCTACTGAATCTACTGGTACCTTGTTTCCCATGTAACAATAAGAAATATACTCAAAACCTGGATTAATCTTTTTAGTCACATAGCACTACTATTATTCTGAACACTACTGTATATATATATATATATATATATATATATATATATATATATATAAAATCCCCAAGTTGCTCACAGTGTGTAGTGAGCGCCTTGCATGGCAGCACCCTGACATTAGTGTGTGTGTGTGTGTGTGTGTGTGTGTGTGTGTGTGTGTGTGTGTGTGTGTGTGTGTGTGTGTGTGTGTGTGTGTGTGTGTGTGTGTGTGTGTGTGTGAATTGGTGAATGCGAGGCAAGTGCTTTGAGCTTCTGACATAGATGGAAAAACCTTATACAATTCCACTGGAATTTGAAGTTCCACACGACCTTAGGCCTGTCATATTCAACCACCTTTGTTGGCGTCTCCAATTGGGACTTGGGGACTTCTAATCCGTATGTGGCACAGATGTTCCTGTACAGATTGGCTGTGCCTCTCAGTATACATAGTGCAAGCTTGCATTTTGCTACTATGTGCTCGACTGTTTCTGGGGAACATTTGTACAGCCTGTAACTTGGGTCTTGTCAGCTGTGGTGGACTCCTGGCTCTATGGATCTGCTGTTTAGGACTTGTTCTTGTGCTGCCATGACAGGGGTCGAAATACATTTTTTAACCTACTTGCACTGGTGCTAGTAACAACAAAAATTACTTGCACCAAAAAAAGTTACTTGCATAACCAAAAGTCAGTCTTATATCAACCTTAAAACTCCTCCTCTGATGTGTCAGACTCTTCCTCTCTGGGGAGCGTGAGGAACTACGGAGCCCTGGAAGTGTCATCACAAAATGTTTTGCATGTGGAGAGAATGTGCACACGTTTTATGATATTGTGCGCTTGTTTTATGATATTGTGCGCACGTTTTATTATATTGTGCGCACGTTTTAAGCATCATTTGAGTGAAACAAGGGCACAATCTACTTAAACGTGGCCACAATTTGTAAAATGTGCACTCAGTATTGTCTTGACACATAAATGTTGGCTATTAGCTAACAAACCAGCAGACAGTGTAATACATTTCCCCAATAAAAATGGATCTGGTTGAGTATATCATCATGGTTTGGGCGCACAAGGACATACAGAGAACTCCAGCTGCCCATCATGGCATCATCTGGAGTTTAAGTACATTAAAAAGGATGCTGAGGGCGAAGTGTCTCCCCGTTGTGACAATGACAGTTTAGGTCATATTATGAAGTTCATTTTGAATGAAAGGAAAACGTGCGTTTTATTAATTCGGGGGTTCAATTAAAGGAAAACGTGCGCACGTTTTATTAATTTGAGAACACGTTTTACTAATTCGTGGGCTCAATTAAAGGAAAATGTGCGCAAATTATCATGGCCAGGAAAAAAAAAAAAAAAAAAAAAAAATCACTTTAAGTGACGTCTCCCCGGGTTCTGTAAGGAACTGCAGCGACAGCCAGTTTTTTTTTTCACGTGCGTGCGCGAACTAATCGTACATGAAGATAATTTTATTAACTACACAGATGTATAATAAAACAAATGGTGACTGGTTTATAACACAATGATGAGAGAGTTTGAGGGGGAGAGCGAGAGAGAGAGAAAGAGAGAGAGAGAGAGAGAGAGAGAAACTGCAGCCAGCCAGTTGTTTTTCTTTCTTCTTTTTTTTCCCAGTCAATCCAGGCTGTGCTCTGGTTGGTCTGCCTGGTTTGAGTCATTATACATATACACATATATACACATATATATATATATATATATATATATATATATATATATATATATATATATATATATATATATATATATATATATATATATATATATATATATATATATATATATATATATATATATATATATATATACATATAATGGCTGGAATGATAAACTTAACTTACAATACCTATTATTACTATTAGTTTGCTTTTTGTAAAACTAGAAAATGGAAAAGGTGAAATAATACACTTCTCAAAACTTTGTATCATAAATCATATTTTCTTAAAAATGCACATCATATTTGAGGTCTCCCCCTGGAAAACCACACTGCATTTTGGTAATTAAATAATTAAAATGTGTGCCAGAGTGTATCAGGCAGCAACTGTTTATCTATCTTGGACATATTGCATGCTCGAAGGTAAAACTGAACATAGTTTTGCACCTCTGTGCTGCAGTGGGCTGTCTGGCCAGAGTAGCCAGGAAAGACAGCTCAACGGCTGCTCGGGCTCCCTGTCTCAGTCCGCCAAATGTCGGGCTAGTGAATGGTCAGTGCATCTCAACCTTTACTCTATCCTCACTTTTTGCAGTACCTGGCTGCTGTTTCTTTCGGTAAATAATCATCACGACTTAATTTGATGTCAGGGGAAATTTCTTGCAGCACACATTACTATGATTAATATTACTATTATTTTTTTACTTGTGGCTGTAAAATGGAGGTGACATCATGTAATTATATATTCTGCCCTCTACTGAATGAAAGTGGTACTACATGTCCACCTTGTTTCCACCAACAATTAAATTTGAATTATACTGATTCTGGACATGGAAAAAAAAATTCTCATTATCATAGAATTAAATGTTGCGATATCACAAGAGTTGATTTCTCCGCCACTAATACACACACATATATGTATACATACAGTGGCTTGCTAAAGTATTCAGCCACTTGGTATTTCACATATTTTAATTTGTTTATGGCATTTAAAATACACAACGTAAACCAGGCTTCTCAATATAAATTTTTTTTAAATTATCTTCCTTAAACTCAAACTGAAAGTAAATCTCTACAACCTGTATATAAATTTATTAAAATATAAAAGCCAAGATGATGGGTTGCATAAGTAATGGGCCCCTTTGGAATATCTGTAAATAATCAGTTTAATTGCCAGTTTTCTTCAGACAAGTCAGGAGATGGATACATGAACATTTCCAAGTCACTGAATATGTCTTGAACTTTATTTACATCAGTTATGAAGAAATACAAACAGTATGGCACTCTATGGTAAATCTGTGTGGAGTAGACAGTTCTCAAAAACGGAGTGACTATGGTAAATCTGTGTGGAGTAGACAGTTCTCAAAAACGGAGTGACTGTGCAAGAAGGAGAAGAGTGAGCAAAGCCACCAAAACACCCAGACAACCCAGAAGAAGTTATAAGCTTCTGTGGCTGTGATTGGAGAAATTGTTCACAGTACAAGTTTTGGATTTTATATCCCCAGTTATAAACTCAGCCACATGGGGTGTGTAGCCAGTACATTGTGAGTGCCGGTCCCAAGCATGGATAACTGAGGAGGGTTGTGTCAGGAAAGGCATCCAGCATAAAACAAGCCAACCCAACTATGCAGACTAAGAATCGAATTTCCATACCGGATTGGTCAAGGCCTGGATTAACAACGTCTACCACCGGTGCTGTTGCCCAACAGGGTGCCGGTGGAAATTGGGCTACTGCTTTGCGAAGACAATGAAGAAGAGGAGGAGAACATTTTCACAAACAGCGGGAGAGTTACACAGCTTCATGACGAAGTGCAGCAGAGGAGGATTTTCTTAAAAAGATCTGAAAGTTCACCTACAATTTGCCAGAAGGTACATCTGAGATGTAAGCCTAGATTTTATGTTTTAGTGAAAGAAAACCCTCCTCTATACCACTTCATCATGAAGCTTTAGAACTGGAGATACAAAATGCAGAATTTGCACTGTGCACAATTTCTCCAATCACAGCCACAGACGCCTGTAACTTCTGGGTTGTCTGGGTGTCTTGGTGGCTTTCCTCAGTCTTCTCCTTCTTGCACAGTCAGTCAGTTTTTGAGAACTGTCTACTCCACATAGATTTACCATAGAGTGCCATACTGTTTGCATTTCTTCATAACTGATGTAAATAAAGTTAAAGACATATTCAATGACTTGGAAATGTTCATGTATCCATCTCCTCGCTTGTCTGAAGAAAACTGGCAATTAAACTGATTATTTACAGATATTATTCCAAAGGGGCTGATTACTTATGCAACCCATCATCTTGGCTTTTATATTTTTAATTGATTTATATCAAGTTGTAGAGATTTGTTTTCAGTTTGAGTCTAAGGAAGATAATTTGATCATTTTTTATATTGAGAAGCCTGATTTACTTTTTGTATTTGAAACGCCATAAACAAATTAAAATGTGTGAAATACCAAGGGGCTAAATACTTTTGCAAAGCCACTGTATACACATACATACATACACACACACATATATACACACAGACATACACACACACATAAGTTGTTAGTGTGCTTGGTTTCAGTGTGTATGGTTCCTGGCTCAAATCCCACCCCTGCCATGTCGCCCTTCATGTTCCTCCATGCTGCCCCTCCTGATGCAACTACATGCGGAGTTGCGTCAGGAAGGGCAGCCGGTGTAAAACTTGCAGATCAACATGTAGATCCACCTTGGATCTGCTATGTGACCCCGAGTGAAAACAAGGGAACAGCTGAAAGGACTTACTTCACATATTTTATATATATATGTGTGAATCTGATTGAACATCTTTGGAGAGATCTGAAAATGGCTGTGCACCGACCCTCCCCATCCAACCTCATGGATATTGAGAGGTGCTGCAAAGAGGAATGAGTAAAACTGCCCAAAGATAGGTGCAGCAAGCTTGTACCATCATATTCAAAAAGACTTGAGGCTGTAATTGCTGCCAAAGGTGCATCAACAAAGTATTGAGCAATGGGTGTGAATATTTATATACATGGGATTTCTTAGTTTTATTTTTAATAAATATGCAAAAAAAAAAAAAAAAAAAACTTTGTTCATGTCGTCATTATGGGGTGTTGTGAGTAGAAATTTGAGGAGAAAAAAATTAATTTACTCCATCTCAGAATAAGAATGCAACATAACCAAATGTGGAAAGAGTGAAGCCCTGTGAATACTTTATGGATGCAGTGTATGTGAGCTGCCAAGAGACAAGTGTTGTTAAGTGGAAACTACAACAGTCGACCCCAGCAGACTACAGTTTTGTCATCCTCTGAGATTCCCACTATCCACACAGACACACACACACACACAGACTACATTTACATGCAGCCAATAACCCTTTCATAACCGGAATATTAGCAATAACCTGGTTGCGCACGGCCATGTAAACACCTGTAAAAATCCGAATATGCTCATATTCCAGTTTTTAAAAACCCGAATAAGACCCCTGGGTTACTCCTTTTCTAACCCGAATATCAGGTCATATAAAAGCGCATCGGGATATCCCCATAGAAAGGAACATTATTTTGTGTTCTGCGCATGTCCTATTCGCAAGGAATCTTGGTCTTTTGAGTATGGCAACTACTTGTATGCGGCGCGCACAACCCACCAGACACCACAGAAGCAGATGTAAACAGCGCATTGTGTTCTGTGTCCTTATCAGGCGGGCCGGTCGCGGCACCAGTTGGCATCACCGTGATTGCTCTCACTGCCTCCGATGCGCTTAGTGAGTCTGCGGGCTCGGTAAACGCCGCAGCAGGCCACTCACACCGCCCCCCTCTCTGCTGTGCGGAGCTGCACCAACTCTGGCAACAGGTCCAGAGACTACGCTCGCTGTTTTGATGCGGCACGCTCCGCTAGATTTCTTGCAGAAAAATCCACAGTGCCGCAGGGTCTCGGTATACCGCAGCCGCAGAGCTCCGTGGCCATGACTTGGATTCTTTGTGGGTCCCGCATCCGTACCCCCGGAGGCAGTGAGCGAAGGGAGAGCACGCGCATTGTGTTCTGCATATGTCTGTTATAATCTTCTCACCCAGAAGAAAAAAGAGTGTGTTTACACGGGAGAGAAAAGTGAGACAATGTTAATGCCTGTTTGAGAAAGGTGTATAAAGTGTGTAGTGAGGGGTTTTACAGCCTTAAAACATCTATAATAATTATAAAAACTAACACTGACTACTTCACGGATTTCACCTATTGCGGGTTATTTTTAGAACGTAACTCCCGCGATAAACGAGGGACCACTGTACTTCATTAGTATTGTGAAAGACATGAATATAATGTCTTTTATTGACGGTAGAAAGTACCGAGATAGCGGCATTTACAAGAAGGTGGCCAAAAAGTTACGCGAAGCAGGATCTGCACGTACGCCAGACCAAATCAAGCACCGGTGGAAGACGTGCGTCGCTGTTTAGATGGGGATATTCCAAATGATATCATGACCATGTATACAGGAGTAACTCTGTCTGCTTAAGCATGTAAACGGGTTATTCCTAATGATTCGGAAACCGGAATATTGACCTTATCCCGAATATTAACGGCATGTAAACGTAGCCACAGACACACACAGAAAATGAGAAATTTGTTCTTGCATTCCTTTCACAGTATTTTGAAGAGATGGTCCAGAGGCTCAATGGTTTATTCTCATCATCCCCACGTCACTCGTGACTGGTTTTGAACAGACTGCACGTCTCGCCTCTGACCATTCAGTGATGGTGGTTTGATGAACACTTGCGATGTTGCAGATTATATTCATGGCAGTCTCATTTATAAAAACAGCATCACTGCAAAAACAAAGCCAATGAATAGCCTTAATTTAATAAACTGAGAGTACATAACCGTTATGGTTCGCGTCAGCAACATAAAACACATGCCAGCGGATTGGGAAATAAGATTTCATCATTACAATTATCATGGTGAGCTTTCTTTGTCTACAGTCTGGAGTCATCACATCCGTGAATGTGCTTTCATATTTTATACCATGTTGAAGGCTGAAAAGTATCTTTAACTGTCCTTATTCCCACTCAGTCATGTGTTTTATTAGTTTTCACCACATGGAGCCTTACATTAGTCACCTCTTGTTGTGCCCACACAGAATTGTTGCAAAATGAGTTCATGTATGATGATAAAAGTGGAGGGTTTATTTATTGTTTTGATTTGTTTTTTGTATTTTAGGTATTGGGCACGTTGTCAAACTGCATCCAGGGGTGTCGGCAGCAGGACGTTCTTGGTGCTCGGTGGCAGTTTAACACATGGGTCGACTGCACATAACCAGATGGGATGCGGACAAATAATCAGGATAAGAAGGAGACATGTAGATTTGGATTACCACCGTAATCCAAAATCATGGGGGGGGGGGGGGGGGGGGGGGTACCTAACATGCACAGTGAAAATAGCAACATTACAGAGAAAAAAAACCTTAACTGACTTCAAATAAACTTTACAGTGCAGCAATGACTGAAGTTTTCCACTGTATGTCTATGTGATTTGAATTTGTGTTGAGAACCACTGGGCTTCTAGGGGAAATACTATCATCCATCAGATTTATGGATATCCAATTAACGTGCAGTAAATGCCTAAAGCTGATCTAAATTCAGGGTATACACACATTTACTGACTCCTACCATACTATCTTGGCGATGAAAATAAAGGGTTTAAGGGGGTGGGGTACTATGGTGAGTTATTGCCGATAAGGACTTACCAGCCCATCGCAGTTGTTAATGGCAACCGAGGCCCCAGGAACATCTGTGATGTCACCAATGAAGGTGCAGTCTGTCTTAAGCAGCTCACGCCACACTATCCTGTCACCTCCCTCAGTGTTATCAGTCTGGTTTGTGATCACATCGGAATCATCATTCAAGCTGTTGCTGGCATTCCAGAAGGTTTGGACCGTGTCGTGCCACTCCACCACAGCGCCTGGTGCCACCAGTCTATTATTTGGTCGCAGCCGCAGATGAAATTCCTTTCCAAAAGCTGTGATATTGAAGAAAAGTTTCTGTTCACTTTTGCTCAGTGATAGCGCCTCCCTCTTGACTCGCTGCTTGTGGGTTGCTGAAAGCAGGTGTGATAGGTAACGTCCTTGGGAGTCTGTGCTGAAGGGTGTCACAAGTCCATATTCCTTCAGTCTGCTCCTCAATTGATCTGTGAAACAACAAAATGCAAAGTCAAGGATGTAAACATCTCAAGAAATGGTAGCAAACATCTTTGACAACCCCTAACTTTTCTGAAAGTTGTTTGCACATGACCCGACAAACCCATTTAAAAGCGCGTCTGGGCTGTGTGTACATAGACACTTGGACAAGACACTTTCCTGCACTGTCCCAGTCCACCCAGCTGTCAAGGGGCATTGATCTTAGCTGGGGAAGTCAGAAGGACATCCCATCCAGCGGGAGTCATTTATCTGTGACATGCTACAAAATCCAGGAATAAGCATCAGTGCACTGTAAAACTCAATGAGTTAGTTGAACTCAAACCATTTGAGGAAATCAACTGCCTTAAACCATTTGAGTTTTCCAACTTAAATAAAATAATTTTCAAAAATGTAATTGTTAAAGTTTCAGTATCTTAATTTATAGTTAATTAAATTTATGTAAATCTAGTTTATGTTTTTCAATAAAAAAAGTGACAAATTTCTGCCTAAAATTTGCATTACATTTTGTATTAGATTTTTTGAAGCATTCTTTGCTTTACTTGTTGAGTCTACATTGTGTTGTTATGACTCCGCCCATTCGCTCCCCTGAGGACGCGCACTCACGATCTCCGGCATGGAAGTCGGACTCTCTAACCAGAAGGCTAAAATCCAGGGCTCTGGCCTTGTGACCAGAGAATTCTTCTGAGCTTTTGGTAGTGAGGTTTACTACCTACATATGCACAGCAACACCTGCTGTCCTCTGTTACATAAACTCAATTAAAATGAGTGAATGGAATGCACTGGAAATACATCACCAACACTTAAATGCCCCAAAATTTTAAATGCACTTAAAGGAACTGAGTTGTTATGACAACAATTCATTTTTGAGTTAGTTTAATTAATGGATATGAGTAACTATAACTTTTTCAAAGTTTGAGTTACATTAACTTAATTATTGTATTAAAATGGAGTGTTCGGTTTAACTGTATGCTGTGGACTTTACCAGTCTGGAGGAACATCTGAGCCAACATATATACAGTAGTGTTCAGAATAATAGTAGTGCTATGTGACTAAAAAGATTAATCCAGGTTTTGAGTATATTTCTTATTGTTACATGGGAAACAATGTATCAGTAGATTCAGTAGATTCTCACAAATCCAACAAGACCAAGCATTCATGATATGCACACTCTTAAGGCTATGAAACTGGGCTATTAGTAAAAAAAAAAGTAGAAAAGGGGGTGTTCACAATAATAGTAGTGTGGCATTCGGTCAGTGAATTTGTCAATTTTGTGGAACAAACAGGTATGAATCAGGTGTCCCTTATTTAAGGACGAAGCCAGCACCTGTTGAACATGCTTTTCTCTTTGAAAGCCTGAGGAAAATAGGATGTTCAAGACATTGTTCAGAAGAACAGCGTAGTTTGATTAAAAGGTTGATTGGAGAGGGGAAAACCTATACACAGGTACAAAAAAATTATAGGCTGCTCATGTACAATAATCTCCAATGCTTTAAAATGGACAAAAAACCAGATACGCGTGGAAGAAAACGGAAAACAACCATCAAAATGGATAGAAGAATAACCAGAATGGCAAAGGCTCACCCACTGATCAGCTCCAGGATGATCAAAGACAGTCTGGAGTTACCTGTAAGTGCTGTGACAGTTAGAAGATGTCTGTGTGAAGCTAATTTATTTGCAAGAATCCCCCGCAAAGTCCCTCTGTTAAATGAAAGACGTGCAGAAGAGGTTACAATTTGCCAAAGAACACATTAACTGGCCTAAAGAGAAATGGATGATTATTTTGTGGACTGATGAGAGTAAAACTGTTCTTTTTGGGTCCAAGGGCCGCAGACAGTTTGTGAGACAACCCCCATGAAGCATGGTGGTGCAAGCATCATGATATGGGCATGTTTCTCCTACTATGGTGTTGGGCCTATATATCGCATACCAGGTATCATGGATCAGTTTGGATATGTCAAAATACTTGAAGAGGTCATGTTGCCTTATGCTGAAGAGGACATGCCCTTGAAATGGGTGTTTCAACAAGACAATGACCCCAAGCACACTAGTAAAGGAGCAAAATCTTGGTTCCAAACCAACAAAATTAATGCCTCGCAGATGTGAAGAAATCATGAAAAACTGTGGTTATACAACTAAATACTACTTTAGTGATTCACAGGATTGCTAAAAAAGCAGTTTGAATATAATAGTTTTGAGTTTGTAGTGTGAACACCCCCTTTTCTACTTTTTTTACTAATAGCCCAGTTTCATAGCCTTAAGAGTGTGCATATCATGAATGCTTGGTCTTGTTGGATTTGTGAGAATCTACCGAATCTACTGGTACCTTGTTTCCCATGTAACAATAAGAAATATACTCAAAACCTGGATTAATCTTTTTAGTCACATAGCACTACTATTATTCTGAACACTACTGTACACAACAGACCCCGTGCAGCTGGTAACGTTAGTTCACGAAATGTTGGTGGGCAATAAACATGTGCTTTGGTTAGTACAATGAGGACGTTATTAATGTAGTTCTTTTACTATCCTCTGAATTTGAACCTTCTGGATTGAAGGACACGTGGTAATTTTATGTTCAGCATACAGCTGCAATAATCAGCATGGCTAAATAAAGGGGAGTTTGCTCTACAGATTTCTTTTAGACATAGAAATGTGAGCTAAATGATCAGCAGCCATGTAGCTGAAACAAGAAAAGGCTCACAGTGTCACACATGGTGTAACCCCACCTCCACCCTGAATGCATCTGTTATTCAGGGTGGAGGTCATTCATCAGCTCCTCAAAATATTCCCTCCACCTACTCAACACACTTTCCTTGCTTGTCAGCACATTTCCATCCGCATCCTTTATCACTCTAACCTACTGCACATCCTGCTCCCTTCCTTCCTCGCTGTTCAACTTCATGTGCGGCTCACTATGTGGCATGTCCTAAGCCATTGCCACTTCTTCTCTTTACCTCGCATATGCACTGATGACATTCATTATTATCCCTTCAATTCCAACTTCACATTCCCTTAACCTCCAACACACATTTATATGCTCTTCCTTTGGAAAGACCCAAACATCAATTCTCCTCCCATCCCCACTCTGATAAACCATTTGACACACCTCTGTTGTTCCTGGCCTTACTTCCCTTGCATTTTGCCTCTTGAACACAAAGTATGTCTGCCATTCTCCTCTCCAGCACATCAGCCAACTGTCTCTCTTTACTAGTCATATTGCCAGTATTCAAAGTCCCAACTTTCATTTGCATACTTCTAACTTTCCTCCTCTCCTTCTGGGTCCAGATACATTCTCCACCTCTTCTTCTTCTTCACCCAATAGTAGCCCAATTTCCGGTGGCACCCTGTTTGACAACAGCACTGGTGGCAGTCGTTGCTAACCTGAGTCCTCGACCATACCCGTATGGAAAATCGATTTGTGATCTGCATGTTTGGTTTGGCAAAATTTATGCCAGATGCACTCCTGATGCAACCCTACTCCTTTATTCAAAACAGAGACAGGCACTCATAATGCAATGACTTGTGCACTCAATGTGGCTGAGTTTTAATAAAACTTATGGTGTATGCCCTCCCTGCTTCTACTCTCATTTACCTGGGCTTGGGACCAGTACTCAGAATGCACTGGCTGTACATCCCATGTGGATAAGTTGGTAAAAAACAAAAATGCTACTTCTTAAATACAATCCTCATGATATCTCAAATATGCCATTTGTCCTAAACTGATGCTTTCACTGAGATAATGACATCTATTTTTAAGCCTATTTCTCAGCATTGTTTTCCAGCTGCTGTCATACCATGGAGACAATTTATGACCTGTGCTATAAATGATGCTATTTATGGTCCATAATGAAGGAATTATTTATTTACAAACACTTACAGTTGAAAATTTTCATTGATGATGATTAGTGAGGCAAATTCATGTATTTGGGACATATTTACCTGAGGCCAAAATATAGCCATCGGGCATTGCAAAGGCTTTGCGTCTGTCAGTCCAGCCTGTGCTCAGTCCTATTACTGCCACAGTCTTCAATTCACAGGGAACATTCTTGGGACACAGACCTTGGACAACTTCAAAACTGGCTAAACCTTGACCTATTTTAAGAGGTCAAAAGGTCCCATTCTGTTTCCTATTTTTATGCTCATACGGCCGAGGGTATTTTAGCATTGCATTATATTTTTACTTTTACTTTTGATACCCTGTGTGCTTCTTACCCTGTGTGCTGCTATCCAATGCTGCTGGAACCTCAGTTTCCCTGAGGGAGTCTTCCCAAGGGATTAACAAAGTTCAATCTAATATAATCTAGTGGAATGTAGATAGAGATGTTGTAGTTATTTCATTTATTGATTATTTTTGGACATTTGTGTTAAAATTTGATTCCAAGCTTTGACCAATGTCCTGCATTGGTAATTTTCTGAAAAAGGAGAGTGTCATTAAAGAAAAATAAAAAATAAATAGTGAACAACCTCATATTTAATTTCAGCTATTTTTATTATTACTTGAAGCTGTTATTCTTTGTTCATAGTCATTTTATTTAAAGGGTGATTTTCATGTATTTAAATTGTTAAATAGATTTTCTACATCCTATATCACATGGTGTTTTTCTGTTCTTTGGAAACTTTTATTATATCCCCTCTTGCTTGCCTCTACTGGTGGTTGGCTCTCACTGCGGTATTGTATCACTTCCTGTTCCGGAGCACAGCGGTGTTTTTCTGTATCTGTTAGCTGTTTAATCTGCGCAGTTAGATTGATCTAGTTATCTAGATTACGATTTGTTTCCCAGTGTAATCTTTACGTGCCTTAACTAAAGCACTCCTTCTGCTGAATCACCTCTAAATTATTTACACATTATTCACTTTGCGTGTTTTTAGGAATCCGCTAGCTTAGCGTAGCTACTAGCTCTTAGCCGATTTAGCATGGCGGCTTCTCCTGTCTCTCCCGCACTTTTCTGCTCTGGGTGTGAAATGTTTAGTTATTCCTCGGCCTCCTTTAGCAGTAACGGTACTTGTAATAAGTGTAGCTTATTCGTAGCTTTGGAGGCCAGGCTGGGCGAATTGGAGACTCGGCTCCGCACCGTGGAAAATTCTACAGCTAGCCAGGCCCCTGTAGTCGGTGCGGACCAAGGTAGTTTAGCCGCCGTTAGTTACCCCCTGGCAGATCCCGAGCAGCCGGGAAAGCAGGCTGACTGGGTGACTGTGAGGAGGAAGCGTAGCCCTAAACAGAAGCCCTGTGTACACCGCCAACCCGTTCACATCTCTAACCGTTTTTCCCCACTCGACGACACACCCGCCGAGGATCAAACTCTGGTTATTGGCGACTCTGTTTTGCGAAATGTGAAGTTAGCGACACCAGCAACCATAGTCAATTGTCTTCCGGGGGCCAGAGCAGGCGACATTGAAGGAAATTTGAAACTGCTGGCTAAGGCTAAGCGTAAATTTGGTAAGATTGTAATTCACGTCGGCAGTAATGACACCCGGTTACGCCAATCGGAGGTCACTAAAATTAACATTAAATCGGTGTGTAACTTTGCAAAAACAATGTCGGACTCTGTAGTTTTCTCTGGGCCCCTCCCCAATCAGACCGGGAGTGACATGTTTAGCCGCATGTTCTCCTTGAATTGCTGGCTGTCTGAGTGGTGTCCAAAAAATGAGGTGGGCTTGATAGATAATTGGCAAAGCTTCTGGGGAAAACCTGGTCTTGTTAGGAGAGACGGCATCCATCCCACTTTGGATGGAGCAGCTCTCATTTCTAGAAATCTGGCCAATTTTCTTAAATCCTCCAAACCGTGACTATCCAGGGTTGGGACCAGGAAGCAGAGTTGTAGTCTTACACACCTCTCTGCAGCTTCTCTCCCCCTGCCATCCCCTCATTACCCCATCCCCGTAGAGACGGTGCCTGCTCCCAGACTACCAATAACCAGCAAAAATCTATTTAAGCATAAAATTCAAAAAGAAAAAATAATATAGCACCTTCAACTGCACCACAGACTAAAACAGTTAAATGTGGTCTATTAAACATTAGGTCTCTCTCTTCTAAGTCCCTGTTGGTAAATGATATAATAATTGATCAACATATTGATTTATTCTGCCCTTACAGAAACCTGGTTACAGCAGGATGAATATGTTAGTTTAAATGAGTCGACACCCCCGAGTCACACTAACTGTCAGAATGCTCGTAGCACGGGCCGGGGCGGAGGATTAGCAGCAATCTTCCATTCCAGCTTATTAATTAATCAAAACCCAGACAGAGCTTTAATTCATTTGAAAGCTTGACTCTTAGTCTTGTCCATCCAAATTGGAAGTCCCAAAAACCAGTTTTATTTGTTATTATCTATCGTCCACCTGGTCGTTACTGTGAGTTTCTCTGTGAATTTTCAGACCTTTTGTCTGACTTAGTGCTTAGCTCAGATAAGATAATTATAGTGGGCGATTTTAACATCCACACAGATGCTGAGAATGACAGCCTCAACACTGCATTTAATCTATTATTAGACTCTATTGGCTTTGCTCAAAAAGTAAATGAGTCCACCCACCACTTTAATCATATCTTAGATCTTGTTCTGACTTATGGTATGGAAATAGAAGACTTAATAGTATTCCCTGAAAACTCCCTTCTGTCTGATCATTTCTTAATAACATTTACATTTACTCTGATGGACTACCCAGCAGTGGGGAATAGGTTTCATTACACTAGAAGTCTTTCAGAAAGCGCTGTAACTAGGTTTAAGGATATGATTCCTTCTTTATGTTCTCCAATGCCATATACCAACACAGTGCAGAGTAGCTACCTAAACTCTGTAAGTGAGATAGAGTATCTCGTCAATAGTTTTACATCCTCATTGAAGACAACTTTGGATGCTGTAGCTCCTCTAAAAAAGAGAGCTTTAAATCAGAAGTGCCTGACTCCGTGGTATAACTCACAAACTCGTAGCTTAAAGCAGATAACCCGTAAGTTGGAGAGGAAATGGCGTCTCACTAATTTAGAAGATCTTCACTTAGCCTGGAAAAAGAGTCTGTTGCTCTATAAAAAAGCCCTCCATAAAGCTAGGACATCTTTCTACTCATCACTAATTGAAGAAAATAAGAACAACCCCAGGTTTCTTTTCAGCACTGTAGCCAGGCTGACAAAGAGTCAGAGCTCTATTGAGCTGAGTATTCCATTAACTTTAACTAGTAATGACTTCATGACTTTCTTTGCTAACAAAATTTTAACTATTAGAGAAAAAATTACTCATAACCATCCCAAAGACGTATCGTTATCTTTGGCTGCTTTCAGTGATGCCGGTATTTGGTTAGACTCTTTCTCTCAGATTGTTCTGTCTGAGTTATTTTCATTAGTTACTTCATCCAAACCATCAACATGTTTATTAGACCCCATTCCTACCAGGCTGCTCAAGGAAGCCCTACCATTATTTAATGCTTCGATCTTAAATATGATCAATCTATCTTTGTTAGTTGGCTATGTACCACAGGCTTTTAAGGTGGCAGTAATTAAACCATTACTTAAAAAGCCATCACTTGACCCAGCTATCTTAGCTAATTATAGGCCAATCTCCAACCTTCCTTTTCTCTCAAAAATTCTTGAAAGGGTAGTTGTAAAACAGCTAACTGATCATCTGCAGAGGAATGGTCTATTTGAAGAGTTTCAGTCAGGTTTTAGAATTCATCATAGTACAGAAACAGCATTAGTGAAGGTTACAAATGATCTTCTTATGGCCTCGGACAGTGGACTCATCTCTGTGCTTGTTCTGTTAGACCTCAGTGCTGCTTTTGATACTGTTGACCATAAAATTTTATTACAGAGATTAGAGCATGCCATAGGTATTAAAGGCACTGCGCTGCGGTGGTTTGAATCATATTTGTCTAATAGATTACAATTTGTTCATGTAAATGGGGAATCTTCTTCACAGACTAAAGTTAATTATGGAGTTCCACAAGGTTCTGTGCTAGGTCCAATTTTATTCACTTTATACATGCTTCCCGAAGGCAGTATTATTAGACGGTATTGCTTAAATTTTCATTGTTACATAGATGATACCCAGCTTTATCTATCCATGAAGCCAGAGGACACACACCAATTAGCTAAACTGCAGGATTGTCTTACAGACATAAAGACATGGATGACCTCTAATTTGCTGCTTTTAAACTCAGATAAAACTGAAGTTATTGTACTTGGCCCCACAAATCTTAGAAACATGGTGTCTAACCAGATCCTTACTGTGGATGGCATTACCCTGACCTCTAGTAATACTGTGAGAAATCTTGGAGTCATTTTTGATCAGGATATGTCATTCAAAGCGCATATTAAACAAATATGTAGGACTGCTTTTTTGCATTTACGCAATATCTCTAAAATCAGAAAGGTCTTGTCTCAGAGTGATGCTGAAAAACTAATTCATGCATTTATTTCCTCTAGGCTGGACTATTGTAATTCATTATTATCAGGTTGTCCTAAAAGTTCCCTAAAAGCCTTCAGTTAATTCAAAATGCTGCAGCTAGAGTACTGACGGGGACTAGAAGGAGAGAGCATATCTCACCCATATTGGCCTCTCTTCATTGGCTTCCTGTTAATTCTAGAATAGAATTTAAATTCTTCTTCTTATAAGGTTTTGAATAATCAGGTCCCATCTTATCTTAGGGACCTCGTAGTACCATATCACCCCAGTAGAGCGCTTCGCTCTCAGACTGCAGGCTTACTTGTAGTTCCTAGGGTTTGTAAGAGTAGAATGGGAGGCAGAGCCTTCAGCTTTCAGGCTCCTCTCCTGTGGAACCAGCTCCCAATTCAGATCAGGGAGACAGACACCCTCTCTACTTTTAAGATTAGGCTTAAAACTTTCCTTTTTGCTAAAGCTTATAGTTAGGGCTGGATCAGGTGACCCTGAACCATCCCTTAGTTATGCTGCTATAGACGTAGACTGCTGGGGGGTTCCCATGATGCACTGTTTCTTTCTCTTTTTGCTCTGTATGCACCACTCTGCATTTAATCATTAGTGATCGATCTCTGCTCCCCTCCACAGCATGTCTTTTTCCTGGTTCTCTCCCTCAGCCCCAACCAGTCCCAGCAGAAGACTGCCCCTCCCTGAGCCTGGTTCTGCTGGAGGTTTCTTCCTGTTAAAAGGGAGTTTTTCCTTCCCACTGTAGCCAAGTGCTTGCTCACAGGGGGTCGTTTTGACCGTTGGGGTTTTACATAATTATTGTATGGCCTTGCCTTACAATATAAAGCGCCTTGGGGCAACTGTTTGTTGTGATTTGGCGCTATATAAAAAAATTGATTGATTGATTGATTGAACTATACACAGCTTGTCATGACATTGTAATCATGTCTTTCAATAGTCAAAACAATGTTTCCAAGTTCATTTTTAATACAGGTTTAAGAGTGAAGGTTTTTCCACACCATTTATTTGTACACCTTGATTAGACATTCCACAGATTTTCAGTCAGATTTGCATTATAGGCTTTTAAATGATATGATGTTAGGGTCTAAGATTACGAACTGCAATAATTTGGGCATCATAAAATAGATCACATTTATTGAAGCAGACCATCTTGAAATGCACTGCGCTGAAAGATATTTCCATCTAGTCTGGCTTTCTTCCCCAAATGTGTGCACTGGCAGGCAGATTTCATTTTGGATAGAAAAATTAAACATCAACCTTGAAACCTTACAATTATGTGGCCCAGTCTGACGTGAAGACAGTCAAACAGGTGTCCACAGAGAAACTAAAATTACACATTTGAGGAAATGACACAGTTTACATATCATAGTCAGCTGCTTGGGAAACGTACAGCATAAAATAAATGAGGTGCTTTCCACAAGTTGTTCAAGACACAATCTTCACATTTCCAACAGCCAATTGAATTTCTGATAAAAGGACACTCATTGAAGTTGAATCAGCTTGCACATTATCAATCAATCAATCAATTTTTTTATATAGCGCCAAATCACAACAAACAGTTGCCCCAAGGCGCTTTATATTGTAAGGCAAGGCCATACAATAATTATGTAAAACCCCAATGGTCAAAACGACCCCCTGTGAGCAAGCACTTGGCTACAGTGGGAAGGAAAAACTCCCTTTTAACAGGAAGAAACCTCCAGCAGAACCAGGCTCAGGGAGGGACAGTCTTCTGCTGGGACTGGTTGGGGCTGAGGGAAAAAAACAGGAAAAAGACATGCTGTGGAGGGGAGCAGAGATCGATCACTAATGATTAAATGCAGAGTGGTGCATACAGAGCAAAAAGAGAAAGAAACAGTGCATCATGGGAACCCCCCAGCAGTCTACGTCTATAGCAGCATAACTAAGGGATGGTTCAGGGTCACCTGATCCAGCCCTAACTATAAGCTTTAGCAAAAAGGAAAGTTTTAAGCCTAATCTTAAAAGTAGAGAGGGTGTCTGTCTCCCTGATCTGAATTGGGAGCTGGTTCCACAGGAGAGGAGCCTGAAAGCTGAAGGCTCTGTCTCCCATTCTACTCTTACAAACCCTAGGAACTACAAGTAAGCCTGCAGTCTGAGAGCGAAGCGCTCTATTGGGGTGATATGGTACTACGAGGTCCCTAAGATAAGATGGGACCTGATTATTCAAAACCTTATAAGTAAGAAGAAGAATTTTAAATTCTATTCTAGAATTAACAGGAAGCCAATGAAGAGAGGCCAATATGGGTGAGATATGCTCTCTCCTTCTAGTCCCCGTCAGTACTCTAGCTGCAGCATTTTGAATTAACTGAAGGCTTTTTAGGGAACTTTTAGGACAACCTGATAATAATGAATAATGAATTACAATAGTCCAGCCTAGAGGAAATAAATGCATGAATTAGTTTTTCAGCATCACTCTGAGACAAGACCTTTCTGATTTTAGAGATATTGCGTAAATGCAAAAAAGCAGTCCTACATATTTGTTTAATATGCGCTTTGAATGACATATCCTGATCAAAATGACTCCAAGATTTCTCACAGTATTACTAGAGGTCAGGGTAATGCCATCCAGAGTAAGGATCTGGTTAGACACCATGTTTCTAAGATTTGTGGGGCCAAGTACAATAACTTCAGTTTTATCTGAGTTTAAAAGCAGGAAATTAGAGGTCATCCATGTCTTTATGTCTGTAAGACAATCCTGCAGTTTAGCTAATTGGTGTGTGTCCTCTGGCTTCATGGATAGATAAAGCTGGGTATCATCTGCGTAACAATGAAAATTTAAGCAATACCGTCTAATAATACTGCCTAAGGGAAGCATGTATAAAGTGAATAAAATTGGTCCTAGCACAGAACCTTGTGGAACTCCATAATTAACTTTAGTCTGTGAAGAAGATTCCCCATTTACATGAACAAATTGTAATCTATTAGACAAATATGATTCAAACCACCGCAGCGCAGTGCCTTTAATACCTATGGCATGCTCTAATCTCTGTAATAAAATTTTATGGTCAACAGTATCAAAAGCAGCACTGAGGTCACAAACATTGGCACAAACATTTATATAAACGAGCATCTTACCAAGAGTAATGCAGACATTGTAAGAAAAGCAAGGCTGCTTAGAAAACAGGGCAAAATTCTGAGTCACAAACTGCAAGGTTTTTATCAAACCAAAGGATGCACCTGAAAATGCCAGAGGTTTGTGCATTAGGTATATGAGTCAGTTACAACGATTTGAAAGGAATGTTTCATCCTTTGTTATGGTGGTGTGGCTCTTTATGTTAGATCCAAATATTGCCGTAAAACTGTTCCAATTATTATTATTAAGCTTGTTATGTGAACTCAGGATTATTTAACTATGGGAAATTATGATATTAGGGAAAATAAAATGCATGATTTTCAGATAGATTTAGATCCTGACAGCCATTTCTGGAGCCTCAGTGTATCATGGCCTACACAAAAATGCATTATAGCCATCCCAGGGTGGTAGATAGCCAGGTAGGGATCAATGAAGAATTACACAAACGAGGTCAAACTTTTAAAATGCTCCAATCACGTTGAAAACTATATATACTACTTGTCTGATCATAACGAATCCAAAAAGGTATAGTTTGGACTATCTATGACGGAATGTTCTGGAGTTATGGGGTCAAAACAACAAAAATGGTGACAAAGGTCAATTTCAGTTTGTACAGGGATCAAATATTAGAGTTGCTCCAATTTCAGTAAACAATTACGCAAATTATTGTTTGGGTTAATGGGGTTCTAAAAAGGAATAGTTTGCACCATCTGTCATGCTTAGTTATCATGTTACAGGGTAACATATGTCACATGTCATAGAATTCAATGGATGCTGACCTTGTTTGACCTTTACTCTGGAGTCAAAGCATTCAACCCAGTCAAAACTATTCCATTTATTGATCCTTTTATTTCAACCAATGATTGCATCATTTTTTGCTGAAATTAGAGCAACTCTAACTTTTGACCCCTGTACAAATTGAAAATGACCTTTGTCACCATTTTTGCTGTTTTTACCCCATAACTCCAGAACATTGCATCATAGATAGTACAAACTATACCTTTTTGGAATTGTTATGATCAGACAAATAATGTGATATAGTTTTCAATATGATTGAAGAAACTTTAAAGTTTGATCTCTGTGTAATTCTTCATTGACCCCTAAGTGACTACAGCTACCACCCTGGGATGGCTATTATACATTTTTGAGTAGTCCATGACACACTGAGGCTGGATTCTAAGTGTTGTATTTCCTCTTAAGTGGTACCGATTAGGTCAAAATTCGTGACTGGCTCATGGACTCATGGATGGTGAATTTATTTCAAACTTTGATTTAAGAGATAAATCTTTCATTCATTTCAATATTAGAAGCTTTTATGCAAATTTCTACAAAGCTGCAGATTATTTGAAGTCACTTAATTGTCAATATAAAATCATTGCTTTTTCTGAAACTTGGCTTTATGAGGACAAAGGAATACATTTTGAAATGGAAGAATATAATTTGTATTACATAAACTGTCCGGGAAAGTGAGGGGGAGGCGTGGAGTTATATGTGGATAGTAAAGTGAAATGTAAACTGGGTGAATCAATGCCTGTTGCTGTAGAAGGTATTATGGAAAGTGTGGCAGGTGAAATCGAGATGCAGAAGGACAGGAATGTGATCGCTGCGTGTATCTACAAAGCGCAAGACGCAAATGTGGATGACTTCAGGGACAGCTTTGAAAGTATAGTAGATACACAGAACAACCACAAGATTTTTTTTGATTGGTGGAGGTTTTAATATTGATTTTCATAATCCATTTAAATGTAGAGATATTTCTGATTTTTTGGATACATTATCGGCTCGGTCGCTTTTTCCCTTGATTTCACATCCAAGTAGGATTACCACATCTTGTGCAACATTAATCAATAATATTAAGACAGCTACCAGAATATTTTATTGAGAATGATGTTGGATATACCAACAACAAAATTATCGCCAATCAATTTAACATGTTTTTTTTTCCAATATTGGAGCTAATATTACAGAATCCATGATTACAATTAATCAAAACAAATCATTCATAATGGTAAGTCGAATAATGCAGTCTCTTTGTTGGGAGGTCGGTGAACATGAAGTCTTATCTATAGTAAGAAAATGGAAAAGTAAATTATCAACAAACAGTGACAGATTAGATATGACAATTGTTAAGAGAACTATTGACTGCATTCTCAAACCGCTGACCTATATTTTTAATCTCTACATATAAACCAGTGTTTTTCCTGAGCAAATGAAAGTGGCTAAAGTGATCCCTATTTTTAAAAATGGGGATGAACACAAATTTAATAACTATAGACCGGTGTCGCTGCTTTCACAGTTCTCTAAAGTTCTTGAGAAATGGTTCACACAAAAACTAAATTTTTTTTTGAGAAACATAAATTAATTAGCAACGATCAACAATCTACAAGCTTAGCACTCATTGAATTGATAGAAACAATTACAACTGCAGTTGAAAGAAAAGACTGCACTGTGTGAGTGTTTATTAATCTCTGCAAAGCATATGATACTATAAATCATGAGTTGTTATTTCTAAAATTATATAAATATGGGATTAGGGGCACAGCACACCAGTGGCTTCAAAGTTATATCACAAATTGTCAGCAGTATATACATATAAACGGACTAACTTCTGATTGTAGAGAGGTTAAATGTGGAGTTCCGCAAGGATCAGTTTTAGGACCTTTGCTTTTTCTCTTGTTTATTAATGACATATGTGAATCTTCTAAAACGCTGAGCTTTTTGTTGTTTGCCGATGATGACAGTATATATTATTCAGGAAGTAATCTGTTGAAAATAACAGAAGTAATAGGGGAAGAAATGATAAAAGTGAGAAACTGGTTTAATAAAAATAAGTTGGCTTTAAACTGGGATTAAAAACTATATGATTTTTGGAAATCAAAGGAAGAATGATGATTTGAAAATTACCATTGATGGACACAATATTGAAAGAGTAAATGAAGTTAAGTTTCTTGGCATTGTGTTGGATGAGAAATTAAATTGGAAAGCCCACATAGATTATATAAGAAAGAAAGTTAGTAAAACCATTGGTATCTTATTTAAAGTAAAAGAGTTGTTTGAATGTAATTCCTTGTGTATGTTGTATTGCTCAATGATTCTCCCATACTTCAGTTATTGTGCTAAAGTCTGGGGAAATACATATAACAGTACCACTAAGCCATTGTTTTTGCTACAAAAGAGAGCCATTAGAATAGACACCAAAAATGGTTACAGAGAGCATACTAACAACGTGTTTACTGCAGCCAATCAGCTAAAATTGCAAGATGTTGAGTCAAAAAATTGCACTTATAGGGCCTCATGTATCAACGTGCATACGGCGATATTTGAGTGTATATGGGGTGTACGCCAAAACGGCTGCGCCACTTGACATTTATCAATGTGGTCGTTGGCGTACGCTGCGCTGAAAATATACACCAGGTCGAGAGGTGGTGTAAATTATATGCCAAAATGAACCAGCACTGGAATCCACATAAAAATGAAAATGATCGGCCTGATAAACAGTGCCATCATACAAATCAATGCATATGTTACATAAATAACACTTTCCTGATTATACTACATAATAATCAATACAAATCCTGCTTTTGTGGGATTGCTGGTCTATGGAGCACGATCCATGGCCACAGCACTGACTGCAAAGAAAGCGCTGCTCGCCTTTTTCTTTCTTCCTTTGTCGTCTCCATTTGTTTGTTAACATAAAATAAATAAAGAAATAAATTTAAAAAATACAGAAATATGAAAAATAAGGCGTCTTATTAATTGAGCGAGCAAATATCCACATGTCAAGAATTATTGACATGTGAAAAGAGAATACAGTGGTCCGTCGCTATAACGCGGTTCACCTTTTGAGGCCTTGTCGTTTCGTTTAGTCCAATTTTGCATGCCTTTTTTTTTTTTTTTTTTACAATGTTCTGTGTTCTGCGTGTCTGTTTATAAGAATCTTCTCGTCCAGAAGAAAAAAGAGCGCCAACAACTACTCATAACTGTGTTCTTTACTAGGAAACAGACACCTGCAGCCAGGTGTGAGTGGAAAAAGGCGTAGCGTCAGGACGCAGAGGCGCGATCGGTAAAATACTGGTCAGTCTTCTTCTTTGTCTTTCTGCTGTTCCCGTTAGGGGTCGCCACAGCAGATCAATCGTTTCCATCTCACCCTGTCCTCTGTATCTTCCTCTGTCACACCAACCACCTGCATGTTCTCTCTCAGCACATCCATGAACCTCCTCTTTGGTCTCCCTCTTCTCCTCCTGCCTGGTGGCTCCATCCTCAGCATCCTTCTCCCTATATACCCTGGGTCCCTCCTCTGCACATGTCCAAACCATCTCAATCTCGCCTCTCTGACTTTGTCTCCAAACCGTCCCACCTGAGCTGTCCCTCTGATATGTTCATTCCTAATCTTGTCCATTCTTGTCACTCCCAAAGAGAATCTCAACATCTTCAGCTCTGCCACCTCCAGCTCTGCCTCCTGTCTTTTTGTTAGTGCCACTATCTCTAAACCATACAACATAGCTGGTCTCACTACTGTTTTGTAAACTTTCCCCTTCACTCTTGCTGATATTCTTCGGTCACAAATCACTCCTGCCACCTTTCTCCACCCACTCCACCCTGCCTGCACTCTCTTCTTCACCTCTCTACCACACTCTCCATTACTTTGAACAGTTGACCCCAAATATTTAAACTCATCTACTTTCACCACTTCTACTCCTTGTAACTGCACTATTCCACTGGGCTCCCTCTCATTCACACACATGTACTCAGTCTTGCTTCTACTGACTTTCATTCCCCTTCTCTCCAAAGCATATCTCCACTTCTCCAGACTAGACTCAACTTGCTCTCTACTCTCACTACAGATCACAATGTCATCTGCAAACATCATAGTCCATGGGGACTCCTGTCTGATCTCATCCGTCAACCTGTCCATCACCACTGCAAACAAGAAAGGACTCAGAGCTGATCCTTTGTGTAATCCCACCTCCACCTTGAATGAGTCTGTCATTCCGACTGCGCATCTCACCGCTGTCACACTATTCTTGTACATGTCCTGCACTACCCTAACATACTTCTCTGCCACTCCAGACTTCCTCATACAATACCACAACTCTTCTCTTGGCACCCTATCAAAAGCTTTTTCTAAGTCCACAAACACACAATGTAACTTTCTGTCCTTCTCTGTACTTTTCCAACAGTATTCTCAGAGCAAACATTGCATCTGTAGTGCTCTTTCTTGGCATGAAACCATATTACTGCTCACAGATCTTCACCTGTTTTCTAAGCCTAGCTTCTACTACTCTTTCCCATAACTTCATGCTGTGGCTGATCAGCTTTATGCCTCTGTAGTTACTGCAGCTCTGCACATCACCCTTGTTCTTGAAAATAGGAACCAGCACACTTCGTCTCCACTCCTCAGGCATGCTCTCACTTTCCAAGATTTTATTAAACAATCTGGTTAGAAACTCTACTGCCATCTCTCCTAGACATTTCCATGCCTCCACTGGAATGTCATTTGGACCGACTGCCTTTCCACTCTTCATCCTCTTCATAGCAGCCCTCACTTCTTCCTTGCTAATCTCTTGTACTTCCTGATTTACTCTCACCACATCATCCAGCCTTTTCTCTCGCTCATTTTCTTTATTCATCAACTCTGCAAAATATTCCCTCCACCTTCTCAGCACACACTCCTCACTTGTCAGCACATTACCATGTGCATCTTTTACCACCCTAACCTGCTGCACATCCTTTCCAGCTCTGTCCCTTTGTCTGGCCAATCGGTACAAATCCTTTTCTCCTTCCTTACTATTCAACTTCTTGTACAGCTCGCAATATGCCTTTTCCTTTGCTTTTGCCACTTCTCTTTTCGCCTTACGCCGCATCTCCTTGTACTCCTGTCTACTTCTTCATCTCTCCGACTATCCCAAAACTTTTTCGCCAACCTCTTTCTCCTTATGCTTTCCTGGACCTCTTCATTCCACCACCAAGTCTCCTTGTCTTCCTTCCACTGTCCAGATGTCATACCCAGTACTGTCCTAGCTGTCTCCCTCACCACATCTGCAGTACTTTTCCAGTTGTCCAAAATTGCTTCCCCTCCAACCAGTGCTTCTCTCACCTGCTCGCTAAATTTCACACAACAGTCTTCCTCCTTCAGCTTCCACCATCTGATCCTTTGTTGAGCTCTCACTCTCTTCTTCTTCTTTACCTCTAAAGTCATCCTACAAACAACCATCCTGTGCTGTCTAGTGACACTCTCTCCTGCTACCACCTTACAGTCTGTGATTTCTTTTAGCTTGCATCTCCTATAAAGAATGTAGTCCACCTGTGTGCACCTTCCTCCACTCTTATATGTTACCCTGTGCTCCTCCCTTTTCTTAAAGTAGGTATTCACCACAGCCATTTCCATCCTTTTTGCAAAATCAACTACCATCTGTCCTTCCCCATTCCTATCCTTGATACCATATCTACCCATTACTTCCTCATCACCTCTGTTCCCTTCACCAACATGCCCACTGAAGTCTGCTCCTATCACCACTCTTTCATGCTTGGGCACACTCTCCACCACCTCATCTAACGCACTCCAGAAATCTTCTTTCTCCTTCATCTCACAACCAACCTGTGGGGCATATGCACTGATGATATTCATCATCACCCCTTCAATTTCCAACTTCACACTCATCACCCTGTCAGACACTCGCTTAACCTCCAACACACTTTTACCATACTCTTCCTTTAAAATGACCCCAACACCATTTCTCTTCCTGTCCTCACCATGGTACAACAACTTGTACCCACCGCCGATGCTCCTGCTCTTACTTCCCTTCCACTTGGTCTCTTGCACACACAATATGTCTACCTTTCTCCTCTCCATCATATCAGCCAGCTCTCTCCCTTTACCAGTCATACTACCAACATTCAAAGTCCCCACTCTCATTTCCACCCTTCTAGTTTTCTTATTCTCCCGCTGTTCGTGTCACTATTAATAATTTCTTATGTGTCCAACCTCGTACGTTGATCGTTAAAATTAAATTCATGAGTTCTAAAAGCCATCATAATTATTTATAGGCAAACTTTCTATTTTTATTTCTCAAACAAATGTTCGGGCCTGAAAACAGTTTGGTCTTATTTTTCTACTAAGGTTTGAACTTTGAGAGTGTTTACACACGAGAGAAAAGTGAGAAAATGTTCATGTCTGATTGAGAAAGTGTATAAAGTGGTTTAACAGGGTTTTTACAGCTTTAAAACGTCTATAATAATAAATAAAAAAATAACGCTGACTATGTTGCAGTTTCGCGTATTACGAGCTATTTTTAGAACGTAACTCCCGCGATAAACGAGGGACCACTGTAACACTTTTTTGATTATACTACAAAACAGTTAATACGACGGCCGCTTTTGACGCTCTATTGGCACGCGTCGTGATTGGTGGAGTTCTTTTTCTTTGCCGTCTTCCTGGCTTCCATGTCATAAAATGAGGGTGTGTATGAAGCGGAGTCTGAATATTTATGGGCGTGTTGATTATAATTACGATTGTTTTCACCCGCCGCATTTATCAAGGTCGCGTCAGGTGTACGCCAGAAATGGGCAGGTCCGCACTGCTTGATACATGTCACAGCAACTTTGGTGTACTTCAAATTTACACCGTAAATTTACGCCACAAGTGTACTTTGATACATGATGCCCATTATGTGGAAAGCAATGCATGGTATTTTACCAGAGGAAGTCCAAAATTTATTCAGTTTTGTTACACAGGCGATTTCCCATAGAAGAAAATATAACTTTCGGAATACATACTCACGAACTACTATGAAACAAAAATGTCCCTCTGTGTATGGAGTTAAGCTTTGGAATGCATTGACTCAAGAAATGAAATGTTGTACAAATGGTCACAAGTTCAAAAAAATGTATAAAGATAAAATTATGAGAGAATGGCCAAGTCGTTAATGTGCCTGGTTTCAGTTCAGAAGGCTCCAGGTTCAAATCCCACCCCTGCCACATTTCTCCATGTAATGTGGAGTTGCGTCAGGAAGAACATCCGGCGTAAAACCTGTGCCAATTCAATATGCAGATCCACTTTGGATTTGCCGAAAGGACTTTTTACAGTAAACTAGAAGAAAAACGAATACAGCTGATGAAGTGTAGGATAATCACATTGATGTTGATGTTTGATGGCCTGACGAGGGAGCGGTGTTGGGGATGAAATTGAAGTGACAAGTGGATTTCTGTCTATTTTTATTTATTTTATTTTCTATTTTTGTTACAAGGAATGAAAATACAAGATTTATCTTCCTTTTGTTCCTTTTTGTTCATGATGTGTGCTTATGTGGATGAGAAACAAATGAAATGACATGACATGAGTATGAACAAATAAATAAATGAAATAAAGTACATATAAGGAAGTGCATTTATTGCCTGGCACATGCAACTGCATTCAAGTGTGTGTAATTTCAACAAGTGAATATGTCACAAGCATTCTGAAAGGGAAAAAAGAAAATAAATTGAATTGAAAATTGAAAGTTGGGTCAGTTTATGTGTGTATTCAGGTTGTGCAATACCCAAAAAAATAAATAAATAAATCTATATTGGGCTACGGACAGCCACAGGAGGAAGAAATAATGAGGTCATAAATGTGAGTTTGATCACCATGTGGTATGACTTCATTAAAACACAGACAGAATAAAGGGTGGATTATTTCCATTTTCATAAAAGCAGCAGAAGCAGTCCACATGAAGCCAACAGGTTTCACCACAACATGAGAACCTGCTGCTTCTCTGAGCACACCTCAATAATTATACAAAAACTCAACGCCACACATAGGGCGGTCTCCCCTCAAACGCCACTAACTCACCACACACAAGCCCTTTGTGTGACAGGCTGGAAAGCAACAGGTTCTTCAAAAACTCCAAATCCATGACAAAATTGGAACAAAACAGAGATGAAGTTGATAAAACACTGTGCAAGAAGCGGCCGATAATCTGCCACCATCATTGGTGGCAAATATGCTACACACACACACACACACACACACACACACGACACCTTCTCTATGAGAGTAGCTTTATTCCTCTTCTCCTAAATATTGTCTCATCTGTATATGATCCCAAGATCAAGCCATTTGAACAAATATTAGTGTTGTGTGGGCCGCTGAAGAGGAGGTACTGCTGGCCCACCACCACCAGATGGCGCCCTGCTTGGAGTGCGGGCTTCAAGCACGAGAGGGCGCCGGAGCCACTGGGAGTGACAACTGTCACTCATCCTCAGCACCAGCTGTCACTCATTCATCTCATCACCATCACCATAAAGGCCGGACTGCAACTCCACCGCCTCGCCGAGAAATCAACTACCAATCAGGTAACTTTCTCTGCTGACTCAAAACATTGAGTAATAATCTGTACTTCTTTGCAGCCGTTTTCCTGTGGTGTGTCCTTATCTGTGGGATTGGCGTTTGGTGTGATCAGCGACGGCTTCGCTTCACACTCCAACCAGATATGTGGTTAGACAGGAGCTGCACGAGTGTGTGACTGGAGGTGGAGGTTCTCCCTCCTTTACTGAATACAGACTGTGGGATTACTGAGTGTGCGACCTCACACTCATCTGGACTGTCTCTGTTCTCTGCCAGCAGTACCGGGTCTGACTGCTGAAGACAGCGGCCACCTGGGGCGCAGGGCTTGGCGGCTCCGGTGTTCTTCAGCTCCGTTGGCGGTGGAAGCTGTGTGGATCCGGCTTTTCTCTCGCCAGGCGTCTTCTATCGTCGAGCCTGCCCACACGTCACCTGGTGTATGATTGACAGTCACTGTATTGTTATTGTCTGTACGTCGTTGTGTGATTCACAACATTAAATTGTTACTTTTTGGCTTATCCATTGTCCGTTCATTAACGCCCCCTGTTGTGGGTCCATGTCACGACACTTTCACAACAGGATTTCTCGGCCAGCGTCATGGATCCCGAGGGGCGTCAACCATCGCTTGAACAGCCAATGGGAGAGCGAGGTGCACAGGTGCCAGCAGGAGGCGTGTTGGGTGAGCTGCAGCACATCTTAACCGCCTTTACCGCTCGATTGGACTTAATTACTGAGCAGAGCAGTGTTCTCAATCGTAGGATGGAGGCTCTCACCGCCCAGGTGGAAGCGCGTGCTCAGGGCGCTGCTGCAGCACCTCCTCCTGCTGACCGTGTGCCAGAAACAGACATTCCGCTGGTCGTTCAACGAACCCCCCCACTTTCCCCTGAAGCATACATAAGTCCTCCGGAGCCGTACGGAGGCTGTGTGGAGACGTGCGCGGACTTCTTGATGCAGTGCTCGCTCGTCTTTTCACAGCGTCCCGTCATGTACGCAGCAGACGCCAGCCGGGTGGCTTATGTGATCAATTTGCTTCGAGGAGAGGCACGCGCCTGGGCTACGGCGCTCTGGGAGCACAATTCACGGCTCCTAACGGTTTATACTGAGTTTGTGAGGGAGTTCCGACAGGTGTTCGACCACCCTCATAGAGGCGAGACCGCTTCAAGTGTGCGGCTGTCGATACGGCAGGGGCGTCGGAGCGCAGCGAAGTATGCAGTCGACTTCCGAATCGCAGCAGCGCGAGCCGGCTGGAATGCTGTTACGCTCCGCGCCGCCTTTGTAAACAGACTGTCTCTGGTCCTTAAGGAGCACCTGGTGGCGAAGGACGAGCCGCGGGATTTAGATGGGCTTATCGACCTGGTTATATGGTTAGACAACCGATTAACGGAACACCGAGGGGAATGAGACGAGGGGTGTGGCCAGGCACAAGCCGTCCCTCTTCCTCCCGGGTCCGAAAGGAAGCCGACTTCCCCACGCTCCACTGCCAGGGCTCTCCACGTGACAACAGCTCCCCCTGCTGACGTTGCTATGGAAACGAGCAGGGCCAAAAAACGATCAGATCAGAGACAAAGGAGGCTGATCCGTGGAGAGTGTTTTATCTGCAGCTCTACCGAGCACATACAGAGAGAATGCCCCAAATGGTCAAAACAACAGCACTCGTCCTTAGAGACTGGGCTAAGGGTGGGTCACAACACCCACGTGGGGAAACCCCAACGATCTGCACGAATCCCAGTCACGATCCTGAGTGGGGATCTAACCCTTCACGCCCCAGCACTGGTGGACACGGGGTCGGAGGGGAATCTGCTGGATAGCAGATGGGCAAAGGAGGTTGGGCTCCCTCTAGTGGCCTTACCGTCACCATTGTCGGTGCGGGCACTAGATGGCACCCTTCTTCCACTAATCACACACCAGACACAGCCAGTGACATTGGTGGTGTCTGGGAATCACAGGGAGGAGATTGTGTTTTATGTAACACCTTCTACCTCCCGAGTGATTTTGGGTTTTCCATGGGTGTTAAAACACAATCCCCGGATTGATTGGTCGTCTGGGGTTGTGGTTCAGTGGAGCGAAACCTGCCACCGGGAGTGTTTAGGATCCTCGGTTCCACCCGGTGTGACAGCTAAGGAGGAGGTTTTAGTCCCCCCCAATCTGGCAGCGGTGCCAGCCGAGTACCACGACCTTGCTGACGTCTTCAGCAAGGATCTGGCACTCATGCTGCCCCCGCACCGTCCGTACGATTGTGCCATTGATTTGATACCGGGCGCTGAGTACCCGTCCAGCAGGCTGTACAACCTGTCACGTCCGGAACGCGAATCAATGGAGACCTACATCCGGGACTCGTTAGCAGCCGGGTTGATCTGGAACTCCACCTCCCCGATGGGTGCTGGTTTCTTTTTTGTGGGCAAGAAGGACGGCGGACTCCGTCCATGCATTGATTACAGAGGGCTGAACGAGATCACGGTTCGCAACCGATACCCGTTACCTCTGTTGGATTCAGTGTTCACGCCCCTGCATGGAGCCCAAATTTTCACGAAATTGGATCTTAGGAATGCTTATCACCTGGTTCGGATCCGGGAGGGAGACGAGTGGAAGACGGCATTTAACACCCCGTTAGGTCACTTTGAGTACCTGGTCATGCCGTTCGGCCTCACCAATGCGCCCGCGACGTTCCAAGCATTGGTTAATGACGTCTTGCGGGACTTCCTGCATCGGTTTGTCTTCGTATATCTAGACGATATACTCATCTTTTCTCCGGATCCTGAGACCCATGTCAAGCATGTACGTCAGGTCCTACAGTGGTTGTTGGAGAACCGGCTGTTTGTGAAGGGCGAGAAGAGTGAGTTCCACCGCACTTCTTTGTCCTTCTTGGGGTTCATCATCTCCTCCAACTCCGTCGCCCCTGATCCGGCCAAGGTTGCGGCGGTGAGAGATTGGCCCCAACCAACGAACCGTAGGAAACTACAACAGTTCCTCGGTTTTGCAAATTTCTACCGGAGGTTCATCAAGGGCTACAGTCAGGTAGTTAGCCCCCTGACAGCCCTGACCTCCACAAAAGTCCACTTCACCTGGTCGGATCGGTGCGAAGCCGCGTTTAGGGAGTTGAAACGCCGGTTCTTGGCTGCACCGGTTCTGGTGCAGCCCGATCCCAAGCGCCAGTTTGTTGTTGAAGTGGATGCCTCTGACTTAGGGATAGGAGCCGTGCTGTCCCAGAGCGGGGAGTCCGACAAGGTTCTCCATCCATGTGCCTACTTTTCCCGCAGGTTGACCCCAACTGAACGGAACTATGACGTCGGCAATCGGGAACTTCTTGCGGTGAAGGAGGCTCTTGACGAGTGGAGACACCTGTTGGAGGAAGCATCGGTACCATTTACGGTTTTCACGGACCATCGGAACCTGGAGTACATCCGGACCGTGAAGCGTCTGAACCCCAGGCAAGCCCGCTGGTCGCTGTTCTTCGGGCGTTTTGACTTCCGAATCACCTACCGCCCCGGGACAAAGAACCAACGATCTGACGCCCTGTCCCGGGTGCACGAAGAGGAGGTCAAGACCGAGCTGTCAGACCCCCCTGAAACCATCATCCCCGAGTCCACTGTCGTGGCCGCCCTTACCTGGGACGTGGAGAAGACCGTCCGGGAGGCCCTGACACGGAGCCCGGACCCGGGGACAGGTCTGAAGAACAAACTGTACGTCCCACCAGAGGCCAGGGCTGCGGTCCTTGACTTCTGTCACGGTTCCAAGCTCTCCTGTCACCCAGGGGTGCGAAGGACCGTGGCAGTGGTCCAGCAGCGCTTCTGGTGGGCGTCTATGGAAGCCGACGTCCAGGAGTATGTCCAGGCCTGCAACACCTGTGCCAGGGGCAAAGCTGACCATCACAAGGCCCAAGGCCTCCTCCAGCCTCTGCCTGTGCCTCGTCGCCACTGGTCTCATATCGGCCTGGACTTTGTCACGGGCCTCCCGCCGTCCCAGGGCAACACCACCATCTTAACGATAGTGGACCGGTTCTCCAAGGTGGCCCACTTTGTGGCCCTCCCGAAGCTCTCGACGGCCCAGGAGACTGCAGACCTCCTGGTCCACCACGTAGTGCGTCTGCATGGGATTCCATCAGACATTGTCTCGGATCGTGGTCCTCAGTTCTCCTCCCAGGTCTGGAGGAGTTTCTGCAGGGAACTGGGGGCCACCGTCAGTCTCTCGTCTGGGTACCACCCCCAGACGGACAGGCAGGCAGAGAGGACTAACCAGGAACTGGAGAGGCCCTCCGCTGCGTGACCTCCATGCACCCGACGGCCTGGAGTGACCATCTGGCCTGGATCGAGTACGCTCATAATAGCCAAGTCTCATCTGCCACCAGCCTCTCCCTGTTTGAGGTGTGTTTGGGGTACCAGCCCCCATTGTTTCCACTGGTGGAGGGAGAGGTCGGGGTGCCCTCGGTCCAGGCCCATCTGAGGAAGTGCCGTCGGGTGTGGCGTACCGCCCGCTCTGCCCTGCTCAGAGCCCGGACGAGGGCTAAGGCCCATGCAGACCGCCGGCGTTCCCCGGCCCCTGCATACCAGCCCGGGCAGGCGGTTTGGTTATCCACAAAGGACATACCTCTGCAAACGGAATCCCAGAAGCTGAAGGACAGATTTATAGGACCCTTCACCATCGTGAAGGTCCTCAGTCCAGCCGTAGTGAAGCTGAAGCTGCCAGCTTCACTGCGGTTACATCCAGTGTTCCATGTCTCCAGACTCAAACCCTGCCACACCTCTCCCCTCTGTGCCCCCGGACCGGCGCCGCCGCCTGCCCGGATCATCGACGGGGAGCCGGCTTGGACTGTGCACCGACTCCTGGACGTTCGTCGAAAGGGCCGGGGGTTCCAGTATTTGGTGGACTGGGAAGGATATGGACCCGAAGAACGCTCCTGGGTGAAGAGGAGCTTCATCCTGGACGCGGCCCTCCTGGCCGAATTCTACGCCCGGCACCCGGACAAGCCTGGTCGGGCGCCAGGAGGCGCCCGTTGAGGGGGGGGGGTCCTGTTGTGTGGGCCGCTGAAGAGGAGGTACTGCTGGCCCACCACCACCAGATGGCGCCCTGCTTGGAGTGCGGGCTTCAAGCACGAGAGGGCGCCGGAGCCACTGGGAGTGACAGCTGTCACTCATCCTCAGCACCAGCTGTCACTCATTCATCTCATCACCATCACCATAAAGGCCGGACTGCAACTCCACCTCCTCACCGAGAAATCAACTACCAATCAGGTAACTTTCTCTGCTGACTCAAAACATTGAGCAATAATCTGTACTTCTTTGCAGCCGTTTTCCTGTGGTGTGTCCTTATCTGTGGGATTGGCGTTTGGTGTGATCAGCGACGGCTTCGCTTCACACTCCAACCAGATAAGTGGTTAGACAGGAGCTGCACGAGTGTGTGATTGGAGGTGGAGGTTTTCCCTCCTTTACTGAATACAGACTGTGGGATTACTGAGTGTGCGACCTCACACTCATCTGGACTGTCTCTGTTCTCTGCCAGCAGTACCGGGTCTGACTGCTGAAGACAGCGGCCACCTGGGGTGCAGGGCTTGGCGGCTCCGGTGTTCTTCAGCTCCGTTGGCGGTGGAAGCTGTGTGGATCCGGCTTTTCTCTCACCAGGCATCTTCTATCGTCGAGCCTGCCCACACGTCACCTGGTGTATGATTGACAGTCACTGTATTGTTATTGTCTGTACGTCGTTGTGTGATTCACAACATTAAATTGTTACTTTTTGGCTTATCCATTGTCCGTTCATTAACGCCCCCTGTTGTGGGTCCGTGTCACGACACTTTCACAACAATTAGGGCCCCTTCACACATAGTACGAATAAGTACAAATCAGGGCGAATCACGGCGAAACAGCTCGTATGAACAAACCATGAAAACACTGAGCCGACATCGGGAGGGACACGTGGTTGGGCAGGTGTGAATGATCCCGCTGAGACGGTTTCGTGCACGAGCGCAGCGCGAGCAGCCGGAGTGTATGGAAGGACATTGCGCAGCTGCTGTGGCAAAAAATGAAAACAAAAAATACATGCCACCCATGGGATTTGAACCTGCAATTTACAAAGGCGCCTCCCTATATCTGTGACCTCATCCAGCCTTATGCCCCTGCCAGGGCTTTGAGGTCTGTGGACCAAAATCTGTTGATGGTTCCTCGCACCCATTTTGCAACCAGAGGAGAGCGATCCTTCCAGGCTGTTGCTCCCAGGCTTTGGAATGGTCTCCCGCTCTCTCTGCGCTCACTGGACTCTGTCAATACTTTTAAAAGCCAACTTAAGACTTTCTTTTTTACTCAAGCGTTTGCTTAGCTTTTAGGCTGCTCTGTGATCCTATGTTATGTTTTATGTTTTTATGTCTCGGCCATTGTCTGATGTTTTGTGTGGTGTACTCTACTTTTATGTTGTGAAGCACCTTGTGGCTCTTGTCTGTGAAAGGTGCTATATAAATAAAATTTACTTACTTACTTACTAACTGCCAGACAGAAACTTTACCACTGTGCTACCATCACTGTCCTATAAAAGGTGCGGAAAACGCCTGAAATCAACAAGGAGATAGACGCATTTAACAAAAAAATAAAACCACACATCATAAACACAACACCGCATTTTATTGAATCCCTCTTATAGAGCGAACAATACAAGTATGAACTGTCTGTTCCTCTGTAGATGCCCCATGGTCGCAGACATACAGTCATGAAATGACATCAATGAAGCAGTTCATGCGCTCTTATCATGTCCACATCTATTGTCCTGGTGTGTCCAACCGTCCCTGCGCGTGTGACTGGCCCGACATGCGTGTCCCGTCAATGGCACGCCACAGGACAGACACTGCGTCATGTGGGACAGAGCTCACGTAGGTGATGTGACAGCCTGTCAATGTGCACGCCGTGCGTTCACTCACTGCAGCCAGTAGCAACAGCAACTTATGTTTTCATGTATGTCCACATGAGGACAGCAAGCAGACACGCATGTCACAGTGGACAGATGTAAGTTCATGTCCATCCAAACATGGTACGTGTTCCCCAGCCATGACATCCAGAACCAAAGATCTTAACAGCTGCGGCTGTTGGAGGACACACCCTCTGTCAGTTCAGCACACACACCAAGGTGTCACTGTGCTGCTGTGCTATGTGATCATTTGTTTTTAGTTATTTTTACTGTGATTTAGAAACACATCTGCCACATGTGTTGAAGATTGGGGGTTGCAACATGTGATTCACACGCATGGCATATGTGTTTGGGGGGCGACACTCTGGCACACCACATGTGCGTTGCTGTTTTGCAACGCCACACTCGTGGGGGCACTTAGACAAATTTCACAGCCAGCTTGAAATTGATCGTCTGCTCACTATTTTCGTGCTGACAGTGCGAATGGCCACACATTTCCTAAGTGCCAAGGTAGTGGTGTTAGATGTTTGTGTGTCACCTGGAATTTGGGCGACACCTGCCACGAGAGGGATCAAATGGCCTCTCACGGCGTACACTCTGTCTTTCAGCCGCTGGTGTGGGCAAATAGCAACAGGTGTACGAGGCACTGGAGGCAGCTTCGATTTGACACGTATTGCATACAATTCCTGCTTCATGCGCAATTCAGCCACATTTGTACTATGTGTGAAGGGGCCTGTAGATTTGTCACGATCAACCTCTCAAAATAATCAGATCTCTGTCACACATGGACAACAATTTACTTAACTGCATGTCCACTGGCCACTTGTGATCAGCATTTGCACCTGGGGGAATAGCAGTTTCAAAATTGAAATATATAAATCAATCAATTAAAAATGTACCCACTATCGTTGGAATCAGCACATCATGGCTGTGGTTTCAGAGTATAATTAAGCTTGAGCACTCACAGAGTTTCCTTGTTCAGTGATTTAAAAGCGCTGTATGATTGTGGTAAAATTATCAAACTTGTGCTGTTTATAGGTATATAAGATACATATTGTACATTTGGATTATTTTAATTTCCATTATGTTGTTTGATGTTCTGTATTGTATTGACTTAGAATAAATAATGCCATTATTCCACACACTCTGACACAGAAGGTGGCAGTATGCACCTCTAACACTGGTTTACAATCTACCAATAAACACAAAGAAGTAGTAGTTTCATTTTTGTTATTAATTGATAAGTGTTAAGTATATTTTCAGACTGTGGCTGACAACATAACCAAGGGGAACACCTTAAAGCAGCAATTCATGATGGATTTAGACATGATGTTGGCAACCACACTGAACTCTCACAGAGTTCTAACATCTAACATCTCAGAGAGATGTTAGTAAGACCAAAACAATCATGACGGCAAAGATGAAGCACTGGAGATACATAACAGAAATAACCTCAAAAATACCCAAACTAGAAGGCCATAATAATCTATTCCTTGCCTCAGTTTGCGGGCAAAAAGAAACGTTTCAGCACAGCAGTTGAGTTGAGTAACGCTGGGTGGCAACATCCAACACAAATTACAGGATTATAGTGCCTCAAGTGTTTCATAACAAGGAAGCATTGTGCGAAGGATTTGTTTCAATTACTGTTTTAAAATGGGTAAAATTTTCTGGAAAAAAATTGCTTTCATTTTGTGCATTCCATAGCAGTGCATTTCTGAAGCCATTTCAAGTTTCACTTAGTGTTTTGAAACAGCAAACATTTTCTGAAACAACTGGCTAGTGCTTTGAACATTTTGAATTGGCGAATCATTTTCTGAAGCATGTTTCTTCAGGGATTCATCCACACGTCTGTCTCAATGTGCCAAAAAAGTGCTGATGTCCACGTCTTCCGCAATTCCTGTGCTAGTCAGACGACATACCAGATCAAGATAGCGTCCAGTTTAGAAATGAATGGCACATTCCACTGGTACAGGAGTTTTTGTCATGGAAAGAGGAGCGGAGGAATCCCGCGCATCGCGGCGGAGCCGCATGGCGCAAAGCAACTCCGTGATGAAGCCTCACAGGACATGTTGGGGCATGTCCAGCTCATGCTCAATTTCACGGATATTCACACGACTGAAAAGCAACCGGAAGCCGTCCTGAGAAAGCAACACGGAGGTGGTTTTGTCCCGCGCCATGAACGGCATGGTGGCGCATTCATCCGCTTCTTTTTCCATGAAAAAAATTCCTGTAACTAGTAGAATGTGCCGAAAAAGTGCTGATGTCCACGCCTTCTGCCTTTTTGTGAAAGTCAGACGACCTCCTGGATCAACAAAGCCTTCACAGTGGAAATGATCTGGTTGTTTCAGCGGGGTTTGAGCCTGTCGATCGACACTCGGAGCGCGCCGTGCTCTCAGACGCTGTGGGCTGTTTTTAAACCGGCTGGAGCACTCCTTAATCTGTGTAATCCCCATAAAATCGTCCCTGAAAGCCATATTCATTTTCCGAACGGTGTCCACCTGGAGGTCTCTCACAGTTTCAGGAAAAAATAGATGCAGCAAAGCTCCAAATCATTCCGCCATTTCCTTAACGATGAGAGGGGTGGACCAGTGCTCACTCAAAGCCTGCTCACAGGCGAATGACGCAACCGACAGGCGTGAAAAAACTCACGCATGCGCACGAAGGTTCAAGCTTGGCTGATGCAATCACACGTGATTCAAATCCATATGGTTTTTGAAAAAAATAAAAAGGTCCGATACTTTTCTAACAGACCTCGTATTTCTTATTGTTACATGGGAAACAAGGTACCAGTAGATTCAGTAGATTCTCACAAATACAACAAGACCAAGCATTCATGATATGCACATTCTTAAGGCTATGAAATTGGGCTATTAGTAAAAAAAAAAAAGTAGAAAAGGGGGTGTTCACAATAATAGTAGTGTGGCATTCAGTCAGTGAGTTTGTCAATTTTGTGGAACAAACAGGTGTGAATCAGGTGTCCCCTATTTAAGGATGAAGCCAGCACCTGTTGAACATGGTTTTCTCTTTGAAAGCCTGAGGAAAATGGGACGTTCAAGACATTGTTCAGAAGAACAGCATAGTTTGATTAAAAAGTTGATTGGAGAGGGGAAACTTATACGCAGGTGCAAAAAATTATAGGCTGTTCATCTACAATGATCTCCAATGCTTTAAAATGGACAAAAAAAAAACAGAGACACGTGGAAGAAAACGGAAAACAACCATCAAAATGGATAGAAGAATAACCAGAATGGCAAAGGCTCACCCATTGATCAGCTCCAGGATGATCAAAGACAGTCTGGAGTTACTTGTAAGTGCTGTGACGGAAGACGCTTGTGTGAAGCTAATTTATTTGCAAGAATCCCCCGCAAAGTCCCTCTGTTAAATAAAAGACGTGCAGAAGAGGTTACAATTTGCCAAAGAACACATCAACTGGCCTAAAGAGAAATGGATGAATATTTTGTGGACTGATGAGAGTAAAACTGTTCTTTTTGGGTCCAAGGGCCGCAGACAGTTTGTGAGACGACCCCCAAACTATTGGGAAGGTGTCGTGACACGGACCCACAACAGGGGGCGTTAATGAACGGACAATGGATAAGCCAAAGAGTAACAATTTAATGTTGTAAAGCGCACAACGAAGTACAGACAATAACAATATTGCGGAATGTCAATCATACACAAGGTGATGTGTGGCAGGCTCGAAGATAGAAGATGTCTGGAGATAGAAGAGCCGGATCCCACACGGCTTCCACCACCAACGGATCTGAAGAACACCGGAGCCGCCAAGCCCTGCGCCCCAGGTGGCCACTGTCTTCAGCAGTGAGACCCGGTACTGCTGACAGAGAACAGAAACAGTTTTGATGAGTGTGAGTACGCACAGTCAGTAATCCCACAGCCTGTGTTCTGTAAGGGAAGGAGCACCTCCACCTCCAGTCACACACTCGTGCAGCTCCTGGCTAACCACTTATCTGGTTGGGGTGTGAAGCGAAGCCGTCGCTGATCACACCAAACTCCAATCCCACAGATAAGGCAACACCCACAGGAAAACGGCTGCAAAGAAGTTCAGACTATTAGTCAGTTTAAATTCAGCAGAGAAATTACCTATATGGTAGCTGATTTCTCGGCGGGGACGTGGAGTTGCAGTCCGGCTTTTATGGAGGTTGACGTAGATGAGTGACAGCTGGTGGTGATGATGTGACAGCTGTCACTCCACTGGTTTTGGCACCCTCTCGTGCTTGAAGCCCGCACTCCAAGCAGGGCGCCATCTGGTGGTGGTGGGCCAGCAGTACCTCCTCTTCAGCTGCCCACACAACAGGACCCCCCCCTCAACGGGCGCCTCCTGGCGCCCGACCAGGTTTGTCCGGGTGCCGGGCGTAGAAGTCGGCCAAGAGGGCCGGGTCCAGGATGAAGCTCCTTTTCACCCAGGAGCATTCCTCGGGGCCATACCCCTCCCAGTCCACCAGATACTGAAACCCCCGACCCTTACGACGTACGTCCAGGAGCCGACGCACGGTCCATGTCGGCTCCCCGTCGATGATCCGGGCAGGAGGCGGTGCAGGTCCAGGGGTGCAGAGTGGTGAGGTGTGGTAGGGCTTAAGCCGTCACACATGAAAGACAGGATGGATCCGCAGTGAAGCTGGCAGCCGTAGCTTCACTGCGGCCGGGCTGAGGACTTTGATGATGGGAAACGGTCCAATATACCTGTCCTTGAGTTTCTGCGAGTCCACTTGAAGTGGGATGTCCTTTGTAGACAACCACACCTCCTGCCCGGGCTGGTATGCAGGGGCCGGGGAACGCCGGTGGTCTGCATGGGCCTTGGCCCTCGTCCGGGCCTTCAACAGGGCAGAACGGGCGGCCCGCCACACCCGGCGGCACCTCCTGAGGTGGGCCTGGACCGAGGGCACACCGACCTCTCCCTCCACAAGTGGAAACAATGGGGGCTGGTACCCCAAACACACCTCAAACGGGGAGAGGCCGGTGGCTGACGACACTTGGCTGTTGTGGGCGTACTCGATCCAGGCCAGATGGGTGCTCCAGGCCGTCGGGTGCGCGGAGGTAACGCAACGGAGGGCCTGCTCCAGCTCCTGGTTGGCCCGCTCTGCCTGTCCGTTAGTCTGAGGGTGATACCCGGACGAGAGACTCACGGTGGCCCCCAGTTCCCTGCAGAAACTCCTCCAGACCTGAGAGGAGAACTGAGGGCCACGGTCTGAGATGATGTCCGCTGGTATCCCATGCAGACGCACGACGTGGTGGACCAGGAGATCTGCTGTCTCCTGGGCCGAATATTTGGGCTCCATGCAGGGGCGTGAACACCGAATCCAACAGAGGTAATGGGTATCGATTGCGAACCGTAATCTCATTCAGCCCTCTGTAATCGATGCATGGACGGAGTCCGCCGTCCTTCTTACCCACAAAAAAGAAACCCGCGCCCATCGGGGAGGTGGAGTTCCGGATCAACCCGGCAGCTAAGGAGTCCCGGATGTAGGTCTCCATTGATTCGCGTTCCGGACGTGAAAGATTGTACAGCCTGCTGGACGGATACTCAGCGCCCGGGATCAAATCGATGGCGCAATCGTACGGTCGGTACGGGGGAAGGGCGAGTGCCAGATCTTTGTTGAAGACGTCCGCAAGATCGTGGTACTCCTCCGGTACCGCCGTCAGATTGGGGGGTCTCTGACCTCCTCTTTAGCTGTCACACCGGGTGGAACCGAGGATCCTAAACACTCCGGTGGCAGGTTTCGCTCCACTGCGTCACAACCCCAGATGGCCAATCAATCCGGGGATTGTGTTTCAACACCCATGGAAAACCCAAAATCACTCGGGAGGTAGAAGGTGTTACATAAAACACAATCTCCTCCCTGTGATTCCCAGACACCACCAATGTCACGGGCTGTGTCTGGTGTGTGATTAATGGAAGAAGGGTGCCATCTAGTGTCCGTACCTTCAAGGGTGAAGGCAGAGCCACCAGAGGGAGCCCCACTTCCTTTGCCCATCTGCTGTCCAGCAGATTCCCTTCCAACCCCGTGTCTACGAGTGCTGGGGCGTGAAGGGTTAACTCCTCACTAAGGATCGTGACTGGGATTCGTGCGGATCTACGGGGTTTCCCCGCGTGCGTGTTATGGCCCACCCTTGGCCCAGTTTCTAAGCACGGGCGTTGTAGTTTGACCGTTTGGGGCAGTTCCTCTGAATATGACCACTAGAGCCACAGAAAAAACACTCCCCACGGGCCAGCCTCCTTTGTCTTTCATTTGGTTTCACTTTGGCCCTGCTCGTGTCCATAGCTTCGTCAGCAGGGGGAGCTGTTGCCACACGGGGCCCTCTGGCTGTGGAGCGTGGGGACGACAGCACCCTTTCGGACCCGGAAGGAAGAGGGACGGCTCGTGCCCGGTCACGCCCCCCGCCCTGCTCCCGACGGTGTTCCTCTAAGCGGTTGTCTAAACGTATAACCAGGTCAACAAGCCCGTCAAAATCCCGCGGTTCCTCCTTAGCCAGCAGATGCTCCTTCAGGACCGGAGACAGTCCGTTTATGAAGGCGGCGCGGAGTGGAACGGTATTCCAGCCGGACCTCGCAGCCGCGATGCGGAAGTCGACTGCATACTTGGCTGCACTCCGGCGCCCCTGTCTCATTGACAGTAGCACGCTCGAAGCGGTCTCGCCTCTGTTGGGATGATCAAAAACCTGTTTGAACTCCCTTACGCATTCCTAAGATCGAGTTTGGTGAATATTTGGGCTCCATGCAGGGGCGTGAACACCGAATCCAACAGAGGTAATGGGTATCGATTGCGAACCGTAATCTCATTCAGCCCTCTGTAATCGATGCATGGACGGAGTCCGCCGTCCTTCTTACCCACAAAAAAGAAACCCGCGCCCATCGGGGAGGTGGAGTTCCGGATCAACCCGGCAGCTAAGGAGTCCCGGATGTAGGTCTCCATTGATTCGCGTTCCGGACGTGAGAGATTGTACAGCCTGCTGGACGGATACTCAGCGCCCGGGATCAAATCGATGGCGCAATCGTACGGTCGGTACGTGGGAAGGGCGAGTGCCAGATCTTTGTTGAAGACGTCAGCAAGATCGTGGTACTCCTCCGGTACCGCCGTCACATTGGGGGGGACTTTGACCTCCTCTTTAGCTGTCACACCGGGTGGAACCGAGGATCCTAAACACTCCCGGTGGCAGGTTTCGCTCCACTGCGTCACAACCCCAGACGGCCAATCAATCTGGGGATTGTGTTTCAACACCCATGGAAAACCCAAAATCACTCGGGAGGTAGAAGGTGTTACATAAAACACAATCTCCTCCCTGTGATTCCCAGACACCACCAATGTCACGGGCTGTGTCTGGTGTGTGATTAATAGAAGAAGGGTGCCATCTAGTGCCCGTACCTTCAACGGTGAAGGCAGAGCCACCAGAGGGAGCCCCACTTCCTTTGCCCATCTGCTGTCCAGCAGATTCCCTTCCGACCCCGTGTCTACGAGTGCTGGGGCGTGAAGGGTTAACTCCTCACTAAGGATCGTGACTGGGATTCATGCGGATCCACGGGGTTTCCCCGCGTGCGTGTTATGGCCCACCCTTAGCCCAGTTTCTAAGCACGGGCGTTGTAGTTTGACCGTTTGGGGCAGTTCCTCTGAATATGACCACTAGAGCCACAGAAAAAACACTCCCCGCGGGCCAGCCTCCTTTGTCTCTCATTTGGTTTCACTTTGGCCCTGCTCGTGTCCATAGCTTCGTCAGCAGGGGGAGCTGTTGCCACACGGGGCCCTCTGACTGTGGAGCGTGGGGATGACGGCACCCTTTCGGACCCGGAAGGAAGAGGGAAGGCTCGTGCCCAGTCACGCCCCCGACCCTGCTCCCGACGGTGTTCCTCTAAGCGGTTGTCTAAACGTATAACGTATAACCTTGTCTTACCTATATGGTAGCTGATTTCTCGGCGGGGGACGTGGAGTTGCAGTCCGGCTTTTATGGAGGTTGACGTAGATGAGTGACAGCTGGTGGTGATGATGTGACAGCTGTCACTCCACTGGTTTCGGCGCCCTCTCGTGCTTGAAGCCCGCAGTCCAAGCAGGGCGCCATCTGGTGGTGGTGGGCCAGCAGTACCTCCTCTTCAGCGGCCCACACAACACAAACTCTGAATTCAAGCCACAGTTCACAGTGAAGACAGTGAAGCATGGTGGTGCAAGCATCATGATATGGGCATGTTTCTCCTACTATGGTGTTGGGCCTATATATCACATACCAGGTATCATGGATCAGTTTGGATATGTCAAAATACTTGAAGAGGTCATGTTGCCTTATGCTGAAGAGGGCATGCCCTTGAAATGGGTGTTTCAACAAGACAATGACCCCAAGCACACTAGTAAACGAGCACAATCTTGGTTCCAAACCAACAAAATTAATGCCTCGCAGATGTGAAGAAATCATGAAAAACTGTGGTTATACAACTAAATAGTGATTAGTGATTCACAGGATTGCTAAAAAAAAAGCAGTTTGAACATAATAGTTTTGATTTTGTAGCGTCAACAACAGATGCTACTATTATTGTGAACACCCCCTTTTCTACTTTTTTTTTACTAATAGCCCAATTTCATAGCCTTAAGAGTGTGCATATCATGAATGCTTGGTCTTGTTGGATTTGTGAGAATCTACTAAATCTACTGGTATCTTGTTTCCCATGTAACAATAAGAAATATACTCAAAAACCTGGATTAATCCTTTTAGTCACATAGCACTACTATTATTATGAACACTACTGTACATAAAAATTCTCACCATTCTCAGTATTTTCTTATCAAACTCCTACGACAAAGAAATCTAACTGATGCTTGATGTTTTACAGTTCATGAACGTTTAAACATGAACTTTATTATAAAAAATAACCATCAACCATATGTCATGCTGTTGTCACACTGCCTTCACTCAGATTGGCAGTAACAGTGTTGCATTGCTCAGCACTGACTGCTCGTCTAGTTTGACTCCACCTACCTGATGGCATAGAGATCACATCCCGTCACTGTAAAATACCCACTCTGATTGAAAATGGATGGCAGCTGCTCCCTCTTCCTCTGTCTCTTATAGCTAATGTGACCAAGGGGTGATGGGGGTCCTAGCCATGCTTGATAGCATTGTAGACAATGTCACCAGGCCGCCCCCTGGTGGATGAACTATGTAATGACACCAATTCCAACAGCCAACGTGTTTTTTCTGTATTGTTTATTTGGTAAAATAAAACCCTTCATATCAGCAAAAATAATGATGATACTGGTATGTTGGTGAAAAGCTCACATAAGCCAATAGAACTGGTCAACTGATATATAAGTCATGATCTGATGCATCAGAATTCTGAGAGAATTAATCATTTTTAGAAGCAATTATCTCATTCAGTGTTTCAAATGTATCAAAACAGTTTGCACCAGCTTCACTATTTTTTGTGAAGCAGTTATTTCATTAGTTCACTTGATTTAAAGTTTTGAAAAGCATCAAAATCGGTCTTTGGAAGTGGGGGGGTTGGGGGAACAAGTTTGATAACTTCAGGTAACACTGAACATCGTCCTAGTGAGGGAATATTACTTCTTTTAAAAACCATTTCAAGATTATGCAGAGGAGATGTCAAAATCTTGAAGATGAACTTCTTGAGTGGTGAAGAACCTTTTTAAGGAACACCCACAACATATGATTTCTGATTCCCTGCAAGATCTTCTGTTTGTCTTTTTTTCCTGTCAATCTGTCACTGCACTAAAATAACTGCCAAAAACCTTATAAAATGATAATTAAAACAATGTTAAAAAAAAAAACACATCTAGACTCTAGGTTGGCCAGATCCAGACCTGGCTGATGTTGTGAAAGGGTGGAGCCAGAGCCATACTTTATTCAATTTTCAAATCAGTCACATCAACAGTAAGATGTGCACGCACACACACACACACACACACAGGGCAAACTACAATACCTTCATCCTGAAAGTGCCTGAAAGTGTGGTTATATTGTTCAGAATGGTTAAATAAACCAGAATCACCATTTTATTTAAATTGTGCTTCATTTCAGAGAAATCTCAGTGAAATCGCTGCTTTTTTTTTTTTTTTTTTTTTTTTTTTTTTTAAGAAACAGACACTGATAAGAGCTGGATGTGTGTTTCATGTGAGGCTGATGGTGCACCAATGGCGTGGTGTGTGTGTATGTGTGTGTGTGTGTGTGTGAGGTGGGGAGAAGATAACGGAACACGATCCTACGTGGCCACTGTTGTAGCTCACTTGTTTCTTAACCTCAGAATGGAGAACAGATGTGCAGGATTTAAAAGTGGAATTCTCTTTCCTGTATAGCAAACCCCTTGAAGCAGTTTGCTCGTGTGTGTGTGTGTGTGTGTGTGTGTGTGTGTGTGTGTGTGTGTGTGTGTGTGTGTGTGTGTGTGTGTGTGTGTGTGTGTGTGTGTGTGTGTGTGTGTGTTGGGGGGGGTGTTCCTACTGAGCTGCTCACACAAACCCCTCCTCCCACTTTGATCTCACCACGTTGTCGTCCTGCATTTCCCCACAGTCCAATGGGGAAAACCTCCTCTTGCACTTTAGCAACGTACAATTAAACTAATTACTAACTAAAAGGGCGCATTCCGAGCGCACATCTCCGCCAAAAACAAACAGTTCTGGAAGTCTATCCTGAGATTTATATTTCACGTGCATCTTATCCATTATTGTGCATGTGTGGCGTAGCAACAGTCTTGCGTGGAGTAAAGCAATGCACACACTGCGTAAGCGCACCACATCGAAAATTCAAATCTGCTGAACATTAAGTGTGGGGCATACTACATATACTGTATCTACACTGGACAAACCCTCCACGATGCCTCCCATAGGTTTTATGAAGAGCAGTGATGAAGCTCAAAAATCATATTCTTTACAGTGCTTAAGCAGGCCAGGTCTCGCTGCAGGTGTCTTTTTCCGAGTGAAGAACACAGTTATGGGTAGTTGTTGGTGCTCTTTTTTCTTCTGGGTGAGAAGATTCTTATAAACAGACACGCAGAACACAATGCGCGTACTCTCCCTTCGTGGTGCCGCAACAGGTGTCCCGTCATCTCAACAGAACACCGGCCTGCTTGATAAGGACGAAGAACACAATGCGCTGTAAAAAAAAAAAAAAAAAAAAAAAAAGCATGCAAAATTGGACTAAAAAAATCCGCAAAACTGCGAGGCGCTATATTTCCAGTATTTCTTTTTCTTTCTTTTTTATTTTTATTTTTGATAACTCTCATATGCGAGGGGGTGAGGTTGATTACGTGAGGGTGCGTTGCCCCCAAACGCCCCCTCGTGGCGCCGGGTCCGTGCTTAAGTACAACTAAATCCCTGGCTAACCCATAAATGGATAAAGAGGTGGAGCACGGACAAGGACGCTGTGACCTCTGTGAGATGAACAAAGCCCAAACACACACTCCAAGTCTGAAAGATATGCAGCTAATGCCAGGATGATTGTGTCCAGCGTTGGGACCAGGAGGCAGAGCTGTGGTCTTATACACCTCTCTGCAGCTTCTCTCCCCCTGCCATCCCCTCGTTGCCCCATCCCCGTAGAGACGGTGCCTGCTCCCAGACCACCAATAACCAGCAAAAATCTATTTAAGCATAAAAATTCAAAAAGAAAACAATAATATAGCACCTTCAATTGCACCACAGACTAAAACAGTTAAATGTGGTCTATTAAACATTAGGTCTCTCTCTTCTAAGTCCCTGTTGGTAAATGATATAATAATGATCAACGTATTGATTTATTCTGCCTAACAGAAACCTGGTTACAGCAGGATGAATATGTTAGTTTAAATGAGTCAACACCCCCGAGTCACACTAACTGTCAGAATGCTCGTAGCACGGGCCGTGGCGGAGGATTAGCAGCAATCTTCCATTCCAGCTTATTAATTAATCAAAACCTAGACAGAGCTTTAATTCATTTGAAGCTTGTCTCTTAGTCTTGTCCATCCAAATTGGAAGTCCCAAAAACCAGTTTTATTTGTTATTATCTATCGTCCACCTGGTCGTTACTGTGAGTTTCTCTGTGAATTTCTGACCTTTGTCTGACTTAGTGCTTAGCTCAGATAAGATAATTATAGTGGGCGATTTTAATATCCACACAGATGCTGAGAATGACAGCCTCAACACTGCATTTAATCTATTATTAGACTCTATCGGCTTTGCTCAAAAAGTAAATGAGTCCACCCACCACTTTAATCATATCTTAGATCTTGTTCTGACTTATGGTATGGAAATAGAAGACTTACAGTATTCCCTGAAAACTCCCTTCTGTCTGATCATTTTTTAATAACATTTACATTTACCCTGATGGACTACCCTGCAGTGGGGAATAAGTTTCATTACACTAGAAGTCTTTCAGAAAGCGCTGTAACTAGGTTTAAGGATATGATTCCTTCGTTATGTTCTCTAATGTCATATACCAACACAGAGCAGAGTAGCTACCTAAACTCTGTAAGGGAGTTAGAGTATCTCGTCAATAGTTTTACATCCTCTTTGAAGACAACTTTGGATGCTGTAGCTCCTCTGAAAAAGAGAGCTTTAAATCAGAAGTGTCTGACTTCGTGGTATAACTCACAAACTTGTAGCTTAAAGCAGATAACCCGTAAGTTGGAGAGGAAATGGCGTCTCACTAATTTAGAAGATCTTCACTTAGCCTGGAAAAAGAGTTTGTTGCTCTATAAAAAAGCCCTCCGTAAAGCTAGGACATCTTTCTACTCATCACTAATTGAAGAAAATAAGAATAACCTCAGGTTTCTTTTCAGCACTGTAGCTAGGCTGACAAAGAGTCAGAGCTCTATTGAGCTGAGTATTCCATTAACTTTAACTAGTAATGACTTCATGACTTTCTTTGCTAACAAAATTTTGACTATTAGAGAAAAAAATTACTCATAACCATCCCAAAGATGTATCGTTATCTTTGGCTGCTTTCAGTGATGCCGGTATTTGGTTAGACTCTTTCTCTCCGGTTGTTCTGTCTGAGTTATTTTCATTGGTTGCTTCGTCCAAACCATCGGCATGTTTATTGGACCCCATTCCTGCCAGGCTGCTCAAGGAAGTCCTACCATTATTTAATGCTTCAATCTTAAATATGATCAATCTATCTTTGTTAGTTGGTTATGTACCACAGGCCTTTAAGGTGGCAGTAATTAAAGATTCTTGAGAGGGTAGTTGTAAAACAGCTAACTGATCACCTGCAGAGGAATGGTCTATTTGAAGAGTTTCAGTCAGGTTTTAGAATTCATCATAGTACAGAAACAGCATTAGTGAAGGTTACAAATGATCTTCTTATGGCTTCGGACAGTGGACTTATCTCTGTGCTTGTTCTGTTGGACCTCAGTGCTGCTTTTGATACTGTTGACCATAAAATTTTATTACAGAGATTAGAGCATGTCATAGGTATTAAAGGCACTGCACTGCGGTGGTTTTGAATCATATTTGGTCTAATAGATTACAGTTTGTTCATGTAAATGGGGAATCTTCTTCACAGACTAAAGTTAATTATGGAGTTCCACAAGGTTCTGTGCTAGGACCAATTTTATTCACTTTATACATGCTTCCCTTAGGCAGTATTATTAGACGGTATTGCTTAAATTTTCATGTTACGCAGATGATACCCAGCTTTATCTATCCATGAAGCCAGAGGATACATACCAATTAGCTAAACTGCAGGATTGTCTTACAGACATAAAGACATGGGATGACCTCTAATTTCCTGCTTTTAAACTCAGATAAAACTGAAGTTATTGTACTTGGCCCCACAAATCTTAGAAGCATGGTGTCTAACCAGATCGTTACTCTGGATGGCATTTCCCTGATCTCTAGTAATACTGTGAGAAATCTTGGAGTCATTTTTGATCAGGATATGTCATTCAAAGCGCATATTAAACAAATATGTAGGACTGCCTTTTTGCATTTACGCAATATCTCTAACATCAGAAAGGTCTTGTCTCAGAGTGATGCTGAAAAACTAATCATGCATCTTATTCTCTAGGCTGGACTATTGTAATTCTTATTATCAGGTTGTCCTAAAAGTTCCCTAAAAAGCCTTCAGTTGGTTCAGAATGCTGCAGCTAGAGTACTGACGGGGACTAGCAGGAGAGGCATATCTCACCCGTGTTGGCCTCTCTTCATTGGCTTCCTGTTAATTCTAGAATAGAATTTAAAATTCTTCTTCTTACTTATAAGGTTTTGAATAATCAGGTCCCATCTTATCTTAGGGACCTCGTAGTACCATATTACCCCATTAGAGCACTTCGCTCTCAGACTGCGGGCTTACTTGTAGTTCCTAGGGTTTGTAAGAGTAGAATGGGAGGCAGAGCCTTCAGCTTTCAGGCTCCTCTCCTGTGGAACCAGCTCCCAATTCAGATCAGGGAGACAGATACCCTCTCTACTTTTAAGATTAGGCTTAAAACTTTCCTTTTCGCTAAGGCTTATAGTTAGGGCTGGATCGGGGCTTATAGTTAGGGCTGGATCGGGTGACCCTGGACCATCCCTTGGTTATGCTGCTTTAGACGTAGATTGTGGGGGGGTTCCCATGATGCACTGTTTCTTTCTCTTTTTGCTCCGTATGCATCACTCTGCATTTAATCATTAGTGATCGATCTCTGCCCCCCTTCACGGCATGTCTTTTTCCTGGTTTTTTCCCTCAGCCCCAACCAGTCTCAGCAGAAGACTGCCCCTCCCTGAGCCTGGTTCTGCTGGAGGTTTCTTCCTGTTAAAAGGGAGTTTTTCCTTCCCACTGTTGCCAAGTGCTTGCTCATAGGGGGTCGTTTTGACCGTTGGGGTTTTTCATAATTATTGTATGGCCTTGCCTTACAATATGGAGCGCCTTGGGGCAACTGTTTGTTGTGATTTGGCGCTATATAAGAAAAAAGTTGATTGATTGATTGATACTAACAAAATTCATTAATGACATTCAGAAATACAAACATATGGTGCTGTATGATAAATCTGTGTGTGGACAGTTCTCAAAAACTGAGCGACTGTGTAAGAAGGAGACGAGTGAGGAAAGCCACCTAGACACCCCTACCTACTCCGTAGGAGTTAGCAGTTTCTGTGGTTGTGATTGGAGAAATTGTGCACAGTGCAACTTTTGTCTGCTGCATCACCACTCACAGCCTCATAGTGAAGTGGAGCAGAGAAGGATTTTCATACAACAAACAAATCAAATGTAGGGTTGTATCTCCCAAGTGCCTTCTGGCAAACTGTCAGTGAAATTTCACATTGTTTTTTAGGAAAAATAATTCTGTGCCAGTCCACCATGAAACTGGTGATACAAAATGCAAAACTTGCACTGTGCACAACCTCTCCGACTGGAGCTATGTGATCCTACAATGTTTCAGGATTGTCCGGGTGTCTTGGTGGCTTTCCTCATTCGTCTCCTTCTTATGCAGTTACTCAGTTTTTGAGAACTGCCTCCTCCAGGCACATTTATCATTCAGTACCACACTGTTTGTATTTCTTAAAGATTGATATAAATGAAGTCTGAGATATATTCAGTGACTCCAAAACGTTCATGTATTCATCACCCTGATGTGTCTAATGTAAACTGGCTGTAAAAGTGATCATTTAGTTGTGTTATAACTGGGGGTGTGTATACTTATGAACATCATTGTTTTGGCTTTGATATTTTCATTTTATTTGTGTTACATTGTGGAAAGTAGTTTTCACTGTGCACTTAAAGGGCACCATTTTAGAAATTTTAATATAAAGAAGCCTGGTTTATTTATTTTTCATCTGATGTCATTACAAAATTCATAAGTTTAACAGCTCAAGGGTTCACAGTCTTTTGAGCAGCACTGTAGGATGAAATTTCTAGATTAAATTAAGATGGAAGCAAACACAAAGAGTGTATCACATCTGGTGACGTGTAGTTGACAGTTATCCTCATGATCCGTGTACATCCCCTGGCAAAAATTATGGAATCACTGGCCTCGGAGGGTGTTCATTCAGTTGTTTAATTTTGTAGAAAAAAAGCAGACATGACACAAAACTAAAGTCATTTCAAATGGCAACTTTCTGGCTTTAAGAAACACTATAAGAAATCAAGAAAAAAAGATTGTGGCATTCAGTAACGGTTACTTTTTTAGACCAAGCAGAGGAAAAAAATATGGAATCACTCAATTCTGAGGAAAAAATTATGGAATCACCCTGTAAATTTTCATCCCCCAAATTAACACCTGCATCAAATCAGATCTGCTCATTGACACTGACCCTATGCCATGACATTGACCCTATGTGTCTTTTTGCAAGGAATGTTTTTGCAGTTTTTGCTCTATGGCAAGATGCATTATCATCTTGAAAAATGATTTCATCATCCCCAAACATCCTTTCAATTGTCCAAAATATCAACATAAACTTGTGCATTTATTGATGATGTAATGACAGCCATCTCCCCAGTGCCTTTACCTGACATGCAGCCCCATATCATCAATGACTGTGGAAATTTACATGTTCTCTTCAGGCAGTCATCTTTATAAATCTCATTGGAACGGCACCAAACAAACGTTCCAGCATCATCACCTTGCCCAATGCAGATTCGAGATTCATCACTGAATATGACTTTCATCCAGTCATCCACAGTCCACGATTGCTTTTCCTTAGCCCACTGTAACCTTGTTTTTTTCTGTTTAGGTGTTAATGATACCTTTCGTTTAGCTTTTCTGTATGTAAATCCCATTTCCTTTAGGCGGTTTCTTATAGTTCGGTCACAGACGTTGACTCCAGTTTCCTCCCATTCGTTCCTCATTTGTTTTGTTGTACATTTTTCAATTTTTGAGGCATATTGCTTTAAGTTTTCTGTCTTGACGCTTTGATGTCTTCCTTGGTCTACCAGTATGTTTGCCTTTAACAACCTTCCCATGTTGTTTGTATTTGGTCCAGAGTTTAGACACAGCTGACTGTGAACAACCAACATCTTTTGCAACATTGTGTGATGATTTACTCTCTTTTAAGAGTTTGATAATCCTCTCCTTTGTTTCAATTGACATCTCTCGTGTTGGAGCCATGATTCATGTCAGTCCACTTGGTGCAACAGCTCTCCAAGGTGTGTTCACTCCTTTTTAGATGCAGACTAACGAGCAGATCTGATATGATGCAGGTGTTAGTTTTGGGGATGAAAATTTACAGGGTGATTCCATAATTCTTTCCTCAGAATTGAGTGAGTCCATATTTTTTTCCTCTGCCTGGTCTAAAAAAGTAACCGTTACTGAATGCCACAATCTTTTTTTCTTGATTTCTTATAGTGTTTCTTAAAGCCAGAAAGTTGCCATTTGAAATGACTTTAGTTTTGTGTCATGTCTGTGATCTGCTTTTTTTCTACAAAATTAAACAACTGAATGAACATCCTCCGAGGCCGGTGATTCCATAATTTTTGCCAGGGGTTGTATTAGTTTTGGAGAAACTGTTCGAAATGCTGAAAATCTTCATAAAATTTAAAAAAATAAAATTAAAATTCAGAATCTAAAATCAGAACCTGATCAACACTAAACTTTAATTAGTTCTTACTCTTGATAAGTCGGATCAGTCAGTCAATGTTTGTTGTGACTGACTAAATACCTGTTTTGCATATCATAGCCTCTTTTTATTAACAATACAGCAACTTCAACTGCATCTTCAGATCATATCTCTTGTTTGTGAAGCGATCCGGATCCTTACCTGGGCCTGGATGAAATTTCACTTCTTGACTTTTTTTCATGGAATATTAATGACAGTTTGGTCGCATCGCGATCAATGTATTCGTTTCTAAGATACTGATCAAAATGCTTACGGTCTCAGTCTCAAATAAAAAAACAAAAAAAAAAAAACAAAGGCAATTCAGAATCCAATCCAGATCTAGACAAACACTAAAATAAGACTGATGAGTCAATCTAGTTTTATCATGATTCGATGAAAACTTGGGACATTTGTAGTCTTATTTCTTACAATACATCAACTTTAATGACATAACATACTTCATATGTAAATGTGCATTTCACTGAAACAGATCTGGTTTCTCACCCAGATTCTTCTCTAGAGCTGTAAGAAATCTGTCTAGTTGATTCTCTGTCATGGACGATGTAGGACTGAATGGTCTCATCATAATCAGTGCAATCATTTTTTGATAAATTGACAAAAATGTAAAAGAAATAAAGAAATAAAATTTAAATTATCCACAATCCAAGTCCAGGTTGTGATCATCAATAAGTTTAATTGGTCCTTCCCCTTCATAATTATCATCAGTCTACTGACATTCACTGCAACATAAGTTGTTCATCTTGTAAGTGCAACTGTATAGCATACTTCGCATACGAATATGAATTTCTCTATAACAGATGCAGATCCAGATCCTTTTCCAGATCCCTATCCAGAACCGTGTGAAATTTGACTTGTCATGGAATATGATTAGTTTTGAGAAACTATTTAAAATACCAAAGTAATTCTTCCATTCAGCTGTGTACCACAAAGTTTAACACAATAAACCTGAATCCAAATCCTGATCCTGATTCTTACTGCTGATGAGTGATCAGTCCAGTGAATTGTATAGTGATGGGTTGACAACTAGTTTAGCACATAACTGCAAATGAATAAATATGCTTCTTATGAATGTGAATTTCACTGAAACAGATATGGATCTTGATCCAGATCCCTCTTTGAAACAGTGTGAACAATCACTTACTGATTCTCTGTCATGGAATTTGGCAGGTTCAATCATGGTCAGCAGATTAGTTAAATGCCAAAATAACCACTCCATTAGCTGTACGTAACAACATTTAACACAATGATCCACAATCCAGATCTAGATCTTAATACCGATCCTGGTTCTTCGTGCTGATGGATGATCAATCCAGTGAGTTTTATAGTGACGAGTTGAAAGCGTGTTAAACATGTAGCTGTTCAAATGAACAAATGTGCCTCTTATGACTGAATTTCACCGAAACAGATATGGATCCTAAACTAGATCCTTTCTCAGGTTAGTGTTAACAGTCACTTGTTGATTGTTATGGAATATGCACAAGGAACAAGCTTCATTGTGATAGTGTTTGAAAAATTAAACAAAAAGAACCAAATCAGAATAAAATTGTTAATTTTAGGAAAACATGGGATTTTGTTTTGTAAAATAAAGGTTTTTAAAAAAATAATCCCAAATCCCCATGTGAATCCGGAATGTGTTAAGACTGATGATTCTACTACATTGTCTTAAAACCAAAACTAATCCACTTCCCAACAAAACCTCCTTGTCAGAGGAAACAAGTTGAGCAGAAAGCTAAATGGTACTTACCCTCTCTGTCTACTTCACCAGCCTGTTTGGGGGGAAAAACGCTCGTTAGAAGTGGTGCAAAAAATATTGCAGTTTGTGAAATGTGAATAAAATGCTTGTTATGTAAGACACAGCAGTCATGCATGTGCCGAGTCAACATGGAACCACAGAGGGAACTGTGTTCGGCTGCAGACCTGTTGAAAGTCTGCGCACTTTTCCCGTCGGACTGACGCATTCTGAAACAAACCGCGTGTTTATTTATTTTTTTTTTTTCCCGCGGGGAAAAATAAATCCGACGTTAAAAATGACACACTTACCTTGTCGGCTGAAGTCAGACTCAGTAGAGATCCTAAAAGTAACGCAAGTGACAGGAAAGCCATCACGAGTCTGATTTCTGACCTGATCCAGCAGTTCAGATAGAAAACAAAGTCAGCGCAGAAGTTCAAAAAGTTCATTGAAAACTCATCACTTCCTGAGTGGAGTGTGTTCCTGTTCACTTAGAAATGAAAGACTAAACAACAACAAAAAAACAGTTGAAGTTTGATGGAGCGCACAGTTTGTGTGAGAGAGTTTTCTGCACTTGGCGGAGCTGGACACGCTGCGTGCGCGCTGACGAGCACTTCTGCAACTTTGACGCTGGCTAATAAACGCAAAGACCAGCCCTGTGTGACGTCACGCAGCCCCCTTTTACCCCCGCGCGCAGCCGCTTTTTGGCAAACACAGACAAACAGGCCGCCCTGTGTAGTCAACTTATCACTTCATAACGCAAAGGTTTCCATGCTGAAGCTGATTTTTAATGATTTTTTTTTTTTTTTGTGAATTTACATTTTTTATTTATAAAGATAATTAAAATATTCTGAAAATGTGAGCATATTCAACCTGTGTTTTTATGGACTTGGAGAAAGCATAGGACCCCTTAGCAAAAAGAAGTTTATTCAAGTGTACTATGAGTATACTTATTTTTTACTACTATACTAGGAAGTATACTTGAAGGTGACTTTTTATAAACTATATTTTATATACTTAACAATAGTATAGTAAAGTACACTTGGCTTATACTGAAAAGTATAAACAAAAGTCTAAGTCTAAGTACATTAATACTAAGACTTACACTTATACCTTAATACTAAAACTTATACTTTAGTATCCTTTTTACATCTTTCTGCTACAAAGTACTAACACTTATTATGCACTTGGAGCAAGATATACTAAGTCAAGCCATTGACGCAAATAACTGAAAAGAAGTCATAAAAGTACAGATTTTTTTTCTATGTTGTTATTTATTTTTGGTTCCAAAGGTTCACACTTTTCTTTTACAAGGAAGGACTTTAGTTCTCAGTTGAAGACCCTATGTTTACATTTTTACAAATAAGGACTTGATCTTGGAGAGACCATAATGTTTACATTTTACATGTACTTTTTCCTTTAATTTTCTCCACAAAGGACGGACTTGATTTCATAGGTCTTTGTTTTTGAAATGTTTGAAAATATATTAAACTTATTTTCAACATTCTGTCTTGTGTACATACACTCTTGTGTACATACAGTATGAGTAAACTTTAAGAATACTTTAAGTATATTTTCTGTATATAAATAGTAAGCTACAAGTCATATGCCAAGCAAAATTAAAGTATAAAAAGTAAAATAGTGAAATAACCAATGTGTATAACAGTATACTTTAAGTATACAATAATAAACTACAAATAGGGACTCAAAGTATACAACTAGTACAGTGGCAGTATATTGACAAGTGCACTTGTGGTATACTTTAAGCATAGGAGAGGGATACACCAAGAACATTGATAGTATATAGATGAGTGTACTTGTTGTATGTTGTTGTATGTTGTAAGTGTACTTTTGCAAACTTAAAACAAACTTTAAAATATACTTTTATAAACTTGAAATGTTCCAATTTAGTCCGAAAAAGTATTAAATTTGTGTACTTTCTAGTATACTAACAGTACACGGTCTGTAGTATACTTGCTATACTTATACTGAAGCATACTTAATAAAATGAACTTTAAGTATACTACTTTTTGCTAAGGGACTGGGTCCCCTGAGGTGTCCTGTGGGGGGTGCTGAGGAGTATATGGGTTACCGGATCCGCTACAGTGCATAATCCGGTTACTGTACAACCAGAGCAGGAACACTCTGTAATTCATCAGGCATGGCTCCAGTGGGCTTTTGCCACTGCCCACTAACCATAGAACAGAGCACCAGACCATTTGCTCTCTCCTTTCGGGTGGTGAGCTCACATGGAGGTGACACCATGTTGTTTCTTCGGGTTGAGCCCGACCAAAGCACATGGCTGTAGACCTCAATGGGCTGGCTGCAGAAGACATCCTAGTTTTGGGTGCAGTGACACTATCCTTTATTGCATCAGTCACAAAGGGCCTATTTTGAATTGCCCTTTTTCTCTCTCCTCACCTTGGCTGAGAATAGGGAAATGTGGGAGGAGCTGCTTAATCTACTGCCACTGTGTAAGAAGCAGAAAATTCACGAATGTTTCCAGTAGGTGTATATCTATATGCAGTAGGGAGAATGAGTCATAACTTTTTGGCTTAAAATAGCTTAAAAAAGAAAAGATGTTGTCAGGGGGGACGAGCTACACAGACAACAAATATTTTTTGAACTAGGCTGTAAAAGTTTATTACGTATGCCAAGAACGTAATAAAATCATTGTTGTTTATTTATTTGTCTGCCTGTCTATCTGTCTTTTAACAGGATTACATCAAAACTACTGTATGGATTTTGACAACATTTCCACCACAAATGGATATGGGGCATAAAAGACTCCATTAAATTTTGGAGGTGATCCAGATCCAGATTCTGGATCAAGATTTCACTTTAACTAGGCTTTTAAGGATTACGTCAAAACAACTTAAGGGATTCTCACGAAATTTCCACCACAGATAGATATTAGGCCATGGAAAACTACACTGAATTTTTGAGGTGATCCAGATTTGGATTCTGGATCAGGATTTCAATTTGTATGCTTCACTTTGTCATATTTTGAGGTTTACGGCAAAACTACTTAACAGATTTTCACCAAATTTTCACCACACATTGGTGTTAGGCCTTTTAAGATTCCATTAAATTTAGGAGGTGATTTGGATCCAGATTACACTTTGGAGACTTTTAACGATTACAAAACTACTTCACTGATATGACATCACAATGTCGGGAAGACGCTATTTTGTTTCAGCTTGTGAATTAAATATCAGATTGCAATATCTTGATCAGTCAGACCATTCTGGATCACTATGCAATTATTGCATTGTGTTGTGGAATCCGGATCCAGGTAAAGTCCAGGTCATGATGTGAATTACATATCTTTTATTTTGAGTACTCCTCAACCCTTGTTTCTGCTGTAAAGTTGAACATTTTAACATGGGGGTCTATAAGGGATGACTCACTTTTGTAGGCAGCCTAAAGTGGTCAATCAAAGGACCTGTAGGGGGCGTTACCTGCAGTGGAACAGGGAGAAACAAATTGCTGTGTTTTTGAGTCTATTATCAAAACGGCTATTATACAAACTGTCACTTGTTTTCATTCCTCAACATTTTGAGCATCTCATGGTTTGACCAAACATGTCTTTCTTTTTTAAAATTGTTAGACTCTTTATCCTAATGGTTTTGGCGCTGCAGTGTGTGTGTGAGCACACATGGATCTGTGCATACATACAGTGTCCTTCAAATGTATTGGGCCCCTTGGAATTTCATACATGTGAATTTGTTTATACCATTTTAAATACAAAAAAGTAAATCAGGTTTTCAATGTCAAAATTTATAAAATTATCTTTCTTAAACTCAGATTCAAAGTAAATCTCTACATCTTGATGTCAATTAATTTAAAAGATAAAAGCCAAGATGATGGGTTGCATATGGACTAATGGGTCCCTTTGGTATAACGCCTGTAAATAATCAGTTTTACTGCCAGTTTTCAAATTGATATGTCTGTGTGGTCTCCATGTTGTACTAGCTGATTTTAGCTTTTTAATTTGTTTTAATTTCACATTAGTATTTGTTACTGTATGTATTCTCCCTAGCAACATAAAAGAGCAGAATTTTCAAATTGTTTCCATCAGACCAAGTGCGAGACCATTTCTGATCGAGGAAGCTGAGGTGGAGGCTGTAGCTGGACAGCAAACTGGACGGGACAACCCACACCAGCTACCTGCACAGGAAGGGACAGTGCAGGCTGTAATTTCTGAGGAGGCTGCGGTCATTTAACATCTGCAGGAAACTCCTGTGGATGTTCTACCAGTCCATAGGCAGGATCCTCTTTCACACTGTGGTGTCGTAAGGGGGAGGCACATCCAAGAAGGACACCTCCAGGCTGGACAAACTGATCAGGCATGCTGGCTCTGTATTTGGCATGAAGCTGGACTCTCTGGTGACGGTGGCAGAGAAGAGAACACTGGACAAACTGCCGGACATTACAGTCGATGCCAGTCACCCTCTGCACACTGTCATCAGCAACCAGAGGAGCCTCTTCAGCTACAGATTGCTAATTCCTAAGTTCACCAACAGACTGAAAAACTCCTTTGTCCCTCAGGCCATCAGACTGTACCACTCCTGACTCAGGGGGACGAGGAATAACAGGAAGACAGAGGACAGGAAGGAGAGGAACAGTAGTAGCCAGTAAACCAGTATCCGGTTGTTAAGTGTGATGTAACGCATCATATGATTTCCAACTTCCGGCTCCAAACAAAAAAAGGTGCATTGTCATTAACATTGAGAACTGCACTGAGACGATCTGATCAGGCTGCACTTACACCGTTGCACACGGACAACAACATTAACATCGCAACATAAAATTTGTATATTGTGCCCAAAACTCTCCTGGATATATTAACTGGGTTTTTAGACGTTGTTATTGCATTTGTTTTATGTAAAAATGCCAGAAGCTCAGGTCATATCTCCGTTATTTTCAATGGGAGTTGCTGTGAGCTGTGATCGCTTCCTGTTCATGTCGTTCGGGGGGAAAGTGAAGTTTGCACTTTAACGTCCTGTTTATTGTAATAAATAATTTTTTTATTAACAAACAGACATGTATATTTTACCTGTGCATAATAAAATATATAAAGTAAAAGAAAAAAGTTTTATTAAGTGTTCTTACCTTAGAAACAGACAAATGCGGTTAACGGAGGTGGAGGTGGAGGCGGAGAAAGGGAAGGGACAGAGGTTTGCGCACACTGTAAACACAAAGTAAAACTTAAACTGTAGATCCTTAAAAGGATCATACAGACGTAACTTCAATTATAAACTTGCAGGTCTTTGGACCCAGAAACATATTTATCACGTGATGCGTTATGTCAGAGCTTAACAACCGGATTGATCAGTATGTCTGGTATTTATATTTATATTTGCAAACTGTCTTTCTTTTTGACTTTAACTTTTGATACTCTGTGTGCTTCTTACCCTGTGTGCTGCATGCTGCTGGAACCTCAATTTCGCTGTGGGAGTCTTTCCAAGGGATCAGTAAAGTTCTATCTAATCTCGACTCTAATGGCAGCTGGATGTGATGTCATCTATAGGAGTAGGAGATAAAAAGGCTGTCACATTCATTTTAGCAACTACGTCTATTATATTGAGTAAACATGTTCTAAACTACTACGCATGCATTTTTATTTATTCAATTGTTCTTTTAATTTCAAAACATGAGTGCATTTACCATCAGAAAATTAGTTTTGGTACTTCAATACTGTTAACATTCTGAGCATGTTTGAGCCTCCTGGAGCTCAGAAGTGAATCAGAGTTGGTCCTGATTAGTACTTGAAAAAAGAATTTTTTTTTTTTTACTGTGTATACTGTAATTGCATTACACATCCAAGACATCATTACAATGAAATGTCCAAAAGAGACAGAAAATAAAATAAAGCTTGCAAACATTGAATGAAATGTATTTTTATTCTAAATAAAAGCTGTAAAAGTAGTAAAAGGGTGAAACAATGTAGAATATTTGCTTTCTTTCATCAATATGACACAAAACGTACAATAATGGCAATATTTGTGTTAAATGCAGGAAAGGTCTCAACTTTTATAAACATCTTTTGAAATCAAATTATTTTGTAATGTTTTTATTTTTTATTATATATTTTTCAAATAAACTTAAACACAACTGTCCTTTTCTGTTCACATATTGTAAAAGAGGACCATTGACACTAGAATTGCATCTTGAATTGTTTATGAAGAACTCTCACAGTAAGCAAGCAGCCAGAATATTTTCTCATATTTCCTTGCTCGCAGGTGTTGACTTTCTAGGTTTTTTCCTCTTTCCCAATTCCTTGTGTGCCACAGTTTTAAAATGTTCAAGCTAATGTACACTAACCCTTCAAACCCAGAAGTAACTGACTTTCTAGTTGCCGGGCAATACATGAAAATCTTCTGGCTGCTCCCAGCAGTTTTCTCTTTGGATGGTGTGTATCTCTTGTGTATCTATGTGTATCTCTTGCACTGCTCACCACACTGTGGGAGGTGCTAGTCCATGAATAATTTTATAGGTTAGTAGCAGAACGTGCATGAACCCAAAAACTACATGCATGGAATGCAAGTCGGGTTTCGAGCTAACCACAGCACAGAGACTGCAAACTGCTTTTTTACTGAAAAGATTAAACATCTACTAGATAACAACACCTGTGTAGGAGCCGTGTTTTTAGACTTAAAGAAAGCATTTGACACAGTTAACCATCAAGCGTTCTTAGCTAAACGTTCACATTTTAACTTTTCGGAGGATACTATTCAATGCTTTCAATCCTATCTTTCAAATAGAAAGCAGTGTGTCGTTGTGGATGGTGCCACATCCTCTTATCTCCCCAGTAATGTTGGTCTTCCACATGGCTCAATATTAGCCCCTCTATTATTCTCTCTGTATATAAATGATCTTCCCGATGTGTGCTCTGAACTAAATATGCAAATGTATGCAGATGACGCAGTAATCTTTACCCAGGGAAAGAGTGACAAAATATCTGTAGACCTCACAAATGCACTATGTAAAATACATAAATGGCTACATAAAAATTGTCTTTTGCTGAACACCAAAAAAACTGTATGTATGATGTTTACCAAAAGACCAACTAAGCTAGCCAGATCTCATGTTTTCTTGGAAGGGTAAGAACTGCAGCTTGTGAACCAATTCAAATATCTCGGAGTGATATTAGACCCAAATCTTACATTCAAAAAACACATCAAAAAGATAACTAACACTGTAAAGTTCAATCTATTTAATTTCAAACAGACAAGACCGTTCATTACAACAGATGCGGCCAAATCTTACTTACACTGCATGATCTTGTCACATATAGAGTATTGCATCACAACATGGTTCTTCACAGGAACAACCGTATCGAAACCAATCGAACAATTGTACAAAAAAGCTGTAAAAATACTGGACAAAAAAACCACAGATTTCTCATCACTGTCCAGTCTTAGAAAAATATAAACTTTTAAGTTTTGAGAATTTCATGCTCTTTAAAATGTGTTGTGTTGTGTACAGGTCCCTATATAATTTGGCCCACCTCCTCTGAGGATCTATATTAAAAGGAAAAGTAACAATGAAATTAACACCAGTTCCTCTGCAAGGGGTGACTGTGAGATAAAATTTAGGAAAACTGCCTTTGCTCAAAATGTAGTCTTTATTACGGGCAGTAGCACATGGAATACTCTGCCAACAACAATCAGGTCCAGCCCCACATTTGCTTTATTCAAGACACAGGTTAAAACATAGCTGAAAGATAACCAAACCTGTAATCATTAGTCAAAGACATGCAGAAACAATATACTTTCACATACATGCACACAACAACACATAGGTAGGCTTATGCACACCAGCACTTTAAAGAGATACTGCAGCTGTATCTAGCACTTTACCATCGCAACAAAGCAATTTAATTTAGCACCTTATAATAAAACTGACTGTACCTGAATTCTACCTCAGCACTTTCCTGCACATAGGCCTGCACTTTATATTGAGACAACAGCATCTTAACCCCCATCTTAACTGGAAGCTTCTCACCCTATCTCTAAGAGAGACACCAACCACCCTCCCAAGGAAGCCCATTTTGGCCACTTGTACCCCCAAACTAGTTCTTTCGGTCATGACCCAACCCTCATGACCATTGGTGAGAGTAGGAACGAAGATTGACCAGTAGATCGAGAGCTTCACCTTTTAGCTCAGCTCCCTTTTCATCACAACACTATGGTAGAGTGAATGCAACACCACCCTTGCTGTGCCGATTCTCTGGCCAATCTCATGCTCCATGAACAAGACCCTGAGGTACTTGAACAATTTCAGTTGGGGTAAGACCTCATTCCCTACCCGGAGTAGGCAGTCCACTTGTTTCCTGCTGAGAACCATGGCCTCAGATTTAGAGGTGCTGATCTTCATCCCGGCCGCTTTACAATCGGCTGTGAACTGATCCAGTGAGTGAGTGAGTGAATGTTTGAGGTCACCAGCCAATGAAGCCAACACTACTACATCATCTGCAAAAAGCAGTGATGAGACCCTGAGCCCACCAAACTGGAAACCCTCCTCCCCCGACTATGCCTCAATATCCTGTCCATGAATATCACAAACAGGGTTGGTGACAGCCGTGGCGGAGGCCAACCCCCACCGGAAATGAGTCTGACTTACTGCTGAGCACCCAAACACAGCTCTTGCTTTGTGAGTACAAAGACTGGATGGCCCTGAGAAGGGGCCCCCTCACTTCATACTCCCACAGTATCTCCTGGGGTACCCAATCATACACCTTCTCCAAGTCCAGAAAACACATGTAGACTGGATGGGCATACTCCCGGGCACTCTCAAGGATCCTTGACAGAGTGAATAGCTGGTCGGTTGTTCCACGGCCAGCAGGAACAATATCGTTCCTCTTCAATCTAAGGTTTGACTATCAACCAAACCCTCCTTTCCAGCACCCTGGAGTAGACTTTACCAGGCAGGCTGAGAAGTGTAATGCCCCTGTAATAGGCACACACTCTCTAATAAGCATAATAAATTTTATTTATAATGCACTTTACATTTACAATAAATCTCAAACTGTTACAGTAATTAAAAGGAAAGATCGATAAAAACAGAAACAAAAATAGGCAGATTTATATATATCTATATATCTATCTATCTATATATATATATATATATATATATATATATATATATATATATATATATATATATCATTAAAACAGGGGAAGTAAAAAAATTTTTAAATCAAATAAAGATTAAGATAAAGATTCTATGGTCTGCGGAGCCCTCAGATAAGGAGGCAGGGCATTTCAGAGTTGAGGGGCTGCGCAGATGAAGGCACAGTCTCCTGTGGTCCTGAAATTTTGTAAGTGATCTAAGCAGAAATAGGAAGCCAGTGAAGTGAACGGAGGATGGGAGTGATGTGCTCATGCTTACACACTCTCATAAGGACTGTGGCGGCGCTGTTCTGGACATACTGAAGTCTTTGTACAACCCCAATTCCAATGAAGTTGGGACATTGTGTAAAATGTAAATAAAAACAGAATACAATGATTTGCAAATCCTACACCACAAAGACAAGATATTTAATGTTCAAATTGATAAACTTCATTGTTTTTGTGCACCTTTCTTTCTAACAACACTCAATAATCATTTGGGAACTGAGGACATTAATTGTTGAAACTTTACAGGTGGAATTCTTTCCCATTCTTGCTTGATGTACGGCTTCAATTGTTCAACAGATGTGTAAGTTGCCCATGCCATGCGCACTAACACACTTTTGAACTTTGCGCTGGTAACAATCTGGATGGTCTTTTTCCTCTTTTGTCCGGAGGACACGATGTCCATGATTTCCAAAAACAATTTGAAATGTGGATTCATCCAACCACAGCACACTTTTCCACTTTGTGTCTGTCCATTTCAAATCAGCTCGGGCCCAGAGAAGGCGGTGGCGTTTCTGGATGTTGATGTATGGCTTTCGCGAGTTTTAACTTGCACTTGTAGGTGTAGTGACGACATGTGGTAACTGACAATGGTTTTCTGAAGTTTGGTCTCCCTCTTCTCCTCCTGCCTGGTGGCTCCATCCTCAGCATCCTTCTCCCTATATACCCTGGGTCCCTCCTCTGCACATGTCCAAACCATCTCAATCTCGCCTCTCTGACTTTGTCTCCAAGCCGTCCCACCTGAGCTGTCCCTCTGATATGTTCATTCCTAATCTTGTCCATTCTTGTCACTCCCAAAGAGAATCTCAACATCTTCAGCTCTGCCACCTCCAGCTCTGCCTCCTGTCTTTTTGTTAGTGCCACTGTCTCTAAACCATACAACATAGCTGGTCTCACTACTGTTTTGTAAACTTTCCCCTTCACTCTTGCTGATATTCTTCGGTCACAAATCACTCCTGCCACCTTTCTCCACCCACTCCACCCTGCCTGCACTCTCTTCTTCACCTCTCTACCACACTCTCCATTACTTTGAACAGTTGACCCCAAATATTTAAACTCATCTACTTTCACCACTTCTACTCCTTGTAACTGTACTATTCCACTGGGCTCCCTCTCATTCACACACATGTACTCAGTCTTGCTTCTACTGACTTTCATTCCCCTTCTCTCCAAAGCATATCTCCACTTCTCCAGACTAGATTCAACTTGCTCTCTACTCTCACTACAGATCACAATGTCATCTGGAAACATCATAGTCCATGGGGACTCCTGTCTGATCTCATCTGTCAACCTGTCCATCACCACTGCAAACAAGAAAGGACTCAGAGCTGATCCTTGGTGTAATCCCACCTCCACCTTGAATGAGTCTGTCATTCCGATTGCGCATCTCACCGCTGTCACACTATTCTTGTACATGTCCTGCACTACCCTAACGTACTTCTCTGCCACTCCAGACTTCCTCATACAATGCCACAACGCTTCTCTTGGCACCCTATCATAAGCTTTTTCTAAGTCCACAAACACACAATGTAACTCTTTCTGTCCTTCTCTGTACTTTTCCAACAGTATTCTCAGAGCAAACATTGCATCTGTAGTGCTCTTTCTCGGCATGAAACCATATTGCTGCTCACAGATCTTCACCTGTTTTCTAAGCCTAGCTTCTACTACTCTTTCCCATAACTTCATGCTGTGGCTGATCAGCTTTATGCCTCTGTAGTTACTGCAGCTCTGCACATCACCCTTGTTCTTGAAAATAGGAACCAGCACACTTCGTCTCCACTCCTCAGGCATCCTCTCACTTTCCAAGATTTTATTAAACAATCTGGTTAGAAACTCTACTGCCATCTCTCCTAGACATTTCCATGCCTCCATTGGAATGTCATCTGGACCAACTGCCTTTCCACTCTTCATCCTCTTCATAGCAGCCCTCACTTCGTCCTTGCTAATCTCTTTTATTTCCTGATTTACTCTCACCACATCATCCAGCCTTTTCTCTCGCTCATTTTCTTTATTCATCAACTCTTCAAAATATTCCCTCCACCTTCTCAGCACACACTCCTCACTTGTCAGCACATTACCATGTGCATCTTTTACCACCCTAACCTGCTGCACATCCTTTCCAGCTCTGTCCCTTTGTCTGGCCAATCGGTACAAGTCCTTTTCTCCTTCCTTACTATTCAACTTCTTGTACAGCTCGCAATATGCCTTTTCCTTTGCTTTTGCCACTTCTCTTCTCGCCTTACGCCGCATCTCCTTGTACTCCTGTCTACTTTCTTCATCTCTCCGACTATCCCAAAACTTTTTCGCCAACCTCTTTCTCCTTATGCTTTCCTGGACCTCTTCATTCCACCACCAAGTCTCCTTGTCTTCTTTCCACTGTCCAGATGTCATACCCAGTACTGCCCTAGCTGTCTCCCTCACCATATCCGCAGTACTTTTCCAGTTGTCCAAAATTGCTTCCCCTCCAACTAGTGCTTCTCTCACCTGCTCGCTAAATATCACACAACAGTCTTCCTCCTTCAGCTTCCACCATCTGATCCTTTGTTGAGCTCTCACTCTCTTCTTCTTCTTTACCTCTAAAGTAATCCTACAAACAACCATCCTACACTGTCTAGTGACACTCTCTTCTGCTACCACCTTACAGTCTGTGATTTCTTTTAGCTTGCATCTCCTATAAAGAATGTAGTCCACCTGTGTGCACCTTCCTCCACTCTTATATGTTACCCTGTGCTCCTCCCTTTTCTTAAAGTAGGTATTCACCACAGCCATTTCCATCCTTTTTGCAAAATCAACTACCATCTGTCCTTCCCCATTCCTATCCTTGATACCATATCTACCCATTACTTCCTCATCACCTCTGTTCCCTTCACCAACATGCCCATTGAAGTCTGCTCCTATCACCATTCTTTCATGCTTGGGCACACTCTCCACCACCTCATCTAACACACTCCAGAAATCTTCTTTCTCCTTCATCTCACAACCTACCTGTGGGGCATATGCACCGATGATAGTCATCATCACCCCTTCAATTTCCAACTTCACACTCATCACCCTGTCAGACACTCGCTTAACCTCCAACACACTTTTAACGTACTCTTCCTTTAAAATGACCCCAACACCATTTCTCTTCCTGTCCTCACCATGGCACAACAACTTGTACCCACCGTCGATGCTCCTGCTCTTACTTCCCTTCCACTTGGTCTCTTGCACACACAAAAAGTCTACCTTTCTCCTCTCCATCATATCAGCCAGCTCTCTCCCCTTGACCAGTCATACTACAACATTCAAAGTCCCCACTCTCATTTCCACCCTTCTAGTTTTCTTCTTCTCCCACTGTTCGTGGCAACGTTTTCCTCCTCTTCTTCGTCGTCTTCGCCCAGCAGTAGCCCATTTTCCACCAGCACCCTGTTGGGCAATAGCACCGGTGGTGGACGTTGTTAACCCGGGCCGCGACCAATCCGGTATGGGAATTCGATTCTGAGTCTGCATAGTTGGGTTGGCTTGTTTTACGCCGGATGCCCTTCCTGACGCAACCCTCCTCATTTATCCGGGCTTGGGACCGGCACTCAGAATGTACTGGCTGCACACCTCATGTGGCTGAGTTAAGATTCTTTACACAATGATGTCGGTTTTTAATGCACTGCCGCCTGAGGGATCAAAGGTCACAGGAATTCTGGCTGGCGCCGTCTTATCCGACTGATCTGGTGAACCTTACGTGCCAGCCCGGGCTTTGGAGTCGCAGAATGCGGGACTTCTCTGTGTTCCCAGGGTGAAGAAAAAGTCAGCGGGTCAAAGAGCTTTTTCTCATCATGCACCCACCCTGTGGAATGGTCTTCCTGCGACCGTGAGGCAGTCGGAGTCCGTGGACATTTTAAGTCAAGACTTAAAACCCATTTTTATTCTCTTTCTTATGAATAATTTTAATTTTTTTTATCTGTTTTATTCTTTTACTTCTGTTTTTAATTATGTATTTGAATTTTATTCATTTTTAATTCTTTATTTAATTTTTATATGAATTGTTCTGTGTGAGGCACCTTGAGACAGCTTTTGTTGTGATTTGGCGTACTATACATGATTAAATTGCAACTGAATTCAATGATGGTTTTCAGCCTTGCCGCTTATGTGTAGAAAGTTCACCAGATTCTCTGAATCTTCTGATTATATTATGGACTGTAGATGATGGAATCCCTAAATTCCTTGCAATTGAACATTGAGAAACATTGTTCTTAAACTGCTGGAATACTTTTTTGATGCAGTTGTTCACAAAGTGGTGATCCTTGCCCCAGCTTTACTTGTGAATGGTTGAGACTTCTGGGGATGCTCCTTTTATACCCAATCATGACACTCACAGTGTCCTCAGTTCCCAAATGCTTATTGAGTGTTGTTAGAAGGAAAGGTGATGTAACACAGTGGTAAACATACCACTGTCCCAGCTTTTTTTGAAACGTGTTTGTTATGTGTCGGACGTAGCTCGGAGAACCGACCAGCGTTTGAAGGACCCAGTATGAAATAAGCAGAGCACGGTACAAAGGCTAACTGAATTTAATACATAACAGTGATAATACAAAAGATGCGGCCTGGCGTGGTGCGCTCCCAGCAGCGCTAACGGTCCGGAGGCAAGAAGCTGTTTCGGACCCAAGGACCCCGCCGACACCCCCCAGGTGGCCGCAACAACCGAGTCTGTGAAAGAAGGAACCATTATGTGAGTCCACACTCTACACACAGAACACTTAAAGGTGTACAAACAGCAAACACTTCCTGGCTTGATTACTGATCAGCTTCCAACCTGCAGGCATGGAACATCCCGTTCACAAAACTCCACCGCAGTGGAAGCTGATACATGACTAACAAACAGCTCAATACAATAAGGTGTGAGGGACACCACATTTACTGACTGTATAAATGTTAGTCACAAATCCAACGTACCTCAGGAAGTGTGCTGACGAGCGTGAGACCTCACCCCCTCCTCTTTCACAGACCGTGCATCAAACCTGGACGTTTCTCAGCATCCGCTGCTGATGAGATGGCTCCCAAGACGACGATCTCACCCGTCTGGTCACAAGGTCGAGTCTCTGGCAAATACACACTGTGCACTCCAGTCTTAAATGCCAACATGCTCCAATCCAGCCAGATGCACCTCAGCTGTGAGTCCTGACGAGTCGCAGGTGATCAGGGTGAGGTCCTGACAGCCTCAGCAACACAGCCACTCAGTCCCAAATGCACGCCACCTGGGAGGAAAACAAACAGACAAACAAACCGGCAGCCAGGCCCCCCCCAGCCATATAACAGTGTTACAGGCATCCATTTCAAAATGAGCAAATATATGCACAAAACAATAAGGTTTGTCAGTTTGAACATTAAATATCTTGTCTTTCTGGTGTATTCAATTGAATATAGGATGAAGAGGATTTTTAAATCAATGTATTCTGTTTTTATTTATTTACATTTTACACAATGCCCCAACTTCATTGGAATTAGGGTTGTATATTCTTGCCAGGATTCCCAATGAGAAGTATGTTGCAATAGTCCAGTTTGGAGTTTTGCTATGCTATGAAGGTGAAAAAAAATGAGGTTTTACAAATGTGTTAGATGTTTACTTAGATGTTTGCTTGCAGTTTCCCAGTGAGCATCAACTGCCACTGTTGACTTGAACAGGTGGATTCCATCAATGTCAAGCAAATTTTCCCATGACTGAAATATCTGCAACACAAGCACACACACAAACCAATAACATCCTTGTAAAACAAGAAAATTGATAGAATGTGCATATACGAGGTCTGTCAATAAAGTATAGGTCCTTTTTATTTTTTTTCAAAAACTATATGGATTTCATTCATATATTTTTACGTCAGACATGCTTGAACCCTCGTGCGCATGCGTGAGTTTTCCACGCCTGTCGGTGACGTCATTCGCCTGTGAACACTCCTTGTGGGAGGAGTCGTCCAGCCCCTCGTCGGAATTCCTTTGTCTAAGAAGTTGCTGAGAGACTGGCGCTTTATTTGATCAAAATTTTTTCTAAACCTGTGAGACACATCGAAGTGGACACGGTTCGAAAAATTAAGCTGATTTTCGGTGAAAATTTTAACGGCTGATGAGAGATTTTGAGGTGATACTGTCGCTTTAAGGACTTCCCACGGAGCGAGACGTCGTGCAGCGCTCTCAGGCGCCATCGTCAGCCTGTTTCAAGCTGAAAACCTCCACATTTCAGGCTCTATTGATCCAGGACGTCGTGAGAGAACAGAGAAGTTTCAGAAGAAGTCGGTTTCAGCATTTTATCCGGATATTTCACTGTTAAAGGAGATCTTTTTAATGAAAGACGTGCGGGCGGATTGCAGCGTCGGCTCGCAGCCGCCGCAACGCTCCGCCACAGGAAAAACACCTCTGTTGGAAGCCTTAAGGACAAGTTGGAACATGTCCAGCTGTTAAACAATTTCTCATATACTCACTCCACTGAAAGCCATCAAAAGCCGCCTGGATTTTACAAATGGTTATCAACACGGAGGTGTTTTTCCTGTGCCGCCACACCGCGCCGGCTGCGTCCCGACGCGCGGACCCGTCCGCACGGACCCGTCCGCACGGACCCGTCCGCACGTCTTTCATTAAAAAATCTCCTTAACAGTGGAATATCCGGATAAAATGCTGAAACCGACTTCTTCTGAAACTTCTCTGTTCTCTCACGACGTCCTGGATCAATAGAGCCTGAAATGTGGAGGTTTTCAGCTTGAAACAGGCTGACGACGGCGCCTGGGAGTGCTGCACGACGTCTCGCTCCGTGGGAAGTCCTTAAAGCGACAGTATCACCTCAAAATCTCTCATCAGTTGTTAAAATTTTCACCGAAAACCAGCTTAATTTTTTGACCCGTGTCCACTTCGATGTGTCTCACAGGTTTAGAAAAAATTTTGATCAAACAAAGCGCCAGTCTCTCAGCAACTTCTCAGACAAAGGAATTCCGACGAGGGGCTGGACAACTCCTCCCACAAGGCGTGCTCACAGGCGGATGACGTCACCGACAGGCGTGGAAAAACTCACGCATGCGCACGAGGGTTCAAGCATGTCTGACGTAAAAATATATGAATGAAATCCATATAGTTTTTGAAAAAAATAAAAAGGACCTATACTTTATTGACAGCCCTTGTATTGCTACATACACTCAAAAATGGCTCATTGGATGAACTCAATTCAATTATGTGCAGGATTTGCATCTAATAAATACATGTAGCTCCAACTCAAATAAAGCACATTCATGGAAGACAATGTAATGTCATTTAGTTGGGACTACATATGTTGTGAAAGTGTAGGGACACGGACCCACAACAGGGGGCGCAAATGAACGGACAATGGAATAAGCCAAAATATAACAATTTAATGTTGTGAATGTGCACAACAGAGCAACAGACAACACAACTGGGATCAACAGTCAATAAGTCACGGTGACGTGTGGGCAGGCTCGAGGATAGAAGACGCCCGTCCAGAAAAGAGCCGGATCCCACACACTTTCCACTGCCACCGGATCTGAAGCACCCCGGAGCCACGAAGCGCTGGGTCCCCAGGTGGCCACTGCCTCCGGCTGTCAGATGGGGTACTGCTGGCAGGAAGAACAGACAGGTGATGGTGGGTGCGTGAACACCCAGCAAACAGACAGAACGGGTGGGAAACACCACCACCTCTCATTCACGGTCACACAGGAACAAAAACGTGCAGCGCCTAAAAGACTACTTATCCGAGGAGCGAAGACGTCGCCTCCTCCCAGCTTCCAGCTGCTGACCAGTCAAACAGGTACGTCTGCAAATGTTCAGAAAATTGTATGACACCAAAGCCACGGCTGAGTGTTTACCTGATCGGTAGACGATTTCTCAGCAGTGAGGTGAAGCTACTGCCCGGCTTTTATGGAGATGTAGATAGTGGTGATGATGAGTGACAGCTGGTGCTTGTTGATGAGTGACAGCTGCCACTCCCGGTTGCTCCGGCGCTCTCTCGTGCCTGAAGCCCGCACTTCAGACAGGGCGCCCTCTGGTGGTGGGCCAGCAGTACCTCCTCTTCAGCGGCCCACACAACATACATATATTTATTAGATGGAGATCCAATCCAATGAGTCAGTTTTTTGAGTGTATCACACAAACAAATGACTCATTGGATGAACTCAATTCAATTATGGCCAGGATTTCCATCTGATAAATATATGTAGCCCCAACTCAAATAAAGCACATCCATGCAAGATAATTTAATTTAATTTAGTTGGGACTACATATATTTATTAGATGGAAATCCTGCTCATAATTGAATTGAGTTCATCCAATGCATCATTTTTTTGAGTGTATGCATATAAACAATTAATGGTCTGTGGAAGCAGAAATACCCTATTTTCAGCCTAACTTTTCTGTAACCAAAATCGGGAGGTAGAGAGTTCAATACAGGCTACAATTCCCGACAAAACAAGCAAAAGATAAAGAAAATCAGACTTACCTGAGCAAAACAATTGCAGAAAAACTGCTTCTCTCACTTCTACACTGCAGCGGGCATTTGCTAAACCCTGTGTGTGAACTCTGCCTTCTAGTGCTGGGCTACCTTATTGGCCTGTTGAGCTGCTCAACAATGCTCAACTTGCTCAATGTTGCTCCACCACTGGTTAACATAGATAATGGGCTGCGTGACCAACTTGGGGCTGTGTGTATTTCTCCAGGTAAAGTCTGCGTTGTGTCAGGAATGGCTTCTGGCATACAACTTGTGTCAAATCCCAATGCAGGTCTGCTGTGACAACCCTGACCCAACCATTGTGTTTTTGCGATCAGTGGTATTTTTGGACCCATGCTCTGGTAGGTTCTTCTTCTGGTTAAAGGCTTGGTTGATTCAGCTGAACTTGGTGTTTTTGCTCTCTCTCTCTCTCTCTCTCTCTGTGGGGTTATTTTGGGATTTGTTAAGTGGTGTTCTGCGCCTTGTATTTGGAGTCAGTGTTGCCTCCAAATATTGAACAGTGCAGTAAATATAGCTGTTGCTGCAGCAGGTTGTCCACACACAATGTATAGCTTTAATTCTTGAGTGTGACTGAGGTCTTAAGAAAGACACTTGATCCACTAAAATTGCTCATCCCCATTCAAATCTGGGATATATGTAGTTCCAGTTTGCAAGCATATAACAAAACCGCAGAAGACCTAGCAGAGGTTTCTTTGTATTCTTGAGCAGTTTTCTGTTGTAGGAAAAGTAAACAAGAGAAACAAAAATTACAGTCACAAATTACATTCATGATGAAAACCCATTGCTGAAACATCTTTAATTACATCCTGTGCTTGACTTTGGCTTGTGTAACTGGTACTTATAGTCAAACAAAATGAATGCATGGCTCCTACTTGTGATTGTTATTTGTACAATTCTGAGTAAAAATAATCCCCGAGAGATGACACAGCACAGGGGCAGTTGGGGCCAAAGGAACATTTAACCTAATTACAACATGTAGGTTTGTGCTTCCAAGATGACAACTATCCAAACAAAGGTGACCCCCCCCCCCCCCCCCCCCCCCCTCACATTATAAAAGGATCACACTGAAAAGGGAAAGCGTCTGCATTGTTTTCCTTTCACTCTTTCACGCTTTGTCTTGATACTAAATAAATGCCTCGGCACAATGACTTGTGACATCTAACAGCGAAGTTATATGAAAGTCACAATATGCAGCGAGGTGGTGAGCCCAGAAGATGCCCCTATAGGGTCAGCAGTGGTTTTTGTTCTCCAGTCTTACCACAACAGAGGGAAGGTACAGCAATAAAATTCCACTGACTTTCCAGCAGTGGGAAGGCTTGTTGGTATTTGGCATTATTTAAAACACCGTTGTCACAGTGTGAGTTCCAGATTCACTCCTTTGGAGGGGAAATCTGTTTTTGTTTCATCCATTTCTCTGCAGCTCTTATGTAATTTCCCTCTATATAGGAAAAAAGTACATTAAGGAAAATATATGGTGGCTGGGAAGGGCAAAAACACTTTTACAAACGGCAGAACACTTTTTAAAGAAGTCCCAAAACAAATTTACAAAGTTCCGAAACAAATTTACAATTGACAGATTCTGATGGAAGAGGAATGTACCAAATGCCAAACATGATGGAAGGCGAATGTCTGTCATTTGTCACTTATTCACCCTTCCGTCAGAATCTGTCATTTGTGAATTTGTTTTGGGACTTTGTAAGTTTGTCTCGGGACTTCTTGTAAAAGTGTTCTGCCATTTGTAAAAGTGTTTTTGCACTTTCCAGCCACCGTAGAGGGAGGGGCAATGAAATGTGTTATAATAAACATGTGAACATCATAGCCTGCATGTACAGAGGTAGTGGAAGTGCTTTGCAGAACAGCAGCAGAATTAAAGTTTTTCCCAGTTGGTGTTCATCAGGGATATGTTCTGGGTTCCTACACTGTTCAATGGTTTCAAGGACTGGTTGTTGGGTAGGGATGTGGAAACGAGTACCATAGGTGCCTTTGTGTTGTGGTGTGTCCTTCGTTCATGTCTTTGCCCTGTGTTAATGTTCTAAGGTCCCTTGTCTGTTTCTGTGTCTACGTTTGTGTGTTTATTGTCTTCTGCCTGCGCCCCTTTTGCATTCAGTGTGTGCTCTCCCCTGTCTTTGTCAGTCATCCGTGTGTGACTTCCTGATGGTCTGTCCCCTGTCTGTTTCTGTGTCTGTGTTTGTGTGTTTATTGTCTTCTGCCCGCGCCCCTTTTGCATTCAGTGTGTGCTCTCCCCTGTCTTTGTCAGTCATCCGTGTGTAACTTCCTGATGGTCTGTCCCCTGTCTGTTTCTGTGTCTGTGTGTTTATTTTCTTCTGCCCGCGCCCCTTTTGCATTTAGTGTGTTCTCTCCCCACTGAACTCTACACTACGTGGAATGGGCCCGATCGATTGCTGCACCTTGATTTGCTGCTGAGGCGTGAAGCCGGTGGAAGTACTGAAAACGCTATCACGTGTCCCCCAGAATTTCGAATGCCGATATAAAAAAGACGATCGTAGCACATGCACAATTTAGATTAATATTCGCCGATTTAGCTTTGTTTGATTTGATTTAGCTTTGTTTGCACCGCAAGATGCCGTCTTGCACTGCAATTAATTGCACGAATCATCCTCTCCCACTTATATTTCACAGGTATGTCCCAGCCATATGCTTTCATATTTGTTAATCAAAGTGTGCCATGACGCTGACGACTACACTCTAAGAAAAAAAATGTTGAATTAAATTGATAAAGGTAATGTAACTTTTTCCATATAACTTTGTCAATTAAGTGCAACACAATATTGGGATTTAAGTCATAATGTTTCATTCATTCAAGTCTCAGGAATTGGTTGTACATTGGTGGTGTTGTGGTAGAGCTTGATCCTTGAGTAGATAAATGTAGATACCATCATTTTTGGAATCTTTCAACATTCACATCAACAAACCCAAACCTTGATTTTCAGTTTTGCTTTATTATTATTATGAGTTTTCATTTTCATTTCATTTTCATTTATTTATTTATTTCAAACAGGGACAGTGCACAATATACATTATCCTTAAATAGGAGAGATGCATTATGCCATGTTGTAGCACACGTGCTAATTTCCACCTGTAGTCCCTAGACAGGCTGATGAAAAACAATTAAAAAGATGAAATTTACAATATATTACATTAAATTTTTTAAATTACAGACACTGTCCAAAGCACATGACATTAGATCACACTATGGTTACATGTCTGACCCGAGAGTAACCAATTTTTAACCAGTCGTGAAAAAGTGTAAACGTTTGTGCAAGAAATAAGTTCAGTTGGTAACATATTCCACTGGCGCATGGCCATACAAGAGAACGCTGAGTTCCCAAAAGTTGTTCTACGTCTGGGAATCCTGCACTCACCTCGACCCATCGACCGAGTGGCTCGAGATGTTGTTTCCGAGTTCAAGGATATGAAAGTTTTTAACGGCGGAGCAGCAGTGCCATGAATGATTTTAAACAACAAACATAAATTTGAGTACATGATTGAATTTTCAAAGCTCAGAATATTATACTTTGAGAGTATGTGACAATGATGAAATAAACGTTTTTTCTTATCATGAATCTTGAGAGAGCTTTTATAAAGTGATTGAAGAGGCCTAAGGGCAGTTTTGCACGCCTGTGACCAACTTGTCATACAATAACGAAAATGTGGTATAATCATTGCATTAAGATATACATTAGAAGCTTTGATGGTAAGAGAGTTTCGGATGTATCTATAATTTGACAAATTAAATTTTAAAGTGTTTGTTATCAATTTAATATGTTTCTTAAAATTCAAATTTGAATCAAGTATTATACCCAGATATGTACATTGATCAACATTATGAATTTTCTGACCACTGATTAAAACTTCAGGATATTTCTGAAGTTCATTTCGGTTTGTAAAAAACATAGATACTGTTTTTTCAATATTTAAAGTAAGGCAGGAATTTTTTAACCAATGAGAAACCAACTTCATCTCTCTTGTTAGTTTTTGAGCTACCTCCTCCATGGTTTTTCCATGGGTATACACTACAGTGTCATCAGCATACATAATTAACATTGCAGACAGATGGAAGATCATTAATATAAAGTGTGAACAACACTGGCCCTAAAATAGAGCCCTGAGGCACACCTAGTCTGCATGTTCTTAAAGGGGATGTTACTTCACCCATAGTTACACACTGCTGCCTATCACTGAGGTACGATCTTATCCAATGAATTGTATTGGTATGAAAGCTGAATTTAGTTAATTTGTTAAGAAGACGTTTTTGGTTAACGGTGTCAAAAGCCTTCCTCAAGTCCAGAAAGACTGCTCCTACCACTCCTCCCATATCCAAACTGGATTTTATTTCTTCTAAAAAATAACAGCATGCAGTCTCGGTTGAGTAGTGTTTTCTAAAACCAAACTGAAGAGGATGTAAAGCCTCAACAGACTCGAGATGTTCCATCAACTGCATTGCTACAATCTTTTCAAAGACTTTGGAGATGGTTGGAAGGATACTGATAGGCCTATAGTTGGAGACTTGGAGCTTGTCTCCAGACTTGTAGACAGGCTTAACCACAGCTGTTTTTAAAACCGTGGGGAAGGTGTTTTCACATATTGACTGATTTATCACTTTTGTTAAAACTGGGGTTAGAGTTTCTTTGTGTTCCTTTAAGAAAGCAGTGTCAATACCAAACACGTCCTTAGTTTTACTCTTGTTTAGTTGTGAAATAACTTTAAAAACATTTTCTTCCACAATATTATACAATTTAAAAGAGTCATTACAATCATTTTCAAGTTTCAAGGAACAATAATAATTAGAAAAATTGTCTGCCAATTTCAGAACAGAATCAAGAAAATAATCATTAAAGTACTCGTATATTGCCAATTCAGCATTATCATTGTTAATTACTCCATTTTTTTCGAGTTGTAATTTATCACAATTTGTTTTTTCTCTTCTCAATAATTTGTCCATACGCCTCCAGAGTTGTTTACTGTTCCCTTTTGCCTCTTTAATCAGATTTAAGGAGAAATTTCCCTTTGCCTTTCTAAGGTACATAGTAACTTTATTTCGCAAACTTTGGAAAATGCAATGATCAGTGATTTTGTTTTGAGAAAACATTTAAGAGCCATATCCCTCTGTTTCTGTTATGTGTCGGACGCAGCTCGGAGAACCGACCAGCGTTTGAAGGACCCAGTATGAAATAAGCAGAGCACGGTACAAAGGCTAACTGAATTTAATACATAACAGTGATGTGATACAAAACAACAAAAGAGTGTACGGTCTGGCAAGGTGGTGATACGGTGCGCTCCCAGCAGCGCTAACGGTCCGGAGCCAGAAGCCGTTCGGACCCAAGGACCCCGCCGACACCCCCCAGGTGGCCGCAACAAACCGAGTCTGTGAAAGAAGGAACCATTATGTGAGTCCACACTCTATACACAGAGAGACCACTCAAAGGTGTACATAAACAGCAAACACTTCCTGGCTTAATTACTAATCAGCTTCCCAACCTGCAGGCATGGAACATCCAGTTCACAAACATCCACTGCAGTGGAAGCCGATACATGACTAACGTACAGCTCAATATAATAAGGTGTGAGGGACACTACATTTACTGACTGTATAAACGTTAGTCACAAAATCTAACGTACCTCAGGAAGTGTGCTGACGAGCGTGAGACCTCACCCCCTCCTCTTTCACAGACCGTGCATCAAACCCTGGACGTTCTCTGCATCCACTGATGATGAGATGGCTCCCGAGACGACGATCTCACCCGTCTGGTCACAAGGTCGAGTCTCTGACAAGTACACACTGTATACTCCAGTCTTAAATGCCACCATGTTCCAATCCATATAGATGCACCACAGCTGTGAGTCCTGACGAGCCGCAGGTGATCAGGGTGAGGTCCTGATAACCTCAGCAACACAGCCAGTCAGTCCCAAATGCAAGCCACCTGGAAGGAAAACCAAAAGACAGAAACAAAAAGGGCAGCCAGGCCCCCCAGCCATACAACAGTTTCATTAGATCCCAGAGAGAGCTATTAAACCATGGCAGTTACTTTTTCTTTGGTTTTCTCTGCTTCAGTTCAGTATATTTAGCAACTGTCTGCTTTATAGCTAAAATTATATTACTGCATGAGCGATCACAACATTCATTATCAATTTTACAGCACCAGTCTAATTCTTTTATTTCTTTCTCCAGAGGAGTTTGATTTTTCTTTGGAATGTAAGGATTTTTACATTGATTTTTAATATTTTTATTTCTGTTTCGGAATTTATTCAATTTTCTTGCAACAAGGGTTAGATTATGATCAGACAGCCCAGTTATTAAACTGTATATTTTCGTTATTCTGTCTGGTTTGTTAGTAAATATTAGGTCAATCAAAGTTTGAGAGTTCTTAGTTAATCTGGTGGGCTTATTTATCAATTGTGACATTTGTACTGAATTTGCAATGTCTTTAAGCTTTTTTCGCTTTACTCTATCCAACCAATTGACATTAAAATTCCCCATTAATAAAATTTCTTTCCTTTCATATTTCTTAAGTATTTCAGTTAAACCAGTATAAAAGTCATCTTTTGCATTTGGAGGATGATAAACAGCAAGAATGATAAAAGACATCTGAGGTGATAGAGTTATTGTGACACCAACACATTCCAAGGTATGTACTGGAATATCTATTGCATGACTGTCAATGCTGTCTTTCACGTAGATCAGAACCCCGCCGCATGAAGTTGACAGGCCAGATTCAGTAATATACAGTATTCAGTAATATGCATATAATATAATACATATACAGTAATACATATAATATATACTATAATATATAACATATGTAATATAATAATATAATACATATATTATATAATACATATAATACATATACACTCAACAAAAATATAAACGCAACACTTTTGGTTTTGCTCCCATTTTGTATGAGATGAACTCAAAGATCTAAAACTTTTTCCACATACACAATATCACCATTTCTCTCAAATATTGTTCACAAACCAGTCTAAATCTGTGATAATGAGCACTTCTCCTTTGCTGAGATAATCCATCCCACCTCACAGGTGTGCCATATCAAGATGCTGATTAGACACCATGACTAGTGCACAGGTTGTTATGTGTTGGACGCAGGACGGAGAACCGACCAGCGTTTGAAGGACCCAGTATAAAATAAGCAGAGCACGGTACAAAGGATAACAAAATTTAATAACAGTGATGTGAAAAAAAGACAACAAATGAGTGCGCGGTCTGGCGTGGTGGATTTATGGTGCGCTCCCAGCTGCACAAACGGTCCGGAGCCAGAAACAGTTCGGACCCAAGGACCCCGCCGACACCCCCCAGGTGGCCGCGACAAACCGAGTCTGTGAAAGAAGAAACCATCATGTGAGTCCACACTCCACACACAGAGAGACCGCTCAAAGGTGTACATAAACAGCAAACACTTCCTGGCTTAATCACTAATCAGCTTCCCTCTCTGCAGGCATGGAACACCCAGTTCACATTACTCAACTGCAGTGGAAGCTGATTAAACGACTAACATAACAGCTCAATATAATAAGGTGTGAGGGACACCACATTTACTGACTGTACAAATGTTAGTCACAAAACCTAACGTACCTCAGGAAGTGTGCTGACGAGCGTGAGACCTCACCCCCTCCTCTTTCACAGACCATAGCATCAAACCTGGACGTTCTCTGCATCCATAATGATGAGATGGCTCTCAAGACGACGATCTCACCCGTCTGGTCACAAGGTCGAGTCTCTGGCAAATACACACTGTGTACTCCAGACTTAAATGCCACCATGCTCCAATCCGTGTAGATGCACCACAGCTGTGAGTCCTGATGAGCTGCACTTGATCAGCCTCAGGTGATCAGGGTGAGGTCCTGAAAACTCAGCCATACAGCCACTCAGTCCTAAACGCATACCACCTGGAAGGAAAAACAAAAGACAGCACAGAAGACAGAAACAAAAGGCAGCCAGGCCCTCCCAGCCATACAACACAGGTGTGCCTTAGACTGTCCACAATAAAAGGCCACTCTGAAAGGTGCAGTTTTGCTTTATTGGGGGGTGGGATACCAGTCAGTATCTGGTGTGACCACCATTTGCCTCATGCAGTGCAACACATCTCCTTCACATAGAGTTGATCAATTGTCAATTGTGGCCTGTTGGTCCACTCCTCTTCAATGGCTGTGCGAAGTTGCTGGATACTGGCAGGAACTGGTACACGCTGTCGTATACGCCGGTCCAGAGCATCCCAAAGATGCTCAATGGGTGACATGTCCGGTGAGTATGCCGGCCATGCAAGAACTGGGACATTTTCAGCTTCCAAGAATTGTGTACAGATCCTTGCAACATGGGGCCGTGCATTATCCTGCTGCAACATGAGGTGATGTTTTTGGATGTATGGCACAACAATGGGCCTCAGGATCTCGTCATGGTATCTCTGTGCATTCAAAATGCCATCAATAAAATGTACCTGTGTTCTTCGTCCATAATAGACACCTGCCCATACCATAACCCCACCGCCACCATGGGCCACTCGATCCACAACATTGACATCAGAAAACCGCTCACCCACACGACGCCACACACGCTGTCTGCCATCTGCCCTGAACAGTGTGAACTGGGATTCATCCTGAAGAGAACACCTCTCCAACGTGCCAAACACCAGTGAATGTGAGCATTTGCCCACTCAAGTCGGTTACGACGACGAACTGGAGTCAGGTCGAGACCCCGATGAGGACGACGAGCATGCAGATGAGCTTCCCTGAGACGGTTTCTGACAGTTTGTGCAGAAATTCTTTGGTTATGCAAACCGATTGTTTCAGCAGCTGTCCGAGTGGCTGGTCTCAGACGATCTTGGAGGTGAACATGCTGGATGTGGAGGTCCTGGGCTGGTGTGGTTACACGTGGTCTGCGGTTGTGAGGCTGGTTGGATGTACTGCCAAATTCTCTGAAACACCTTTGGAGACGGCTTATGGTAGAGAAATGAACATTCAATACACGAGCAACAGCTCTGGTTGACATTCCTGCTGTCAGCATGCCAATTGCACGCTCCCTCAAATCTTGCGACATCTGTGGCATTGTGCTGTGTGATAAAACTGCACCTTTCAGAGTGGCCTTTTATTGTGGGCAGTCTAAGGCACACCTGTGCACTAATCATGGTGTCTAATCAGCATCTTGATATGGCACACCTGTGACGTGGGATGGATTATCTCAGCAAAGAAGTGCTCAATATCACAGATTTCGACTGGTTTGTGAACAATATTTGAGGGAAATGGTGATATTGTGTATGTGGAAAAAGTTTTAGATCTTTGAGTTCATCTCATACAAAATGGGAGCAAAACCAAAAGTGTTGCGTTTATATTTTTGTTGAGTGTATATATAATACATGTAATATACATTTTGAAATTTTCTGCCTCTAACTTGGTCTGGCTTCTTTGAAAATGTCAACTTCTTTAGAGCATTATCAAATAATATTGCTATACTATTTTTATATTGGATCCAAATAAGACACTGCTCCATCTGATGATGAAAGTGTGTACATGCTCTGTACATACATAAAAAGGTATTTTTCAAATATGTTAATCAGATGCTGTAAAGTATTGAAATGTAAACAACTGTAAACAACTAATTTAAAATCGGGCCATTGCTCTAGTTGTATTTTGTTATTTCAGACACTAAAGCTGTCACATAGTTAATTTTCAATTTGACAGAGTGTACATTGACATGTGTGAATGGATTGACTGCTTTACATCACCTGTGATTGTGATTTGTTGCAATGTTCCTACTTCTGCAAAACTATAATACATTCTAATATCTACTTTAACTGATTGACCAATTACTTGTGTGCCTTTCTGCGTGTGTGCACGACATTAAAAAGTATTTGTGCGTTTGACTGTGGTTGATGTGCACTCTTTGGGGGGTGTTTTGAGTGTGTGTGTGTGTTGTGTCAAATGAACATTATGTGTGTGTGTGTGTCAAATGAACATTATGTGTGTGTGTGGGGGGGGGGGGGGGGCTTTGTGCGTGTTCACAAGCGTATAATATGATAGAAAGTATTCAAATAGTGTTGCATTGCAAGAGCTTATAATGCCTTTTGGGGGAAGCAACATGGCCGACAATGCAGCAGCTTGGCTTTTCTCGCTCAGCCGTGACACCCATTCCACGTAATGTAGAGTTCAGTGGCTCTGCCCATGGAAATATAGACTGGAATGGACGTCACGTGACTAGCGGTGTGCCGCACGGCGGCCATTACTAAGGGTGGAGAGAGAGCACCTCGAGCCAGTTAAACAGAAACTAAATGAGGGGAAAAAAGGCAGCCAGTGCTTCACCATCAACTACACCAACTACAAAAACAAATTCTCCAATACTAAAATGAACTCTGTAAGAGCCTTAATGTAATTATGCAAAATAAATGTCTATTTTAAAGTCGTTATGTCGCAATTTAATATCAATATACTGAGGCTATAACTCAACGCCATAAGTTCTTTTCATTAAGCTGTGTTCACATGCATACAGATATGGAAACAAAAATGTTTAAATATATATACTTACACTTGTTAATATGACATGTACATGGTGGTCACAGGTGGCATTTAAATTTTAACAGTGTGGTTGGAGGGGATGGAGGAGGTACTTTTTACCCTGACTGAGGGTCAAATGTAATAAATTCTGAATGGCTTTATATCTACTTGTAATAAAATATTAGTAAAAATCATATATATATGTTGTTGTCATTAAAAGACTAGCAATAATATTACAGTGGAAAAAGCAGCAAGGTAAATGACCACAATGGCAAGGCATACTTCAGATTTATATTTCAATACATAAGGATTGTTTATACAGGCATGTATGGGTTCATTAGAGCTTTTAACCAGCATGAATACAACTTACAAGGCTTAATTTATAAAAATCCATCGAGAATTATGATGACGGGAAAAACAACATCACAGTAAATGAACAAAATGGCATATTTTCCCCAAATTTCCACACTTTACATAAAACATTTTTTTTCTACCCAGACATGCATGGGTTCATTAGAAAGAGCAATTAAAGGGCTTTAAAACAAACCTACTTTTATTAAAATCTGTTAACAAATAGCGACAATAGAGTGAGAAAATCAGCACAGTTTGTCATAATTTCCCCAAATTTGTGCATTTTACATAAAAGTTTTTTTTTCACCCACACGTGCATAGGTTCATTGAAATAGGTTTCAAAGGGCTTTAAAACAAGCCTACATGTCGTGTGGGCCGCTGAAGAGGAGGTACTGCTGGCCCACCACCACCAGAGGGTGCCCTGCCTGGAGTGCGGGCTCCAGGCACCAGAGGGCGCTGCTGCCTCACAGGAGCAGCCGGGGTGACAGCTGTCACTTATCACCGACGACAGCTGTCATCAATCATCAGATCTACAGTGGTATATCAGCAAGACGGCATCTCCACCTCATTGCCGAGATATCGTTCTACCTGAAAGGTAATATCCTCAGCCTGACTGCTTGATAGAAAGCCCTTTTTGTGATTTTTGTGAGTGATAACAGACTTTTTCTCCAACGAGAGGTGGAGGTAGCTTCCCTGCCCTGCAGATTGCTGGGTGCAGACGCACCCACGTTTAACTGTGTTTTTGTTCCTCGCCAGCAGTACCAGGTCCGACACGCGGAGGCAGTGGCCACCTGGGAGTTCGGGACTTGGCGGCTCCAGTATTCCCGGGGTCTGGTGGCGGAGGAAATCGTGTGGTTCCGGTTCTGCTTTGGACAGGCGTCTCCTATCCTCGAGCCTGCCCACACGACACCTTGTAATTTGACCTTTGATCTATTGTGTGATCTGTTGTGTTTGTTGTGCACGTTCGCAACAGTAAAGTGTTGTTATTTGACCTATTCCATTGTCCGTTCATTTGCGCCCCCTGTTGTGGGTCCGTGTACTTACACTTTCCCAACAGGATATCTCGGCCAACGTCATGGATCCCGAGGGGCGTCAACCGGCTGTTGAACGGCCAATGGAAGAACAGGGCGCACAGGCGTCCGCAGGAGGAGTGATTGGTGAGTTGCAGCGGATCCTCACCACTTTCACGGCTCGGTTGGATCTAATGACCGAGCAGAACGTCCTCCTTAACCACAGGGTGGAGGCTCTCGCCGCGCAGGTGGAGGCGCGCCCTCAGGGCGTGTTTTGAAACACAAGGTTCGGTCAGATCGGCACACAGACTGCATTTTGCTAGAATAAAAAGGCGTATATTTATTCCCCACAAAAGCAGTTACATCAAACACAAGTGGTTGCAGCGCATTTTTCTCTCTTACCGTGACGCCTTTAAGGTGGAGAGCCAACACCTTCAGCAGAGTGCGCCTGTCAACCGGCTGGGCGTTCGTACGTTAACCCGCAGCAGACTCTGTTGAAGCATGGTTCTACTCCCTTTTTTCTAGTGTGTGCGCGAAGGGAGGGTGAGTGGCCAACTCAACCTCCCTGGCGCACATAATTTCTTTAATCAACAGGCATCTGAAAGTTATTTTCTCTCTCTTACAAAGACATAATAAAAGCAGCTCTTCGCTCCCAGTTCAGAATGATCCCAGCATGCTTCACTCCCAGTCGTTAGTGGCTACAAAAAACAAAGTCGTGCTATCAGTGTAATAATAACAAGTACATCCAGCTCTTCGCTCCCAGTTCAGACTGACCCCAGAGTGCTAAAACAAAATTAAATAACAAATACATTCTCAGGGTTACGTTAAGACAGGTGCAAAACAGCACAATAACATTTATTATACATTCCACTCTTGGTGTTTTGCACCAGTCAATTTATGTAACCACCAACAGATTCAGGTAAGGCTGGGCTCCAGCCTATTCCAACGATTATGTCCTGCCATAGCATTTCCCACATTTCTTCCAGTGATTCACAAACAAAATTTTGAGTAATATAGTCGTGATTATACCTGTTCCAAACAATAACAGTGTCAATTTCATCGCATTCGTTGAAATATTACCCATTCCACTTCCCGTCTTAACCGTAAAATATTACAAAAAGTCATAACACATATTGTTATTACTAACACTATCAAAGGGGGCACTAAGGTGTTTCTGGCAGTAATAGACATTCCTGAGAAAATGTCCCACCAGTGGTGTGCTGATGCTTGCTGTACTAATTTTGCTACATGTTTTACCCGGTCACTGGTTATCAATGTAGACACCATGAGACTGGAGATGTTGGACGTATGTGACTCTATTAATTGCTGAATTTCCGTAGATTGTTCCAATGCGCATTTGAAACGCTCCAGGGAAAGACTCCATGGGGAATGCAATACGTCCCATTGTACCGAAGTCAGCCGACTTGATACAGAATAATTAGTCAAACGATATGTCCGGTCTCCCCAATGCCATAAATGCACATTGTTCAGGCAGCCAGTAAACGGAACCGAAGGTACTTGTGAATTGTTTCTCATTGTTGCAACACACAGAGCATGTGGGCCGATCTGCCACAACATTTCTCTTGGTGTTTCCCTAGTCCAGTCACAAAGTACAACCTCTGAGTCGGTTAGACATGGATTGGCATATCCCGTTTGCAGCACACAGGCCATACCTTTATCTGTTTTGTCACACATTTTGGTATCAAAAGTCGTATTAGTTTTTGGTTCTAACCACTCTCCATCCATATGCAAGAACCAATAACCATTAGCCGTTATCACAGGTAACACTTGATATTTACAAACAACCTTTGGTTGTGTCACATTGTACTGGGTCCAATACCCAGTACATACTGTTTCATTACATTGTGTATATTCTGGATGTAGCTTTAACCATAAGGTGTTGCTAATGTTCCAAATCCTTCTCCAATCATGATAGTTCCCTGTGGTAACTATACGCTGAAATCTTTCTCTTTGAGCTTCAGCATGAAGAGTTTGTATAGCACATGCTGTCCAATTTCCCATATGAGATAAATTTTGGAAGACATTAAATGTTTCATTCCATAATGCCAATTGCCATTTGAAATTCTTTTGCCACAAATTAGTATTTTGTACTTGTCCTACCAATGCTGTGGGCATCCACTCTCCAACCTGATGAACTACTTGGGACGAGTATTTCCCGGTGTTTGATAACATTGTTCTGGTTACCTCATTATCTACTGTATTCGACACCCCCAGGACAGTTCCTGTTCCTCCTAATAGAGTGTCATACCACGCCCTTCGACGTCTTCTGCAAATTGGAATTTTTGGAAAGGTAACTTGCCAATATACCTTTGTTTTTATTGTGGCCTGTGCCAAATGAGTACAAGTATCAATTAAAGGGGCAACCTGGGTTTGTGTTGCCTTAGCCTCTGTTGGTAGTACCCACAGCATGTACAGGAATGATCTCCTCCCTTTAATTTCAGTACTATTACTGATCATTACTTTACTCCACGGTTTAATAGTCCAGGTGGTTCCATTGACATTACTACACGATTTACTTGTCATATTAAAAACACACATGTTCACTCTAGCATTAAGAGTGACATTACATCCCATAGTAAATACTGGTATATGGTGTCTGGCAAAACAGTTCACACATCGCCATAGTTTGCAATTACTGGTGCAGGTGTAATCATCTTGCGTTCTGTTGTTGGCGGAGTTCTTCCATCCTGTTTGGAACAATGATATCTCTTCAAGTTCGTTTCCTTCCGTCATCCCCAGCAGCTGGAGACCATGGCACCACCTACAAGGAGGAGTATGACCCAGCAGCCGACACCTCCAATCCCGGGGCTTCCACTGGTTGCCATAGCGACGCCCGCCTCTTGTGGTCCTCGATCGCCCGATCAGCAACTCCCACCAGGACATCAAGCCTAGACAACACAAGTGTAACTACGGGTAGAATGACAACGATTAGTCTTCTCTTACATAACACTTTGATACAGGCACATTTACCCATTTTTCTTCACCCTGATAGAGTATACTAACAGTTGCATCATTCCCTTGAGCTATAATTTCTGCCGCCTTAGGCGGTCCGTTAGGTTGTTTCACCCAAACTTTGGCACCTGCTTGATCTGAGGAACCAAAACCTTGTGTTCCTCGTGTAGTTATTACTACGGGTTTTGGTATCTCCTGTACCAACCCCATTTCACAGGGTTTGATTATTAATTGAGCAATTTTGTCCCCTTTGTTCAATATCAGGGGTTGTTCTCCAAACAATCTACAAACCACTCCAATCTCACCTTGATAATCTGCATCTATCACTCCGGCTTGAATGGTTAAACCTTTGAGTGATAAACCACTACGTGGTAAAATGTGTCCATATGTCCCCTTTGGACACTGCAGGCCTAACCCTGTCTTTACCACTTGAATTTGATCAGGTACCAATGTTACGGTTGTCAATGTTCTTAAATCCAGTCCTGCTGAGCCTGGAGTTGCTCTGACAGGTAGTTCCGCTTGTGGATCAATTTTCCACATTTTGATGCTTTCTGTAGTATGCTCTATCATTTCTCCTGAAATCATCCTTATCAATGGTGTGGATCCGGACCCTATAGGTCGATTGTTTAACTGATCCACTGCAGTAGTCAAGTCCTGTTTCCATTGTCGCATAGTGCGATCTTTTGATAGCTTCAATAGGGTCTCTTTAAGGAGCCCATTCATTCGTTCTACTAGTCCCGCCGCTTGCGGGTAATAGGGAATATGATAAATCCATTCAACATGATGTTCTTGGGCCCACTCTTTTACTTTATTCCCCGTAAAATGAGTACCATTATCAGTTTGAATCTGTACTGGCAAACCATAATACTGCTGTATTATTTTCAAACACTTAATTGTGGCCATTTGATTTGCAAATTTACATGGATGCACTACCAAGACCCCAGAAAATGTATCTACAGCAGTGCATGCATGTCTACATCCCTTAGACATGGGCAGTGGTCCAATAAAATCCAACTGCCAAATTTGACCGGGACTTTTACCACGATTTAACTGCCCATGCAAATGTTGAGGAACACCCTTCCGGTGGTGTTGACATTGTTCACACTCAGTGATTGCTGTTTTCACATCATCCAATTTTAGATCAATACCTCGATCTCTGGCCCATTTTAGGGTACCTTGAATTCCCCAATGTCCTGCTTTGATATGAGCCCATCTAGCCAATCCTGGGCTGGATTGTCTTAATTCAATCATTACTCTTACTAATTGATCTGCAGCTTTATTATATAAAGCTTCTGAGTCTTGTCCATTAGTGTGTGCATCTACATGCATCACAGTAATAGGAATTGTTTTAGCCTTTTCCCAAATGTCTTCCCACAATTCTCTTCCCCAAACCTCTTTAGAATGTATTTTCCAATTAGTGGCATGCCATGTAGGCATCCAAGTAAGTAGTCCTTGGGTCACTGACCATGAGTCTGTATAAATATGGAGGCCCTGTGGTCCTCCCTGCATGACCACCATATGCACGGCCTTCAACTCCGCCCACTGACTGCTTTTTCCTTCTCCTAATTCTTCCAGAGACTGACCTAATTGTGGATTAAAAGCTCCTGCTTTCCATTGCCTTTTTCCTGCTTGATATTGACAGGAACCATCAGTGAACCATGCTCGACTTTTCTCATCATCTGACAAATCATCCCACCTTTTTCCTGCTTTAACAGGAGATTCCTCCAATGGTTGAACTTCAAAAGGTTCCTCATCTTCCTCAGGAGCATCAGCTACTTGTTCATGCAGCAATGACACCCCTTTTTCACCTGGTTTTACACGCTCTGACACATACCATTTCCATTTTATCACACTAGCCTCCTGAGCTGTCCCTATTCGGTGAGTGGTGGGATTACTCATTACCCATGAGAGAATAGGTATCTGAGTTCTCATCATTACCTCATGTCCTACTGTTTGTGATTCAGTTTCAATTAGAGCCCAATAGCATGCTAAAAGCTGTTTTTCAAAAGGTGTATAACGCATACCTGCATCCGGGAGTTTTCTCGACCAGAATCCTAAAGGTTTTCGTATCCTGTTTTGTTTTTGCCATAAGCTCCAATTAGCATAATCATTTAGAGCAGACACTTGAAGTTCTACTGGTCCTGATTGCATTTTTCCTAAGCACACAGCCTGCTGTATGGCTTCCTTTGCCATATCAAATGAGCATTGTTGTTCCTCTCCCCATACAAACTCCTCTTTCTTTCTAGTGCATCGATATAAAGGCTGTAAAATCTGTCCCAAATGTGGAATATGATGTCTCCAAAATCCAAATAAACCAATATATCGTTGTGCATCTGTCTTACTGTGAGGTACTGGAAAGTTAGCTATTTTCTCTTTAGCTTTTTGTGTGATTTCCCTCTCTCCTTTGTTCCAAACTATTCCTAAGAATTTCACTGTTTGAGCTGGTCCCTGAATCTTTGCTGGATTAATTTCCCAGCCAAATGATTTCATATGAGTCACTAATTTCGGTAGATATTCCACTACTTCTGCTTCTGTATCTCCTTGAAGCATAATGTCATCAATGTAATGTGAGATCATCATTCTCATTGGAACCTGGAACTGTTCCAAATGCTCCGCCACCACTCTATGACAAATAGTGGGACTGTGTAAATATCCTTGTGGCAATCTTGTGAATGTATATTGCCGTCCTTCCCACGTAAATGCAAACTGTTCCATCCTATCCTCTGGGATTGGTATAGTAAAGAATGCATTAGCCAAGTCTATGACAGCATACCACGTGCCGCTGTGATGTTGCACTCGTTCAATTATGCTCACAGCATCAGGCACGGCTGAAGTTAATGGAGGCGTGTGTTTATTTAGACCTCTAAAGTCTACAGTCATTCTCCATGTACCATCCGATTTACGGACTGGCCACAATGGATTATTCCATTTTGTTGTCACTGGTTTCAAAACTCCTGCCTCCAAGTAGTCTTTTATGGTTGCAGTAATTTCTGCTTGTCCTCCAGGAATACGATATTGTTTCTGATTAATCACACATGTAGCCTCTGGAATGGGAAAAGGTTTCATTTTTACTTTTCCCACCAGAATCATTCTTACGTTTGCTATCCCAAATTGAAATTTACCCTGTTCTAAATGCAAAGTCATTCCAGCTAAAATATCCATGCCAATTATCCATTCATTAATTGGAGTCACTATTACAGTGTACACTTTAATTGGCATATTTCCAATTTTAAGCGGTATCGATATATTTTTTCCATACACCAATTGTCCGCCTAATCCAGTTAAGGGAACTATAGGTCCCTTCATTTTCTCTGGATTTCCATGAATCAATGAGGCCTCCGCTCCTGTGTCCACTAAAGCCGAGGTGAATCGAACTGATTTTTTCCAAAATATTTCCAATCACACATGGGGTCTAATATCACTTGTGAACCATTGTTTTAATTCTCGGCGGGCCACAAGAGTTTGACCATCATCCTAATCTTCCTCGCAAGGGTCAAAGCTCCAAGAACGCCTTTCTTTATTTTTCCCCTTCTTTTTGTCTTTCTTTCCTTTCCGGACTGCAGCTATTTGCACCAGATCATCATCAGAGTCCTCCTCCTCCTCCTCCTGTAGGGGAGGGGCACTAGGTTTCACTCCTTTCTTTTCTCCCTGCACAATTTCTTTCAACAATGAGGCCAATTCAAACATATCAGGGCGCATCCCTGACACGCAATTTATTTTCAGCCCCTTTTGTTTACATTTCTCAGCCAAGACGGAAGTTGGTACACCGTCTATTTCTTCGGCTTGAATTTCCAATTGCTTCACTTGTTGTTCTAATCTTGTCACCTTTTGTGATTTAGCACATTCTGATGAGCGGACTGTATCTAAAGTTAAAACCCGCTCTTTCCAGGCTTCTGCACAAATCCACATCATTTCACTAATTCCTCCCAATGGAGCTTTATCTTTAACCTCCACCCGTTTCAACATTTCACATAAAACTGGCAGAGTCGCGGTGGGAATTGCTCCAGTCCACGACCCAGGGCGTCCCCCACGTCGCCGTAGAAGCTGGCCTATTTCCTTAGAAGTGATCCCATCCCACCCAGGGACCACTTCTTCCTGTTGAGATGCCACCTCCGCATCTCTCTTTCCCAATCTAAAGCAAGACATTTCTGTGTGTAGTCTGAGCGTAACCGTATCCTGCCGACAACGCCAAAAATGTTTTGAAACACAAGGTTCGGTCAGATCGGCACACAGAAATGATCACACAGACTGCATTTTGCTAGAATAAAAAGGCGTATATTTATTCCCCACAAAAGCAGTTACATCAAACACAAGTGGTTGCAGCGCATTTTTCTCTCTTACCGTGACGCCTTTAAGGTGGAGAGCCAACACCTTCAGCAGAGTGCGCCTGTCAACCGGCTGGGCGTTCGTACGTTAACCCGCAGCAGACTCTGTTGAAGCATGGTTCTACTTCCTTTTTTCTAGTGTGTCCGCGAAGGGAGGGTGAGTGGCCAACTCAACCTCCCTGGCGCACATAATTTCTTTAATCAACAGGCATCTGAAAGTTATTTTCTCTCTCTTACAAAGACATAATAAAAGCAGCTCTTCGCTCCCAGTTCAGACTGACCCCAGAGTGCTAAAACAAAATTAAATAACAAATACATTCTCAGGGTTACGTTAAGACAGGTGCAAAACAGCACAATAACATTTATTATACAGGGCGCTGCTGCGGCTCTCCCTCCTGTCGACCCTGTGCGTAACAGTGACGTTCCACAGGTCGTTCAACGACCCCTCCCACCTTCCCCGGAAGCATACATAAGCCCCCCAGAGCCGTACGGAGGTTGTGTGGAGACGTGCGCGGACTTCCTTATGCAGTGTTCGCTCGTCTTCGCACAACGTCCTGTCATGTACGCGACTGATGCCAGCAAAATAGCTTATGTAATAAACCTGCTTCGCGGTGAGGCACGCGCTTGGGCTACAGCGCTCTGGGAGCAGAATTCACGGCTCCTTCAGACATATGATGGGTTTGTGAGGGAGTTCAGAACAGTGTTCGATCACCCTAATAGAGGAGAGACCGCTTCAGCCGTGCTGCTGTCAATGAGACAGGGGTGCCGGAGCACAGCTGCCTATGCAGTCGACTTCCGCATCGCGGCTGCGAGGTCCGGCTGGAATAGCACTGCCCTCCGCGCCGCCTTTGTAAACGGACTGTCATTGGTTCTTAAGGAGCACCTGGTGGCTAAGGACGAACCGCGGGATTTAGATGGGCTTATTGACCTCGTCATACGATTAGACAATCGGTTAGAAGAACGCCGTCGGGAACGAGACGAAGGGCGTGGCCGGGCACGCGCTGTCCCTCTCCCTTCCGGTTCCGACCACGCTCCGCCCTCCCCACGCTCCACGGCCCCTGCGCTCCGTGTGGTTACAGCTCCCCCTGCTGACGAAGCTATGGACACAAGCAGGGCCACATTTAGGGCACCAGCCACACAGAGGAGGCTGGCCCGCGGGGTGTGTTTTGTTTGTGGCTCGGTAGAGCATCAGGTAAGAGACTGCCCCGAGCGGTTAAACACCAACGCCCGCCCCTAGAAACTGGGCTAAGGGTGGGCCGAGACATTCACGTGGGACACACCCACATTGCCACACGACTCCCAGTTACGATCCTTTATGAGGACTCAACCCTGAAGGCCCCAGCACTGGTGGACACGGGCTCTGAAGGGAATCTGTTAGACAGCAGATGGGCCAGGGAGATAGGGCTCCCTCTCCAATCACGCATAAGACACCACCTGTAACTCTGGTGGTGTCAGGAAATCACCGGGAGGAGATCGAGTTTTTTGTGACTCCTGCTACCTCCCGTGTGATTTTAGGGTTTCCCTGGATGTTAAAACACAATCCCCAGATCGATTGGCCGTCCGGGGTAGTGGTTCAGTGGAGCGAGACCTGCCATCGGGTATGTTTAGGTTCCTCGGTTCCTCCCGGTTCCCAGGCTAAGGAGGAGGTCAGAGTCCCGCCCAATCTAGGGACGGTGCCGGTGGAGTACCACGACCTTGTAGATGTGTTCAGTAAGGATCTGGCGCTCACCCTTCCCCCCCACCGTCCGTACGATTGTGCCATTGATTTGGTTCCAGGCGGTGAGTTCCCGTCCAGCAGGCTGTACAACCTCTCACGGCCTGAGCGCGAATCAATGGAGACCTACATCCGGGACTCTTTAGCCGCCGGGTTGATCCGGAATTCCACCTCCCTGATGGGTGCAGGTTTCTTTTTGTGGGTAAAAAAGATGGCGGACTTCGTCCATGCATTGATTACAGGGGACTGAACGAAATCACGGTTCGTAATCGATACCCGTTGCCCCTGTTGGATTCGGTGTTCACGCCCCTGCATGGAGCCCGAATATTCACCAAGCTAGATCTTAGAAATGTGTATCACCTGGTTCGGATCCGGGAGGGAGACGAGTGGAAGACGGCATTTAACACCCCCTTAGGTCACTTTGAGTACCTGGTCATGCCGTTCGGGCTTACAAATGCCCCCGCGACGTTCCAAGCTTTGGTTAATGATGTCTTGCAGGATTTCCTGCACCGATTCGTCTTCGTATATCTAGACGATATACTCATCTTTTCTCCGGATCCTGAGACTCATGTCCGGCATGTACGTCAGGTCCTGCAGCGGTTGTTGGAGAACCGGCTGTTTGTGAAGGGCGAGAAGTGTGAGTTCCACCGCACATCTTTGTCCTTCCTGGGGTTCATCATCTCCTCCAACTCCGTCGCTCCTGATCCGGCCAAGGTTGCGGCGGTGAGAGACTGGCCCCAACCCACAAGCCGTAGGAAGCTGCAACAGTTCCTCGGCTTTGCTAATTTCTACAGGAGGTTCATTAAGGGCTACAGTCAGGTAGTTAGCCCCCTGACAGCCCTGACCTCACCAAAAGTCCCCTTCACCTGGTCGGATCGTTGCGATGCCGCGTTCAAGGAGTTGAAACGGCGCTTCTCGTCTGCACCCGTTCTGGTGCAGCCCGATCCTAGTCGCCAGTTAGTGGTTGAAGTGGATGCCTCGGACTCAGGGATAGGAGCTGTGCTGTCCCAGAGCGGGAAGACTGATAAGGTCCTTCACCCGTGTGCCTATTTTTCCCGCAGGTTGACCCCGGCCGAACGGAACTATGACGTCGGCAATCGAGAACTCCTTGCGGTGAAAGAGGCTCTTGAGGAGTGGAGACATCTGTTGGAGAGAACGTCCGTGCCATTCACGGTTTTCACTGACCACCGGAACCTGGAGTATATCAGGACCGCCAAGCGGCTGAATCCCAGGCAAGCCCGCTGGTCACTGTTCTTCGGCCGTTTTGACTTCCGGATCACCTACCGTCCCGGGACCAAAAACCAGAGATCGGATGCCTTGTCCCGGGTACATGAAGACGAAGTCAAAACGGAGTTGTCGGATCCACCGGAACCCATCATCCCGGAGTCAATCAATCAATCAATCAATTTTTTTTATATAGCGCCAAATCACAACAAACAGTTGCCCCAAGGCGCTTTATATTGTAAGGCAAGGCCATACAATAATTATGTAAAACCCCAACGGTCAAAACGACCCCCTGTGAGCAAGCACTTGGCTACAGTGGGAAGGAAAAACTCCCTTTTAACAGGAAGAAACCTCCAGCAGAACCAGGCTCAGGGAGGGGCAGTCTTCTGCTGGGACTGGTTGGGGCTGAGGGAGAGAACCAGGAAAAAGACATGCTGTGGAGGGAAGCAGAGATCGATCACTAATGATTAAATGCAGAGTGGTGCATACAGAGCAAAAAGAGAAAGAAACAGTGCATCATGGGAACCCCCCAGCAGTCTACGTCTATAGCAGCATAACTAAGGGATGGTTCAGGGTCACCTGATCCAGCCCTAACTATAAGCTTTAGCAAAAAGGAAAGTTTTAAGCCTAATCTTAAAAGTAGAGAGGGTGTCTGTCTCCCTGATCTGAATTGGGAGCTGGTTCCACAGGAGAGGAGCCTGAAAGCTGAAGGCTCTGCCTCCCATTCTACTCTTACAAACCCTAGGAACTACAAGTAAGCCTGCAGTCTGAGAGCGAAGCGCTCTATTGGGGTGATATGGTACTACGAGGTCCCTAAGATAAGATGGGACCTGATTATTCAAAACCTTATAAGTAAGAAGAAGAATTTTAAATTCTATTCTAGAATTAACAGGAAGCCAATGAAGAGAGGCCAATATGGGTGAGATATGCTCTCTCCTTCCAGTCCCCGTCAGTACTCTAGCTGCAGCATTTTGAATTAACTGAAGGCTTTTTAGGGAACTTTTAGGACAACCTGATAATAATGAATTACAATAGTCCAGCCTAGAGGAAATAAATGCATGAATTAGTTTTTCAGCATCACTTTGAGACAAGACCTTTCTAATTTTAGAGATATTGCGTAAATGCAAAAAAGCAGTCCTACATATTTGTTTAATATGCGCTTTGAATGACATATCCTGATCAAAAATGACTCCAAGATTTCTCACAGTATTACTAGAGGTCAGGGTAATGCCATCCAGAGTAAGGATCTGGTTAGACACCATGTTTCTAAGATTTGTGGGGCCAAGTACAATAACTTCAGTTTTATCTGAGTTTAAAAGCAGGAAATTAGAGGTCATCCATGTCTTTATGTCTGTAAGACAATCCTGCAGTTTAGCTAATTGGTGTGTGTCCTCTGGCTTCATGGATAGATAAAGCTGGGTATCATCTGCGTAACAATGAAAATTTAAGCAATACCGTCTAATAATACTGCCTAAGGGAAGCATATATAAAGTGAATAAAATTGGTCCTAGCACAGAACCTTGTGGAACTCCATAATTAACTTTAGTCTGTGAAGAAGATTCCCCATTTACATGAACAAATTGTAATCTATTAGACAAATATGATTCAAACCACCGCAGCGCAGTGCCTTTAATACCTATGGCATGCTCTAATCTCTGTAATAAAATTTTATGGTCAACAGTATCAAAAGCAGCACTGAGGTCTAACAGAACAAGCACAGAGATGAGTCCACTGTCCGAGGCCATAAGAAGATCATTTGTAACCTTCACTAATGCTGTTTCTGTACTATGATGAATTCTAAAACCTGACTGAAACTCTTCAAATAGACCATTCCTCTGCAGATGATCAGTTAGCTGTTTTACAACTACCCTTTCAAGAATTTTTGAGAGAAAAGGAAGGTTGGAGATTGGCCTATAATTAGCTAAGATAGCTGGGTCAAGTGATGGCTTTTTAAGTAATGGTTTAATTACTGCCACCTTAAAAGCCTGTGGTACATAGCCAACTAACAAAGATAGATTGATCATATTTAAGATCGAAGCATTAAATAATGGTAGGGCTTCCTTGAGCAGCCTGGTAGGAATGGGGTCTAATAAACATGTTGATGGTTTGGATGAAGTAACTAATGAAAATAACTCAGACAGAACAATCGGAGAGAAAGAGTCTAACCAAATACCGGCATCACTGAAAGCAGCCAAAGATAACGATACGTCTTTGGGATGGTTATGAGTAATTTTTTCTCTAATAGTTAAAATTTTGTTAGCAAAGAAAGTCATGAAGTCATTACTAGTTAAAGTTAATGGAATACTCAGCTCAATAGAGCTCTGACTCTTTGTCAGCCTGGCTACAGTGCTGAAAAGAAACCTGGGGTTGTTCTTATTTTCTTCAATTAGTGATGAGTAGAAAGATGTCCTAGCTTTACGGGGGGCTTTTTTTATAGAGCAACAGACTCTTTTTCCAGGCTAAGTGAAGATCTTCTAAATTAGTGAAGCGCCATTTCCTCTCCAACTTACGGGTTATCTGCTTTAAGCTGCGAGTTTGTGAGTTATACCACGGAGTCAGACACTTCTGATTTAAAGCTCTCTTTTTCAGAGGAGCTACAGCATCCAAAGTTGTCTTCAATGAGGATGTAAAACTATTGACGAGATACTCTATCTCCCTTACAGAGTTTAGGTAGCTACTCTGCACTGTGTTGTTATATGGCATTAGAGAACATAAAGAAGGAATCATATCCTTAAACCTAGTTACAGCGCTTTCTGAAAGACTTCTAGTGTAATGAAACTTATTCCCTACTGCTGGGTAGTCCATCAGAGTAAATGTAAATGTTATTAAGAAATGATCAGACAGAAGGGAGTTTTCAGGGAATACTGTTAAGTCTTCTATTTCCATACCATAAGTCAGAACAAGATCTAAGATATGATTAAAGTGGTGGGTGGACTCATTTACTTTTTGAGCAAAGCCAATAGAGTCTAATAATAGATTAAATGCAGTGTTGAGGCTGTCATTCTCAGCATCTGTGTGGATGTTAAAATTGCCAACTATAATTATCTTATCTGAGCTAAGCACTAAGTCAGACAAAAGGTCTGAAAATTCACAGAGAAACTCACAGTAACAACCAGGTGGACGATAGATAATAACAAATAAAACTGGTTTTTGGGACTTCCAATTTGGATGGACAAGACTAAGAGACAAGCTTTCAAATGAATTAAAGCTCTGTCTGGGTTTTTGATTAATTAATAAGCTGGAATGGAAGATTGCTGCTAATCCTCCGCCCCGGCCCGTGCTACGAGCATTCTGACAGTTAGTGTGACTCGGGGGTGTTGACTCATTTAAACTAACATATTCATCCTGCTGTAACCAGGTTTCTGTTAGGCAGAATAAATCAATATGTTGATCAATTATTATATCATTTACCAACAGGGACTTAGAAGAGAGAGACCTAATGTTTAATAGACCACATTTAACTGTTTTAGTCTGTGGTGCAGTTGAAGGTGCTATATTATTTTTTCTTTTTGAATTTTTATGCTTAAATAGATTTTTGCTGGTTATTGGTAGTCTGGGAGCAGGCACCGTCTCTACGGGGATGGGGTAATGAGGGGATGGCAGGGGGAGAGAAGCTGCAGAGAGGTGTGTAAGACTACAACTCTGCTTCCTGGTCCCAACCCTGGATAGTCACGGTTTGGAGGATTTAAGAAAATTGGCCAGATTTCTAGAAATGAGAGCTGCTCCATCCAAAGTGGGATGGATGCCGTCTCTCCTAACAAGACCAGGTTTTCCCCAGAAGCTTTGCCAATTATCTATGAAGCCCACCTCATTTTTTGGACACCACTCAGACAGCCAGCAATTCAAGGAGAACATGCGGCTAAACATGTCACTCCCGGTCTGATTGGGGAGGGGCCCAGAGAAAACTACAGAGTCCGACATTGTTTTTGCAAAGTTACACACCGATTCAATGTTAATTTTAGTGACCTCCGATTGGCGTAACCGGGTGTCATTACTGCCGACGTGAATTACAATCTTACCAAATTTACGCTTAGCCTTAGCCAGCAGTTTCAAATTTCCTTCAATGTCGCCTGCTCTGGCCCCCGGAAGACAATTGACTATGGTTGCTGGTGTCGCTAACTTCACATTTCTCAAAACAGAGTCGCCAATAACCAGAGTTTGATCCTCGGCGGGTGTGTCGTCGAGTGGGGAAAAATGGTTAGAGATGTGAACGGATTGGCGGTGTACACGGGGCTTCTGTTTAGGGCTACGCTTCCTCCTCACAGTCACCCAGTCGGCCTGCTTTCCCGGCTGCTCGGGATCTGCCAGGGGGGAACTAACGGCGGCTAAACTACCTTGGTCCGCACCGACTACAGGGGCCTGGCTAGCTGTAGAATTTTCCACGGTGCGGAGCCGAGTCTCCAATTCGCCCAGCCTGGCCTCCAAAGCTACGAATAAGCTACACTTATTACAAGTACCGTTACTGCTAAAGGAGGCCGAGGAATAACTAAACATTTCACACCCAGAGCAGAAAAGTGCGGGAGAGACAGGAGAAGCCGCCATGCTAAATCGGCTAAGAGCTAGTAGCTACGCTAAGCTAGCGGATTCCTAAAAACACGCAAAGTGAATAATGTGTAAATAATTTAGAGGTGATTCAGCAGAAGGAGTGCTTTAGTTAAGGCACGTAAAGATTACACTGGGAAACAAATCGTAATCTAGATAACTAGATCAATCTAACTGCGCAGATTAAACAGCTAACAGATACAGAAAAACACCGCTGTGCTCCGGAACAGGAAGTGTGTTAAAGATTTTGTATATATGTTATCACTGTTAAACATTTGTACATTTGTCTTCTTTCTCATGAGAACGGTGTTGTGCTGTTTTGCACTTCACCCTGAGAATGTACGTGTTATTCAACCTTGTTTTAGCTTTGTCTTCTTTCTCATGAGAACGGTGTTGTGCTGTTTTGCACCTGTCTTAACGCAATCCTGAGAATTCAATTTTGTTTTAGCACTCTGGGGTCAATCTGAGCTGGGAATGAAGGGCTGGATGTACTTATTATTATAATATAACTTTGTTTTCGCAGCCTCTAACGACTGGGAGTAAGAGAACGTTTTGACTGTTGTGATGTGGTGCTTAGTGTGAAGGAGTGTGAAGGACAGGACACTTCAGGCAGATGCAGAACAGCTGATAACTGCAACAGACGAACGAGATGTGCTGACCTGTGTAAAAGAAAGTGTTCTTCCTTACAGCTGCACTTATTGACGTATGCGTTTATGTTACGGGAAGAAACTTGTCTTGCGTCATCACCCCCACCCTTAGGACAAGTTTTTTGTTTATGTGATGAGGGCGTCTCTTAATAAAAAGAGCGGAAAAGCAGGCCAGACTTTAGTGTAGCCTTGGTGTACAGCCTGGCCGCACTCCGCGCGTGATTAATTTGACTTTCTGTCTCACTGGTGTTTCTTGACTCTGTTTGTCTTATCAAAGGTTTTAAGAATGTTTGGAGGAGAAAATACCCAACATTGACTGGGGGCTCGTCCGGGATCTCAACAACACCGGAGGTGTCCGGCGGAGGTCGTCAAGTCCAGACGTAAATCCTTGGCCAAGGTCCGATCGATCGATTGATCGTGTCTGCAATTGTCGACCACCGTTGGCATCGTCTGGTTGACGAGATTTTCCCGAAGAAGACAGACAGGAAGTCGAGTCAGTGAGTAAAATTTCTTTGTAAACAGTACTGAGTGAGTGGTGATCAGATCGCATAAAACAGTTAAATTCCGCAAGCGATGATACAGAATCGTCTGTTAATGCAAAGCAGTTAAACTCTGTAAGGAGGGTGCGGACTCCTCTGTTTATATACGCGTACCGGTAGGGGATAAAAGTGATCACATAAAACAGTTAAACTCCGTAAGCGATGATACAGAATCGTCTGTTAATGAAACACAGTTAAACTCTGTAAGGAGGGCGGACTCCTCTACGGTTGCGAGGGACGCACGTAGTTAAATTCCGGAAGGAGGATACGGACTCCTCTGTTTTAATACGTAAAGGAAATCCCGGGTAGAAATATGTGCACTGTAAAAAAGCAGTTAAATTTGGCAGGGACGGCGGAGTCCCCTAATGCAGGACATTAGTTAAATTTCACGGGAGGGCGAGCTCCCCTGGCATAAGAATACGCGTACGATTATTAAAAGTGTTTCTATGTGTACATAGTGTATTGTGTAAGTGTAAATAACTGTGTGAAAGTGTAATACTTTGGACAACGTTAGTGACAACCGTGCGTGTGGAAGCAGAGGCAAGTGATTCCGCTTCCTACGGGGAGGTGAAAGGAATCAACCACACGACGGCAAATTAATTGTCACGTCCAAAGAAAGTGTGAAAACTTCAGATTTAGAACACCCTAGGTGTGCCCCCGTCTGAAGTCCAAATTATAACAAGGGATAAAAAATATAATAAAAATGGGGGGTAAGACGTCTAAAAATAAGGAAAATTTATCAACTGACGACTGGAAATTTATGGAGGCAAAAAATCCAAAAGCAACAAAGAAATTGGAGACCTGGATAAATAAACATGACTTTGACGGACGACTGAACCTGATCAGCATACAAAAGCTGAAGAAGGAGTTAGAACGGGAACATAAAGGTGATGAGAAAAAGATGCAGAAAGTAGGGGCAGATTTAGTGGCATTTTGGGAGGAAGAAGCAGAGAACAGACAGAAAGGAGCAGAGAAGCGACGATTAGAGAAAGCAAGGAAAAAGAAAGCTGTAGGTAAGGCAGAAGAAGATGTGATAATTCAGCACAGAGAGCCAGAACAGCCTCAACAATCACCGCCGGCTGGATCGTCGGTGACAAAGAGACCTTTATCTCCTCTACCAGAGGATGACGATGTACCGCCACCACAGTATGATTTGGCAGTAAAACCTAAGGTAAAAAGAGAAAAACCAGAAAAACCACAAACACGCAGTCAAGCGAAAGTGCCTACAGCCCCTCCCATGGTGGAACATAGTGATCAGGGAGGTGCCTATCCTATGATAGAAGTACCAAATCCTCGTGCAGGAACAGCAGGACAGCTATCAACCATGCTCGTTTATCAGACATGGAATGCTGATGATATCAAAGCAGCAGTCGACATGATACCATCGCCACATGTCGATATCGAGGGCTTTCTGCAGGATATAGAAAACATTAGAACATCTTACCACCTTAATGGACCTGAAGTCCAACAGGTGTGGATGAAAGCATGTGGCCCTAAATGGAGTCAGGTACGCGGAGACTGGAATCCTGCAGATAAACAAGGCGTACCACTGAAACATGATGATCTAGTCTTAGAAACAAGAGTGGAAGCTATGATTACACGTGCAAAAGGAGTGTTAGGACCAAAGATAAATTATACTGAAATTACCAGGACAACTCAGAAAGAAGGAGAGCCATGGACAGAGTTTAGATGCAGATTTGAGAATGTATTTAGGGTCCATAGTGGCATATTGCCAGGAACACCTGTGTATGAACAACAATTGAAAAACGCTCTGATCCAACATTCCAATAAGGATATAAAAGCTTGGATACAGAAACATTGGATTGGATTGCCTACAGGCACATTGGAAGAAACACATACACACTGCTGTCATGCAGAAGAAGTCTTAAAGCAGAAAAAGACAAGAAACAGCGACAAAGGAGTGTATGTAGCACATGGAGATGATGAAATATATTACCAGCAGGGTAACTTAAGACAGCAGAAGCAGTGCAAACGCCCCAAAAAGCCATGGCAAAATAGACAAGGTGGACAGCCACAACATCAAGGACCCTGGCAACCACAACAGCAGCACAGACAGGGAGGGCCACCACGTGGTCCCCTGATTTGTTGGAACTGTGGAAGAGAGGGACATATGTATAGAAATTGTCCGAATCCACCTACTGAGGGAGCAGCAGGGAGAATTCCACAACGGAATAATCCTCCGCAGCCACAGTATCCACAATGACTAGAATCCATAATCCATGATTCCACATCAGATAGGCAGTCTGATTGTGATATGGATCTGTGTGCCTTGCTGGGAAATCCGGTACCAAAACCAGAAGTGACTTTGTTGGTAAATGGACGACCAGTGACATTCCTTTGTGATACAGGAGCATGTAGAACCACATGTAATGACAACATACCTGTCCATCAATTAAGCAACGAAATCTTTAGGGTTCGCTCTGCAAATGGACAAACATCAGACGTCCCTATCACCAAACCCATAACGTTGACAGATCCATTTGGCCTGACGTGTACTATGTCAGTGTTGAGCATGCCACAATGTCCAGTTAACCTCCTAGGACGAGACGGATTGACTGCATTGGGCTTGTCCATAATTGTGGAACAAGGGAAATTAGTTGTTGAACGCACAGGAGGCGTTAACATGGTAAGAGAAGAAAGCGATGACCCCACATTCCACTATTACTATACATTTGACATTTCAGAAGAAGATGCTGCAGGATGGGGTAAAGATGTCGTCTTGCAAGCGACAGCCCTACTAAAAAATCCTGAACAACAGATGTCACCACCTGACCTGCATGTCACAATGTGGCATAAAGATCCTCCAGGTCCGGATGGTGACTATGAAACTAAATTGAAAAATGTTTCACCTGTGAAGCTGACAATGACCGATTTGATTCATGATGGCAACTCAACAGCTGTCATAACAGTAACAGGCGCCACTGAAGATGTATCAAAATTGAGATTCACAGGTATGCCGTTACATATGTCACTTTGTAAGCCATATTTGACAGAATGGCAAGAATTGGGACTGACAGTCATAACAGCTTTGTCAGCCTCTGATTGGAGCAGAGTTGGACCACGAACGGAGTTCAGTCCATCAACCAAGTTGTATAAAGTGCCAGTTAATGTCTCATTGGTGCTGACAGCTGGAACACACATTGATGTGTCCACTTCACAATCCTGAGTGTTTCAGTTGAGTCCTGAAGAAGATGCTCTTCTCTCTTCAGTACCGTCAGGATTGTGGACAACAGGTCCTTCAGACGTAGGACTGATTAAAAATGCACAACCTGTAGTTATAAAGCCAAAAACAGAATACAGACCATGTGTAAGACAGTATCCATTGAAACCTGATGCAATTGACGGAATCAGGCCAGTAATAGAGGATTTATTAACAGCAGGAGTAATAGTGCCATGTCCAGATTCACCATGTAACACACCCATATTTCCTGTAAAAAAGGCTCCGCCCTCAGTGGGGTGGAGAATGATTCAAGATCTGCAGGCAGTAAATGCTGCTGTGATTAAAAGAGCACCATGCGTCCCAGATCCACACACCTTGTTAAATTCGCTGAGACCAAATTCTAATAGTTTCTCAGTAATTGACATAAGTAATGCATTTTTCTCTGTGCCAGTACATCCAGATAGTCAATTCTGGTTTGCTTTTACCTTTAAAGGACAACGATATACATTCACCAGATTACCGCAGGGTTACGCAGAGAGCCCAACTATTTATTCTCAAGTCATGTCAGCATGTTTAGCCAATTTCGTTCCACCGGCAGATAGCCAACTATTAGTGTATGTTGATGACATTTTGATTGCCTCTGACACACGAGAAAACTGCATAACTGACACAGTAGCATTATTATGTTTCTTATTTGACAATGGCCACAGAGTGAGTAGAAACAAAGTTCAGTTGTGTAGGGATAAAGTAAAATATTTAGGACATGAGTTATCAGCCACAGGGCGCACGATCCTGTCTGACAGGAAGGAAGCAATTTTGCACGCTCCAAAACCACAAACCAAAAAGCAGATGATGTCATTTCTTGGATTGACAAATTACTGCAGGGCATGGATTCCTTGCTATGCAGAGTTGACTAGTCCACTTTCTGATTTGATGTACAAAGATGATATTTCAATGTCAACCGTGTTGGAATGGAACAAAGATGCTGAGGAAGCCTTTGTAAAAGTAAAACAAACATTAGTGTCATCCACAGTTTTGGCACTACCAGATTATAGTAAACCATTCATTCAAACAGTTGATTGTAAGAATAAGTTCATGACTAGTGTTTTGGTTCAAGTGTATGGCTCAAAATTGAGGCCAGTTGCCTACTACTCATCTAAATTGGATGCAGTAGCAAGTGCTTTACCACCATGCGTACAGGCTGTTGTTGCAGCCTCTATGGCTGTTCAAAGTAGCAGTAATGTTGTTCTATTCCATCAGCTGACATTGAAAGTTCCACATGCAGTCTCTGCACTTCTGTTGCAGACAAACATGAGCCTTTTGTCCCCAGCAAGACATCTTTCGTGCATGTCCTTGCTATTATCACAGCCACACCTTACGATAGAGCGATGTACAACATTGAATCCCTCCACATTGATACCTTTACCTGAGGATGGTGAGCCGCACAATTGTCTTGATGTAGCAACAGTCTGTACGAAAGCACGCCCAGACCTCCGGGACACACCCATCCCAAACAGTACAATCGTGTATGTGGATGGTTCTTCCACTAAAAATGCTTATGGACAAACGCAATCTGGATATGCTGTCGTCACAAATTCAGAAGTATTAGATTCTGCTTCATTGCCATCGTCATTTTCAGCACAAGCAGCTGAATTAGTTGCTTTAACTGCAGCTTGCTATCTGTTTCAAGGTACGGCCGTATCAATTTATACAGACAGCCAGTACGCTTTCAGCACAGTGCATGTGTTTGCAAAACTGTGGGAGGAGCGTGGAATGGTGACATCATCTGGAAAGCCAGTGACTCATGCCACTCTCCTAACTGCCCTACTGCAAGCTGTGAAGTTGCCTCAACAAATTGCTATATGCAAATGTGCGGCTCACACCAATGGCTCTGACAGTGTTTCAAAAGGAAATGATTTTGCTGACAGAGCAGCAAAAGAGGCAGCAGCAGCTTCTTCTATTTTTGTTGTACAGGAAACTACTCCAGATTTGCATTTAGGTCATACACTGCTTGCTGACATGCAACAGCAGGCAACTGACAGAGAAAAACAAATGTGGATAGCTAAAGGAGCTACGTATGCAAATGACTTGTACGTATGACCACAAAAGAAACCCATATTGCCAAAAAATATGTTTAAATGGGCAGCTATTATGAGCCATGGCGTGACGCATGTCTCATCAGGGGGTATGATATCGCAATTGCAATCTATTTTTTGTCTTTATGGGTTCGATGCATATGCAAAACAGCATTGTAGAGCATGCATGATATGTGCAAAACACAACTCACAAGGCAATTTGAGACCCCAAAGAGGTAAATTTCCAACACCACAATATCCCTTTCAAGTGATTCATATGGATTATATACAGCTGAGTAAACATGAAGGGAAGGAATTTTGTTTAGTCATAATTGATGCCTTCTCAAAATGGGTAGAATTGTTCCCTACAAAACATGCAGATTCACTTACAGTGGCTAAAGCATTATGCAAAGACATCATCCCACGATTTGGAATACCAGAAACAGTCTATTCAGATAATGGAGCGCATTTTGTTAATACAATAGTGCAATACGTAGGAGAAGCGCTACAGGTTAATCTCAAAAATCATTGTGCTTATCATCCACAAAGCGCCGGATTAGTGGAAAGGATGAATGGAACAGTAAAAAACAGACTTAGAAAGACAATGGAGGAAACAGGCAGACCATGGACGCATTGTGTAGATTTGGTAAAAATGTATATAAACATAACTAGTACCATGGGGTTGACACCGTATGAAACATTGTTTGGCAGAAAATATCGATTGCCATATTATGGACAAATTTGGGATGTACCTGAGGAAGCCAATTTGGCGGATTACATGAGAAAAATGTTAGAAGGACAACGAGGGAGAGTTCCAAACACTGATGATCCCATTTCTCCACAGGAGGACCCTAAAGTGGTACCTGGAGACTGGGTGTTGATAAGAAGCATCAAGAGAAAACACTGGCATTCACCTAAATGGGAAGGGCCCTATCAAGTACTACTCACAACACCCACAGCTTTGAAAATTGGGGAAAGAAGTACATGGATTCATTTAACTCACTGTAAGAAAGTCATTTCTGCAGACACAGACAAACAGTAAGAACAGTAGGACAAGACTAGTAATAGTGTGTGAGCTTGGTGTTAAGATCCAGGTTAGACACGAAAGCTAGCAGAAGACATTAAGAAGCCACTGTTCTGAACATAGGTGTGCTGTAGTGTGCAGAAATGGCGAAAGAAAAAAATAAAAAGAACGAGGGTTTCTGGACCCCACGGACAGTCCTTGTTATGCTACTTTTCTTTTTTGAATTGGGATTATTATTAAAAGCCATGAGCACGGGACATGATAATAAGGATCACATCCGCAGATTGCAGAGACCAAAAAGAAGTAACGAAGACCCCAGTCCGATAATAAATGCCACAGTACATAGCTGTGATGGGAATAATGCGTACCGATTTGGTGTACAAGCCTGCATTCCTAGAAATACTTCTGTGATCATCTCTGTACCATATAGTGCTCTTACCCATGGAATGCCGGATGGTGACAGAGGGACTAATTACGGAAATAGTTTCTCATGGTATATGACCAACGATCAACAAGATAGGAGATGGGAAACGTTGGTAGCCGATGAATGGAGTAGATGGACACCAAGATGGGCACAAACCGAGTGGGCTAAGTACCAGAGTCAAATTCTCAAAATGTATCAAACAGATGATAAGCTGTCTATAGTGGTGAATACCACAGAAAAAGGAACCATATTCCCACCTGATATAGAGGGAGACTGTTGGTTGTTCCTCCTTTGGGTATACAAACAAGGAAAAGATCCGTATTTCCATTTTTTTCCTCTGTGAAACAGATAGAGTACAGCAACCAATATTGACCGAATTAAGTACGTCAAAGGGGGTGTCCATACAAGCAAAGGGGGTGCCCATACAAGCAAAGGGGGTGTCTGTACAAGGCACAAAAGACATGAAGGCAGATGACTGGTTCCTAGTAACTACAGGAATTAGTGGACAAAATAACAATTGGCTTTTAATGGCAGAACAAGCAGGACTAGCAGCAAAGAAGGACTGTGTTGTATGTATGGGACCCAGACCTATATTACAGGTAATACCGGCAGCATTACCCAAAGACTGTCTACTGACTGCTATGACACAGACATACATTGCGGCAAACAACAAATGTTCTAAGTGGGACAAGATCTATCCAGTGACCAAATTGACAAAGATTAAACCTTTATTCTCAAGCAAAGTTGGGCATGCTAACCATACATGTGTACACTTGACAGGGACAAGTAAGACTTTGGGTAGCTTAAACCACACCGCCTGGTGTAAGAATGTGGTCCATAGTACTCCCACATTCAAACCTGTCGGGAGGAGTGACGTATGGTGGTGGTGTGGGGATAACAGAATCTTTGACAGACTGCCACGAAATGTGTCAGGTTATTGTGCATTAATATCATTATTGTTACCAGTTGAAGCCATACCCATGACCCCTGAAGACGTTACGACATATGCAGCCTCTCTTATTCCTGAAGATTGGCAGAAAGGCGTAGCCAGACATAGAGTGAAAAGAGATTGGAAAGGAGTGGGAAATCCAACATATATTGACGCAATAGGAGTCCCCAGGGGAGTGCCTGACGAGTATAAACTGGTTGATCAAATAGCAGCTGGATTCGAATCTTCCATCTGTTGGTGGTGTTCAATTAATAAAAACGTGGACAGAATAAACTACATCCACTACAATGTACAGAAATTAGGAAATTGGACTGAGGAAGGATTTAAGGCTGTCCATTCACAGTTAGAAGCCATGTCCCTTATGGCCTTCCAGAATCGTATTGCTCTGGATATGTTGTTGGCAGAGAAAGGAGGTGTTTGTGCCATGTTCGGAGAACAATGCTGCACATTCATTCCCAACAACACGGCTGCAGACGGCAGTCTCACTCAAGCCATTGACGGGCTGAGGACGTTGAACAGGAAGATGAAAGAGCACAGTGGAGTAAACACCGAAGGCTGGGATTGGTGGCTGGAAGGGATGGGAAAATGGAGGTCTTTGATTTCTTCACTATTAGTGTCTATAGCAGTATTTGCTGCAATTCTAACATTGTGTGGATGTTGTTGTATTCCATGTCTCCGAGGCCTTGTAAATAGAATGATAACCACAGCAATAAGTCCAGGACCAGGAGGGGGTCCGGCATCATATCCACTTCTGGGGACAGACGACGACGAGGAGGACGATGGCTCTCCTGACCTGTACCCAGACCAATGGAAGTATGATGACCCAGACACCGATGATGGTGACAATGATGACATCACCTCTGGGGTGTAAGCCTATAGAGAGAACATACCATGATGAACCTCTTAGTGAAAATCTCAAAAAGAAGTGCTAAGCTGAGTGATGCCTACTGTATGTTTAACAGGCGATAAACAGGAGGGGGAATGTTAAAGATTTTGTATATATGTTATCACTGTTAAACATTTGTACATTTGTCTTCTTTCTCATGAGAACGGTGTTGTGCTGTTTTGCACTTCACCCTGAGAATGTACGTGTTATTCAACCTTGTTTTAGCTTTGTCTTCTTTCTCATGAGAACGGTGTTGTGCTGTTTTGCACCTGTCTTAACGCAATCCTGAGAATTCAATTTTGTTTTAGCACTCTGGGGTCAATCTGAGCTGGGAATGAAGGGCTGGATGTACTTATTATTATAATATAACTTTGTTTTCGCAGCCTCTAACGACTGGGAGTAAGAGAACGTTTTGACTGTTGTGATGTGGTGCTTAGTGTGAAGGAGTGTGAAGGACAGGACACTTCAGGCAGATGCAGAACAGCTGATAACTGCAACAGACGAACGAGATGTGCTGACCTGTGTAAAAGAAAGTGTTCTTCCTTACAGCTGCACTTATTGACGTATGCGTTTATGTTACGGGAAGAAACTTGTCTTGCGTCATCACCCCCACCCTTAGGACAAGTTTTTTGTTTATGTGATGAGGGCGTCTCTTAATAAAAAGAGCGGAAAAGCAGGCCAGACTTTAGTGTAGCCTTGGTGTACAGCCTGGCCGCACTCCGCGCGTGATTAATTTGACTTTCTGTCTCACTGGTGTTTCTTGACTCTGTTTGTCTTATCAAAGGTTTTAAGAATGTTTGGAGGAGAAAATACCCAACAAAGTGATACAATACCGCAGTGAGAGCCAACCACCAGTAGAGGCAAGCAAGAGCCCATCATCCCGGAGTCCACTATCTTGGCCACCCTCACCTGGGACGTAGAGAGAACCGTCCGGGAGGCCCTGGCACAAAGCCCGGACCCCGGAACTGGGCCGAAGAATAGACTTTACGTCCCACCAGAAGCCAGGGCTGCAGTCCTGGACTTCTGTCCTGGACTAAGCTCTCCTGTCATCCAGGGGTGCGAAGAACCGTGGCAGTTGTCTGGCAGCGCTTCTGGTGGGCGTCCCTAGAGGCCGACGTCTGGGATTATATCCAGGCCTGTACCACCTGCGCCAGGGGCAAGGCCGACCATCGCAAGGCTTCGGGATTGCTACAGCCGCTGCCCGTGCCTCATCGCCCCTGGTCCCACATCGGCCTGGATTTTGTCACGGGCCTCCCGCCGTCCCAGGGCAACACCACCATCCTCACGATAGTGGACCGATTCTCCAAGGCGGCCCACTTCGTGGCCCTCCCGAAGCTCCCAACGGCCCAGGAGACAGCGGACCTCCTGGTCCACCACGTCGTCCGGCTGCATGGGATCCCAACAGACATCGTCTCCGATCGCGGTCCCCAGTTCTCCTCGCACGTCTGGAGGAGCTTCTGCCGGGAACTGGGGGCCACGGTCAGTCTCTCATCCGGGTATCATCCCCAAACCAACGGGCAAGCAGAACGGGCCAATCAAGAGATGGAGCAGACCCTGCGTTGCGTGACAGCCGTGCACCCGGTGGCCTGGAGTACCCATCTGGCCTGGATCGAGTACGCCCACAACAGCCAAGTGTCGTCAGCCACCGGCCTCTCCCCTTTTGAGGTGTGTCTGGGGTATCAGCCCCCGTTGTTTCCGGTGGTTGAGGGAGAGGTCGGTGTGCCCTCGGTCCAGGCCCACCTGCGGAAGTGCCGTCGGGTGTGGCGTGCCGCCCGTTCTGCTTTGCTGAGGGCCCGGATGAGGACGAAGGCCCATGCAGACCATCGGCGGACCCCGGCCCCTACGTATCGTCCAGGGCAGGAAGTGTGGTTGTCAACCAAGGACATTCCACTCCAAGTGGCCTCCCCGAAGTTACAAGAACGGTACATAGGTCCCTTTAAAATCCTCAAGGTCATCAGTCCCGCCGCAGTGAGGCTTCAGCTTCCAGCCTCACTGCGGATCCATCCCGTGTTCCACGTGTCAAGGATTAAACCACATCACACCTCACCCCTCTGTACTCCGGGTCCGGCACCACCTCCTGCCCGGATCATCGATGGCGAGCCGGCTTGGACTGTGCGCCGGCTTTTGATGTCCGACGGATGGGCCGGGGCTTTGGTTCCGGTTCTGCTTTGGACAGGCGTCTCCTATCCTCGAGCCTGCCCACACGACACCTTGTAATTTGACCTTTGATCTATTGTGTGATCTGTTGTGTTTGTTGTGCACGTTCGCAACAGTAAAGTGTTGTTATTTGACCTATTCCATTGTCCGTTCATTTGCGCCCCCTGTTGTGGGTCCGTGTACTTACACTTTCCCAACACTACATTTATTAAAATCTGTTAAGAAATAGCGACACTAGTGCAAAAAAAAACAAAACAAAAAAAAAACAGTCAGTTTATTATTGATGATCGGCACATCTCCACCCTCATTTTTAACTCACCCATGGATGTCTGTTTGGTTCACAGTCACCTTTGGTTCATTTTGTTTTTCACGTGTTTCGAACTTGTCTCCCCTAGTCACACCTGTGGCTTGTTTGTTAATTTGTTCGTTTGTGTATTTAAGCCACACCTGTTCCCGATTTAGTTTGCCAGTTGATTCACCTTGGTCTCTCCTGTTGTTCCCGTTTGTAAGTACCTTGACAGTTTGTAAGCTTGTAAGTACCTGCAGTGTCCACTCCAGACTCCGGACACTGCAGTGGACACCAGTAGGCCACACGGCACCCTTCTTGGCGCTGCTGTGGACTCCTGTCGGCCACTCAGCTGATCTACAGACTTTGCCTTTGGCTCCATCTGGTTGTATGGCAGGCCTCTGGATGCTGCTTTTGACTCCTACCAGCCGTTTGGCCATTTATTTATTCAGTTTGTGTTATCTGATTGTAACTTTGGTGGTCCTAATATGTCTCAATCAATCAATCAATTAAATTTATTTGAAAGGGACGATGTGCAGTTGAAACAAATGTTATCATCTGATGCATTGCACCAGAGTTAGCCTTAGGCTAATTCCCTAGATACCAGTGTTGCCACAGTTACTTTGAAAAAGTAATCCAATTACTGATTACTGATTACTCCTTGAAAAAGTAACTTAGTTACTTTACTGATTACTCAATTGTAAAAGTAACTAAGTTAGATTACTAGTTACTTTTTTAGTTACTTTTCCCAGCTGCCGACAACAACCCTCTGCCACCTCAACATGACAATGATACCTGTTTTGCCAAAACTTACTTTATAGTCACCCTTTCTTGACTTCAATGAAAATAAATACTTGTTTTATAAAAAGTAAAATAAAGACCTCTTTCTTGACCTCATATTTAACTGTTGACAGCACTGTAACAGTAAAACTTGCAATTTCGAACCTACATTGTTTATAAATGTAACTATTAAATTCATTCTAGCATTTTTCTAACATTTAAATTCTCTCTAAATATTTTACTTGTTGAAATTAATATTATTTTAAGTAGTATTAGTAGTTAGTATTAGTAGTAAAAAAAGGCTTCAAAACTGGACCTTTAATCTAGGGGTGTTGTGAGGGGGGCACATCCCTCCCCCACGCTCCCATTCCATCTGGATTCGCCCCTACTTTGGCGTTTGAGCACAAAGAATGGATAACATTTATTTATGCAGAAAACGTGACCAGATTTACAGGTAAGAAAGTTTTATTGTGTTTTCACATCATGTGGTCCTCAGAAAGAGAGTTTAGGTGCATTTGAGTGGAAAATAGTGTTAGTTGTTGACGCGTCGCAGAGGATCAGCTGTTTTAACGTGCAGATACGGAGCGGCTCAGCTCAGAATTCTAAATAAAGGAGAAAAAAAGTATGAAAATGTCTTTGTAAAGCTCAGTGCAGGTGTGCTGATCACCGTGCTTTAAGAGGAGACGACGAGTCGAGCAGCTGCAAAAAACCGTGGATGAAAAGCTCACAGCTCGCTTAAAGTGGGCAGTTCAGTCGAACCCCGACCTCCTGCCCACGGACCAAGTTTAATGCTGCTATCGACCCACAATGAAAAATAATAGTAACGCACAGTGACATGGAGAAGTAACTTTAATCTGATTACTGATTTGGAAAGATTAACACGTTAGATTACTCGTTACTAAAAAAAGTGGTCAGATTAGAGTAATGCGTTACTAAGTAACGCGTTACCGGCATCACTGCTAGATACAGATAAATATAGCACATATAAAAACATCAAACATCACAAATAATAATAGCATCACTCAACAGGTAAAGATATATAGCAGCAACACTATGTATCGCACTTGAGCAGGGGTGGTGGCCAAGTGGTTAATGCGCTTGGTTTCAGTTCAGGGTTCAAGGGTTCAAATCCCACCCCTGCCACATTTCTCCATGTAATGTGGAGTTGCGTCAGGAAGGGCATCCGGCGTAAAACTTGGGCCATTTCAACATGCAGATCCACCTTGGATTTGCTGTGGCGACCCCGAGTGCAAACAAGGGAGCAGCCGAAGGGACTTACTTTACTATGTATCGCACTTGAAATGCCCCTCACAAGCACACACACACACACACACACACTGCATAATCAGTGGGTGCAGCAGCATGCACAGCACACAACACAACATGCAAACACACACACTCATCTTTAAAAAAGATATTAGTGGGTGCATTGTGAGAGTTTTAAATGTTTTTTGGTATTAGCTTTAAATTCACCAAACAAGTCACAATTTTTATGTTGTCCGGAATAGCGGTGAGCTCAACTTCTTAATAAAATTATAGCAATTACCTGTTCCAAATGTCCAAAATGCATGCTTGAATTGCCTGAGATTGCAGGAAAATGCACCCTTAATTTAAAAAATTTCCAGGGGTCCATGCCCCGCACCCCCATGGTCAAACCCCCTCTCCCTCTCTCTTCAAGTTCATCACCAGGATGGAACTTATGTTGCTGTGCTTCAGCACAAAATTTAAACTCATGTTTAAACCATGTGAAAAAGCCTGCAGAATGACCCAACTGTGTGTGTGTGCGTGTGTGTGTGTGTACATGCATGTGGCACTGATGTCTCTGCTATTGAGATTTCTTTTTCTGTCTTCTAAAACAACAAGACGTTGTGATGGTAGGACTGAAAAATTACAGGACAGGAGCGGATGCATTCTCTTGTGACTGATCAATAACCTAATTATTTTATATACACACAAGAAAACTGTTCAAATGGAAGTGCACGTCTCCCATGTGCCATCTGACAATCTGTAGCTGAAATTTTGACAAAAGCTGCACACTGTGCAGACACAGACAGACAAACAGATAGATAGATAGATAGATAGATAGATAGATAGATAGATAGATAGATAGATAGATAGATAGATAGATAGATAGATAGATAGATAGATGGATGGATGGATGGATGGATGGATGGATGGATGGATGGATGGATGGATGGATGGATGGATGGATGGATGGATGGATGGATGGATGGATGGATGGATGGATGGATGGATGGATGGATGGATGGATGTTCCCAAAGGGAAAAAAAAAGATTAAAAAAAAAATCAGTAAAAAGAGGATGGCAGTCAGGAAATGGACTCCTATATCGTTCCCTTAGGCAGCATGGTTGTATGATTCTGTTGCTGAAGCTGCTCTTAAGATGGTCCACTGTCTTATGGAGGGGGTGGGAGGCAGCAGTTTAGCCAGCATTCTGTCCTCAGCTACCTCCTCCAGGTTGGCAATCTTGGAGCCAATAACAGACCCTGCCTTTTTGACCAGTTTATTCAGTCTGTTGTCATCCTTTAATGTGACCAATGTCACCAATATACCTACTTCACCTGCTTTGTCACAGTCCAGTCAGCTGTAATTGGGTACTGACTTTGGTTGGGGAAATAACCATTCACTTGGTTACAACAGTTAATCACTTGTTATGTGGGCCGCTGAAGAGGAGGTACTGCTGGCCCACCACCACCAGAGGGCGCCCTGCTTGGAGTGCGGGCTCCAAGCACGAGAGGGCGCCAGACCCAGAAGAAGTGACAGCTGTCACTCATCACACCAGCTGTCACTCATTCACACCACCTACATAAGCCGGACTGCAACTCCACCTCCCCGCCGAGAAATCAACTACCGAAGAGGTAATTTTCTCTGCTGACTCAAATCGTTGAGTAATAATTTGAACTTCTTTTGCAGCCGTTATCCTGTGGTGTCTGCCTTATCTGTGGGATTGGCGTTTGGTGTGATCAGCGACGGCTTCGCTTCACACTCCAATCAGATAAGTGGTAACAGGAGCTGCTAGTGTGTTCCTACTTGGAGGTGGAGGTTCTCCCTCCTAACTGTGTACAGACTGTGGGATTACTGAGTGTGCGAATTCACACTAATCCATCCTGTTTTTGTTTCTGCCAGCAGTACCAGGGTCGACAGCCGAAGACAGAGGCCACCTGGGGACTCGGGACTTGGCGGCTCCGGTGTTCTTCAGGCCGTTGGTGGTGGAAGCCGTGTGGGACGCGGCTCATCTCTCGTCGGGGGTCTTCTATCTTCGAGCCTGCCCACACGTCACCTGGTGTTAATTGTCTATTTATATTTTGTGTGAATTTAGTTGTGTGTTGTCACAACATTAAATTGTTACTTATTGGCTTATTCATTGTCCGTTCCTTTGCGCCCCCTGTTGTGGGTCCATGCTACGACACCTTCCCAACAGGATTTCTCGGCCATTCGTCATGGATTCCGAGGGGCGTCAACCCGAGCTTGAATGGCCAATGGAAGAGCCAGGAGCGCAGGCGTCAGCGGGAGGCGTGTTGAGTGAGCTGCAGCAGATCTTAACCGCCTTCACGGCTCGGCTGGATTTGGTGACCGAGCAGAATGTTCTCCTTAACCGGAGGGTGGAGGCTCTCACCGCCAGGGTGGAAGCGCGCGATCAGGGCGCTGCTGCAGCCACTCCTCTTGCTGGTCCTGGGCCCGTAACAGACGGTCCACTGGTCGTTCAACGACCCCCCCCCCCACCGTCCCCTGAAGCATACATAAGCCCTCCGGAGCCGTACGGAGGCTGTGTCGAGACGTGCGCAGACTTCCTCATGCAGTGTTCGCTCGTCTTTTCACAGCGTCCTGTCATGTACGAGTCAGACGCCAGCCGGGTGGCTTATGTTATTAATCTGCTTCGAGGAGAGGCACGCGCCTGGGCTACGGCGCTTTGGGAGCAGAATTCACGGCTCCTAATGTCTTATGCTGGGTTTGTACGGGTGTTCAAACAAGTTTTTGACCATCCCAACAGAGGCGAGACCGCTTCAAGCGTGCTGCTGTCAATGAGACAGGAGCGTCGCAGCGCAGCCGAGTATGCAGTCGACTTCCGCATCGCGGCAGCGAGGTCCGGCTGGAATAACGTTGCGCTCCGCGCTGCCTTCGTAAATGGACTGTCTCCGGTCCTGAAGGAGCATCTGCTGGCTAAGGAGGAACCGCGGGATTTTGACGGGCTTGTCGATTTGGTTATACGCTTAGACAACCGTTTGAATGAGCATCGTCGGGAGCAGGCCGGGGGGCATGACCGGGCACGAGCCGTCCCTCCCCCTTCCGGTTCCGAAAGGGTGACGTCGTCCACACGCTTCACTGCCAGAGAGCTCCATGTGGCTACAGCTCCCCCTGCTGAGGAGGCTATGGACACGAGCAGGGCCAAAGTAAACACAAACGTCAGACAAAGGAGGCTGGCCCGCGGGGAGTGTTTTGTCTGCGGCTCTTGTGAGCACATGCAGAAGGACTGCCCCAAACGGTCAAACCACAAACGCCTGTCCTTAGAAACTGGGCTAAGGGTGGGTCATAACACGCACGCGGGGAAACCCCGCAAATCTGCACGAATCCCAGTAACGATCCTTTGTGGGGATCTAACCCTTCACGCCCCAGCACTGGTAGACACGGGGTCTGAAGGGAATCTGCTGGATAGCAGATGGGCAAAGGAAGTAGGGCTCCCCCTGGTGGCTCTGCCGTCACCATTGCAGGTGTGAGCACTAGATGGCACCCTGCTTCCGTTAATCACACATCAGACACAGCCTGTGACCTTGGTTGTGTCTGGAAATCACAGGGAGGAGATCGTGTTCCATGTAACACCTTCTACCTCCCGAGTGATTTTGGGATTTCCGTGGATGGTGAAGCACAATCCCCGGATAGATTGGCCGTCCGGGGTTGTGACGCAGTGGAGTGAAACCTGCCACCGGGAGTGTTTAGGATCCTCGGTTCCTCCCGGCATGACGGCTAATGAGGAGGTTAAAGTCCCCCCCAATCTATCGGCGGTGCCAAAGGAGTACCACGATCTCGCTGACGTCTTCAGCAAAGATCTGGCACTCACTCTTCCCCCGCACCGACCGTATGATTGTGCCATCGATTTGGTCCCGGGCGCTGAGTACCCGTCCAGTAGGTTGTACAACCTCTCACATCCAGAACGCGAATCAATGGAGACCTACATCCGGGACTCTTTAGCTGCCGGGCTGATCCGGAACTCCACCTCCCCGATGGGTGCTGGTTTCTTTTTTGTGGGCAAAAAGGACGGCGGACTCCGTCCATGCATTGATTACAGAGGGCTGAACGAGATCACGGTTCGCAACCGATACCCATTACCTCTGTTGGATTCAGTGTTCACGCCCCTGCATGGAGCCCAAATTTTCACAAAATTGGATCTTAGAAACGCGTACCACCTGGCTCGGATCCAGAAGGGAGACGAATGGAAGACGGCATTTAACACCCCGTTGGGTCACTTTGAGTACCTGGTCATGCCGTTCGGCCTCACTAACGCCCCTGCGACGTTCCAAGCTTTGGTAAATGACGTCTTGCGGGACTTCCTGCATCGGTTCGTCTTCGTATATCTGGACGATATACTCATCTTTTCCCCGGACCCTGAGACCCATGTCCAGCATGTACGTCAGGTCCTACAGCGGTTGTTGGAGAACCGGCTGTTTGTGAAGGGCGAGAAGTGCGAGTTCCACCGCACTTCTTTGTCCTTCTTGGGGTTCATCATCTCCTCCAACTCCGTCGCCCCTGATCCGGCCAAGGTTGCGGCGGTGAGAGATTGGCCCCAACCCACAAGCCGCAGGAAACTACAGCAGTTCCTCGGCTTTGCAAATTTCTACAGGAGGTTCATTAAAGGCTACAGTCAGGTAGTTAGCCCCCTGACTGCCCTGACCTCCACCAAGGTCCCCTTCACCTGGTCGGATCGGTGCGAAGCCGCGTTCAAGGAGTTGAAACGCCGGTTCTCGACTGCACCAGTTCTGGTGCAGCCTGATCCTGATCGCCAGTACATAGTGGAAGTGGACGCCTCTGACTCAGGGATAGGAGCCGTGCTGTCCCAGAGCGTGGAGGCTGATAAGGTTCTCCATCCTTGTGCCTATTTTTCCCGCAGGTTGACCCCAGCTGAACGGAACTATGACGTCGGCAATCGGGAGCTCCTCGCGGTGAAGGAGGCTCTTGAAGAGTGGAGACACCTGCTGGAGGGGGCGTCGTTGCTTTTCACGGTTTTCACGGACCATCGGAACCTGGAGTACATCCGGACCGCCAAGCGGCTGAACCCCAGGCAAGCCCGCTGGTCTCTGTTCTTCGGGCACTTTGACTTCCGGATCAGATACCACCCCGGGACCAAAAACCAAAAATCGGATGCGTTGTCCCGGGTGCACGAAGAAGAAGCCAAGGCGGGGCTGTCGAACCCCATCGAGACCATCATCCCCGAGTCCACTGTCGTGGCCTCCCTCACCTGGGACGTGGAGAAGACCGTCCGGGAGGCCCAGGCAAGGAGCCCGGACCCGGGGACCGGCCCCAAGAACAGAATGTACATCCCACCAGAGGCCAGAGCTGCCGTATTGGACTTCTGTCACGGATCCAAGCTCTCCTGTCATCTCGGAGTGCGTAGGACCGTGGCAGTAGTCCAGCAGCGCTTCTGGTGGGCGTCCCTGGAAACCGACGTTTGGGACTACGTCCAGGCCTGTACCATCTGCGCCAGGGGCAAGGCAGACCATCGAAGGACCTCAGGACTCCTCCAACCCCTGCCGGTGCCTCACCGCCCCTGGTCTCACATCGGCCTGGACTTCATCACGGGCCTCCCGCCGTCCCAGGGCAACACCATCATTCTCACGATAGTGGACCGGTTCTCCAAGGCGGCCCACTTCGTGGCCCTCCCGAAGCTCCCGATGGCCCAGGAGACGGCAGACCTCCTGGTCCACCACGTCATGCGGCTGCATGAGATACCATCGGACATCGTATCAGATCGTGGTCCCCAGTTCTCTTCGCAAGTTTGGAGGAGTTTCTGTAAGGAGCTGGGGGCCACCGTGAGCCTCTCGTCCGGGTACCACCCCCAGACAAACGGCCAGGCAGAGCGGGCTAACCAGGAGCTGGAGCAGGCCCTTCGCTGCGTCACCTCCGCGCACCCGGCGGACTGGAGTCACCCTCTGGCCTGGATCGAGTATGCCCATAACAGCCAAGTCTCGTCTGCTACCGGCCTATCCCCTTTTGAGGCATGTTTGGGGTACCAGCCCCCATTGTTCCCGCTGGTGGAGGGAGAGGTCGGTGTGCCCTCGGTCCAGGCCCACCTCAGGAGGTGCCGCCGGGTGTGGCGGACCGCCCTCTCTGCCCTGTTAAAGGCCCGGACGAGGGCCAAGACCCATGCGGACCGCCGGCGTTCCCCGGCCCACACATACCAGCCCGGGCAGGAGGTGTGGCTTTCGACAAAGGACATCCCTCTCTGTGTGGACTCCCCGAAGTTGAAAGACAGATACATAGGACCATTCAAAATCATCAACCCGGCCCTGTGTTCCACGTGTCCCGCCTCAAGCTACACCACACCTCGTCCCTCTGTGCACCTGGACCTATGCCGCCTCCTGCCCGGCTCATTGACGGGGAGCCTGCTTGGACAGTCCGCAGGCTCCTGGACGTTCGTCGTAAGGGCCGGGGGTTCCAATATCTGGTGGACTGGGAGGGGTATGGACCTGAAGAACGCTCCTGGGTGAAGAGGAGCTTCATCCTGGACCCAGCCCTCCTGGCCGATTTCTACAAGAGACACCCGGACAAGCCAGGTCGGGTGCCAGGAGGCGCCCGTTGAGGGGGGGGTCCTGTTATGTGGGCCGCTGAAGAGGAGGTACTGCTGGCCCACCACCACCAGAGGGCGCCCTGCTTGGAGTGCGGGCTCCAAGCACGAGAGGGCGCCAGACCCAGAAGAAGTGACAGCTGTCACTCATCACACCAGCTGTCACTCATTCACACCACCTACATAAGCCGGACTGCAACTCCACCTCCCCGCCGAGAAATCAACTACCGAAGAGGTAATTTTCTCTGCTGACTCAAATCGTTGAGTAATAATTTGAACTTCTTTTGCAGCCATTATCCTGTGGTGTCTGCCTTATCTGTGGGATTGGTGTTTGGTGTGATCAGCGACGGCTTCGCTTCACACTCCAATGAGATAAGTGGTAACAGGAGCTGCTAGTGTGTTCCTACTTGGAGGTGGAGGTTCTCCCTCCTAACTGTGTACAGACTGTGGGATTACTGAGTGTGCGAATTCACACTCATCCATCCTGTCTTTGTTTCTGCCAGCAGTACCAGGGTCGACAGCCGAAGACAGAGGCCACCTGGGGACTCGGGACTTGGCGGCTCCGGTGTTCTTCAGGCCGTTGGTGGTGGAAGCCGTGTGGGACGCGGCTCATCTCTCGTCGGGGGTCTTCTATCTTCGAGCCTGCCCACACGTCACCTGGTGTTAATTGTCTATTTATATTTTGTGTGAATTTAGTTGTGTGTTGTCACAACATTAAATTGTTACTTATTGGCTTATTCATTGTCCGTTCCTTTGCGCCCCCTGTTGTGGGTCCGTGCTACGACACCTTCCCAACAATCACTAGTTTCATGAAAATAAAAATAAATCAAATAAGATTTCAAATCTTTGTCTTTTTTTGACACACCTGTGTAGAGGGTAAAGGGCCTGGTGCTGTTTTTAACATTATTTATTTTATTTCTGTATTTTATTCTATTTTATTGTACAAATTTGTTCATAAAAGTCTGAGAATCAAGAAATACAAGCAGCCTACACGCAAGGTTCTTTAAATTGAGCAATATCGCCACCTGGTGGGAATGCAGGTGCAACAACATTTTGCCAAGAGCTCTAGTATTTTATATTTGTCAGTTTTAAAACAAGAACAACAATCAGAGCCTATTGTTTGTTTTCTCTGCAAACATTTGGATTTATCACAAACTCTGTGAAACACTAATGGTGATAAAGGAACTATACCCTATGAGCTAAATATGCAACATCGAAATGGATTTACATCAGTGGTGGATCTAAGGAGGGGGAGTTAGGAGGTTTAACTCATCCCTCCCCCTTGAGCTGCACCAAAAAAACATGTTATAACTTGCCAGCCAAAAGCTAAATCTACGAAAGACTAACATATGCCAATCTGAATACAGGGCTTCACTCAGGCTCACCCCAGGCACCTGTTCTGTATCTCTGTGTTTTTTGAGAACCAGGAGGATAAATCACCTTGAACAAGGGTAATCTGAGATTTCTGATGTCTGCCAATCCGGATACAGAAGTAGTTTTGTCGTAATTCTTCAAAGCCTTTATAAAGTGAATCTTGATCCCAAATATGGATCCGGATCACCTCCAAAATTTAATGGAGTCTTCCATGGCCTAATATCTATAGACTAATATCTAAGACTCATTAATATCTCCAAATAATGATGTGCCATTTCCAACTTTCTACTTGCATGCCTAGTTGTTAGTGTGAAACCTGACCATTATGCAGAGTATGAAACAATACTGTGACATTTGATGTCAGAAACGGAATTTTTATATATATATATATATATATATATATATCACCCATCTCAACTTGTTAATAAAATTATAGCAATTGCCTGTTCCAAATGCCCAAAATACATGCTTGAATTACCTGAGACTGCAGGAAAATCCACCCTTAATTTCAAAATTTTGAAGAGGAGCATGCCCCCGCACTACCCTACTCAAATCCTCCCCTTTCTAAGAAACCTAGATCCGCCCCTGACTCTGCACAGTATTTCAGACTGTAGCTGCAGGTATATAAAAACATCATGTAAGAGACACAAAAGTGGGATCCAAACTGTGTTTTAAGTATGTGATAAATCAATGAGCTTTCAGCTTTTTTTTTTGACTGTTTAGTACCAAAAGGACCTGGAAACCTCAGTGTGGGTACACAGAAACATTCTGAGACTGGGCGTTCACCTAGACAGCTGTGTGAATATCCCATACAGACAAATGGTGTTTTACTCTGTCAATATGTCACAATAGAAGCCTATGGAGATGTGCTTGTTCTGCCTTTTCCTCTGCCTGTTTTGGAGCATTTCGCAAGCCTCTGAAAGCCCAAATTATGTGCCATTGAGTTCATCGATTATTTTCTGTCTGCATGCTATCCAGCTAGAGAATGACAATGTCTCACGGCAAGCATTAGCCGAGCATCCAAAATCAGGTTTCACTGGTTCTTTTCAGCTACATCTCAGCATTTTACACTCCATGTTGCCAGATCTGTTATATACTGCATGCTTAAGTATTTACTGACCTTTGAACTGCTTGAGGAAAGGATATATTTCATTTCTTCTGTTTGTCTGAGGTCTGGATCTCACAAAGGTACAGGTTTATGATTTAATGTCTTGTGGCGGTGCGGGTGGGGGGGTGATATGTTTTGCTGTTTGCTGTCACACACCATTCCAGCAGGGTGCAGTAAATAATCATCAATATATTACAGTTTTTCTCCATTGGTTTGGCTCATTTCTTGAAACTGAGATGACATTCCTATAACTATAAGGTAAATTGGCCAAACAGACATACAGTTCTTCGCAACACTTCAGATAACCAGCAAAATGTCATATGTCTCCCAAAACATTCATTCTTGCTTCAAAATGAAGTCCCTCTCCCATTTAAATAGTCAGTATCATAAAAATGGCATAGATCCTTCTCAGTTGCTTTGGCACATTTTCATTCATGTCGTCCTCCTGTCAAAATAAACTGGACGGTGCAGCACAACTACATGGATCCTCATCACATGCTCATATCGCTCCAAAAACAGTTTACCCATGTGTCAAAACTAAATTCCTTTCTCACACAAATCATCAGTGCCACCAAAATGCATTGTCCCTTTGGCATTGTGTAAGTACTGCAAGTCAAAATGCTTAGATGTTTTGTCTTTATGGCAGAGATCTAGCTAAAGGAATACAATTTTCACACCACACACACTGCACTCATTCTGCTGAGGAAATTGTAACTATTTTTATTCACAAGTAAATTTCTACACATTACTGTAGGTAGGAAAGAAAAAAAAATACAAAGGAAAATGTATACAATATACTACGTAAACAAAATACAAAAACCTGCAAAAACAAAACAAAATACATTACAGTATATAAAAAAACAGTCAAGCATCACAAATGAAATACAGTAACATTCTGACTACTCTGTGTCACTCCCCTCTCTCTCCTGGTCACCCTCCTCATCTTCCTGGCCATCCATCCGCTGCAGTCTGTATGGCCATAAATTCTCATCAACATCGCATCTGATGTGTTCTCTAGCAATGCACCGTGGGAAGAAGCGCCATGAATGCCTGAGTCATCCTCTACACTGATCGCCTGTTATATCATCACAGGCAGCATCCATCGCATTGAGGAGGGACCTCTGGTTCTGAGCATGATGTTCATACACTCTCCATCTCCAAGCGGAGAAAAATTCCTCAATAGGGTTAAGGAATGGAGAATATGGAGGTAGTGGGACATTATGCATCCCTGGATGCGTGTCGAACCATGCCCTGATGCGTGGGCCACGGTGAAAGCTGACATTGTCCCACACAACGACAAACTGGGGTAGGTGGGGCCCTTCGAGACCCCTCTCATTTTCTGGAACTAAATCCAGATACAAACAGTCCAGGAAATGGAGGAGTTTCTCAGTGTTGTATGGGCCCAAGCTTGCCATGTGTGTGGCCACACCATTTTCAGATATAGCCGCACACATGGTAATATTTCCCCCCCGCTGGCCCGGGACATCCACTGTGGCCCGCTGGCCAATGATGTTTCGGCCACGCCTGCGGCCCTTGGCCACGTTGAACCCTGCCTCATCAACAAATACTAGGATATGGGGGGTTTCATTCCCCTCTAGTGCCAGGATTCTCTACAAAAGAGAAAAATAAACCAAATCAGTCATATAGATGGGTCACACGGTCACAGCAGTAATACTCTTCACAAAGTCAATATAACCCACTGTGGTTCCAAACCTAGAGTGCAGGCATATGCAGAGGTTCTGCAGGTAGTTTTCTGACAAAAATAGAAGGGAGACATAATGATGACAGTGTTCTGTTACAGTTCTTTGGCAATATGCTGTGGTCAGATACTGTATTGTAAAGCTGGATTCCAAAGGTAAAGAGGATATTGGTAACCCTCAGAAATTGGAACCTCTGCATAGTGTAGACTATACAAACTGATAGACCATGAATAATTGGCTTACCTGCACATACTGGTACCACAGCTCTTTCACTCTGTCTGTGTTCCGTTCGAATGGTACTCTGTAGATCTGCTTCATGGTCATGAGGTTTTTCTTCAGTACCCGGTCTATTGTGGATATGCTGATGGAGTTGATGTTTTGGAAGACTGTGTTGTTTTGGAGGATTGTGTCACGGATCTGTGTCAGTGTGATTGCATTATTTGCAATGACCATGTTGCAGATCTCTCCTTGGCGATCGGTGAGCAGTCGTCTTCTCCCACCTATATGACGCTGTCGCCCAATCCTGCTCATAGACACAGACAACATGACTATTTGTAGTGTTTGTCTTATGTCTTTGTTACATATTGTCAATCACCGTAATGACTGTATTGCGTACTGCTTCATTCTGCTATCATTCTATAGCTTTTGTAGGCTACTGTACTTACAAATGCACTGCAATACTACTGTAAACTGCAATGCTGTATTTTGTCTAATTTACAGTACAACCATATTTTGTTTGCCATGCTACAATAGTGTGCTGTATCATACTGTGACATTGAGGTGAGATTTTGCGGTAGCCTATGGGCCAACACACACACACACACACACATACACACACACACTGAATCAAACACGGTAACAGTACAGTAAGGCTTTCTTAGAGAATTCTGTAGTTCCGTCATTGCCTGAGTGCATACCTGTTTTCCCGGCGAAAGGTTTGTATGATGGAGGAGACTGTGGAGCGTGGCACATTAGGCTGCACTCGGCGCCCTGCCTCTGCCATTGTCAGGCGATGGTTGACTTCATGGTCAATAATGGTGGCCCGAATTTCATTCGGGACATGATGATGTCTGCGAACTCCTCTTCCTCCTATTCCACCACCACGAACCCTCACTCCTCCTCTTCCTACTCCTCTACCACCGCGCAGCCCCAGTCCTCCTCTTCCCGCTCCTCTACCACCACGCACCCTCAATCCTCCTCCTCCTCTTCCTCTTGCTCTTCCTTCTCCTTCTCTTCCTCTTCCCCTTCCTCCAGGTGGAGGTTGGCCTTGTACTTGTGGTCTCTCCATGTTGACATTGGAAAAAGTACTACCACTAGGCCAAGCTGTATATATACAGCAATGCCAGCATTCAAAATCATAGACAACACCAGTCAGGTAACTCAACAAACTGATGGATTGGTCACCTGTAATGTGGGACACTCCTCCTCGTCAAAACCTGCTTTCACCTGTTACCTACTCACCTGATTGTCATGAATGTATGAAATGTTCCAAAATATGTGTGCTGTATTGTATTCCAATTTCTTAACTAATTTTGACAACTGAGCAGACTATTCTGCAGATGATGACATACGATGAAATTGTGCTGACATGTTTTGGAGAGAACAACCATTACACTGAGAACCAACCAATTGGGATAGATCAGCAAGATGCACTTTTTTGGAAAATGTCCTAAATGTAGGCTGATTGTATTAAATGTAGGCCACTTGTACATAACCATTTGCAAAGATGTACTAAGTGCTTGGAACATGTACAAGGAATTTGAAATGTGATGAAAGCAATGAGAAATGCCATTCTGTTCTGAGAAACCGCAAGTTAGTTTGGGGATTTGTCCATGTCATTTTGAGAATGTCATCTCAGTTTCAAGAAATGAGCCAAACCAATGAAGAAAAACTGTAATAGCGTGTGTGCGTGCGTGTGTGACTTCATTTTGTTTCATTTAGTAAGTTCAATGTAATGTAATGTAAGTCCCTTTTCTCACTCACTAACTCATCTTCAACTGCTTACTCCAGTTAAGGGTTGCAGGGGGCTGGAGACTATCCCAGCAGTCATAGGGCATGAGGCGAGGTATACCCAAGACAGGACACCAGTCTGTCGCAGGGTCACATATAGACAAACAAACACACTCACACCTACAGACAATTTAAAGTTTCCAGTCCACCTAACCTGCATGTCTTTGGGTGTGGGAAGAAACCAGAGCACCTGGACAGAAACCACACAAACACAGGGCGACCATGCAAACTCCACACAGAAAGGCCACAGGTGGGAATCAAACCCATGACTTTATTGCTGTGAGGCTACAATGCTAACCACTAAGCCACTGTGCTGCCCAAGTCCATTTTCTTGTTTATAAATGAATAAAATATCAAATGACAAGGATCAATTTTAGGCGTTATCCTCCTAAGAGGATAACGTTCCAAGGTTATCATGAAACAAAACGTAGTTTATGGACTAGACAACCAAAAATGTCATGTCCACATATGTGGATGCCAGGCCCTGGGAGGTTAAATAAAACAAATAATGAGCATTTTTCATTCTTGAAATGTAAAGAATATTTCATTCCTCAGAGATGTTGGTCAATATTGACATGACCTCTGACATCAACAAGGCATTACCATGAGTAAGTTAAGTGTCATGTTGCCATTACCATGAGTGAGAACTGTAGTGCATTTGATGTCTTCTGCCACTGTCTCTGTGGGTGTGTAAAAAATAGATGCACCTGCTTGCAGCAAAATGCAGAAAAGACAAAAAGCTCTGCGTTCTTGTGTGCGAGTGTATAACTTCAATCACGTACAAACTGGAGAGAGCTGACATTTTCCGTTTGGTATGCTTATGTACTACGGCTATTAGCTAACAACACTGAATAATAGACATTGCTTACATTCTGGACATTCTTATATTCTGGTGCAGTAAATCATCCATATATTAAAAGTGTGCATGGATGATTTTATATAGTACGTTCAATGTAAGTCCAATATAATTGTAAGTACATTAAAAATCAAATGACAAAACAGAAATAATAATAATCATAGTGTGTATATGATAACAAGGATCTAAACAACTTATAAATACATTAAGACCGTAAATTAACATAAAAAAATTACGTAATTAACAGGAAATAAGAGGCTTGAGTTTTTTTCTAAAAATTGTTGAGGTCTGTCTAAGGTTCTAAAAACATTCTGGACTCACACACCATTCCAACTCATTATAGAAGCATTATGTCAGCTACTTATTTTATAAACACTAACCAATTTAGAGCCCGTGGATCCCCACGGACAACACAATAGTAATAATAATAATAATATGGCCTTGGGAAATGGAAGTTTGAGGTCCCCTGCTGGAGCTGTTACCCCCTGTGACCCTGTCCCGAATTAGCGGTTGAAGATGATGAAAATATTAATAATCTCTACAACATGACAAACTAAATAAAATCAGTAAAGCCAAAACAGTGGTCTGCACAAGTACAGCCAGGTACATAAGTATTTGGACAGTGATACAATATTGTCTCTGTTCAACAACACAATGGAGATGAAATGAAACAAAGTGTGCTTATAGTATCGAGTTTCAGCTTTGATTCAAGAAGAAGTAGTCCTACATACAAACAAGCATGATGTTTCCACCTCCATGCTTCACAGTAGATATGGTGTTCTTGGAATGCAACTCAGCATTCTTCTTCCTTCAAACACGACGAGTTGAGTTTTTTACCAAAAAGTTCTATTTTGGTTTCATCTGACCACATGATATTCTCCCAGTCCTCTTCTGGATCATCCATATGCTCTCTGGCAAACTTCAGACGGCCCTGGACACGTACTAGCTTAAGCAGAGTGCATCCTGTCACTGCAGGATTTAAGTCCCTCAAGCTTTGAGTCCCTGAGCAGGTGAAGTATGTTGCCCAAGGCCACAGAAAGGAAGTATGGCTGGGAATCAAACCCAAATCTACATATTTTTCATCCAACTCCTATCCCACTGAACTACTTGATCTACTAGAGCACTCTAATTCAAGGGGTTTGCCAAAAATATCACATTAACCATTTAGGAATTACAGCCATTTGTATGCACTTACCAGCCAGTTTATTAGGTACTTGGTAGTACTGTGTTGGACCTGCTTTTGCCTTCAGAACTGCCTTAATTCTTCATGGCATAGATTCAACAAGGTGTTGGAAACATTCCTTGTAGATGTTGGTCCATATTGACAGGATAGCTTCACACAGTCACCTATTCAACCAGTCTGCCTATTCTCCTCTGACCTCTGACATCAGCAAGGCATTTTCATCAACACAACTTCTGCTCACTGGATAGCTCCTTTTTTTCGGACCATTCTCTGCAAAACCATAGAGATGATTGTGTGTAAAAATCCCAGTAAGTCACCAGTTTCTGAAATACTCAGACCATGGGCACCAAAAACCATGCCACATTCAAATCTGCTTAAATCCTCTTTCTTTCCCATTCTGACACACGGTTTGAACTCCAGCAAGTCTTCGTCATCACATCTAGATGACTAAATGTGTTGCGTTTGCTGCCATGTGGTTGGCTGATTAGCTGTTTGTGTTCACAAGCAATTGAACAGGTGTAGCTAATAAAGGGGCCGGTGAGTGCACGCTGTCACTACATTTTCAATGGTCATAAATAATTGGACAATTTACTGGTAATACAAATCACCACTTTTACAGCCAATTTTATTTAGACAAGTGATGATGAATACATGAACATTTCTAAATAACTGAACACTTGATCAATCATTAACAAATACAAACAGTAACATACTGCATAAAATACTGGTAAGTGTGTCTGGAGTAGGTAATTCTCAAAAGAAAGAAAAAGAGATGTGAGGAAAGACAGAGGGACAGCTCTGAAGGAGTTTTAGGTTTTTGTGGCTGTGATTAGAGAGACTGTGCACAGTGTGCAGCTTTTGTCAAAATTTCAGTTACAGATTGTCAGATGGCACATGGGAGACATGCATTTCGATTTGAACTGTTTTCTTGTGTGTATGTAAAGTTAATATAGGTCATTGATCAGTCACAGGAGAATGCAACCGCTCCTGTCCTGTAATTTTTCAGTCCTACCGAAACAACATCTTGTTGTTTTAAAAGACAGAAAAAGAAATCTCCTCAGTGGCAGAGACATCAGTGCCATAGACGGACATGCACGCACATGCACGCACACACACACACACACACACACACACACACACACACACACACACACACACACACACACACACACACACACACACACACACACACACACACACACACACACACACACACACACACACACAGTTGGGTCATTCTGCAGGCTTTTTCACATGGTTTAAACATGAGTTTAAATTTTGTGCTGAAGCACAGCAACATAAGTTCCATCCTGGTGATGAACTTGAAGTGGTTGAGAGGCCCTAATTTTCATGTTCCAGTTTGAAATCAAAGGAACAAGACACGCTATAAGAATGTGTGAAAACTTTTAAAACAAAGACAAAAACGAATGATTCATATCCATGTAATAGGTTTGCAACTTGAAAATAGGTTCAACACTTCTACCTTTTAAGAGGATTCAGTAAATCAAGGATGGATCTAGGTTTCTTAGATGGGGGGGGGGGGTGTAGATTAGGGGAGTGCGGGGGCATGCCCTCCCCTCAGAAAATTTTGAAATTAAGGGTGCATTTTCCTGCAATCTCATGCAATTTAAGCATGTATTTTGGACAATTGGAACAGGTAGTTGCTATAATTTTATTAACAAGATGAAATGAATGATACATAAAAAAATCAGCTTCTGACATCAAATGTCACAGTATTCTTTTATACTCTACATAATGGTCAGGTATCACACTAACAACCAGGCAGGCAAGTAGAACGTTGACAATAGCACATCATTATTTGGAGATATTAATGAGTCTTCATTGTTCAAGATGATTTATCTGCCTGGTTCCCAAATAACACAGAGGTGCCTGAGGTGAGCCTGACTGAAGCTCTGTATTCAGAATGTCACAGGGCACACACAGGTGTATGAGGCATTCAAGGCAGCTACGATTTTACACGTTTTGCATATGATTCCTGTTTCATACGGACTTCATTCCACTGTTAAAGGAGATTTTTTTAATGAAAGACGTGCGGACGGATCCGCGCGTCGGGACGCAGCCGACGCGGTGCGGCGGCACAGGAAAAACACCTCCGTGTTGATAACCATTTGTAAAATCCAGGCGGCTTTTGATGGCTTTCAGTGGAGTGAGTATATGAGAAATTGTTTAACAGGCAGGACATGTTCCAACTTGTCCTTAAGGCTTTCAACAGAGGTGTTTTTCCTGTGGCGGAGCGTCGCAGCGGCTGCGTCCCGACGCGCGGACCCGTCCGCACGTCTTTCATTAAAAAAATCTTTAACAGTGGAATATCCGGATAAAATGCTGAAACCGACTTCTTCTGAAACTTCTCTGTTCTCTCACGACGTCCTGGATCAATAGAACCTGAAATGTGGAGGTTTTCAGCTTGAACAGGCTGACGACGGCGGCTGAGAGCGCTGAGCGACGTCTCGCACCGTGGGAAGTCCTTAAAGTGACAGAATCACCTCAAAATCTCTCATCAGCCGTTAAAATTTTCACTGAAAACCAGCTTAATTTTTCAAACCGTGTCCACTTCGATGTGTCTCACAGGTTTAGAAAAAATTTTGATCAAACAAAGCGCCAGTCTCTCAGCAACTTCTCAGACAAAGGAATTCCGACGAGGGCTGGACGACTCCTCCCACAAGGAGTGCTCACAGGCGAATGACGTCACCGACAGGCGTGGAAAAACTCACGCATGCGCACGAGGGTTCAAGCATGTCTGACGTAAAAACATATGAATGAAATCCATATAGTTCTTGAAAAAAAATAAAAAGGACCGTTACTTTATTGACAGCCCTCGTATTTACACATAAGATCCTTCTGAATGTAGTAAAGTAAATCTGCAAGCCCAGATCTGTCATTCAACTGAGAAATCTTAGTTTAAAAATGACATATTTACAGCTAAAATTTAGCCCTCCGCAAAACTGTCAGCACATCCGGGAAGCTGCCGAGACGTCACAGAGAAGACCCTATCCCAGCATGCATTGCGTGCGCCAATTGTAATTTGTGGATTTACATCAGTTTGCATCTCTTACAAAAGCACCTTTTTATTGTCTTATAGAGGGTTTTCATGTGATGTATCGGTCACGTCATTTTGTGTCCCGTGGCCATTCTGGATTACAATGCGGTGGCCGCTGTGATTACACTTCGTGCATTTGGCGAACAATTGCAGAAGTTTTCCATACGCCCATTTGATTGAGTGGTGTCGCATTGAAAATGTACTGTCTTTAGCCTCCGGTGTTACCGTCGCGGGGTACGGATGTGGGACCTGCAAAGAATTCAAGTCATTAAAAAGATATAAACCTCTCTCAGCGGCCACGGAGCTCTGCGGCTCCGATTACCGAGATCGTGCGATGCTGCGGATTTTGCCGCAAGAAGTCTGTCCTTGCGGGCAACAGGTGTTACTGGCTGCTCCGCATTAAAACAGAGAAGAACGGAGAAGAACGTTGCCCGCTGTCGATGTCGCCGCTGATCTGAGCATGCAGAGCTGTATCTCGCATTCATTGCAGCTTACTTTTGGATGTTGAAATCCGGATGTGTATAACAGTAATATTACTAACAGATAAAATCAGTTTCAATGCGGGATCTGACTAAAGGCTTTTTTTTTTTTTTGATCGGACTGAAGGCACAAGCGCGTCTTCTTCTCCCCGATGTCATGGAAATGACCCGGATTTGTCATTTTTAAATGAAGATTTCTCCGCTGAATTACAAATTTGGGCTTACAGATTTACTTTACTGCATTCATAAGGGTCTTATAAATACATATCAGCTATTTCTTTCTGCGATCTGACCACATTTATTTCAATGCAGGTCTACTTTAATGTCGCCTTTGAAAAATGTCAGCTACCTATTTTATGAACACTACCCAATCTAGAGCCCATGGATCCCCATGGGCAGCACGCTAGTATGAATATGTGCAACCCCAAAAGTATACATCATCAGAGTCTGATGAAGATGTGACTTTCACGTCGAAACGTTAGTCTCTTTTGTATACTTTTTGTAAGTTTTCAGCACCTTATTAATTTTTTTTTTTATGCAAATATTTGCTCATTTTGAAATGGATGCCTGCAACACGTTTCAAAAAAGCTGGGACAGTGGTATGTTTACCACTGTGTTACATCACCTTTCCTTCTAACAACACTCAATAAGTGTTTGGGAACTGAGGACACTAATTGTTGACGCTTTGTAGGTGGAATTCTTTTCCATTCTTGCTCGATGTACGACTTCAGTTGTTCAACAGTCCGGGGTCTCCATTGTCGGATTTTGCGTTTCATAATGCGCCACACATTTTCAATGGGCGACAGGTCTGGACTGCAGGCAGGCCAGTCTAGTACCTGCACTCTTTTACTATGAAGCCACGCTGTAGTAACACATGCAGAATGTGGCTTGGCATTGTCTTGCTGAAATAAGCAGGGACGTCCCTGAAAAAGACGTTGCTTGGATGGCAGCATGTGTTGCTCCAAAACCTGGATGTACCTTTCAGCATTCATGGTGATGTGTAAGTTGCCCATGCCATGGGCACTAGCACACCCCATACCATCACAGATGCTGGCTTTTGAACTTTGAACTTTGCTCTGGTAACAATCTGGATGGTCTTTTTCCTCTTTTGTTCAGAGAACACGACGTCCATGATTTCCAAAAACAATCTGAAATGTGGACTCATCAGACCACAGCACACTTTTCCACTTTGCATCTGTCCATTTCAAATGAGCTCAGGCCCAGAGAAGGCGGCGGTGTTTCTGGATGTTGTTGATGTATGGCTTTTACTTTGTATGGTAGAGTTTTAACTTGCACTTGTAGATGTAGCGACAAACTGTGTTGACTGACAATGGTTTTCTGAAGTGTTCCTGAGCCCACGCAGTAAGATCCTTTAAACAATGATGTCGGTTTTCAATGCAGTGCCGCCTGAGGGATCGAAGGTCATGGGCATTCAATGTTGATTTTTGGCCTTGCCGCTTACATGTAGAAAGTTCTCCAAATTCTCTGAATTTTCTGATTATATTATGGACTGTAGATGATGGAATCCCTAAATTCCTTGCAATTGAACATTGAGAAACATTGTTCTTAAACTGTTGGACTATTTTTTCACACAGGTGTTCACAAAGCGGTGATCCTTGCCCCATCTTTGCTTGTGAACAGCTGAGACTTTTGGGGATGCTCCTTTTATACCCATTCATGACACTCACAATTAGTGTCCTCAGTTCCCAAATGCTTATTGAGTGTTGTTAGAAGGAAAGGTTGTATAACACAGTGGTAAACATACCACTGTCCCAATGTTTTTGAAATGTGTTGCAGGCATCCATTTCAAAATGAGCAAATATTTGCACAAAAACAATAAAGTTTATCATTTTGAACATTAAATATCTTGTCTTTGTGGTGTATTCAATTGAATATCAGTTGAAGAGGATTTGCAAATCATTGTATTCTGTTTTTATTTACATTTTACACAACATCCCAACTTCATTGGAATTGGGGTTGTATATATGCACACACACACACACACATACACACACACACACATATATATATATGGAGATAGATAGATAGATAGATAGATAGATAGATAGATAGATAGATAGATAGATAGATAGATAGATAGATAGATAGATAGATAGATAGATAGATAGATAGATAGATAGATAGATAGATAGATAGATAGATAGATAGATAGATAGATAGATAGATAGATAGATAGATAGATAGATAGATAGATAGATAGATAGATGGATGGATGGATGGATGGATGGATGGATGGATGGATGGATGGATGGATGGATGGATGGATGGATGGATGGATGGATGGATGGATGGATGGATGTGTAGCAACAAGCAGTGTGGCTAACATGAAAAGAATTTTCTGACAATCCCATAAAGGAATATTACCCAGAGGTGGTCTACAACACTGATCAGCTTCTTTTTTGTTTTTGTTGTTGTTGTTTTCTTTTGGTGAGCCAGTATTACAAACATAAAGGTTCAGTTTCACACTGTCAACATTTGTTTGTTTGTAGGTTTTTTTTTGGGGGGGGGGGGGAGTCTTATAAGCTAGCTGACGCTACACACCCAACCAAGGACTGGCTAGCTATAATACGCAGTTGTTGTGGTCAATTTGGCTGCTCCCATTTTGTTTGGGGTCGCCACAGCGGATACAGCCAGATCCACAAGTTTTACGCCAGATGCCCTTCCTGATGCAACTCTAGTGTAACCTGGAGAAACATACAAGCTGCTGGTGTTCCAAAGAGGTCTCCCATCCAAGTACTAACCAGGCCCCGCACTGCTTAGCTCCTGATATCTGACGGGATCAGGCTTACACAGAGCAGATCGGCTGCAGCTATAATACACAGTTATTTTACTTTATATTTTGCGTGTAATGTAGCACACATGGTATTCTTTAAGATATCTTATACATTAGAAGGATGAATATCGGTCACTTCAACTCAATGCTTTTGTGTTAGCTGGAGGTGTAACCAAGTGTGACAGTGTTAGCCCCACCATCTTGTACTTTATGCTCTGTCAAAAATACAATTCTCTTAAATTCATCTAGAAAACCCTCCACTTAGTGTTGAACTAATGCAATATTTGAATTTTTCTATATTAATGGATGTCACATTTGAGTTCAGTCACATCTTGTTTCCAGTTTACCATTAGATTTTCAGTGGGGACAAAAGCCATTAACAGAATGTAAAATTTTAAGATGAAATCTTATGGGATTAGAAGGAAGTCATGAGTCGTTAATTATTTATAGATCATTATATAGAGTATACATTTACACATCACCTTAAAAACGGATGAAAAGACTGCAACTCAAGCCTTAGTCATCTTTTCTCATGCTGTGGATATTGTCTGCTGCCTCATAATGTGACAAAAGCAGTTCAGTCTTGTCACGTGGGCTGCACTACATGAAGCGTAATCCTCTGAAAACCATTTTCATGGTGTATTCACAGGAAGAATTAGGCCATTTATGAAGGGAAATTAATGAAATATCCTTTTCCATTTTTGCATAAAAACGGTGTTGGAGAGCATTACCAAACCAGTGTTGCAGGGATGTAATTATTGCCTTCCCCTGCCAAACCTCCCAAAATTATTATGCTTTATATTGAGAAGAAAACCTTGTATAATACCAAGACTTGACAAATGAACCTATTTTTATCCAATGTGGAAAACAGCACTAAGTAAGAAAGGCTATCCTACTCTGAAGGGGTTCTACATAGAAGCTGTATGATGAGAACTATTATCGTCATGGCTATTCCTTGGTGACAAGGGAGCTTGTTTCTTGATCAACTGCCGGACAGGATAATGAATGTGGACTGAACAGGCCCAGTCTTGATGTACACTCTTTCCTACAGATGTTGCACATGGTTGCTGCGGGAAGCTCCTGCCGGTCAGGATCTTGCTCGCCATCCTTCCCCTTTCTCCTCTGTGTTGTTCATTTGCATTTTTTTCTAAAACCTCCACTCTAGTGTGGATCACTGCTCCCCAGCTGGCTTATTTCCTAGTGTGTTCTTCCCAGGTCTTCCAGTCCATGGATCACTTCTTGAGGTTGTGCTTCAGGAGGTCCTTCTGTGGACCGTTTTCCTTCACTCACCTAAGAATAAAGGATCTGCTTGGGAAGTAAGCTGTCATCCATCCTAACAATGTGACCCACCCACTGAAGCTGGTTCCTGATGACACAGCCCTTTGTCTTCATAGCATTTTCCAATTTTTTTAATTAGTGACACCACTGGAGGACACTTTACACTCAGAACTTGAGCTACTCCCATCTGACCATCAATTCAGAGCCCCAAGGGCCAGAGGGAACATTTACAGCAGGAAGTGTTTTGTTCCCTGTGACATACGGTCACTGAATAGAGAATAATTTCAAGACATTTGTTATGTTATTTGATTAGTCTCTGACACGTATGTGTCGTGTATGTAGTATGCTGCATAATATGCATATAGACATGAACGAGCGAAGCTCGTCAGCATCTCACCATGTCATTTAGGTCCTTCAGACTTTATTTGGCAAAAACCTTTCAGCTTCTGGGGGACTCCCAGACCCCCCGCCTTTTTAAGCATTTTTCTTTCTTTGCCTCTCACATGCCTGGAAAATCTCCTCACCATCAAACCATGTCCTTTAGGTCCTTCAGACTTTTTTCAGTAAAATGGTTCTTGGGAGCATGAGCATGACTAAAACCTTTCAGCTTCTGGGGAGCGCTCCACTCCCCCAGACCCCCGCCTTTTTAAGCATTTTCCTTATTTTGCCTTTCAGCTTCTGGAGAGGCTCTGTCTCCCATTCTCTCCATCTTTTTAAGCATTTTTCTTTTTTGCTTTTCAGCTGACCCCCCTAATTACAGCCCTCTTAACCCCCTGCCATTTTAAGCATTTTTTTTTATGTAGATGTAAATTAATATTCAAAGTTTTCAGCTAGTTGACAGTAGGGCTGCACAATATGGCCAAATTATCGTATCTGAATATTGTCATATAAATTGTCATGTAAATGTCACTTATATAGATGCTGTCCATATTCTTGAGCCGCTTAGGTGGGTAGGGAGAGTTCCCATGGGATAAAAAATCTTTTCAGCCTGCCATCCCTGGTTCTCAAGACCAGGCACCTAAGTGGCTCTACGCTCTCTCTTTTTTTTTTAAAGATATTTAGGTGTACCTTAATAAACACTAGTAGAGTTCCACCTTAGATTTGGAATGTATAATAGAAGATATACCTTACTGAATTTTCAAATCAATTTGATATACGATATGACTATGATTTGACACAAAGTGCAGCAGCAGTGAAAAATAAACATTCTTAAACAAAACAGTAATAATATCACACTCATTTTGCACTCATCATAAGGTTAGGATACTGTGCCCTCCAAAAGTATTGGAACACTTGGAATTTCACACATTTTAATTAGTTCATGTCATTTTAAATACAGGACATACAAAATAAATAAATAAATAAATTGTTGGGAAAGTGTAGTGACACGGACCCACAACAGGGGGCGTAAATGAATGGACAATGGATAAAACCAAAATATAACAATTTAATGTTGCGAATTGTGCACAACGGAATACAGACAAATGCAGTTTGAGAATGATAGTCAATTATACGAAAAGTGACGTGTGGGCAGGCTCGAGGATAGAAGACGTCCGTCCAGAGAAGAGCCGGGTCCCACACGGCTTCCACCGCCAACGGATCTGAAGAACACCGGAGCCGCCAAGTCCTGAATCTCCAGGTGGCCACCGTCTCCAGCTGTCAGACCTGGTACTGCTGGCAGGAAGCAGAGACAGTTAATGGTGAGTGTGTGGATACACACCCAATAAATCCTCACACACAGATACAGTTCCTTCGGGAAAGGAGCACCTCCACCTTCACAGTAGGAAACAAAATAGCAGCTCCTGTTAAACCACTTATCTGGTTGGAGTGAGAGGCGAAGACGTCGGCACTCTCACTGACCGCCAACCCAGCTGAAAGTGCACCACAGGACAACGGCTGCAAACAGATCAGACATAAGTCACCGTTTAGATACTGCAGAGAATATTACCTAAGTAGTAGATGATATCTCGGCAGCGAGGTGGAGTTGCTGCCCGGCTTTTATGGTAAAGTGGATGATGATGAGTGACAGCTGGTGCTGTTGATGAGTGACAGCTGTCACTCCCGGTTGCTCTGACGCCCTCTCGTGCCTGAAGCCCACACTTCAGGCAGGGCACCCTCTGGTGGTGGGCCAGCAGTACCTCCTCTTCAGCGGCCCACAGAACAGGACCCCCCCCTCAACAGGCGCCTCCTGGCGCCCGACCAGGCTTGTCCGGGTGAAGGGTGTAGAAGTCGGCCAAGAGGGCCGGGTCCAGGATGAAGCTCCTCTTCACCCAGGAGCGTTCATCAGGTCCATACCCCTCCCAGTCCACCAAGTACTGGAACCCCCGGCCCTTTCGACGGACGTCCAGGAGCCGGCGTACTGTCCATGACGGCTCTCCGGGCCGAGGCGGAGGATTAGCAGCAATCTTCCATTCCATCTTATTAATTAATCAAAAACCCAGACAGAGCTTTAATTCATTTGAAAGCTTGACTCTTAGTCTTGTCCATCCAAATTGGAAGTCCCAAAAACCAGTTTTATTTGTTATTATCTATCGTCCACCTGGTCGTTACTGTGAGTTTCTCTGTGAATTTTCAGACCTTTTGTCTGACTTAGTGCTTAGCTCAGATAAGATAATTATAGTGGGCGATTTTAACATCCACACAGATGCTGAGAATGACAGCCTCAACACTGCATTTAATCTATTATTAGACTATTGGCTTTGCTCAAAATGTAAATGAGTCCACCCACCACTTAATCATATCTTAGATCTTGTTCTGACTTATGGTATGGAAATTGAAGACTTAACAGTATTCCCTGAAAACTCCCTTCTGTCTGATCATTTCTTAATAACATTTACATTTACTCTGATGGACTACCCAGCAGTGGGGAATAAGTTTCATTACACTAGAAGTCTTTCAGAAAGTGCTGTAACTAGGTTTAAGGATATGATTCCTTCTTTATGTTCTCTAATGCCATATACCAACACAGTGCAGAGTAGCTACCTAAACTCTGTAAGTGAGATAGAGTATCTCGTCAATAGTTTTACATCCTCATTGAAGACAACTTTGGATGCTGTAGCTCCTCTGAAAAAGAGAGCTTTAAATCAGAAGTGCTTGACTCCGTGGTATAACTCACAAACTCGTAGCTTAAAGCAGATAACCCGTAAGTTGGAGAGGAAATGGCGTCTCACTAATTTAGAAGATCTTCATTTAGCCTGGAAAAAGAGTCTGTTGCTCTATAAAAAAAAGCCCTCCGTAAAGCTAGGACATCTTTCTACTCATCACTAATTGAAGAAAATAAGAACAACCCCAGGTTTCTTTTCAGCACTGTAGCCAGGCTGACAAAGAGTCAGAGCTCTATTGAGCTGAGTATTCCATTAACTTTAACTAGTAATGATTTCATGACTTTCTTTGCTAACAAAATTTTAACTATTAGAGAAAAAATTACTCATAACCATCCCAAAGACGTATCGTTATCTTTGGCTGCTTTCAGTGATGCCGGTATTTGGTTAGACTCTTTCTCTCAGATTGTTCTGTCTGAGTTATTTTCATTAGTTACTTCATCCAAGCCATCAACATGTCTATTAGACCCCATTCCTACCAGGCTGCTCAAGGAAGCCCTACCATTATTTAATTCTTCGATCTTAAATATGATCAATCTATCTTTGTTAGTTGGCTATGTACCACAGGCTTTTAAGGTGGCAGTAATTAAACCATTACTTAAAAAGCCATCACTTGACCCAGCTATCTTAGCTAATTATAGGCCAATCTCCAACCTTCCTTTTCTCTCAAAAATTCTTGAAAGGGTAGTTGTAAAACAGCTAACTGATCATCTGCAGAGGAATGGTCTATTTGAAGAGTTTCAGTCAAGTTTTAGAATTCATCATAGTACAGAAACTGCATTAGTGAAGGTTACAAATGATCTTCTTATGGCCTCAGACTGTGGACTCATCTCTGTGCTTGTTCTGTTAGACCTCAGTGCTGCTTTTATTACAGAGATTAGAGCATGCCATAGGTATTAAAGGCACTGCGCTGCGGTGGTTTGAATCATATTTATCTAATAGATTACAATTTGTTCATGTAAATGGGGAATCTTCTTCACAGACTAAGGTTAATTATGGAGTTCCACAAGGTTCTGTGCTAGGACCAATTTTATTCACTTTATACATGCTTCCCTTAGGCAGTATTATTAGACGGTATTGCTTAAATTTTCATTGTTACGCAGATGATACCCAGCTTTATCTATCCATGAAGCCTGAGGACACACACCAATTAACTAAACTGCAGGATTGTCTTACAGACATAAAGACATGGATGACCTCTAATTTCCTGCTTTTAAACTCAGATAAAACTGAAGTTATTGTACTTGGCCACACAAATCTTAGAAACATGGTGTCTAACCAGATCCTTACTCTGGATGGCATTACTCTGACCTCTAGTAATACTGTGAGAAATCTTGGAGTCATTTTTGATCAGGATATGTCATTCAAAGCGCATATTAAACAAATATGTAGGACTGCTTTTTTGCATTTACGCAATATCTCTAAAATTAGAAAGGTCTTGTCTCAGAGTGATGCTGAAAAACTAATTCATGCATTTATTTCCTCTAGGCTGGACTACTGTAATTCATTATTATCAGGTTGTCCTAAAAGTTCCCTGAAAAGCCTTCAGTTAATTCAAAATGCTGCAGCTAGAGTACTAACGGGGACTAGAAGGAGAGAGCATATCTCACCCATATTGGCCTCTCTTCATTGGCTTCCTGTTAATTCTATGTAGAATAGAATTTAAAATTCTTCTTCTTACTTATAAGGTTTTGAATAATCAGGTCCCATCTTATCTTAGGGACATCGTAGTACCATATCACCCCAATAGAGCGCTTCGCTCTCAGACTGCAGGCTTACTTGTAGTTCCTAGGGTTTGTAAGAGTAGAATGGGAGGCAGAGCCTTCAGCTTTCAGGCTCCTCTCTTGTGGAACCAGCTCCCAATTCGGATCAGGGAGACAGACACCCTCTCTACTTTTAAGATTAGGCTTAAAACTTTCCTTTTTGCTAAAGCTTATAGTTAGGGCTGGATCAGGTGACCCTGAATCATCCCTTAGTTATGCTGCTATAGACTTAGACTGCTGGGGGGTTCCCATGATGCACTGTTTCTTTCTCTTTTTGCTCTGTATGCACCACTCTGCATTAGTGATCGATCATTAGTGATCGATCTCTGCTCCCCTCCACAGCATGTCTTTTTCCTGGTTCTCTCCCTCAGCCCCAACCAGTCCCAGCAGAAGACTGCCCCTCCCTGAGCCTGGTTCTGCTGGAGGTTTCTTCCTGTTAAAAGGGAGTTTTTCTTTCCCACTGTAGCCAAGTGCTTGCTCACAGGGGGTCGTTTTGACCGTTGGGGTTTTACGTAATTATTGTATGGCCTTGTCTTACAATATAAAGCGCCTTGGGGCAACTGTTTGTTGTGATTTGGCGCTATATAAATAAAATTGATTGATTGATTGATGATCCGGGCAGGAGGCGGCACCGGTCCGGGGGTGCAGAGTGGTGAAGTGTGGTAGGGCTTGATCCGTGACACATGAGAGACAGGATGGATCCGCAGTGAAGCTGGTAGCTTCAGCTTCACTGCGACCAGACTGAGGACTTTGAGGATGGGGAATGGTCCAATAAATCTTTTGGGATTCCACTTGCAGTGGGATGGCTTTGGTGGATAGCCAAACCTCCTGCCCGGGCTGGTATACAGGGGCCGGGGAACGCCAGCAGTCTGCATGGGCCTTGGCCCTCATCCAGGCTTTCAGCAGGGCAGAGCGGGCAGTACAACACACCCGACGGCAGCTCCTGAGGTGGGCCTGGACCGAGGGCACCCCAACCTCTCCCTCCACGAGCGGAAACAATGGGGGCTGCTACCCCAAACATGCCTCAAATGGGGAGAGGCCGGTGGCAGATGAAATTTGGCTATTGTGAGCGTACTCGATCCAGGCCAGATGGTTGCTCCAGCCCGTCCGGTGCGCGGAGGTCATGCAGCGGAGAGCCTGCTCCAAATCCTGATTGGTCCGCTCTGCCTGTCCGTTCGTCTGGGGATGGTACCCGGACGAGAGGCTTACGGTGGCCCCCAGTTCCCTACAGAAACTACTCCAGACTTGCAAGGAGAACCGGGGACCACGGTCGGAGACGATGTCTGAAGGAATCCCATGCAGATGTACGACATGGTGGACCAGGAGGTCTGCTGTCTCCTGGGCCGTCGGGAGCTTCGGGAGGGCCACGAAGTGGGCCGCCTTGGAGAACCGGTCCACTATCGTGAAGATGGTGGTCATGCCCTGGGATGGCGGGAGGCCTGTGACGAAGTCCAGGCTGATGTGGGACCAGGGGCGGTGAGGCACAGGTAACGGCTGGAGGAGTCCCTGTGCCCGTTGGTGGTCGGCTTTTCCCCTGGCGCTGGTGGTGCAGGCCTGGACATACTCCCGGATGTCGGCTTCCATAGACGCCCACCAGAAGCACTGTCGGACCACTGCCATGTTTCTTCGCACCCCTGGGTGACAGGAGAGCTTGGAACCGTGACAGAAGTCCAAGACCGCAGCTCTGGCCTCTGGTGGGACGTATAACTTGTCCTTTGGGCCAGTTCCCGGGTCCGGGTTCCATGCCAGGGCCTCCCGGACGGTTTTCTCCACGTCCCAGGTGAATGTGGCCATGACAGTGGACTCGAGGATGATGGTTTCCGTGGGATCTGACAGCTCGGTTTTGACCTCTTCGTGAACCCGGGACAAGGTGTCAGATCTTTGGTTCTTATTGCCGGGGCGGTAGGTGATTTGGAAGTCAAAATGCCCGAAGAACAATGACCAGTGGGCTTGCCTGGGGTTCAGACGCTTGGCGGTCCGGATGTACTCCAGGTTCCGATGGTTCGTGAAAACCGTGAATGGAACCGCAGCTCCCTCCAACAGGTGTCTCCACTCCTCAAGAGCCTCTTTCACCGCAAGGAGTTCTCGATTGTCCACGTCATAGTTTCGCTCAGCCGGGGTCAACCTGCGGGAAAAATAGGCACAGGGGTGGAGGACCTTATCGGACTCCCTGCTCTGGGACAGCACGGCTCCTATCCCTGAGCCAGAGGCATCCACTTTAACTATAAACTATAAACTGGCGGTTAGGATCGGGCTGCACCAGAACTGGCGCAGTAGAGAACCGGCGTTTCAACTCCCTAAATGCGGCTTCGCACCGATCCGACCAGGTGAAGGGGACTTTGGAGGAGGTCAGGGCTGTCAAGGGACTAACCACCTGACTGTAATCCTTAATGAACCTCCTGTAGAAATTTGCAAAGCCGAGGAACTGCTGCAGCTTCCTACGGCTTGTTGGTTGGGGTCAGTCTCTCACCGCCGCAACCTTGGCCAGATCAGGGGCGACGGAGTTGGAGGAGATTATGAACCCCAGGAAAGACAAAGAAGTGCGGTGGAACTCGCACTTCTCGCTCTTCACAAACAGCCTTCTCCAGCAACCGCTGCAGGACCTGACGTACATGCTGGACATGGGTCTCAGGATCCGGGGAAAAGATGAGTATATCGTCCAGATATGAAGACGAACCAATGCAGGAAGTCCCGCAAGATGTCATTAACCAAGGCTTGGAACGTCGCGGGCGCATTGGTGAGGCCGAACGGCATGACCAGGTACTCAAAGTGACCTAAGGGGGTGTTGAATGCCGTCTTCCACTCGTCTCCCTTCCGGATCCGAACCAGGTGGTACGCATTCCTAAGATCCAATTTAGTGAATATTTGTGCTCCATGCAGGGGCATGAACACCGAATCCAACAGAGGTAACAGGTATCGGTTGCGAACCGTAATTTCGTTCAGCCCTCTGTAATCGATGCGAGTCCGCCGTCTTTCTTGCCCACAAAACAGAAACCTGCACCCATCGGGGAGGTGGAGTTCTGGATCAACCCGGCAGCTAAAGAGTCCCGGATGTAGGTCTCCATTGATTCGCGCTCTGGACGTGAGAGGTTGTACAGCCTGCTGGATGGGTACTCAACGCCCGGGATCAAATCAATGGCGCAATCGTATGGCCGGTGCGGGGGGAGAGTGAGTGCCAGATCTTTGCTGAAGACGTCAGCAAGATCGTGGTACTCCTCAGGCACCGCCGTCAGATTGGGGGGAACTTTGACCTCCTCATTAGCTGTCACACTGGGTGGAACCGAGGATCCTAAACATTCCCGGTGGCAGGTTTCGCTCCTCTGCGTCACACCCCCAGACGGCCAATCTATCTGGGGATTGTGCTTTACCATCCATGGAAATCCCAAAATCACTCGGGAGGTAGAAGGTGTTACATAAAACACAATCTCCTCCCTGTGATTCCCAGACACAATCAATGTTACAGGCTGTGTCTGGTGTGTGATTAAAGGGAGAAGGGTGCCATCTAGTGCCCGTACCTTCAATGGTGAAGGTAGAGCCACTAGAGGGAGTCCTGTCTCCCTTGCCCATCTGCTATCCAGCAGATTCCCTTCCGACCCCGTGTCCACCAGTGCTGGGGCGTGAAGGGTTAGATCCCCACTCAGGATCGTGACTGGGATGCATGCGGATTTATGGGGTTTCCCGGCGTGAGTGTTATGACCCACCCTTAGCCCAGTCTCTAAGGGCGGGCGTTGTAGTTTAACCGCTTGGGGCAATTCCTCTGTATGTGCTCACTAGAGCCACAGAAAAAACACTCCCCGCGGGCCAGCCTCTGTTGTCTGTCATCTGATTTGACTTTGGCCCTGCTCGTGTCCATAGCTTCATCAGCAGGGGGACCTGTTGCCACACGGAGCCCTCTGGCTGTGGAGCGTGGGGACGGCGGCACCCTTTCGGACCCGGAAGGAAGAGGGACGGCTCGTGCCCAGCCACGCCCTTCGCCCCGCTCCCGACGATGTTCTTGTAGTCGGTTGTCTAACCGTATAACCAGGTCGATAAGCCCGTCAAAATCCTGTGGTTCGTCCTTAGCCAGCAGATGCTCCTTCAGGACTGGAGACAGTCCGTTTACGAAGGCGGCGCGGAGTGCAACAGTATTCCAGCCAGACCTCGCTGCCGCGATGCGGAAGTCGACTGCATACTCGGCTGCACTCCAACGCCCCTGTCTCATTGACAGCAGCACGTTTGAAGCAGTCTCGCCTCTACTGGGGTGATCAAACACCTGCTTGAACTCCTGCACAAACCCAGCATATGTTGTTAGGAGCCGTGAATTCTGCTCCCACAGCGCCGTAGCCCAGGCGCGTGCCTCTCCTCGAAGCAGATTTATTACATAAGCCACCTGGCTAGCATCTGACGTGTACATGACGGGACGCTGTGAAAAGACGAGCGAACACTGCATTAAGAAGTCTGTGCACATCTCGACACAACCTCTGTACGGCTCCAGAGGGCTTATGTATGCTTCAGGGGACGGGGGGGGGTTTGTTGAACGACCACTGGAATGTCTGTATTTGGCACTCAGTCAGCAGGAGGAGGCGCTGCAGCAGCGCCCTGTGCATGCGCTTCCACCCGATCGGTTAGAGCCTCCATCCTCCGATTGAGTATGACGTTCTGCTCGGTTACCAAGTCCAACCGAGCAGTGAAGGCGGTTAAGATTTGCTGCAGCTCACCTAACACGCCTCCTGCTGGCGCCTGTGCACCTAGCGTTTCCATTGGTGGTTCATCCGATGGTTGACGCCCCTCGGGATCCATGACGTTGGCCGAGATATCCTGTTGGGAAAGTGTAGTGACACGGACCCACAACAGGGGGCGTAAATGAAAGGACAATGGATAAGCCAAAATATAACAATTTAATGTTGTGAATTGTGCACAACGGAATACAGACAAATGCAGTTTGAGAATGATTGTCAATTATATGAAAAGTGACGTGTGGGCAGGCTTGAGGATAGAAGACGTCCGTCCAGAGAAGAGCCGGGTCCCACACGGCTTCCACCGCCAACGGATCTGAAGAACACCGGAGCCGCCAAGGGCACCACAGGACAACGGCTGCAAACAGATCAGACGTAAGTCACAGTTTAGATACTGCAGAGAATATTACCTAAGTAGTAGATGATATCTCGGCAGCGAGGTGGAGTTGCTGCCCGGCTTTTATGGTGAAGTGGATGATGATGAGTGACAGCTGGTGCTGTTGATGAGTAACAGCTGTCACTCCCGGTTGCTCCAACGCCCTCTCGTGCCAAAAAGCCCGCACTTCAGGCAGGGCGCCCTCTGGTGGTGGGCCAGCAGTACCTCCTCTTCAGCAGCCCACACAACATAAATAAATAAAATTTCTAAAATTATCTTCCTCAAACTGAAACTGAAAGCAGATCTCTAAAACTTGATAAAACCTGTAAATAATAATTCTTTAGACAAGTCAGGGGATGGACACATGAACATTTCCAAGTCACTGAATATGTCTTGGACTGTATTTAAATCAATTATGAAGAAATACAAATGTTTCTTTCACCAAAACATCAAATCTAGACTTTCACCTCAAATGTACTTAAATGTCAAATTGTAGCTGAACTTTCAGGTCTTTTTAAGAAAATCCTCCTCTACACCACTTTGTCAGGAAGCTGGATTTTATATTTTTAATTAATTTATATCAAGTTGTAGAGATTTGCTTTCAGTTTGAGTTAAGGAAGATAATTTTAGAAAAAATATGTATTTGAAATGGAATAAACAAATTAAAATGTCTGAAATACCAAGTGTTCCAATACTTTTGAGGGCAATTGAGAAACACTGAGGAGCAGCATCTTATATCTCATATATAGTGCAGCAGATAAGAGAATATTTAGAGTGTAATCCTGCAAATGGTGATACAAACATCAAATTTGGCACAAATAATCCATAGACATCAACTGTTTAAAAAAACTGATTGGCCACTTGAATTTTCAAGAGGCAGCCAGGTAGGGGTCCACTGAAGAATTACACAGAGGTCTAAATCAGGGGTGGGCAACTTGTTCCAGAGAGGGCCAAGAGGGTGCAGGTTTTCTTTCCAGCCACTGACTCCACCAGGTGATTTCACTGATTAATATCACTTTGAGCAGATGGAATCAGTTAATCAGTGAAATCACTTCGTGGAATCAGTGGCTGCAAAGAAAACCTGCACCCTCTTGGCCCTTTCTAGAACAAGTTGCCCACCCATGGTCTAAATTAAAAGATGCTCCAATCATATAGAAAACTACACCACATTATTTGCCTGATCATAAAGATTCAAAAAAGGTATAGTTTGGACAATCTGTGACTGACTGTTATGGAGTTATGAGGTAAAAGCAGCAAGAATGGTGACAAAGGTCAGTTTCAGTTTGTACAGGGGTCAAAAGTTAAAAATGCTCCATGGATTTTGCTCCAGCTGTATCTGTGCTGAAGTTGATGCTTGTATCACCATTTGAAGGATTGTTTCAGTTATCTGCTGCACTAATAAGCCAACAGAACATGAACCAGCTGCTGTCTGTTAAGTTAAACGTGTATATAAGGCAACCTGAATTAAAGGAGAAATGCTGCTTTTAATAACCTGGACCTCATTTCTGGCATAAAATATGGTCGTTTACTAACTAATATAAGTTTGGTGTGATTAGAAGTCCATAGTTCAAACGACCTGCTCAGTTCAAATCTGGAGCAAACATTTTTCTTCTTCTACTAAGGTGGATTACAACTTTTTGTGGTACACAGCACAAACTACTGGACAGGAGGAACCTAGCAGTCAATGTGACTCACTGATTTGAAAATGCAGCTCTTTCAACCAGATGTGTGGTGCCGTGACATGTCAATCATCTGTGTCCAATCAGATTTCAGGAGAGTCCGTCCTGTGAAACCCCGGCCTCCGCTCTAGCTCCATCCATACCAGGAAGTGTTCAACATTTCACATTTCCTGTTTCACTGTGACTGATAAATTGACACTTTTTGAGTGTGAGCTTGCCACTGACTTTCTGCGAGATTCCATGGGATCTCGTCTGTCAATCCAGGAAGTGTCGATCCAGGAAGTGTTTGACATTTGAACATTTCCTGTTTCACTGTGGATTTGAAAATTGGGACTTCCTGTTTAGGACGCCCTGTACCATGAGTGAGCTTCGCGCCGCTGCGCGACACTTCACTCATAATATCATCTATTTAATGATGCGCAATGTGTTAGGTACATATTTTTGAGTAGCCACACTGAAAAAAGAGAATGTTTGAACTAACTTAAAAAAGTGTTACAATTTATAAAAACCTGAATGAATTAAGTTGTTTGAACTTAAGTTTGAAAGTTAAATCAACTCTAACTTACAATCTTAAGTTCAAACAACTTAATTCATTCAGGTTTTTTACAAATTGTGCACTTTTTTAAGTTGGTTCAAACATTCTCTTTTTTCATTGCAAATTTCCACTGAGGTGGACAATAAAGTCTATCTATGTGTCTATGTATTTATCTAGGAAGAACCACAATTATGTCTCGCAACCACAGATTACTGTAATTTGACAGTGGAACAGTACTGTAATCTTTTTACAGTAATAAGCTGCTGTATGTTACAGCAGGCACACTGTAGAACAAGAGCAATCAGAGATTTCTGATGTCTGCCACTCCAGATCTGGATCAACTCCAAAATTTAATGGAGTCTTCCATGGCCTAATATCTACAGTTGTATCTGTGGTGAAAATTTCGTCAAAATCCGTGCAGTAGTTTAGTCGTAATCCTGCTAACAGAACAGACAAATAATTAAACGCCAATGATTTTATTACTTCCTTGGCGGACATAATAACTGTATAATGCTGGCAACTCCAGCTGCCAGAAGGTTACTGTAAATTAAAAGAAGTTTGATACAGTGTGCTTTATATTGTATATTTGACTTTGAATTCAAAGCTGTGTAGAACTTAGTGCCATCTAGTGGTGAGGGTGCAGACTGCATTATGCTGTCGCTTGTCACAGCCTTGCTTCTTTACAAATTTTCATTTTTGGTGACTGGGACTCATGCTCCCTTGCCTTCTCTTGTGGTAGGTAATATGTATCCTCATTTTCACAATAATGAGTGTTCTCAAACAACTAGTAGACAGCAATAGAGGAACAAGCACTGATTCCTCTTTGTTTTTTCTTTCAAATGTCTGGCCACACTGCAAAATGCAAACGTTAATTTTGGGTAACTGTATCAATATGTCAGTGCAACATGGCTTCCAAATTTAGGAGGCCCTCACCCATGTAGATATGATCGTCACATTCTAATCTTATGAAAAGACATTGATTCATTGTTACACATAATTTATACACAAATGAACAATGTTGCCACATTTACTTTGAAAAATTACTTTATTAGTTACTTTTTCAGTTACTTTATACAGTTGCTTCATTAGCAGATTTATGCAGTTACTTTATTATTAGGAGTTGCTGACAACTTGTAACTAATAAGTAATGTAACTAATAAGGTAACTAGTAATCTAACTTGTTACTCTTAAGATTGAGTAATCAGCAAAGTAACTGATTTGCCTGAGTCCTCAGTCTTAAAAATAACCAAGTTAGAATACTAAATTCTTTATTAGTTACATTCAGCAGCTGCCTGTTGTGTGTGGGCCGCCAGAAGAGGAGGTACTGCTGGCCCACCACCAGTGGGCGCCCTGCCTGAAGTGCGGGCTTCAGGCACGAGAGGGCGCTGCCGCCATGGACACAGCCGGGGGTGACAGCTGTCACTCATTACCTCTTGACAGCTGTCACCCATCTACTCAACATCATCTCACTCCATAAAGACCAGACGTCATCTCCACCTCGTTGCCGAGATATCATACTTCATTGGAGGTAATATCCTCAGCCGTTTTACAATATTGTTTGTATATTGTGAGTGTTTGCAGGAGTACCGGTACCGCTGTCAGTGGAAGCTGAGAGAGCGCTAGAAGGCACTCTTTTTCCCTGAGGAATCTTCAGTACTCTGCAAGTTATTGAGTGAGAGGTGGAGGTGGCATTCCCACCGCTGTTGTTACTGGGTGTACACACACCCACACATGACTGTCTTTGTTCTCGCCAGCAGTACCAGATCCGACAGTCGGGGACGGTGATCACCTGGGAATTCGGGACTTGGCGGCTCCAGTATTCACCAGGTTCTGTGGTGGTGGAAATCGTGTGGTTCCGGCTCTTCTCAGGACGGACGTCTTCTATCCTCGAGCCTGCCCACACGTCACCTTTGTGGATTGACTGTAATTATATTCTGAGATTGTCTGTATATTCGTTGTGCACATTTCACAACATTAAATTGTTACTTTTTGGCTCATCTATTGGCCGTTCATTTGCGCCCCCTGTTGTGGGTCCGTGTCACAACACTTTCACAACACTGCCGACAAGTTGTCCGCAGCTGCTAATGAAGTAACTGTAAAATGTAACTGTATAAAGTAACTAATGAAGTAACTTTTCAAAGTTAATGTGGCAACACTGTAAATGCACAAATGGTTCTGAATGCGGTTTTCCATTTCTGTTAATAAACAATCCCCCTAAATCCTGCACACTGTAGCTTTAAGCTTTAGATAAAATGCTCACATATTTTCTGATGTTCATGTTTGCTTTGTCTTACATTCTATATTTCATTTACAGTATATTTTAATTAATAAATAAGACCTCAAACATAAAAACAAAGTCAGTGAAAGCAAGTTCACTATGTCATAATGATGTTAAGGATATACTTTCCTTCACCTTTTTGTTTTTGGGGATCTGCAGATCTTTAATTTTGTCCAGTTTGTGGACTTGGACATGGTTGGCTTTGTGAGCATCCCCACACTTTTAACCTTTGAGACACACACACACACACACACACTTGGAGCAAGCTGTACAAGCTGCTTCATAGGCAGCACATTTACCAAACAGAAAGAACATTTTTACATATAACCAGCCTGGGGTGGTGCATTTCCACCATTGTTCATGCACACATTAATAATGTCCCAGAAACATTCATTTATTAAACAGTTTGAATTCAGACAATGTTTCTGTGCTGACAGGGAAAGGCAAGTAAAGGCAACAGCTTAATGCTTATGCAACACACATGCCAACACACAATACTATGAGGATGGAGAATGGAATTATCACAGGATGTACAGAGTAATGCTTGAATGACTAATGGCTTTAGGTTTCAGCTGATACTGAAGATGCTGGTAGTGACTGTAGCAACTTATAGAGGTGGGCGATGCCGGGAATTTTGGTATTGAGCCGATACCAAGTAAATACAGGCCCAGTATCGCCGATATCGATACCGATACAGATACCGATACGTTTTCAAATTTATGCTTCATAGATCCAAAGGCTCCAAAAGACCTAGGATAGAATTTCACCAAACACTGTACATGACCAGACCCGGCGCCACGAGGGGGTGTTTGGGGGCAACGCCCCCCATGACATCAACCCCGCCCCCTCGGATGTGAGAGTTATCAAAAAATAAAAAAGAAAGAAAAAGAAATACTGGAAAATATAGCAAAATATTAGTTATTCAATAATATCACATATGTAACAAATAAACCAAATTAATTAACTAAAGTAATTAATTTTAAAACAAATGGATATGGCGTGTGTCTGTGTTCAAGCGATTTGATAGGTTGAGGGTTGCGCTTGTCAGTGCAGCAGAGGGCAAGGATCCTGAGTCCAGCAATTATGGCAAGGTGGACGAATTAAAGCATGCTCGATTTATTCAAGCAGTGTCAGAGCTGGAGTTCCTGGGATTCGTCAAGTCCACCAAGCAAAAGGCATGTAGCACGACTCATTTGGGGAGGGTGTTAAGATTTTGCACACAAGTGGAAAAAGCCTAGTGATCACAGACGCAGCATGCTGCATGAACGAAAGGCGAGCTTAATAAGGCTGGCATTTGAGAATGACCTAACCAGGAAATTCAACGGAGAGTGGCGAGATGTCCAACCGAAGGCTTCAACTCTTCTGAGGTAGGCTAGCATCCAGTTTCCACACAGAATTG